>NC_142201.1:83792946-85059613 GCF_049639895.1 Pseudopodoces humilis | reverse complement strand
TGTGAGGCTTACCAATGTATTAGATGAATTGTAATCCTCTGCTGATTTATCTGAAAGACAGACAATAATGCCATTAAAAATGAGTTATAAATGCAGCAGCAGTGGGGAAAGAAGAACGGGACAAAGTCTCTTTAGAAAAGGCAGGAAAAAAGGCTGCTCCCAGACTTAGTTCCCTAACTCCAGCTTCCCAGAACCAGCTGAACCCTGGAAGATATAGGAACAGAGGGTAAATAAATGCAGACAAATGCAGAAGTCACAACAAATCCCTGCAGCAGGAGGGTGGAATTGCCCAGAGCAAAACCCGAATGAATATTGTCCTCCATCCATGTGCACAAAGTATTATCAGTGGACTAAGTCCCCAGCAGAGGCACTGCAGCTGATTCCCAACTGCAAAATTTTCAGTCTCATCCACCTAAACTTCCTGGAATAGCACAGAGGACCTCACAAGCCAATGACGGGCTTCTCATCTGACTATCCAGGCACATATGGGGAATATTTGTGCTTTTATCCCTGCTTGGAGCCTTCCTAATTAGTACCAGATCTGGTGACATGGCTCTATCCCCCTAAAAGAACCAATGTAGGGGTTAATATTTAGAAAGGGAAGGAGCTGCAGTTGAAAGGAAAAGGAGTGGTGCTCGCAGATGTTCTTCAGAGGGCAGATAATCTATAGAAAGAGGCACAAAACCTTGGCAGTTTTGACTTTTAGAGGAATCCAGCCAGCAATTTTCAAACATCCAGGCAGCTGAGGTGTATTCCTCAACCATGGCACAAGGGAGCAGAGAGACTCTCATCCCCCAAGTACACAAAAAGCAACATCCACACCCGCCCTGCAAACTGTAACTGGTGCAAAATTTAGCTGCCTGTTTTCTCCAAGGACTTCCATCAGGGTGATCCCAGCCCCAGCAGTCTGGGATCTGCCTTCCAGATGCTGGCTGTGAGCATCAGAAAAAGCATGTGCTTGGGAGGCTCAGCCAGTTGACTGACCTCCTCTTTTGCAGCTATGCTAGGCATCCAGATTAACAGAACAGCATTTTAAAAGAAGGGTTCTTGAGCAGCCAGAGAATCTCATTCACATTTTCCTTGAAAAGAGAGACCTATTTGTTGATTAAACAAAAAGAAACCCCACATGCCCTGACCACAGAGAGTTGGACAAAGCAGCCACATGAGACCCAGGTACCTGTGAAACTCATGTATTTCTGGCTGTTGGAGATCTTCTTGGAGTTATAAAACTCCAACACGTCCAGAACTGCCTGGGGGTTCTTCTTCTGCTCTGACTTGGTGATGTTGGAAGTCTGCAGCAGACGTGCCCATTGCTCCGGCATTCCCTGTGGGAAGAGGCACCTTGTTGACACATGGCTGGCCTAACACGCACAAAACATAAACCCACTGTCACAGTTCTGCCCCAGCTCTTGGAGTTACACAGTACTGTGAGGGAAATAGGGACAAAAGAGGACAGAAAGGGAGAGGAAAGAAAAAGGTGGTGAATGTGTGCCTCCCTAGCCACTGCCTGTGTTACAAAGCACACTTGGGCATGCAAATGTCACTCTGCTCTTGGGTCTCTGGTTGACTCCCAGGTCCTTTGCAGACCAAAATTCAAAACCAAGAGAGAACACCCAATTGCTGCAGTTTGGGAAAAACCTCAAGAAAAAAACATAACACAAAATCCTTTATGCACAGGTATTCACATACTTAGACAAAGACTACAGAAGTAACATATGCTGCATAGCCTCCACCACAATGGACATGCAACGCTCATTTGGGTCTTCTGGTAGCACTAGAGTTCTCTGGTAAGAGCAGTGTGGTGCCCATTGTAACCAGAGCTGGGAAAGCAGAGGTGTTAACTTCACATCAGAAGCTCAGAATTTCATTATAGGGACATCATTTCTGCCAGAAAATAAACACGCCTGGAGAACAGCCAGACTTGTGCCTTTCCTCACCAGCAGGGATAACAGTTTGTATGGACAAAGTGGCAGAGATTGGGATCCATGAGCAATGAAGTTATCCTCCCTGTTCAAAAGGATGGCTGGATACAGCCCTCAGGTAATGCCCCACTAGCACGTGTGGGGTAACCTGTGCAAGTCTAGAGGCTGCCATGCAAAACACACATGTATACATGATTCAGGGTAGGGGAATAAAGCCCCTGAAAAAGCAGCATATTAGAGACAGGTAGAAACAAACAAACAACTCAAGTTCACAACCAACTTCTGCTGCTAGGAAATACTGTCTCACAACCAAAATAAGAATGAAAAGATGATGACGATGATGATGAAATACAACTCTGTCTTTACAGCATTTTTCATGTCAATGAACAAAAAAACCCACCACACATAAAAGCATCTGACATTTAGCCTTAGGGCAGCACATACATGTTCTGGCCTAATTAGCTGTACTCAGCTGTGTGCCTCCCAAAGGAAAACCCTCAGAGCCTCACCTGGGGGACACAGACTGTGCTATAGACCTCTTTCAGCTCTAGTGGAGGGAGGGAAGGGAAAAGAGGAGAGATATACCATGTTTAGCTGACCACAACAGCCAAAAAACCAGAAAGGAAAAGTTCGCTGGCAGCCTGAGCTCCTGGGATGTGCCAAGTTTGACAGTCTCTCAGCATGAATTAGTGGGTAACCTCTGCAGACGTGTTTCAAATGAGATCAAAATAGATGATGGTAATAGCTCTTCCAGCATTAATATATAAAAGATTAATGGGCCCTGGCTCCTCCTAGCAATAAGCTAAACCACACAGTTCTCTTTTTCCTCCAGATTCACTTACTGTGAATTCTCCTGTGACTGCATCAAACCCCACATGAATAGTGTGTTCAAAGTCTGAAGGGAGGGAGATCTCCGGCCGCTCTTTCTCTTTCTTCTTATTGGCTGCAAGAGACAAAAACAACAATAAAAAAAATATCCATACACGCATCAAGAACTAAAATCTCCCCAACAGCTTCAAATTCACCTACATAATCACCCCCCACTTTTGCTAGTCATAGGATTTCAATCTGAAGCAGACAAACAGCAAGTTTAAAAACTTTTTTTCCACACTTAAGAGCAGCCACAATGAAAGAACTACAGAAATAAAAGTCAAGCACAAAAGAAGGAAACTGATATTTTCAGTATGTAAAGTATCAACTAGTAGACTCAGCAGCATGAGAACTATTTACCTAAAATATCCACTCAAACTTACACAGGTCAGAGTCAAAAGCTCTACAGTGGCAGTAAGTGGAAGCCAGTCAGTTTTGAAAACATCTTTTTATTTGTTGCTTTAAGCAACTTAAATATATATATTTTTATGTATATATATGATTTTTATATATATATGTGTGTGTGTGTGTGTATATTATGTGCTTTTAAATATACACTTGTCTCTCATACAAAGCCAGGGACAAAATTAACTACAAATACTGCTTAGAAATTGCTTCCTTCATCCTATTTTCTCAAAAGTTTATGAAGAAACCTAAATATAATGCAGGATTCTGCTATAAAATCTTATGAGTGAAAGCACTTCTTTTTTTTTGCTGACAAAATGAACTACAGATGTTTTTAATAACCAGCTTTGAAGACACGAGCAAGATGGCAGAATCTGGCAGGTGAGAAGCTGAAGTCATAAAGAAACAGGGAAGGAAATAGATCAAAGTAGGTGCACCCTGCAAATTTTAAACTGAGGTCTTCACACAAGATTATCATTATGTACTGGATTAAGTTCATCCATATTCATTATGCATTAAGGACTCCACCTTCCTTTTAGTATTTATTGTATTCAAGAAATTGAGATTAGTTTAAGCAAGAACCACATTCTAGTCAGCTTTGCTGCTGCTTATATTTATGCTGCTTATAGTGGAGCCAGGAGAAGGTGAGCAAACCACTTACATTTCCCAGCTGCTCCCCTTTTTTATCCAATGCCAAACAGAATTTGTTTTGTGGCTGACATTCCCCAGTGCACTTTTGGCAATGTAAATGCCAAACCCCAGGTATCTGAGAAGCCTGCAAGGCTAACACACAGCGTAGCAATTCTTTAAGACACTGCTGTGGTTGGTTGTGTAGATAGGCTCAGGGGTGGCCCCAAAGGACTGAATCCCATTTCCTTCAGTACCAGCTCCGGCACTGTTCTCTGTATCATTACAGAGCTACAGTTGTACAGAGCAATTTTGGAGAAAGAAAAGGATCAGATGCTCCATTTGGGACATGAAGATGGAACAGATTGTTTTTGATCCCTCTTTCAAACAAAGGGAACGGGGGAAGCTGAGTCACAGAGGAGCAACAGAGTTGCCAAGGGGAAAAGAGCCACGCTGGAGGAGCCATCCCTGAGAAGGGAGTGAGGAGGAGACAGGAGCAGCTGCTGGCTAACAGATGGTGAGCATCTGCAGCACAGAGGCTGCTGCATGCACTAGCACTGGATGGAAAGCAAGAGGCAAAGAGGTGCAGGGAGTGCCATCAGAGCCACCATATTCCATAGGTCTGCCTACAGGATCAGTCCACTCTTCCAAGCCAAAGACTGAGGTGCCATCTCAGCCTAGAAGCCCATTGCTCAGGTGAGGAAGAAGAGGACACCTCTACCAGCATCACTATGCAAGAGTTCTGCATGGACAACGGACACCCACACATGGTCCAGGGTGGCTGCCACAGCAGAGTTGAACATATTCCTATAAAAGCTTAAGGGCATTAAGTTGTTATCCAGAAGTCTTAGGTGTTTTTTTATCTAACACATCTAAAAGCCTAAACATTAGTAAACCATGATACAACAGCATCCCATAAATTGGGATGAGTCCCCTGAGCCCAGGAAAATTAAAAAAATTCACAAATCCTGCTAAGAGCAACAAGTCACACAGGCTCTACATCCCATTGGGCAGGACCCACCCAGTATTAAGCCAACAGGTTTTTTAAATACCAGGTTTGTGGTTTAGGCTTGGGCAGAGGAAATCGGGACTACAAATTACTTCCTAAATTTTGCAGGCAGAGCATAACACCTCCAGAGCGGCCTGGCAAGGGGTATAGCTCAATGCAAGTGTGCAAACATGCATGAGGCCCTGGATTTATGCCCCTTTGTATCCCTTACACAACACCTCTGCTCTGTACAGGGCTAGCACAGATTTGCTCAAAATTACTTTCCTCTAACTGAGTGGAAACCAACTTCCCTTTAAGTTCAGCCAAACTGAACACCCAAAATTATCTCAGGCACAAACCAAAGTGTCTGAACACTGAAGAATTTCCCTGCATTTAGGCAGCATGATGCACTAGGAATTTAGCTGCCATCATGAGACTAGAAGAAGTTTTCATAAGACATAAATCAACCAATTTGAAGGTCACAGCATTAAAATGAATTTTTTGCTCAACAGGAATTAGAGGACAGAAGCAACCATTCTCGTTTGGGCAGGTGTATTGCAACAGAAGGCTCTGCTGGGCTTGGCTAAACAAAAATCTCTCATGTCTTGAAGCATCTGCCATGTTGGCCAATCTTCAGTAAACATAGGCAGCTTCAGATCAGTAGCAGTCTGTCTGCTAAATTTCCCCAAACCTTCATTTTTCTCCTTGTTCATAGTTCTCCTTCATAATCCAATTCAAACCAGCATTTCAGGTTCTACTTCTTTTACTCTTTTACAAGTTTCAGGTGATTTCTTTGATCTCTGAAACAGTTGATCCTGGAGATTTAAAAACCCATCCTCCCTTAAGTAAGCCAACACAAAAATTCTGCCACTTTTTTAGGATTCATACTCATAATTACAAGTTCTAACCCAGACCTAGCAGACTGTTAACACTGAATTCACAGGTTTCTTGACTCCAGGTTCAAATCCCCACACTTGTAAAACAATCCAAAGTTGCCAAAAGGATCAGATAAGAATAATACTAATGAATGCCACATTCATTTTGTAGAAAATTATCCACCACCATGCTTATTTAAATTAGTGAAGTTATCATTTCAGTCAGTATTTTCACTAATAAAAATTAAGAGACAGCCTCCCCCCTGAAGCCCAGGGAGTTGAAGATATTTAGTCTTGACTTTAGTTACAAAGTGCTTAGAAACCATTGCAATACAGAAAAAGCTGATGTATTACGAAGAGGAACTCCAAAAAATAGGTCAGATATAAAAAGAAACCAGCACATATTAGGGGATGAATTCTTTTTTTTTTTTTTTGCATCACTTCAAAAGATTCATATGAGAGATTTTTTTAAAATATCCTCATCCTAAGAATTAGAATTTCATGTACAGTTCACAGTTCCTATCTCTTTTTCCATCTGTTACAGTCCCTTGAAAATGAAAAACTTCAGCGCTCAAGAAATATGCAAGAGTTTTTAGTTATAGATTGTTCTTAAAAGCTAGTAGATAGTGCCTGACCCAGACATTAGAACACAGTAAATGGCCACAAGGCAAAATATGACAGGTCTAGTAAGAGATTGCATCTTAATCTTGTATAATTCAAATTATTTGGTGTTTAAAACAACAAAACAAGCAAAAGACCTCCCTCTCCTCTCCACCAATTGCCAATGTGAAATGACCAAGACAGATGCGCAGGAAACAAACACACTTTTTCTAAAACCTCAACCATCACTAAGCATCAAGTGCTTGACTGTGTTCAAGCAGAGGAATGTTCAGACAGGTTTATTAGAAGAGATAAAACACTCTACTTTTATCTCCTGGCAAAATAGATCGGTAAAATCGATCCTTCCTCTTCTTTTCTTCTGGATTGGGAGGCAGAGGTTTCGAGCCATGGTTTAAAGTCCCGGGATCTTTGCTTCCTGAGCCAATCATAGTGCTGGTATTTCTCATTGGAGGAGCAGGTGGTTTGTCTTCTGTTTCAACTCCATTGTTAGACATCTTCAGTTGGGGAGTCCGTTACTGGAAATTGGAAAAGAAAACAAGTTAGAAGCTGCAATTTTTTATTTATTGTAGACTAGAACCACACACTATCAAGCAAATCACAAGCAGATATTTGCAGATGGACCTGCAACCTCAGTCCAACCAGTAACCCAGCACTGCTGTGTTCACCATTAACCATATGCCCAAGCACCACATCCACAGGCTTTTTGAACACTTCCAGGGATAATGACAGCAACACAAACCCAGCACAGAAATTTGTGTCAGCACAAATTCTACTCAGGATCCAAGTTTTTTTTTCTTTTTTTTCTGTTCATAAGACTGTGTTCAAGCATTTGAGTTATTGATCACTGAGAAAAGCCTGTTTCTGGATACAATCAATTCTCAAGAAAACCATGGAGCAGAAGTGCAGAGTGGGAAGGTAGATATGAAGTAGCAAAGGATAAAGATAATCGAGAGGAGCCAACAAGCTGCTGAGCTAATAATACCTCTCAGATCCATGCCAGTTCTCCTAAAAACTACCTCAGAAGGTTTGCATCAGTCTCCAGCACAGCACGATACAGAGACTAAAGTTTGTACTCAGAGTTTTGATACAAATGCTCAGGCTCCTTTGCTAAAAAGCTGCTGAGTGGGTTCAGAGGCAGAGGTGGCCAGGAAGCCCTGAGCTGTACCCACGTCACCTCAGATGCAGCAGCATGGCCCTTGGTTGTGCCAAGCCAGCCCTGGCCTTTCTGCAGTAGCAGCACACTTCAGGAGCAACTCCAACTGCCAGGAAGTTGATTGCATTTTGTTCTGATGGGAGGGTCAAATAAAACTAGATCCCAAACACACACTTAAATCCATAAGTAAATAATCCCTGCTGTGCAGATTTAAAGACGGAAGCTTGGGAACAGGGTAATAGATTATTCTGCAGCAACTAGCTTGTTCCACCCAAATGAGATCAGCATTACTCCAGGCACAGCCCGGCTGCAGCAAGATCCTTCTGGAAACTGGAATTCATCTGCACTATGTTTTCTTTCAAGAGTAAGTTGGGAGTTAACTGCTGAATAAAGACCAAAGTGGGAACAGCTTCTGTTTGGGTGGAAAAAGCAATTCAACAGCTTTACCAATTTCGCAGGCAGTAAGGGAAGATGTTTCACTCAGGGAGAATTACAGGGTGGCAGAAAGTCAGAAGCTGTTTGCTCTCTGCAAGTAAGAAGTCTAACTACAAAGCTGAGATCACTGCTGACTGCCAGGGAGCCGCTTTCCCTAGGCTGGACTCTGTGTGACACTGAGTCACACTCCAAACAGATCCCACCAGCACAGTCCTACGGCCACACAGCACCCAGCCAGCCTTCAGAGTCTTCTTCAGCCAAGCTACTGATCCTCAGCGTAACTGGCAAGATTTGGACCCAGAGCACACTGCTCTCACTGCTGTGGGGAGCTAAGGCAGGCAAACACTGCCCACAGAAGTCACCCAGCAGCAATGTGCCAGGTTTTGCCGAGAGCAGTGTTTCCCTGTCACCTGCCAAGCCATGGCTGGCCTGCGGCTCCACCTTCACTTCCACTTGATTGATTCCCGGTTTCTTCACAATCACCCTTAAATGGGAGGGCTGGCAGTGTTGCACAGCCTGTAAGGCTTTGGGCAAGTCTTCACACACAGGGAATTTTGTAAAAGGTCTGACCCTAGCCCCATTTTCCATCCATTACAGCCATGCAATGGAATATTAAATGACAGACTAGCGTTTGGGGATTGATTTCAATGGTTCTGGCATTTGGGAGGGGTAGGGAGGAAATTATCTGTGCACTTGTCTGGGCGTGTCCTCGCATGTGCCCTGTGCATGTCCCACCACACACCCTTCAGCCTCATGCCATTCTTGGGTATAAAACACAACACAACTGACAGCTGGAGTGCCAGCCATGAGGTGGTTGGTGCAAATGAACACTCTTCCTGCCTAAGCAGTGGAAAAAAAATCTAAGCTAAAACCCAACCAAAAAATTTTGGCAGCCACTGCTGCACAAGTATCCTGTGAAACATGAAGATACTGAGGCCTTCCTGATGGGATTTGCACATCACAGTGTCAGTGGCTGGAACTGAACTGGCACAAACCAGTTGAAACAACATCAGCAACAGTGTCTCATAAGAGATTAATTCTCCGCTTTGATTTTATGTAACTACAAGAAAACAAATTGCCAGGAAGGTGCTAGGAATATACTGCAGACAGGGAAGCAGAAGGAAAAGGAATGTTAGCAGCCTTGTGCCTGCCAAACAGAGCTCCCCAGGAGTGGCACATCTGCTGCTCTAACACCCTGGCTTACCCCACAGGGGTTTGAATAAAGATGCATCCAAAGATTCCCCCATCAACCAGACTTCCTGGAGCTGCAGGCATGGCTGGGATGGAGACTGACTCATTTCTGGGTCCCTCTCCTACTGAGCAGAGAGGTCAGTACACCTGCTGCCAGAGGCACAAAACTAAGCAGGGGACTAAGAGTATTTTACTAAGAGTAAAGTTTACTAAGTTAGGGGCTGGATGAGACTATAATAGAGTAGGATGTGGCTCCAGGCTAGAGAGAAAGAAGTGAGAAGACGAATTAAAAAAAAAAAAACAAAACACCCAGATTACAGGGAGAGGCTGGTCAAGTGTTGGGGGAAAGAAAAAGAACATAAGGAAAAACCTCCAAAATAAAGAGTATAAGAAAAATCTCTGGGTATCAAGCATCCTCCCTCTCAGTTCCACCACTGCAAAACCCCAGCAACATCTGCTCTCAGTTTCTTCAATATAAGAAAGTTTTTCAAAATCCCTCAGTTAGAAAGGATAGTGCACAAGTGAATTACTGTTTTACCGCAGGGACAGAAACTGGCAGTACAAGCTCTTGTTTATCTTACATTACTCCCTGAAAGAGCAAGTTACTGCTGAGAAGTTACATGGTTTTACAAACAATATTGTTTCACACCTATTTGATAACTGCACCTTTGCTGTAGGCAAAGCCTATAGTACAGCTCCCATTTTGCCTCCATCACTTACGCTCACAGACCTTTCTCTTCATCAAAGTCTTATGTTTGGAGTGACATGAGCTGTTTGGAGATGAGGGATTTGAGAGATCCCTTGATCTACAAAACTAAGAGACTTACTCCACAGAAGTTATCCGCTGTAATAGCAGCACTAGAAGGTTCCCAAAAGCCCTGTGCCACTATGTATTTAAAGGGAAAACCAAAAACCTGCTTAAGTGAATCCTCCCACTGCAATACAGAGGTCAAATGCGACATTGTTATACTTTGAGTTTCTATCGCTTCAAAGTAGGCAGATGAAACCCCCTCTTACACCCCCCAAGTCAGAGCTGGGACCCCAGAGCCATGCCAAGTGGTTACAGAAGTAGCCATCTCCCCCACTGCAGCCCAGCTGGTTAAGCAAATTCTCTTTTTCCTAAAATAATCTCCTGCTAATTCACATTTAAGCAGGCTTTAAACAAACCCCCTCATGCAGGCGCTGCTCAAATTCAGAGCACCAGGCAATCACTTCCCCAGCCAGCAGAACATCAGTGCTAGGCCACTGAAATGAGTCACTCTGCTCAGCGCAGTCCATTCCAACAGGAATGCAAAGCATCACTGCAGCACTGAGTTATTTCCTTCTTCACACCAGCACGACTCTGCCTTGAGAAATCCATCTTAGGTTTCCATGGTGTGATTAAGTGAGCAGTGGAAGCAATGAAACAGCACATGAACTTTTCAACCAGAGTCAGATGAGGGAATACATTTTAGCTGCAGACACAATTATTCTCAACTACTATATATATTAAAATACCAGCACTCAAACCAAACTCCACAGACACCACTAGGAAGGCATAGCTGTAATGTAGGACTATTGTTTCTGCAGACATTTGGGAGTATTGAAAGTTTGAATTGTTTCAGCACGCAGCAATCATGAAAAGTTTTATTACATACTGCAATCTGTGACTGCTGTAGTCAAGTTATAGTTGCCTTCAATGCACCCCCATCCCTTCCCATCAACTTTTGCAGCCCATTAGCTACATATCATTGTCCCAGACCCAACAGAGTCCAACAGCAAACCTGACAAACTCTCCTTTGACTCTTACAAAACACTTCTGCAGACAGGAAAAAGACAGGCAGAAGACAGAACAAGCAGAAGAATTGAACAGAAGACAGCACCCACAGGGGTCAAGAGTGGCATCCAAAATCTCAGAGTACATTCACACATGCAAAGATCCATGCAGGTCTGATGATCTTTGTTAAGATGATATAACACGAAAGACAATCACAGAATCATTAAGGTTGAAAAAGACCTCTAAGACCATCAAGTCTGAGCATTAACTCAGCACCATCGTGTTAACCCTAAATCACACTCTCAAGTGCTACATGTCTTGGGAATCATGAAGTTTATGCCTAAAATACAGGCATAAACTGCAGTACAAGCACAGCCCCCTGAGACATTCACCTCACACAGGGACACAGAAGTAGGTGGGACATTCTGACCCTATTGAAGCGCACACACACGCAGAAAAAAGAGACAACAAAGACCCTCTATATGTCATTTTTCCCTCCCCTTAAGCACATCATTTCAAACCTGCTGCTCCACACTGAACTCTAAGTTTCTATCAAGCTTCTTGTGTTCTCTTTGCATTCCTTACCAAGACAGACAGATGACTGATTGCTAAAACAGAAAGCAATTAAAAAGTCAGAAAGGCTGAAACCTACGCTACAGTAGATGCCATACAGATAACTATGTCCGATGCATACTAATTGCAGGAGTCAACATGAAAACTCATAAAAGAGCCATCTATAATTCATGCAGTCTGGCAAGAGAGTAGCTGTAAGTTACTCACTACAACTTACAGATGAATAAACTGTATTAAACAAAACGGGGAGGAGGAAGATGCTCAGCAACTGCTCTTTCCTCTCTGCCTACTCCCAGAAGGAAATCTCACATTTTTCCAAGACACTAGTAGACTTTGTTGGCAGGGTGAGGAAAGGGGGTCTTGCCCACAAAAAAAAAAGAGAGTCTTAACCTTTAATTGAGTTGATCCCGATTAGAGTAAGTGTTTTACCCCTGCACCAGTAACCCTGCATCTTTCCACCCCATGGGTACAAACTGCCTGTGCACAGACACAGTTAAAATCTTCTCCTTTCCCCTCGCTCTGCCCTGGT
Organism: Pseudopodoces humilis; assembly: GCF_049639895.1. Classification (NCBI taxonomy): domain Eukaryota; kingdom Metazoa; phylum Chordata; class Aves; order Passeriformes; family Paridae; genus Pseudopodoces; species Pseudopodoces humilis. The sequence continues at coordinate 85,047,668 of NC_142201.1, read as the reverse complement.
GAGAAAGAGCACAGGCTGTGCCCTGCTCTGCTCAAATACATTGCAAACAGCAGATTCCCTCCCTGTGTGTCACGCTTCCATGCAAATCCCAGCAGAAAAAGTAACATCAGAGTTTACCAGCTGGGTTTCCACACAGAATGAAAAGACAGTCATTCGTTTTTTATTGCTTTACGTGGGACTAAGTCTCAAACACCAGTCTCACACTGAAGGAAAGGCACCCCACGCATTCCACCTGAAAACGAGGCAAGAGGTGTCCTCTTCCTCCACCCAACAGCAGATGGGACCTGGAACACATGCTGTCACAAAAAAGGCAGCTGCAACACACACACCCCGAGGGAGGACAGACCGATCACCAAATTTAGAGGCGATTAAAAAAACCCTCAGAAATTGTAGCATGGAGCTGTCTCCCCAACCAGTTACTGCACATCTGAGCTCTGTGTAAATGTGCCAATTAAACCAAAAAAGCCAGCAAAGCACCATCCCAGACCTGGCATTTACATGTAAACTAAAACAAAAACAAAACAAAAATATAAACAAACAAACAACAAAAAAAACCCCAACAAACTAAACAGCAGGTTTGCATAAAGTTCAAATAAATAATTACAAAACAGCAGTGTTTGCTGATGTCTTTTTAGAACTTACCTGTTAGACCCAAGCAGCTGCTGCCAACACCTAAAGATGCAGATTAAATTGCTCAATTAAATGAAAGTATAATCACTCAACATCAGTACACACGTAGAAGAGAATGCATCCACTGCTACGGCACGGGTGGGTGAGTGGGTGTGAGGAGGGGGAAGGGAGACACTCTCATGGCAGATGGCCAACTACCAGTTGCAGTCTTGCTCCACTGCCAGCTTTATTTCCATAGTGCCAGACATAAAGGATGACTGACCACTTAAAACTCAACAGGAAAAGCTGGACAATTGCATGGCTTGGAATTTTAAAAGCCAAAAGTCTGGACAGTCCTTTCAAAAAAATCCTTTAATTCAACTCCAACACTTTGGGCTAAATGCAAGAACTGCTGGGTGGGATTCCCTAGTGCAGATTTTGCAGAAGGATGTGGACATCACTACAGTGAGCAGAAGAGCTGCAAAATCTCTCCCTGGGATCCATGCTAACCCATCTTACTGCACAGATATGCTTCTAAAGAAGAACAGACTAATTATAACCACTCGATTCCTAGCAACAGAGTTCTCCTTTCATTCAAGTTAAGGAAGCTTCTTTCTGTTTTGTTTGAAAGAATCAAGGCCCGGTGTTCATCAGCTTCCACTGTGTGGGCCCATGCATGACCACTGTGACGGTAACCCAGGCACACTGAGGGTTTCAGCAGTGCTGAGGCAGGTCAAGCCCTTTTCACCACATTAGGCTTGAATCCAAAACCACAGAGAGGCAATGCCAGCTTAAATTGCCGTGTTTAGACTTGGCTTCAGCTGTTGCACAAATAAATGGCCATATCAAACAATAACCATTCCACAACCAATGCCAGCTACGCCCAAGTACCTGGAACACATGATGAATTACCCTTACTTGTATTCCAGTACTCAGGCTTGGAGAACTGCTGGGAGATCGGGTCTGGCTGACCCCATCCCTGGGCAGCAGTCTCCTCATTTTGACCAAGCATTTACCCACTTCTAACAGCACTTTTAAACAGCCCAAGAGAAATAAACTGCATCCATATTCTAGGGGAAAAAAAAAAATAAATCCAAGCTGTGACAGAAAGCACCAAGAGTATCATTTTTAAAAGCTCTCAGCCCACAAATCATCCTCCTTGTTTCCTCATCTCCAGAAGTGCTGCCTCCCCTCCCCCAGCTACATGCCTGAACAAGCAAGTTGGCTGTTGCAGATGTCAGAACAGGCTCCCTTTTCCAGCACAGCACAGAGCAGCCTTGGCTCCGGTTCTGCTTTTGCTCACAGGAGGGCAGGGCTTCAACCACACAAGTCAAAGTAGTCGCTGGAGTCGGAACTTGCTAAGCAGGGTGGGAAAAATAAAGGCCTCTTATGTTAAAGCATATCCAAAGCTCATATAAGCAGGTTTCCTGGAGGAAATCTGTGCTCCAGAGGAAATGACTAGATGAGGCATAAAGAGAATATATTAATGCACACAGTTAAACCCACCCCCACTACTCTTGCCTAAGTTCCTTGGCTCAGAGTCCTAACTACACATTAGCAGCAACAGCAACTGAGAGCAGCCGAATCATTAATCATTCTTCCATTCAAAAGTTTCCAATGCAGAAGATGGACATAGAGCACAGGGCTCAGAATTAAGCCCTGCTATCTCCTAATGTGGAATAATTCCCAGTCCAACGTAGTCACACTTTAAATACATGCTAGCATTTGCAAAAACCGTACCTTTTTAAACGCAGAAATCTGTCATTTAGCAATGGAGGTGGGGGTAAGAAATATATAAGATGATGAGAACATTGTCAGATCAAGTCAACAACATCCCATAGGCACAGAGGACACTGCAATGCAGTGGTTAGCAGAAAGCCATAGTACATAAATAGATGAAAGTTTACATTAACCTGTAAAAGCTGAGTTTTTTCTGAGGTGAGAAAACACTAAGACACAGAGACCTCTGCAAGGACGAAACCAATGTTCTTAAGAGCAAAACTCATTGAACTCCTTTGTTGCTGGGAAAGTAAAGAGCAAGAAGACATACCAATTATCGTTAGTGAATGAAGCCACCCAAGACCCTCAATTAGACTGAGGGGAAGATGACACAACAGTTCAGTGCTAATTGGAAATGCAAACATTTATCATCAGAGTAGTGCTTGCTCCTGTGTATAGCTCCATTGTGTTCATTGCAGCTAATGACAGCAGGAAGCCCAGTGCTCCATAGTATTTATGTAATGACTGGCAAAGCTGCCACATTCCCTTAATTGCTAGTCAGGATTTTCATACTGGCAGTAGTTTTCAATTAAATAAAATCACAAAGACTGGTTCGGTTTCATGCTGCTTTGCTAAAAGTTTTGGTTCTTCAAAGCTGGGGAAAGAGGGAGAGTGAATAGTTCTCCAAAGATAGGATAAGCTCTGCATCAAATATGAGAGGTTTCTGTAGACAAACTGAATTTAGAGTCAAGCACCATCAAGTACCCAGTGCTGCAAGAGCTAATTTAATATCAGTAAAGACAAGCTATTTGAGAACTGCACATAAATCTGCTTCAGGTTTGCAATGATTACTCCTTCAAGTACAATATATGAAATGCTCTATGAGCAGTTCACTTACAAGGCAAAATGAAAAAGCCTAAGGTGGCTTACAGTTTCTCCCCTAATTAAACTGTCACAGCAATCTTCTTTGCTACAAGAACATCACCTCTGTGCTTATCATTATATGCTATCTAGCAAAACTCCCTATTCCACCTGCTTTATGATACCAGAACATACAGGAGGAGCCATAGTGGCAAGGTCCCAGGTCCCTAGACTTCCTTACTTGCACCAAATGCACTGCAGAGCACTAACTAGTCCATTAAGAATCATCATCATTTAATTTAATGAGCAGCAGTTTGTTTTTAGGAAGCACCATCAAGCCTTTTATCACATCATTTACTCAGATTCCAATCATACTTACTGCATGTCAGCAGAGAAAGGAAAGCTCTATAGGACAGGCACAAAGGAACTGCTGTTTCTGCAAGATACTACAACCAAGTCTGCATTAGCGCTCAGTTAAATAAAGCCCATGAGCCAAGGGAACTATTTTTACTCCACTGAACAAAAGGAAACATAACATCATTTATTACAGTGGCAGGCCCATTTTAAGGCACCATGTAATTAGGAGTAGGAGTTAATTGCAAGGCTAGATATAGCAGGCAAGGTTTTCCTCAACATCTTTGAGCAAGGTTTTTCTGGGGCACAGATCTTTTCACCCTCTGTTCTTGCTACAGTGACCTAAGCAGCTTTCAGTAGGATGCAAGGATCTTCACTGCTACCTATTTAAAACTCATTCTTTCTGAAGAAGCAGCAACTCTGCAGCCATAAAACCCAACCCAGAGGAGACTGACTGAGCTCCCATTCACAGCCCTGTCAGCATCTGAAGCAAGTGACTTGCTTATTTCCATCCAATTCCCAGTGGACAAGCATCTACCTCATACAATTAGTGACAATATGAACTGCAAATTCAGCAGAATTGGGATTTCACTGATGGATAGATTGCCAGTATGCATGTTTTATTCATCGCAAGACTGCTTTGTCAGGTTTGTTGTTTGTCCTCTGTGTACTTAAAATGCTAAGAATCTTTTTATGGTCACTACTCAGCAGACAAGAAGCTCTATAGACAATGTTGTACCTTTGCTAAGTGGTAGCTAAAACTCAACAGATTTCCAAAATGGAGACAACAACCGAAGACAGATGCTCTAGGAAATTATATGAGTTAAGGCATTTTGTTCAATACAGTATCCCTCTCACTGCTTTAAATCACCTTGCTCAAGATCTACAGCTATTTCCTCCTAAGGCCACCAGCATAAGAATCAGGAGAGCACAGCATGCAGCCAGTCCAGGTGCAGTTTTCTGATCTCCCTCCATCTTCCCAGTTAAGAGTCAAGAATGCTCACAGCATGCAGTCATAGAGCTATGGTACCTATTCACAACCCAAAGCTTTCTCAGTGTTTTGGCCACACAAACCCAGCACCCACCCCATGTTACCTGATCAAACTCCCTCTCTCCTATCCACGGGAAGAGAGTATAAAATGATACTTTAAATTTAAAATGTATATTTAAAATTTAAATATGTAAGTAGCACACCATATTTTCACCTCTCACCTTTACAGTAACAGCTCTGTTTGCTAAAAAAACTCAAGATACAAACAGGGCGGTCAGTTTTGGAAACAGCTATTGCACAGTTCTCAAGAAATCCCAGGTTTGGTCCTTGAGCATACCCAGGAGCAATGCATGGGGATGCACTTCCCAAACCAATTTTCCCCCCTTGACTTTATGTCATTTACACTTGTCTCAGGTAAGCACTGCCTTCCTCTTTACTAACAATTCATACACATATTGTGTCACAGCCTGCACTAACTCCGTCTTTCCTGTTCTTACACTCCTTGCAGAGGGGTTCAGTGAAGTAATATACAATTGCTGTGGGAAAGGAGATCCTTCAAATCAATCCACAACAGAGCACGACCTGATGGCTTAAGTGAACTGCCTCCTTTGCAAGTATGAGGTTGCTTCTTCCACTCTGTCCAGTGTTTCCTGTGGCCCAAGTTTTCATAGAACCATAGAAAAGGCTTGGGTTGGAAGGGACTTTAAAAATTAAAACCTCAAGTCCAGCCCCTCTGCCATGTGCAGCAATTCTTCCCAGCAGATCATGTTGCTCAGGGCCCCATCAACTTTTTGTTCCATTCCTGGTTATTCTTGTACTGCTGGTATTTGCAGGTGCTGATTCACAGCCTCCCAACATGTGCACGTTTGGCTGCTTTTATTTTTAAGAAAAATCTCTTCAGGCTGGAAATAACTCTTGTTTTCTTGTGAGCATTCTTCAATGCACATCTAGTTTTATCTGAGGAGCTTAAATATTCTACATTGACAAAAGTTTTGTCAGTCTCTGGTACTCTATTAGAATGTTATAAAACAGACATCTAAACTTGTGGCCTGCTACTTTGTAAGGTCCCTTTTAGCTTTAAAAATAGAAGTTGGATTTGAGCCTAATATATATTCTTTAAACTTACAGCATGGTTTGAATTTACATCCCCCACAGCTGAAACTTCCCCAAAGGGTTTCAATTAGTAAAGATAATTAAAAATCTGCAAAAAGATAATGCTTTATTTCTGACAAAATTTTATCAAGACACATTAAATAGAAGTAGTCAAAGCCCAAACCATGACTTTTTAAAATGGGCTCTCAAAAAGTTGTCCTAAGCAAATAAGCCCATAATTCTGTCATTTTAGTATCTTGTGTTGTCAGCAGACAGCTTCCAGCATAGATCTGAGATGATGTATTGTCTCCAACCCCTGGTCCACTGGCTCCTAACCTTTTCTTCCCCAGAGCATCTGTGCTGTGGGTACTTCCCTGGAGAGTCATTAACTGCTTCTACCTCAAAGGCTGAGATTATTGGCATTTTTCTCCAACTACATTTCTAACTATTTAAAAGACCTGTCAGGACAGAGAAATAAATACATACCAAAAAATAACAATTCATCAAACTCTCTGTAGAGGCATCACAGTAAAGGGAAAACCTAAGTTTTGGCTAATACCTTTAAAGACCTTTCTCTATCTTGCATGCCTGTAAATTATTTACATAGCATTCCACACCCTCTTTTAATGCCAGCATCCCAAGGGAGAAGGTGGATTAGAATATTGGTATCTTTAACTTAGAAGGCAATTAGACCAACAACAACAAACCAGAGCTGTATGTATGCTCAAAACAATCTAGTTAGAATTCTATTTTACTTAAAAATCAGTTAAACAATCCCATTATGCTGAGAATTGCTTTAGGCATGGTTCCAACCAAGCACATCTTTTTATTTAGTATTTTAGTTCCACACAGAGAAAGTGATTGAAATAACACTGTAGACTACCATAATGGTCCTTTCTGTACACCAAATTCCTGTTCCAGCTAGAGAGCTTGGGAAGATACAGAAATAAATGTTCCAGTGTCAGTCAACCACTTGGTAATCCACTTAATAAAAGAAACGAAAACATCTGCTAAAATAAAAGCAGCCTACATCTCAGGCCACTGTGACCAGCAGGTAGAGGAAGGGGATTCTCTACTTCTGCTCCACTCTGGAGAGACCCCACCTGGAGAGCTGAATCCAGCTCTGGGGACCTCAGTGTAAGAGGGACATGGACCTGCTGGAACAAAACCAGAAGAGACCAGAAAGATGCACAGAGGGCCAGAGGACCTCTGCTATGCCCACAGGCTAAGACAGCTGGGATCATTCAGCCTGGAGAAGAGAAGGCTCCACGGAGATTTTAAGAGCACCTTCCAGTATCTAAAGGGGCTACAACAGAGCTGGAGAATGAGTTTGGACCAGGGCATGGAGTTACAGGACAAGGAGGAATGGCCATAAGGCAGAGCATGTTTAGATTAGATACTAGGAATAAATACTTTCCTGTGAGGGTGGTGAGGCACCGAAACAGACTGCCCAAGAAGCTGTGGATATCACATCCTTGCAAGTCTTCAAGGCCAGGTTGGATGGGGCTTTGAGCAACCTGGCACGGTAGAGGGCAGTCCCCATGGCAAGGGGTTAAAATTGGATGATCATTGGGGTCTCTCCCAACAGAAACCATTCTAGGAGTCTGTGAAATCCAGTTTCCTCAGTCTTCATCCCACTGCCTGCAAGCCTCACCTCAAAGGTCACCTAATTCCTCATATTTCCCCCTTTTGCCTCCTTTGTCCTTGTCCCCGCTTTGCCTCCTCTGCTATAGCTGCGCAATTTGCATTGTTTTGTTTTTAAAAACAGAAAATAAACATTTCCAATATCATCTTTCATTTCTGGATTTGTTCTTACATGGTCTGTGGGGCCTTGCTGCATAACAAGCATTTTATCCACAGCAAAGACCAGCAGCACAGCTAAATTACCTGAGCCAGTTACCTACCTGCATCACTGACTGAACTGGAGAAGGGGGCAGAAGGAGCAGGGCAGAGGTCTGTCCTACAGAAGAGAGTGTGGATCTATAAACATGTATATCCACACACATACACACACATTTACATGTGCATATGTGTCTATAACTTGCACCACCCAAGTTAACTCACTTATTTTGTTTACTCCCAGACAGTGAGTATGCATCATGTGATATAACCATTTATAAAACAGTTATCCTCAAGTGAAAGTACTGAAAAGAAAAGTTGTGGAAAGTTATTTTGCACAGACTGCTCTAAATTAATATAATTTGGTATTGCACATTGCCCAATTGCTTCTGTAAGCATTCATACACCGGATCTTGTTTCTATTAACTGGAATCTATATTAAATTATAAAATAAATAAACCTATTCTCCATAGGCATGTAAACAAGGTTGTTGCCAAGATCCATGCTGCCCTAATGCACATCAACAACTACTACCCACAATACTGAAATGTATTTGGGAATTAAATGAGGGAAAAAAAAAAAAAGACACTTCTTGAGGCCATTTCCCCTTCCAAGACACTTGAGGGAGGGAGGGCCCAGCAGCTTAGCAAAGGTTAACCTCACCAATTCCCTCCAGGCTTGTGCTGAAGAAAGAAGAGATTCAAGGTCTTCAAATTCCAGAAGCAGAAATCCTCCTTTGCAGCCATTTTATTCTACCAAATCAACACACAGAAGACAGTGGTGGGTCCTCAGACATCATCTTTACCACTCCTTATCCTGCTGAGCTTTCCAGTCTGCCAAACTCAACCTTCCAATGCCTCTGGCTTCTTGGGAAGTAGAGAAGATATTGTCAACAGACAAAGATAATAAAGTTCCTGAACCACCTGGAGTATTATCCCATTATTTATTTTTTGCATTTGAATGTACAAGTCCAAGGAACTGATGGGTAGAACCAGGTTTTGCTCATCTTGGCGTTTTGTACTAAGACTAAACTTCATTGTGAAGCCCTCTTGCCTCTCCAAATATCATTGGGAAATAAGGCAGTATGGTTTTGGGGTGGTGAATGTGTACATGATTATGAAGAACTGGAAAGGTTTTCCTTATTACACGCTTTCCACAGATTTAAACTTTTTCAAATTCTGCCTGAAGAGACAGAAGCACATTTCTTGCTGCCAGGACAGCAGGGTAGACCCACAGTAGTCTCCATGACTGTGTAACAGTGGTGGACAAATGACCCTTACACTCCTAAACAAAATCAATACAAAGCAACAAAGTCTTAGTCAGACCTGAGAAATTCTTACAGGACACAAGTCAGGAAGCCAGAACAACTTGGCTTTGCATGCCTGCAGGATTAAACACAGCCATCTGACACCATGCCACGGTCCTGCAGGATCAGGATCACCACTGGGCTACAGCCTGGTGGTCACCAGAGCCAAAGCCCATCCCACCTACACACACAAGCCCAGCACGGAATATTGCGTCATGAGTCCACAGGACCATATGGCAGGAGCACCTCTGAAGGCGGAATCAGGCAGCCATGCGAGTGGCAAGCTGACAGAAGAGGTAATATTTGCTCTGAACCTTTTCTGTATCATTAGTGCTTGTGCTAATTACTATAACCAACAGCAGCAGTCATTCTGATGGGAGGGCTGAACAGGAGTGACGCAGCTGTCAACTCCATTCAAAGAACTAAACCCTTAAAAGTTCATCGTTTTGGGGGCAGAACAGAATCCATACAGCAAGATGCACAGGATTGCAGATTTTTTAGGGCAGAAAGCTTCAGAGAGCAAGTACAGCTGACGCAGATGTTAAAAAACTAAGTGCGTTTGCCTGTTTCTCAGGGGGATTTAAACAGCAGGTGAGTGGGGCTGGTCCATGGGACATGACCCTTTTTTATTTCAGCTATTTAGATGCAAATTGTTCTCCCTTCCTCCCCCTCTCAACACCATCTGTTAGCCCAGAGGTTTAGACTGTGCCTAGGATGTAGGTTTTGGGGGAGGGGATATAGATAAAGCATTGAGAGAATTTCAGTTGATGCTACTATTTCCTCAAGGGCACGGTTCTGGAGAGAAAAAGAAAAATCACTTTACAATACTATAATAAAATAACAATAGGATTTTTCCCTCGTTCTACTGCATTTTTTTCCTGACCTCATGGATTTCCTGTCCTAAAAAGAATTCCTTGTCCAGCTTTTGGCCAACAAGCCACATTATATAGAGACATTTATAGCACGTTGCTATGGTGTTAGCAAAGGGCATGAGCTTATATTGCATGAAGTACCAGAGATTCAAGGAATTAAATTCCTAAATAATAATAATGAAGTCCTTTACTACAAGGCACAGTATTTAATATTCTGTTAGTGCTAGTGAAGCTGCCTCATCTCTGACTTTCCTAAGTGAACAGCAATGGATTTTCAAGAACTGTTGAGAGATTTGATTCATTAAACACTTCACCCAGGGCTCTGCATTCTTTATAAAGGAAAGACTAAGGGTGACAGCAGAGAGTCCACTTTAAGGAAGTTTGAAGAAGATGCACTACTGGAAGTGGTGGCTAACAGACCAAGTAGGTGTGCTGCCACTCAGAGGGATGTGGACAGGCTGCAGAAATGGGCCAACACCAACTTTTGCACTTCAACAATGGAAAATGCAAAGCCCTGTTGCTCAGGAGCTAACAGGCAGAAAGGAAGCAGAAAAAGCAGAGCAAGACCTGAGATTCCTGGTGGACCATGAGCCTCCAAACCACCTTTGTAGCAAATAAGGTCAACAGCATGTGGGCTCTATTAGGAAAAACAACTTCCAGCAAGTCAAGGGAAGGGATCCTTCCCCTCTGCTCAGGGCTGGTGAGACAAATCTGGAGTGCTGGGACAAGTGCTTCCTTCCCCAGCAGAAGAGAGACGTAGATATACTGCTGAGAGTCTAGCAAAGGTCCACTAAGATATTTAAGGGACTAGAGTATCTGGCATATAAGGAAAGGTTGAAGGAGCTGGCCTTTTCTTCAGCCTGCAGAAGAAAAAGTTCAGAGGGGTCTTATCAATGTGCATAAATACCTGATGAAGGTGTAAAGAAGATGGAACCAGGCTCCTCTTGGTGGTATCCAGCAACAGGACAAGGAGTCAATGGGCACAAACTGAAATACAGGAAATTCCATTTAAATGTAAGAACAAACCCCACAATAAAAACACAGCTTTTTTCTAGGTGGGGATGTGGGGAGACAGACACTAAACCACAGAACCCTGAAAATCACAGATTGCTTAGGAAAATAATGGGAATTTCCATCCTTGGGCATGCTCAAAACCCCACTGGATATGCCACTGCTCAGACTGTTTCAGCTGCCACCACATTAGGTGGGGAATTGGACTACACTATCCATACAGAGGTTCCTGCCAACCTGCAATTACAAGCCACACAAACTGAGGTTTTAAAGGAGAGAGATACACAACATCATTCAAACTACTTGCCTGAAGCACATTTTTACTCCTCAATATCCAAGCCCCCAGTTTAGTGATGAAGACAAAAGCAGTCACGACAACCTTGAGCAGAAAAATCTGTACAAGTGTTGAGATTAGTACCATAACACCCTCATGAATTTTAGTGTGTGGAGTACAGTCCCAGTACTTAGGAGATGCCAGCTCTTGTCCCAGTTCTCAGAGACCTCATTTGTGATCTTGGAGGTACAAGATGGGGAGAAAGCCAAAGTACTTCTTGTCTGCTCAGCCCTCCTCCTATCAGCCAATCACCTCTTTAAAGGAAAAGCAATTCAGGTAGTTAGAGAGCACGAGAAGAATCCCTTCCAGGAGCTTCTGCAACTTCAGTTCTCAGGAAGAAAAAAAAAAAAAAGAAAAAGAAAAAGAAAGCTATGTACACAATCCTGATGGGGAACTCAGAGGTAAAGGGGGGCATGGAAGGATTTGAAAACCCTTCTTCCCCCCTTAGAGTCCCAGTGATGGGGTAGAAGACCCCTCCTGAGCTTGAAATATGAATAGGCAGTGACCACCTAAGGAGAAATGGGCAAGCAAAACAACACAGTGTGGGCTTCAGAGCCTCAGCTTCAACTGAGCAAGTTCTTGGGGTGCCCTTGCATAACACTTGAGGCTGACACCAAGTTGGGTTCAGTCAGACTTCGATGGTGATGCTTCACTGAGCTGCCAGGAAAGAAGCTCTTCAGTTGGGAAGACCTTCTGCCAGACAAGTTTTGCACAGCAACATTTTCTGAAGAGATTTGGGTCTTTTTCTTTTCTTACTGTTGAGATACTGCTTGATTTTAAGTGTTGCCAACACGAACACAATGTCTTCCCTCTTTCTTGTACAGAGGCAAAGCCAGAACAACGTATGATCTCAGTTACTTGGTGATAGTCAGGAACTTCAGGTACCTACTTGCAGACTATTGACTTCTAAAATACATTTAATTCAATTTTGCTGGAAAGCACTATACTGACAAAAATTGCAGGCATTTCATAGAAACATTCCTTAAAAAGAAATAAAAATCAGTTATCTGAGCTAACAGAATTTCAATAAATTTGTGCTGGTGTTTTGAACGATTTTAAAGTCTTCAGTTTAAAATACATGGGGTTATATATTTTGAAAAAAAATTATTTACAAAAAGTAGAGTTTTCAGAACATCAGTGTTTCCCCTACAGAATGAATAGAATGTCTTCTTCATGCACTGCTCTAAATCACCAGCTAATTTCTGTTTCCAGATCTCTGGCATTTAACCAGCACTACTGAGAATCTAAAGAACAGTTACTGGAAATGTTTTTGGTTAACCAACTTCTTGTTCACAAATCTCAGCACATGTACAAACTTTAAGGGCTGCAATCCTGCAGCTTGATCTCTAGTACAAGATGGAGGCATCAAGTCTCAGTCTCCTTGACTTTTAAAGGACAGAAAGGTCATCTGTAATAGCTATGGGGTACTCGGCCTTGATGCCAGCAAGCCACCCACTGAAAACAGTGGGAGTTTAGCCCAAATTAGGATTTCAGGATTTATCCCTGTAACACCTCCCACACAGTACTACCTGACAGCTTCTGAAAACTAGCAAAATGTGAGGGACATGCCAACACCATCCCAGATGAGGTTTCCAAGGGTGTGTTTTGTAACAATTGAATTCAACCAACACCAGTTTGCATATGCACATATTCTCAGAACTCCAAGGGGGTTTAGCATACTGATTGTAAAAGCACAGTGGCTAGAAACACCTCTCTGACAGCTACTCAATGCCAAACAAACCACACTTTTAGAGGATGAAAAAACACCAACCCCAAACCACAAAGCAGTTGCATCCAGGATATCATTTAACTTGTGCAATAGTACCCCCACCTTCAGATGTTTTTCTAGAACATTTTTCCAGCACCCAAATCCCCATCTTTTCCCACCCAATACCTCCAGAACTGCCCTAAAATAGTTACTGCCACCCCCAACATGACCTGGGACAAGGTGGATGGGCTTACAGCCAGGAGGCACCAAGGTCTGAGAGGCCAGTTTCTGCCCACTCAGTGCCTCTGAACCCAAATCTAATGGTATTGATGCTCAGGAAACCAGTTTACTGCTGGCTGATGAACTTTCCCATCCTTGTCCCACTTTTAACTATGCAAATATTGAGCAGGTAAGTATGTGCCAGAGCTGAGTGTTTCTCCTGAGGGAAACATGTCTATGAGCCCCGTTCAACCCAATCCGGCCTTGATCCTGTGGGGAGCTGAGCAACAAGGAACACAGGTATTCCAGGGGCTAAAGGCTTTGTACAGCATCGCTGCTCTGAATGGGGGGACCTGGGTTTTGCCCAAACTGATGCTCCTGGTTTTACAGGCAACAGCATAGGGTCTGTAGCATCTAATTCTTAAAAAGATCCTTCATTTGGATCCCTGGAGGCAGCAGGGACCCACAAGACAGGGTCAACATGCAATGTTGGTGCAAGTCAGGCCATAATGGATGCACCAACTGAAATACAATAGGTAAGATGAGCAGTCTCTTTAGCTATCACAGCATCTCCCTGACAGCAACCAACAGAAAATAACCCAAACAAATGATAAAAGAAGAGTTTAAAAGACAGTCAAGGACAATGGGGCTTTCAGAGACTGAAACATGACTCATTTTGGATCCAGAGCACAGCTAAGTAGACACGCTGCTGAAGAAACAAGACAGGTTCCACTCTAAAAGCAGCAATTAGTTATCAAATGACAGAAGACTTCCAGAGGGTGTTCAGGATGCTTGCATTTTTCCCTGAAACTAGTCATTTTTAAGAGGATCCAAATGCAGGAAAAGGAAAGAAGTCTGACTCAAAGAAAAAAAAAAAAAAACTCAAACCAAATAGCAAAAAAACCCAAAACCCCATAGCTGTCATACTTATGACTTACATTCTCTAGACAGGAAGTCTTTGGAGCAGCAAAAGCCTCTCTGCCCTTCACTTCACAAACCCTTGATATCATAATCACATTTTTAAAATATTACCTTCTTGAATGATGCAGATTAAGAGGCGTAAGTAATTCTCTGACATACTATTGAAAACCACGCATCAGCATGAAACAGCATTTATCACATTCAAGGCCATTAAACTATTACTTACAGTGCAATAAATTGTATCCAAGCAGATACCACTGTCACTGCTGAGCACAAAACTGAGGAAATTCCTCATCACTGGCCCCTGGGGCTTGAGTGAGAGAAGCTGAACTGCTCCTGCTTGGAGCAGGGTTTTGTCCTGCAGAAACACTGCAGTATCTCAGCTAACACAGCAATTGTCCTGTAATTATCATGCACACTTTATAGTTAAAAAGAGAAACAAAAGGGACCTTTCACTTCAAAAGTAGTTTTTAAGGCAAAAACAGAGGAAAGCTTTTCAAATGATGACTGTGAAAGGACAAGGAGAGAAGACTGTGCGTTTTTATGGGTCAGTAAAGCACTGCTGAAACAAATGTGGCAGGCAATGGTCATGGGAGACCAGGGTTCATTTGCCACACCAAAAGTGGGTTTATTTTCACAAGAGCTAGTGCACTTGTCAAGCACTCAGACACAGCCCCAAACAAGAAGGCAGCCTGACAAGACAGAACAAGACACCCGGCTGGCTCCACAGTCTAGACAAAAACTTGCTTCTCTGAAGCTTTTATATTTTCCCTTCCTCTTCCAGAGTTAAAATTGGAATGGTATCAGTTCCTTTCCCAAATGGAAAGCCCTCTGAGAGCAAACCTGATTTTGAAGCTTTCTAGCAACCACCCAGGTCAGGCCGCCAGAGCTTGCTGCTTACGTGTCTGAGTTCAGGGCATCCGCAGGGTAGTCTTGGGATCAGAGCAGAGCTACAGTTGGATGCTCTCCAGAGGTATTTTAGGAGAACAGCATCAAATTGCCACACAAACGCAATTGCCAAGTTTCCATCTACTGTTTCAGCAATTTGCTTGACACGTTTAATTTCACAGGAGAGAGTGGTAGGGTAATATGTTGGTTTTATTAATATGTCCAAATTCCCTAGCACAGCACTCATATCTTTGGTATGGTGCAGGATTCTTTCAAGTTCTGCTTTTGATAACAGAAAGCATTACAAATTCTTCATGCCGCCTCAAAAAACTATTTGGATAGACTGAGTTTAGGGCAGTCATTGAGAAAGGTGCAAAGCAATATTCTTAAATTACCTATTTAAACTACCCATCAAAATCTACAAATTTGGAGCAGAGAATTTTGGTCCTCTGCTTTCTTTTCAGAAGTCCATTCAGAAAGCCTGTTGAGCATCTGGTCACTTCTTTACCTACCTCTTTCAATTCCTGTAGCCCACAAAGAGCTAACTTATCTGGGAAAAAAATATTTCCTTGCCTTCTGCCCCACAGAATTTAAGAGAGCTCAAATTCTGACCCCTTTTGAAAACGCTGTCCAAGATTAGCATGTTTCTATGCTCCCATCACCAACTCATTGTCCATCCAGCTCTTGCCCATTGTACCTCTCCATTTCCAAGCTTACAGACTTCTCACAGCATTCCAGAGAATACCCTGAGATCAGCTGAATGCATCAATATGCATTTGGATCATCTGTTAAACCCACAAGGCATCCACTGTCAGAAGAGCCTTAAAGAGTGGAGAGTGTGTGTATGACTTCCTCATCACCATTTCTTTTTAAAAATATTTCAGTCTCAATTCCCACAGAACCAGAATGTCACCTAAAGAGGACTGTTTGCCTTCAGAGCTACATGAGAATTCAGGTCTTCAAGCAAAGCTGAGCTATCAAAAAACCAGGTTGCTCATACATCTAGTTTCCATTATGGAGAAGTACAGTATTATTTGTTAGACTCTGCACATGTGAACTGTTCCTCTTCAACATTTCAGAGCAAAAAAGTGAGTAAAGTTTTAACCTGAAAAGTGAGAAGAGATTACAGACCTCTAAAAAAATTACAAAAGCCGTGTCATTCCATAACACTTCACAAGAAGTGACCTCTACCTGCAGGAGTCTGTCATTTGGATTATTAATTTTTTAAACATGAAGGGGCTGTATCCCAACACTGACTTTCAATCCTTAGAGTGTTTTAGTCTGAAGATGATTGACCACAGAAAAAAAAATCAAGTTAAAGAGTGCAGCAAGTGGCTTCAAACCTTTTTAGCAGGTATATGGTTTCAAGCACTAGTTTGATATTAGGTTGAACATCCAAAGACACAGGAAGCACCAACTCTAAGCCAGAGATGGAGCAAGTCCCAACTTACAGTCATACAGAGGCAAAAAAAAAATTCCATTTTATTCTCACCAGCTCTCTGAAGTTCTCTTCTTTCTTGAATCCTTGGAGAAGGGCATTTTTCCTGCTCTATTCCACTTCACATGGGATTCCATGTAAGTTGAAATTCCACCTTTCACATTACTTTTTGGCATAATCTTCACACAGGAAAATAGACTTTAAAGAGAGCTTGAGCTTGTAAACACTGCACCTTCCTACTCCACAAGTCAGACAAAGTGCTCCAAAATCATACTCTGTGTAGTAACAGAAATTAAGATTTTACCAGTTTCCTCAGAGCTCTGCAGAGGCTAAGGAAAATAATTTAATTTTTCAAGTCACAAACACCACTGGCCCCATCAGCCTCACAGATTCAAGAGTGGTTTTACAGAGTGGGTCATGCTTCTGCAGGAAATCTCCAAGCCCTGAGCAAGAACAATGCTGGCCAGAGCTGTGACAATGCAAAAGTGACAAGCATCACTTGAGCTGGTGACAATCTGGTCAACAGTTACTGCTTACAGACCCATGAGAGCTCCATTAGCAATATTATAGAAAATATTTTTGTAGAAATCCACTCTCAGGCACAAAGGTAGAGAAAGGTACAGCACAAAGCTCTCAAGCACTACTTTGCTTGCTCTTGTACTAATGAGAGAAACCCACAGCAGCACAGACTTCAGCATAAGCACGAGCCACTCATGAACACTGTGGTCTTTCAGTACCCAAATGCTGTCTACAAGAAATCTGGAGGGGAACTGCTTACAAGGGCATGCAGGAAGTGATAAGAGGAGAAGGCTTCAAACTGACAGAAGGGAGGTTTAGATTTGATATTAGGTAGAAATTCTCTACTGTGAGAGTGGTGAGGCACTGGCACAGGTTGCCCAGAGAGGCTGTGGATACCCCATCCTTGGGAGTGTTCAAGGCCAGGTTGGATGAGGCTTTGACCAACCTGGTCTGGTGAAAGTTTTCCCTGACCACAGCAGGGGGATGGAATGAGATGATCTATGAGGTCTCTTCCCACCCAAACCATTCTATGATAGATACCCTGGCTCCAAGGCAGCTTAACCTGGTTAAGCCATGACACTGCCCATGCTCCAAATACACCTCCAATGGCAGTGAAGACTGAGCTACAAAGACAAGCACAAAGCCAGGTGACAAAGATTTCAACATGATAACAGAGTTTCAACAGATATTCAAGCACAGCCCCAGTTTCCTCTAAAAATGAAAGGCTTCAGTGAGATAACTCAAGCAATTAAACCTACACAAACTCTTGAGTCATTTGCTGGGTCAAGATCCAGCTGATTCCAAGAATCTGTATGCAGGCTGCTTACCCAGAAATTAACCTACTGCCTCACAAAGTGTTGCTTAATTTAGAAGAGTGATTACTTACAGCACCTGCTGCTAGCCTCACAGCCCCATACACCAGCTTCTCCAAAATTAATGCTAAGTCTTCTAAAATTATTTACATAAGTAATTAAGGAAAGAACTAAAAAAACTGTGCTAAATGTAAAACAAAACAATCAGCTGGGTTATCAGCAGCAATTGAAACTGTAATTTCCAAAGTAAATACTGTGAGTTAAGGCAGTTTGAGCTGAAGTTGCACAGCCAGTCCTTGTGGCAGACTCCTTCCCTCAGCTGGGAATAAACAGCAAACACTGCACAGGAGACACACACCAAATTGTGTACGTACATGACACACCATCTCAGAAGCAGCCCTTTACAAAATAGGTGTCCTGGCTTTAAATCTAAAGCCGAACCCATAATAGCCTTGTCATGCAAGCAAAGAGCCTCTAGCAGCAGCTGAGCCTGAAATCAGCCAGCAATGGAGAAAGGGAGAGAAGAAAGGAGGACCAAAGAGCAGCTGGATTCCCAAGCCTTAGCCCTTCTCTAGAAGTTTCTGTTCACATCTACAGATAGAGACTCAAAATAAGCAAGCAGGCCCTAACAGGATGGATCCAGGAACGCCAAGGGAGCTGGAGGATGCCGCTGTGAGGCCAAGCTCAGTAAATTTTTGATCAACCATGGCAGCTGGCAGAAGGGCCCACAGACTGGTGGAAAGCAAATGTCAATCCTGATGTTCCAGAAGACCCAGGGAACCACAGGTGGGCCCACAGGAACCTCATGAAGTTCAGCAAGGAGAAACACAAAGTTCTGCACTCAGGGAGGAACAACCACAGGCATCTACATGTGCTGAGGGTCACCCAGATGGAAAACACTGGCAGAAAAAGTCCTGGGGATCCTGGTTGTCACCAAGCTGAGCATGAGCTAGCAATGGGTCCTTACAGCCAATAGGGCAAACGGTATCCTAGGCTGCATTAGTCCAAGTATTGCCAGCAGGTTCGAGGCAGATGATCCTTCCCTTCTCCTCAGCACTGGTGAAGGCACACCTGGAGTGCTGGGTCCAGTTCTAGGCTTTCCTGTACAAGAGAGAGTCCAGCAAAGGGCCACAGAGATGCTGAGGGGAGCATCTCTTCAATGATGAAAGGTTGACAGAGCTAGGAGTGTTCAGCCAAGAGAAGAGCAGGCTCAGGGGGATCTCGTCAATAAATACCTGCAGAGAGGATGCAAAGCAGACAGAACCAGGCTCTTGTCAGTGATGCCCAGTGCCAGGGCCAGAGGCCACAGGCACAGACTGAAAGGCAGAGGGCCCCTCCAAACATCAGGAAACACTTTTTCGCTGTGAAAGTGACCAAGCACTTACACAGGCTGGCCAGAAAGGTGGTGGAGTCTCCATACTTGGAGATATTCAAATGCTGTCTGGGCATAGTCCTGGGTAACTGGCTGAGGGTGGCCTTGCTTGATAACAGCAGGTTGGGCCAGATGACCTCTGGAGTTCCCTTCTCACCTCAGCTAGACTGTGGTTCTGTGGAGACATGTACCTAAAGGTGTACAGGCATCAAGAAGAACCCTTCCAAGAGGCAATGCAAACTTTTATCTCAATTTTGACTGCTGAATGCATATTTTTATTCTGCTTTAAAAACAGTGATATTTCAGTAATGGTTGCTGAGATGTTGCATGCTTCTTTCCAGGAGAAGGGGTTCAGAATTAGAGATGTAATCCTTTACCACACAGGTCTGCCTCAGAGAAGAGTCAGGCCACTGGCTTGTGTGCACACAAATTGGAAGCAATCCACATTTGGGGGCTTATTTTTTTTTCTAATCAAGACCAAGTTTATTTGCAAAAATTCAGCTGGGATCTTAAAACCCACCTCATGCACTCAGAAAGACTTTTTCAGCAGATTGAAAACCTCCAACAGTCTATGCCTGCTTCCTCCCCTGACCCATATATATCAAACTCTAAAAGCCACAAGCAGCCTATAGAGAAAAGTTTGCCTTTTAGGAGACGGAACAAAGAACATAACATTCCTGTCTGAGTGCAACAAAAACAGTTTGAACAAGATTTCAAAAGGTCACAGTCATTACAGCCTCCCAGAACTAGAGACACCCAGTTGCAATTCAAGCTACACAGCTCATCTCTTTCAAGCCCAAAAGCTTGGCTAAGTTTGCAGGTCTTTTGGGGACACTAAGCAAAGTACCGGAGTGCCTCAGCTCCAGACACCGGCTGGCTCAGACGCCAAAGCAAGCAAAGTAAAACTCAAAGCACTGAGGCTTAGGAGAACTGTGTGGGCAAAATCTTACTTCATCCATTGCTTTGCAGCTGTGTAGCAGGCCCAGAAATCATCACACTTCATATTATTCCTTATGGTGTTCTTATTTCCCTGCTTATGGCTTATGTATTGAAGCATCTTCTAATCTGTACAGCTTTCCAAAAGAACCCTCTATCTGCTGTTTCACTGCACAATGAATTAATGAAGGTTTGATATAAATAAATAGCCTGAAATTATTTTGGAAGAGAAAATGCACAAGAGTTTCTCCAGAGAAGCATACAACTCCTCCTTCCCCCGCCCTCTTGGCCAGCTCTGCCTATATAAGAGGCTCATAAAATTTCAGGACTTTTTTCTAAATTTTAAGCACTGCACAGAAAACCATTCATACATAAAACACTACTCAGTGATAAAATGTTACTATTGTGGGTGAAACAACTTCTGATGTTTCAGAGTACCTGAAAGTTCACAGTAACTCCACTACCCTTCTGTAAACTGAGGACATAGCTAGAGTGATTTGAGAAAGGTCACACAGGTTTACAGCACAGAAGAAACACATCTTCCAGGCTTCTGTCTTGTCCTGGTTCTGCACCTGCAACCCTCCAACCCCCTGTAATTTTGCAAGGCATGGAGCAGGGACCTGCTGCTGGAAAAGGCTGCCAGGCAGAAGTTGCTGGGGCTGGTACCACACTCAGAATGGAAACAGCTCAGGGCAGGAGGAACTGGCAGTGCTCTGCCATCCTTATCCATCTTCTGTGCAACTTTCCCAATCAGAGACATTGGCACTGCTCACTCTCTTTTGCCTTTCCACCTGAATGAGCCTCACAGATTTGTTCTTGTTTTAAACTACCAAGAGCTTACAACACTTTACCCTACTCCCTATAGGGCACAAGTTGCATAAAGCAGAGATTTGGATCATTGCTCCTGGAACAGTTTATAGTGTTCTTGTTCCAACCACCTATGCCAGGAATGGAATTCTCATGCCACAGAATCATAGAGTCATTAAGGTTGAAAAAAAATCATCAAGCCCAACTACCAGCCCAGCACCACCACCATATTCTTCATTAAACCATGTCCTCAAGTGCCATAGTTACACATTTTCTGAACACTTCTAGGGATGGTGACTCCACCACTTCCTTAAGCAGTCTGTTCCAATGATTTACAACCCTGTTGTGAAAAAAGCAAAAACTCTAATATCTAATCAAAACCTTCCTGGCATATCTTGAGGCCATTTCCTTGTGTTCAGATGAAGGAAATGGTCAGGCCTCTTTCTCTGGAAAAGCATTTCAACATCAGACATTTTTCTACAGCTTCTGCACTCTGAGTGCTTAAAGCCCTCAGCACATCCCCTCAGACCGACACGACTGGCATTGACCTTGCTCCCCACTTCACTCACCTCACACCAGGCTGAATCTGTTGACCTCCACTTGAAGCACATGCTCCAACCTATGAACTCACCCCAAAGCAAAGCACATCCAAGCTGTGACATAACCATCACATTCCTTTCTCTCTAGAGTGCATTTAATGTTGCTCTTCTGAACAGCTGAAGGACAGCTATTCCCACATGCTTATCTTTGCCCCACCTCCTTGCTCATTTGTTTCCTCCTTCCCCAGGAGATTGGTGGCAGATGACCACCTGGGGCTGCAAAGCCCCAGCATCACCAGTTAATTCCCATCAATTTTAACTCCCAAACACTTTTCAGATCAATGGCATGAACTGCCACTTCAATTAAATATTAAGAACTGAGCATCAAAACCCTCCTTTAATTCATGTAAGATTCTGATAAGATAAGCCAAATTTCTAGACACTCTCTAGAGACAGCTCTTGGGACAGAAGCAGAAATAGAACAAAACCAACACTGTCCTCATGGAGTGGCATCACGCCAAACCTCTCTAGGCTTTTGGCATCAGAAAAAATTTCCAGCTACCACCAGATTCAGAAGGAATCAAGCTGAAGTATCAGCTGTGCAGTCTGTCAGCAGTTCAGTTTCTTCAACCACACTGAGGTTCTGATAACAGGATAGTAAAACTATCTCCAGTATGAGAGACTTTCTGAAAGGGATGCTTGCTTCAATCACCACAAACAAGCAGCAGGTACTAACAACATGCCAGGTTTGACTCAAAATTTATTAGCTTCTTTACAGAGTTTGTGGTTTGTTTTTCATATTTCTCTTTGTGCACAGTGAAAGAGATAGTCTTTTATTGGTATGCCCCACTTCCAGTACAGTTCCAGCAACAGCTGAGTTATAACACCTTTATCACTTCTTTTCTCTTAACAGGAAAAGAAATAAACAAAAGGCCACACACACCCCCTGGATTTTCCCTCCTTAATGGTACAGAAACATTTTACATATCTGCTCTCTGTCCCTTTCAGGTCTTACAACTCAGAACAAATTTTAGCCAACAGCATTTGTTTGTGACTTCCAGTACCATTTGTTTTCTTTCTCAAAGATTCAGAGAACCATCTTGACCCAATCCCATTAGAACTGCTATTAAATTAGCAGCACAGCTGGCTGGTGGGGATCACATTTTGATCATAACAGGTACCCCTGTCCCAAGGAGATGGCTACACCAAGTGCTGGAATACAATACCCTGGCAACAGGAACGGTGGCAGCAACAGGACATGGCTGAAAGGGCTGGGAGAAGATTCACATCCCATTTGGCCATTCCCACCACGGGGACAACAACTGCAGGCAGAGCTGCAACAACCACCCCAGTATCTGCCCAGAACCACAGATTAGTGGCCCAAAATAAAAGCTATGAGGAGGCAGTGGAGGCACTGCTGCTGCACTGGTTCAATTCCTCTGGCTGTCAACCAGCTTGGAGCAAGTCCCACAGGTACAGAAAACCTAAGGGATTGGAATCAGGCCTCCCCATTGGTGAGGCAACCCGTTGGTGAGGGATTTCACTGGCTTTATCATCAATCCCTCAGGGCTGTTTTCACTCTCTCATGAGAATCTGGGATATAGTTATGTAAAACAGATTCCTCATCCTTAATTAAAATAAAGTTCACATGCACACCCTGCTGAAAGCAGCATTAGAAAAAAATTATTTCTATGAGGAAGGAATAAGTCACTTATAATTTAAAAAAAAAAATCTCATTGTGCACACAAGGGAGTGTTGAACACTTGCCAGCCACCTGGATAATTGCTTCCTATGAAAAACTGCAGAGGAGAGCCCTGGGGAAAGTAAGGGTCATGCAGAGATTTTTGCAAAGGCAAGAGTATTGCAAAGTGCAAGTGGGATTTGCCTTGCACACGTGAGTGCCTGAAAGCCTGTCACCAAATTCTACATGTTCTGAGGCTACAGTCACCAATTCTCCACTGCACTAGTATGATCTTCCACCTATTTTAAAATCAAAGCCCATCATGTTAATCACAAGTTCCTTGGCTGTAAAAGCATGAGAGCTGATGGTTGATATTAGCTTTACCTGCTGACTTTGTGATTTAAACCTGTGTTCCTTCCCTACTTCCCATATGGAACAGTCTGAACTATTTAAGCTTCTTCTTGGAAGGTAGCCCATTTCCTTGCCCTTTCTGTAATGCCAATGTGCTCTGCAAGAGATATGGAGACCAGAACTGCACATCACCCACAAGATATGGGTGCATTGAGCATTTATACCAAAGCTAAATGGTGTCGTTCATCACTTTCCCAATGAGGATGGTGGCCTTTTTGGTTGCTGCTATACTGATGTTTCCCTCTCTGTCATAAGATGTGAAAATGTCCCAAATTTTTTACTTCCTATTATATCCATGTGGCTTTCAAACCATAAAAACGCCTTTCCTCCAAACTTACAGGAGCTCAAAATGTTGACAGAAGTTTTCTGAAAATCTAAACATCTTTAACCCCTCCTTATTGACACCCCACAGAACTTCATGGGATTGGGCAGCAGGATTTTCCTTTTCAGAAGCCACACTGACTTTCCCAACAATTAACACTTCTCTACATACTCAGAGACCCTTTCCATTCCTGGTAGCATGACTCTTTATTGTGTTGTTCCCAGGATCCCCTCTGGAGCCCTTTTTATAGTTGGGAATCACACTGGCAGCTCCCCAGTCCTCTGGCACAGCAGCCGTCTGTAGTGATAAATTATACAGCTTGGCCAGCAGTTCTGCAATTTCACATTCAAGCTCCTCAGGACTCTTGAATGCCATCCAGCTCTGGTGACTTATTAACATTTATCTATTTGGTCTATTTTTTCCTTTAGTAATTATCTCAAATTTGTTTATCAATCTATTGGCTACAAAAAGTGCACTTGACACAGGAACATCCCCAACACCTCCAGCAGTTAAGACTCAATATTCTCTGCTAATGTTTTATCATCTTCAGGTAGCTTTTTTACACCTTTGTCATCAAGCACTCCCCAAAATAAGCAAATCTTATTGGATTATATCCTCACACATATAATATTTATGACCTAGTGGATATAATAAGTGATGTGCTAACATCTCAGAAGAGCAGTCCCAAGACAGACACCTACCTGGTGTCCCCCTCCCACCAACATGTGCTCTGGCGCAGCTGTCACCCTGCTTTTCCCTCCCGGTGAAAGTTTCAGATACCTCTAGAGATCAGTGAGATTAAACTGTCCCCAAGGCAGCCAGCTGTAAGGCAGGGTGGAGATCTAAGCACTAACAATCCAAGTTTGGGACATGAGCTATTGAGGCCTAAAGCAGAGTTTCCTAAAGCTCCTCCTGTCTGGGAAGGCCAGCACAAATGGACAGCAGCTTCTGTGTGATGTGATGACATTTATAGATGCCAACCAATCTGAGATGCAAACAACTACAGATTTTAGTGGTTTCCCCTGATTGAAGTACTAAAGTGGGCACTTTCCTTGCTGCCACACAAAGTATTTCTGTTCCTCACAAGCACACCCTCTAACACTCACAAGGTTCTATGAAAATTCTCCTTTTGGATGAGGCTGTGTGTGAAACTACCTGCCTGCACAAGCACTTGCAGAGTAGAGACTCAGTCTCCTTCTTCCACACCCTCCATTCCTTGGCATTTATACCCTTCAGTATAGCAGTCCTGCTCTCCTACTCCTTTTATAAAAACTACACAAGTATATAGCTTTTATCTTCCTCTTGCGTCAATCCCTCCAACCCCGAAGTCACTTCTGTTGCTTTCCTTCAACTTCCTTCTGTTTATCTACTAGAAAGTAACAAAGATCAAAGGCACCATTACATCACAATAAAAAAATCCCCCCACCCTTCACACTGATTAGCAACATCAGACCAAATTTTCAGAAAGATATTTAAGAGTTTTTTAAAATACTTTACCAGCTTAGGTGCCAAATCCCAACAGTTTCCGAGGGAATCAAGCGCCCACGCGCTTTCTGGATTCCCACTAGATGCCTACCCACATCTTTTAGTACATAACCACATGAAACACTACTTTTGTTCTCAAGGTTAGGCTCTCAAGTGCTTATAAGACAGTCCCTGAACGTTCCCACTGAAACACACAGGCTACTGAGAGAGTTATGCCTCCTGGTTAGCGAGAAGAAAAAAAAAAAAAAAAAGGAAAACAAAAAGAAAAAGGACAAGGAAAGATGAGAAAAAGGGGGGGAAAAAAAGAAAGAAAAAACCCTCCACAACTTTTAGTTTTTGCTCTTGCATGCCAGGCAGATCTTACCAAATACCTGCTGCACTGTTCCTGCCAGATGAAAGCTTTGTTTTCATCTTGGCTATGAATTCTGAGGCACAGATGTTGCTGAAGTCTTTCTGTACATATTGCAGGGTATTCAGAGATAAAATGACATCATGCTGTATCAGAAATGTGTTCTCCTACTTCTCCTGTGCCTGCTGCTTCTCTGTTTGCCCTTTACACCTATATGACAGAACTAAGCATATTATTTCTCCAGCACAGTTCCATTTTATGCTCACTGAGAGCCTTTACTGGAAGTGTTTAGGTGGAAGGTGACAAGGAATCACAGAACCTCCATGAAAAAGCCATCAAACATTTGTACAACTCCTACACTATAGCACTTTGGCTATGAAGTGGAGGACTGCAAGGTAGCACGGGAACAGCAGAACAGTAGGATTATTTAATTTTGTGAGACTGGCTGCAGCATTAGCAACTTAATTCTGTCTCGGAGTAAAAATATAGTTCAAGCTGAACACCAGAAGTTTGGGCCCAGCTTATAACCATTCTTTCAGTTCTGAAAGACTTCTCAAGAATACATATAACACTTACACGACACAAGGCATTATCCAGATAGGTGATGGGAAAATCCCAAAAGTGCTCTGCTACACTAACAAATGAACCCACTAGGCAAAGTACGGAAGTCCCTACAGCACGACAGAGCTTACAAGAATTATTCCTTATTATGGAATCAAAGCAGAATTCAGAGCAACAGAACAGGATGGGGAGAAATACATGATCCAGTTGTGGTTTTTTGTCAGGGTCTTTCTCACAAAGACATTTATTAACCACAGAGAACCAGCCAGAGAACAGTCAAAATCAAAAGGCTGAGAAAGCTGGGGCAGTTCAGCCTGGAGAAGAGAAGGCTCCAGGGACACCTTAAAGCCCCTTCCCGTAGGTAAAGAAGGTTAGAGAGGGACTTTTGACAAGTGCACAGAGTGACAGGGCAAGGGCCCACCACCCTGATGTTTTTTTCCCCTGATGGGGATGGTATTAAGATGAAGGAGGGTAGATTTAGGTTTGATATTAGGAAGCAATTCTTCACAATAAGAGTGGTGAGGCCCTGGCAGAGGTTGTCCAGAGAAGCTGTATCCACAGCTGTATCCACAGCCCCATCCCTGGAAGTGTTCAAGACCAGGCTGGATGGGGTCTTGAGTAACCTGCTCTAGTAAAAGGTTCCTTGTCCATGGCAGGAATGAGAAATGAGAAGATCTTTAAGGTCATCCCAAGCAATTACATGATTCTGTAAAATCCATTCTGCACCAAGGACTTTCAGATCTGCAGCATAAGCAGGTCCTGCAGGAGCTGACTGAGCAGGTGCTAGAGGTCCAGAGAGCTTGACAGAGGGAAATATAAACAAAATAAGCAAACTAAAAAGCTGTGTACAGCAGGTACCACAATGACAGAATAAAAAGGCACTTACTTGAGTGTCAGTTCTGAGGAGCCACTAGATCTCACCGTATGTCTTCCAGACCTTACTGCCAGCTCTCAGACCTGCAGGCAGCTCCCTGATCTTTAATAGTACACCATAGCTACAGTCACTAAATACTGCTTTGCAAAGTTTCCTGCCAGGTCAGCTCACAGCCAAGTGCTGAAAAGGAAAAGCACCCTTGCCTTTGGATGGCTGTGTGCCATGATGAGCTCAGCTGTGTCAAGCTTCATCCTCCGATCTCAGTTCCTAAGAAACTCAAGTGAAGAGCGCACTCCCAGCAGGTGGAGAGAGATCCCTCCCATCCTTTCATCGTGCACTCAGTCTCCAAGAAAATGCAAGTTCAGAATTATACTTTTAATGTTAATTTTGAGTTGACCACATGAAAAGGAAAACAACTGCCAATGGCCACATCCTTGCTTTATAGTCTGGGGGAGGAGGGGATTGCAAGCTGGTTTTAAGAAAAAAAGCAAAACACAAGCTTCTCATATGCTAGTCAAGAAGAATCTTAAGTCAACCACACTCTCCTCCAAAATTTGTAATTAATTCATTAGGAATTTGAGCCCTCACAGAAAGGGTTTTTAATGCTGAAACTAGCACAAGTTATGACTTATAGAGAACCCTTTCCCTGCTCACCCCATTCACACCCCAGAGAAAAGAAAAACAACGCTCACAAGAGCCCCATCACAGAAGGGAAGAACACGAATTCATGAGAAAGGAGATTCAGAGCACAGAGATCAGGCATGCTCGTCATCTTGGATTTCAGATGATTTACCTACAGCTACAGGAAGTGCAGATGGAACAGGATTTCAAGCCTTCAAAAACAAATACAGCCACACCACACATTGGATGAGATCACCTTGTTGAAGTCACTGCTCCTCGATATTGAGCCAAAATAACAGGGTGGGATTCAAAAAGCAACATCATCAGAAACACAAAGCATACATTGTAACACTAAATTTAAAGTAGGTATGATGTAAAAAGCAGAAAGCCACTTGCTGCTCAGGTGAGATTCTTTTCATATTCATGACCATTACATCCTAAACTGCACATTTACACATTTAATGTTGCCATCTGTCATCATGTGATGAAATGTTTTTGAAACAAACAAAAAAAGCCCACACAAGCACTGTTGGTGGTATTTGGACTAGGTCCCAGGATGAATAAGTATTGAATCAGAAGGCAGGAAGAGCTCCTGCAGGATGTACCTAGTGTTAGAAAGAATTGGCTCTTAAAAAAAACACAAAGGTCATCTAGAATAAAATTGATTATGTAAATTAAAGAGAAAAAAAATTATCCTGATGATCATCTAATAAACTGCAGGAGATAAGGGAAATCAAGACGAGAGAATTTCAATATTAGCATTTTTCTAAAGTAATAAATAAACTTCAAAAGAAGCCTTTGCTTGCAAGAAAAGACATTTTTGGTTGGACAAAGTAAATGAGTAAATTCTTACAATTTTTTACAGCTCATCACTTCTGAATGTTTTTCTTTTGCAACTCAAGGACTTGTTTCAGAGGCACACAAAACAAATGAAAAGCTGTCATTCTGAAGTCTACAAGATAGTGCGATTTCTGATCTGCCCTTGCAGCCTTCTTCTGCCCTGACACCTCCAAATCCCCTCACCATGAGTAAATTGGAAACAAGCTTGGGAGGGGGGACTGTTAATATGAGCTGGCAGGACACTGTTTCAGCAAGTATAACTTTGATGTGAAAGCCAGAAGCCCTACTATGACAGCGCAGTGAGTCACTTGATGACAAGTCACTGAGGTATTCAGAGATGGATTTTGAATTCTAACAAGTACCACTGTTTTGCCTCCTCTAAAGGAAGGATGTGCCTTTATTGAACCTGGAATCCAAACACCGCCTGTGACCGTCTGCCTCCATTTAAAGACGGCCTACACAGAAGAATACACTGTTGCATATTTTCTGTCTTGCAGGAGAGCCCTGAAGGAATCTTGAGTTGTTTGCTTTCTTCTCTTGGATCCAGTTCCTCCTTTCGTCATTCCCAGCCCTACCCTTACCTCCTCAGCCTAATCAAATCTACAGATTTAAATATTTCCAAGTATCTCATCACCAAAACTATCTGCTTGATAGAGGAAAACAATGGATTTCTTCACCTATTCAGTCTTCATCCTCCTCCCAAGCCCCAAAGAAGATGCTTCTTACTGGGGTGGAGGACAAAATGTTTTACTTCCCTGCTGCTCATCTGCAGGATCACAGATGATATCTTCAGGATCACAGAATTATGAGCAATCTGTTTCTCATCAGTCTTAGGAGTGGCTGGAGAAAGTAAAGATAGGCAGGAGATGGACAAGGTTTCTGTAGAAAGGCAAAAGGAAAACCAACAAACTAACAAACAATGCTTTAATAGATATGATCAAGGAATGGAAGCAGAGGAAAGAAACCAAACAGGAAGAATACAAAAGTTAGCTCTTCCCAGACACACTGCAGGTTAAGTTCAATATTGTTGTCTGGGCTCACAGAACCGGCAAGAGACAAGTCTGACACTGGAGGTTACAGATCTAGACAAAATGTCAGTTTAATTTTATTCATACTCTTTAAAATCTGGTTTAAGAACATATGCAAAGGAATTAAAGCAGGCCTGGAAAAGTACTACCAGCCTCACTACTTCAGAGTCTTCTGGTAGTGGATGAGACTCCTGCTGATTGCTGTGAATATGGTACAGCCTTTTTACTCATTCTCTCTGCCACCAAGGGAGTCAAAATTGCACAGAAGAATTTTATAGCACACACAAATGTAAGAGACTGCAATTTTTCCCAGACACCTTATTACCAAGACATATAGGCTGATGCAACAATAAGAAATTTGATGAGCCAGAAACTGAAATGCAGATTTTTATATTAGATCAAGATAACTGTGAGACAATACTTGTTGCAGGTGCTGCAGTTTCCTCTCCTTCCTTCCCTCACAATTTTTCTGGCTTTCTGTAAGGCTACTCAGTAAAGACTTTGGTGATTTTGGAGAATCAAGTTATAATGCTAGTAACTCATTGTAAAGAGGTAGTAGATACCGTCACTTCCTCACCCAAAATTCGGAACTGGAGGCTCAAATCAAAGCCTCTGTGTGCTTAAATCTCTTTATTTAAGTCTTCAAGGCACATTTGGATCAAATTCTGTCATTTCTCTCTACAGATAGGAGTAGGAGAAGTCACTTTTATATGAGACATATTTTTGCATAGCTTTTACATCTCCAGAATCTTGGAGTTTAACAGAAAGCATCAAACACCTTAACACACACCCACAACTGCATACATTTTACCAAAGAATCTTACCCATGAGTTAGGTAATCAAAAAGGCGATGGTTTTGATGAAGGACTATGTGGTTTTATCACTATTTCATTTCTGGGTCTCTCCTTTGAGTTCAGCTCCCAAAGTTTTTTTTGTTATCACCTGTGATCAGCTGTGATCATGAGATCAGAGAAGCAACACTTCTGTGAACACACATCTTATTCCAAAGTGGGACTGAAGGTGAGCACAATGGCAGGGTAAAACAGGGATGGGAACTATAAGCTTGTGGTTAACATTTTGTGGTTAAACAGGAAAATTTGCTCTCCTGGGCAGTGTGGCAAAAAAAATTTTCTGTAGAAAAAAAAAGGAGCAATGACCACATCCATGAGACATGTCATCCACTTAGCAATCACTCCAGGATCCTAGTTCTATGACTTTATATTCCTCCAGCCTCTTTCTTGCATGGAAACTGAGTACTCCTAGAGCAATTTCAGTAAGAATTACCACGAGTGAGGTGGCTCAAACCTTCTCAAGCAAAGGGTTAAAAAAAACAAACAAACAAAAAAACCCCACAACAACAACAACAACAAAAAAAAAACCCACAATACTTAGTAAAACACAGAAATTCACATTGGAAATCCAGTTCTAAGTAATTTAAGGTTCCATAAGGCAATTAGATCTGTATCTTTAAAAATTGCATTTGTGTACTATTGGAGACTATTTACTTATTTCTGAAGAATTGGGAAAAATTTTACTCTTTTCACATTTAGGAACATGCTCTTTCAGATGTTTGATGCTTGAGTTCCTGAGCTTGAGTGAAAATCAATCTGTGTGCTGTGTTTTGAAACAGATTCATCAATTTGCTAAAATTGGCCAATATATGAATATCTGCCATTTATTTTTTGACCCTACCTAAAACATTAGCCCAATTATACACTAATTTAGATCACTCTCAATAAAAGAAACTTTTTAGTACTATGCCTCCATCTTCCAGTCTATTAAAAACATTGCCCTACCAAAAACAATGTTTTCCTAAATAAAACACTGACGAAGTTGGGCTCTATTAAAAGTCAACACAATCTGCGGTTTGCAGAGGAAAATGACATCAAAATTTGCCTTGTATGAGATATTCCTGAAAGGACGAGGACATATAAATTGTTCTATTTCCAGAAGAACTGCAAAATGTAATGGGACTTTCATAATTGAGTGTCTTATTAATTTTAATGAGCTAATCAATATTGCATTTCGAATCCTGATGTGTCTGCTGCTAATCCCTCTTTGTGCTATGCACTCCCTGGTCTTTGCAGCTGTTACCTGACAAATCTACCTTCTATTGTGAAGGGACATGGGAGTTCAGGCTCAGGTGACCAGTTTAATGAGCAAGAAAAGCAGAAGATACATTATGAGCCCGGCCTTATTATTTTTCCTCCTCTACCTTGACACAGCTGGCATTAGAGAGCTCCATAACAGCTTCAAGCACCTCACACAGGTAAGCACAGGGCCTTGAGCTGAATGAATCTAACACCTTCAGTAGTATGCAGAGAATTGGGAAAGAGGGTTTGGAATATCCCTCCCTTCTGCTGCTGAAGGAAATCAGCTTTTGCTTCACCTCAAGCAAGTATGAACTCAGGAAGCGCATGAATTCCACATTCAGCTGTGACTTCTAGACTCCCAAAGCACGATTGAAATAAGATATTCTTGAAATACCTACTAAAGGCAAATTGTAGAATCATCCCAGCACAAAGCCTTCCAGCTGAACTTGTTGGCAAAACTGCATAATGGTTACTTACAGATAGCTGGGGAAATTAAATACAAGTTTTACAAAAGGAATCACTTCTCTACTCTTTCTACAGAAGAGATTGCATTAAGAGGCCAAGCCACTCTTACTTTAGATTATTATTTGTACCTATATATTCCCAAATGCACGTTCTCTGCTGATCCTATCTTGTAATTACTTTATGCTAAATAAGTGACAAGGTATTTTGCATTACACTATATGCAAAAGAAGAAAAAAATCCACATGATGCAAGCCTCTGGTTCAAATAAAAATATTTCTCACTCCAGCTCTTACTTCATGAATAGAACATCAGCCCTGAGAAATGGGCTTTGCCTTGTAAAGGAAGCATCGTCTAAAATACTGGTGTGCCCCTACAGTCATTAAGAAAAGTAAAAGTGCAAAGCCCTACTGATGCTTAGAGAAAGTAACTCAAAGTGGTGCTGTGACCTTAGCAAGCCAGGCTGTCAAGCTGTGTCCCAACCTTTTGTATTTGATTTTCCTTCTCTCTGCTGCCATCTGGAAAGTCATCAAATGCCATCAGCTGTAAACCATGGACAGACACTCTAACTACACGGAGAGATCTTGCAAGGGCAGGAAACAAAGCCTTAAGGTAAACTTGGAAGACTTCTCCATTCCCAAATTTGAATAGCACAATTCCACTCACAATTTGAATAGCAATTATTTTCCTCTCCTGATGTCCTTTTAGATTATAGATGGACAGACTTTATGGAAAAAGAAGAAAAAATAAGGCATGACACAAGTCTTTATGCCCCATCTGCCTGCAGCACACACTCCCCACTTGACTTCCTCACAGTCTCACAGCTAAAGGCCCACCAAGATCAAGGAATTGTTTGCAGCTAGATGTCATATGATTCAAGGCAGCCACAGTCTATTGTGTGTACCATGTCTCCCACACAATAGTTGGGATTACAAAGGGCTATTTTGGTAGAAATTATTTCTTTCCAGAAAGTACCTTTGGTTACTACTTCTGCAGTCTTATGATTTGGCCCAATTTTCACAAATTTGGACTTTTTTTTGTACACCAGTCACCTTTTCCTCTTCCTTTCGTTAAACCTAAGATGATACAAAGTTGCCTGATTCAGCACCACTTCTGACTTTTGACAGGAAGTAAGAAATAAAATGGCTTGAAGGAAGTTATACTAGCTTAAGAGTAAAACAAACTAGCTATATGGCAGGTCCAAAGAGTACAGATTGCAAGAAGGAAAGAAACTATGGAGAGGAAGTTATTGTTTAACCTGCATCTCAGACACACAGGAGATTGATAGTGCATGAGTGGAAGCCAGAACACTTGGATTGCTAGCCTGAAAGAGCTAGCAATTAGTATTGTGTATTAGTACACAAACCAGAACTGAATACTTGGACTTTTTCTCCAAATTCCCCTGGAAAGCCACTTCTCAGAGGGCTCTTTTTGTTTCCTCTTCCCCCATCCCAACAAAAAAATGCTAAAATGAAGAGGAAAAGTGAAAGCCACACGACAACAGTGTTTTTGCAGGTGGATTTGTTAGCAATGCTGCCTGCATCCCCACAGTGAGAGGAGCAGGTAAAACTCCTTTCAGCTGCTCAATATAGAACACAACACATGGGAGACAGAGGAGACCAGGGAGACTACAAGAGGAATCAGCATTTTTAAAGTGCAACTCCCTGAGCTATTTTAAAAATATCTACAGGAGGGTAGAGGTGCATCCTAAAAGGGCCTTTTTTTTCTGCAGTTCATAGTGGGAGCCTGGGGAGATACATTCATCTCAGAGCAACCGTGTTTTGAGTTTGGAGTCATCCATGTGTTCATCAAATGGATCCCATGAAGGGCCCTGAAACCGTGGCATGCACCCCAGTGTCATGTGCCAAAAAGATGACAGACCATGGAAGGACCCAAAGACATCCACAGTTCAGAGGATGTGCCTGAGGTGTGATGGGACAAAAGGCAGCTCCCTTTCCTGCACACAGCCAGGAGCAGTCATCACCACTGGAGCACTGAGCATTACCCCCCACAGCCACAACATCCACATCTGCACATGCTGTGCACAGCTGCACCCAAGTGCAGGAATTTCAAACTTGAACTTCAGTTTGTGTAAAAACCTGATTAGTACAAACAGCATCAGGCCCTCTTAACCTATTCATCCCCAAAGAGCAGATTAAACCTCAGATGGGAAGAACTGATCACTGACTTCTGTGCTACCTGGCTGACAGTCCCAGTTCTGCTGCCACCGAGGGGAATGGACTCAGCCATTCCCATCTCTGCGAACAGGGCTCCTCCCAGGTGAGAGCTGTGCAAGTGCATAAGAAGAGTGAAGAGTCACACACTGGACTCTTTTCTCTTGAGCAAGCCCTCAGCATCAAGCAGAACATGCTGACACTGTCCCCAATTCCTATACAAGCCAAGACATCAGGCTGAGAAAATTAGTTCAGCTCATTGCCAAGTATAGAAAAACACTCTTTGACACAATACAGTTCTGGCACACAGTATTATTTTGCCTTCTCACAGAGGTAAAAAGCCAACCGTACCTGTCAAAGAGCTAATGGCTGGCTGTGCTCTTAAGAAATATGGCTGATTTTTAGTTGTCTGGTTTCAGTCTGTGTCTTGCACATCCTCATCAAGACTGGTCAGTTCCTTTACAAAGTCTATTTTCTTCTGTTATCTGTTGTTGACGGGATGAACTGTAAAACCAGAACACTTTGAGGGTGGAGCTCTGGATCATTTCTGTATTTTTCAACTGAGAAAAGTTTATTTCAGCTCTAGGTTGTTCTGTACACTCTTAAGCACTTAAGGATATTGGACCATAGCAACAAGCTTTTGAAATTACAAAACTTCCCACATCAAGGAAGTGAGACAGGTGCACAAAAAGGAAAAAAAAGGAAAGAAGCCATACTGCAGCTCACATTTATAAAAAGACAAAACCCTTGTCAGCAAACTGGTAAAATGCATGCATTGGAATCAAAGCTGAGAGAAAAGGTCTCTCTTCAGAGACTTGGAAAAGGATAATAAAATAGTTCTTTGACCTCTCAAGCAAAGAGAGCTAGCATCAGTTTTCAATCAAGTGCAAACAAGGCAGTAATAAACACAATAAACGAGCAATATATTTTCACTTGTGGCAGTTATATTGAACTTGCCACATATTACTTCCAATATCCTCATGATGCACAGAAAAGCATTAACTAAAAGCCTCCCTATTTTTTTTTTTCTGAGCAACATCCAGAGCACATAGTATTCCTCAAAAACCAGTAAAAGCATTTTTGCTGTCATGCCACAAGAGCATTTTCCTCTTCAAGTTTATTTTTGGCTTTCATTTCCAAATCAAAGAATGGTAGTTATATCATCCCATTTAAAGATGTGAGTCCTTCCCCACAGGACTCAAAAAAGGCTAAAAAAAATCACCTGGCAGTTTATTGTCCAGTCTTAGACTCCAGCTTTGTTACACAGTACTGCTGAGAACAAATTCTGTTCTGTGGCACAAGACAGGCAATCCAGAGTTAAATCGAACTGGTATTTAGACATACTCAAATTCCCACCATACCTTCTGTTCTCTGTACAGAGATGAGCTTCACTTCTCTGACTTATCCACCAAAAAATGCACAGGGAAAAGCAGTCTCCAAGCATCCAGTGGACACACACGCAAACTGTTCCACAAGGAGGAGTTTTTCCAGCCCGACCCTATAAAGCTGAGAGCAAGATCAGCACACCCACACTTAAGAGATATCGGAGCAGCAGACAGGAAGGTGCTCCCTGCTTGGCCAGGTAATGTGTGCAGCACCAGGAAACTCCAGCTATGGAGAAGGAGGAGTTGGTTCAGTGAAAGGCATTCATAAGCCACTGGGCAAAGAGTAATTGCGAGCAAAGAAAACAAACATTCTTCAGTCTGTGCCCAACACAGCCGTTTCACCCAGCCACAATACCTGCTTTCACTTTGAAAATGAAAAGCTTGGCTGACTGACCAGCTTTTATGGTTGTTCTTACACACATACACATATACATGTCTCATACATAATTACCACGTAAAGTACACGCCTTACAGCCAGTCCCAAGCAAGAGCCAGGTTTTGACACCTATTTATAAATCTTGCTCCTGAAGAAAAAACTCCTAGAGGCAATGTCAGAATAAGAATCAAGTAATGCTCAGCAGGAGCAGATGCACCGTGACACACATACGGATGGAGCCAGCTATTCCCAACAATCGTGAATTCTAAGCTCTCTGGATAACAAAAGCAGCAAGACCAGGGATCGCAGGCATAGGAGAGCTGTGGATTGGGGCATTTCCATGAACAGCCGAAAACAGAAGCGCTACTGCCTCTGAAGTCTCGTCGTGCTGGTGCTGCCTCCTCCTTCGAGCTCCCAGGTGCATTCAAGAGCACCCAGAGATGCCACCCGTCTCCGATGTCCCTCCACTGATATCCACTCCCCAGGCAGAAGCCCCTGCTTTGAAGGAGGCTGGATTAGAGACCACCTGACGTTCCCTCCAATCTGAATTATGCCACCATCCCGAAGTTCAGCTTTGCTTTTAAGTACTTTGCTAGCAAAAAGCCACGGTTTCGTACACACACGCGGGCGGAGGGGTTAAAAGACAAGCTCCCACCTTTCCATCCCTTCTTCACCAGCCACACAAAGCCCGAGGCTTCGTCACCCCATCGCCCAGCACGGGTCCAGTTCCTCAATTCTTTGTGTTTGCCCAAAGCGCCCGCCCCTCCAGCCGAAGCCAGGACGCCGTGCTCGGCAAAAACTGTGGGCTGAGCCCCGATTGCACCCCAGCCTCTGCGCCGGGACCCCAAGCATGCGGCCCCGAAGGTCTCCCCGCTCGCAAAGCCCGGGGGCTGAGAGCAACTCCCTTTGTTAAAATGAATGAGCCGGGGAGGCAGGAGGGGGAAATCAGGAGGAGGGAAGGCAGGCTCAGTACCTTCTTCTAAAAGAAAATTTCAAAGAAGGAGGGAGAAGAGAAGGACTGAAGAAGAACGCACCCGTCCGCTCAACCCCTGCGCAAACTTCCCGGTTACAAAACGATCGAGGAAATCCCCTTCCCCGGCGCGGCGGGACTCACCTTCCGCCCGCCGCAAGGTGCTGCCCGGCTCCCCGCCCGGCCCCGCTGCCCACACCACCCCTATTGTGGGCCCGGCGCCGCCCCCCGCCCGCCTGGCCGCGGCCATTGGCTCCGGGGGGCCCGCCCCACAGCCCCCCTGCCGCCAAGGTGGGCAGCCGGGCCCGCCGGGCCGGGCGGCGGAGCGGAGCGAGGAGGGGAGGGGGCAGGCCCTCCCCGCTCCGCCGCTCGGCGCCGGCGGGGGCGGGCATCGCAGCCCAGCGGCCCGCCGTGGAAAGTTTTTTTGGGAGGGGGGTGGTACCTTCCCGGCGCAGCAGATCGGGACCCCGGGGCTGGCTGCGCCTCGGCGCTGCCTCGGGAAGCCGCGGGCTGTGCTCCGGCCGTGCTGCGGCTGCGGGCGGCTCCCGGAGCCCCGCAGGGCAGAGGGCGGGAGCGGCGCTGGCCTGTCTGGGACGCAGAAGTCTTTGGCGATCACGCCATCAGCGGAGCTGCCACGCAAGGAGTGGATGGCCGGCAGCTGCACCCTCGGCGAGCGGCGCTGCGATGACTTTATTTGTGCTGCCCGTATCGCGCTGCGCTATCGCGGAGCCGGCTCCATTGTGCTGAGGACTGTGTGCGTGCAGATCCAAAAAAGGCAAGAATAAAATGGGCTCTGCTGTGCTGCACGAACCGAGGCGTCTATACCTTATATTGCCGGGATCCGAGTGTTCCCTCTCCCCGTGATGCAAAGCTTGCTGGAAACTTGTCACCCTAGTTAACTGGAGTTTTCGGCTCAGCGCTTGTGCTGTGCCTGGAGAGAAAAAGAGGAGGGGTTTGACTGCACGTACAGCGCAGGGCTCTCGGGAAAAGAGCACGGGCATGCTGAGGTGTTCTTGGGACGTGCTCTCTAGAAGTACCAAGGCGGAATGTTGAAGTGAAACAGGTAGATAGAGGCAAAGGGGAGAAAGGCTGTATATCGAGACAGCATGCCCCTACACACGACAGATTAAAACAGCGCTGCCACAGTCTCGCCCTTCCCCCTTGTACCGACATTTATCAGTTCCCGTGATAAGTTTGTTCGAGACCTAAACCAGCAGAAAATTAACACCGCAAAAGTAAACAAATGGAGGAAGCGAGAATTCGAGTCTGGGGCTGATAGGGAGAGTGGGAATGCCACAGAGTTGATTTCAGCCAGCTGAACCTGCTCTGGAATTGCACACTTCGAAGCGCTTCCCTCTGTCGGATGCATTTAACATTGGATTCAAATCCACGCACACCCGCAGATTGTATGCGCTCCCTCAAGCACCGTCTGGCCGTAGTCTGGTTGCAACGTAAAGGTTTTTATGTAGTTCAGGGTAATAGGTATCAGTCACATCATTTCAAAGACAGGATCAGACCGTGTCCAGAATCCCAGAGATACACGGGAGCTTACAGGATTGCTGCTGGGGGGGCAGGGAGGAAGTGAGGCAAAAACCATGCAGCTCACCTTAAATGCTGGATCCATAAAGGGGGCTCCATCAAAGCTGGAGTTAAAACCCAAGAGTTACCCTTTGGCCCTGAACTGAGAGCTGAAGAGTGTCTTCCTTTTGTAGCATGCTTGAAATCCCAAAGCCTTTTCAGAAACATGGATGCACCCTGACAATTTTTTAAAAAATAAATTTTCAAGTCGGGCAAGAGAGCAGCCCAAAATACTCCATAAACATTCCCGTTTTACACAGTGTTTTACCAAACACATTCTTTCAACCACAGGGATAAGTCAGGTAATGGCAGTATTTGACCTAAGGCCTGGTCCATATACACCTGGTGTACCTCACTCTACTGTGCCCTGGCAAAGTCCATCTGGAGTGCTGTGACCAGTGCCAGGCTCCTCAGTCCAAGGGAGACATGGAGCTCCTGGAGTGGGTTATATAACTATAGTCATAGTGTTTGCCCAAAGCACCTGCCCAAAGAGCTACAAGTATGATGAGGGGACAGGAGCATCTCTCATGAGGAAGGGCTAGGCATGTTCAGCCTTGAGAAGAGACAACTGAGAGGGGACCATCAATACACAGGTTAGCTCAGAAATTCTTTTAATTAAACCTTTGTATATTTGCTCCCAAGGGATCTCACCAAAACTTTTAAGAATCCTTACATTTTCCTATTTTCCTACTCTGTAGTAATGTGGAATCCTAATGCGATATCCAGGAATTACAATACTTAGAGTTTTCTGAATTTACCCAAAGTTCAAGACTTCTTTGTCTGAAACTATTGCTGGATATTTCAGTGGGAGTTCCTAAACTAAAGGAGGAAGATGTCCATGAACAGCATAAAATGGATAGAAAGCTATCACTGAAAACCAGAATTTGGTACTTGAGAAAAGAATGAGTGAAATGTAAATAATTTTATTTGCATTTCTAAGCACCCAGAGCTAAGTGTTCAGGTGTTTTCAGGGAAAGGATCCATCTTGCCTTGCACTCAGGTTAAAGTCAGATGGCCCTTTCCGAATATGGAGGAAAAAGGGGATTTCTTACGCCTCAAAAGGGTCTCCTGTGTTCTGTGGGAAGAAGTCTGGCACCAGAGCCCAGGCTCAAAGACCAACTCTGTTGATCAATCGATTTTACAGTGATCACATAAGAAGTGCATTTTCCTCCCCTTCAGACATACAGCAGAACAAGCAGTACAGCTGCCGTAGGGCCAGCCTGATGATTTCTTCTTTGTCAGCAGCACCAGTATCAATAGTTCTTACTCTGCTGTCCATCTCTGTTCCTGAGCTACTCCCTGCACTGTGCCAACACAACTATTTGTGCAGTATGTAATGGAAGGGATCAAAGAACTGGTCCACCTAGGAGTTTTCCCTTTTAGCCAGATCAAATCCTCAAGTATCTTGGCTGACATGATGCAGGAGGAACATAAGAGAATGTGAAATCACAGGAGCTGAAGCTTAGCTGAGGGACATTAACTTGTTAGGATGTGCCCACTTAGTCACCTGCATTAACCTGTCCACTCATTTAGTCTGCTCAAGCAAACAGAGACAAATTTGACTCAGCCTAAATGGAAGAAACCAGAGTTCATGAATGACTTGAAAATTAATTACAGGTCTCTAGGTCTTAGTAGCAGGGAAAGGAAAAAGACAGAAAAAGAAAAATGGAGTCCTATAGTTATACAACACACAATTACCAAGTTCCTCAGCCAAATATCTTACTGTGAAGATGCAGAAACAGCAAGCACCAGCAAGCAAAAGGTGATGGTGGGTCAGCACACCACTGACTGGAGCTTTTTCACCCAGTAAATCAAAAGTCAATCCAGCAAAGTAAGGTTGTTATGGTAGTGTGAAGTGAAGAAGAAAACAGACTATGATTCATCACTGCCCTACATATCATGTAAGTTTGTACAGCTCTGAAAAGATATGTAAAACACTTTAAAATCACAACTATTTCCTTTTCTTTCTGTCCAGATAATACAGTACACTAAAGCAGTGAGGAATGTGTTTCTGGACACAAATCTATGATGCACAAATGTTTCTGCTAAACAAACACACAAAAGCACAACAGCAACAATCTTTCATTTCCTCAGTAAGTTTTAGGGAGTTTTAGTGCCAGAAAAGCAAAGTAAAAAATTTAAAAAATGGCCAGAACACCTGACTAGCGGAGAGCAGCATCTGGTTCCTATCTTATATATCCTGATGTTTGATGGTGTGTAATACTCAATCACAACAGAAGTTAAGATCTCTTCCAAAATGTACACAAATAGCACATTACTTCTGATGCATATTTAACATGAAAATGCACCTCCTACCATCCTGCAGAAATGTTTGCTATGATTTCTCTGCCTAGAATGAGTTCAAATACAGGAGTGAGAACTGGGGTCACCATTTTAGCAAAGCTGGCTCTGGGTTACACTGTTTTGATCATAGCACTGAAGTCAAAAATCTAGCTTATGCAAAAACATTTCTCAGTATTTTACTATATGCAGTTGTTTCACTCCAGATGAATGGTTAAGGCATATTATACACATTCCCACTTGCCACTTATTCCTCCATTTTTGTACTAAGAAGTTCACAGTAAAGGGTCAGGATCTGTCTGGTACAGTTACAACAGCAATTACAACTTGGTGAATTTTTTGAATTTTTTTTTAATGTTTAAATCCCAAATAATTCTGGTTCTTCTTATGGGTTACTTACTTGTTGGTTAAGTTACCCTATAGTTGGTTGAAAACTCAGAGGAACCTTCATGCCATTCCAATTTTAAATAATCTCTTACCGCTTCATTGAAGTCCTGGAATCTTGCAAAACCTCTGGTGATGAATACACTTTTACATTCCAGATCTCCTTCAGCCAGGAAATTGCACAGAGACAGCTAAGAGCACTCAGTGCTTCGGTGAGCAGTCAGCAAGTCAGGGAATACTAGGGAAGCCACAAATGACTGATTCTGGAAGCCTTGTGTATCTCTGGAAGTCATAAAATACAGATGGGCAATGGCTTAACAGTGACATCAGTCTTTGATTCATTAGCTAACAGCTGAATTTAAGCACATATATCTGAGTTTTGAGGCATGCTGCTAATTCAAGCTTAAAAGCAAGGGGGGAGTTTTGCCCTGCAATGTGAGTTTCTTTGGAGCTGTACAGAATCCCAGCTTTGGCTTAGGTTTTATATGTTCTCTCAATGATCTAAATAGTTTGGGTTTTGGAAATAATATTACTAGGCACTGGTAATCTTAGGTAAAAAAACATATCTAAATGCTGTAAGCTCTTTTCCGTGGGTGGAGGTATAAACTTCAAACACATTGGGTCAGTCACTGGAGCAATAAGAATTCATACCACAGGCTGACCATTTGTATATAAATCCTACATTGTGCAAGAATCTGTGGAGATGAGTGCCATAACAGAAGAGTCTGTTTTCAGATATTAAGAACAGTACTGATGTGCTCCAAAAACAAGAATTTGGTTCAGAATTTCATCTTTCAGTCTCCCAACTGCAGTCATAGCTGTGGTTCCCTACATCAAACTTCACTCTGCCTGCAGTCTGAAAACCCCCTGTTCCTGCCTGCCCCTAGTCTTCTCCAGCTGTATCAAGAAACATCTACTCATTCCTACTTCCTCTCCTTTCCCCTTCCTCCCACCTCCCAGCCTTTTTTAATGACTCACCTCACTTTGAAAAAGCCTTTCCTCCCTGATTCCACCAGCCAACCTAAGGCTAGGATGTGAATATGGTCTAGATACTCTTTTAGGGATCTATGTCCCATCTTGACTGGAAATTATCCTAGAATGGTTAGGGTAGAAAGGGACCTAGAGGACCATTTTCTTCCAACCCTCCTGCCATGGGCAGGGACACCTTCCACTAGACCAGGCTGCTCAGAGCCTCACCCAACCTGGCCTGAAACATTTCCAAGGGATGGGATGTGCACAGCTTCTCTGGGCAGCCTGTTCTAGTGTTTCACCACCCTTGTAGTGAAGAATCATGTCAGCAGCTCTGCTTTACAAAACACAGGCAGCAGCAGACAAAGAGGCACCCAGGGAGAGCAAGAGGGGCACTGCTGAGAGGGAGGGGAGGGAAGGGAAGGGGGAGCTCGTAAATACTGCTCATTCACTTGGGCCTTTGGAGCATGAAGGAATTGCTGCCAGTGAAGGAGGTGTGGAAAGTAGCACAATAACAGCAGGCAGGCAAACATCTCAAGCACATGAGAGGCTGTCTTCCAAGTGACAAAATACCTACAGAAATCACAGAACAATCTATGGTTGCTGGCTTTTGTTCAGCCACCAGTACAAGGTCCTGGACTGATACTGTGTGGCACAGCCTTCTTAGAACTGCTTAAGTGACTGTCCTGGCCTCACATGTGAACTGGTTCTGTGCACTGTCTCAGAACCATGACTCTAATTTTCTCTCCTCAACATAAAGAAATCAGAAAAAAATAACTCAATACTGCCCAAATGTAAACTTGCTACCTAGAACAGGTTTCCCAACAGATTTCCAGGATTCAGCTTACAGACTTGCAATGGTTTTATAAGAGTCAGAATCACTTTTCCATTAATTTAATTGTGGTTTATTGTGGTTTAATTGTAGACCTATGATGAGAAAAATCCTCCCCTGTGAGAATGTGGAAGAGCTGTGGAAGAGCACAGTAGAAATAGATTTATGCATTTCTAGGGCTGAACAACTCCTGCTGAACCAGTAATAAAACAAGTATAACACTACTGAAAGTTAAAACAATCCAAATTATTCTGAACCATGCTATTTTTTAAAAATTTTCTTTTACCCATAAGTGGGGAGAAATAAAAAAGAAAGCATAACATCAAGGGGACACAACTCCGAAAGTGTGGAAGAAAAAGAGTGTGCTAAACTTACCTTTCATTAGGGACTCCTCAAGTTTAATGGGCTACCATGCAAAGAAAATAATAATAAAAATAATGTTTAAATACATTAGCTTTTCCTCTATTTATTGACTTTTTAAAGAAAGCCTCTGGAGAGTTTTCCTTTCTAGTATCAGGGCTTAAAAACATAGCTAGGCAATGCAAGAGATAGTCTGAATGAGACATCAGACAGAGACTACTAATCCAGGGTTATTTATTACTCCAAACCTAACAAGAGCAGCTCATTTTTCTATGCAGAAAGTCATAGTTACATGGGAGGACGCTGTAAACAGTGGAGGGTGAGGCTGAGAGACATTGTAACAGCCTAATGGCACCACAAAAGTAGATTATTTTGCCGGTTTTGCTGAGCTTATTTAAACCAAATGACTCTGAAGACCTGATCCTATTTTAACTGAAGCCAGTGAAAGATTTGCCACACATTTCAGAGTACAAAACCAGTCCTTCAGTCATAGCATCTCTGCCAGATTTTGTTTCACACCCTGCCAAAATGTCATAACTTGAATTACTTCAGTAGCTTGAGCCATTTAAAACTGGACTGAATAAAACCCTGGAGAATAAACTGCAGAGAGAAATCTTCCCCTGTTCTTTCCCTTATCTCTGCTCTTCTGCCTCACTGGGTTACATGAATAGCAACCAAAAACTGCAGAGCACTGACAGACATGGTGTCTCTGGGCATTTCGGATGTTTCACAAGCAAGCTTTCCTCCACTTCTACCTATTTGTATTGTGTCCAAGAGGGCCTAAGTGGATCGTAACAGAAAGATTATAGAGTAGCTGACTTCAAATGTTTTGGGAAAACTGCATTGAATTT
Source organism: Pseudopodoces humilis (assembly GCF_049639895.1). Lineage (NCBI taxonomy): Eukaryota > Metazoa > Chordata > Aves > Passeriformes > Paridae > Pseudopodoces > Pseudopodoces humilis. The sequence continues at coordinate 85,003,614 of NC_142201.1, read as the reverse complement.
GAGAGATTTCATGGCAGCTTCAAACATCAGCACAGTAAAATTTTATTAAAGTCCAAAGTAAAGGTCTTTAGCAACATAATCTGAACTGACCTGGAGCAGACGAAATATCATAGAAAAGGCAAGATAATTCAAGTTATTAACTCATTAAAAAGCTGGAGAGATGGAACATCCGTTTTGCAGGGCAGAGAGCGACTTTGATAGTTAACCCAATAGGGGGAGCTATACAAGCTCAGGGGCAATTTGGCTGAGGACAGTGACACTGACAATTTAATTATGCTGGTTGGTCACACTATAACCAGAGTTACACTAGAGATATAGATCACAACAAGCCTGCCAAGAGAGCTGGCCCTGCAGAATTCTTTTGATATGATGTACATCTCAGTGCTGTCCAAATTGCTGATGAGTCACAGATTGTTCTGCAGGACACAGGAAATCTTAATAAATTATTTTATTGCATAATCCTTTCCTACTGAGTCCTTGTATATACCTGCAGGAACTGCTAAATAACAACATACAACCCCCTGAGCTTTTTCACTGGCTGCCTTAGCAAACCACAAAACTGCCTGCATAAAACAGGTTTCAGGAACATACCAACCTCTAAGTTTACATGCCTGTCAAGTTGCCTCTGCAATTGGAGGAATGTCAAGTTGCACTGGCTGCAATTTGCCATAATATCTCTGATGAGGTTTCTATCCTGAATCTCACCATCTTGTCTCAGTTTGTTAATTAACAGGTTTAGGAATGGCTATTTTTCCCTTTTTTTGCCACATTTCCTGGGATATGAAGAGATCCTTATCAAATTATTACATACTTACCAAGTAATTAACTTCATCAGCATAAATTAATCACCAAACCATCTTAGAAGCTGTATCACAGATGAGGAAAATGAGGTAAGAGCTCAATCTGTAGCCTCAAGCTCTGCAGCAAAACTACTGAAATAATGCTTTTTGAATTCAGGAGTTCCTGCTTCCCATTTCTGCTCTCAGACTAAATCAATCCTTTAAGCTGCCTCTGAAAGCTTCCAATTGCAGCAAATATAAACCTTGTGGAAGGGACCTGGGCCTGCAGTCATACAGAGAACTAATCTTCAGCAGACAGGTGAACTATAGGGAAGAAACATTTAATATTGCCACTTGCAATTGGCAGCCTCTGACCAGAGGCTTTGCGTTCACAGAGAGCAGCCCTGCAGGAAACTGTGATACTGAAACCGATTCTCTGGTGACAGTGGCCTTTATCACAGAGATGAAGGTGCAAATGGCTGTCTAGAGAAAAAGGTTCTAGAGATCCAATAAACAGTGCAGAAAGTGAGTCAACTGCTGATGTATGCAGACCGTGTTTGAAAGAGGAGGGCAAAGCTACTTGCTGAAGGGAAACTGGGTTTGGAACATTTAAGCTTCAGGGTGGACAATGCTTTGTTGTGAAATCTGTGTATTGAGAATTTCATATTTTGCCTGTATGGCTCGATTTCTAAGAAGAGCATTTTCCATAAAACCATATTCAGGAAGCCCATGCTGAAGTAATTCTTTTTCCTCTTTAGTTTGTAAGTGGTTACAAAACAATGAAGCTCTCAGTTCTTTACACTTCACAGGGGAGAATGTACAAAGAGCTGCTTAATCTCTTTCAGTTCAGCTCTTTAATTCTCATGGGTATCCAGTTGCAAGGTATCTGTATCAGTCTCTGAGTTCTCAGCTGTGACTGTTTGCTCTTGTTTTAACACGCTGTTTTAGAGCTGACCAGGTTTCAGCATGAACTTGTGAGGGCTGCTGTGCCTAAATCCGTTTGACGTTGGCAGAGGAGCAGCATCACAAATCCAGCAGTGCTCGCTCTGGTGATGAAATGCCTAGTAAGCACTTTCACAGTGCCAGGCTAATCTCAACGCTGAGATTTGCCATCCAGAAGGAAGCAAGCTGTACAACTAAAGGAGGCACATCACCAAGGAAGATTTGAATGCTTTCTGATTGGTTTCCCAAATAATTATGTCATTTGCTTCTAATGAGGCTAGCTTGCAATTCAAGTATTATATAGTTTTCTCAAGTGCAAACTGCAATTAAAGAATCAGAAGGCAAGATGCAAACCAAACCACAGGATCAGCTAAGAAAAAATGATGAAACCAGATAAATTAATTTTCAATTTATTTCCTTCCATTTTTGCCAGACAATGTCAAATGCAAAGTGAAAAAAAATACAAACATATTTATAGCTAATGTAATAAATTAACACCTGTATTCTATATTAAAGTGTGAAATTCGCTAAATTAAAATGCAAAACTAAAATGCTATATTTGGCTCAGTCACTTAGCAACAGCTGCATCAGTTTAAGACGTTTCCATTCTGCAGCTGTAAGCTGGTACCTCAGGCTGGCGCTCCCACAGAATCATAGAATGGTTTGAGTTGGAAGTGACCTTAAAGCTCATCTCATTCCAGGCCCCCCACAATGGGCAGGGTCACCTTCCACTAGACCAGGTTGCTCAAAGCCGCATCCAACCTGGCTTTGAACGCTTCCAGGGATGGGGCTGCCACAGCTTCTCTGGGCAATGTGTGATGGTGCCTCACCACCCTCACAGGGAAGAATTTCTCCATGGTATCTAATCTAAATGTACCGTGTCTCAGTTTAAAGCCATTTTCTCCTGTCCTCTGACCTCATGCCCTTGTCAAAAATCCCTCTCCAGCTCTCTTGTAGCCCTTTAGGCACTGGAAGGTGCCCCTCCAGGAGACTGGAAGGTCTTCCTGGAGTCTTCTCTCCTCCAGGCTGAACAACCCCAACTCTCAGCCTGTCTCCACAGCAGAGGTGCTCCAGCCTCCTGATAATTTTTGCAGCACTAGTCAGATCCATGTCCTCTCCGTGCTGAGGACCCCAAAGCTGGATTCAGTACTCCAGGTGGGGTTTCACAGGAGCAGAGGTGCAGAATCCCCTCCCTCACCCTGCCGCCGGCACTGCTTTGGATACAGCCCAGGATGTAGTTGGGCTGTGAGTGCACATTGCTGGGTAATGTCCAGCCTCTCATGTACCAGCACTCCAAGTCTTTTCCTCAGAGCTGCCATCAATCCATTCATTCTCCGGTTTGTATTGATACCAGGTGTTGCCCCAATTCACATGAAGCATCTTGCGCTCGGCCTTCTCAACCTCATGAAGCTCCCACAGACCCACTTCTCAAGTTTGTCCACGTCCCTCTGGATGCCATCCAGGTGCATCAGCTGCACCACACATCATCTACAGACTTGCTGAGGGTGCACTCATCCCTCCACCAAAGTCAGCAGAAGGAAATGTGTGCCTACATTTTGCCTGCTCCTCTCCAAAACCAAGTGCCTTAATTCAGATACATTTTTATCAGCTATCTACTAGTTTGGTTTTGTCATCAGGTAGAAGCCTCAGCACCTGCTCATTCTGACAGCTCTGAACTGAAGCAGTAGCCCACACCAGAGGAGCAGAATAAGCAGCCACATCTTAAACTATCACAACAATACTCACCAGAGTGTACCCAGCAGTGTCTGAAGATGAAAATAAATTGTGAAAAAGCATGAAAGTGCCCAAGGAAATAATCACAAGAAAAATCGCTACAGGAATTTTGTCACAGTGCAACAAACTATTTAGAAATTACTATGCCAAAAAGAAGGAGCATAATGGTCAGAAGATACCCCAGGGAAAAGGGATATCTAGTCTTGGTCCAGGCTATCTTGACTACTTAAATGCAATGCTGTAGTTACTTATTTACTTGTTTCCTGATGTGAGTGCTGTGATGTGTGTTCAGGTCAGTGCTGTCCTCTGTGAGACAGGTGTGCCTGGGGCACAGCTTCCAGATCACAACCCTCAGTGGATGCAGACAAAGGAATGCCTACTCTGAGGATCATGCATAGAATTAAGAGCAGTACAGGAGTTGAACTGCTTGCCAAGAAAAATTCAGAAAGCAAGAAACTTTGCCAGCCAGAAAGAAGTCACTTGGGCTAGTGATTTTGAAGGGCAATTTTGAACCTGTACACCTAAATTCCAATAGAATAATGATTCAAAATTAATATTTTGATCATTAGATATTCCTGCCAGAGAACACCACTGTAATAAACAAACTCAGTAAGTTACATTAGCAGAAAGGTCATATCTGTGGGATGGTGCTTACATTTTCTTGTTCAAAAGGATCAAAGAAGTTTCTCTCTAGGAGCTGCACTATCTCCAGCTTCACTGAATGCCCTTGGGCAGGGTGTCATGGTGTACTTGGAGCAACGGGGTACCAGGTATCACCAGGTGTCATCTGCTATTCATTAGGCTGGAACTCCCTTTAAGCACGGGGATGCTTTCTCACATGCTTTCCTTTGGCAAGAAGAGCTACACAAAATCTTTAAGACTAGCACTGCAGCCTCCATAATAAAATTTAAGATAAGAGGGTGCCATCATGCTCAGCCACAAAGAAACAACTGCTATGCTGGAAATTCTGCTTGTTTTATTAATCATCCTAATTTTTCATTGTGTTGTCTCTCTTCACAAACAGAAAGACAGGAAACAGCTATCTGCTTTTAGCCTGTGTATAATCTGCACAGTCACCAGGGATGCCACAATCTTTGGCTGATGTATTTCAGTTTTAAGAACTAAACAGACAAAACACGCACACAGCCTAGGCTGTACAGTCATTAAAATCCCATTTAATGCCCATACATGAAAATCATTCCTGAACCACGTCTTACACAAGCCAAGATCATTGCTCCATCTGAAGGTTTTATCAGTACCCACAAAGGCAAGGACATGGCTTATAGGCACCACTATAACACCAATTATGAGTAATCATTTCCAGCCTAAATGATCTGGTAATAATTTGCCAAGCCTGAACTCAATAGCTCCAGCATGACACACACACACACACATCCAAACCACCCACTGGTACTGCAAAAGGCAAGAGTTACTGTGCTTATTTATTTATTTGCACTGGGAGCAGCACATCCTATTGTAGAAATGGAGGAAAACCACCCAGCATTGCAGATACATGACTAATCCCTGTAACAAACAGGCACTGAAAATATACCCAGGAGAAGAACCTAATGAGCTGAGTGGGCCAAATCCTCCTCTGCTCAGTATCCTTGATAGTCATTTATGTTTTGCCAGGAAGCAGGATAACAAGAGTTCATCACCTCTGTTTTCTTCTGCACTATGTACATGTTCTGCACACACACACACACATATATATATATGTATGTATATATACATATACACACATACACATATATATATATAAATCAGAGCTATTAAAAAAATTATCTTCAGCTTATATGGTACTATAGTCAAACCACTAGTAAATCCACTTAAGCTTTTGTTAGCCTAGGTAGGAATTGCATGTGGTTCCTTCCTACTACAGGAGCTTAATGTCCTTCAGCAGATGGTCCTCAGGCTTAATAAGTAAATATAGAACTGAAGATTTGTGTTGAAACATGAAAAAGAAGTAAGCAGGTCACTATTATTAAACAAATTCCAATCAGAGGTTGCCAGTGCCTGTATCTTTTCCTGGTTTTCTTTCCCAAACCGTGGAAGGTAACCTGATGACTGAGAAATCACAAAAATAGCAGGTTACAAGGCTCACTTAATAAGGGAAAATAAACTGAAATGCATTCCCTTAAGTGCTTTTAAAAACTAAATCAGCTCAGCAAGCAACCTAAATTCTCAAATTTATGGAACTATTTAGGAAGTTCTCTACTTCCAATGTGTTCCCCCTCTTCAGCCTTCTAGGTCTGTTTTGGTTTTGGTTTTTTTAACAGCACAATTATTTGAAGGTATTCAGGGTAAGCAGAAACGCAGCTGAAATTACTGCTTTGCATGGTGTGAGGAAGGAGAAATTTCCCTTTTAAGTCCACTCTGCAAACTACTTCCAAAACCAATACTTAAGTCTTGATCTACTTTATAAAATACTAGAAAAATGATGTTTTGTAGGTTTACAGACAGGATAGAGAGCAGAATTTGCACTTGCCCAGGACTTACCAGCAGACCATGTCATGCACACAGTCATAGGCAATTTTGCATATCCAAATAAGCCAAAAAACCCTCAGGCACAGCCTACGCATACGCAGTGACAACACCCTGACAGCTGCTAGTTGTCAACCCAGACAGAGCTTGGCAAAACCAGAGTGGGGTCTGCCCCTTTTGCTGTTTACCTGCATATTTTCCATGAGTCTTTCCTTCATGACCTGTTAGTTTAACATACACAATATGTCATAAAGCAACCAGTTTAATGGGCTCACAGGATGCAATCACATAAAATCCCAAATAAGTAGGGAACTGTGACCTCACCTGTTTGTGTCACCCTTCTTGCCCTAATCCTTACTTTCACCTGTTTAGCTCAGTTTTCTTTGTGGCAACACACCAGCTACTTCACTGAAGTCCCAAGAGATCCCATTTTCCTTGTCAAAAATCAGTTATTTCACAAAATAAACATACTCTTGTTGTGATACTGTCTATTTTGGTTAACTCCATTTACTTCTTACCTGATCTCCATTTCTTTCTAAATTCTCCAGATTTGTTGTAAAGCCTCTGCTTCCATCAAGGCCAGATTAGTTCTTCTGAGAGGCTTACAGGCTAAGCTGCAGTTTGCTGGTTGCTCTGCAGGATGGCCAACGAAGAAATAGCATACTTGAGAAATCTGCTCCACAGAGATTTGGGTTTTCTTTAAAGTAATTCACCTTTTTGCTTGCAATGCAACTCCAAAGAAAGCATTATATAGCAATGAAGTCATAATGTCAAAGTGTTATTTACACTTTAATTGCAAGGGAACTGTTTTTGTTAGCTATGCCCACTATTTTTGTTAGCTGAGGTATCACCTTCTGTGGCAGAGAGGGACGTCATTAGGAACATCTATACCAGCACTTCTCCCTTGTCTAACAAAGTAATCATTCAAAGTGTTATCGCTGGTACTTACTGCAGATCAAAAGAAGGCAGCTGATGAAACCGAAGTTTGTCTGAGCGCGTGAGATGACTTTTCTTGTTATTCCAATTGGAATGGAAAGTTCTGATCCTGCAGTTCACCCACATGCCTGCAATCTGAGCCAAATTCTCCTGTCAGTCACAAGTTTGCCACACACATGAGACCAGAGACCTTCCAGGTCTAAGTCTACAGACTTCCATGCAATCAAATCATTGCATATTAAGCCTACTGTTGTCTATTTTTTATTTTCACAGAATCTTTTATCCAGGCTTCTAGGATGCTGCAGAAACCGAAGTGTATCACACAACCTCCCTGTATTAAATATACCAAATAAGTTTAAAGAGGAAGAGTGAGACACAGCTGCCAAAGAATGCACTGACTTCCAAGGTCTGCACCAGGAGACCTGAAGAAAGCTGGAGCGGAATGATGGCTGGCATCCACAGAGACTGAGCTCCTCAGATAAGTTCCTTGACCTGAGAAAGCCTGATTCCCATAGCTCAGTCAGAGGGGACTGCTGGGTGAAGAACACGACAGACTGACTGTCCCTGATCACCTGCCTGCCTGCCTAAGGCAAGGACTGACACTGAAGCATTTTCAAGGAAGACAATTCTACCTGGTTCACGTGTTACAAAACCAAGTAGCTTATCTAATACTGTAAGAAATGCATAGAAGCCAGAAACTTTCACAGTCATTACTGCATGCCCAAGTCACTTTGAGCTCTCTGGGAAGGAGAAGAATAATGGATGTCTTCAAAACCACAAGCACTTACAACAAAACAAAATTACAGTCTCTATTGTTTGTTAACAGCACTCAGCCTGCAACATCCAGCTGGGGAGCTCTGACATGCAGCAGCAAGGCTTAAGGATTTTAAAAGGTTTTATATTAAAAATTATTACTAACCATCTTTATCAGCACAGAATTTAGAGTTCTAAGGTGGTAACAAAGGACAGCAGAGATTGTGCAAAGAGAACATGTCTCCAGTTCAAAAAAGCGCACAGTCTAAGTAAAACCAGGGACTACACACTGCTGTTCATGCTCCCAGCCAAAGCTCATACATCCCACTTTTTCAAATGTAGTCCAAGTCAGTAGCAACTGAAAAATCTGGGCTTCTGACAGCTATTCTACGTTGTGACTGCAAAGCCTTAGAATCCTTGCCTAGGGCTTCCAGGCTCTACCTCTATACAAACAATACACAATGTTAATTAAACACACAAAAAAGAGGCTGAAAGAACACTGATGAAATTTGCAAATCTAAGCATTTGAAGGCTGCAAAATGCCAAAGTGAATGTCAGCTGCACCACCTTAATTATTTCCCTTTGCATATATTCCTTATGGTGGATTTTAATTACCTGAGTTGGTGCTGTTTTTCCACAGGTCCCAGCTTCCTCATTTGGTTCACAAAAAGAGCACTCACTCAAGAGAAGATTGATGTCATTTGTCTTTATGCACACAGTTTATGCAATCTTAAGTAAGCTGAGCCTCCTTTGGAAATATTTACCACAATGAACTTACAAAACCATAATTTAGATAATTCATAGATATGTCAGTAATCCACCTTTTAAAGCAACAGCACCTCAATTCCTTTTTTCCCCTAATTTCCTGCATGTTCAAAAGTCATACTCACTGTAAGCTGGCCAAACCTGGAGAGGGAGAATATTACATTATTATATAGTTTCCTATGATTTTCATCATGATAGAACCTCAACATTTCTTCCTTATTTTTATAATATCCTAGAAGATGGAGGAGTTAATCTCTCCAGTCCTATAGGGAACATCTCTTGCTCAGTCTCAGTTTCTCACTTCCCGTACATCCTGTCATTTCTGTTTTGTTTGTCCAATATATTTGTCCCCACGCACATCAAACTGTTTAGGTAAATCTTTCTCTACTCCCCCACAGCCAATTCAACACCTTCATAAGGCCAGTCCTAGTTTCCTGTTTATGTCCCCTCTCTCCCATCATCTCATCCAGCCTCTGTCATTCTCCCACCCACTGTTTTATTTTACTGTTGAAGTTCAGCACAACTCTCTAGAACATGAGAAGTGAGATTCTTTTTTAAAGGCTCCTGACTTGGCCAAATTTAGGTCAATTTTCACAGGCACAAGAAGTACAGACCTGACGCATAGCCCATCCTCTTGCCAAACAAAAAGAAACCCCAAACAAAAATTCCCACACCACAAAAGCAGCTGGACTTCTAAGATATTTTAACACTGAAAACCAACTTATTCTTCTCTTTTCATACTGGGAAACTACTAAACATCTCTGGCTGAAATTTCTGGGGGAGGTAGGGATGAGTCAGGGCAAAACAGACCCCCAGCTGAAAAGCATCAGAGTTAATTAAAACTAAAGGTAGTCTCAAACAGAGGCCCCATTACAAGTCATTAAAGGAAATTGATTACTTTTTTGCAAGTTATGCTTTTTTTGTCATCTGCATATGAGCTGTGCTTACCCTGGTAAAATATCAATCATATTTCTGAAGAAATTTGCAAAGTTACGGTCTACTGACTCTTAACATCAGTTCATTAGATTTATCTCGGATGATAAACACTGAGGGAATTAGGTTTTCACACATTCTTATTAAATACCTCTCCCAATGGGATCCATGCAGCTAATTAATACATTTTGAATATGTTTTAAGTATGTTTTAAATGCATTGCATGCTTTAGTGTATAAAAGGCAACTTTTTTTTCTCCGTACTGCCTTTTATTAGAACCAGTAGGATTCAGTTTCCTTGCAGTATTACCAAGTCTAGTTCCCTGGTTCGTTATAGGTCTGTGTCTTGAAATCTTAAACATTTATTATCCTTGTTATTGGTGGTTTACCAGCTGGAGATTATGGAATTGGTCTGGAGTGAGCACATTTGCAAACACCAATTCAGAATCCTACATAACCAAGATTTCTTTTAAGCCCTAGCTCATGCAAAAGGGGTCAGGCTCTGTCTTTTTATGGTATATTTACTTCTGAAAGTAAACATATGTCTTTCTCACTTTCCTGACCTTCAGTTTCAGTTTTGCTCTTACATGCAAGTCAGTTTTCCCCTGTCCAATTTGAGTCCAATTTCACTTTTCAGAGATTGGTCTGAAGATTCTGCTGAGAGCAGACTGGGAGAGACATTGCATGACTGAAATCCTGTGTTTGATCTTCAGCTTAAATAAAACCCTTCTTCCTGTTTGTATTTATTGTTTAGACAAACTACGCAGGATCAGTGGTGCTCTGGCACAGCCTAATGAACCCTGATGTAACTGATAACTTGACTTTGGCTTTGCTTTAAGATTACTTCCCAGGTTTCTTGGAGGTTGTTGTATTTTAGCAAGGAGAAGTATTACTGACAGTAAATGAGCCTGCACATTTTTCAGCTGTGATTCTCGGAACATAACTGATAATATGACTGGAAAGGAATCCTTGAATCATGAATTTGTGTTCTCTGCTACTAGGAGCATGGGAATCAAAGCTGAAAGTAAGCATGTTTGGTTTCTGGCTCAGCAATGATTGCCTACTTCACATTTCACACATCTTTCCATTCGTTCTTGTGTCAATATTGTTTTTTACATTGAACAGGTCATCTCTCTGTGGAGCTTTAGCTTCTTCCATGTATTCTGAAATAGCAACAAAAGACATTTTAGGATTTCATTTGCCTTCATCTAGGCATGTCTTACAGCTGCCAGCTGGCAACTGAATCCAGATGTTTTACCTCTACTCTTTCTGTAAATCTCTTCTCTTCTATCAGATTTTTTCCTTAGTCCCTAGTACATGACCATATGACTTCTGTTATTCCAGTCCTCAAGGTTATGTGGGCTTCCTATATGATGTTCCACTTCTTCTTTGTTTTGATTTTATCTTCCAATTTTATGTCATTGCTAAATTTAATTAGCAAAGTTTCTCTCCCCTGAAAATTAGCCCTGAAAATATTGTTAATTTATTGCTTTTATAGGTTTTTGTTTGTATTGTATCACTGTTTTCTTCACATGCATATAAACACTTATCTCTTTACTAGATCTAAGTGATTATCTAAGTAGTTAGCACAGTTGTTACATTTTCTATAAACTTTAAAAGTGACATTTTTTATGATTACTTGGCCCCTAGGTGGACTGGGAAATTGTGATGGCACTTCAGTCCAATTCCTCAATAATATGGTAACTAAAATGAGACTATTTCATTTGTTAAGTTCAGAAATATTACCAGCTAAGAAGAAAGGCATCTGTTCATGGTTCTCAGGACTATTTTTCCCAAATAATTCTGAAAACTCATTTCAGTCACATACTGAATTGTTTTTTGAAATCCTGCGGGGTGGAAATCAAAAAGGTGGAAGAAAATGGGTGTTTATAAAAAAAGCTTAAATTCTGGGAAACCAGTGGCATTACAGAAAATCAGCAGCTGTCTGTGGTTATGCACTGGCTGAATCTGACCCTAAACACTCTGTTCTTAAAAATGACATGGAAGTTCAGGCCTGAGAGACTTCAACGTGGCACCCTTCCACTGGTTAAACCTCATAGAAATGTAGATTAGCTGAGAAGTGGCAGGCTTGTTTCTAAGATCTGGTGTCTCAGTGTTATACTTGAAGTTGCCTATTATTATCTGTCTTGAAGTATGATGCCTAACATGTCTCTGAGGAAAAAGAGTCTCTTGATGAGATGAAGACGCAGTGCCCTCATCTCACCCTCATGAAAACTTTCAAAGCTCCTGGTGATTCAGCTTGGGCCCAGCATGCCCACAGCAAATTGCAAACCCATTTCTCACTTTTTAGGCCCAGAACATCTGAGTAGGAGCAGTGGAAGATAAAGAAAACGCAACAAAATCATAGCCAGCCCCCTGAGCACAGACTGTGTGCTCTACACATAGGAACTCCATTATGCTTTCAGGTGTCACAGTTCTTGGGTTACCAATAACATGAAGTGGCTGGAACAAGTATCTGTCAAGGGTGCCAATACCTTGATTTTGTGATCAAAGTTGAAACCTGGGAGTCATGAGGCTCCACATAACCCACAGCCTTCCTGTCATCTCAGACAAGACATTTAACAATCTTTTGGTTTACTGCCCAGTAAAATGAGCAATGTTTTACTGCATCTTGTAATAGTGCTTGTAATAGTAGAAACACACTTTTTAGTGCTCATGTAATATTCCAATATCATTGTTGTTTCTAATTAATTGTATTACACGAGGGCTGGAGATCCCATCTGAGATGTGACTGCATGCCACTTGGCAGTGATGATCCGTAGAGCCAAGTGTTGATGCTGACAGTTGACAAGTAGAAGGCTGCAGACAGGCTGAGCTGGATTCAAAACAAGTCCACAACACACGGTTATGCAATAAGGATTAGACTGCACCTCTCTTGACTAGCATGCATGCTTTGCTACCAGATTACCTCATCTCTCACAAATGAGTTATGATTTGTCTATGGAAAGAATCAACCACTCAACACTTCTTACGCTGCAAAAAAATACATGGATTGAAATATAAAATATAAGCAAACAAAATAATCCCCTATACAAGAAAATACTGTATCTGCTTGAGTGAAGTGAAAGAAACTCAGCTGTGTTAATAAATCTTGAATCTTTAATTAAACTTTCAAAGCAATTATGTGAATGCAATGATAAGCAGGCATGAGATGTCTCCTAGTACTAGAAGCAGCAGCTTCACTAACATAAACTTTTGCCACAAGGAGTCACTCACTCAAAATCTTCGTGTCTGACACTGAAGTTCTCCTTTGCTTCAGCTTCATGGCATCAGGAACAGACAATGAGCAAACGTGCCTTATCAACAGGAATTCTAGCAAAGAGAAGCTTACAAAATGCTCTCTCTGAAGGAAACCACAATGGACATGGGCATGGTACAGCTCAAGTTGAAGGCGCAAACATAAAAACAGGCATAAATCAGAATAATGCTCCTTTTCCACAGTTCCACAATCTTTCCTTTGGCACCAGAGGCAGACAGCATCAGAGCCAACTAAAAGTTGTGGTCGTTCCCTTTTTACCTGGTTCTCCGCTCACCTTTGGTCAAGCTTGCTGCTGCAGCTGTCTGATTCAAATCCTTCTCAGATGGGCTGCCTCCTTCTCTCAAAATCTTTCATCACCTGTTCATAAAGAAAAGCAGAGCTCCCTTTTGCCTTCTGAGCTACTGCTATTGTACTTTTGAGGCTGTAAGCAACATGAGTCACTATCAGTAACAATTGAGAGAGGGAGAACAAAAGAACTCACTTCTTTTCCACAAAGAAGTTTCTGGCACGCTTGCTAACGCACTTTTTTGATAAATGTTTTCATACATGTTGAGGGAATGTGATGTCTGATTACTGGTTCAGAAGGACACTTGGCAGGTGTGCACCAACATCATACAGAGAGATGATTTACACTTGAATACACAGTTTACCTAGAATAAAACTCGAATTCAAGAACTTCTTTGCCTGGGCCAAAACCAAACTGCTTTGGTAACAAGTGCAGAAGGGAGCACCCCTAGCACAAGCCCTCCTGCTCACAGAGCACAGCAAATGCCACTCACAACCCAGACACATGAAGGAGAAAGACAAAACTGAGTGTGAACCAAGTTGAAAAGTTTCCAAAGAGTCTAAAGAGAGTGTGCTATAAAGACTGGTAGATTCCAAGTATCTAACCCAGCCTTGCAAAACACAAAGACATACTGAATATATTGTGGTGCTACTTGAGACAATGCAGTCCCTAAAAACTGTATTTGTACAAAAATATTCATTGGAGCTATTCTAATTCACAGTGGTAATTTATTTGTTGGGTTTGTTCCATGGTACTTCATAAAGAGAAAGCTAAGTATTAGTGAGAGCAAGCAGAATTCAGTAATGTATCTTTCTTTACAAGTTCAACAGAATATTGTATTTTGCACGTATACATTTCTTTTTCCTGGAAATAATCACAGGTAAAAAGAAAATAAAGCAATAATAATTTTTGTTGATCTATGGCACTATGCATATTAAACAGAAACAGAGATTTCAGTTGGTTCTTTTGGAGATTGTAGTCCTAAATATACTTGAAAATTAGTAATTTCAGCTCAGGGCCTTCTAACTGGTTTTTCAGCATTTACAGTTCTTAGAATACAGTTCTGTGTTACTTCATATAATCAAGTAAAGTATGTTCAAAAGCAACTTAAAAATTCTTTTGAAAGTTGGGTGTAGCAGATCTATTGAGACAACAAGCATTTACTTCATGGGACTCCCTGCTCAATACAGGACCATGTTTTAAGGCTGGCAGTTTGATTCTGGAAAAAGCTTCAAACAGATGGAAAGTAACATGATGGGAACAAAAGATGAAGGACTGCACACTGTGCAATTTTTGTTAGCAAGTGTCTTAACTATTGTGATTGGACTATGGCAGCTAACAGCAACACCTAAGAGAGGCAAAGCCAAGGATTGTTTTGTATTACATAATCCAGAAGGGGGGGAGGGGGGAACAAAAAACAAATTGAGAAATGGCCTTGAAGAACAAGAGCCTCTGAAAAATGTGAAGCTTATTCTCTGCCTTTAGCTTTTTAAACTTTTATCCTTTTTGATGAGAGTGGATTTACTGGGCCCTTGCAAACCTCATGATGTTCAATGAAGTTCAAGGTCCTGCATATGAGTCAAGGTATTCCCAAGTAGTGATTTTATCCATTTTAATTAATTTGTATATGTCTAGTTACCTCAGAGATTATGAACATCAGGTGGTTTAGAGATTTCCTTTGTCCGTGATTCACCCCACAAAATAACACTGCTTGTTACACTTACAGGAAAAAAAAGTCCTTCCCATCAAAGCCAACAGCATGATCAGAAAACAAAAATCAGTGGTCTAACTCAGTGCTAGAAGTGCAAGATGGTCAGTCATAACTGGAGAGCAAATAAACTTTCTGGCCCTTTTGTATAAGGCAGTAACCTTTGGAGGCAGAGTAGGGGAACAGATGGAAGCAACCTCCCTTCAGTTCCTGGTGTCTATATCAAGCAGGGTTTGCAAAAACAGCTTTTCAGTCCAGTGGCTGGGCCTAGTCACTGTGATTACACTCACATTAGTAAATTAAACAAGTCTGGGACCAGTCTCTGCCCCTGAGGCCAGCTGGCACAGGGCATCCAATGTCCAGTCCATGAAAGCCTCAGAAAGTCAGTGAAAGTACAGTCTGCCTATTTGTTAACAGCAGGATGTATCCTCTAACCCACACCCTGGAATATTTTGAGATATTGCTCATTGGCCCCAGCTAAAACCACCAGTAAGGATTATGAGAATCAGTAGAAACAGCTGAGTTTGGTGCTCAGGAACATCCCTGATGCTGTTTAATCTGCCAGTACTGGCAGAGCTTTAAAGAGTCTGTACAATTTCCACACTTCGATCTGTGCCAATGCCCTCACCAGGTCCTCATGGCAAGAGCCCTCAGTGCCATTTCTTGCCCTGAAATCAAAAGGCTCCTGGATGTACTATCTAAGAGCTCAGACTCCTCTGTACTGAGCAATTCCCCTGCTGGCGTGATCCCCGGCTCTTCCCTACTGCCCATGCACCGGGATCTCTGCACACCAGGGCTTTCGGCTGCCCTCTGGTGCAAACCTTGGCTCTGGCATCCAACTGCTGTGAAAGGGGAAATGTCACAAACCTCCATAGCCACTTGCTAAGAAAAGCTGTGCTGAAGCTGTGCCTGAGCTTGCCAGGGCCTGCTCAACAAGGATTTTCTGTTTGGAGGCACTATGACTACTTTTACTTTCTGTATTTTACTTTCTGTATTTCCAATGCAGCTTGAAATGTCAGTAGAAATTGACTAATTTTGGGGGGAACCAATTGAACTACAGGAGAGAAAATGGGGCACACAGATTCCCTGGTATATTGTTACCTGAACCACAGAATCAGCTCCTCTGCAATTATTCAATAACATTAATTTGGATGGAAGCATTGGCCAGCATTTTGTAGCATGATAATGCCCAATTTCACCCCTGCAAAACCCATCCAAGAATACTTGGCATGTTGATACCCTCTAAATGACTCAGCCTGCCGTAGAAAAAGGAAGTAGATGAGGGAATTTTAGGAAAGAAAGAAGCTGAAACCATACACAAAGCTAAGAACAGTTAACTGTGTACAGAAAATCAGGAAATTTAAGGGCTTGGGCAAAGAAGAAAAGTAGGAATACGCATAAATAGGAAGGAAAACACAAAGACTGATTTGCATGGGAGGGAAAGTGGGAGAAAAGGATGTGGAGGGACTCTGAAATGAGGAGAAAAATAAATGGGACAAATCAGATAAAAGGGAAATTATATATGTCCTGGTATAGAGCAGGCAGGAACATGAGGGAATCTTGCTCAGGGAGGAGAGAGCATACACAGGGACAACCTGGAATGAGGCAAAGCCACCAATGCCACCAAGAAGAAACTGATAAGCCTAACTAATTCAGTACCAAAAACTATATGTTGTAAAGTTAATTTTAAGAGACATTTCAGACTTGAACACTCGTTTTTACAAATTACAAAATTAAGGGTTTGAAGTTGTTCATAGGAGATCTACTATTCTCTATTCCACTATTCCTTGTGACAAAACACAAAATAAAGCTCCTATAGGAGCACACCAAAAGCAATTGTTTGGAATGGCACTACCCTCTAGTGGTTAAAAAGTACAATTATATGTACACCAGGAAGTAAAATATTCACAACTGGTCATGCAGATAACTAAAAGATGCAATCAATTCCAATCCACACTCCGGTAATTCACCAAGAGACCGTGCTGTTAAATCAAACATCTACCTTATTAGTCTGTTTTAAAATAATAAATTCATGATTGGTCATACATGTAAATAAATGTTCAAGGCTCTGAAAGAGACTGGGTTTTTTTTCTTCCACATTACATATATACAACATCATTGCTGGGTAAAACAGTTGTTTCAATGCATGGTTTTCATGGAAGTGGTTTGAGACTTATGTAATGACTTAGTCATGTCTCCTGCCTTGCCTCACTCAAGCTTTTTGACATCTAATCTTGTACAAACGGTAAAAGCCAAATATTAACTCCTCTGTCATTTTCTCTTTCCTTTCTTTATATCATCACTGTTCAACTGCTGTTTTTCCCCTCTCCTGTTAAAAACAACCCTATTTCTCAAAGTCAAATGCACCTTCCAAATACCCATTTAACCCCAGACTTCTTAGGCCCAGATGTCTCAAGGGTCCTACATTTCTGCAAGTGAGGAAGAGCTTATCATGTCACTCCCTTCTAGAGAAACAATTCTGTATGTTTCAACTTTGATCTTTATGGTAGGTTGACCTTCAACTAAAAGCTTGCTGTTGTTGTTTTGAAGTAATACATCTGTGTATCGCTTCCTTGCAAGAAACACTCTGTGCGGACCTTGATCTGGCAGAAGTCATTCCTGCGAGGTCTGATAAACTGTCATTGATGCCACCTTGTGGCAAAACTACTGAATACCGGAATTCTGTAAAGACATTCAGCATTTGCCCCTCCTTGCAGGTGCACTGAACTGCAGCACAGTGGTTACTGCTGCTTGCAGCACTTCAGTTTTAGAGTTCATAAAACAAGTATCTGGACGCCCCTAAAAACACATCACCAGCCAGTGACAGAGAGGAGGAAAAGTAGGAAGAAGCACCATAAAACACTTTTATTTTTGACTTATTACGGTGAAAAGTAAATCAGTATACCAAATGACACGAAACAACCATTCTTGTGCGCAGAGCTTGGGCACAAGAATTTTTTCTCTTTTCCCACCAGAAAAACACTCTGGCAAGAGGTACAACCCATTCCAAACACTGCAAAATAGCACTACAGGGAGAGACTGAAGGAAAACTCAGCCCCAGCCTAACAGGACAGAAAGCATTTCCCAATTTCCCAATTACCTCACACTGGGCTCACCCTTCTTAGTTACCAGGCCAAAAGAATTAACCTAAAGGAGCCCATGACTATTTTCCCAGGACAGTCCTGATGCCATTTGGGCCCTGCTATGAATGCCAGCCTTACCACATTCAGCAGAATGAGGCTGATGCCTATTTTTAGCATTGCTTCCACCAGAGAAGCCCAAGAATCACCACCTGCTTCCTCCGGGCATACTGTCAAACACCCTTCTCCCAGCAAGTGAGTGGGAGGAAGAGGCTGAGTCAATCTGCACACCTGCGTTTTGCACCACCGGGTTCCCAAAAACACAGGAAAGAAACCCCTCTCATTACAAAATGTGGTACATGTAAAAATTTCCTTAAGAAAGGATGTTCTGTAATGTTTGATCTTCGTATATTTCAAGTCTGATCAACAAGAAAGGAGGTTTAATCCATGAAAGCAGCCAAGAAGCTCTAGGTGATGTCCAGGTGTCAGAAAAGCAAATTGTCAGTAGAATTGTCTTTTTAAGGTTTAGGGTTCAACAAGTTTCAATGAACTCTGGCCTAGAGGAAGCTTTGGAAGAAGGATGTACCGCAGCACAGAATTTACAGGCCACAAGGACATTTGGCAGAACTTACATGATAAGGAAGAAACTAGCAAAGACAACTCAGCAACTGTGCAGAATCAGCTCCAGCTGGGTAAAAGGTAATTCAGGGTGAGAATTCAGGGTGAGAAAGGTAATAGCAGGGTGAAATCCCGACCACCAACTCATGCACCCCTAACCCAAGAAACACACTGACTCAAAAATTATAAACACTGAGCATGCAGACTAATTAACATGAGAAGTGAGGGAATCATTAACCAATAGAAGATAGAGTACTAATAAGAGAACTATGTAACTTGTAGTCGGTGAACAAATCTTATGAGGAGTGTGGCTGAAGGTGCTGGAGGTGCTTATTCTGGAGAACAGGAGGTTCAGGGGGGACATAATCTCTCTACCGCTCCCCGAAGGCTGTAGCCAGGTGGGAGGTTGGTCTCTTCTTCCAGACAGGATGAGAAGGCATAGGCTTCAGCTATGTTAAGGGAGGTTTAGGCTGGACATTAGAATTTCTTCACAGAAGGGGTGATTAGACATTGGAATGGGCTGCCCAGGGAGGTGGTGGAGTCACTGTTCCTGGAGCTGTTTAAAGAAACACTGGATGTGGCATTCAGTGCCATGGTCTGTTGACATGGTGTTCGGTCACGGGTTGGACTTAACGTCATGCTAGAGGTCTTTTCTAACCTAATTGTTTCTGTGATTCTGCAATGCCTGCTACAATGTATAGATAGTAACAAAAGTTCTGATAGTTGGCGTGCTCCTTTTGCTGAACACCACCGAGCACGCAGGCTTGCGCAGCTCTAAATAAATAACCAGTGTCTCTCTCTCGAGCACGTTGCAAACCGCGGGGCGTGGGATGTGATCTCCGCGGGCAGCCGGGCCCGGGGTCGGTGCCGGAACTGTGTCCGGAGCCGGAGCCGTGTCCGGTGCCGTGTCCGGTGCCGTGTCCGGAGCCGTGTCCTGTGCCGGTGCCAGCCCGGGCGACCCCGCGGCTCTGCCCCTGCCCGCCCCGCCGCTCCCTCAGCGCCCCGCGCGCCCCGCCCGCATGCGCGGTGCCGCAGCTCCCGCCGGAGGGGGCGGCGCGGCCGAGCCCGTGCCCGGCTCCGGCTGGGGCTGGAACCGCTCCCGCAGCCACGGACACACCGCAACGCCGATCGCGCCGGGGAAATCGGCTCCCCTCCCGTTCCCCCGCGGCCGGGAGCCGAGGTCCTCCCTCCCCTCCCTGTCCTCCGGCAGGCTGAGGGGACAGGGGAGCCCGATCCGTCCCGCGGCGGAGGGGCTGAGGGGGCAGCCGAGCCCCCTCGGCCCCGCTCCCCTCCCCGTGCTTTTCCACCGCAGGGAGAGAGCTTCCCTGTCCTAACCCCTGCCCTCAGCCCTGCCCTTTGCTCCGCCGAGCGCAGGGTGAGTCAGGCTCCTCGCAGGTGGGAACAGAAGCTGGTTCCTACCTCCAGAGGAAAGCGGCGGCATTTTCCCTCCCTCTCCTGCTTTCTTTCTCCCCGCAGGTGGTGGGGCTGGACCTTCCGCCAGCCGTAGGGCCTGTGAAGCTCCGGGCATGGCTGTCGGTGGGCTCGGCAGCTCCCTGCTGCTGATGTCCGGCGTGGTGGTGACCGTGGGGCTGTGCCGGAGGCTGGCCCGGCGCCGGCTGCGCTCCAACCCGCTCCTCTTCGCTTTCCTTGTGGAGATGTTCAGCACCTTCCAGATCTGCGCCTGCACGAACGAGCTCACCCTGCTCGGCAACGTGGAGCCGAAGCCGCACACCGCCCTCACCCTCACCTACGGCTTCACCGTCCTGCACGGCCTGACCCTCGCCGGCAGCGCATGCAATCCCTGCGGGACTCTGCAGCCCATGTGGGGCGGCGGGACATCGCTCAGGATGGGGGGACTCAAGATCGCCGCTCAGTTCGTGGCTGCAGTGCTCGCCAGAGTGTTCATGCACTTTATCTGGAGTCTGGAGATGGCAGAGCCACATCTTGGAGCACTCTCACAGGGCTGCAGCAGCCCCATGCAGACTACAGAGATGCAGGCGTTCTGCGTAGAACTGCTCTTTTCTGTCGTTTTCCAGCTGGCCGTCCTGCGAGCCGAAAGTGTTAATCCCAAATACAGAGTCCATTTGATTGCTCTTCTCATCACCATGCTTGCGTATGCAGGTTAGTATTTTTACTTTTTTTTTTTCTTTTGTTCCTGCAATAACGTTGTAGTGGAAGGGATTCTTACTGCTTTCTTAGAAGTGTTAAAGTGCAAAATGCTTTTTCATAAGTTACATTTTCCTTGATGATTTCTTTTTGTATCGTCCTACACATGCAGAGTTCATTTGGCGTTTATTATATAAAGTTTGCCCAGTTGCATTCCAGGCAGGTATGGGGTTAAAAACGAGATGAGTTATGCAGTTAAAGTGATGTCAGGTCTGCAAGTACATATGGTTAAGTGTTAAAATATCTCAGTGAAGGATTGTTTCATAATCCAACTATTTATACAGCGTGAGAGATTTCATACTATGTGCTCTGATTACTAAATGACATTGGGAGAGCACCGCTGGCTGCACTAGGAAAAAGTGCTGATTGTGCAACAGCAGGGTACAGACTGGTAATATAGAAGCTCTGCATTTAAATAATGCATAATTCATATCTGTGCAGTTTATTTAACAACTTCCTTCAGTCAGAAGTGGGAATGGTTATTTGTGGAATGCATACAGAAATAATACCTCATGAGACCAAATGTAATAAAAGAGGAAAAAAAAAAAAATAAGTGCCTGTTTTATTAGAGCCTCCCTTGTCTGTAATGTCCTGTGTGTCCATATCCCTGCCTTTCACTACCTGATTGTCACCTCGTGCTTCCCAGAGCTGGGACGCTGTCACCTGTGCATCCTCTCTGGACCAATGGGAAGGGAGAGGTGAGAGGAGTCAATCTGAACTTCTTTCTTCTGTTGGTGTTCCCTCTTGTCCACATCGAAGTGACAAGAGTTGTTAGGTCACTCGAGGACTGCCCTGCAGGGAGTCCTTCTCCTGGTAAGGAGATTGTATAGCTTGGAGAGGTGAAAGAGATGATTACAGAACTCTTGCTGTTGCTACTGCCCCCACCACAGAAAAAGTCATCTAGGGAATTACCAAATCCCTTTGAGAGAGGAAGATCACTTCTCTTACCTGCAAGCATCCAGGATGTCATTGATGCCTTGTCCTAAATGTTTAGCTGTATTAATGCTATTTAACATAATAGCATCTAAAACAGTGTACAGTCACATTTTGAGATGTAGTAATGTAAAAATCTTTACTCATTATCTTTAGCTGAAATTAGCTAATACCTAAAAGATAAAAGTCGATGGGGAATTTTGAGAATTAACTTAGCAATTTGAACTACTTTCTAAAAGCAGAAGCAAGGTGTCAGTGCATTTGAGGACATTAAATATATTTCTGAGTTGCTTGGTGGAAGTGTAGCCAAATATCCTCCTCCCTCTTCTACAAGCTTAAAAATCTGGATTCCTGATTCCTAACATTCTTCTCCTGCTTAGCAAGCAGTCATATAAAATAAAACGTGTCACACTGCCTTTCTTTTAGCTAACTCATACAAAGAATTCACTCCCAGTGTCATTGGCCAAGTTCCTATCTTTTTCTAGCAGAAGGCTGTGTGCCATGTGAAGGTTGAGTGTACCAAGTGCCCTTCTGTGCCATAAAACTTGGGCTTGTTGGGACTCTCCGGTGCAATCGATCTGCACGTACTTCTAGGAAACCTCAGGCCTCTTTTACACCGTGTGCACAACACCCTGTGCTACCGGGACATTTTTCTTTGCATTTCTTTTAAACTGCTATCTACTTGTCTACTATAAAAATATATAGGTATTCAGATCCTGTCTTAGCTCAGGCAGTAATGAGGAGCCTGGTAAGTGGCCATGGACTATGTCTGCAGCACATATCCCAAATATGCTGTAGACCTCATGGCTTAGCCCTAATCATGTCTGTCCCACCTCTGCTTCTTACACGCAGTAGGGAGAGTCACTGACAAATCAAGTGTCACAAATAGTGGCCTGCAGCAGGGTGAGTTCTCAATTGCAGGCTGTGAAGACAGACAGATGCATAATTTAGCTGGGCTGGATCATTCTCAGGAAATCTTCTGCACCTCGTTGTTTACTGTTTAGAGGTCTGCCATGCACCTTACTCCAACAAATAACATCAGGTTATACAGTATTATCAAAATTACAAGCTGTTTCTTTAGTTTTTCTTATACTTTTTCACAATTAAAAATATTTTGATTTGTTTGGGTTTTCTTTTACATTTGGTCCTACACAAACCAAGTTTTTATAGTAGTACATACTGTACACAAAAGGTCCAATACTTCACTTTCTTTTTTCTACTACATAAAGAGGGGAAAAAAGAACATTATGTCTTTGCATATTAAAGGAATGGCTCATTATCTAAGGATGCAGACCATATACAAGATGGTAAAGAATATTTTAATATTTTAATTCCTTTGGGAAAGTACAAATTTAGGAGTCATAAAAATACACCTTTTGAAGGCTTTTTAATTTAAAGGCAGCATTGCAGCTAAGTCAGAATCATATGAAATGGATCAGATTTTTCTGAGCCTAACATATCAAGGTACAAATTACATACATATTTTGAATTCTGAGTTTCTTCCTAATTTTGGCCTTTAATAAAGGCAAAAAGGTAAAATAACTTTCTTATGCACTGTGTAGCATTAGTTCCCCTTTTAAAGTTTTTATGCATATCCCATCAAAGAGATTACACTTCTTCTGCCATAAAATAATTTGTCTTTTCTGGTACACAGACTGAGGTATTAAATAAATAATTTTAAGTAAGATTACAGTGGTACCCCTGGCCTATGGTTGATATTCCAGTAGTTATTAGTAATGGATATTGAAGAAATACAGCAGTTAAAACCCTGTCTAATGCTTGATGTTCATCAACTGCATCCTGAGAGTGAAATTCTGCTTTCAACTGTATGTTTGTGGATAGAAAAGCAGAAGCAGTGGAGTCATAAATAGATTAAAGCAAAGTAAATTATTGTAGCTGGGCTTCCTAGCAACCATGGACATTGCTAATATGTCAGTGTGCAGAAAAACAGACTGCACAGTAAATCTGACTTGTTCTTGAGAGCAAGTGTAAAACCACAGTAAACTGAGTAGGCAAACAAAGATTAAAATTTTCCTGAACTGTAATAATAGTAAAAGAAATAATAGGGAGAATATAGAAAGAGAAATACAGAAGAAGTGAATGACAAAGACCTTACTAAAACTTTGGATAAATGATTGCGCAGTCACAGCAAATGAGGATTACAGCAGCAGGGTAATTTGTACAACGGGTAAGTTCAAAGCTCATACAAGCTTACTTGGGGAGAAGTCAAGAATAAGCTGTAAGGAATTATACAGATGAAATTATAGAATATTTTATGGTAATAGGTTAATACAAAAAACAGTTATGGGGTGGTAAGTAACTAATAGGACAGGAATACAAGTAGTTTAGCTATGAGTAATGCTTTTTCTGCAGAATTGCAATGAGAGGAACAACATATGTCAGAATTAAACACAGCTCCAGGTTCATCTGCAGTGTAATTATGGTTTAGTGCCCAATGTAATGTGTTTGGATCTTGTTATTTAGAAAATGTTTAGACAACTTCATCTACATCTGAAATCAGAGGCAAGGAAAGATGCTTGGCTTCCTTCTACAAGACAGTGGAGTGGCACTCACTTTTATTTTCTTTGAACAACATATAGAGTTTTCCCACAGTTCTTATACCATGTGAAAATCTTAACATTCTGTACATTGATATAATATTGGTGTTCTTATAAGAAAGTATAGAGGTGAGCTTAGCAAGAACACTACTTGACAGCTTTTTCTTTTATCTTGCATATGTGTTTCATGTGACATAAGGCTGTAATGTGATGGGTTTAATTTCTGTCTCCTCTAAAATCATGATACGGAAATAGATTCTAGTTTTATCAGTAGAAACATTCAGTATTAGCCAGACTTATCTCTTCAAAGAGTACTTGTTAGAAAGAGAGAAAGGAAGTTATAGCTTACCCTTCACATGTTTTAAAGCTTTGAGAAAACAGTTAAACTGTCATCAGGTGAATAACTTTAGAAGAGTTTTACCTGTTCAAACTGTTTCTGCTAATTAATTTCATTGCATGGTGTAGATTTCTTGTAGTATGGTGTATGTGCATTTGAATTTAAAGTAAATATTAAGAAACATGGTTTGACTTCATGCTGTGTACATCTTATTGCAGGTGGAAATCTCACAGGAGCAATATTTAATCCAGCACTGGCTTTTTCATTACATGCAGATTGTTTCTATGACAAATTTTTGAGTTACTCACTAGTATATTGGATAGCACCATGCTTAGGTAAGTTCTTAATACATTATGTGTTTGAGAAAGTGTTATTTAGTACATGGTTCATAAATCATAATAAGTGTTCTTTATTTGAGAGTGCTTGATTTTTGTATTAAATAAATCCAGAAAATAGTAAATTATAATGTATATATGAATGTTTAAGGCATTCAGAATCATGGTTTCATTTTGCAAATGCAAGCTGTTAATTTCAAATTTTTTTAATACTCTATGTGGAGTGCCTGTTTTGTGAATTACAGAATTATTTGGATTGGGAAGGACCTTTAAAGATCATGTAGTCCTTATCTGAAAGAAAATATCAGCCTGATTACCTTCAAAAAGAGAAACATACTGGTTACCACACAGTGTCTGTCTTGTTTTGTGACAGTTTACAAAAACATGGGGATGATAAATTTTAAAAAAACCCTACCCACAGATATTGGGACAAGTGCCTTCAATATGCTTTCTCAATTACCACTTTTATTATATCAAATCTTTTTTATCTGCATAGTGTCTAAACTTTTTAGTTCCCATTCTGTGTTTTACCCCTAGTCACTGTTGGACAAGGTCTGCTTTTAGTTTAAGAATAAGAAGTGTTTAGCAACTAGGTTTTTTCTAACTTAAATTATGGTTTTAATTAGGAAGCTATTGATTTTGACATCTAGCTGTGTGCAGGTGAAAATGCTCTATGTGATATTTCATGCTGTTTGTTTACAGTTGGTCCCTACAAATCTTGAGCTTTCTGCTTAGGGTATATAAAGAAGCAGTCTGCTAATCCTGAGTTCTTTCATGAATGTTGATCCTATTAGAAGGTACAACAGTGGTGAAGGCACAACAGGATGTAAAATATACACAGGAAACACTGGAAAGGGCTCCTGTTATGACCAAAAACTTATTTTTCTTGAGTTCACATATGTGTGTGTTCAACTTGCCTTGACTCTGTCAGCCAAAAATGAAGACAGAAGTTTAAACCTAATTAAAATTCCCTTTAATATAATCTTGTTGAATTAGATCTCTAAACAGGATGACTGAACAATAGAGTAAGCTTTATGACTGTTCAGTGAGTAATGAAATTTCATAGGCAAAGCTGATCAGCATTGCTTGGGTCCTTACAGACCACATAATATTTCTCACAATTCAGCTTTAGCTTTCATTAACTGATTTCAACCTCATAACCCTTTAAAGATTTTCCAGGTTGTAAGTATGTGGGATTTAATCTTTTAGCAAGTGATTTAAAGAAATGGGAGGCATTCTGAAACCCCATGTTCTGCTTACATGCCAAGATGTATCCTGCAGAACAGCTTTGCAGAAAACCTCCAGGTGATTTTATGATGTAAGAAAATCAACAGTTGTTAACCAAAATGGACCCACGACTTGAGGAACTTAGAATGCAGTTAGGGAGCAGTGTTACATTTCTATGAAAATTCATAAACAGTGGTCTGTCATTAGTTAACATCTGGAATATACATACAGGATACATTGAATGCTGTCTCTTGATTTATGAGGGAAAGGAACTCCTCCAGACTGAGCAGTTACAAAGGTGTGATTACTCAGGACACATTACTTCTTGCACAGTGTCACTGCTGTAGACAACATTTAGTGACAGATCTCAGGTCTGTAGATCACCTGAAGGACCAAGTAATCTATTGGTGATAAAAATATCTCATTACAGACCAAGGATGTTTTGAGGATACATTTAAGAGACCACATAAATCAAGGGTTTTAAACAAATATAGTGTCTGAGGTAGAAGTATAGAGGGGATTGCTGTATTTGAAAACTGAATTAATGAATACAGGAGTGCAGATCTACAAATCTTAATGTGAACTTTTTCTGATACTTTTTGAAAATAAGAAAATAATAGGAATAGACTTTTTTTCTTCCACAATTGGATCAAATGATGAGGCATCTAAGAAAATTACCTGTTATGATGATAAATTCTGGTGGAAAAAACCTCTAAGCAGAATCATGAAAGTAGATGATAAGAGAAAGGATATTTAAAATTCAATTATAAAAATTACTTTCAGAATCCACGTCAGCAGAAATATTGTTTCAGACTTCCTAGATACTGGCAGAGTCACAATGATATGCTAACCTGATGTCTTACTTCTTCCAGCATCAGCCTTTTAGATGGTTAAATTACTTTTTCCTTACTTTGGGAAATTCTTTCAGAAGGGTTTTTTTGTGTTTTGCTGTAATAACTACCACACAGTAGGCCATGGAATAACATATCAGGAACTTAAAATTGCCAGTGCAAAGTGCAGTATATTATCATTTATGGCTGTAGCAAAAATCCATGAAGGCAAGGATATGGAGAGTGTTCAGTATGTAACTGAATCCTGATCTGGCTGTAAACACATTGTAAACAATGTTCATAGAAAGAACACTTGGAAGAAGAGGAAAGTTGGTTATCACTTTCACAAGACAATGATGAAATGGTAGTTTTCTTTTAGGAGAAACAAATTACTGGTGATTAATGGTCTTTCAGGAATTTAATCTTGAAACTGTAGTTAATTACTCATTTTTCAAAATGGCTTCACCAGTGTTCTGGTGAAGGTGATTCTCCAGCAGCATTAAACTCTGGATTCCTGCAATAAACATAGATGCCAGCAAGTGTTTGTAACTTACCACAGGCAGGCCTAAGTTCTGCACTGTGAATGTGGACTCAGTAAGTACCAGTGGAACAAAGATGGTTTCTGTTTTACTGCCAAAGGATTTCATGTTGGTTGTCCAGGCATGATTATACCATCAGTAATGATGGGGACTGAGCTAATGCTGCTCTTTCAGCTAATGAAATACTCTTTCCTGGACAGGTGCCAGCTTAGCATATCACAGAATTTATGGTAGAATGAGGGACATTAAAGACCATCCAGTTCTGACCCCTGCTAGGGCCAGGGACACCTTACACTAGACCAAGATGCTCAAAGCCAGCCAGCCTGGCCCAGCCTCCTGCTATGCTTCTAACACTATAAAAGCAGAATCAAGGCCCCCTCCTTTAGATCGCTTTTACTAGAAAGACTAATACTATTCCTTAGAAAATAAGTGCCACAACAGTCACTTAGCAGTAGATGTCAATGGAGGAGGCAAGCAAGGGAGAAGGCAACAGGTGACACTTTGACTTTTCTGCTCAGAGGAGAGGCTATTTAGAGGCTGCCAGCAAGTTCAGAACACTTAAGCAAAGAAACAAGAATTCGAAGTCCATGTGCAGTGAAGTGTTCTCAAGGACTTGGAAGCAAAACAGGTTTTCAAGAAACAGCTAGAAAACAAACTACTCCCATTCCCAGACCCTGGTCCTCATAGGGGTTTTCAGCTCCACAGACATCTTCTGACAGAGCAAAAACTCTTATGCAATGAATAGATGCAATCCCTGAAGTTCCTAGAAACTGTCTGTAATTATGTCTAATTCAAATACTAAGAGCCAGTGAGTAGTAATGCTGAACTTGACCTGCCTACAGAGAAGAATGGGTCCTGAATGTGGCCACTTGGGTTGTAGTTCTCACAAGAGTTCACGGTGCAGAGAAAGACTGCAGGTATCTATTTACTGTTGCATAAAAAGCAGAGGTGTCCAGACTTTGGACTTCAAAACAAAATTCTGCTTATTTAGGGAATTGCTAAGTCTGTAGTAATTCCCTTGGAAGCTACTATAAATGGGAAAAGGTGATTTTTAGGAAAAACTTGTTAAAGCTCAATAATACATTTAGATGTGCAGAAGGAATCCGTCACATAGTGTTAGACTGGGAATTTGGACAAAGAGCTTCCCTACAACAAAGGAGAACATGTAAGAAGTTGAAACTGGGACAGCAAAGGAGGAGTATAAGAGCTTTGCGCAGGCACTTGGAAACAAAGTCAGGAAGGTTAGAGCTCAGCTGGAATTAAGAGCAGGGACATGAAGAGTTACAAATATACTAATGACAAAAAAAGTCCAGAGAAAATGCAGATCCATCAGTGGATGGCATGGAAAAGGCTGAGGTACCACTCAAGCAAAATTTCCTCCCAAACCCCTATGTAAATCAGTAAGGTTTTGGAAAGGAAGTAATAAACAGGGAACAATAAATAGGAACAACATATGTGACTGTGAATCCATTGACTCTAGTGTGATTCACCTAGAAATGAAGATAGAGTTGTCCAGTGTTGGAATTGTCCTTCATTTATGAGAAGTTAGAGCAGTGGGAGGAGGTTCCTGCCAATGGGAAATGTGCTAATGCTATTCCTGCTTTTGAGGAGAGAGAAGCCAGGGAACCATAAGCTAGTTGGTCTCACGTCAGTCAGTGGGAAGATGATGGAATACCTAGTCTTGGAATCCATTTCCAACCATTTAAACAATACAAAGATACACACAGGAACAGTCAGCACATATTTAGTGAAGGTAATCCATGCTTGACCAGCTTGGCTGCCTTCTGTGATGAATGCATGTGGCAATGAGGAAGGAGCAGGGATGTAGCATACCTTCACTTCAGTAAAGCTTTTGATACCACTTTCCACGGTGCTCTTTTGCACCTTTCGGTGCTCTGTGGGGTCACACAAAAGGCCTGTTAGATGGAATAAAGATTGGCTAAACCACTGACCTCAAAATGTCACAATCAATGCGTTGACACCTGGCTGGTGGCCAGTACTATGCAGACTATGCTGGTGTCAGAACTGGGACTTCATACTCCACAATATGTTTAACAGTGACCTGAATTGAAGTTTGTTCTCAACAGTTTGGTCTCTCTGCAAGACAAAGCACAATTCAGCAATTTGGGATCAGCATTTCTGCAGAGGGATCTCCACAGGCTGCAGAAGTGGGCTGAGACCAACAACATGAGATTCAACAAGACTGAGTGCTGGGTCCTACGCTTTGGTCACAACAGCCCCATGCAGGGCTACAGGGTGGGGTCAGAGTGGTTGGAAAGTGTCCCAAAGGAAAGGGACCTGAGGGTGCTGGTTGACAGCAGCTGAACATGAGCCAGTATGTGTCCAGGTGGCCAAGATTAATGACACCAGGCCTGTATCAGCAATGGTGTGGCCAGCAGGACCAGGGAAGTGATTGTCCCCCTGTACTCAGCACTGCTGAGGCCACATCTCAAGTACTGTGTCCAGTTCTGGGCCCCTCAGTTCAGGAAGGACACTGAGGTGCTGGAGTGGGTCCAGAGGACAACAGAGCTGGTGAAGGGTCTGGAGCACAAGTCCTGTGAGGAGTGGCTGAGGGAGCTGGGGTTGTTTAACCTGGAGAAGAGGCTCAGGGAGGACAGTATCACTCCACAAATACCTGAAAGGAGGCTCCAGCTGGGGTAGGGGAGGTGTCAGTCTCTTCTCCAAGGCAATCAGAGATGGGATGAGAAGACATAGGCATAAGCTGTGCCAGGGGAGGATTAGGTTGGACATTAGGAAGAATTTTGTCACCAAAAACATGATTAGATATTGGAAAGATCTGCCCAGGGAGGTGGTGGAGTCACTGTTCCTAGAATTGGTTAAGGAAAGACTGGATGTGGCACTCAGTGCCATGGTCTATTGACATGGTTGTGTTTGGTCACAGGTTGGACTCCGTTATCTCACAGGGTTTTTCCAAATGAATTGATTCTGTGATTATTGCCTCCTTCTACTCAATGCTTGTGAGTTGACATCTGGAACATGGGTGGTTTGGAGTCCCCCAGTTCAAGAGGAACATATCAAAAAACAGGATCCAGGCAGTAGAGGATCACCAAGATGATAAAGGGCCTAGAGTACCTGATCTGAGAGGGAAGGCTGAGGGAACCAGGCTGCAAAAATAAGATAAAAGTGACTGTTTTAAGCACAGTCAAGCATTATTTCAAGAGTAGTTACAAGAGATTAACCATTCTTTTTGGCAACAAGTAACAGCAAGGCCACGAATTGGGGCATGGGAAGTTCAGCTTAGACTCCAGGAAAACATTCAGGAGGAAGTGTGCAACAACACTGAAATTAGTTTCCTGGAGAAATGCTACAGTCTCTAGCTTGGAGGTTTTTGGGACTTAGCCAGGGAAAGCCTCACTGACCCACCCAACATAGGCAAAGTTCTGCACTGAGTGACAGACTGGACTAAACAGAACCCCTTCCAATAAGTTTTTTTTTTGTGATCTAGGAAGTTTCATAAATACAAGCTTATGTGTGGGCAACACCATCAAGCAGGTTCTTCTTCGTCTCTGAAAAAATAAACTGATTTTTTTACCCTGCAGTAAAGAAAAGGTCATAGTAAAATTTGGATGCCCTTTGGATTTATGGGTCCCTTCCAACTTGAGAGAGAAGTTTCTTTATGAGAATTTTACACTATATCCAATGTTACCATTTTTTCAACTTCAGAATAAACCCAAAATGAGAATGATCTTCAAAACAGCCCACTATCCTATACCCACTTGGCAGCACCTAAAAATCATGTGGTTATCAAAACAGACATAGCTAACAAACTCAGGTGAGGGATGGAGGTTAAGCTGCTGGTTCAGTCATTTATACATTCAGCTACAAAGAAAAGAGCCCTGATCAGGAACAGGAAGGTGCCCATGTTGGATTCACCCAGCCAAACTCTCTGCCTTTGGCTTGGCTTTCACAGATCAAAGCATTAAGCATACTAAGGAAAACAAGGCTATTAACTCACAGGGAGCACTTGCATGGCCCGTTGAAGCTTCCTTTGCAAAAAGTACTGATGCAGTCCCTGCTGTAGTGTTAGACACTCAAATATTTGAATGTAATGTTTATTTTCCATACCAGTACTGTATCCTCAAATGCATTTAAATAAAGGTCCTTTCTGTAACTTCTCATTTCAGGTACAATACTTGTGGCTTTTATATGGGATGAAATCTTTCCTCAGGTATCTTGAGACATCAAATCCTGAAGTTTGGGAGCACTACATTGAAAAACATTTTCAACATCTGCAGACATAAAGCTTTCAGAGAACTGTTGACAGACTTACATGCCATCTTTATGCTGTATTTTCAGATTTCATGTTTGAAATATTTGACTTACCACTTTGTATTCAAGTAATAATTTTGTAAATGCATTTTGGAATTTTGGGAATATCTGCCACCATTTTCAGTTAAGCCATATGATGTGAAGGACTGTTAAAACACAGACTTTATCACTTTAGCCATAAGTGCCATTTGCTGACCTTTATTAGCATGCAAAACTAATTTTAGAGAAATACCCCGTCCTTTCAAGGTTTGATTTTATTTGATTTCTTCCCATTGAAGGCCCCTCTGCAAAAAGGGAGCTGAAGATTTCTTATATTGACTTCATCATATTCCTACTTGCCATGTACCTACCTCTGGGAGGAAAAAAAGGCTACACTATTTCCTAGAAGAGTATCCACCCCTGTATTCTAGAGGCACCCTACACCAAAATTAAAAGTCTGTATAACCAACATTGTTTTAATAATACCTGAGTGCAGGTAAGTAACCCCTTGCCTTCTTCCAGGAAGGCTCTGTCCCATCCTGTTCCATTGGAGATTGTTGAATGTTTACCTTGGTTGGAAAAAGCAGTAATAAAATACCATAAAATTCTGTGGACACACACATCAAATGGCATTTTAGGCAAAACCCTCTACTTTTTATCAGCAATTACTGCTGCCTCTTCACATAGACACAGTATATAGGGATGAATCATGCAGTACTCAATTTGTCCTTGATTTTATGTAGCTCTTCCCAACTTCTTTAAAAAACAAATGAATCTGCAGTGCAGGAGAATAACAGAGAGAAAAACTACAGGAAAGCTACATAGACAAGCCCTTTGTAGCCTCAGCTGAGGCAAACACCACTGATGGGTACTACCTCTGAAGCTCTGTTTCTAGCACAAGGTTTCTTCTGGCTGCAGCTTAATTTCTAAACATGCCAAAATATATTTCTCAATTTTAAGAGTAAATTCAGGTTTTTTTTGTTTTTTATATGGCTACTTGGTCTGAAAGAAGAGATGGTTAACAAATTCTACAAAGATCTCAGTATTGTATCCCTCACCTCATCATCCAAGTCACCTTGCAAACCATATTTTAAGAGAAAGGGAATCAAAATGGGGGGGTTTTCACAGTAAACAGATGAAGTCTTTAACAGCTACTATTGTCAGCTATCTTTTTTGCAAGAGTTTGGGAAGGAAATATTTCCATGTAATTTCTTCCTTGTTGCAATAAAATCTTTTCTCATTTTATTTTTCCAAGCTACCTATAAGATTGTACAAATTAAATCAATACTACCTATAAGATTGTGAAAATTGACTCAGTCAAAATGTGCTTTACATATAAGAGTCCTGTCCATGACCCTGTATTCAGTTATTAATAATAAAAAAAATGAGCCTGCTAGTATGATGAAGATAAATAGAACTGCTGGTTTATCATTCAGCAGCTCTTTGACCATAGTGTGAGTAGATCTACCAAAGGAAACTTGTCCTTGTTAAAACTCTCCATGGCATGGACCACACACCAGCACAATGAGCCTGAAAAAATACATATTTTTATACCTTGTTCTGTTTCTAAAACAGACCTTTTTTGGGGTTTCTACCTTCCCTTTCTTGCTTTACTGTTTTGTTTTCTATCTCTTTTACCTCCTTTTATAGTGATCCATATCTAAAAACTTTATCCCCCCACTTTTTCACCTCATGTCTTATGGAAACAAGTCTTTCAAAATCTACATGACGTGATGTCTCCTCTGAACCCATGGAGCCCACAGGATAGAGGTCTCAAAAATAAACCTTAAAGAGCATAAAAATAGACAAAGAAAAGAGAAAGCAGATATACAAACCTAGAGGCAAGCAAGATTTGTTAGAGGCCCTGCTTCCACATCCATCTACATCCATTTTTGATGGCCTGCAAAACCGAAGTCCATAAAGTGAAGAGGTCAGATCAGATCTGACTTCTCCATGTCTGGCTTGTTTATTTTGGCACAAAATATAGTTTAAAAGAAATTGGTACAAATCTGGGTGATTAACAAGTAGTTGCTGTATTTATAGGTACTGGAATGCACGTTTTTTTAAAAAAATTCTAGGAATTAGACAAGCCTT
Organism: Pseudopodoces humilis; assembly: GCF_049639895.1. NCBI lineage: Eukaryota > Metazoa > Chordata > Aves > Passeriformes > Paridae > Pseudopodoces > Pseudopodoces humilis. The sequence goes on along the minus strand of NC_142201.1, from coordinate 84,970,029 downwards.
AAATTGACTAAATTAATGCAAAACAAAAGAAAATAAAAACAAAAGTAGCAGAAATAATGAAAAATAAACTTAAGCTAGGAACTGAAGAATTTAACTGGTTTTGGTAGTGCAGGCAAAAATGAGTATTTTACATTTGAGGTAACGAATGCTTATGAAGTCCAGAACACAAACACACAGACTAAATACAAAAGTTTTATTGAAAATAAAACTTGTCAATCCACTAGACACTTCTCAATGCTACCTTCAGCATTCATGCAGGTTTGTTTACACCTCACCTAAATCAGCCTTGCTCCATTGATTTGACTGGAAGCATTACAAAATGTCTGCTCCTGGATCTCCACATTACTACAACACAAATTCTCCTTCTGGATGTAGTGAGGAGCTGTGAACAGCCCAGCTGCCCTGGAGTTAACCTTGCCCATCTGCCAGGGTATGTAACGGGCTGCCATTTAACGTGCAAAACAACAGAAACACCACTCCAACTCGGATTTACACACACCTTAGTGAACCAGTCTGCTTCAACAGTGAATGTTGACCTAGAATTCAATGAGCCTTTTGGCTCAATTTTTGTTCCAATTAAGAGTTTTACCTGTCCCAAAATCTCAGGATGCCAAGATTCTCCAAACGCCAGTGCTCTGTATCAAACATCAACTCTGTATCCTCCTTTGTAACTCTGAATCCCTAACAAAAACATGCACACACTCACATGAACAGTTTGTATGTATACAAAGGGGCTGGTAAAGACATTCCTGTAGAATGTCTTGTTGCATAACATGCTGACTACCTCATTTATTCAGCTGTCATGGTTCACAGCACTGTTAAGACATCCCTAATTTGACTGGCATTCCTAACGAATATTCAGCAGAGTGGTTATAATTGTCACGTACCTTGGAACCAAATCACATCCTAAAGTGTAAGCAGAGCCAGTAAACTGTTCATATACCAACATAGCAATACCTCACCCTCCCCTCCACCCCAAAAAAAAATCACAGTTCAACTTCAAAGTGAAAGAGAATGGAGGAAGTTTGGTCCAGACTTTCATTTCAATACTGGAAGAAGAGAGGAGCAACCTGAATTTGCTGGTATTTCCCAGTGGCAAAATCACCACCCCACAGAGAGATAAAACAGGAAAAGCTCCAGCAGGACCAACATCTTGCCAATCTAAAGCTGGGTTCCTAAATTTGGGATGTGTCTGACTAACTCTGTCATAGGCATACTCTGCAAATGCTCTGCCCTTTTATCCTCACATCCACGTCAATGATGAAAATGTCTTTGGCTTCACTGAAGATTTTTTTTTTACAGAAGGAAGTTCTGAAACTCAAGGGCTCAAGCTGCTTGCTGAAGTAAAGGAGGGAGAACTGCAACAGTGAGCTGGTAGTGAGATACAAAAATCTTAGTTTATTTAACAAGTTAACATTTAATACAAAGACACAAAACAGTTCTTTTTGTCTGGACCTTACAGCCTTTATTCCATCTCCTCTACCACCCAAGCTCAGCTCTCAGAGAAATGAAAGGCATAGCACTGAAATGATAAAGCCAGTTACTTGAGGGGGTTTTAATTTAGCTTTTCCTTTAATCCTTGGCCAACCCTATTTCCTTTCAGTCGTAACATTTCTATTCCCATTTCTACTCCAGAGTCAATGACAGGTAAAAAAATATGGAAAATTCTAGGACAGTCCAAAATTCTGTTCTACTTACAGTTTTTTTTTCTGAAGTCCAAGAATTCCTACAAAGACTTCTTTAAAAGGCCAGAGAGTTTGGTCAGAGAGACTGTGGCTGCCCCATCCCTGGAAGTGTTCACAGCCAGGTTAGGATGGGGTCTTGACCAACCAGATCTACTCAATGGCGTCCATGACACATGGCAGGTGGGGTTGGAACCAGATGATCTTTAAGGTCTGTTCCAACCCAAATCATTCTGTGATTCTATGAAATGACCCCTGATTAGCCCCATTCAAGTGTTAGATGCAAGAGGTTTTATTGTTTTTGTTTATTTTGTTTTTTTAAATAACCCCATAGTGGTCACAAATGTCAAACCCTGTTTTAAACATCTCTACAAGCATTTACAGACCTAGATGTCTAAACTTAGGTCATTAAAAGAAAGGTTAACTCCCGATAGTCACTGCAATGCCTTCGGTTTTACAGCTTATTCTGCAAGTGCCACAAGAGGAATCTGAAAGACACAAGACACCCAAGTTTACATAATTGGCATTAAAATAAAAGGTTATTAAGCATCACAGAGTAGTAGCTATCTGTTTGTTGCAGTCAGAGGACCACACTTTACTACAAGCCCATGAATTTTCAGAAGAGCTGAGCATCTTTGCCTTTGGCAGCAGCTCTAACTCAGGTCAGCTCAGGACAGAATGTGCTCACAGCAGGCACCAGGGTGCCCTGGCAGACCCTGCTGCACTCACATGCAGACACACCAGTTGCCTAAGAACAATTGCTGCAGCCTCGTGATGCCACAGACAAAACACCACTTATTGCAGCAACACTGGAAATGTCCTGCACCAACTGCCAGCAAGTCTTCCAGGAGCTTCAGCAGGAGACTGTCACATCTCATTTGGGTGGCATGCAACAGGAGCATCACACAAAGGCATTGTTTGGGAGGCAAGGCAGCACACTGCTCTCTAAGGGATCACCAACAAGATATTCCTGTAGATCGTTTTGCAGTTCAGGAGGTTAAAAGGGCCAAGCTGCTCCATGGAGTACCCACAAGATCACAACATGCTCCTTTTCTACCCCTACATACTTGAGTGTAGAGCCAAGCCATCCTCTGAGCAGGGCGATTAGCACAGACCTCCAAGAGCTATCCTTGTCACTTTCTACCTTCAGTTCTTTATTGCTGCCTTAGAGACTAGATTCCTAAACTTCCATAAATTACATGCACACACTCAGGCTGGGGGTTACTGTAAAAAGGGCCATCGCAAACTGCTACCTGGAGTGATGTCACTGCAGCACCTGACACAGCACGTGCAGGTCGCTTGATCTGCTCTGACAGGGATCAGCCCCGCAGCTGTGATCAGCACACGCAGAAGCAGAGGAGAAAATCTCCAGTCACCTCTCACAGCATTCACCTCCCACAGCCATATGCTGTACCACAGCAGGCAGAGCAATAATTCCACTAACCAACACTACTTCTTACTGGGTGTATTTGTCCTTTTCTAGAAGAACAGTCTACAACACTTCCACAAGCACTTTCAGGATTCTTAGGGATCTGCTATCAACTACTAACTCTCCTTAAACAGTTAAATTTTAACCAGGATAATAGATAAAGCAGTCAAATTTGTATTTTTCAACAGCGTGATTTTTCTTTTTCAGTAATCCATCGACTGAAGTAATCTTGGAGATGGAGTCATCAGAGCCTAAATTTCCATTCGCTTACTAAGAGGCACCCGATCTACAGCTAAAGGCTTTTCTCTGATTTTTACGTGTGTCCTTTACCAAACTGGAAGACCATCCAATAGCAGGATGACCAGTATACAGATTTTTTTTTGAGAACTCTTCCCTGTTCTTCAAAGTCCTTCCCAGGGTAGAAATGCTACTACAGAAGTTTGAGCTCTTGCACTAGACAATAAATACCAGTTCAGGAGCAGTGGCAGTGGTGGAGGTCAGTAAGAGAACACAAGGCTACTCGGAGACTTTCAGAACTGCAGCAGCAAAGAAAAATAAGCAACAGAGGAGGAATGCAGCTGTGCAGCACCCCTACACAACTGCCCTCCTTGGGGACTGCAGACTCTTTCTTTGTGACACTGTAATCCCATATCAACTACTTTCACACTTTTCTTTCAGTGGGTCACACTCCTTTTTGTGTCCCTTTCCTCCTTCCTCCCCTGAGCTTTTGGCTGTCTGCTCCACAGCTGCTCTCTCTGGCATTTCAAGTGGGATAGCTGGACACTCACTTTAAGGTAAGAGCTGTCAGTCTCCTGTCTGAGACAGACAGAAGAACTGGGACAACACAACACCACTTGGCAGCATGTACAGACTGAGCACTAGTGAGCTGAAGCCAGGGTGGCATCACAATCCCACTGTGTCTGTGCATCTCTACAGACACTCCCAGAAAAAGCTGCTCTTCCTCTCCTTCCCAGCGCCACCAAGGAAACACTGGCACATCTTGTAATGCTACTAAGAGGAGAAAAACAGGTGATGGAAGACAAGGGATCACTCTAGCATAACCACCTGAGCAGGGTGTTGTCTCCAAGTTGTTCACTCCTGACAGCAATCCCATCCAGATAGCTCTTTAACTTTACCAGGAACTGCTCCTGCTCTGCTTATAATAAAGGAAGAGCTGGACTTGCAGTGCTATGAAGATCCTGCCCCCTTGAACAGCCTGGGAAATCCTACACACTACAGGCAAAACAACAGACACTAAAGACAGGAACTTCCCAGGGATGCCTCCAGCATTCATAGATCAGCATCTAAGAGCCTTTGAGATCAGACAATTCTTAAATCAACTAAAAGGTTGGCCTGTCTTCCAGACACGCACATCCATGCAGGTTGCCTCTGCAGGGTAACAGCTTATGCCAATAGGCATTTTGGCACAGATCACTAAACATCTTTCTACATTTGTGATAACTCCAGCTCCCTTTTCCTTCTTCTATATCACCATCATCCTGATATCATGAGACACTTCCGGTAGGATCACAAACATTACCCAAATTACAGAGAGGGAAGGCTCTGCAGGACTGAAAAACATTGATGTGAGAAATCAGAAGAACTTACAGCAACTCCTGTCCTCCTCAATGATCGACTTCGGCATCTTCAAACTGTCCAGCAACTACCGGTGCTACGTCCACCTCCATCCCATCTGAAAAAAACAGCCAGTGCTCCGTAAACAAGCGGATGAGGGATGTTTTCACGGGAAAGAGAGCGGGTGCCCTCTGCTGACAAGAGGTGGCCAGGACAGAAAACCCCTTCACTGAACTTCTGAAAGCAGCCTAAGGAAACACCGATGAGCTCACAAGTTTCTGTGTTTGCTCCAGCACTGTTGGCCAGCCATTTAAAGATGTCACCGCTTCCTACAACCTCCTCTCACCCAGTCTTATTAAGGGACTTAAACACTGGATTTTAACTATTCCATGTTTTAAATAAAGTTTAGGTGTAACAAATATCATGATTCCTTTGAATAACTTTAGCAGAAAGAGGCTATATCCTGTTCTGAAACAATCATTGAAAAGATTGCCCTATGCTACAATGTCAAAAAATAAAGTAACTCTGAAACTGAACCCTGGGGATACTTATAATTGCAGAAAGCCAAGCAGCAATACTGTAGCAAATAAGATTAGGAAAGTAAACAAAACTGAAGGAAATTACTCTGAAACACGTGGCATACTTGGTGTCCAATTTATATTCATTTCTGGAATTTTGGGATTCAGAAACCTGACTAAATTTTCAAAGAGCACTGCTGAAACAGGAGCCTATCACCTATGGTTCTCTTTACATAAATTTATTCAAAATTGCAGAACAAAGAGAACCATGAAAACAACTGACAAAACAAGATTAAAAACCTCTCCCTGCAGATGAGAACAAATTAGTTATTATTTTCTAGAAATCCACAACTGCTGCATCATTTTCCATCTTTCAAAAATAGGAGGGCATATAAAAAGCACTGCAACTTACATGTAAAAAAGAAGCAATGCTACTGAACTACTTCCCTGCTCTTCTCCCAGATAATGTATTGCTCTAATGAAAACAGTGCACAGAAAATACAGTGTCTGCAAAGTCAGGTCAACAAAAAAGAAATTTTACTCCTTAAATACACATGATCAATAGAATTAAGAGACAGCATACTTCATAGAAAATATATCTTTTTTAATAAATCTGTTTAAGTGTGTTTGAATGATTCAGAATTCACCCTTAACTCTGTTAAGATAATTGTTGGCTTATAATTTAGGGTATTAGGGAAAAAAACAAAACCAAAACCCAAATAAAAACTGCAACTCATTTAGAGTAGAAACTGCTTTCTAACCCTAGTGTAGACTGACAAGTTTAGTTTTTTTTTAGTCCTAAATCAACTTCACCACTCTTACAGGAAAGCATACCAAGAAGAATCAAGTGCTCTGAACACTGAAGTTCTCACTCTTTAACAGAACAGACCTCAATACACAGCAGGCAACAGGGTGCCCATAGGCATGTGGGTGATCCCTCACCTTCTGCAGGGAGGTATCACCCATGGCATCGCACTTGCTCAGTCCTGCTTTACGGATTAGCCAAATTAGAGAATCACCACTTTCATATCATAGAACCACAGAACGGTTTGGGTTGGAAGGGACGTTGCAGCCATGGGCAGGGACACCTCCCACTAGACAAAGTTGCTTAAAGCCTCATTCAGCCTGGTCTTGAACACTTCCAGGGCTGGGGCATCCACAGCTTCTCTGGGCAAGTGGCTAACCACCCCCATCGTAAAAAACTCTCCTTTTATCATCTGAATCTCCCCTCCTTTGGTTTGAAGCCATTCCCCCTTGTCCTATAGTAAGTGGCCTTACAAAAAAAAGTATCTCCATCTTTAAGTACTGAAAGGCCTCAGTAAGGTCTCCCCAGAACCTTCTCTTTTCTAGGCTGAACACCCCAACTGTCTCAGCCTGTTTCCATAGCAGAGGTGCTCCAGACTCCTGATCATCTTTATGACCTCCTCTGGACTCACTCCATTAGGTTCACATCCTATTATGCTGAGGACCCAGAGCTGGATGCAGCACTCCAGGTGGGGTCTCACCAGAGTGGAGCAGAGGGGCAGATTGCCCTCTCTTGCCTTGCTGGCCACGTTGCTTTGGGCACAGCCTAAGACATGTCTAGTGTTCTGGGCTGTGAGTGCACATTGCCAGGTTATGTCCAACTTTTCATCCACCAGCACCCCCACATCCTTTTTGGCAGGGCTGCTCTTAATCCCCTCATCTCCCAGCCTGTGTTGATACTGGGGGCTGCCCCAATCCAGGTGCAACACTTTGCACTTGGCTTTGTTGAACCTCATGAGGTTCCCATGGACCCACTCCTCAGGTTTGTCCAGGATCCTCTGGATGGCATCCCATCCTTCTGGAGTGTTAACTGCACCCCTGAGCTTGGTATCATTTGCAAATTTGCTGAGGGTGCACTCAATCCCACTGGCTGTGTCATTGATGAAGACATATTCTTTAGTAAAACAAAAGCATGTCTTACCTTCAAATTCCCTTATGGAGTCCTCTGTTCTCACTCCAGCCATGTTGTACTGGGTGCTGACAGACTGGGCTAACATGCCTTCTAACCTCTCCAGCGTGGCCTGGCCTTCTGCGGTTAAATGCGACAATCCCTCTTCGTATGTGTAAAAGCTCGGGATGTCACCTTGTTCTAGCTCTGCAAAGACAAGTTCATCTTCACCAGACCGAAGTTTAGGAGCCAGAAATAGGAGGAATAGGGCAGCAGCTGAGCAATTTATGCTCAGATTGACTGTCTGAGGCTGCTTACATCAGGTACAGAATACACTCAGCAATATGAACTGACCACACAGCAGCACAGGCACTGAACCTGGGCTAGGACAGACACTGGGAACAGGAAAGGCTGTTTTTTGTGTCTGTGGGCTTTGGAGAACAAGAACAATGCTTTTGCTGAATTACTGTCATTTGAAACAGCTAAACTACAGGTTTTCTGCAGATTTATGAATTTCTATACTGTGCCTGTGACAAAAGGGGTGTTTAGGCAAGATGAGTAACAAACAATTATGACAGATACCAGGTATCCAAGTGCTGGCAGGTATTTCAAAAGAAGCAACTGTTACCAACCGCGGGCCTCAACATCGTACTCGTCCCCTTCATAATCGTTGTCTGAGTCCTCATCGTCTGGGTCTGGGTGCAGGGCCTGGCACTCACACATTGCTGAGAACATGGCTTCCACTGCAAGAACACAAGTAATCACAAACCTCCACCAGCACCTCAAAGCAGCAGGCAAGAAACCCCACTCCGAGTGATCAGAGTAAGTGAGAATATTCCTGTAGCAGAACCACAACTGAATTTGTGTTTGAAAACACCATCCAGCAAGCCAGAAGCCATGTAAGAAACAAATCAGGTTTCAAAGATCCAGCCTGGTGCCTCTTACCAGCACTTCTGCATTATTTCATTGATGATAAAGGTTTATCTCTGGACAATTCTGTCTGTGATTACCTACTGCAGAAATCCTTGCAGCATCTCTATCCCTCAGATTCTAAAACTTGAATCCAACTGTAAGCTCCACACCGGACAGCATATGACAGCCTTCCAGTGGTAGTGTCAGGGCATTAGCATGTTTCTTAATGAAATTGTCACTGACTCAAACATCACTGAATTTCTAATTAAAAAGACATTTCCCATACATATTCTCTGTAAATGTATATAAGTGAGATAATCCACGTTGTGTGGATAATCTCATAAATACTGAACAGTTTCTGTTTTAAAGCATTGGAATTTTCCTTGAGAAGCAGCTGCTTGAAAGAGTCCATTTTCAAGCCAGATAAAACAATTTGCTTTGTTCTTTCCAGCACACAGGAATCAAGTCACTAGAGAAGGACACTGAAGGATCATGGTATTTACATCTCTACACCCAAGTGTCTTCCACATGTAGCCAGGACTTTGAAGTATAACACAATTCCAATTTGCACTTACAGGCTGATTTGTCGCTAGGTACAAATCTGAATTCTGCAATTGGTTCAACGTCATCATCATCACTGTCATCCTCCTCCCCTTCAGTCATGGGAGCCTCTTTTGTGTCCTCTTTAAAAAGTTGAAAGAATTAGAAAGAAACATCTTTGTTTTGTAATAATAAAAAAAAAAGTCACATTTGTTTATTCTGTCACGAACACACACATAGTCAAATCAGAAACAACCTAAGAGAGGCACAAAACCTCCACTCCATTCTCCCAAAAACCCCATGAGACTCCAAGGCCCACATGGATATATAAGGCCCTCTCACAGCACCTCAACAACACTTGCAACACATATGAAAATTCTGTTTATAACTTAAGGAGTAAAGATTTCTGTACTGGTAACACAATGTATTCAAGTCTTTCGGGAAAATTTCCAGATTCTTATTAGAAACAACAGTGCTCAAAACCCCCCAATTCACAGTTGTTATAATTTTTTAAATCACATAGATTATTTATGGATCCTTAATGTTATTGTCACAAAATCAGCTAGCTTCCAGTGTGGCCCCTCACAGGGGCCTCTGACATGTGCAGAGGATCTCTGCTTCATTTCCAACATTCCTAGTCAGCCAGCAAGATGTCACAAGTGCACCCAGAACCAGTGACAGCTGCAGTGCTCCCTTACTTCCATATACCTTCTACATGAATAAATAAGCATCAGTGTGGTGTTTCACTTTCTGTGAATAAAACCCCACAAAAAAGGCTGCAGTTCTTCACTTCAGGGCTGGGGACGCTGCACTGACAGCCTCAAAAGTGCACAATTATTTTCTACAGGAGAAGAGGCTGTTCCACTGAGAGTCGTTTTTATCACACACAAAACTGGCACCACCAAGAATACAAAGATGCCAAGAAGCTGCCAGCCAGCTGCCCCAAAAATGAAGTGTGCAAGGAAGCTATCCAGTTCTTTTCCAACTGACACCCGCAGGCACAGCTTGTTACTGCTGAGTCCAGCTCTTTGTTTGCAATGCAGTCAACCCCTGAGTGCCTTTTTCTAAAAAGGGGCGAGCACAAGGCACAAACACACAGAGAGCACATGCAAAACTTTCAGAGGAAGAACGCAATGTACCCTGCACAACTGAGAATGAAGACTGCTGAAGCCAACTAAGTGGAAAGGTTTAACGCTATTCAGCAGTTAAAACTGCAGGCCAGGGCTAGACTTTGGAAAGTAAAATCTACCTGCTGTGGAAGATTTACTGTAGGCAGGGTTAATACACTAAAAAATAGACCCACAAAAAATACCCATTAAAAAGTCAGTCTATTAAAGATTTCTAGATAAAGGCTTTCACAGAATATCCATATTTTCAAACGTCATCATCAGAATGAATTAAAAGCTACCAACAGTATCTATCTTCAGATGAGGCTCTTTTTACTTCAAAATAACCACAGTTAAAGGAAAATGAGGATGAGGAACCAAGAGGCGTATGCAAATGTCCTCTTATTATTTGTAGTGATAGACTGTCAGAGAACGTTAGTAACATAAGAGAAACAAATAATGAAGAACACTAATAGCTTAAAAGCATCTCCACCTCCTCAGAGTCTTGTCATTACTTTCTGGATACACCAAAATAAAAATTAAATGCCAGATTTTAACTTTAGCTGTGATGACCAGTAAGGCATGAAGGGGAAAAGGAGACCTGCTCAATACCTAACACTCATTTAATCTTCAATTGCGATGGCAGTTTTTGACACACTTAAAATGTTAACAGGTCTGCCAGAAGAAAACTATTTATATATATAAATACAATCTTCATACAAACAATGAAACAGAAAGCTTGCTTTCTCTGCATCAAAGCAAGAATGGTTAAAAAGGTGGGTTTTGTGGACCATCTACAAAGATTCATTGAAGCCTGGTAACATGAGCTATTGCCTTTTCTTGTTTGTATTTAACCAAGCTGTGGGAGAAAATGAATGGAAAGTTCCCTGGCTGTGAAACAGCAGGAATTCATCAAGCCTGGAGGGGGGCATCAACATTAACATAAATTCAATAAAGAAAAAAATGTACTCAAGATGGAATCACAGGGAGACTGGCAGAGGAAGTAAATTGTTTAAAACAGTGTAAGAGAGCACAGGACTGATTCTCAGCGGCTTCAGTGTACACAGCCACAAGCTGGGAGCAGAACTGTGTGAAGAAGTGACTCCAAACAAATGCAAAGCTGTGCTTCTAAAATAACTATCCTTCAGGAAAATAAAATAGAAAACACAAGCAATTACTTAAAATCAACATTTCCTCCTTCTGAGAAGGAAATCCTGTCACTCAGGACTGCGTGTGAGCCACAAGCAACACTCCTCACCTTCAAACTTGGCGTTCACCATGACGTACAAGTGCTCCCTTGGGTAGGTGCTCAGGTCCCTGGAGACGGCATGTAAACTTATGGTGGGGTAATCCAAGGAGAAGCCAACCCCAGAGTTTTCCAGCCAAGACAGGCGACTAATGAGGGAGGAGAAAAAGAAGAGACAAGGTAGAAACTAACAGAGGAATCCACAGTACCTGATTGAAGCCTGCAAAAAAGCAAACCAACCCCAAAAAGTGAGTATTTGTGGGCAAGGCACTTGGCCCGCTCTGCAGGCATACACAGTCCCGGACCTGCCCGAACAGGACTTTGCAACAGCATTAACTGATGGCTGAGGTAAAAGACACCTTTGCCTAAAGAATGTGAAGCTAAGAACCCTAAACACATCACAGCTTTATCACATTTGCACTAAATGCTGAATTTCCCTCCTTGCCTCACCATTTTCTCCTCCCTGCAGATAGCTATCATTCCAAAGACAACAAGAGGTTTCAGAGTGTGATTTGTAACTCGAGCTATTAAATGTGGTTTTCCAAGATGAAGAGTACACTGAAAGGCGAGCCAGTGGCATAATTTCTAGAGGATTATAGACCTGATGTGGGTATAGCCTGGATGTAGAAAAACAGCCTGTTGTGTGATCAGCAGAGACAGGTTATGGGTACTCCTCCACTCACAACTTCTGTACTATAGCCTCTGCTTTCCCCCCTTTCACTGTCATCCCTAACCACAGCAAGAGACAGCACAGGTTATCATCACCAGGATGCTTCCTCTATATCAGAACAATCAACATCTTTCTAGACACTCAGTAATCAAATTCAAACTAGATTTGGGTGCCTGTAATCAGTGATGTCACACAGTGAACAGAAATACTCAGGGCTAGAAAGCATGACCTCCAACATGTGTAAAACTCAGCATTCACAAGCTTTTGTGATGGGACAAAACCAATGGAAAGGTCACAGAAGACTCCTTGCCCTGGAAAATCTGGCTGAGAGCAAGAGGCAGTGCAGTGGGAGCAAAGAATTTATTTCCTAGCCCCAACTGTCCAGTCCTCGATATTTACAGCTGCTGATGGAGAGTAAGGACATGGATCAAGAGCCACACTGAGCTCCTGGATGCCCCATTCTCCCATGGCACTCCTGCAAACACTGGTGTTTTCTGTTCATCCCAACAAGTGACTCTGGTGAAAGCTCTATGATGCACTTGAAACACGTGGAGAGGAAGCTGGCAGACCTGTAGGTCCCTCACACAAAAGTCTACTGAAAGCAACTTACAAGGAAACTCAACATTACATGTCCTCAGAGCACATACCCCACAAAGAGAAGTCCTATTAGTTGTAACCAAACTAAATAAAACTGAACAAAATTCAAGAGAGATTCCTCTCCAACACAGCACTAACAAGCTCAGGTGGGGCAAAAACTCCTCTGACAATATTGGCCATTTCATAAAGGTTTCCTAGTCTGAGATTTTTAAAAGACAATTCACTCCTCAGTGTACATTTTAAATTATGTTTTTGTTCCAACAATGCTCTTCAATTGTAGCATATTTTATGAGTACTTTTCATGGTTAAAGAAAATTACATTGTTTTAATCATCAAGCTGTCTCTCCGAGCTATACAATGCAGGGAGAATTGAAAGGAGACCATGAAGAGCTCAGATAACATCTTCCAGAATAACCAGACTGATTTCTGCCTAGTAAGAACAGTCTCCACGTGATTAATGCAACATGAAAGACTTCACAGAACCAGAGTAGTTATTAACAGCAGAAACCCAACAGCCCCGTCTAGTCCCCTGTCAAAAGAGAAGAGCTGCTGTGGTTTTATTATAGAATGGTTTGGGTTGGAAAAGACCTGAAAGATCATCCAGTTGCAAACCACTACCTTGGGCAGGGACACCCCCCACCAGACCAGGCTGCTCAGAGGCCCATCCAACCTGGCCTTGAACACTTAAAGGGATGGGACATCCACTGCTTCTCTGGGCAACCTGTGCCAGGGTCTCACTCTGCTCATGGTAAAGAATTTTCTCCTAATAACCAACATAATGCTCTTTTTCAGTTTGAAGTCATTCCTCCTTGTCTTTTCACTACAGTTCCTGCCAAAGAGCCCCTCTCTGGCTTCCCTGCATGCCCCTTCTGATACTGGGAGGTTGCCATGAGGTCTCCACACAACTTTCTCTTCTCCGGGCTGAACAGCCAACCTTCTCAGTCTGTCTTCATAGCAGAGGTGCTCCAGTCCCCTTATCAACTTCGTGGTGTCTGCTGGACTTGCTCCAAGATTTCCAGGTCCTTCTTATGTTGGGGACTCCAGAGCTGGATACAGCACTCCAGGTGGGGTCTCAGAAAAGCAGCGGGACAGAATTTCCTCTCCTGCCCAGCTGGCCACGCTGCTTATGCTGTGGCCCAGGATACAACTGGCTTTCAGGGCTGCGAGTGCACATTTCTCCAGCACGCTGCGTTTTACAGAACGGTTTGAGTGGGAAGGAACCTTACAGCTATCTCGTTCCAAGGCCCTGCAGTGGGCAGGGACGTCCCCCACTGAACCAGGTTGCTCCAAGTCCCATCCAGCCCGGCCCTGAACGCCCCAGCCAGCCGGGTCCCCGGCCGTGCTGCTTCCTCCTGCCTGGTTTAAAACGAGCAGGAGCAGCGGGACGCCCCGCAGAGCCCCAGAGCCCCAGAGAGCTTCCCTCACATCACGGCCCCTTCACCCGAACCGCCATCCCGGGCCCCTCAGAGCCGTCCCGGGCAGCCCCCGAGGGGTCCCAGCCCCGCGTGTCCCCCGCACCTCTCGGCGATGTAGAGGGTGCCGGCGCCCAGGCTGCGGCCCGCCAGCAGCGCCTCCGTGTCCGGCTGCTGGTGGCGGACGCCGGCGGCCGGCGGCGGGAAGCGCTTGAGGAAGCTCATGGCGCCGCCGCCGCCTCCCTGCTCCACCATCGCGCCGCCGGAAGCGGAACCCGCCGCTCTGTGATGCGATTCCGCCCTGGACACGATGTCACCGCCCCGGGGAAGCGATGGCACCGCCCCGGGGAAGCGATGGCACCGCCCCGGGGAAGCGATGGCACCGCCGCGCTCCCGCAGCGCTCAGGTCTGGGTGCCACGAGTCCGAGTTAAGTCGTTCTTGTCTGGAAAAGAGGAGCGAAGGGGAGTGCTGAGGTGATAGCTGAGGGCTGGAGCACTTCTGCTGTGGGGGGGACAGGCTAAGAGCTGTTCTCCGAAGAAAAGGCTCCAGAGAGACCTTACAGCCCCTTCCAGTACCTAAAGGGGACAAGAGCTGGAGGGGGATTTTGGACAAGGACGTGAAGGGATAAGACAAGGGGAAAAGGCTTCAAACTGACAGAGGGCAGAGTGAGATTAGATATTGGGAAGGAATTCTTCCCTATGAGGGTGATGAGAAACTGGCAGAGGCTGCCCAGAGAAGCTGTGGCTGTCCCATCCCTGGAAGTGTTCAAGGCCAGGCTGGATGTGGCTCGGAGCAGCCTGGTCTAGTGGAAGGTGTCCCTGCCCATGGCAGGGGGTTTGGAACATGTGTTTAATGTCCCTTCCAACTCAAAACGTTCAGATTCTATTACTGACAGTACCAAGAACAGCCACAGAACCACTGAATATCCTGAATTGGAAGGGACCCAAAATGATCATTGAGTCCGTCACCCAGCCCTGCACAAGACACCACAAGAATTACATCTTGTGCCTTGAGAGCACTGTCTAAATGCTTGATCTCTGCCATGTCTATTTTAGCCTGTAAGCCTGGTTGGACAGGTGACAGAGGGAAAGACAAATACAACAGCTGCTCAATTACCATTACTGGATGCTGGAAGGGGAATTTCTAGTGGGTGACCAGCACCCAATGTCTCATAAATACACAGAGAAAAAAATCACAAGTACCTGAGTTGCTTAAAGGGTATCCAGTTGATTTCCCCCAGCAACGATGAAGTTGGGGTCAGGAGCCCGACACTACTGCAGTACCTGGTGAGCAGGGGGTGTCTCAGGACAGCACATTCCAGGGATGGAAGGCTGCCACCCCCTCGTGGCCCTGCTTCTTCCCCCAGATTTACACCATGTCTTGCTACTGCAGTGAGATACAGGGATTACTGATGTAACAGTGAAGTACATCTCTGTCAGGGAATGCTTCTGTTAATGCCATCAGTGAGACAGCATCACTGTAAACATCCCTTCTCCCTGACTTGTCAGGATGGCAAATGCTTCTGCCATAAAAAAAACATACCAAAAGCCCATACAAGTTATTAGCTTGTCATGGATGTTAACCTTCCCTTTCATTAGTTTAAATTTACTTTTTAGGAGTCATTTACCTACTTGTGTGCAAACATGGGTTCTCACAAACATGAACCAATTATTAACAAAACTAGGTCTCCATCTTTCCTCCTCCTGGACTTTCCTAGCTATGGTCTTGGATAGCAAAGAGCAGAACATAACATGGTTCTCTTAGTCTGAGCTATTGACAATGCTTTGGAAAGCTGCTCAACCATGCCTACCCATTTTGGATTTTAATTATGCAAATAATAACACAAATAATTGTTGCTCATACAAATCATCACCTAGACTGAAATGAAAACAAATTCCACAATGAAGTGATATTTAAGCATGGCTGGAATAGCTTGAAAAAAACTGTAACAGAGGCAACATGAAATGAGGAAAACGGAATTTCTCAACCATCTTCAAGTTTGCCACACCAAGAAAAGTGGTCAACTGGAAACAAAAATTTGCAGTTCATCCAAGAACATGGATCAGACTATGGCAGCTGGTGGGAAGAGATCCAAATACATGGAAATACCATTCACTACACACTTTCACTCCTATTCATGTCCACCTCCTTACCTAATGTGGCTGACATATCAGCCACAGAGAGTTCTCACCCACCCCTTGTAGTTAATTCCAAATCACACAACAACTTTAGGTCATTATAAATTAAGATTTCTGAGTGGTTGGGGTTGAGTTACCGCTGGTTGAAGCTGCTGCAGTGAAATAGAACAGAGTTAATTTCTCTTCCTGCATCCAAATGCCAATCTTTCTTCTGTGGCATATCACTCTTCCAAAAGAAAGCAGGAAAAAGGACAGTTTAAGCCCAGGCAGGAAGTTGGTTTTGAGGATGAGACATTAAAGGACGAGAAATCCATATCTTCCTTATTTACACAATCCAGACACTTCACATCAGAGTACTGAGTGCTGCACCTAAGAGAAGCTTAGAGGGGGAAGGCAGATGTTTCCTCTAAGTTTGAATGGAACATAATGGCATTACCTGAAAACTTTTCTTCAGCTGTAGAGCTTTAAGAAGTGAGTTAGGATCCAGCCCCACAATCCAGCCCCACACTGACATCTGAACACTGGATGTCCAACAGTGATTTAATAAACCAGGGTCATGTTCAGAGGCAATGGAGAGCAGCAGGTACCTTCACAGGGTTGTCACCTTAGCACAGAGGGCAGGAGTCAGCATCCAGGGGAGCTTGTTTCTCTCCACAGCACTGCCTGCCATAAGGTGGCCAGTTCAGACTTAGATACCCAGAATCTGTTAAAAATGGAAGTGTAAAGTTCTGGCAGTGGATTTGGAGCAAGAGCATGGATTTCACAGCAATTTTCCACCACTACAGAAACACGCAGCAGTTTAACTTCAGCCACAGATACATTCAAAACAAAGACTGACAAGCTTCAGCAATTCAGAGAGAAGACACTTTCTTCTTCGATTTTCTTTCTCCCTGACTTTCTCCTGGTAAAGTCCCAAAATATCATCCATGTCCATTGCCATGTGTCACAACATCTGCTTCTTCAGTGTGTCTCTGCAGATTTCCATCTTTTTCCCCATTTTTTCCAGGTTTTATACATCTTAGCCTAAATAAATGAACGTGGCTCCTCTGTCAGGAGCACCACGTGGACACCTCGTGGCTGTCTACTGGCTCAGCCTTCCTGGGTACAATGCTGGCTGTAGGCACACTGGTTTTTGTCAAGCGACTGCAACATCACTATGAGATGAGATATAAAAAGTATATAAAAGATGGAACATGCACAGAAAACCATCGTGACTGCAAAAACAAATCCATCAGGTCTTCCCCACCAATTGCCAGAGCTGCTCAAAGAAAGAAAGGTTCTGTCAGTTGAGCTGACATAACAAAACCAACATAAACCAGGAGTTGCCCATTCCCCTAGCAGGCAGTGGCACCATCACAGGCTGGAACAATACATAGCAGGCATTACTCAGTGCTTGTTCTAAAACTAAAAAAGGTGTGTCCATGTATAATGCCCATTAAAAAGCACTTGTATCTGCAATACACATTATACTTTGTACATCAAGTTATTTCAATTTTTTTTTATTATGACAATTTACATGTCATATTTATATGAAAGAAATGACAGTAGATATTATAACAAAACCATTATGAAAGAAAAGTTACACAATTAGGCCTACAAGCTATAAAATGGCTTCAGGCCCAGCTTATACACAAAGAGTTCTGACCAGACTGTAGTGAGAGACAACGCTGAACAATTCATTAACAAAAATATTGGCACCAGCCTTAACATTTTTTCTTACTTCATTTACAAGGAATACAGTATTTAAACAGTTGTGTACTGCAAATCTAAAAACATTAGCTGTTAATAAACTGCAGTTAACCCTTTGAGCACTATGCCACCATGATTTCCATTTAAAAAAGTTTTAACGCAGCATGTTTTACATGCACGTGATATTACCAGTAAGAGGGAAAAGACAGTGAAAGCACCACCCAATTTATGTGCAACAATAACACTTCCAGTTTTTTCAAGGTATCTCCCCCCCCTTCCCACACACACAGTGTGTGTCCCCTGGGTCCTTTGCCTTTGATATTGTAGCAAGTCATGATTGAAGAAAGACTGAAAAAAACAAGGTTCAGGACTCAAAAAATGCAAGGATTAAACTCAACATAAAGAGCTCTGCTTGTGCAACTTTACTGTGTTAATTGTTTAGAGAAAGAAAACAAAAGATGAGGCCAGCTGTGGAAACCATTCTTAAGGACCTCAAGGTGTCTTTGCAAACATACAAACAGCACACAGGAGCAAGACAAAACTGCATTTCATGTAAGTGTATCTTAAATTTTAGACCTATCTGGCAGATTAGTTTCAGTTCTCAAAAGAATACTGGAAGGTAAGCATCCACATGGGACACTGAGAATCCCCAATGTCTGTCTCATGGACAGGATCTGTGTCTGTGGGAGAACTACCCTGCACCCAGGAATGGTGACATTATGCATTTGGGTCAGTCCCATCGTCTCCTGGATGCAGCAGGAGAGCTGTGAAACACAGGCAGGAACCAGCAACTGCACTGGAAAACACAACAGTTTAATGCAGTTAGGGGGAGAAGCATCCTTTGAGTGAATGTAAGATAGGAATAAGGTACTGTACAAGATTTTAGAGTCCATATAACGAGTACAAAATAGAAAACTAAACAAGGCTTACAGCTTTATGATTTTGACTTCCTTTTATACCACTACCTTGAGTGGTAGATTAGTATCTATTAAGGACTTTTATCTGTTCTAACTAACAAACAGTGCACTGTTTACTAGGTCTATCATATGTTTTTGTAGAAGGACTTTATCCCTGTAGAGCCACTTAAGTTCTGACAGACTGATCCAAGTTCAGCTGTGTGGGATACAATAAGAGGAACAAACAAGAATGCAAATTGTGTGGACTCTGACTGTCATCCCTGGAGACAAACATTGTCATAATATTCTACGGACTGATCCCAATTTTTTCTACGTCCACATTGCACAGATGGAGGGACATTATTTAGTCCCTCAAGGAAGGAGACATCGAGTACATTTTCCAGTTACTTTGAAATTCAGGTGAGAAAAGGAGGGTATCGGGATGATTCTCCTAAATGGAGACCTTCCTTTGGAAATCCAGTCTTTAAAGAACAAGCAACGAGTAGTTTCTAGGCCTGTCCAAGACCTGTCTTGCAAATGGCATGAGTTTGCATACACACTATTCCATTCCACTGCCCTCCATCCATTCCCCATCTCCCCCTGTTATTGGAACAAGCATCCAAACAGCAGGAGTGAGTGACTCTGTCTGCACCTGGGGAACCAGTGAGACTGACTATACACAAAGTGCTGCAAAGTGCACAAAGTAAACCAGCCGAACAAACGGAGCTGCGCCGTTGCTCAGCTCTCCTCAGCAACCTTTGGGGTTGTATGGAGCAACAGCAGATCTACTGGCAGGCACGTGTGCCCCTCTAACTGCAATGCTGTCCCCTCTCCTGCTCCTCAGCTCAGGTGTGGGGCACCAGCATTTACAAGATGATAGTCAAAAACCCAAGTTGTAAGACTTGCTTTCAATTGCAGTTGAATAGGAACACTTTACACCACAGTTCCAACTATAAAAACTCATCTACTTTAGAGTGTTTTATTCTTTCCTCCAGAAGCTCTATGCAAAAAAAAAAAAAAAAAAAAACCAAAAAAACCAAAAAAACAAACAAACAAAAAAACCCAAAAATAAATGGATTCTTTCTGCTGGATTTTTTTTAACTTTCTGCCTTCCAAAATTTTAAGTGAGATACAGTCCCTATGCTGTTAGGGAAGGGGAGGCAGAAGAGGCTACCAGAAAATGTGATCTTGATCCTGTAAATTGTTACTTAGACAATATCCTAAACACTTCTATGGAAGTTTTAAAAGTACTTAAGGACTTGCAAAATTCTGCTGCCTTATTTCTAGAGATTCCCACACCATATTCAATGCAAAATTTTTCCCAAAGTTGCTATTTTGTTTGAAGATACTTGATCTTCTACATATATTTTTATATATTTATTTTATCTATTCACCAAATCAGAAGCATATATCAAATGCAAATACATACCTAGTAGGGTACACCCTCCACATCAGAACCATATTACAAGTCTGTGAACAGCAGTCACTGCACATGTATCAAGCCCAATTTTCAAAGCCTATATAAAGCTTTTTTGAATTAGGTGATACAATTCTCTCTGTCAGACCAGTTCTGGGGGCAAGCATTACTGCCATGATTTATTTAAATCATTGTGTACAAAGTGAATTAAAAAGACAGATACCATAAAAATTCCTTGTTTACTTTTCATAAAAAGTAAAGTTTGTAAAAACACATGATTTGAAATCATTATTTGAAGGTTTAGACTAGAGCTTCCTACTGAAGAAAACTGAAAACCATGTTCTAAGCACCTGAAAACAGAGGTATAAAATGGACCCCCTGACAATGAAGGATTAAAATTATTAAACAGTCGTAGCATCTGGATACCAGTGTAGTTCAAATAATAGATGTGAAAAGAAATCAGAGCAAATGTACCACTACCATACAATTTTTCTTTTGTGAACATACATCTTTTGCCCCTCGAGCTTCTCAATTTAAGGTCTCTCATCAAGAGTTCAGATACAGCAATTAGAAAACAGAACTGAACAGAAAAGTACAACTAAGCAATTACCTCCCATAATATGGAGAGTAACCGAGACACTTAATACAACAAAATCTTGAAGGTGACACTTCAAAAATGAGCTTTTTTGCAAAAAGAATCTGTTGTTTCTCCTAAATGCTGCTAGACCAGAACAATCTTTTCATTCTAAAAAATAATCAGGAAGATGAAGTGATTTTATAATGCAATTCAGCATGTACAAAATGAAAGTATCAGAAAGTTGATTGTTCAGCACTGACCTTACTACGGGTTGTTAAATGTGATGTCATTTTCTATCTTATATCAAGAATATACTCAGGTTTATTAGACTCAACCAGAAGACAGAGACTGTGGTGAAACCAACCCAGTTAATTCTATCCCCTTTCTGCCTAGATTAACACACCCCATTCATTACTGCAGAGTGGCCGTGCTTGTGTGTTTTTTGTCGCTGAGTCACAGAAGACCCACACAGGGAAGCAAATAGCCAGCATTTATCTTGGTGGCACAAAGAACATCCACTCCTCCACTTGATTTATATGTTCTTCTTCCCAGCAGTGCTACTTAGACTACATACAGAAATCAGCTTTCTTCCCAATCAGATATATACAGAAGAGCTTGCAGGTAAAAAAAAGACAAAGCTTTTAGTAACAATCATTGTGGAATAAACAAGTTTGCTGAATAAATGCTCTGCATGCTCAGCCAGTAGCTTGTTCTCATTAAAATCAATCCCAGGTCTGTTTCCCATTTCCCATATGCTTTGAGCTTTAAGCCCAAAGCTACACCTGAAGATCACTATTCAAAGACACCTAACTTCTGATTTCACATGGAACACAGAAGGGCACAAGATTGTAAGGACACCAGGAAGACATTTTCACTCTGGAATTACATAGACATATTGTAACAGCATGAACCCTGTGTGATAGCTGGTCTCTTGTCAAAAAATGTCATCTTTCCAAATAGGAGATGATACGTTTTCCACCAAGCAGAAAGCCTTAAAAATGACATAAACACCAAGTTTTAAAATGGTAATACTTTTCAGAGAATTTTTTTCAGTTTTTCCTTGCATACCATTCCCACTGATCTAAGGAGGAACTCTAGATCCTGTGGGATGAAGCCCTATCAGATACCAAGGGTGACTTCTTAGAAGACAGAAAAGTTGCTTTTAAGAAGAGACCTATAGAAAGTACAATTTGTTAACAACTGGCCATTTTTGAAACATGACACTTCTGTTGCAAGCTTCAATGCTCCTATTTTGCTTCCCGGTCTTTCCTGCTTTTAAATTGCTCTAACTCAATACTCAATTTTTTTCATGATTAGTATATCCAGAATTGCAACTTTTTTAATTTCTTACATACACAAGTACATCCCAACTAAGTATTTAGCTTTTGGAGTTGAGTCTACAAGCAAGAACGTTTGATCAGATACTAAAAGGTTCCATCAGACAGCAAAAGCAAATATGGCACTGCCAAAACAAATGAGGAATCATTGATTACACAGAGTTGATGGATGTGAATCAGTTTTCACTGCAAGTATTAAAAATGCTCAGCAGCTACTACCATGGACACATGGAAGCCTTATGTTCTTCTTCTAACACACAAGTATATTAGAATTTAGAAGCACTACATTTACACATCATCTAGACGAAGAAAAGCACTAGAGTAGCTTACAACGCTACATATGCTTTTAAGAACTCATTTTAAGCTTCTGTGGCTCTTCACTACCCCCTTTTAATCATTTAACTGTTAATTGTTAACATCAGTAAGGTAGGAAAACATTTAATCTTTGATGAAATCAAACTGCCATGTAGAGAGTGATTTCTTTTTGTTTTTAATCACAAGCTTGCTTAGCACATCAGCTAATGAGCAAGTTCCATCTTTTTGCATCTTTCTGATCCTAGTTTTGTAGCATGATAGGTGCACTGCTGGAACCCAAACAAGTACGGAGTGGTTCTGACTGACCTTGTGGAATAAGAGGTGGGGAAACAAAACCAAGACTTTAAAAGGCCAGAAGGTAAGTAAATTTTGGATCTAGGTTTTCTAGAGAGGTATTTAGTAAAGGCCTAATGCTGGTTTTATTGCAAGAAAACAGAAGTGCTTAATAACTGACTAGTAAATACAATGGAAGGGAATCAGGTGGGGCAAGAAAGGAGAACTCACTCCTCAGTGGCAGCAGCAGTTTTGGTGCATCCATTGCCGGCAATGGACATAAACACCAAAAATCCAAATCTCAGAGCAAAAGGATTAATAGATGTGACCTTTCAGGATTTCAATGTTTGGCAGATCTGTTTGAACTGTCTGTGTCCTACAACATGTACAAATGCTATAGCCTGCATCTTAATCAGAGTAAAGAGAAAACAGAATGCTCTTGATGTGCCCCATGTTGATTTGGTGGGGTTTTTATTCCTCCATTGTCTTTTTTTTCCCCCTTGAATAAAAGCTTCATATCACTTCATTCCCACTCAAAAGTTGATGAGATGTCTTGGAGTCAAGCGTTTTCTCTCAGAAACTCTGCCTTCTCAAAATCAGTTGGTCACATGACAGTTATTAAACTGTATTTTTAAGAAAATTCTAATGGCCAAAGGCCACCAACTACATTCAAAACCTGCTGATACATCCAGGCAGATAAGGTAAAACCAAAACAAAAACACACACAAACCCCAAACAGGAAACCTCCAAAAGGAAAACTGTTCCATTTGTTTACTTCAATTTGAAGTAGATATTAAGGGCATGAATGGACCAGTCATGATTTATTTGAAAATCCCTCCATCCTCTTATGCACTGTCATTCTGTGGTCAATGCTGTTTGTACAAACACATTTTGTTCAGAGTACTCCGACTGGTGATGAAATTCACGTGGCCGGGCAGCGACCGCAGGGTTCTTTTGTCTGTAAAAGTTCGCAGTGCTTACAGACTTACTTGACATCCAGCTTACAGACTTACTTGACATCACTATGTCCTCCCACTAGACACTGTGCATTGAAGGCCATCTGATGAACTGTGCATGAGATCACTTTTGAAATTCATGGCTAGAATGTTTCGACTGTCAAAAACTTCATTACAGTACACTTCACTGTACAAACACTTTAAAGGATGTTTATTAGGAAAGTCTGCAAGTCATAATGAATAGCAGAGTTCTTGTTTATGGTACCTTCTTGGCCTCTAATAATTCTGTTTGCCTCCAGTATTAAAATCAAACTGCTTCCATGAAGGTGATTACTAAAATGAGCTATGGTAGGTTAACCTACAACTCACAAAATGCGACAGTACAGACATTAATTTTGCTTTTAACTGTCTGTTAAGTTGTAATCTAAGTTGTGAACATTTAAATATAATATATATCTCATATGAAAAAGCTAAAGCACAAGTGCTTCTGCACCACCCCCCTCCCATCCCCCCACCCCTTGAGCCAAACCCACCCCAGTTCCGGTTTGGGCCCTGACTGATTTGGAATGCTTTCTTAGGCCACCCATTTCCACAAATTTGTATGCACTCAGGAAATATAAAGTCAAAAATATACAAATCTCTTGTTGTTATAAGGTTTTTGTGAGTGAAATTACCCAGGACCATGGACTTGGAAGGAGAAGGGGGGTAAGAGAGGGAATTTACAGCAATTCATCTTCAAAGTTCAAAACTGGTCACTTCACAGAAAGACTGCAGGACTGGTGAAATTCTTGCTTCTAGAAAGTGATACTGTAGTGGAGAAATTTCTAGGAAAAATAAAACAGCTTTTAATAACTGGCCCGCTGGTATGAGCTACCGTGGAATAAATTAGCACAAAAATGGAAGTCTTATAACTGTTCACTGTTACAGACGTAATCAACAAGGTCAGTCACTCTCAAAAGTTCATCTTCATCTTCCTCTGGCCCTACCGCTTCCTGCCCACTCCCTGTCCCATTGGGTGCCAGGCTGGCGCTGGCTGTGCTGTCTTTGGGGGCCTGGGTCTTCTCGCTTGGCTTGCCAATCAAGTTCTCAATGGTTTTCCCTGGGCTCTGTCCATTAGTGGAAGGCAAGTCCACCAGGCTGTAGTCCAAAGGGCTTTCTACTTTCCCTACATTATCAAAGTCATCTTCATCATCACTCTCTATCCGGTAGCAGTGCTTCTTGGGGTTGTCTTGGGGGGCTTGTGCTGCTGGCAGCTTATCTGCAGGAGCGGGGGTTTCTGCATCGTTGTTCGCATTTTCACACGCATCTTCCTCGTCGGTCTCGATTCGATTCAGGCGTTTGCGGACAGGCTTCCCTTCCTCCTCCTCATCCTCTCCTTCTTCCTCGGAATAGTCATCTGTACTTCGCCGACGTTTTCGAATCAATCGCTTTGACTCCTTTGTGGATTCATCATCTTCAGAGTTCTTAGATGTGTAGCTCTCTGGAAGAAGCAGCAGACTTAGAGCCATTAGCAAATCTCAGTGCAACATTTATTTTTCATCTTTCACACACATCAACAAGACAGTTCTCTGAGCACACACATTTCTGTCTCCTTCCCTAGGTTCCCTAGCCAAGCCAAGCCAAAAGGCTTGCATTCTTTTTACTTTTTAAATAAACTTCTAATGTAGCAAGTATCAACAATTTATGGATATTCTGTTTCCAAGCTGAGGAGGCTTTGGAAGTAGGTGTGTTCTCACCTGAAACTGCTAACTCCATGCTGGGAATACCGCACAACTGCATGCCTCATCTCTATACCCTAAAGTATGTGCTTTATTTGCACCCTGACAAACTCAGAACCCAAACAATGGCTACTCTGTCATGTATCTACACACACACACAAAGCTGTACTATACCCCTGCCACTCCCAAATTATATACAACTTCTTCTAAAGTCAAGGAATGCTGCCTGTCACCTGAGGTTTGCTGCTCTTTAATGGGAAACTTGTTGTTTTGGCAAACTGGAATATTGCCTACACACTGACAGCCTTTACACTGATCTTTGATAGCTGGGATAAGAAAAGATGGAAACTGAAAAATCAAACAGCAAACATAATTTGGTGTCTCTTTGTGATTCCCGTTAGAAATCATGGGAAGTTTAATTTAAAAGGGTATTATTTAATGCAGGTTCAATTTGATAGACTGTCAGTGTTCCTCTATTTTTAAAGTAATTACAATTCCAGTAACACTGTTGCATGTTTTATGATACACTGTGGGAACTACGGGAGAGCGCTGGAAAGGTTCTAAATGGTGCTGATTTTAATACATGGAAAGACAATACTAAAAATACCCAAGGAAATGGGATTTTATGAAGTAAAGACAATGTCAATCAGGGAATAGTCACTAGTACTGGCAAAAAAAAGCCGCCACAGAGCCTGAGAACAGGGCATAATGAAGATCATGTTTTTGGGATACTACAGACTTGCATCACATACTTTTTCCTTTCACCTAGAGGATACTCTACCACACTGTAATCTCAGGACAATCTCCCTTCCTAAACTGAGGCACTCAGGCTATCAAGGACAGCTCATTTTCTGAGGAAGCCTGGTATCCATTGCAACCTGCACCACCCAGCATTTGGAAAGCCAGACCTAAGGTCTGATAAGTCAGGCACCCACAACCCAAAAGAGCCAAAGTCAGTGGCTGGTTTTGCAAAAGCTAGTTAATTAGCTAAAACATAAAGCACACCAATCACTCGTGGTGTGCCTGACATTACTGAAAGAGGCTTCCTCTGCACTTGGCACAGCTTCTTAAACAGGAATGAAATAAGTCTGAACTATCAACACAAACACAGTCAGGGTACCAAATGCAATGCCCTTCCTCTTACATAAGGGAATCTTTAGAGGCTTGTGGGATGCAGCTTTGTGACCTCTTAAAAGAAAAGTGGTGAAACAGTTGCATTAGTGCCAGTTTTGGAATCCCAACACTCTGTGTCAGGCACAGTTAATTCAGGCCTGGAAATCATGATTAGGGACAATGATAAATTTGAGAAGTGACTCAGTGCATCATAAAGTACCAGGGGACTGTTTCAGAAGGAAAGGGTTTCTGAGAAACATCAAGGAACTCTAGAAAGACAATTCTCTGAAATCTTGGATTTATATAACTTTCCCTTCATGCTGATGCTGACATACACCTGGCTCCTGGAAATGCTGGACTGGACTGTTTATTTTACCTTCACTATCTGAAGTGGAGAGCCTGCGTTTATGAACTCTTCTCAACTCCTTCCCATATCGGACACTTTTCTGTGAGCCTTCACTTTCTGAATCTTCCTTATAATTAACTTGTCTCTTCTGATTCCGTCTTGATCTTCTCCTCCTAGTTTCCAGGTAATCATCATCACTGTAATCTGTGTAATCACCACTCTCTGTACAGAACAAAACAGTGAAGTGCATTATTCCATCAAAGCAAAACTGCCTCACAAAAAAATTAGGTAAAGTTTCCTAATTCAGATAGTTTCCATACAGTGTTTTTGTTCCCTTATCTCTATTGGTGTCAAAGACATCTCTGCAAATCCTGACAGTGGAAACAACCTTACTGAATTAGAATTGATGGTGCACGTTACCAGTGTCTCAGGAGAGTCTGTTCTGCTTTTAAAATTTAAATAAATTGTACTCTACTAGAAGACTTTTAAGAACAGGTAGGTGAAAAATGACTGACAAGATGAAACTCCAAGACCTGAGTTATGTAAGTTAACAACAAAAATCAGTTTCATTCAATTGTGTGTTTGCTTAAAACAGAAACCATTCAGAAGAAACTTACCATCAATCACAGCTCTTCCTGCACCAGTCTACTGCAGCTAATGTCTTCAAAAATTAAATTTATTTACATCAGTTGAAAACAGCCTCAACCCAATTTCAGCTGCTTTTCACTGAGCTATGCCAGAACAATTATCCCAAGATACATTTCTATAAAAGTCACACACTGTTCCTAAGTTAGTGATTGACATGAGTCACAGATCAAAGTGCCATCCTCTTTACTTCCTAAAATATTAGGCAAAGAAACAGAGCAAGTCAGCAAGAACAACCAGCTTCAGAAAGGAATTCCATCTCTGGAGACTGAAAAGAAAGCCTATTGTAGGGCACCTGATTTCCTTAGCTCAAATCAAGCTTAAAGCAGGATCCTGCTTTAAGCAGGATCATATATAGGACAATAATGAGGGTAAGAGAAAAATAGAAACACACAGTTAAGATTATACTTTTAGATATATATGGAATGATACTGGAATCAGTTGATTTTATCACAGATGTTTGTCCACCAGGAAACAAACAGTTGCTCTTGTGCATTTCAGAACAGATAAGCAATCTCTTTAGACTTCTGCCATTACCTTCATTGATACGAACTTATGATCAGTGCAATGATGCACTGAGGACAGAAAGACAACAATCACTCTAATCACTCATATAGTTGTCTTCATCTGTCCATGCATGAACCACCTTTCTTATGGAAATCAATACTTCAAAGCAACTTACTCCAACATGTTCATCGTCTGTATTCTAGACAGACAGATAAAACACTGGAAAGTTAACACACACTGCAGTAAGTTAACACTCCAATATAGTTAGAACCTTAAATTCACAGTAAGAGTGAGAAAAAATGAGTGCTCATTTACACAGCACTTTGTGTCTCAAATGAAGCAGAAAGGAGAAGGACAGTCTTCAGAGCAAGATGCTGATCTCATGAAAAAGTTTATGTAGTGCACAGGTACTATTCTCACACTTCAAACCATGCCAACAGAAAATGAAGTAGTTGAAGGACAAGTAGAATAAAGTGAATTATTAGGTTCTTCTGTGATGCAAGAGTCCTCCGTTACTAAAAATTTTAAGGATCATTTCAGAAGAGAGAGATTCAAGGTGTTTTTCTTTGCTTTCAAGCCTCCCAGAAAACACAGAATGCCGTACAACTGAAGTTTTCTTCCATAAAAGTGAAAGAAAATGTTTCTCTCAATCTTTTTCATAGGTGCGTTCAGAAGGTCCTCTACCAGCTATAAAGAAGCACACTTTTGTCTCCATCCTCTTTCCTATAATCGTGTGCCAAACAGAGAGGTACAGAGGTAGCTGCAACTATCCACAACGGTGGCCTCTAAAATCATAGCACAAGAATTTATTTAAATACTTAATTACCTAGAAATACCAAGAACCTAGAGTTCAATACCAGTTTCCTGAAAAATACTGACAGCAGAACAAGTAGAAAAATGCTTTACAGCAAAGATGACATCTAAGTTGACCAAAGCATGCAAATAAGTTAGTGTCAGTCATGACAAAAACTCAGATTGCTATTCTCCCTCTCTCCAAAACAGCATTTAAAATATTAGATTGCTTATACTCACCAGACTCTCTGCTTGAATTTTCCTCAGACTCTTCATCTTCATCATCTTCAGAGTATTTTTTCTTGACTGTTTTCCTTCGTAACCGCCGGCTTTGCCTCATGGGCCTGGAGAGGTGTCGCCTGGAGATGCGGGCGCAGAACTCGGAGTCACTGTCCTCATTTGATGGTGGGTCATCTTCACTTTCATCCAGATTTTCCTCTGATATTACAAACTCATCCTGAGATCTGTTCAAAGGAAAACCCCAGACAACAGAGATAGGTCTCACAACCAAAGGATTGAACTAGTACTTGCATTTATCACAAGCAAATGATAAGTATCATTTTATACAAAACAAAAAAAAAAGCACAAATCTTATAATGAGGAGCAAACACCCAGAGGGAGATCAAGCTGCCACCTCACTGACATGAGGTTTTAGCTGTGTGTTTGGGATACAGCTCTACAGTGCATGACATAACACAGCAGATTGAAGAGCACATGGAGATAAACTGTGTGTCAAACCAACACTGCCAGTGGCATTAACATAGGACAGATCCTGGAGTGTTCTTATGGTTCACTGCAGTGTAATAATGTCTGCATAGCAGTAACTGTGGAGGGGAAAAAAACATCGACCATATTCTAGCAAAGGTGACCTTTCCTTCACAAACCCAGCATTGTCCCACACAATTTCTGAGAATTAGAATATTGTATCTTAACACAAAACTATGTCTCTGATGCAAAACATGCACCTCACAACCTTATAAACTTGTAACATTCCCATAATTTCAAGTGAGCCAAGGCTTTTTAAAAAACTATTGAGCACTGAAGGTACACAGTCACTTGCATTTGGCTGCTAGCCAAATCTGAATTCCTGTGTAAGATCCAGAAGGCCCTAAGCAGAGGATGGAGTTGAAAATGCATGAGCACATTTTAACAGATCAATGCACTATTAATTCTGTTACATTTCCACAAGCTACACTCATTGATAGGAAATTTCCAGCACATGTAGCTCAGTTATTCAGGGTGCCACTGAAATGTCCTCAGCATAGTCACAGGTGAAAAACAAAGCCCAAAATTTGCATTTATCATGTATAGATTTTCCATACACTGAGTAAATTGACTCAATGATTGCTGTAAAGCTTTAAATGTTACTGGTAAAGAGCCTACAGCCTCATGCTTCCTTTATTAACTTGCTTCTTTGAGGCAAAAAGTTTATCTAAAATTAACAACTTTTCTAACTTCAGTAATTGCCCAGACTTATTGATGAAAAATTCTGTGGAAACTGAGTTTCAGTCAGCCAGACCAATATTAATTTACAGTTTAAACTTCACATGACAAGTATTTGTTTTCTACAGTATAAACCACCTCTTAGACTGTTTTCAAACTCTACGTCCTACAGAGCAGCAATCAAGAACTAATTTCAGAGTCTGCCTATCAAGATCTGGATACTCTAAATAATGAAAATTTTCCTCTTCCAATTTCTAAAAAACAATCAGGAAAATTGTCAATTTTTTCTAAAAAAAACCCCACAAAAACAGGATTTTTTAACTCTTTTTAAAAGGAATTCTTAAAAGGAAACAACCAGCCTCATTTTAGCTGCATTTTTTGTACAGATTTCTGCTCAACAAGTCACATCAGCCATAGAACTGAGCCTACCTGGCTCCTTCACTAACAGAAGCCTGCAGTGAGGCCTCAAACATCCCAGTAACATTTCCAGAATGCGTTATGCTTAAAATACAAATTGGATGATGTCAGCACATGGATCCAGAGTGTAGCTTTTCCACTACAATGACGTTCCCCTGGGCCAGGAGGACTCCACGGTAAGGAGGTTTGGAACTGGGTGATTTTCAAGGTGACTTTCAACCCAAAACATTCTATCATTCTTTGATTTTTACTGGTACTATGCAGTGCCATTACAGTACTGGGAGCATGCTCCTGATGATCATTTCAGGGTGTCTTAGTTTAGGGCAAATTAGGAAGGAAAACTCCAAAGTTTCCTTCCTAATTTAGACTCCTCCTAAAGAGGAGTCTAATTAGACCCCTAATTAGACTCCTCTTCCTCTTTAGACTCTTCCTAAAGAGTCACCCCAGGACACAGGGGCACTGCAGAGTCTCAGAAGCCTGTAGAGGTCAATGAATTATGGTGGGAGTTAAATTGCAGACCTACCCATCACTGATCTTGAATTCATCCTCACTCTCTTCTTCATCCATGTTACTGTCACTATCCAAGTCATTTAGTCGCCGTCGTTTCTTGCGTCGTGCTGCAGCAGCTCTTTGTGGTCGCTTGTTTTCCTTCCTTTCCTCCTCTAGGATTGTAGAAATGTCTTTTCCACGGTGACCTGTGATATTTGACATGTCTTTGCCTCTGCCAATGCCTGAAATCAGTGACAGAAAGGGGAAACAATAGCAAGTTTATTTTCTTGTTTCACTTCTTACATATCTTTCTTGCATGTACTCAACTTCAGTTTATTTTCTGTCAAGCAGAATATTTTCTTGTCAAACAAGACTCTGTCCAGAGTCTTGCTCCTGACACACACAGCCCAGCTGTGGTCACTTGGAAATATTATGAAATATATGAAAATATAATAAAAATATGGAGGTCCATGCAGAAGGTCATGGTTAAGTGTCTGCATTCTGATGCTCAACCCCAATCCACATTATTACCATGCCAATGCCTTTTAAGAGGGCAATTACCAGAAAATACACCTTTTTCAAAGTGCTGAATACCCTTCTTGGGAGATGAAGGTTTTCAGTTGTGGCTTGGCCAAGAAGTGGAATTTTTGAAAAGGTACTTAAGTGTTGAGACTTGGTAATTTTTACTGTAATGGACTTTGTGTTACACACCAACAGACACAATTTTCAGATTGTCTACATACATCCATGAGCCTCTGAAACTGGTGAGTGTGTGGAGGTGCCAAGGCCAAACAACTGAAGGACTATGTTTCATGGCTGTTTTCTTCAGACAAGTTAAGAGAAGCACAAATCCACCTCCATCCCTAAGATAGTGCTGAAGATCTCTGTTTTGGTCCCAACAGAGAACAGAATTTCACTTTACTCGTGTTCAGCTGAAAAGTGGTAATAGAGCTGGATGAACATTAAGACAACTTGGTACACCCAGTCTTTAGGGGGTTCAACTGCAGACCAATGGGTGAGCCCTTTTTACAGGGGACAAATGTCAATAGCACTGCTGCCATTCCAATCTCAAATCCAAAACTTACTCATTATATATATAAAAACCTGTACAGATTGGATTTAACTATCAACGTTTACTGATTTTCTGACATCTTTTGGCTGTGTGGGATGGCCACTCCTAAGGGAGATTATTTAGTTCACATCGAAAAATAGAGCAGTAAAAAAATTCCTGGCAAACTACAGAGTTTAAAGGAGAGGACTGTATTTGTTGCTTCTCATACCAAAGTTAATTTGCTCTCCAACTTCTTATCACCATTGCAATGCAAAACAAGTAATATCACACACATACCTCCTCCATCAGCCTCCTTGATATCATCTTCAATTGCCTCATCAATTGCCTCATCAAATTCATCAAACCTAAAAATAACAGCTTCCATTTACTACTTTGAAGTGAACCTTAATTAAATTGTTACAAAAACATACCTCAAAATCTGAAGAAATTACACTGCACAGAGAGCTGGATACATAATTAAATAACTAAAATAATGGGCCAGAATTTTAAAAAATGGCTATTTTATAATCAGTTGTGTTTCTTATTTCTATTTGCTTTCAGATTATTTACCACTGTCTGTCTTACTATTGAGTTACATGAACAGAAATCCCCTTCCATTTTACACAAAAGATGTCTGAATTGAACAATATATAATCTGAAAGTTCTTTAAATGGTTTCAATAGCATTTTTACACAAAGTATTCATCATTTTTTCTACAACTTTATTAGATCACATTAGCTCTACCAACCTTCAAAACAGCCTGAGAATCATCTATTAAACTAATTGTAAAATTCTTTAGTCTGTCCACATTTTCATTCAGAACTGACTTCACATAGCTGCTTTCTACTCTTAAAGCTCATGATACATTATGGATCTGCAACATTCTAAGCTGAACAGCTAAAACACACAGTACAAAGTTCCTCATAAATCTACATAAACAAGTTGTAATGTAGTGTTACATAACTGAATAGGACAAACAAAAGCAGTCTTCAAGTGTGCTTGTCCTGCAACAGCTTTTATAAAACTGCTTAAATCTCTGCACCCTCACTAATTCATTTAAAGAGAACAGCAAACTAAAGAAAAAAGATACATTACTTTCAACACAAATGACCTCAGTTTGTTTCTTCAGTTATGAATTCAAATTCAATAAAAAAGGATTGTTACCTGTTTGAAAAAATAGATGCCTTGAACTCCAACATGCAAAAGTACAAATTTTATAAACTACATAGATAAGACCTTTTATTTAGATGCAAATTCTTGTTCTCATTTTTTAGAAGTTTTTTTGTGTTTTTTTCAGATACAGACAACTAACAACTGGACAATACATCCATTAAAAATTCCAGTTCTTAGTCATGAAAGAATTATTACAGTTATATTTACCTTGATACTCCATAGAAACCTGCAGCAGTACAAGAAAAAAAATAAATCTAATACCTTACTCTGTATTCCCAATAGTAAGCATAAAGCCCTTTCTCCTTGAAAAATAAGGTGATGGACTTCTGATATTTTTATATTCCTAGGAACAACTACATGCCACTCTCAAGGCAGCTGTACCCAGCAAGGAAATAACTCTGAAATTATTCCATCAGTAAGATTAGTTCCACATTACTCAGTTTTCCCTCCACACAGCTAAAAAAAAAAGCCCTCTTTAAAATGTGACAAATCACTTAATGCTTTCAAGCCACTGCTAACAAATAACCTCAGCTCAGCCACAAGCTGACAGCTGCTTGTCCATCAGGTGTAATGGAACATAATTTCTTCTGCTGCTGCTTTATTTATGATGCAGGTTTTTGCTAACTTTCTCATGAGAGGACTCAACGGATGGGTAGTACAAAGGGATTACAGATCCTTTAGAGAACTAGAATGCTCCATAATACAGATCTGTTTCCTACTAGAATAAGTATTTATGTATTATGTAGCATTTATTTTTCCCTGCTGTCACAACTCTCCGCAACACCAGTGGAACTTCACTGCAGACATATAAATCTGACACGCTGATACACAGAGTATTTTCACCAGCTCAAACTTATGTGTATTATGTAGTCTGTGAAAGACATTATCACTTTTTGTCAGAAGACTGATTCTTCTGAAACATTATATTCAATAAAAATTTACTGCCATTGCACAACACAGGTCCTGCTGAAGTCATGTCACACACACCCTACAGGCAAGGGGTTTTTTGCTCCTGATCAGATGCTGCCTGTCCTGTCATTAATACAATAGCAGTCTATGCAGTCTTGCCTGTAGCATAACATTCCTTACAGGAATGCTTAATGTCCCAAAGCAGCAATGGCATTTTCATTAGTGTGACTTCCGCTGCTCATTCAAAAAGTTACCAAAATCCAACAGCTAAGCAAAGTCAGACTGAGTGTTCTGACCAGGCTGGAAAACCCAGCCTATGCAAACACCATGCCTCTCCTCAGCAGCAAAACCAGGTTGACTATAAATTCAATGATGGTTATTGCTGGAAAGTTATAGTTTTTGATGATAAAGGTCTACATACAGCAATTACTGGAAAGATAGAGGTTTATTTTAACCTTCCTAATGCATCCAGGATAAACCCCCACAATCACTCAGGTAACCAACCACATTCTTTTCTAATCGCAAGGGCATTCTGCTTGCCTGGTGGACTGAAGATGATACAAAGTGTCACAAGGTATTATCTAGAAAGTAGTTTGTAAAAAGAACTTGGTAATACACTGAGAACAAAAGCTGTTATTAAGAATGTTGAATTTTGAAAACCTTAGTGACCTATTCTACTTTCAGAATGCAGAGTCAAAATATCTTGCCACTTTCATTTACTAATTGCATTTTTGTCACAATTTCTCTAAATGCTTGCATTTTATGTGCACTTTGTGATGATTACATTTTAAATTTCATGCCCCTTTCATATAAGGAAGGTCTACGGTGGGGGAAGAGAGCAAGGAATTGCAGGCCTTTGACACAAGGGGAAGTCTCCCTTGCAAGACAGAGGTTTAATTCACCTGCTTTAACTCCAGAAACTGCAGTAGCACTGAAACCCCCTCCAGTATTCCTGAACAAAACACTATACACATTCTCATTTTTTTAATGCATCAGCCCTTCACGATACTACCTCATGCTCTCACAGCCACCAAGCATAAGCAGTATTCAGAGGAAAGAACAATGACATTTTAGTTTGGCTTCTCTGTTAAATGTAAAAGTTTACATGAGAAGTGGTGAGATGATTCAGAAAGGAAACAACAGTATTACTTTTGCTGTACAAGCTATTTTAACAAGCTGCTGACCTGTAGCTTATGCATTTTCGGGTTCTAGTAGATCTCCTTTCAAGTTTCGATTTGGGCTTTTTGGAATCTTTCTTCTTTTCTTCCTGACCTTCAGGTATTTCCGGCTCCTGTTCAGATAAGTCAGAAGTGTCAGAAAGTTTTATCTCCTCCCTCCCTTCATACTTATTATAACTGAACTCATAATACAGATTATTCATTTTGTCTAGAAAGCTCATATGCCCAGCACAGCACATTTTAACTTGTCAAATAGTGACCTATTACAGCAGTTCAGGTGAATTTGCACATTTTATCCTTACAGGCTACATAGCGTTCCAAACACAGAGTTTAAGGGTTCAGGCTATTGGATCATTATGTTTATGCTGTAACACTGAGATCATGCCTTGGGTGATACTTCCAGGACTAGTAAATGTGGCAGCTGAACAAACTGTGGCCACCACCTCTGCATACTGAGCACAGGGCTATCTTTACACAGTGAAGTTTCAATTAAGTTTCATGCAGGTTAGTTTTATTTTATTATTTGCAAGTTATTAATTTAAAAGCAAAATAATCTACCCCCAGGCTACATTTTTCAAATATTTGCTCTCATCCATAGATTCTTTTGCAAGTTTATAAAATCTGTTATAATTTTTCTGTTATTCAGAGACAGGGAGAACAACTGCCCTTGTTACATCCAAGCAGACTGAAAAGCCTATGTTTAAAATGAACGAAGTTCCATTTTAAACTGCAAAGAATGGATTATATAATTCCAGATGAAAGCATTTGGCTAAGACTTCAAGAGACTTGCTTTACAGTGTATTTAAGTGAGAAGAGGCTGTTCTTCATGTGAATCAAAGCATTTTTCCTCTTTTCTCAAGGGAAACCATACAAAAGCATCTGTTAATGAAACACTAAATGTTTACAGTTTTTAATCACGTGACCTTAACATCCACTCATTAAAAGCTATGCTGCCTAGAGATACTACATATTCTCTCTGAATCATAAGCCAGAAACATTTGTTTCCATCAGTTCCA
Organism: Pseudopodoces humilis; assembly: GCF_049639895.1. NCBI lineage: Eukaryota > Metazoa > Chordata > Aves > Passeriformes > Paridae > Pseudopodoces > Pseudopodoces humilis. The sequence goes on along the minus strand of NC_142201.1, from coordinate 84,934,034 downwards.
AAGGAAAGCTGTAACAATTAGCTCAGACCTAAATAACTGCACAGCAAACACCAGAGTTAAATAACTGATTCCCACCTCTATAAACTACTGAGTACTTATTGAGCACTCACCTCAAAACCCAACTGTAATGGGCAGGGAGGAAGTCCTGCAATCCCTCACTGGGAGAGGACTCTGTGTGGCATCAGGTGGCTCTAATAAACACCATAAAGCTCTCTTGGTTTCTCTGCTATAGTCAGTCTAAAATGAAGGGTCTAGAATTATTTCTGATCTGCATATAGATGGTTTTTTCCTTCCAAGATGCTATTAGCACCTCTGACACAGTACTGAGAGACTTCTTCCCTGAGAAGTTTGGAAAAATAAACAATAATAACACATAGACACACTAGCTTACCTGAGGTGGAATGATGTTCTCAATACTGATACCCACGTACACCAATCGCTCTTTTCTTGAGGAGAGAAAGAAAATAAAAATAAGATTGCAGAAAGTCTGCAGATACCTAAATTAATGCTGTAATTAGCACCATCTGAAGGTCTTACTATATCACTAGGCAGAAACATCCCAAGAGGAAGTTCCAAGTGAAACGTTATTGAAGTTGGGATTCTGTGCTAATTCTCATGTGATTACATTTTCCTGCATGTATAATGTAACAGTTTTCCAAAAAGTTCTGACAATCAACAGTACTTGAAGATTGTGGGCACCACAGAAATTACTGAATTTGGGGTTTAAAAAGCAAGTAAAAACTGACCAAAAAATATCAATGCTGTGATGAAGATTATGTTGTTAGATCTGTAACTAGCACCAATTGTGAAGGTGATGAAAGATAAAATGGGAATTCAGAATCACACTCAACTGGAAAAAATATGTAAAGATACAATTCAATCTAAAATGGATAAATGCCAGATATGAGACCCAAGCAGGAAGAACAAACTCTAGAAACACCAGGGGACAAATAACTGCCTACAGAGCAATTCTTTGCCAGAGAAGAACAGCCTGAGCAAAGACCAGCAGAATCAAACTGCTGCACAAGAACTATGATGACAGATAGATGTGCAAATAGGACAACAGCCAACAGGACACCTGAAGGACACCTGCCATGGCAGTCAGTCCTGTTCGTACCTGGCTGGAGCACTTAGAACCATCTGGGCCCTACACATTCTCCAAGAAACATGTGATCCAGCTGAAGAGTTCAGACCTAGAAGTGGGAGTTACTGGAGTGTAGCAGACATGCCCTTTAGAGAAGGGTTGAAAAAATAGGATGGATCAGTGTAGAGAACACTTGTCCAAAGATGGGAGAGAGTGGGAAGTACTCAAATACAGGACAGACTCTTGTAAGGAGAAGTAGGCTGTCCTCCTTGTCCACAGTGTGTTACAGGATTAAATCTATGGAAGCAAAATTCAGTTTACTTTGCTTTTCTCAACACAGACATTCTGCATCATATGAATTGCCTCGGGGACAACTCTGGCTCCTGAAGGACACAAGTCTTCTCTAAGTACTGTTGTATGTGTCAGTCTGAACTAGACATGGATTTCCTTACACTTCACAAACATGCTGACCTTCATGGTGCTGGACTGACGTTTCAAAAAAGCAGTCTCTGAGGAAGAATAGCCAAGTACCAATGCAGACTAGGGTGGGTAACCAAATTCCCATCACCATAGGTCCCTACTAGCCTTTTTCTAGGAAAACAAGGGGTAATTTAAAGAAATTAAGAGCACAATGAAAGTTGGTGGCATTTACAGTCTGGAAAGACTCTGGATTTTTGCACTGAAGTGTCTCAATCAACCAGAATCAGACTGTTGAAGTTACAGGGAGTGCTCGTATGAGTCTGTCATACTACACTCGAGTTGCAACAGGACACATGATGCATATAACTGCAAAAATACCCAAGACGTATATTAATTTTAGATATGTTTACTTCACTGTGTTATGTTTTGCAAATAGAAGCACCCACGTGTAAAAATTTTGTTTCCAATACTTCCATTAAATTCTAAAGAATCTACATCTATTTTGAAGATCTTCTGAGTAGCCTTCTGCACTTTCTAGCATAATATTCATAAATAAAATGAACAAGCACTGTTCCTAAAGTAATACTTAAAAAGAGTAAAAATGGATTTTATGTTTACAGCTAAAAAGGCCAGGGACTTCAAAAACTTGGTATCATTATGCCTATGTATCCTAATGTAAACATTCCTAAGTGACAGATGAAAAGAAATCTTCATCCAACTGGGTACCATTAGGTTGGTTGGATGAGGAGGAAGGATGCTATGCATAATCACTATGCTCCTGAAAAGAATAATTAAAATAACATTTCAAAGCAAGGAATACAATTACTGAAATGAGAAAGGAACTAGAAATGCAAACATTTTAGTAATCAGCAAGTGTCTTTGATGATTTACTCAACTTCTCATTTCTTGTAATGCAAAACATCAAGAGACAAGAGATGAGAAAAATTAATCTGTTTTTAAACATGATCAGCAAGGTTTTCCAGTTCTGTTGTTCTTCTCCCTGGCTTGAGTATACACTGCTTAACAAATCAGCAAATGGAACAAGACAATCCTGCTGAGGTCAAGGTTTTGAAATGAAATATAAAATGATATCAAATGAATTCCTTATTCCTTGTGGCAGACAGGAGCTCAAGACTTTAGCCAAGAGTTTAAACATTTGAACCAAGACATCTCCAAAGGCAGCACTGTCTGGTTATAACATCTTCCTAAGCAAATTAAACAAAACATGTTATCTCAATTACACAGCAGCAAAAGCTGTTACAGGGAAATCATAAAAGTGTGTATGAAAGCATGTACTCCACCTGGTTTGGCCTGTGAGAATTAGACAAGTAGCTCCTAGAGGGATTTTCCATCAAGAAGTCTCAGAGTATCTAACATGGATTAAAAGGGAGATCCTAAAAGGCTCTATTGTCCACTCCATCCAGCTGGTGGTAGGACACAATTATAGAATTTAGGCTGTACATGAGAAAGCTAAAATTCAGGTTGCTGTGGTAGCACCTTCAATTCATGAACAGAAAGGGGGGGGGTGGGGAAGATATTATTTCATCCACGTATTTGTAAGGAACGGGAAACCTGAAGGATTCATTTTAAAAAACCAGTGAAATAACAGTTTGGGGATGCACAAGCACACGGCTGAGCAGCTGAATCAGCCTCAGATTCCTGAGAGATGGAAAGAACAGATCAACATCACTATTTCAAAGAGCATGACAGCAACACTGGTTCAAAGAACCTACTAGGTAGACAGATATAAAATGACAGAGTTGGATTTCTTCTCTTTGCCAAAAAGACAGACACCAACCACATGTTTCCAGCAACACTGCATTCAAGTATGCCTGTGCCCTAAGCAACCAACCTGCTTTAACTTATACACCGAGCTGTAATAACAACTATCATTTCCTCTGGCATTATGATTCTTCAGTCTTTTTACCTTATTATTTGCTACAATATAGCATTAAGTTGGAAGACTTCAACATTCAACTACTGCATTATGAAGTCTATTATAACTCAAGCTTATTTCTAAGGAAAAAAAAATAGAAACTAACTAAAAAGTTCAATTTTATGACATACAATATAAAACATTAGGTTCATTTGGTAGGAGGATCAAATTGCAAAACAGTTATTAAACATCTGTTTCAGACACTGAAAACTGTGATGATATCAACCGTATTTTCTCCTGCTGCTCTCAGAAGATTGTGTTTTTATCCAACACTGGTGATTTCAAGAAAGCAAGACAGACTGGCAAAACTTTGCATTCCATGTAATGTTTGCCAGCAGACTATTTACCAAAGTAAGTCCAAAAATACTGTTCACTAGTAATGAGCACTCCCACCATAAAGCAAAGCAGCAGAGTTCCTGTGTGTCCCATACTCCTGCACAGATGGAGACTGTGTGTATATGCTGAGTTCACTCATAAAAACAGCTGATAGTTTCATTTCCACAGCTACAAATTCAGCAGAATTGGCAATGGATAATTTCACCACAGTATGATCTAGATACACTCTAAGCAGAAGTAGTGACATCAGGAACAGTTGGTACTTGAGCTGTCATTATCATTGCTGTTGCAATAATAACAAACAGATTTGAAGAAAGCTGAAAGCAGACACAGACTGTGCTCCCATCTTCCCAGCACTGACTCACTACGTCTCATGTAATACTACAGTCCCTGCCACAAAGACAAGCCCGCACAATTACTTTCTTTAGAAGGGTCTCACCTTCTGGTGAAATTTGCCTTTTAAGATAAAATTCATGCAAAGTTTTGTTTAATAATACATACAGATGTTATTAAATTCTGCAAAGTATTCAATATATGTCCTAAAAGGTATAAATTATGCAGACTGTGTTTCATGTCCCTCATTTCCAGGTCTGAAAACTGCCAATAGAGTATTCCAACTGTTACGGCTGCTGTTCCTAATGTTTGCATTTAGCCTTTGGTAATGGCAGGAGTGGACAGTTGGTGAGAGCAGGGTGGTAATAATGCTGAGATTGTGGGTTCAATCCCTGCACAGGCTATTCACTGAAGAGTTGAACTCAATGATCCTTGTGGGTCCCTTCCAACTCAGAATCTTCTGTGATTCTGTGAAATTTCACCCACCCACTGCCCTACTGCAATTGCTGCATAATCTTGTACATTAGGCAGAGTTGAATGAAATCTAAAGCAACAACTCTCAAATCCCACAGTAATCTGGATGACTTTTGGAGCAAAGTCAAGACTTGAACTTGCTTACAGCATGAACTCTACACAACTGACAAGTCAGCTGAACCAGTGCTGGAAACCCTTTAACTATTGGTATAAGAAAGTCAAATTTATGTTCAGGCACTTTAACTAAAGTTTAGTACAAATGTATTTGCTTCTCTTTTCTAATTATTGTACTTTTCCTCCCTTCTTGCAAGCTGTCCCAGCACTGAGCCAGCAATAATCAGTGGCAACTAAAAATTGGTCTTAGCAATTCCCAGTCTCATCACTGCTTTTCTCCCCAATTATTTTAATGCTTGCCCAATTATTACCACCCCCTGCACAGCACCTCTATGAGTGCATCCAAACAACAGTACCTGCGTTCTGCACGCTCCTTCTTTTTTAAGACAACATCCAGATCTTGTAATTGTTCCTCTAATTTCTCACAGAGTAATTTCTAAAGGAAGGAAACACAGTATTAGTTTATTTCATAACCAGCTATTTTCACACTGAACTAATGTTCACACTCTTCATTCACTCAGTCTGTATCTGGAAGAAGCCTTGCTACAGAGGAGGCTCCTCTTCAATGAACAAGGCTTTACAATAAAGCCTGTCTTTTTAAAACATGAGCTCCACCATCAAGTCAAGGTTGGATGAGACTTTGAGCAATCTGGTCTAGTGGAAGGTGTCCCTGCCCACGGCAGAGGTTGGAACCAGATGAGTTCAGTGGACACTGCAGCAAAAAGCAGAGATACACTTTAGGATCATTTTCTTACCAAATACTCAAGGAGGTGTATACAAAAATTACTTTTAATGGATAAATTGTGCCTTAGAGTCCATGTTAATGCCCTCCTTACACTATTTCCAAGGATGCTCTTCACTCTTTTACACATCACTTTACATACTGAAGACTACTTCAACAGCAACAGAACAAGGATATGCTATAAGTGTAAAGAAAACATTCTTACATATTCAAAATCATCACTACTAAAAACACTCCTCAGAAGACAACTAAAAATCAACACCAAATAGAGTTATCTCACATCAAGACCAATGTCACTAGCTTACTGTCAGGCAACAGCCCTTTTGGCACAGAATTTCTCTAAAACCAAGGAAGGGGGTTGGGATCAGGCAGATTACTCTAAAAATGTGAATAAATGGTTTCCCTTTAATTTAATAAGAGCAGCATCACACACTTTCTGCTTATACTCCCAAGTACCAACCCAGCTTCTAACCTTGGAATAAGGATTCATACTGGTCTATTACTTCACTAGAACAACCCTGGCTTTCCCAGCAGAGACAAACTATACCCTGAGATTCATCAGCAGCCTTCTCTAACCAGCTTCTGAGGAAATGTCTCTGAAGAAGGAATAGCACTTCAGAAATAGCTGTTTGCTCTGGCCACTGATCCATCCCTTGTTGCCTACTGCTTCTGCCTCCTGGATGATAAATGTTTCTTTTGGGAAAAATTAAGACATTATATCTTTAATACTATACTAGTCCTGTGATTTAATCAGAGATGGGACATAATTAGTGTGACTGGAGATTCCCATCTAAAAATCAGCAACATACAGTCACTCATCACTAGCAGAACAAAGAAAGAGAAAACCACGTCACAAACTCAGTTTTACTAATGGACGGGAGGGAAGATCAGCAGTCCTACCATTCACCCCAGTCCATTTGCTAACAGACCAAAGAGATATAGAAAGGACTTGTTAAAGTCCCAGCCAATCTCCACAACCACAAGGAAAGCTGCAAAGAAGAGTGAAGTCACACAGGAACCGTACATGCTGGCAAGGCGGGCAGAACCACTCTCCATCAGGGATGATCATCAGCGGAGGGCGAAGGCAGGCTGTGTGGTAGCCGCTGTCACAAGAGTCACACAACAAAATCTGTGCAAACAAAACATGTCATGAATATTTTTTGGCATTCACATGTAACAAGCTCCAGAATTATTTCTGCAGGCAAGGCAGAAGTGTTTGGACTGTGCCAAAAAAGAGAAAAAAAAAATTAAAAAAAAAAGCCCTGTACTACTTACCCTGTACCACACTTCCAGGGCCAAGGGTGGTTTTTATGAAGAAGTTTATTTATGACTGTTTTCCATGCTAACACCAGATTTCCTCTTACTGTATCTTCTCAGTACTTAGTAGTACTGGCCTATGTAGATAGACTATGTACCTTTAGTGTAAAATCTGGTAATGCTTTCCAGATCCTAGACAAGTGGAAAACTCCATCTGGACAAGACATGATATTACCCATTTTCCCTGTGCTATCTTATGCAGGAAACCTGGCCTTTTTCCTCAGTCAGGATAATTTTATGACCTGGGCAGCAGGAACAAAGTCTTGCAGGCTTGCAGGGCATCCACAATTAGGCAACTACTAGAAGTTCATACCTAGTTGGGAAAATTTGAGATATCCCTTTCCATAATACTTGAGAACAAAGCTAGCATAAGCTGTGTGTATATCTACTTAAATATTTAATCTCTAACATCCTAAAGGTCAAATTTTCTCTCAGCTATGCCAGGATATCTGTCAAACACCCAAGACTGGGCTTGTTTTCTGGATTCGTATCAGGACTGCACATGATGATCTCCCAGACAAAAAGATGAACTCATGATGGTATCTACCACAAATAAACGAGAATCATGAGATATAGCAAAATCTTGTTGTGCTCTGTTTGGGATTTCACTGTACTCAGTCCGCAGGGTGAGATGCAGCTACATCTAATGATGACTATGCAGCTATGTGGCTATGCCATTGATGCCTTGGAAAGTAGACATCACACTGCTGGAGTTCTTTCTAATGTTGCTTCCTCTGTGTTCACTGCAACTGCAAGCACACTCTCAAAGCCTCACCCAGACTGATTTTTCAAAGGGCTATGGTTAGAGTGTTACACCTTGTAAAAGATGCTATTTTTGTTTTGGCAAACAGGAAAAATAACTTCCGTCCCTCCTTATCGAAGGTAACTCATCTACTCCTGAGTTTAACACCTAAAACCTAGATACTCTCCTACAGATGGCCACCCTGAAGGATGATGTGCCTGCAGACACCATCAAAGCCAATCCACCAAATCTGACACAACAACCCACAGAAGCTTTTCCCAAAAACCTACCAGCTCAGGATGATTGGGAAGGCCACACTTCTTGCAGGGCTCATCGTCATCAGCAGGTGGAGCTTCTTCTTCTTCCTCTTCCTCCTCTTCTTCCTCCTCCTCAGAGTTTTTTTCACTCTCAGAGTCCTCAGTCTCTTCGTTACTTGAGTATTTCCACCTGCCACGTGTCCGTGTACCCGTCCACCGAACTTTGCTTCTCTGTGAGACACCATTTCAAAGAAAAAACACAAAGGAAGCCCACAAAGTTTCTTCCCAGATCTTAAAAAAATATTTGTCTCCAGAGTGAAGTGATTCATTTCAGTCAGAACAGCTGCAGTAAATTTACAGCAGAGCATTTGAATGAATATATTGGCTTTCCAAGATCCTTAAATTGCAACCAGATAAAAGGAAAAAAATTGCATCTATGTGTATAAAGAAATTTTCAAGTAAGATTTAAAAGTAGAAAGATAAATTTTTCTACTCATCCCCCTTTTTTCTATTTTAACAAAGCAAACTGGACATGGTAAATTCCACACTTAAATCTTCTGACTTTTTCATGAAAACTTGCTTCGACCCAAAGAGAATCTTATTTTCTACCACCTGTTCCCCAACAAGGTTATGCATATTATTTTACTTTAGAAATGTGTTTGTTTTTGAAATAAGAGCACTGCACCTTTTAAGAGCATAACTTCTATCTAGGTCTTCTTTCACATTTATACTTTTTTATTATTTTTTCTTACATGAAACATAATTCAGTTGGTGCTTCTTTTCTGCTTATCAAAGGGGCATCTACCCCCTTTTATTATATACCATATAACGAATGAAAATATTTTGAATATATATATTACCACATTTTGAATGAAAAACAGATTTCAATTAAAATTCAGAAGACTGAATTATTTAAACTACTTAGTGCAAATAATATATTTTACATTTAAAGCAACATGTCAAACTGAAAAAACTTTTATTCCCATTGACCAATTTGTTTCTCACACCCGTCATTCTCTCACAACTTATTACCCCCTCCCCACAGACACTGAAAATGGGAAGTAACTTTTCCAGCTTTTTCAACTCAAAACATTTTTTGAATTTTGACTAAATGATTCACAGACCTGAATAAGTTGAATAAACTAAAATGCACAAAATTTCTCCTGCAGGGTGGACTCATACCAAGGCAGTATTTGTCATATTGGCAAAATTTTGTTTTGCGTCCTTAATATCCATTTCTACCTGTTTAGAGACTTTACTCTTTCCTAAGCTTTAGTAGCAAAGGTACTTCAAATCCATAATAGTCTAAGTTAGGCTACGGATTCATCATACAGCATCACAATTTTTAAATCAGGTTTTTCTAAGACCCATCTTTAGAAAGAAAAGAAACCCCAAGATATAAAGTAAGCTATTAAAGATCCTGGTATTCTTCATCCTGTTTAAATGATAGAAGCTTAACAGCCTAAAACTTCTTCCTCCATCATAATTATTTTAAAATCTCTCTAGAAAAGTAAACATCTTTAGATGTCTTGATCTTTCACAAATAGAGATCAAGTTAAAACAGTTAAAACACCTGCAGCAATAGTACATCAAAATTCTAATGACTTTAGGACTTATAATCACTCTTACTTTCACATATTTTCTTTTTTAATTAAAATCTTTAAGTGATTTTTTTTTCATTTCTCCATGCATGTGACAGAATTTTTCAGTATAGCTGTTACGACTCACTTAAAAATCAACTGATTGTTCAGTTCATTAAGATTATCCAACACAGTAATATGTGAAAGAAACTTGCTAAATGAGTGAATGCTACATCAGTCAAAAATATGTTGTAGTGGAAAATTAATAGGATTTTACAAGTTGATATAAAAAAGTGCACTTAAAAATACAAACTCATTATTCCTCTTTTGTTTTGTGCTGCTTATCCAAAGAAAACAGAAGATAAATGAATAAAAGGTTATTTATACACAGTCTCAGAAAAACACCATATAAATGCATGTTTAATTTTCTGTGATATATTTACCTCATTTACTTCTAAAGATCTATTCTGCATAAGCAAAAGTTAATATTAAAAAAAACCATCTGTACCCACATTAAAATATGTATCACATATGTGAGAAAAGCTAAATTATATCATTAATTCACCACAACCATACCTTTAGCTTCACTCAGAAAGAGAAGTCATAATATTTTTATTCTTCCCCATTTGTTAGTTCCTTTTAAGCTTATGATCACTCTGACCAACCAGACACCACTAAGTATCCATCTAGTAAATCCAGAGGGGTTACAAGTCTCTATTCAGCCACACAGTTAGAAAGAATCACATCTGATCATGCCATTTTTTAGAAAAATTCACTCAGGTTGATTTGGTCTACTTTGGTTGGTTTAAGTGACAGATTTTATAAACTGTCAAAGTTTATAAAAAGTCAACAGATATTAGCACTCTCCCAGAGGGTGTTTTTAAATTGGTTGAGTCCACTAACTGGATTGGAAAGTTAGTTTCTTGCAAAAGGAAAGACCAAAGGAACATAATCCTCAGTATTTCTATGTAAGAATATTCTCCTTATAGATAAGATTGGGGGTTTTGGTTACTTCCAAGTAATAAAACTGCATTTACCTTGTTAACTTTAGAATTTGTCTCCTTCTCCTGCTTTTTTGCATCTTCTTTTCGTTCTGGTTTTTGTGCTGCTGCAGGTTTCTCCTCTTCCTCTTCAGGTCGCTTCTTCTCAGGCTTCTGATCCCGAGTCTCTACAACTTTCGGAGTAGGCTTGGATATTCTTGGCGACCGCCTTAATGTGCGGCCAATGCTGACCTCTTCTGGCGGTGTTTCTGTCTTTCTCTTCCGACTAGAGATCCTGATTGTTAATTTAATTCCTTCTTTTTGTCTTTCAGAAGTTATTTCTTTATTCTCTGTTGCACAGGTTTCTTCTTCAGAAACTAGCTTATATTTAAATTTGCTTTTAGGTACTGGAGATTCCTTTTTACTCTCTGAGGAGTCCTCTAGATTCGATGCATGGGCATCACCTAATCTATCTGGCTCTGTTTTGGCAACTTCTGGTTCTTCCTCTTGTTTTTCAGGGCTGGATTTTTCTTCTACTTTGCTCTCCTCAGGTAGAGCCATTTTACTATCAGAGTCCTCCTTTTCCAAAACAGGTTTCTCTACTGTAACAGGTGAGGTGGATGCAGGAGGTATCTCAGCAGCTTCTGGAAAGTCGTTTTTCTCCTCAGGCTCATCTTTACTTTTCAAAGTCTCTTCTTCAGCCAGTGCAAGCTTAGGCAGTTCTGCAGGAGCAGATGAATTTGGGGACATCTCTAGCTTCTCTGAACATTCTTTGGGTGGTGGCAGGCTGTCGTTTTTGAGATCAGTGGCTTGTTTCTCTGCAGTTGTTTTGGCACAGTCTTCAGGTTTTGAAGACTCTTCTGCCACTGTCTCAGTAGTTGTGCTGTCAAGGGACTCTTTTTCCACAGGACTAGATTCCTCCTTTGAAGGCACTTTCTGATTAGAAACCTCAGAGACCACAGTCCCGATCTCTTTCAGGACAGTTACTGCATTTTTCTCAATCTCACATGTTTTTATAATTTTACTAACAGAATTTAGGGAGTCTGATACTTTTTCCCCACTTTTTCCATTTTTCTCTTTTAATGAGGGGCTGTCTTCCATAGCACTAGCAGAGTGTTCCGACTTACTATTTTGTATGACGCTCGGGGTTACTTTTTCACAGCTAACCTCTCCATTTACTAGAACTTTCCCATCAGGGCATAGAGCAGTAATGGTAGGGACTCTCTTAAAAGCTTCTTCTTCTGGTTTCCCTTCTTCCTTCAAGACATCCTTTGTTGGAGTAACACATTTACACATGGGCCCTTTTATTGGACTATCATAGTCATCTGTCAGTTTGATCTCTCGCTTTTTAAGTGGTATTTTTGCCTGCTGGTCATTTTTAAGTTTTTCACTTTCTTCCACAGATTTCTCCACAATTTCTTGTGGAGTTTTGACATTAACACAAAATTCTAGCCTCTCTGGCTCATGAACTGCTATTTTGTCCATACAGCTTTTTACTTCTTTTAGGTCTTTGGGTTCTGTTTTGTTTTCCTTCACCTCTACTTTAACAGGCTTGACATTTTCCTTAAAGGAGTCACTTTCTTCCTTGACAGTTTGCTTTTCTTCATTGTGTTCTGAAGGTTTCTCTAATTTCACTATCACTGGCAATTTTATAATTTCTTTTTCTTCCACTTTCTCAATTTTTAGTGCATTTTCATCTTCTTTGACCACAGGAGGAGGAAGGCTTTCTGATTCCACTGACTGTTCCTCTACCTCCTCTTTTTCTTCTTTGATTTTCAATTGATTTTCTGTTGACAGAGAAAAACAGCTATGAAACAACCAAGGGACCTACAGGATTACAAAGAACTTCATCAAAACAGAGGCATACCTAAAAAACCCAACAGTCCAAGTCTTGCACAAAGGACTCTTCTCTCACTGAATTAGTAGAAATCTGGCTTGTCTAACACTGTCATTAAATAAGTGGGCTGACAATTTTTAGCTATAGAACCACTATTCAGTCTAGTTATATACCAAGATAAACCTAAATTTCAGAAGTTAAGAGCAGAACTCTAGGTTTATGCTTCTTTCAACACACATCTCAGTCCCTTCTTCAGTATTACCACAATACTTCCAGAGGATACATAAAACCTAGGCAGAGGCATGAAATCTCACTCAAGTCACTAGACTATTTCAGAAAACAGAACATGGTGTAAGATTCCATGGCCTTCAAGAGAAACTGCTCAGAGAAATGAGTCCCCTGTTTGTACGTGTTTTTATTTCAAGATATACTTAGCTATTGTAACAGTTCAGAGAAAAGACATTCAACATTATGCCTTACGGCAAAATTCATCCAGGTTCTCTGGGTAATGACTAGATCTCGTACCTGCAGACAACATTCTCACTCAATTCATCTGCTGTTTTTAAAATAAGCAATGAATAGTAGTATATCCCAGGAAACCTGCAGAGCTTAAAGAATCAGAAGAATTCCACTGTGCTAACTCAGTTTTAGATCGCTAGGGCTTGAAGTACAGTCCTAGTATTTAGAATAAACCATACAGCTATTTTGTCACTACGCACTTCAGCTTGTTATTTATTTTTACCACAGCCTCTTGAGACTTCAGGGTTTTGTATTTTACCAACAATTTTATATCAGCCAGAAATAGAACTAATCAGAAAAAGCAAATACAATAGCACTGTATATACCAGAACAGCAGCTCCTGCCACCCGGAACATGCTTTTGCAAGTGTGCAACAACTGCAAACAAAAAGATTTTACTTTTTTCCTTGTACTTCACTCCTCTCCAACTGAGCTAGTGTAATTTTTTTGCATGATGAGAGCTTCTGAAAGTGGTTAAAAATATACAGGGGAAATGTCGTGACAGCTAGCAATTACATCAAAGAAATTAATTGTTTTAGAATAGTGAGAAGGAATTCACAGATCTTGTATTTTCAAATACAAGGCATGTATTCATATAAATCTCAGTATCAATACAGTAAAGATGCATCTCTAAGGCTCCAGAAGTGGTAAGCTGCTTTAGAGGAGTGCATTTTGAAGGCTCGTGGCTGGCCTTTCCCCCTTCATAGAAGTGACTCTGCTCAGAGCCCCTGTAAGTGCCTCTGCAAAGATACCTGTCTGTAACAGTGAGAATGAGGTATTTTCTGTGTCCATATTCTTCCACTTTCCCTTTATTTCTGTCTGTCTCAACTTTGTTCAGCCATTTCTTCCCATCACCTACTGCTTTCTCCCAAAATTCATTAAGGACCACCAGAATCCCAAAACCTCACCATACCAAAAATCAGCAGATGTTCTATAGTTCAACTCCCTGAACCAATCACAAAAAATTTCACATATACACAAAATGACTTGGTCAATGCACAAGCTCTCCTAACGCTACTAGAGTCAATCAGTCAGTAAATATGGAATTATTGGGTTAGGTTACCAGGTATTTGCATGTACTAGTTTAATGATACGTGAACAACTGTCAAAGCCAACAAGTGTCAGGGCTTCCAGCATATTTTCCCTACATCTTAGTAGGGCTTTCAGTGCAATCCCTGGACTACAAGGAGGAAATGCTACAGTTTCTCAACTGAAAGGCTCTAAGGAATGTTCTTAGAACACACTGACAGCACTCAAATCATTGCTAATGTAAATAATTTCATTATTCATTACCTAACACAGGACATGGACTTGTAGGAGTGAGGCCATGAAGATGCTCAGAGGGCTGGAGCACCTCTGCTATGGAGACAGGCTGAGAGATAGGTTGTTCAGCCTGGAGAAGGATCTGGAAAGACCTTATAGCATCTCCCAGTACTTAAGGGAGTTGCTTACAAGACTTTTGACAAGGGCATGGAGTGACAGGACAAAGAGGAAGGACTTTAAGAGAAGGGAGATTGAGATTAGGTATTAGGAAAAAATTCTTCACCGTAAGGGTGTGAGGCACATGTTGCCCAGCAAAGCTGTGGCTGCTGCATCCCTGGAAGTGTTCATGGTCAGGCTGGATGGGGCCCTGCACAAACTGATCCAGAGATGTCTCTGCTCATTGCAGGAAGGTTGGACTAGATGGCCTTTAAAGGTCCCTTCCAACCCAAACTATTCTATGATTCTGCAACTAGTGCCTAGAGGTGATTTTACACCAATACACAGCCTAATGCGAGTACTGAGCCAGGTGAGTGTGCCACAGGACTTGGGGAATTATCTACAGTAGGGACATTTAAAATGCTTTCAAATGGCTGCTCCTGAATTCAATGTAAAGCAAATGAACACCTGAAGAAGAGGTCTCAATCAGATGATTTAAGTTGGCCTGACTGAGATAAAAGCATGATCAGTACATGGAATTAATTCCACAGTATTGGTAACTAAGCAGGTTGTGTTGGCACTTACATGCAGAGTTAAATACTGGAAATGCCTTGGACTGAAAGACAATTCTTCTAGGTTTTGTCACAACTTACTGCCATTTCTACAATCATCTCTTAGCACTTCCACAACAACTACAGCTTTATCTAAATATTTATTTATTTCTTCCATTCCACACTGCTTGTTGCAAAGAAGGAGAACAGAAGAGTAATTCCTTCTCTCTGATACTCAAAACCAAGACAAGCCTTGGCTAATTCCACATATCAAATTAACTTCTACACATTTGCAGAAATACCTACTAACACATTGGAATATTTAAATTTTGTTTCTGATTGTAAAAACATTTTCCTATATTTTAACAAAATAGTAGGGCCAGGTAGTAAAACTGGGTAAAATTACTTGGGAAACAAGCTTCTAGTTTTTCATGCCCTGAAAGAAGACCAGATTCTTAAAAAGTCAAATAGTTCAGGCTGACTGATACTTAGCAAAACCAATGCACAAACCAGCAAGTCAGGCAAGTTACTAAATATGTGCAATGACATGATAATAAGGAAGGAAAAAGCTTCTTGGCTTTGATCCTGGAGATCTGCTCCAACCTAAATAATTCTGTGATTTTAATAGCAACAAGATATTGGAAGCAGATAAGGACAGCCTCACTTCTACAATGTTTTAGCATTTTAAATTGCTTTAACTTCAGCTCATGTCTTCTTGAAATATCATGTCAACTGTGAAACATTTGAGGAAATAACCTATATTTTTTTGTTTCGAACTCAAAAGCAAGAATAAACATCACACCCAATACTGTCTTGATTTCAATCATGGCATTGCACAAGCACATTTTTTGCTTTTCCAAATTTTAATGTTGCTAAAACAGGAAAAGTTTGGCAGCAGTTCAATGCCCCACAAAAACATACAATAATGAGCATTTAAAATATTATAAAAAATGTACAGAAAAGAAGTTACTGAGAAAACATTTTTTTCGCACAGCTCTCTTCCTATAAATAAATGTTTGAGACTAAATATGTACTGAAAAACCTCCAAATATATTCAGAATTTCAAAGTATTCAACATTTACTTGATTTACTTTTTTTAATCCTAATCTAACATGGTAACTTTTTGTGAAGCTAAAAATTCTAACATTGCCACAGCAAAACACTCAAAGTTTGAGTAAAGGAGGCAGAAAACCTTGTGCAGCTTCTTCTTCACCCTTTTTGGTGTCTTCTTCACCCTTTTTGGTGTCTTCTTCACCCTTTTTGGTGTCTTCTTCACCCTTTTTGGCGTCTTCATCTTCTATGCTTGGACTTTCACGTGATGAATTCTCCTGCTGAGAATTGTTGTTTTTCAACAGAGCAGGATCAATTTGTGCTTTCAAGAGCTCAAGGGTCTCGGCAAGCTCATTGCGGTTTCTAGAGGAGAAAAACACACTGTCTGATAAGCACTTACCCCAAAGGGATTCATAAAGAATAAACAAACATTATCTGCTTAAATTAATTACTCTGAAAACATTAGAGTTATACAGTGAAAACATAAGCACAGTGAAATGCTTGTCCCACAAGTGGATGCACCTTTGCAGTCAGAAACCTTTCAATTTATCCATACCAAAATAAAATTATGCTTTTGGAAGGACCTTATCTACTTACCTATCTTAATTCCTGCTGGGTCTGGATCCAAGCTCCTACTATTATTCTGTTATTTACAATCCTCTTGTTAGCCATCACTGATTATTCTTTGTCATTTCTTTTTTTCTCTCAGCAGAGAACAAGCTACTGCTCTCTGCTTATGCACCAAAGAAGCAATCATATAATTTGAGTGAAATTTGCAAAAGCAAACAACAAATTAATTTAGGTACTTTTTGCAAGTGCTTATCCTAAACACATGCAACAAACAACACCAAGTTTCTAGAGAACTCCATCAACTCAAGTTATGACAGCAAAAAATGCTGGTGCACATCTGTATGAACATGAATCTCAGTGCGGTGTAACTCCTTATTTAAATTGCACATCCAACTATAAAAAACCCGCTTAATTTATAAAGAATTTGAGCCATGATTGAACAGTCATTGCCTTCTTAATGGATTAGAATAATAAGGCTCTCACATCTCTATTTCAAAGTCAATGTTCAGCAATTTGTTTTCCCCAGATTTACAGAAAGAAAGGAAGCCTGTAACAATCCCAGTATGTGGAGTCTCATGGGCTTTAAAACCATTTCAGGTTTCTTAATGTATTAATGTGGTTTTTTGCTGTGAATGTGGAGTGTTACAACCTTCCCAGCAGACCCCTGGTTTCTTCTTCTTTTGGCAATGCATTTTGGAGTCTATAATGCATGGAAGAGGTGGATGATGCATGGATCAGCTCTTGATCTGTTTGTTTGGATATATTTACTTTATACCCCCACAACAGCTGTCTACACGTAACTCACAGTAATGCTTATCATTTTACGGCCCATTGATAGTGGTTTAAACACTTTTGTACGACTCCCTCAGTTACTGAAGTCATGGCAATATAAATAACCTGCAGATAGTTTGGGTTGGAAGGGACCTTCAAAGACCATCCAGTTCCAACTTCCCTGCCATGGGCAGGGACATCTACAAGACCAAGTTGTTCAAAGCTCTATCAAATCTGGCCTTGAACACTTCCTGGAATGGGGCAGACACAGCTTCTCTGAGCAACCTGTGCTGCTGCCTCACCACTCACACAGAATTTCTCTGTAATATCAAACCTAAACTTGCCCTCTCTATCAGTCTGAAGCCATTCACCCTTGTCCTGTCACTACATGCCTCTTTAATAAATCACTCTCCCCTCTTCCTGAGTCCCTTTAGGTACTAGAAAGGGCTCTGAGTTCTCCCTGGATTGTTTTCTTTTTCTGGCTGGACAATCCCAAGTCTCTCAGCCTGTCTTCATAGAGAGGGGCTCCAGCCCTCTGAGCATCTCCTTGGCCTCCTCTGGATTCCTTCCAACAGGAGTTATTGCAATATAGTTTCCCCAAGAACAAATCTGTCCACTTGTAGCTTTCGTAACAAAGCTGAAGTTAAAGAAGCAAGAGTGTTCCATTTTCTAAGGCATTTAGCTGGCCAGTAAGCAACATGGAGCCATCAGCCTCAAGACAGTCTTCTCTTGCTTCCCTTTCTATATATTCATCATAGCTTGAACTAGCAGGAAACATAATGTGATGGTTGCTACCAACAAATCTGTGAGTTATTTCTGTACATGATTTTTCACTAGAACATAGATGTCAATGCAGAAAATCCCACTGTCATGAATCCTACTGTGTGAGAAATGAAGATTTATTGAAATATATTTCTGAGACTGAATCAAAAATAGCTAAAACCTTCCAAAATAAAAAGAAGGAATACCTAACAATGCACTTCCATGTGGATCCATCCTGGTCATCCTGTTCTTCTATGTACATCCTGACATTATGCTCTTGATCCAGTTGATACCAATACATGAGGCCGTCTTTGTCCCGACCAATGGGCTGCAGACGCATGGCATCAGCATCCTCCTCGTTAATGATATTCTTAAACTTTAGATTGTCATCAAATTGACATTCACAGAGATACTGAAAAAGAAGGAAGACTGGTAAGATATCAAAAATATAAACAGAAATAAGAAAATCAGCTCATTTCATTTCAGTGTGATTTAGAACTTGCTTTTAGGCTGTAGCTATCAGTTTTTTCCAGACCATGTTGTTTTAAAATGAGATACAAGGGTTTGGGTTGGTTTTGGGGTTTTTTTAACCTGTTAAAGCTTACAAGGTTTATTGTAAATTTGTTATACACAGTACAAATTATCTCATTCTACAATAGAACCCATACATAACTCAGAACCAACACTAACAATTTTGTCAAGGCCACAGAAAATGAGTCCCATTTTGCCTTTAGAATTCAGCAAGGTAAAAAACACATTTTAAGCCGTGTATTGCACAGGCAAAGAGCTCTTGACAAAACAGTAAGCATGAGACTATTTTCATACAAAGTGTGAAAAATATGCAAAGTGTTACATGTAGTTTGGGCCCATTCCACTACAATGAATAATAAATACTATGTCTGTTCCAAGATCAGCTCTATATTTAATATATGCACTTATGGTTCAATCAAGCCAAATTTGCAAGACCTTCAAGTGAGTGAGGATTATTCTTTTAATTGTAATTAAAATTACAATTAAATTAAAGTAATTTGGAACCTTAGCTGATGAATGTGTACCTTCAGAATCCCCAGTTTGCATTCAACACTCATTTCTAGGTATCCTTTTTTTTCCATCTCCCAAGCCCAAGTGCTGTTGAATTCTTGACATATCTGTTAAAAATGAAATAAGCAGATTTCTAAGGTTAAGAGAAAAAATCAACTTTACATATTTTTATTACTAGTTCCTTACTACAGTAATTAACTACACATGATCTCTTTGGGATTGCAGTCAGAAAGTATTACAGAAAAACAAAAAGTAAAACTGAAGCACTGTTGAATTTTCATGAAGAGGAGATCCTCGAGGTCCTGATCACCACCACATTCTCTGAACATTCTAAATTAGCATGACTCTGGAATGGGAGGGTATTATTGTCTTTGCTGTGCACATACCTCACATTTTTCGATTTCTGTCTATTTAGAATATAAATTCTCTCAAGTAGACACAACTTCCTATTCTATCTCTTTGCAGCACTCAGCAGACAAGTTACCAGGGTCTCTTGGGGCCCCCTACGTCCTTCAACTTTACGGCAGATAACAAATGCAACTATTACTCACGCCACACTGTGGAACTATCATTCTTTACAAAATATCTTGACCTTCAAGCTGCTTGACAAGTATTTTAAAATATTTTAACCACATCAATTCAATATTCAACCACACCAATATGGGGGAAAAGAATCCTATCACCAGAAAAAGCAGCAGTAGAGGAGAAATAGATTGAACCAGCATGAGCTCCAATAATAAAGGTGAAGAAGAAATTCCCTCTCCTCCTAAACAACTCAGATGTGCTTAAGACAACTCTCATGAAGAGATAAGCTGCTTATCAATTGAGGACACATGGTGGGATCTCCAGTCAGTGAGGCTATTCCAGTGGAAATATCCATGATGAGGCAAAAGCTGATCATAGCTACACATCCAGTTGGAATTATTTTGAAGTGCCACTGCTCTTCAGTCTGCAAGGCTGGACTCAAGCAAAACAGTGCAGTCTCCCAATCAAGAAATTATTATAAAGTGTAAGACACAGTTAACCAAGCTGCTTAGAAATCTTCCAATCACATCTGAATACAGCTTTCTCTGGAAACAGCAGCAAAAATAATCCTAAATTTCACCCACCAAAAGTACAGGTTAAATGACTCATAATGCACAACTCCACCCGGGCTCCAACCAAGTAAAGTGGCTGCTACCCCTCCCCTGTCCCCAAAGCCATACTACCAACCCTCCACTACCCCTAGTACTGACACTATTTCTCAGGTGGCACAAGGGTAAGCCTGCAGTTAGGTCAGCTCAGCCAAACCGTAAATTATACTTTGACTTTAAGCTGTGACCTACAGAGAACAGTGACAAGCACTCTGGTCACAAGGGCTCCTGCTGAAGAGCAGGTTTTCCTGCTCTGAGGTTAAGGAATATTACACAGGGACTTCTCTGATGCCGAACCAAAGCTCACAAGCAGGAGACAATCACTGCTCGCTCACAAAATGAGGCTACTCCCCTTTCTCTCTCCTTTTCAACTATGTAATATGAAAAACACTGGGAAATTGTGTATCAAAACCCTTGCTCAGGGCATATGCCAGTTGCTGTTCATTACTTACTCATTAAGTATGAGAGCAATAACAAGAAGCTTCATGTGCTACGAAGTGTGTGACTGTCAAAGCAAAAGCTTTGAGACATCAGAGCTGATGAAGCATCTGTTCAAACTGAAATGACTACATTTTGACAATTAAAAACCAGATAATTGTGCTTTCTCCTGACAAGTACTGTCACAACCCTGAACTACAGAGCTCATTGATCCAGGCTCTGCTGTGAAATCTTAGTCTCTGCCTTCCCAGAGAGGATGCTTCAC
The DNA here is from genome assembly GCF_049639895.1 of Pseudopodoces humilis. NCBI lineage: Eukaryota > Metazoa > Chordata > Aves > Passeriformes > Paridae > Pseudopodoces > Pseudopodoces humilis. The sequence goes on along the minus strand of NC_142201.1, from coordinate 84,913,364 downwards.
ACTGATCACAAAGCTGCTGTTTGCAGGAACTGCTGGCTTTTGCGTGCTAAGGTCAGTACCTTTCCACCCTGCAAGAAATGCTAAAACATTTCTCTCAAGTAATTTGAAAGCAGCTATGATGGCATCCAAAACTACAACACATTCCAAATGTTCACTTTAAACAAGAAAACAGGAACATGAAAGAAGTGTCTCCTTGACAGAGGAGTCTCCTTCATCATGGGACTACAGACACGTGAATTCTAACGAGAAATGTGTTCAGAATTACTGAAGTACTGAAGAAGTAGTGATTTTGGGTTGAAGGTTTCAGATGGACTGGTGCAGAGAAATCTTCTCTGTATAAAAATGTAAGTTACATTTGACAATAGTTGAACAAAACACTTTGTCAGGAGACAGTGCAATGTGACCTCACTACATGCTTCTCAGAATCAGCTAAACTAGACACTTCCTCTTAGTAGTTGGAATGCTTAGGACCAGGCATTTTTTTACCTCAGCCATACATGACCATAAAACATTCCTTGTGCAGAGGAGGAAAGTCAGACTCACAGAGACCTACAGCCATTTTCTTCCATAAAAGACTAGTGCACATGCTGGTGGATCCAGCCTGGGTGGTTCACCACCAGAAGAGGGAAGGGAAAGAACTCTCAAGTACCATGTTCACTTCCTATCCCAAAATATATCCATCTGTCAAAACACCAGCCACAGATTAGAGACAATTTTTATGATACTCTTTATATGCACAACAGTCAAGTGAAGCACATTTTATAATTAGTTGGTATATAAACAAAATATAATATATACATGCACACATTTAATATTAAATTTATATTTTAATATAAATTTAAGTATATAATATAAATAATATAAAATATATATTATTTTATTTTATTTTATTATTAAATTAATATTAAGAGCATGCAAGTCTGAATGTCCTCCACTAAAGTTTCTGCCTAACTAAGAACATCTAGAATATATCAAGCCCTGTTTTATCAAAGCAACACATTACTAGTTTCTAACAAAGGAAAAACAGGTCAACGTTGCCTCTTAGAGTGTCATCAATAATATGTGGAACAATACTGCAGGCATCAAGGAAAAATGCTCTCAGTGGTTCCATGTCTTTTCAGTTTTTCCTGGCTTTTGTGGCATTTCCCAATACTCTTCCTTGCTTTCCTAAATTAATCATATTCCTTTGAAATGGGGACAATATTAGCATACCTTTCTAATTAGTTATATTCAAATTCCTTTGTTCTTCAAGGTTCCTTTGAACCACTGGCCAGAATAAGCTTCAAGTTAGCTCTGGAGACTGTTAAATGAAGTAGAATTTATTAACACTTACTTAGTCTTAACAGGGGTGTGAGGGAGGGTTTCCTTACTGCTTCCCTGAAGAAGAATTTCCAAACTGCTTTGAAGAAGATTTTCCAAACTACTCCCTCAAACTTGTTTTATCGCCCTGTTTTCTGCTTACCACACAACTGGTAAGTGACTCCAGTGGGGTACATAATATCACGAGTCAGAGTTGGGTTTTCTCAGTTTGCTGCAATGGTTTTTGGGTTTATTAAGGAATTTAACACAATTCAGTAACCACAGTACTTGGTAATACACAAAGTACACGAAAGTTATATAAGTCATTACATTACTATTTTTAAAAATTACCATCAATGCTTTACAATTGGTTAACAGGTAAGAATTAACAAAGGCCCTTTAGCAGGTTATTTCTCAACACATTCCCAGCCCCAAAAACATCATCATCTTAAAGGGTACACAAACCTCAAGACAAAGTCATACATATGTAGAGCTTATAGACAGCATTTAAGGGGGAGATCTGCAGCTGGATTTGCCAAGTGCCATTATTTGTACGGTTGCTATTACCATGATGCTGTATTTCTACACAAGATGCGATCACGACTGTACAGACCATAACAATATTACAATTCTGTGGATTAAAAGACACATGAAACATATCCAGAGGGGACATGGTAACCTATTAATTTTGACTATCTATATATTTTCATTTTTTGAAGCAGAGTAAATTATTTAAACTGGAAACTATTTGTATGTAAAGTATCAGCAAAGACACAACTGCAATTAAAATACCAAGACAGAATTATGTAAAACAATGGGATGCTCTATTTTTACTGATGCATAATTACATTTTCATCTTAGCTGTGCCATCCTGAGCATGAAGATATAAATCACTGTAATACTTTCTTTTATTATCAACACATGCTACAAGACCTCTGTATGGTTCCTGTATGAATAGCAGCCAAATCACAGCAATTAAATCATATTTGGACAAGTGACATACAAATGAACTGCTACTGTATAAACCTCTGCTCAATTTAGCCCATTTGCAGGCTTCTAAATCTTCTTTATTTAGGGTCTTAGTACCCAAGAAAGTATTTTCCTGCCAATTATGGGGGTGGACACTCTTTCACATGCAGAAGAGGGAAGTTATTTTCAGAGACTTTATTCCACAAGCCTAGGCAGCCTGCAAGTTAAGCTGGGATCTGATGCACGCGTGACAATGCTGGCACAGCCCAAGGCTCCTGTAGCTCATATTAGGGCTTGCTCACACAACTGCCCATCACAACCATATTCCAGCATCGCAGAATAATACAACATGCATATTGTACCTTGATCAAGTATTTTTCCCATCTGTCTGCTGTGACAGACTTCCCAATCTTTCTCATCAGTTTCAAGTGAAGCTCCACCAATTCTTTTGGTACTGCAATATTGAGACAGAGAGAAAGAAAAATACAAAAAGAAGTCATTAAGTCTGGTGCAAATATTCTTCAATGCTAAACACTGATAACACTGAAACACTGTGACAAACTAAGACATTTTAACAAAACAGAGCCTTCAAGCCTGCTGAAGAGCTGCCATGTGACTGAGAAATGGAGAAAGGTTAATTTAATTATGAGTCTTTTTGTTTAGATTTGCATTTAGGATAACCATCACCTTTCAATTCAAGGATATAGAAGTGATAAACCTGTGGAAATTCTGGCAGTGTTAAAACCACAACTGTACAGGAACTACTCCAGTCAAACACCTACAAAAATAATACTGCAAGCATCACACCTGCAGCTGCCTCCAGAAACCCCAAAGACATATTCTGCACCATGCCTGGAATATGGCTGGATCCAAACTATTTTTTCACCAGGTGCATGGTATGGAAGTAACGTTCCTGAAACTGTTTTCACAGACATAGCTTTGCTATACACTTACTCTTGTACTGGAGGAACAGAGAGGTACAAGATACGGCGCTTGAGGAACGGTTGCCAGAAGTGCTGTGGAGTACAGCTGCACCACTGCTGACACAAAATCAAAGTTTTCCAACCAAATTTATGTATTTCTTAGTGTACACTCCTCAGAAACAATTTAAGCAGCTTGTCTCAGCTCACAGCTGTGATTTATAAATCAATTTGGCACCACCAAGTGGCAAATTTGCAGAACATTTCTTTTATAAGTTAATGAATATCATAACTTCTAAAAAGTATGTAATTGATAATTATTAATGCAACTCTGAATGCCCAGTGACATCAGCTTTCTCATCTGTAATTTGTTGAGAAAAACGTAAAAAATTAACTTTTCAAGTATTTTTATTTCTCTACTCTGCATACAATTTTATGTTCTAAAAGCATTTTCAGCACTCCAAGCACACACACATTGAAAGCTTTAAACCCAAAAAAATTTTATTCTCACAATTTATGATTTTTCTGTTTATTTGACACAAGAAAAACAACTCAGACATCAAATACCTTTGTTCTAAACTAGCTATCACTGAGATGTTTGCTCTTTTACTGATTTATACATTACTGGTGTGAATATTTTCAATGCCTAATTTGAATTCACCCAACATTTGTCTTTCCATCAAGTGCCTCGATTTTCAGGTGAATACACTGAGTTGCTAAAAAATCAGTTTGACAAAAATGCTTGTATTGTTTCAGAAATAAAGAAATTTTATATGCAAACTCCTTTGATAAATAAATAAATAAATATAAAAAGTACCAGCCTGGTACCCTCAAAGAAACCTCTTTTCAGTGTAGATAATTCATAAACAACAAGTCCTGACTTGCTCTCTTTCATTCCATTTGCATATAATATTTCCATTACATACTGAAGACACCTAGTACCTCTCCTTGCTTTTCCTGAAAACTGATGATTTTCATGATTTTGGACTAACATCTATTTTAAAAAGAAAAAGATCAAAGGTCTTAACCCCAATAAGTGCCAAGAAGCTGGCACTAACAAAATTAAGCACAAAACACTTTATACACATGAGCAATTCTATCTATTCTATTCTATCTATGTTTAGTCATACAATTAAACCTCTGCTTGTGTTTTTGTGACATGGAACTGAGCCAGAGTATTCAAAATCTTGCTGAATCAAAGCTTTTGTTCAGCATCCTTTTTTGTTTGTTTTTAATCAGACCTCTTTTTATGGGTACATACTGATAGGAATCCTAGTTTAAAGAAGCACAAGTGATTTGTTTCAAATAATCAAATTCCCAGTCAACAAAAAAAAACCCTGCTAGAGCTTTACTGTTGACAAAAATTTTAAAAATTGGACTAATAGCGTACTCTTGGGTCAGCACATCCTGAGTTGTGTCAGTATCTACAGAAACTTCACTTTTCTCAGTTTCAGCATTTCAGCTCTTGTATTTCCAGGATCTTCAGGATGTATCAATGTGATTACTTCTACAGACTTCACAAAACACTTCACATCCATTCTCCGTTTACTACCCTTTCAAGATGCTTTTCATGTATTACACAATATTAACGACTGGATTTCTAGGCTGGCTTTTTGCCTCTTCCCTTCAGTGAGAGGAATCCCACAGTAGCCTCCTGGTGTAATGAAGGAGGCAGGAGGTTTGGAGAAGAAACTGATGTCTAGTTTGCTCTCTAGGGAGCGTGTAGAGTGCAGCCTGACCAGCCATGTGCCCCAACAACCACAGGAGCAGAAGCCTACAGGACTGAGAAACAAACTCTGTATTAAATCCAAAGTAACTGTAAATAATACAGGATGTACACCTGACTTACCAAAAAACACCAGCTAAGGGAGACGGCCTAGGAAGGCTAAAGAGTGGTGGCAAATGTCTCCCAGAGCACTTAGCGGGCAGGGAGTAAAACTGCACTAGTAAATTCAACTTCAGTCCTCTCAGAAATGCACTGAACCTGCACAACTATAAATTAACTTACTTTTGTTCAGACTACAGAGAATTCCTGAAAAGCATTCATTGAAGTGAGACATCGGTACGGATCATTTTTACAACACTGTTCTACCCTACATGTAAGAGAAAGAACATAACACCAAAGAGAATGGACATAACATAACTATTTTGGGTTGTTTCAGCAATTAACAACTGTAGACTACTATCTCCTTTGCAAAATTTCATCTCCATTCATGTGAGACCTGCATCACTCATTTCAGGAACTTGTATAAGAATATTCTGCATTTTTAAAAATTTCACATAAGGGAAGGAACAATGCACAGCATCCTTCTTGTGTAATTGCCATTGTGTGTGAGGTTTTGGTCAAAAAAGCTTGATGGAACGTATCAAAAAGAACCCTCTAAATCTGAATTATTTTCTCCAACTTTTATGAAACTTTGATCTCTTTGGAGAGCAATAAGGAGTTCTCTAAAACATTCTCAGAATATGCTTACGCAGTGGAGAAAACACCAGAACTGTGAACAGGGCTAATAGCATTTGTGCAGCACTTATGTAAAATAACTGTTTGAAAGAATTGGCTATAATTAAAGCATGGTGCATTCTGCTGGATATTCAAAAATACATACTTTGCATAGGAAGAAGTCATAAGCCAGGAAGAATGAGTCACTATATACAATTATAAGACTTCTGGTGGAGTTCAGCCCATTTGTTAAGCCCCGTACCTCCCTGGAGGGCAGGTTGTCATATGGGCCTTTGGACACTATTCTGTCTACCCCAGCATTTCAAGGAGCATCCTATACATCAGCCACATGTCTAATATTGGGAACATCAGAATAATTGAAATGGAAGAGAAAGCATATAAATATGTGAAAACCCCATCATCTGGCTAGAAAAGCTGTAACTTCCAAACACCTACAACACCACAGATTAAAGACAACTTTGCATGTAACCATAACCCCATTTCACCCCTATTTATTTTCCCTGTCAAAATGAAAAGGCTTTCAACTCGCCTAAAAAAGCCTGAAACAGCAGATGAAAACAGAAAACATGACAAAGTCCTGAGTCCACATGGAGGATGGGGGAATCTGTTATTTTGAAAATTATTATAAACAAAAAATCCTTGGTATCAGAGCAGATCGGGAGTGCTGGACACAGACAGGAGGATCAGAATCATCATGTACACAGAGCACCTGATATTGATGTGGATTGCAAAGCCTATGCCTACTGTCCTCCTTCAGGGACCCAGTAAGGGAACACTGAACTCTTAGTGCTGGGGGGACCTGGGGTGAAAGGAACAAAAAATAAAACTCTGGGACACAAAGGCCGCTGGCAGTTTTCATGCTTCGTGAACACAAACAGGTCTTCCCAGTTACACTAGTAAACCATTTTCCATGCTAACTTGTTTTGGCAAGTGGAGGAAATAAAATGACTCATAAGACATATAAGGCAAGTATTTCCATTAACCATTATGTTCTTTTCCATTCTTCTGCCTTGACCAAAATTACCTGTGCATGCTATGACTACACTGTCAAGTAACACTCCACTGAGCAAGAGGACAGCTGAAATTGATGAGATCATTAATGATCTCCCATCTCCTTTCTGCTAAGGGATGGTAGCTCTCAGCAACCTGCACACAGCTGATGTGGATTAGCTACTGGCACCCTGCACAGAGTTTAATGGCAAACAGAAGATGGTTTCCACCCTGTTCAAACTGCTCTGCTGTGAGTGCTAGAAGGAGCTGTCCTGGAAGCACAGGCAAAGGCAAGAGCATCTCCTCAGACATCAGGAAAGAGTCAGTACGTGGCCACTGTGGAACAGGCTGCACAGAGAAGCTGTGGATGCCCTACCCATACAAGTGTTCAAGGACAGGTTGGATAGGGCTTGGAGGAGTGTGGTCCAGAGAGGGTGTCCCAGTCCACAGCATGGCGGCTGGAATGATCTTTAGGGTCCCTTCCAACCCAAACCATTCTATGGTAATTTTCCACTTAGCCCAACACACACTAACCATGCAGTTAATTCCCTTTACAGACAGATCCTTAGGCATAAAAATTTGCTTACAACCAGTCAGCTGCATCTCTTACAAAAGGCAGAAGAGTCCCCAACTGACAAGTGACCACATTTCCAGCATCTTTAATACTCTCCTTCATTTCTGTGTGAAGTCTGAAGTCCCACTAGCAGTCTGAGGCAGCAAACATCTTGTCTTCTAGATTAGTTTTAACCAAAGAGAAATCTCTCATCTGTTTCATTAAACAACTCGCAAACACTGACTAAAAGAAAGGGAATAGTATCTTCCCTTTGGCACCAGCATTGGTTTATAACAAATATTCTTCTTGAAGAACTATCTAATTTGTTTCTTAACTCAGTATAAGGGAAATGTGAGATTCATTTAGTTATTCATAGAAATTTATAGATCACAGAGAAAAATGGCAGCCTTGGTATGAACTTGGCATGATAAATAAATGGAAAGACAAAACCCCCTAGATTGAAACCAGACAAGAAATTTCAGTAAACCTCTGATAAAAAATTGTGGCAATAAGGAGCACCAACACCTTCACACAGCAAGCTTGGCATAAAAATAATAAATTGGAATCAAGTGACCTCATGTGAAAAACAGCAGTTGTTCCTGATTAAAGGACAATCTAAATATCTTATTTTCTGAGTCATTTGATGAGTATTATCCTACCAGTGTCTAAAAAAAAAAAAGAAAAAAAAAGACGCACAGGAAAGGGGATAAAATGAAACTGCTCTGCCTCCTGAGTGAATGAAAAGAGCAATTAAACACACTGTAATTAAACCACAGATCAAAACAGAACGAACAAGTCACCACGTAGCAGTTTTATATCCTGTTCCTAGAAAGATTGTTGGCAGGCATTACAAACAAACAAACCACGCTCACATTTAAATGACATTGTTATCCTAGGAAAGCACTTTGAAATCTGGATGCTCACCAGCTAGATCATTTTCACACAAATATCCGAGTACATTTATCTCTCTAATCTGTACAAATACGTATTAGAAGACTTTCCTCTTACCTGGACTATTCAGAGCACAGGTCACTCTAACATAGCCAGCAAAGGTAAGATTTTTATCCTGCTGGTAAACTCCCTCCTACACATTCCCATGAGAGGAACCCAGCACACTACCACTTTCACTGCCGCTTGCAAATGAATCGTGACCAACATGGCAAGTGTTTTCAACTGGGACCAAAATACCTTTTCTACCACCAGTTCTTTTGGTAATTACATCACCAACGTAACAGACCTTGCTAGCAGAGTTGCATCCTGACCTCATTGCATCAGTCCAATCCAGCACTGCCAAGTCCCAGCACTAAACCACATCCCCAAGTGCTGCATCTACACATCTTTTAAGTAAATCCATGAACAGTGACTCCACCACTTCCCTGGGCAGCCTACTCCAGTGCTTGACAAGCCTTTCCATGAAGAAATTTTCCTAATATCCAAACTAGACCTCCTCAGCACAACTTGAGGCCATTTATTCTTGCCCTATTGTTTGTTACCTGGGAGAAGAGACCAACCTCCACGTGGCTACCACATCCTTTCAGGCAGTTGTAGAGTGATAAGGTCCCCCAAGCCTCCTCTTTGCCAGAATAAAAAATTCCAGTTCTCTCAGCTGCTTCTCACCAGACTTGTGCTTCAGACCCTTCACCAGTTCTGTTGCCCTTCCCTGGACACACTCCAGCACCTCAATGTCTTTTTTTGCACTGAGGGGCCCAAAACTGAACAAAGGATTCGGTGTACAGCTTCATCAGTGCAGGGGATAGTCATTGCCTGGGTCCCACCAGCCACACTACAGCTGATACAGGCCATGATGCCACTGAGCTTCTTGGCCACCTGGGCCCACAGCTTGCTCATGTTCAGTGGCTATCAACCAACACGTCCCAGTCCTTTCCCAAGAAGCAGATTCACAAACACTCTTTCCTAAACCCACAGCACCACCTTGAGCACCCTTTTTTCCCATATCTTTTATTCTACAATCTTCTCTTGTCTAACGTTCAATCTGCTTCAATACACTTTGCTTTCTAATGCCCACACTACCATCAGTCACCTTCTCATTGTATATGAAACTGAGATTAAAAAAATCACTGTCATTGTCATCAGCATAACTCTTGAAGCTGGAATTAAAGGCCATACAGAAGTAAACAAAATTGCTGGAGAGCTGTTCTTCAGCAGCCCTTTAGCAGATAGAAGATGACTTAATTTTTCACAAGCCCCATATTTCATTCTCTGGCTATTAAGTGCCTAGAAATGTTAGGGACTTTTTAAGCTAATATTTTACAAGGAACAGCAGAAAGGATAACAAAAGCAGCACTGATGTTAGAATAAAGCATAAAATTTAGCAAGAAAAGCATGCTGTACCGTGCAATGAAAAAGAATAGGAAGTAGAAGAAAAAAGATTACTTTTAAAACAATGCAGGAAAAAATAGCACAGAATCTATTTCAGAAACTGGAAATAGTCCAGGAAAGACAGCAAATGGAAGCCCAGCTTACTGACTCAAAAAACATATTGAATAAAAAATGGGCTCCAGTCCACAAACTTAGGACATGTGAAGAGCAAGTAAGACAAATCAAGCTGTGGCAGCAATATGCAAAAACAAGCAGAATGCCCCTAAAAACAGGTACTGAAAACATCTGAAATTGTCAGACTGCCATTGTTGGCAGTTAACTCACATGCAGGGACAACACTGTACATTTCTACCGTCTAAAGTCAAGTGCACTTGACTTGCTGATCTGTCATCTGGGAATATGCAAACCCTGACTGAAACTGATGGGACCACACCCCATGAAAGCAAAGACATGGCAGTACAGGTATCCTTCATTCTAGCTGGTACAAACAGAACACTAAAATTACTCCAGGACCCTCCTGCCTGCTGATGCATCTCAGTCTCCAATACAACCAAGATGTTTAAACCATGAACAGAAAATCCTCTTCATTTCCTTCCTTAGCCCCGAACTGTGTAATTGGAATTCTCAAGGTTCAATGACAAAGGTGAAAAGTTATTGTAAAGATTACACTTTAGGAGAGGATTCTAGAGTGCTTCAAAGCTCCTCAGTGCTACTATGCAACTCCATGGCTGCATGGATATACTGGGGTAAGATCACTTCAGAGAAATTTCAGTAGTTAGCTTTTTCTTCCACTGCAAGAAGCAGGCAGAGATGAGCTGCAGTGGTTGGCATCAACATGCCCAGTTCAGGCACTAGGAGCCAACCTTTGGAGCATGATGAAGAATACACTTGCCCACTCTGCTTGTGTTAGGCACAAAGGTGTCTGACAGAAGGCACAAGTGGAGTTAAGAGCCGTAACAAAAAGAACAAGCAGGTTGATCAGAGGGGTTGATCCAACTCTGCAATAAGAAATGCTAAAAAGGCACATACTCAGAAGGGCAAACCTTCTCCAGAAATATCAGTAGCAAAAGGAAGATTTACATCCAGATGTCAGTCTGGACAGAGGCACTTGCTGGCCACTACAATCATGGATATTCACTCTTGCAGAAAGGGTGTAAGCAAAAGAGGTTGAGATGGCAATGTTCACCATGCTCACCTTTTGATCTAACACTAAGAAGCTGCACAGCCATTCCAGCAGTAAAATTTAATTCAGTGTCTTCATTTACTCTCGGACCAAAATTACAACACCCTCTCCTAAGAGGGTGGCCCAGAAAGAAGGTAAGCAATTAGAAGAGAAATGCAAAATTCAAGGGACCAAGGAAAGAAGTAGAGAAAGTATAATTCCTGTGCAAAGGAGCCTGAGCTTTCATGTCTCCACCCAACTCCTGGAATTTTTTAGATATTTTGCCATTAAGAAATAGGAAAGGGCAGCAGCATAGCAGTAGGAGTCATCTAAGCAAATGTAGATATTGACACCTGAGCTAATTCCATATAATCCATTTACAACCCATATAGAGAAACACACTTTCAGAAAGAGTCAGCTCATCCTGAAGTAAAACATCTGAGCTCTGCTAAATACATTTGGAGAGATTAATTTTGTTAGAGAGTGTCTGGCAACTTTTTCCAGAAAAAACACCTCTTTCAGTGGGGGAAGGTCTTAAAGAAACAGGAGTATTATAAGGTACTGGAGGTGGGAACATCTCATTCTTAAACCCTTCCCTAAGCTCTTACGCTCCCCGTTACACATAGAATTACCACTGCAGATCTGACTTGAGCTCCTACAATTTATCTGTGCACAAACACTTCCAGCAGACAAAATCACATCTAAGCATGGCAGCATTTAACTTCAGATGAAAGCTTATATCCTGCTATGTTAAACTAAAGCATCCTCAGTGCAGTGAAATAAGTGAAGTGTTTAGTACACATGAGCATAGAGTTGTACACATCAGTAGTTAAGAAGCTGACAGCTTTATTTAGCTTTATTCATTTAATGAACATAACAAGCTGCTTTTAACACTTTCTATTAGAGGATAAGTTGAATCAAATGCCTTTTTCACTCCATTATATGAAAATAAGTAAATGCATTTTAATCCCTTACTTTGTTTTGTTTCTAGAAACACCCCTCTGGTGTCAATTTTGCCACATTTCTCACGTACTGTCCAAGGGTGAATATTAACAGCATTAACAGGGGGAGGATGTTGATTATACTACAAAATCACTTTCTCCCACATCTCTCACTTGAATAAAAAGGCAGTATTAAAAAACTCAAGTTGAATAAAAACCACCTTTCTAAAGCAAGTTTCATTACCAAGAATGGTATATATGAGGAATTAAAATTCCTCAATCTTCTCTTCAAATGGAAAAATCCAACCAACCAAAAAGAAACAACCCCAAGCCTGACAACACCAAAGAGCCCCAGATATTTATCCTCTTCCATGCATCACATGAGATCTACTACAAAGACATTTCTGTCCTTTCTTAGATTTAATTTTAAAACAGCACTTTTTTTTCTCCAGTCACTGGTGACCCAACCTGTATTTCAAATAAAACTCATTTACATTCACGGTTTCACCATTTTATCTTTCATTTACTAACAATTTTACTGAACCATAGCAACAGGCAAGTATTTCTTTGTAGTTTCTCAGTAGCTGTCAAATATTGCAGACACCTTTTTTTTTTTGAAAGCCTAGTCTTGCAAACCATAATCTTTTTCATATTTTTTATTTACTGGACCCTAAAGAAGTACAAAAATAAAACTACAGTGCAAATACACACATTTTATGCTTTTCAAAGCATCCAGCAGTGACAAACTGGCACAGAAACATTTGAGTACTACTCAATAAGCATTTGGTATTTGACAAGCAGCAGCATTATGTGAACATTAGGTTTTTTTAAGGATCAGGATAAGCAAACTTTGAAGGTGAAGCCAACGCAAGTCATTCTGCAATGCAGAACACACTCCCTGTCAACTGGAAATAAGTAACTTCATGCTTGTTCTGCTCTAAGGTAATATGAGTTCATTAATCTATCAGCAGTGCAAGTGAAATTTTAAAATAGTTTATAAAAATATCAGATATCCAGAATGAGATGCATCATATCTCAGAGACTTGGGCAAAACAATCATAACAGAGCAACATTTCCAGCAGCTGACAAAGATTTCTGCAAAAGGTAGCAGTCATACAGCTGGATGAAAGTTATTCTACAGATAAATTTATGATCCCAAACAAAGAATTCTACAACTTTAACCCAATTAGCACAGAATTTGAAGGTTCTTTTATATCATTTCAGAGCTCGTAGCAACTTTTTGTCCATTATGTCTTAAGAAACCCAGGAAGCATGTGAGAATAGAAATTTAAGAAGCAGAATTGTCCAAGACAGTTATCTGACAAAGTGTTTGTAGTACATAAAAACACAGTGTGGTTTTTCACCAACTCCCTTAAGTCTAGATCTAAAATGAAGAATGATTTAGACTTAAAGCAAACCATATCCTCTTGAGAACTGGTAACCAAATCATGCACTAAGTGAAGATTCACAGAAGCTTCATTCCTTGAAATGCCCAGCTCTTAGGTATGAATTTCTAAGAGCAAACTCATGTTTTGACCTGTCAACACTATTAAGATATCTACCCCCATTAAAATAATTCTTTTAATTGCAATAAATGGTTGTAACTTTGGGGCCGTTGCAGCTTCCCAGGGGAGCCAAGACTGTTACCTTCAGGGTCAACATTATCTCCTGTCTGTCCAGGCAACCTCAAAGCCTCAGACCCCTTTGCCAGACTGGCAGCACTGCTGCCTCCCTGCCTCTCAGTAACTCAGGCTCAGCTGCTATCAGACACCTCGTACACAACTTTTAATGTGAGCTAGAAAGTAAGACAAGGGTAACAGCCTGAAGGGACACTGAAATTGTTGCTACCATTTCCACAATGCCTGCCATCACTGAGTCCTCATGTCTGAGATACAAACTCTCCAACCTACACAACCAGAGACACATGCTATCTGGATCTGGGAAGAACCTGGCAGCTTGGGCTGCAGACAGATGGAAAGTGTCACAAAGTAACCCAAACACACAACAGTATCTGAAAGCATAATACTTCTGCCATCAAATCCTTCCTTCCCTTCCCAGATAATACAAAACAGACATGAAGGTCAACACACTGAGCAGTAAAAACAGCTGAGAGTGCACCGCATTTGGAAAAGAAAACGATGAGCCATGGTGTGTATCACTCGATGTGCCAGTGACCACCAGCTGCTGTTTCAGAACATGTGTAAAGAAAATGTACAGCACGTGTAACAAAATTACCTGCCCCTAGGTTAGCTTTAAATCACCTTTTCACAGAGCCTGGCTTAACATAAAAACAAGAAACTTCATGTTCTTAGTTTTATTTTAAAATATTTTCACTACAACTCAATGTTCATCAGTTTCTAAATATTTCTGGGTTCTGGCCTCAATAATAATTTGCAGCAATCAGCTGCAATTACAGAACATGTGAAAGGCATCTAAATCTCAATTATTTTTGAGTTTCATTCAATGCACCATTTTTCTGGTCTTACACTATAAAAGGAATGCAAAACTCTAGGAGTCTTGCTTTGAATACTTTTAAAAATGCCCTCTGAAGTCAACAGTATAAGCTGTCATGCAGTCCAGTCCTCCTTCCTCTACATTCCACATTATCTTCTAAGGTGGAGCTGCCACAGCTGAGCAATAAAATCGAACAAGCAAACAAGCGAATGACAAAACAAGAGGCAGATACACTACTCAAAATAATATATCCCCCAAGTTTCAGCATGATTCTCAGCCCACTCCTCATGCTATCTGTTACTTTGTTAATTTTAAAACTCCATGTCCAAGTTAATAGGATGCTTTCCTGACTTACCACCATACTACCTAGAGCATTTTGTTGAGCTAACAGCTAATTTTAAATACTCTGGAATGTATTTGTTATAAACATTTTCCTTTATGATGCGATGCATACTTACAACTCTCCTTCATTTGCAGTTTAGTTGCCCATTGGCAATATTATATTATCAACAGCACTGCTTCCCCTTAGGCTGAATTAGCCATCTTATACCTTGATCTTTTAAAAAACAACTCATGCCCTTCTAGCTCCTTAGCAAATGAGATTAATTGTCCACGCTATAAAACAAAAATATAGAAATTAGGAATTCTACTTTATTTATACTACAGTGACCAAAATACAAAATAAACTATTGTTCTAACCAACTTCCTGTTATTTAATCAGTTTAATGTTTATCATGGTGCTTTCCCTCTGCACTGATGGCCACTCTGGATGCTGGCTCACGTTCAGTGGTTGACTTGGCTTGAGAGACGCACTCCCTCATGTTCTGCCAGCTTTCTGCCAGGTAGGGTTGTAAGAGCTGGACAGAAAGCAAAGGCCTTCCTTGGCAAGTTCTAACTTAAAATCAACAGCAAGAACACAGACCACTGGTAACATCAGTTTGCATTAACATGCTGGGCTGTAGACTGCACAGGCTAAAAACATTCTCCATGCCTCACCTGATTCCCCCTGCCACAAAGAATAACGTCAAAGAAAGGGCTGGGCATGAGAACTACTATCTGGGTCATGCCACGTAAGGTTGCTCTGGAACGCCAAGTTAACCACCTTAATCAGTGACCTCCTTAAAAATACTGCATCTGTATGTAAGCATATGTCAAACATGAGCCATCTATCTTTGCTTTGGAGGAACTATCCATGCTTTCAAAAGAAAACAGCAGAGTATTTGTCTCTGGAGAATACCTAATACAACTATTAGAACTCTGAATTTACAATTTCATAAAGTTCATCAAAACTAGAAGTAAAAAGCTCCTTGCTTTTGATTTCTTCAATCTTTGCTAAAGTGTTTAAAACATGCTAGTCGCTCAGATTTCCATTTCTTTACTCAAATACACACCTGTATTTTTTTTTTTTACCAGCTGTACTTCTAAACTTTTTCAGAATGCCAAGCTAATACCTAATCCAGGCAATTCAGCATGCTTCCACATTATTAGCCATGTTCCACATAATTTCCTAATACATCAGTTTCACCATATTTTATCATTTTTACCAGAAAGGCCAAAGATATCAAAAGATAGCAAAAGAACCAAGATATCAAAAATTAGCCTAATTAACACCTTATGCAAAACAGTTATTTAAGTTCTCAGTAACATACTTATTTTAATCATTGCATTGTGGCTGATGATTTTAGCCATCCATGTCTCCTAGATTTTTCTTCTTTTTATGTAACACATTTTTCTGTCCACATGTTCTGGAAATTCCCCTTGGACATTTCAGCTTCCTTCCTTCTACTACTAGCTATGAATATGTTCTCCTCCTGGACTTCAGCGGGGTTAGATTTCCACCTTTCAAACTATTTCTACTCAGCATACAAACCGACCCTTAGCCCTTAGGCTTATCCTCACCATCCTACTCCCATTTGTCCAACTTGTATTCAGAGACATCTACTAGCTTTGTGAGCATGCTCTATCATGTAGGAGATAGTGCTTTTATTCCTTGATTTATGACTACTCCTTCTGGTCTCCCTTTATTAAGGTTAGGTCTTCCAAAAGCTTCCTTCTTGCCATACCAATTTTTCTTACCTGCTGCTAAACTTTCTTAACCTTGATACACAGTGCTAACATGTTATTTAAGAGGTCAGCTAATGCTGTCTGCTACAGATTTTGTCTAAACTTAAATATACATTTCAAGGGATAATTTTGCCACTTAAGGGAAGTGTCTTTTGCAAAGCAGGGCATTCACATCGTCACTCTATGCCAGCTTAAACTGGTTCCCTCTCAACTACCACCTCCAGGCAATACTGGGAGAGGGGTTAAGTGTTCCTTTTTGTTGTTGTTGCACCCCACCACACAGCTTGGATGCTTTATTGCAATATATTGTTGATAACTACAAGAACAACACACTGCAGGCTCTGGGATCAAACTAAAATTTCTACACTTTATCATTCACTAATTAATACAGCTTTTGTGAACTATCACAGCTCATTCTCAAGAGAAAACCTTTATAATCCTGGTAGTCATTAATACTAAAATGAAATAAATGTGCCCTAGCACTGGTGCTCCTAGATAGCTGTAGATAAGTTGGAAAATAGCCAGGGCAGTACCAGAGGGACACTGAGTAGAGTAGAAAATAAAGTGTTTACTTACACACAAATCTAATCAACCATTTTTATTCAGCATACTACTGGTTCAGGACAACTGTTAGGAGAAAAAAATTGTATAGCTCTAGACAACCAAAAAACCAGGCAGAGCTTCATGCTGATAAGCACCATTTTCCTGGAAAAGAGGATTTTCAAGATGAGGATAGGTAAGGTATAATTTGCTTCATACCCATCCTTCAAATATCGACCAAGCCTGTGAGTTCAAAGGTATAAGCAGCATTTTTCTCCAAAGTACTAAAAGACCTAAATGATCATAATGGAAAGAAACCGAATACTAAAAAAGAGCTGCTGAAACATAGGAATCTCGAAAATTAGGCCTCCTCTCACTTAGAGAGATTGTTTTCCCCAGACCACTAGACATCAACATGGTTAGAATATCTATAGAAGTTCTGAGAAATTCTCTGCTGCTTGAGCTTTAAGAGCTTTGTTTAGCTCTTGGGGAATATATGACACACTGACAAATGCTAGAGGCTACTAAGGAATACCTGTTAATGCTAAAATGTTCGTCTAGTTTTATAAATGAGCTGAAGCAAAGGAAAGTTCATTGATTTGGAGAAAAAATGGAAGAGGAGAAAAGGTAATGAAATAGGGTGGAAAGATCAGCTTACTGCTATGAACAGCCACAGACCTTGCTATTCCACAACTAGAACATTGTGCTCTTACTGCAAGGCTGGAGGAAATAAAAGAATACACACACCTTTTACAAATTTTATTATTTCTCAATGGTTTAAACATTTTACTGAACTCAAGAAACATCAACAGCCAACCATTAAACTCCGCTGCACTGCTCTGCCCCATCATCAGTGCTCAAGTAGGGAGTAATGAAGAGCCTGCAGCACAGTGGGAGGGTGCTCCACAGCACCACAGCCCACACAGCCAGCCTGGCAGTTCCCCCACCATGGGATGGGTGATCCCTGCAGTGCACACTGCATTCCCAGGGAACACTGCCTGCGTCAGAAGATACTCCTTGAATGCAAATTAAGCCCTCTCACCAGCCATACACCTACTTTCCCTTCCAGAGGAGCACAAGAGAGATTGTCCTAGGAGGATACCAGAAGAGACTTGTCCCAACTATGGCAGATAACACCAAGTCCTGAACACCTCCAACTCCCAGCTGTCATGAACGTGGAAGAACACAGCTGTACCAAGAAGCATTGTACGGGCCAGAGTGAGACCTTGATATTAAAATGGGCACTTCCAAAGAACTGCAAGATAACTCACTTTGAGGCAGCAGTGAGCACATAGCCACAGCATTCTTTATCAGGTTATCTATTCATCATTTTCCCCATCATCTGCCCCTTCCTGACTGTTCGGTAGCTCCTGTCCTCTGCTTCACCCCACACACAGGAATTCTTTCTGTCATTGTGATCAGGATTAATCAGCATAGATTCATTCAATCATGCTTGACCAACCCAATTGGCTTCTACCATGAAACAACTACCTAGATGGATGAGGGAAGAGCAGTGGATATTGTGAACCTTGACTTTAGCAAGGATTTTGACAATGTCTCTCACAATATTCTCATAGACAAACCCAGGTAGTGTGGACTGGATGAGTAGACAGCAAGGTGGAACAGCTGATCCCAAAGCAGCACAGGATCTAGTTGGAGGCCCCCAAGGTTCAATACTGAGCCCAGTACTGTATAACTCATCCATCAATTACTTGGATGGAGGGGTAGATGGCTCTGCAGCAAGTTCATTGGTGACACAAAGCTGGGAGGAACAGCCAACACCCCAGAGGGCTGTACAGCCCTTCAGAAGGGCCTTGACAGGTTGGAAAGATGGACAGAGAGGAAGGAACCTTCTTAAATTCAGCCAGGGCAAACCCAGGGTGCTGCACCTGGGAAAGAATAAACTCACAGAGCAGCACAGGCTAGGGGCTGACCTGCTAGAAGTGAGCCCTCTTTCTTCCAAAGGACCCAGGGGTCCTTTGGACAGGGTGAACAACAACCATGAGCCAGCACTGCCCCTGTTGCTAAGAAGGCCATCCCTAAGGTATCCTGGGATGCCTTAAGGAAAGCCTTGCCAGCAGGATGAGGGAGGTGATCCTGCCCCTCCACTCAGCCCCAGTAAGGCCACATCTGGAATGCTGTGTCCAGGTCTGGGCTCCTCAGTACAAGAGAGACATGGAGCTCCTGGAGGAGGTCCAGTAGAGGGTTATGAAGATGATTGAGGGGCTGGAGCATCTTTGTTAGAAGGAAAGGCTGAGACCTATGCAGCCTCAAGAAGAGACAGCTGAGAGGGGATCTCATCCATGTATGTAAGTATCTAAAGGGAGGGTGCCAAGAAGATGGATCCAGGGTCTCCTCAGTGGTGCCAAGCACTAGGACACAAGGCAATGGACAGAAACAGATGTACAGGAAGTTCCACCTGATTATGAGAAAGAACTTCTTTATCATGCACTAGAACAGGCTGCCCAGAGGGGTTGTGGAGTCTCCTGCTGGAGATATTAAAGAACTGTCTGGATGCAATCCTTTGCAATGTGCTCTAGGATAACCATGATTTAACACAGAATTGGATCAGGTGACCCACTGTTTTCCCTTCCAATCTGACCTGTTCTGTGATTCTATAATGTAAATGTCAGCTTTGGGATGAGCTCAGAAGGGTATGTACCAGGCAGTGGGCACTAATAACTGCACATATCTATCAGCTAAGTGTTCTTACACTAGACAATACAGCTTGAAGTAATCCCACATAAGAGAAAAGAAGTTCATGGTAAGTACTGAAAACTAAGGAAGACCCTGAGCTACAACAATGGATGCAGGGAGAATATTCTGAGAAACTCTTAGAGCTTCTGTAGACCTCTGAAGCTGGCCAAGGCAAAGTGGTGATGGATTGCTGGATAAACCATCCACCTTACATTCAATAATGGGGTCACACACAACTCATTTTGATGTTTATCAAGTTCTTCAATACAAATGTACCACAGAACACTGGCCACAAGAATTTCCACCTACATTCCTGGTTCTTATATACTTGTCCTGAAATAAATCTTAAGACTGTGACTTGGAAATAATATCAGAAGCTTTTCCTCCAGTTCTGTACCAACCAAACTGTGTCGGAATTCAATATAGCCACCTACTAAAAGCATACCACTCTTCCTCAATGAAGCCACATGCTCCAACAGAATCTGCATAATCCCTAAGAAGGCTGAGCTTTGCGAGGGGGCTTCAGATGCTCTGTAGCTCATCTGTGCCCAGAGAACAGTATCCCCAGTTCCTTTTTTCCATTCCATATGGCATTCTGCCATCTCTTTCAGATGGACAGTGTTACTGGAAAGAGAATGAATTGCTTCTCTCACCAGCAATAGTGTTTTCCTGGCTTCTATGCTGGATCATGAGATGTGGAGTCTACCTAAAACTGCATTAACAGCATAAATATAAAAGCACACTAGGATGAGCTGACATGCCAGCTCAATACACATAAAGGTATAAAGTCTCCCCATGGAAAAACTAACAAAATAGGAATAGTTATGAGATAACTATTTCCAAGGTAAAATTCACTTCTTAAATGAATAACTGAAGAGCATGTGTAGATGTGGCACACTGACCTTAACATCAGATTAATCTACATTGACTGAAGTGTAGACCAGGTGAGTTTATTCTGCATTAAAGACTTATTTCCCATGAAGTCGGCACAAGAATGATCCCCTGGCTACTCATTTTCTCCAGATTTGACCCTTTTATGCTGTTTGAGGATATCCGCTCCAAGTCACTGAAGTCTACCTTCAACAAATTATTCAGTTTGGTGTCTAGAAACATGAGTGTGTAGCCTCCATCATAAAAAATGAAACAAGCACAGAAAAAATACACCAAGTTCTAACGGTCACTAGCTATGCTTTTATTCTCCACTAGTTAGTTCCTAAGTTAAAAATGCAGCATTTTACTAACAGGTGGTGGATGAATAGCTTTGACATAAATGTTTTGGTTCAGTCCCTAGATGCAGCAGGAAGGCACTATTATATACTTATATTCCACAAATACAGTCAGGTCAGCCTGCATTAAGGTGATAACTACTTGACTGATTCAGAACAGCAGTTAAAATTTCTTATTCACAAAAGAAAGGGTGTGAAAAGACATGAACACTCAGGCCTCCAGAGATGAAAAGCATTACCTCCTGATACAGCTTTACGGTAGAAGAAACCTTTTAATATCAATATAGCCACACACTTAATATGTTAACGAAGAAGATGCAGCAATATATAATGTGAGAATAAACCCCACCCACCCAGCACTACAGACACTACCAATATTATATGTCAGATTTTGGACATTTACATAAGAGGACACTGCATGAAATAATCCTTCTTCATTGAAACCAAGTAATAAATCTTATGTACAATATCAATTATTAAATTTAAAGTGAAGCAATGTTTGACAGTACTTCCATATCACATTTATCACCTACTTTTAATACTAACCAATCTACTGTGGATATTACGAGTTGCTGCAACGTATCACAACTTTTTACCTAAGAGTAACATCAAACCCTGTAATGTCTGATCAACAGTACACAAACATGCTTGATATCAAACATTAAATACAAGAAAAATCAAATCACATTAACAGAACACCATTTCACTACCCTTTTCCTTGGGAACACAGCTGAT
This sequence comes from Pseudopodoces humilis, assembly GCF_049639895.1. Taxonomy (NCBI): domain Eukaryota; kingdom Metazoa; phylum Chordata; class Aves; order Passeriformes; family Paridae; genus Pseudopodoces; species Pseudopodoces humilis. The sequence continues at coordinate 84,892,013 of NC_142201.1, read as the reverse complement.
CTTGAAAGTCTTGCAAGCTCCTTATGATTAGATAGAGTTGCCTTTGTTTGTTATATTAAGCAGCTACAAAGTTTCAGGTATCTTTCTCCCATATATATTCAGCAGCAGTTTAAGTCAACTTTAATTGTTAACTTCTTCAGAGAATGGTTAAGAACCCTTGAGCTTAACGTTGTATTACTTTCCTGGTATTGGAATGACAATAAAAAAATCACAAACATAACCTACTGAAAACAAACTATTTCAATATCCAAATTAATTTGAAAAAATGTTTTAGGTGTCCAGAAGATTGAGGGAAAATACAGTAACTTATAAAACATAACTTACTGCTTTGAAGTATGGTAGCCCTGAAGACTTTTTTTTTTTTCAGGTATACCCTACAAATAGTTTGCACAGGTTTTCCATAAGCTGCCTGCCATTAACCTAAGCACTCATTATAAAGACAGAAAAGGGGAGAAGAGATCCAGAAAAATGAACCTCCTACCAGGCATTTGCACCTCACCATGTCTTTCTTTAAATCATAAGCCCTGGTCAAAACATGCAGAGGGGTTTTATTACAACACCCTAGTCAAACATAACACATTCATGCTGCAATTAAGCAACAATCTTCCAGGCTAGGTCAGTCTGTCAGGGTGACTGTCAAGAGTCAAAGGTGACAAAGAAGTTTGAGCTGCAGTGAGAGCATGGAAGAATGCTTCAGATTGGAAATCCACACAAAATTCACTTACTGTTTTCAATAATATCTTTAGCATGATCTTCACCAGCAAGATTTTGATGCAATTTTACTGAAAGAACACACAAAGCATGTGTACTTGTGACCATTTCAATGAAGAACAAATCAAACACCACACTGCTAAGAAAAGCCTGCAAAATCGATGAGCTAATGCAGCCTAGCACACTTTGGAAGATGCCATTCACCTCTGGGAGAGGTTCTCCCATTCACACACCAGGGAACCTGGCAAACCAGCAAGTGTTTTGCGTAGTCATGTGTAAAATTAGATTTCTGTTGTGCAAGCTAACATTCTACTAATATTTTCATTCACAAGAGACCAAGTGCTTAATTAACATCTATACCAATTCTCAAGCTATTTACTGACACAAAGGAGGTGGTGACTTGTTAGCATGGTTCCTTAAACACAGTCCTAAATACAAATATAGTTTTTGCCCCCCTCTACCACATTTTTTACTATTTAAATTTTCAGCTTCTACTGCAAGTAATAACTCTCTCCAAAATAAATCCAAAAAAAGTCCACCAAACCAAAAGGAAAAAAACAACTAAACAAAAAAATCCCAAGCAAACAAAAGAGCCACTACAGCATTTGTTCATAAGAACAAAGAGAAAAAGTATTGCTTTCCTGTGATAATTTGTTCCTGTTTGCAGTTTTGCCTTTGGAAACAAGCAGAGGCAAAGGAGATGCAGTACCATAGCATAAGGCAGGATGATCTATATCATTACCTTAGTTTTGCATCTAAAGTACAGCAACATAGTTGTAATGACAGCTCTCAGCCACCAGAAGTTACAGCTAAAATCATATACTGGGTCCCTGTGGTGGACTTGGAGTTAATATTCTTCATAGTAGCTGGTATGGGGCTTTGTTTTAAACAGTGTTTATCATCCTGGCATGATTTGGGTTAAAAGGGACCTTAAGGATCATCTAATTCCAACCTCCTATCATCAGGAGACACCTCCCACTAGACCAGCTTGCTCAGAGCCCCAACCAACCTGGCCTTGAACACTTCCACGGAATGGAGAAGCCACAGCTTCTCTGGGCAACCTGTTCCTGTGAATACCAAGTTCATTTTGTTGTTGCTGAGCTGCACTCACACAGAGCCAAAGCTTCTACTGCTCCTCACTGACCCCACCAGCAAGGGGGATGAAAGTGTACAAGGAGATGGGAGGGGACACAGGCAGGACAGCTGACCCCAAATGACCCAAGGGATAGCCAGACTACACGATCAGCATGTAAAGCTGGGGCAAGCAGAAAAAGGAGTGGAACATTGGTAACCATGGCGTTTGTCTTCCCAAGCCATCACCTTACACATGACGGAGCCCTGCTGTCCTGGAGATGGCTGAACACCTGCCTGCCTATGGCAAGTGGTGAACAAGTTCCTCATTTTGCTTTCCCTTTTCCTGCTGCCTGTCTCAGCCCACTGGTTTCCTAACTTTTATCCTTCCAATTCTGTCCCTCATCCCACCGTGGGGACAGTGAGTGAGTGGCTGCACAGGGCTGAGTTGCCAACTGGGGTTAAACCACAGCAGTTGCTTTTTAATAAACCCTATAAGAAACAATTTACTTTCAGAGGCATATCAACTAGCAAATCTTGTGAGTTAACACTGCCACCATCTTGACAGACACTCAACTTTAACCCTTTTCTAAGACATTCAAGATTGTCAAAACTGCAACACAAGTCACAACATTGTACTTAAAGCAAGAATAAGCACCCATAAAGGCAGGATAATTATTCTTCATAAAATCTTCACCAGACAACTATAGGTCATATTACTTTTTTTCAATGGTTACAACTTTTAAATGAGCCACCAAGCAGAAAAATTAGGCTATTTTATCACAGAGCTTTTTTAAGTAGCAGACTATTTCCAGATCTCTCAGTTTATCCTGTTATTCAATAGGAATGGGTGAAATCAACACCATACATTCTTATTTTCCCAATCAAGTATGTTTGACATTACTCACTAAATCCCAACCTGTGTACAGTAGGTTAAAGCATGCTACTAATACAGGTTAATTTGCTATCGCAATTAGTCAGACCAGCATTGAAAACTATTCATACCTGAGCACTGCTGTCCTTACTATTTGTCTTGAAATTCTCAGCTAAGGAGAGGTAATACATCAAAGTGTTGTCTATGTGATTACAAAAATCTAAAAAACCCCTAAGAAATAACTGATAGCTTCCTATCTGTCAGCAACTGCTCAGCATCCCTTCCTGTACGGAAAGGTTATACCTTGCTTCCTTAATAATGAGCAAGTACTTTGTTCTAATTGTTAACAGGAAAGAAAATATGACTGTTATACAACTACTGAACAACATCCAAAGTTAAGCTCCTTGTTCTCCTAGGGGCTCCTAATGCCAAGGAAGTAACTTCTGCCGTCATCTCCCAAGAGTAACTCTTCAGACAAGACAATATAGGCCATGCTTAAAAAAAAACTAAACAACCAACCACAAACAACAACACCCACAAAAAAATTCCACATTTTTAAACTGCTGAGTATCTAAACTTTTTTTATCAAAAAAGTTTTAAAGATAATTAAGAAAACCCTCAAACTACTGATTCCTTTCCTTGATTGCAAGATTAATATGAAGAGGAGTTACAAATAGGTGTTATGTCAGTTGAGATTTAATTTCTAAAAATTCAGGAGAAAAACCCCAACACTATGAGGTTCTGTAGCTATTTCCCTAGATTTTATTATGTCACTGCAAATACACTGTCAAGCAATGCTAGTATCAAAAGCAAAACTAACTGTACATTACAAACTGAAAACAAAATCCTTTTGCATTACAAGGAAAACTACATACAATTGTAAATAACAAATGTTCAGAAATAAAAGAACCCCTTCAGTTTTCCACCATTGTTTAGCAACTTTACAACTTGTACCCTTACAAGCACCACCTGGAGGGCTACTTGAAGTAAAAATCATGTAGAGAAATCTAGTCACTGCAGCCATTTTCCCAAAAAATGCACCAGGTAATAGTGTGCACCACAGACCAAGACTACAGACCAAGCCAAATGAGTTGGTTTTATCAAAGGAAAAGATATCCAAGACACCCACCAATTATCAGACTTTCTTTCTTAGAGACGATAATTATCTCTACAATTACATCAGCTACACCAAGCACAAGCAAAGAACCCCACTACTTCACACATTACATTTTCAGAAGGTGCATCTGCTCCCATTTGAGGGGGCTGTTCTAAAGCAGGGAGAATGTCCCTTGCCAAACAGGAAGGGCAATATAAAGTTTAAAAATTCGACAAGTATCAAATCAACCCATAAAGCAAACTGTAACACAAGTCATTTGAAATCTTTTTAGAAAAGAGTCATCCAGTAAACACCGCCCTGTTGACAACCCCCACTGTGCAATTAAAACTCATCAGAAATTATAGTGTTTGGGTATTTTTTAATAAAATTAATATTTTTAAAACACAGGCCACTATCTCACCTTTTCAGTTTAATTTATTCTGCAGTGCACATAACTAAACTACTCTTACATATCCATTCACTTTGTGCCACACAGTAAGAGCATTAGTTTTCTTTGCAGACACCACTTTAAAAATGACTGTTTTCACTAAAAATTCAAACTTTTAAATGTGTTGGTGTTTTTATTAATAAGTTTTGCAACAGTTTAACAGAACAACGTTTTTTCTAAACAGTTTCTCAAGACTGAGACAGTCCTTTATATAGAATAAGAGGAGTGGTGGGGAATTGAATCGAAATATGTTTTCCACAGAATTTTGTAGATTTCAGCTGTCTCTTTCATGTTGACAGACAACATGAGGAGAAAACACATTAATCATGTTTCATTCGGTTTCAGCAGTGGCTGTTGTGAATTCACAGACAGGACACCTGCACTTAGCAAAATACAACTTCCTTTATATGAGGAAACACCTACACGCCGATTTAATCACACACACACACCCCTCTTCCCCTCCCCAGTCAGGGTCTGCTTAATGGAGGAGGCGAGAGCGAGCGCGTTTTGGGGAAAAAGTAGGGGCTTTCGGACCAAAAGCAGCCCTGATCCGGGATTCTCCAGCAGCAGGAAGTTTCCAAGGGGCCTTGCCGAGCATGCGCCATGAGCTGCTCGGGCTCCCTATGTGGCAAGAGTGCAGAGGCAACAACCAAACGAATAACAGAGACAAGAGATCAAGAGCAACAAGCTCCCTCCCCTCCGTATTCCTGCGGCCGCCTCCACACAGCCCTCCTTCCCTAGGCTGCTCTCTTGGCCCGGGCCCTCCCGCATCCATCGCGGGCAGCTGGAATTAGAGAGTCTGGCAACCAAACCTGCTACTGGAGGGGGAGGAGAGGAGAGCGAGAGCAGCTCGAAGCAAACAGCAGAGTGCATAACCTATCCCTCCACCTCGCACGTCTCAGGTGGCGGCGGGGGAGCAGCAGCGAGCAGCCACAGCTTGTTCCCCCCGCAACTGGAAGAGGGGATGGGGGAGGAGGAAGGGGAAGAAAAGAGGGATGGAGGTGGCACACAATGGCTGTCTGTGTTTGTGGGGAGGAGACGGCCCACAACAGCAGCCGGGGGGGGGGGGGCTCAGGGCTTCTCCGTGACACCCATTCCTCATCCCAAATAAACTGAGGTGGGGGGGGGGGGGAGGAGGGTCACTGGGGATCGGGACATTCCCGTGTGTTTGTATATGTGTGTGCGTGCGTTCCCTTCTTGTTTCGGGGGAGAGGTAAAAACGAACAGAGATATAGGGGGACAGGGGGTGGGGAAGAGGCTGTAAAGCGCCCCCCAAGCTGTGGGGAAGGAAGGAGGTGGTAGAGAGACCGGCTACTAGCGCCAAGCTGAACGAAAATAGTTATTTCGTCTAATCCCTGTTTTCTGCAAGGAGTCCCACCCGCACAGAGCTCGGGAACGAACCCAGGGAAAGGGAGGGGGAAGGGAGGGTCGGAGGGGGGTCACAGGCGGCACTGAAAGGAAGGAGAGGGGAGGGGGAAGTCCTCCATAGACAGCTCTCCCACCCAATATACACACACAAACAGCTGCTCCCCCCAAAAAAAAGCAGGGAGAGAGGGCTCCCCTCCCCCCGGGAATCCCAGGCCCCTCCTCTCCCTCGGCGCGCTCCACCCCCGGGGCCGGGAGGAGGCGGGGGGGGGACAGCCCCGGCCCCCCTCCGCCCCCCGGGCCCCCCTCAGCCGGCCGCCCCGGAGCGGGCGGGCGGGAGTGGTATCGGACTCGCTCACCCTGGTCTCCGGGCTCCTGCGGTGGTTGCAAGACGCGCTCCAGCTCGGGGAAGGGCAGCTCGGGCAGGTCCAGCAGGGCCCCGTAGCGCTCGAGGAAAGAGCAGACAACGGCGAAGTTGGGCCAGGAGCCCGGGCAGCGCGGGCCCGCCGGGGCAGGGGGCGGCGGGGATGGGGCCGGAGGGGCCGCCGCCGCCGCCATCTTGGACCTGGGGATGGAGAAGGAGCTGGGGAGGGGGAGGGAGGAGGGGGCGCTGCCGGGCCGGGCCGCCACTATCCCACAATGCACCGGGGGGACGATGAAGGCAGGGGAGGGCAGGGGGCGGCGGCCAGAGCGGCGCGAGCCGGCTCCCCTCCGCCGCGCGCGGCGAGGGGGAATGAAAACAAGGCGGGGAAGAGGCGGGGATAGGCCCAGGGACTGACCAATCGAAACGGGAAGGGGGCGCGGCCGGCAGAGAGTCCTGGCCAATGGGAGGGTGGCAGCGCGAAGGCCTCGCCCCCTCCCCGCGGGGTCGGGCGGAGGCGGAGCCTGGCGGGGCAGTGGGGTCGCGCGCGCGGGGCGGTGAGTGCGGGCGTGCGACGGACCCGCGGCGTGAGGGGAGCGGGCGGGAGGGCGGGCGCGGCCGGCGCCGGTGGCAGTCGCGGTCCTTGTGCCCCGTCACTAAAAGGCCGCGTTTCGGGGGGTTCTGAACTGCACCTTCCCAACTCCCTCCCTCCATCCCCCCGCCGTGCTTCTCAGGGTTCTCTGTCCTCGTCTCCATGCTTCTCTCCGCTGTATTCACAAAGTGCTGTTCCCCCTTCTCTCTTACTACCAGATCCCCGGTTAAGTGCCGACACAAGGCTCCCCAGCGAAATGGAATTGCCGAATTCCCAAAGTGTGTTTTCCTCCTACGTGAACTTGACACCTTCCCCCTCCCTACGCAGTTGATCTAAACTTCTCCCGTCCTTTCTATTTGCCTTGCTGCTGTCAGTTTTCAATCCTGACCTTCCTCTGGCTCCTGTAGCCCCTGGAATGAGAAGTCACCTGCCTCCTGACCCTGCTCCTAGACAGCGCTGGAGAGCCACGTTGTCTTCTGACAGACACCTTACAAGAATTTGTTCTGCCCAAAACTTCACGTACACCGATTTACTCTTCCCCTTGTATCCTCTTCAGTCTCAGGTTGCCCCTTGGATATTACAAAACGTCCTTTCCTTCTGCAGTGTCTCAATCAAATATTATCTGGTGCACTGCTCCCGTTCACCTCTTACTCCTTTTGTTGCTGGTTACCTCCATAGAACAAAGGTGTGCTGGCAATTTTAAAGTCCACCAGCTTGCCCAGCTGCAATTCAATCTCAGCTTTCTTCCGCTTCTTTCTCAGCTACTTTTGTCTTCTGCCATCCTTATCCATCACTTCATTTATCTCTTTCAGTATAGTCCCCTGGCATAAACATGCATTTTTCCACCTTTTAAGTTCTTCTTCCTTTATTTCTGATGTTTTTAAACTCTCATGACTTTGCTTGTAGAGTCCTGAGCCATTTCTGCTCCTTGGTTCTTTGTGTTTGGACTACTGCAGTTTGCAGAAATTGCTGTTTTAGGTTGTACTTGCAAGTCATTTAATTCAAGGTCTCTTTTGATCTTAAGTGTTACTGTATATTTTGATACTTTACATTTCTCACAGTGAATAATTTAAAAAATAATTTGTTCGAGAACTATTTTCCTGCTCCTCAGTGACTGGACCACACTCTACATCAAAGGATGCCCAAAACTTCTGTCAATGAGTGCATTCTTACTCTAAGATATTCTTACTTATTCAAGTGGCTTGACCTTACTGATAATCTCTGGCAGTATTGTGGGAAAGGGTATTAGATGATAAATTTTTACTTGTACCTTGTAAGTTTTGTTGTTTCATATCTGCTATTTACTTATTTTTATGCTGTTAGGAAAAGATTGCATGGAATCCTTGCTCTCCCATCTGCAGTTTGTGCCAGTTTGATTGCAGAGTTCCGGTCTTGTGATACTCTTTGGATTGGGGAAGGTGATATTCCTGATCATTTTATTGTTCATCCACTTCTGTCTAACCTCCAGGTCTAATTCTACCATTTCATCTGAAAAGCAGCACAGGCAAAAATTATTTTCATTCTTCAGAGCCATGTTCTGGGTGCTTTATTCAAGCCTTTGCTCTTTGATTTCATTCTGTTGGGACTACTGCTGGTTATTTCTTCAGCTAGAATCTCCCTTCAAGGCAGACCTTTGGAAAAATAATCTTACAAATTTTTGTTCTAATCCACGATTGCATCGTGGATGTGCGATGAGAGAATTTGGAATATATGAATCCAAGCAAGTTTTAGTCCCCTCTAGCTGCTTCCCTTGCTTCCTGTTTGTCAGGACACATGTGCCACTAACTTCACACGGGAGTGAGAAGGAAAAGAATTGCCCCACTATCCTGTGTGAGAAGCACCTCTGGCAAATTCAGTCCTGTGATGAATCCAAAGTAATATGTTTTTTCCTTCATGCAACGTTTTAGGTGGGATACTGAGATCTGCTTCTGGCAATCCACGGAGAGCATGTCCTGTCTGGCAGTGCTGCATCTTTTGTAGCACGTGCAAGACAGGAAGGGAGGCTTCCAGGAGGACTAGAAGCATGGTTGTCCAAAGATTTATCTTTTGCAAGGGCAGTGCCTTTAATTTGTGCTTCCAGGGTTTATATAATTAATTTAAACTATTCAATTCCTGGTGAATGTAAACAATTAAAAAATAAAGGATGAGAATCTGTGTATCTGGAAGGATCTGCCACAGAGATTTTCTGGATTAGGCAGAGGTAGACCTCTTTTTACTGGAGAAACATCAAGTTTTCTTCAAAATGTGGATATCAGACCATGTGAATTGGAAGGGCAGAAAGCTAACTCTGCCCTGGAGATGTGTCAGTGGACTGCTATGCTAGTCCAAAGCATTTCCACGGTATCATCACCCTGTGGTTACTCTCTTTCCATTGCCAGAATCACTGCAGCAATCAGACTGCAGCACTTGAGGGATTGTGAGGAGTGGGAAGCTTCCTATGGCTGCTGACAAGGTGCCTTGTGAGGCAGAGTCCCTGCCCTGCTGGTGCCCAGCAGTGATCGTGGAAGCTGATCCCAACATCACTGCAGCACACACCAAAAAGCAGTTGAGCTACAGTGGCACTGATAAAGCTCTGTCAAGTTCTAGGCAACTGACATCAAAGGAAGATGTGTACCAGTGGTTGGCTGCTAAAAGAAAAAGGGAGAAAATAAGCAGACACTTGGAAAACATGACTGAAGGGATGCTTATTTAATCTAAATGAAATATAAGAAAAATACTGAGTGAAATCCTCAAGAAAAAAAAAAATGGTGAAAAAGACAAAGATTAAGCTGTTCTATTTGTCTCCAACAGAAAGGATTAGAAATAATGGATTTAACTTGAAACAATGAAGATGGAGGTCAAACAATTAGACAAGTTCTTATGTGGATGTGTAATTATCCTGGGAGACTTGGTCTCTGTCAGCAGTGTCTAGGAAAAGGCTCGACCCCTTTGCATCCCTGAAAGTCTTGTTTTCTATAGCAGTTACACTGTTTGGTTCATGGCTTTATTGTTGGGTTTGTTTGGCATTTCCTTTTAACCTCATTTACTACTTTAATTGTAAAAGAAGAAAGTGGCCAAACAAGTAGTGCAGATTTCTGATATTTTAGGAAATTATTATCATCTTCATTGTTCATTTTAGGGAGAACATTAAAACCCAGATGTGAGAGGATATTTTGGGACCTGATCCTTGTTGATAGTTTTAAAAGTTGAACATCCAATACTTGAATAGATTTAGCACGTAAAATGATTTGCACAAAATCCTGCACAAAATCCCCAAGAGAACTGGTAATTCAACAAATCTGCTGATCCTCAGTTCAAGTCTGTTGTCACAAAACCACGTGGATAAAGTCTGTAATAGCGTTTCCTTCCTAGCTCCTTGGGGCGAGGACAGAATTTTCCATTTTTATTAATGTGCTGCATATGTTGGCCTGATGTTAAGTATTAAATATCCTTTTTCCAGACTTTGTTTCAACTTCATGATGTCTTCCCCTGAAATCGCTTCCCTTTCTTGGGGTCAGATGAAGGTGAAAGGCTGCTCTACAACATATAAGGACTGCAAAGTATGGCCAGGAGGAAGTCGGACGTGGGATTGGCGAGAAACTGGGACTAATGTAAGTTTGCTGCTTCACTACCCTGCGTTTAAAACAGGACTCTGAGAATGGTCCAGAAGACAGTGTCAAAGTTCCAGCCAGAAATTCAGTGAGCTGCCTTTTTCTTTCATCCAGCCATTAGATTTTCCTGGGAAGAACTGAGTGTATGTTTTGGAGGTGACTTTGTGGAGAGGTCAGAGGGCTGCAGTCCCACAACATCCTACACACAACAGGATATAGCAACTGTTCTATAGCAACATAGCCATGAGTTCTGACAACTGTAGCCAGCTGGGGTGGTGGTGGAGTGCCGAGACCCTGCACCTCTCAGCTGCTATAGTGAATTCAGCTTTAGCTTTTAAAAAGGCTGAGTGAAATTCAGCTCTCAGCGACGCAGAAAAAAGAGAGATAGAGCGTCATATTTCATCTCTCTGCCCCAAGAAATCTCTGTACAAATGCTACTGGGCTTACAGGAATTTGACCTTTTATCTCCTGGAGGTCAGGGCGTGTTAAAGGGAACAACCAATAAGAAACACAGAATTAACATGAACTGAAAAGGATGCTGGACAGGTGGCTTTTTGCTTCACCACACCTGCAAAGTTGGCCAGCTAAGTTTTCTCCCCTAAGGAGAGTGGCAAACTGTAAATAGTTTCTTCCCTCCGAGGAAGGACGGGTGTATTGTTGGCTGGCTCACTGTCCCCCACAGACAACCACCCCGACCAGACAACTCACACACACCTTAGAGCTCTCAAACAATATTCCTCATCTGCTTAAGAGTGCAATTGTCGTAAGATGCCAGTAACAACCTCTCTTCAGACTGTCTAAACAAAAGTTATCTTGAGAGAGATAGGAAATTACGATAAGTAAAATAAAAATATAGACAGTAACTGACCTTGCATGTTTGAAAGACAACATTGCATGTGGTTTGGTTTATATCCTTTTCCTTGGGGTCCCTTGTACATATTTCAGATGAAAAATATGCAGATACAGTGTTTCATGCACTATTTTCTCTGTGAAAAGCTCACAGTCTGGCTAACCACACAGCAACTTCTCTTGGTAGCCATATACTAAGTGTTTGCCCTTGTAATTTTTAAAGTTTATCTGTAAATGCAATCAGAATTGGATGAAAGTACATGGAGCAGTATTCAGATTTAGAAGCAGTGTAGCATATATTGTGTTAGGAACACAATGTTGATAATTCTCCCCATATTAGAACTTGCACTGCAATAGATAATTGGCTAGGAAAAAAAAAAGTAAGATGTTATGTAAGTCACTTGAAAAGCTCCTGCTTTAGGTCAGTTCTATCCTTGCACCTGAGGAGTGAGGTGATTTTCTTTTAAAATAAATTGCAAACAACAAGTATTAAGAATAGAACTAAGCTTTTTCTAGACTGTATCTCCAATGTTGAGAAGGACTGTCAAAAATTTAATTTTGTCAGCACTAGAAGCAGTAGGATTCAACAGCTGCATTTTCTGCCCATTTTTTTAATGATGGACTACAGTTTGCCTGCTTTCCTTAAGCATGTTTTTCCTGGAGGTAGCTGGAACTGAAGTGTGGAAAACAAGCAGTGCTGGTCATGTCCTACACTCTAGTTGGAAATAAATTGCTTCCTTTCCTCCTCTGCTGTCACACTGCTGTCTAGTGGAGCATTCTTTCATCAGGAAAATTGTATAACTGGCCCTGCAAGGTTCTGTAACTGAGCACTAACAGTTATTGTGGCCTTAACCCTTGGAGATGAATGGCACCCTCTCTCCCTGGCTGGCTGCATTTCAGTGCCATCTGCTAATGGCAGAAGAAAAGAAGTAGGTATTGCTGAAATAAAGGCCGGATAAAAGAACAGGCAAGAAAATCTGCTGTCAAATCAACAATGATACAGTTATTTCATCATGTTACATGTTTCCTTTAGTAACACTAGTTTCTTACTGGCATCAAAGTGTCTCGTGTAACCAAAGAAAATCCTTTTGTTCCATGGATTTAATGTCTCAGGAATGCTTCTCAGGTGACAGTAAACCTTCCCCAGAATCTAATTATTGTAATTGCAATAAAACATACCAATTCTTGTTGTCTAAGTTTTGAGTCTACTTATAAAAACCCCAAAGGAAAAGCATTGCCTATTCTGTCATAAACAAATACTTAGAATGATTTGGGCTGAGAAAGCTCTGCCTATTCAAGTGAATTCTGCATTCCAGGTGTGGATATGGAATGTAAATGGACTAAGGGGAACACAGCCTTTGGTCCTGGCAGCCCAAAAGGCCGGACATGTCCTGGAGTGTGTCAAGCAGAGTACAGCCAAGGGAGGTGCTTGTCCCACTCCGCTCTGGAGTGGGAGCAGCTCCACTTCAAGTTCTGTGTGCAGTTTTGGGCACCTCAACATAAGAAGGACATCAGACTGTTAGACTGTGATCCAAGGAGGGTGATGAAGAAGCTGAAAGGCCTTGAGGGCAAGGCTTATGACTAGCAGCTGAGGTAATTTGGCTTGTTCATCTTGGAGAAGAGGAGGCTGAGGCGTGTCCTCATTGCACTCTACACTTTTCAGAGGCTGGGCAGTGCAGGGAAGGTGCTGACCTCCTCTCTTGTGACCAGCAGTAGGACCCACAGAAATGCAGTCAAGCTGCAAGGGGACATTCAGATGAGGTGTGAGGAAAAGGGTTTTTTTACCCAGAGGGTGGTTGGGCTCTGGAACAGACTTCTCCAGGGAAGTGGTCACAGAGCACACTTGTCAGAGTTCCAGGAGCACCTGGACAATGCTCTTAAGTTGTGGTTTAGCTTAAGATAGGCCTGTGAATGATTCTCATGGATCCCTTCCAACTTGAGGTGTTCTTGTGGAATAAGTTTAATTCACTCATTGGAAGTAGCACTCTACCATGGAAGGTTTTTTTCACCTGCAACTTTAGGAGCTCATGTGTTTGTTTAGGCTTGAAAAGTCTTACTTGCTCCATTCTCCATGAGTCCACCACAGCATAAATATTACCTACTTCAAGTGAGAAACTCAGACCTCCAGAAAACTTCAGCATTCTACTTAAAAACAAAAGGGGGAGGAACAAATAATGTTTTAAAAATAAAAATGCACACCAAAGAGGGCCCCAATTATAGCCACAGGATGTACAGTATCTTACTCTTGACCACATGAAGACACATAGAAACTGAATCCAGGAGGAGAAGTACTGTAACATCATAATGTTTTATATTAACATTATAGGTGTGTTTATGTGTTGTTCATATGTTTAAATTATAATAGCAGTAAATGGGCGTACTTTTTAAAACCTCTGTTAATGTGCTGTGAAAATTCCTTCTTTCTTTGAGGAGTTTGGTTTCAAATATTCTTTTCTCAAAACAAATAGTGCAGAAATGGATGCTGTTAGCTGAAATGAAGCCAGCCAATACATTTCAGTCCTCTTTGGTGAGATTTGCAAAGTAAACAAGAAAATTATTTAATATTTTTAATTATCTGAGGAGCTCTTTGTATTTAAATTGAGTAAACTTTGGCTTGCAACAATCTTTCTTACAAGTAGATTTTTGTTATTGAAATCAAACAGCATATTGTTGCAATTTACTGGTTTCACTTTAACGGTTAATATTTATAAAATGCCCAAAGTCAAACATAAATGTGTAATACATCTTTTTGGTTTTGGCTGTTTAATAAGGAACTACAATCTTGCTATCAATCAATTAATTATCATCGTTCATCTACATATTAAATACCTTTTTCAGTTTCTAATGTTGTCTACTGTGTGTATGTACAGAAGAGGGTTGTGTTACATTGTTACATGTGGTTCTGCTAATTTACCTTGCTGCTCTGTGTTCAGGACACACAGATGCAGCTTTCGTGGCTGTCAGTACACAGACTATTATTTTCCTTCCCTGACACTTAGCATTCTCCAGGAGTGCAGCCAGCTGACCTTGAAGAAGTCGTCAAGAAGGGTGTTAAAACTATGGTGATTGGTCGTGGCATGAGTGAGGCTTTGCAGGTAGGTTTTTGTTCTGTGACAAGCATAAAGAGAACTGTTTGTTTTCCCTCTCCCTCTGATTAGGAGGAAAAAAATTAGATCGATGATGCTTCACTAAGAGGGAAAAAATTGAGGATCAGTGTGAATAAGCTCCTGTCAGGGGTCCCTCAGGTCCTGAAAGAAACATCATTTGAGCTTCCCTGTATTAGTGTCAATGTCAAGCAGTAAACAGGTTTTTGTTCTGCTACAGGAGCAACTGAAACAAGAATTTTTCAGAATGTCATTAGGCCCCTCCTCTTGCAATAGGTTATAACTGGCTCTCTAGCCTGCTGTAAATACTTTGGTAATTAGGCATTCTTGTCACAATTGTTGCCAGGGTGTCGTTCCAGCAGATAAACTAGCTACAGAAAGCTCACATCAGAAGTGCTGAGCTTTACTTGGTGAGAAGCAAGTCTTTAGCTTTCTGGTGAGATGAATAACACCTTCTTTAGATTAAATTCCTTTAGTTCCAATTCTATTTATTTTTGTAAGAGAGGACTGCATTTTAAGGTGTGCTAAGGAGATAGGAGAGGTGTCCGTATAAAAGTAGCTTTATTGAAGAGAAAAAAAAATCAAATCAATCTTACAACTATCTGAGCATTATCATTTTGGCTACTGGCAGTTACTTAAGCCGTGTTTAACAAATGGCATCAGTACCTGGTTTTCTACAAGTCTTACAGTCTAAGGGGAAAAGAATCTGATACTTGCTTTTGTGATTTCCTTTTCACTTCCGAGGTTCCAGCATCCACCGTGGACTATCTGAAGAAGAACGGGATTGACGTGCTGGTGCTGCAAACGGAGAAGGCTGTGGCGGAGTACAATGCCCTGGCCGCTCAGGGTGTCAAAGTGGGTGGGGTCTTCCATTCCACCTGCTGAAGCGCAGCTCACTCCGCCTTCCTGGCCCGCAGCCAAATCTCAGACACACCTCTGCTGAATCAAATTGCAATCAGCAGAGGGTGAGCTTAAGTGCCAAGGCATTTGTGCACTGACAGTCTAAAGTGCAAAGACAGTTTATTAGTTCAGGATTTAAACAAATCGAGGGCTCACAAAAGGCGGGGCTGTTACTGTAATTAAATTATTCAGTTACAGAATCATTTCCATCTATTGTTGATATTGACCTAATTTTCCTCTGAAGGCTGTCCATAATCTTGTTACTTAATTTTTCACCTGTTGACTAAATCAGGAGATTATGTTTTAAATACTTTTATTAGAAAATGGCCCAAAATTACATTACTGGCTACTGGAACGCAGCCATAAAATAGCTGATGAGCACAAACAAATGGTAGATATGAAGTAGATATAAAGAAGCACTTTACCACCACTGGATAAATAAGTTAAATAAGTTAAAAATAAAATAAATTAAAAAGCAAGCCCAGAACGTACAACTTTATCTCCTGCAGGTGACCTCAGTCAGGGTATTTTCCAATTTATGAACACCACATAATAGAGCACTTTTAAATTTTTCGTTGAGCCTGAAGAAAGGGAAAATGTCATCAGGGTATAAGCATAAAACCTGTGCGAAGAATTTTATTATTAATTGCTAGTTGTGAGAATTTAGTTGTCTGATACATATCTATTCAGAAGTTCTTACATGCTTAAAATCATCAGAAAGGTGTGTTAGAAAACTAGAGTTTGCAGCATAAAAGATTGATCTTTAAATCAGTCTGAATTGCTGCTGGCGAGCTGGGGACGCATGTGAGAATTGGTACCGGTCATCATTATCTGATGATTTAAATGTTGTGCATTATTACACTGAAGATTTAAACTGTTCTCTTGGTTGCTGTTCTTGGTGGGCTTCTATCAGTGTTGCCAGTTACAAGTTAACTACTGTAGAAATTTTGTCCCTCCATGCTCACAGTTTCTTGTTCTGTACATATTAATTCTGTGTGTATTAATAAAAGTACTAAGATGAAGCTTTAAAAGCCCTGAGGCACTTGGAGCTATCCAAACAGTAGTAGAGAGGCTTAGATTGATAGGAGAGCACAATAACTTTTCCAAGACACACAAAATACTATGTTCTTTTTCTGTTATTTGCTCTAGTAATCATTTAAAACTTTTTATCTGATGAAGTATAAAGTGGTGCAAAGGCAAAGTGAGTACTTGAAAGTTTCATCTTGCAGTCCCCTAATTAGAGCAATGTTTTCTGTTAGTGTAGCTACATTTGAGGCAAAATCTTACATAACCCAGCAGGAATTGCCTTTCCAGCTGCATCTGTGTTGTCTGACACAGCAGCTGGTATAATGCTCATTGTAGCTGCTGTGACATTTTTCTGCATAACTTGCCTGAAGGAGAAGGTGGACTACTGACCCAGAAGACTGTGGTCATCCCAAGGGAATGCCAGCAGAATGAGTTCCTACCAGCCCGCAGAGTGTGGAGACTTTTTGCACTACATGTTATCTGATAGTGAAGGTGGTTTCACTCTCTTGATTGTGGTCATGTATTTGTGTTATTTTATGAGCTTCTGGGCCTTAAGGCAGCCTCAAATGGGAAAAGGCTTTGTAATGCGTTGGCTGAGAGGACACTTAAAAAAATGGAACCATGCACATTACACTGTTAGGAGAAGTTGAGCAAACATCTTATCTTACTCCTCCAGGTCTGTTTTTTACGTCTTTTTTTTTTTATTATTTAACACATTTTCATGTTAATGTGGCACATTAATGGTGATGCCACATTCACCAAAACTGCCTAGCTCAGGTCCTGCATTTGAAACAAATGCTGTGGGCTCCTCACACTGCTCCTGCCACATGATCTGTCCTCCCAAAAGGCATGCAGGGAGCAGAGCCTGTTTTGCATTGCCAGGTGACTGAGGAGTACCCTACCCAGCTTTGTGCTGCAGCCTCTTAATTCTTCCCTTCATTTGGCAACTCGTAGGATGCAGAAGATTCCACTTCCAAAACAGGGAGCTGCAGTGTGCAAAGAAATGGATTTCTTTTTTTAAAGTTAAACTGCTAAGTTTCACCACCACCAGTACGAAATTTTGGTGTCAACAAGGAGATTACCTGCTGCAAGTCTTTTCCATCCACGTCTTCTCTTGCTGCACTCATCACAGCTTCCTGAGTCAGCACTGTCAGTTCCCACAACAGCATCTGTTCCACTTGGGCTGCTCCAGTCACTGAAAGCCCGATTTCCTTCTTGGTGTCTGAAATGCTTTGCTATATGGTGGAAGCAGCTGGGATTGATTCATCAAAAAATTCCAGCAGAGCTCAAAATGGTATCTTTGTTAAATTGCTGCTTTCAGCTAGAGCCATAAATAATTTGTTAAAATTACGGGCTCATAGCCCAAATCATGGGAATGCACTTTTATAGGGCAGGATTTCTTACATACACCACTGTTCTGCCTCCCACCAGGAAAACGATCTCCCAGTAGGCAGTGAACTCCCACCCTGACGCTGAAATTAAAGCCGAGCTGCGGCTGGGCTGGGAGCCAGGAAGATTCCACCCCAGCTGCTCTGCCGCCGAGTGGGTCAGTCCCCAGCCTTTATCTTTGTGAAGCAGCATGTGTGAGCTGGCAGCCAAGAGAAACAGGCCATAAAAGGCCCACAGACACCAAATGCAACACAACCAGCATTTTTAAGGAACATTGGGAAGCATTTGTGCAAAGCCTGGCATCCACAAGCCTTAAAACTTTGTATTTTGAAGTCCCACTGATACCACGTTAGCAAACTGTAAAGTAAAAGGACAGCCTTTTCTGCATTCCCAGTGCCTGTTACTAAGAATAAAATAGAAGATGCCAGTGAAATAAGATGAAAAAAGTGATTATGATGATAAGATGAAAAAAGCAAGACAGGATTGCAGAGGAAATCCATCTCTGTGAGCTTGAACCCAAGATGATGACCAGTACAGCATGGTGGAGAGTGCAAGTCTAATGAGGAGCAGCCTGAGGGAGCTGGGGGTGTTTAGCCTGAAGGAGGCTCAGGGGGACCTTATTGCTCTCTACAACTAACTGCCTGAAAGGAGATTGTATCCAGTGGGGTGTCAGTAACAAGAGACAGGACGAGAGGAAACAGCCTATAGTTGCACCAGAGGTTTAGATTGGATATTAGGAAAATATCTCTTTCCCAAAAGCGTTGCCAGGCTTTCAAACAGGCTACTGAGGGAAGTGGGAGAGTCATCATCCCTGGCAGTGTTTAAAAGGCATGTGGATGTGGCACCTGGGGCCATGGCTTAGTGTGGGTGTGGTAGTGCTGGGTTTATGGTTGGACACCATGATCTTAGAGGTCTTTTCCAACCTAAATGATTCAGTGATGTCATGCAGTCCTGATTTAAATGCAGGCCTTGTTTTTTCATCTTCCCAAGAACTCGCTTTGTACTTTTTGCAGTGAGAGTCCCTGCCCATTTACTTTTTCTGGTCCTTTTTAAAATAAGATAGGTGAAAGCCACACCAGGTCTGAGTTAATGTCTCATAAGCTTCAACTTTGTTCCAAATACACTTATGTATTGTTTTATGAGCTCTTGACTCAGTAATTGAATTATATTTACTTCCAATAATGTAAAGGTGAGGGATGTTTCAACATCATTGGTTCTTATCAAATTATTTGCCCTTCCTTCATAGATTGCTCAATCTCCCTATGGCTGCAGCTGTACTGGCACACTGTTCCTACACTTGGAACCATCTGAGAGAGCAGAAACTCCCCATACTTGGGTGACTGTCATCTGAAGTCCTCTGTTCCCCCTTCAACAGAGATGAAAGATGCAAATTATCTTTGTGTGTGACTACAGCCCTTTGTTTTTCTTTTCATTCTGAGATCAATCATTTTATAGGCTATTGCAGTGCAGAAGCCTAACAATTATCCAGAATTAAAGGACAACGGGTGAATGGCATGAATGCCTCTGAGACGACACAAAGAGCATGAACTCTGATGTTTTTGAGAGCAGAAAAACCTTAATGTCTCAAATCTGGGGACAGGAAGAAGTCAACATCTGGATTTCAAAAACTACAGTAACTCCCGCTTTTTATACAAATTTCTTTTCCATTTCCCCATATGCTGGAACATGGTGTGAAATGGGCAGTCCCACACACATATACAGGCTGCACAGAGAATGATTTGAGAACAGCCCTGAGGGGCAACACCTTGGGAGTGCTGGTGGGTGAGCAGCTCAACATGACTCAACAATGTGCCCTGGCAGCCCAAAGGACTCTGCTGCCTTTTTGGGCTGCATCTGGGCAGCAGGCCAAGGGAGGGGACTCTCCTCCTCTGCTCTGGTGAAACCCCACCTGTAGTGCTGCATCCAGCTCTAGGGCCCTCAACATAAGGATGTTGACGTGTGGAGTAAGTCCAGAGGAGACCATGAAAATGCTGACAGGGCTGGAGCATCTCTGCTGTGGAAACAGACTGAGAGAGTTGGGGTTGTGCAGCCTGGAGAAGAGATGGCTCTGAGGAAACCTGAGAGCTCTTTCCAGTACCTGGGGTTATACAGAGCTGGAGGGGGACTTCTGACAAGGGCATGAAGTGGTAGGACTTTAAAGGGGGGGTCTTTAACCTGAAAGAGGGAAGGTTTAGATTAGATGATGAATTAGTCATCTGCTTGCGGAGGTGAAACTGAAGGAGGAAAGGAGAAGCGGTGATTTCTTCCATGATCCAAACCAGGAATCAGAGAAAAATCTACAGAAGAGAAGCCAACTGCAGAATCTGCTCTCATTAGCAGATTGGAAATGTTCATAGCAGCCTTACATCTTCAGCTTGTTTTAGGCATCTTGAAATTACAGTTGGAAGAACTTTTCCACATCCTGCAGTATTTGATTTTTGGTGGCAATACAGAAGGCACTCACTCTTTGCCTGGTATGTTATATAGAAGGGGGACAAGGATAGCATGAGGAGAACAAAATAGTAGCAATTTGATCCAGTACTTAGAAAAAGAGAGAAAGGTGCCAAAACTTTGATATTGAAAATATCTGCTGTGCCTACCACACTGTGGTCTGGAGCCTATGGACACGATCTAAATTAGAAACATTACTGAGATGACAAACTGCACAAAATACTGGTGAAATGCAAAAATGTGAGGAAGAAAAAGGAAGAAGTCTGTAATGAGCCCACTCAACTTGTCAAGTATCTGCCCAGACACAGCTTCCTAATGAGAGATACATCAACCCTGTCTGCTGGGAACTGAACTGAGTATGCCAAAGACAAGTCAGATGATAACAACTTAGCTGTCAGATGGGCAGGAGATTTTCAAAGCAGTGCCCTAAAGACAAAACACCAAAAAACACTTTGTAAAAGCAGAAACAATAAGAAAGTAAATTTAATTCAAGAATACCTAAAGCAGCAGCAAAGTTTTATGGCTATGAGCCTTTGGGCTACAACTTACCAGTGCTAAAAAATAAAAATCACAAGAAACATGCAATGATCTTATTAGCCAAGGACCATGCAGGCATCCATGTTTGCTCATAAAAAAGAAACAGAATAGCATGAGTATTCCAATTTTATTGTAGGAAAGCATGTAAGGGGTTATTTACACTAAATACAACTGGAAAGTATTTCTTCACTGTTTTGCTTACTTGGTAAAAATACACCTTTTTTTAAAAAGAAAAAAAAATCCAAACTAATTATTGAACACAGGCAACATTTGACCCCTGCACTAGAATGTTTCACACATTAGGTCCTCCTAAAAAATCCTACCAAAGGATTGCTACAAATCACAGGAGGCTCCTCAGTCCACTAAGCCTGGCATATAGAAGCAATGCACAGACATACTTCCCAACAGGAACGGCGGACGGATCATGTTTTAACTAATTCTTGTCCCTCTGTACTCCCAGCTCACCTCCATTGGGGAGCACCGACTACCTGCCCAACTGCTGCTGAGCGGACTGTGTTCGGCTACTCCGACTGACAATAAAGACTTTGAGTACCAAAAGTGCTGCTGAATTAAAAATCATATATTTTCACAGCCCACTAAGATTGGTTCAGGCCAGGATCATCACACAGAAACAGATCCTGTAAAACTTAGTGGTTAGGAATTTTCCAACTGGTACTTAATCACATTGCTCCTCAAGCTGCACAAAGGTGCAACAAGACACAAACTGCTTTGTTGCTGTAGCTCAATTAAACTCCACGTCCTGCTGACTGAAATTCTGCCACCTGCACCAAGAGGTTCCTCATGCCCCTGTACCATGAACAGCCTGTGCTCTCCCCAGAGCTGGACCAGCTTCAGTACAGCTGTAGAGGATGTAGAACTGCAGTTGGCAATTTCCTTCCTAGGTGCTCTTCCCACACAAGAATAGTACTTTTTAGAATAGTATTTTTTCTGTTAAGAAATTAGGTACCAGTGCACAAATGTAAGTTTTAGACATTCAAAAAAAAACCCCAAAGCACCAAAACGACCAAACCCCAAAAAACCCAGAAACAAATCAACAAGCCCCCACAAAATGCTGAACTCAGCTTCACTTGAGAGTACTGTAAAAATAACACTGATTTATGTGCCCAAGCATTTACATAATAAATACATAGCAGAAAACCTAGAGGCCTTGGAGAAAGACTTTTGATAAGTAAAAACTGAAGGTACAGCACAGTGAAATTACTACTGGAATGCTGATTGAGAACAGTTCTGTTTCCATTGAGTCAATATAGAAAACCCTGTATTTTCTTGAAACCACTCCTAACTAGCTAAGGAACTCCTGTATTTGCCTGCTGCTTAAGAGACCAACTGTTCTTCAGTTTTATTTTGACATATGACTCCCTTCAGGATGTTTTGGCTTGGTTTGCTATCTTGGACACAGCATCTTGCTTTCATATAACCCAACAAACCCCATAAATAGGTTTTTCAGTGCCAGCCTTCACCGCCTGGCAGGTTTGGGCATTATATACACCTTGACAGGTTTGCTGAAGGGGATGGTCCCCTCTATGCCATTTTCAGAGGATGGGAGAGCCTCCAAGCTCTCACTCCAAGTAGATTTAGGAATTCTGGTAGATGCTTTGCTCCTGTTGGAATTGTAAGCCAGCAGCAATCGCACTTCAATCTGACATGGCTCTGCAGAGAAAAAAATAGAACAATCCAAACGTGATTGTCATTGCATAGTGAACAATCAACATCAAATGAATTTTAATTCCATGTATTCTGGGTATGCACAGATATGTTCTGGAGTGACCAGAATCCAGCCTAGTGTCTGAAAACAAGCCTTTGGCATTACATTCAGCACAGCAGAACTAAGGACTGTTCTAGGTTTATCCCCGTCGCTCTTTGTCATCACTTGAAAAATATCACCACTAACTTGCAACTTTAAAAAATAACTGTTGGAAAGTAACTCCAATGAAATTATAACAATCATTAAAACCCCCACAGAACTAGCAGGCCCTGCTCACTGTATTTCTGTCAGGATCAATCCAGATGACATCTGGTAAAACTTGTGGCATAGGAGATTACTTGAAGATTGTCTTTTGCTGGAAGTTTTCACACTGCAGACAGCTATGCAGCTGGGCAGAGCAAGGTTCTGCAGAACTAGGGTTTCAGTATACACAATATTGCCCTGTACATACTGCTGGATTTACATACCCAAAACAATTCTCCTTTCTAGACTGAGTACTAGAATTGTTTAGGTTTTCTTTATGAACCATACTGGTTTGAGCTGGGATAGTTAATTAGAAAGTTAATTTTCCTTCATAGTAGCTCACCAAGATGCCTTGTTTTGGATTTGTGACCAAAATAATGCTGGTAACACAGGGATGTTGTAGTTATTGCTGCATAGTGTTTTGAAAAACCCATGAGTTTTCTCACATTGCCCTTCTGATCCTCTACCTATCCCAGTGGGGAGTAAGCACCAGGTGGTGTGCAGGACTTAAATGTCTATCAGGGATAACCCATAACAGGACCACAATATTGAAACCTAAATGAAACCTGCTGAAACCCGCAGGATTTTAAGATGCCATGTCCAGAGCTGCAGGGGTCTCCAGCTGAGACATCATCAGCACCAGACAGAACACAAGAAATAATCCTTTTGCACAGGTACTTCACCAATTCTTATTTGCAGCCCACAGTCACCTCTTTCACTTCTGCTCTACACCTGGCAGTTAATCAGTGCTTTGCACTTGGGCATTCTCCTTCCCGAGACTCTTTCTACTGGCCTTTAACAAGTTTCATTGTCTTGAATTAAGGCAATTTCTCCACTTTGAATTCTGACCCTGTTTCCTGAGCCCCTCCCAGCTCAGTGTCTTCCCCCTGTTTTATATGCCTAAGTTCCAATGTCAAAGTTAATGATTAAAATAATGCCTAGAGGAGACACCAGAACAGAATCCCTCAGGGCCATGCTTAAAATGTCCTTCCAGTGAACACTGAAAAAGTAGAAATAAGGACTTCAGCTCCCTCTGGTGAAGTAATATGATCAACCCTTAAACCCAGATACTTCCAGTCCTAGAAACAGTACCATGTTTTCTTCTCCAAAACAAAACAATGACAGCAGGATGAGTGAGTACACCATGGAAGTACTATATAAAAAAAATAAAAGGATACATGAAGGAACACAGCAATAAACAAAATTATGTTAGTTAAAAAAAAGGTCAACAAATCCAATGAAAAACTGCTCAGAAAAAAAACCTCTCAGAGGAAATCCCCATATCTGAGTAAAGGTGAGGGGATTAAAAGAAAACAGGACAAAGGGAGCTGTGAATGAAATACACTCTGCTTTTGTTGTTTGAAGTCCAGAAGCCAATTACTGAAGTGCTTCCATGGGGAAGTACGAACAGCAGTGGAGATTGAAGGGGAATGTGTGAGTCACATCATCATCAGAGCTAAAGAGGGAGTTTTTAGGGCATTAAGAGAGTGAGAGTTGAATCAGCAATGAAATTGTACTGCTGTACTGTTCTCTGCCATGCTCAGATACCTGTGGGACCCGAGACAATGACTTAGAAGGAGTCAGTTTACCATGATCCCTTGTCTTGACCTGAGGTTGCAGACCTGGCTCCAAGAGCTGACTTCGCTCTGCACAAGAGTGCACAAGAGTGGGTGACCTCACCTTGAGCATAGCTCTCATGTGAAGGCTCCCAGGGCTCTCCCAAGACAGCAGCCCCTCTATTTCCCTACAGAGCAGCAGTGCCTGGTAATCAGGGAACTGTAATTACTCAAAGGCCTGATCAACACCAAGGGCAGCACCAACCACAGCTGCAGACTCCAGGATCCTCAGAGCCTCCCAGACTGTGGGTATGTAACTTGTATTTAATGAAAGTGCAGCCACTTAATGTGTATTATTAACGTTACCTGTCCAGGCTGTGTGCGAGAGGTAAACCTGAGTTATCAGCCTGTGCCTCCCAGGGCCAGGATTTCGGAAGTCAGCTGGTTTAGGATGTATTAGCTGTGCTTGTCCATCTGGATACAACACCTGGAGGGGAACAAAAAAAAAAGAAGAAAAGAAAACAACAAAGGAATGACAACTGCACTGGGGATCTGCACAATGGAATAGTGCGTTACTTGGCTGTTTTCTGATTGAGTTAGAAAGGCAAGACAAGCAGGCTTTAGCTTGGAGCCAGGAGTTCAGCTGCCCTGAATATAACAGCCACATGCTGCCATTCAAACCCACAGGTCGAAAAAAGGCCACACTGCCATAAGTTTCTTCCTCTGCATTGTACCTGAGGTTTTTGTTTCTTTGTTAAGCAGTGATGCTGCATATTTTACTTGGATCATACCACTCCTACCTCCTCAGCTGCATCTAAGATTAGTGATTCAGCAGCAGGAATAAAACCTGGAAATACAGAGAGCCAAGAGCCTGCATATTTTTGTACCACTCGGAACAACTTCTTTTGCTCCTCCTCTCCCTCAACCAGCTGGAAGCTCACCAGCACTTACTGGTGTTCATGTCCATGACACGCACAGTGCACATGGAAGCACAGAATGACATCCAAGCACTCAAAGCAAACTCTTAGAATTGCACCCAGGTCAACTCTCAGTGCACTACAGACAAACCAGTTTCTGAATGACTGGTCAAAACACAGAAATCCAGCATTGTTACTAATAAAGCATATCATTATTTGGAATCTAAAAGCAGTGACATCCTTAAAGAAACTCCCCCCAAGACATAATCTTGTTTGCATTTACATGAAATGACTTCTTACCTGAACTTTAACAGTTCCTTGGGGATCCTGCACATGTTCCAGAGTTGCATCAACATCCAGTGCCACAACTAATCCTGATGTAAACCTCAGGGGATTATCAGATTCACCAGTAGGCTCAATGATATTTGCAGTGGCTTTATGGAGCTATCAGGGGTAAAGTGATTGGCAAAAATCAGAAGGTGTGGGAAAGAAGAAAGAAAAAAAAAATCGTAATTACTTCTGCTCTTAACAGACATGTGCATAAACTCTGGATTTTTATTTTTTTTTATACTGCCAGGAATTACTATGTTTTCCATGCTCTTAGCAGTAGTCCGGAGGATGCTAGGTAAGAAGACAAAGAGGAAATAAATAACAGTTGTGTCTGACCAAGACCCTCAATTCAAAAACCTTCATGGCATATATAAAGTAGTCAGTTTCCAAGAAAGTCCTCAAGGATATTGCATTTTAATTTTCTGTTAAACCAACCTGCTCTGGAAGAGGAAGGTGGAGGAAGGTACTTTGCCGGAGTGTTGTCTGGAGAATCTTGACCACTTCTGAAGGCTTGGATGTCACAAGTCTGGGCATTAAGTCCAGCAATTTATCTACAAAACTGCCTTGCATATGTGGGAGCTCAGAGATGAAACATCTGTGTCAAGAACAGATTAAAAATCAAATACTTTTTCCACAGTATTGTTATTTTCACTCAAGCTACTTAATCCTTATATTTAGTTATAATGACAGAATTAGATACCTACATCCCTCTTCTGATGTGTCTCACATGTAAGAGATGACTTTGGCTACTTATGTTGGAACTGTGCCTTGTGCTCAAACTGACACCATCAAGGGCTATGTGGTGTGGGCAGCAAGTCAGAGGGGATTCTCCCCCTCTTCTTTGACCTTATGAGGTCCCACCTGGAGTACTGTGTCCAGTTCTGGAGTTCCCAGTGTAAGAAGGACAGAGGAGGCCATGAAGATGCTCCGAGGGCTGGAGCTGAAGACAGGCTGACAGAGCTAGGTGTGTTCAGCCTGAAGAAGAGAAGGCTCCAGGGAGATCTCATTGCAAATTTTCAGTAGTTAGAGGGGGCTTATGAAGAAGACTTTACACAGGCATATCATGACAGGACAAATGAGAATGGTTTTAAACTACAAGTGGAAATTAGATTCAATTTTAGAAGGAGATTCTTCACTTTGAGGATGGTGAGGCACGAGCACAGGTTTCCCAGAGAAGCTGTGGATGCCCCATCCTTGGAAGTGTTTAAAGCCAGGCTGGATGGAGCTCTGATCTGGTGGAACATGTCCCTGCCCATGGCAGGGGAGTTGGAACAAGATGGTGTTTAAGGTCCTTTCCAACCTAAACCATTCTATGATTCTGTGATTCTATGATTTTACGACTCATCAGGGAATTGAATAGCTACTCCAGAGATACAGGTATCCTTAGTTGGCTGAGCAGAATTTTATTTCTAGTTGTGACTAAATTCACATTTATTATAAGCTTGGCAGCCATGGCTGGTTAACTGATAAGAAAAGGGGACCAAATCTGCCCTACCCTAATGCCCAGCTGGAGCTGGAAGACAGAACTGGTAATTTCCTGTATACCTTTTCTTTGCACTGAATCTCAGGATAAGCAGAACTCATCACTATCTTACAGAAGCAGAACCATAGAATGGTTTGGGTTGGAAGGGACCTCAAAGATTACCTAGTTCCACATCCCTGCCATGGACAGGGACACCTTTCACTAGAATCAATATGATCATCAAATTGACACTTTATATCTATTCTCCCTGGAAGTAAAGATGACTAAGAGGTGGCAAAAGCAGCAGATAGGGCCAGGAAAGATACTGCAGAATTCTTGTCTGACTTATTGTTACATGTTGAGTACATCAAGGGTAATCTGCTTTTTCATTAATCTTTGAAAGGTTTAAACACCCTCAGGACTCCAGGAGACAGAATAACAAAAAACACAAAAAAAACACTGCAAAAAAATCCAACAAACAAACAAAACCAAAAAAATTAAGTATTTATCAAAACAGCTTCCACTCAAAGTAGATAAACCCTTACAAATACAAAAAAAAAAAAAATCTATTCCATAAGAAATTAATTCAGAGCCCATGTTTCTGAAGTACCAGCATAATATCCCCATGTTAAGGACTTCTTGCTTTATTATTATCCCATGATAGCTTGCAATGTAGGACAGCAGGGAAGGGAGATGTGAAGAGATAAAAAACAAAGTGAATATCCCCTGATGACAATGGTGGTGGACATTTTTTTCAACAAAAATTGAAGAAGCAATGGAGTTTGTCACCTCTGAAAGGAATCCACTTCTTGGAGGAATTTTTCACACATCCCAAAAAGAGGTTCTACTCTGTAATGAAAATAATATTCCTTAGGTTACTTTTAAAGAAAGAAAAATGGCTCTCTGGCTATACACATTTAGGTGGTTTGGAATCCCATTAAACCTCCTAAAAATGGGAAGATCTTACAGCTTTTGAACCAAAAAAGTGTTCCTCACTTATCTATATCCCCTTCTCACAAAAAAACCCCAAACATTTGCATAAGGCAGTAATTAAGTTCCCAAAGCCACTGCTAGAAAATACTCATTTTCCACCTACAAAACAAGAGGTTAAAAGGCAAATATATTATGGACCTCCATGGTAACACAGTAAATTGATGGCAATGGACCTGAAACAGAAGTAAACTAGGACAATAACTAATTTGCTCTAATTCCACCAGCTGGAGTTCTCATTCTACAACCATGTGTCACTTCTTTAACTTCAGCAGCCAAAACAAACCACTCAGAGCCTCTTGTGTACCCAAGCCTGCACAGGAACAGTTTATGTCTGAGTCACACTAAGCAGTTGCAGATCAGTCAGGAGGCCAATACTTTCCTGATCCTAAAAATTCAGCAATAAATACTTAATGAAGCAAACATGTTTGGTGCATTTTTTTGATATGTAACTTTTCCTCATTTAAACAGGTCCCAAATATCAACCCTACAATGTTTTTAACCTATTTATATGTGCATCAATGAGAGAACTCAACCCCCAAAACTCATCTTCCCAATAGCTTTGTCATCTAATTCAGGACTGTGTCCCTATACAGCCATATCAAAGGCAAAAGAAGGTTCTTTGTTCTGAATTACTCTACCAAATGGTTACTGGCATGGTACCCTGCTATGTGTCTATTTTATCCTTGCTGTTTTTTTAAACAAAGCTCAAAGACAGTAATTTTAGAGCTAACCCTAAGAAGATCCTCAGACCAAATCATCCTTACCCTCTAGTGGTGCGGGCAGTCACTATCAGCTGCAAGGCCTTCGCTTGCAGTCTCATGTGGTGAATAATGACCACTTGTCTACTTTCCACTCCGCTGTACATGAACTCCATTTTGTAAGTTTCTTCCAGGATCTGCCAGACAGACACCACAAGGATAAAAAACCATCAGACTGTTAAGCCCTGGTACAACGCAATCACCAGCTTCTGGTATTTTTATCTCATACCAAGGAACACATGAAGCAAGAGGAAGTGCTCAGATCAATACAGTTGAGTTCAATACGACTGTGCAGATGCTAAGAACTTTCAAGTTATTTAACAGGGAATATTCCCTTCACCTTGCATTGATAGCAAGTGACCTACATTCACCATCACAACGGAAAACACTTTCCAGGGGATTCACATGCTACTCAAGAGGGCACCCAAGACAAACATTTCAATCAGAGAAGATTTCAAAAGCTGGAAGGCTTTTGTTTCTACTCATCACCAGCAGAGAAGGCTTTCATGGACAGCAGTACCTGTCGGTTACATCCTAATTCTCTGAAGACTCAAAATATCAGCAAGATCTATGAACTTGCTTTTACCCTAGATTTATTATCAGACTATTGAATAGTTTGTTTGCTTCCTTACCTTTTCTTAGGGCTTAGCTTCAGTTTTTCCAGGATCTGATCATTCATACACTTCTACATCACAGAATCACAATAACTCAGATTGGATGGGCCCTCCGCAGATCATCTAGCCTGGTTCCCTGCCCAGAGCAGGTCTCATTAGATCCAGTAACTCAGGGCCACATCAAATTGAGAACACAACGACAGAGGTTCCCCCAGCTTCTCTGGGCAATGGTATTTAACCACTCTTACAGGAAATTTTCCCTTTACAGCTGATCGAAATTTTTCATCATTTGCCAACTGCCTCTTATCCACAGTAGTCTGGCTCTGTCTCATTTATATCCTGTAATGATACAGTGCTAGAGAGAAGTAAATCCATCCTGAAAGCCTGCTCTTCTCCAGGCTGGACAATTCCATCCCCCTCAGCCTTCCCTTGCAGGTAATGTACTCCAGCCCCTGACCATATTGGTGGTCCTCTGCTGAATTTGTCCCAGTTTGTCACCATCTTCCTTCTACTGGGGAGGCCAACACACAACACAGCTCTCCAGGTGGCATCTCCCCAGAGGTGGATCATTTCCCAAACTAAGTCATCCCAGTTGCAGCTGGCCTCTTGCAGTGCCTTATAGTCAATGTACTGAACATGAGGCGATTCCCTTCATTCCAGTTCCCCAGTCTGTTCAGACCAGCAGCCATGCCCTCCAACACACTAACTGGTTCCTCAATTTGCAGGACCCTTACCACTTATTTATTCAGCCACAATCCTGCAAGTCTGGAGAAAAATAAATGATGGGAGACTGTATCCAAGCATTGCAACTTCCACTGCCCTCCCCTTGTTCATAGCACCAGTCCCTCACCATAGAGAGCAGTGATGGTGGTCAGCCATAATTTGTTCTTGAAAAATGCATTTGGGCTTTTCCAAGTAGCTTTGTTGATTTTGTCTAGGAACAGCTTTTTTAAGTATTTGGTACATAACTTTCCCCAGGAAAGAGGCAAGGAGAAGCAGCCCACAGTATTCTGGATTTTCTTTCTTTTCTGGAAGATGAGTGTGATATTGGCCTTCTTACAGCGGGGTCCCTCCCTCACCACTCAGCCTTTGAAAAGAAATTACCCCAGTTTGGGGAACTAAGATTTACTTGGAAGACTGTGGCAGTGGAAGGTCAGAAGTGTGTTATTGTTCCATGGCCAGTGAAAGACTCCTACCCAAGGATTGGCCTCTGTGCAGGCTCAGCTGCTTCCACCTCACCTGCTTTGCTGCAGCAGATGCCAATGCATTCTGTTTCAGGTACAGGGGAGCTGCCACATTCCACAACTTCTCCTGCAAGGCCTACAAGAAAAAAAACATGAAATGATGATAAATATCCAACACAATCTAAATACTTGGTTGAAAAAGCATGCGAAAGCTTTCTTTTGTGCTTTTAAATACAACATAGGGAACCAAGGCCTCCAAAATATAGTGTTTTATAAAGAAACAAAGATACCTATACAACTAGAAAATATAAAGGAAGTTGAGACTAATATTAACAAATATTAGAATAAGAGTGAATAAGAGACTCATCAAGCCAAATTCCTTGTACTTCATAAAGAAAACCAACAGCACACTTGTTATCAACCCCCTGAGACCAAGACTGGGGCAATGGTGACAAAAAGTGGAAATAATAACACCTGTCCCCAGAAACACATTTACTTCCACAGCCACATTTCTGAACTTTCCTCTGCTCCACCAAAGATCCTGGAGTTACTAAGAATATTATGTCTAATTCAGCCACTGATATTGGTATTAAAAAAAACCAAAACAACAAAAAACCATAACAAAAAAACACGCCCCCAAAAACCCCAACCACCTACCATACCCTATTTGCTTTATGTTTTAAAAAAAAATGTAGAAAGCTTGACTGGATGATTTATATCACTACCTCCTTTTTGAAGATGCCTGTCCTTAGACACAGCTATGCACAAGGCTGGCTGTAGCCAAAGCTCGAGAACATACCGACTGTATCCTTCACACAGGCTGGCCTAAGAATCCCAGCTAACTACCCCTAAAATCACAGGATATGTAGAGCCTTTAAAGGTATGGAACCTTTTGAGCCTTGAGAGGCTGGGGAACGAAGATACTTTTCCCCCCAGCAGCTTTTTCTTTGTTTGGACAAGAAGCAACTGGGAAAAAAATCTACTGAAAAAGGCTACTCGGACATTCAGGTTCTCTGCAGTATCAGAATTTCTAATTGTATTGTGGAGTAGAGGGTGTCCCTTCCTGTAAGAAGGGATCTGGAATTAGATGATTCTCAAAATCCCTTCCAACCCAAGATATTCTGTGATTCCTGATATTATCAGCTATTTTTCATTCCATGCACATTACTGACTCCTCTGCACCACTGATCTATTGATTGTTCCACAGCTCAAGCCAAGAATGGCTGATGCAGCTTTTACCCTTCTTCCAAACAGAGCCCACCTCTGCCAGATGCAAAAACCATCTGGTTCATTCCAGTCAAACCCTGGAAAAGGGCAACAAAGCTGTCTCCAAATGCTAGTCCTCTGCCTGCACAGCACATTTCACTTTGGATTTAGCTGGATTGTACTGAACTGTACCACTGCTCATCTGAAATACCTTTGGGTGATAAATATATTCCAATGATTTGAGGCCTGCCATGAGATATGCCAACTGGCAGCTATGCATTAGCAAAGCAACTGAAATCCCTCTTTGGTTTTACATAACGAAGCACTCATTGAGTTCCTTCTGGAAAACTGTTTGCTGCTTGCTTTAGTTCTTGCTTTATGTGTGTGTAAGTTAAACACTAAAGAATGCCAAGAGACTAACTAAAATACTACTGCCAGCTTACAGCCCTGAGCCATCTGATCCAGCAGAATCCCTGACCATGGCAGGGACATTGGAATTAGAGGGTCCCTTCCAACTCAAGATTTTCTATGAAGTAAAAAATTAGTTCCTGTTTACAGCAAGAAGCTGATTTTGAAAAGGAGCTTTTGCAAAGGGCTGCTGCAATGGTGTCTAAGTAGCCTCTTGACCTGCTAATACTAATTAGATAGATAATTTCAGAACTATAAAAGAATGCATGACTGATATTTAGTTCAATCAAGTCTTAAGAACTCCTTTGGCATAGGTGCCAATAAAGCTATCTGCAAATCACCATCTATAAAAATGGCACTTATGGCAGCAGAATAACAAAAAACATTACAGTAGCCACCAGCAGGGAAAGTTACTCTCCTAACACAGTTGCCCTCAGTGTGATTTCTGTCACATCATAAACTCTGCATTGACGAAACGCTCATGAACCAACATAAGCCCTAGGTACAGCAGCAGAGGTCTGCATTGGCAAAGTTACTGCATAAATTATTTGCCACAGGAGGGAAGCAGGATTATCAGAAATCCACAGAACCCGCTCTTTCATCACACATCACTTTTCAGCATGAACATCAAAACATGAAAGCATGGCACTGTGATGGACTGGGGGCATTTTTGAAGAACAGCTAAAAAAAGCCCAGATGAAGCCAAACCTTGATGAGGAGCAGCTGACACTGAAGGTAAGTTGCAGTGAAATCTGCCATCCCTGCCAGTTCTGACTGCAGCTCTCCAAGCCTCTGAAGATCACTGAAGCATGTGGGGGGTGGGAAAGAAAAAAAAGAGAGAGAGAAAATAATGTTGAGACAGAGAACAGTTTAATCCAAATACACTCAGAAGGCAGTGACAATAAAGCCAGCTATTCCTGCTGCCTGCTTTTATTAGAGCAAGCACCAGCAACAGCAGCAAAACACACACTACAAACCAGTTTGCACCTTGGGACTTGGCATGTCCCTTCTTCTGGGAAGCTGACACCAGCACAGCAGTGGAGGCACTAAGTCTGTCAACCCACATTACTCTGCAGCCCCATGGGAACCACACAGAGTGGCAGCTCCAGATTTAACTTAAAACACTCCAGCCTTCCACAGCAGCTAATGACCCATTTGTGTTACACTGCTGGGAAATCAAACTATTCATGTTGGCTAAGAAAGGTTGTTTGGAACATGTCAGGCTCATGCAATGAAGTGTATCTGAAACAGAGCTACCCTTTTAAGCCAAGCTAGAATCTGATGTACTGATATTTTCCCAACTAGATGGTGTGTGTTGCCTGGTATTTCTTGTAAATCATACAGCAATATAAGCAGCTTTTAATATGATAGAAAAAACCTGTCAGTTAATAGAACCCAAAAGGCTTTAGTTCTCTACTCCTAGCCATGTTTTCTTAAAGCGAGCATTAAAAAAAACAAAATTAATTTTTCTTACAGAAGAGAAAATAGGTTGGATGATGTGGTTTCAACATATGCCTTTTCTTCTCTACACTTTGCTTCGATCCAAAGTCTATTAAAATTGTCACTCGACTTCCACATTTCCTATTGCATTATTAATTTTTTCAGATGATCAGTTTCTTTTGTTTATTTTAGATTTGTCTTTCAAAT
Organism: Pseudopodoces humilis; assembly: GCF_049639895.1. NCBI lineage: Eukaryota > Metazoa > Chordata > Aves > Passeriformes > Paridae > Pseudopodoces > Pseudopodoces humilis. The sequence continues at coordinate 84,858,605 of NC_142201.1, read as the reverse complement.
TGTGAAATTTTGGTTCTGCCAAAACAGAAAGTTGCTGAGCCCTGAGACATTGCAAAAACCCATGATATTATCTGTATTATATGCAGCCAAAGAAAATCTTTCCTAAGCAGAGAATCAAAGAATTGTTTATGTTGGAAAATATTTCTAAGATCATCCAGTCCCACCATTAAGCCAGCATTGCCAAGCCCACCACAAATAGCACATCTACAGGTCTTTCAAATCCCTCCTGGAATGGTGAATACATCACTTCCTTGGGCAGCCCTTTCCAATGCTTGACAACCCTTTCCATGAAGACATTTTCCTACTATCCAATCTAAACCTCCCCTGGCACAATTTGAGGCTGCCTCCTCCTATCCTCTTCCTTGTCACTCAGAAGAAAGGACCAGTCCCTATCTGGCTACAACTTCCTTTCAGGCAGTTGTAGAGAGTCAAGTTCCCTGTGAGCCTCCTTTTGTCCAGGCTAAACACCCCCAGCTCCCTCAGCTGCTCTTCATCAGAATAGTGCCACAGTCCTTCCTAGCTCCATTGCCCTTCCCTGGCCACACTCCAGCACCTCAATGTCTCTCACAGTAAGGGGTTGTGCATTTCTCATCAACAATGCACCAACAGCCAAGCCAGCCTCAACCTTACACAGAGATTCCATTTCATCTTTTTCCAGAGAGAAGAGGAGGCTCCCTGGATGCTTAATTCCCATGTCACAATCCATCACAACACACTAATGGGGAACAGGATGTCATCTCTCAGCTAACAACTAGGCAGATATTCCATTTCCCAGTCTTACACAGTTCCCAATTCCACTAATTCTACTTCCTTACAAATCTTAAACAGATTCCAACATCCCTGTAAGAAAAAAAAAATTATTTTGTATAGATGAAGAAACTAAGCCATAGACAAATTCGCTAAACAGCCTGTCTTACATTTCTAACCACACTGCAGATTGAAGCTCCCCCCCAGGCTCTGCAGCCAAAACTCTCCCAACTGCCAAAACTGTCCCAAGTAGACACAAACTCCACAAGGTCTGTTATTTCTGTGGATGACAATGATAAAGGAGGAGGGATTTATATTCCATGACACTGCTATTAGCTGCTTCTATCCCTCTGCTCTCAGCAACAAAATTGCTGGTGCAGGGTTATCTTGCCTTCTGCAAAATAACCTTTAACACTTTTTTTGGCTTTGTCCAAATCCTCCCTTTGTCTTAAGGATGGAAAAGAGCAGCTGGTTTAGTACAATTTCCTGGGGGGCAATACCACAAGGAAAAAAGCCAAGCCAAAAATTTCCATCAACTCAAAGTCATGGCCTGAGAGGTTCCCAGACCCTCATACCTGAGAGTTTCTGGATGCTTGGCCTAAAGATTACCTGTTTCAAGTGTTTAGTGCATTAAATGTTTCAAGACTGTACTTCAGGCTGGCACACAGCAGCTGCAAAACAGCTGAGGACAAACCTCATAGGTCCCACAGCTGGGTTTTCAGTGAGGAGCACACTGTTTACTCTTTGCTGCAGATGGGTGTGACAGTGATTTGCAGCAACATACACACAACAGAAGGCAGCTATTTTGAAGGAATAAAAAGAATTAAGCTTTTTTTAAAAAAATCCACATTCCAAACAAAGCATTTTAGATAGTTTTTCTAACTCTTAAAATAAGGCTCTTTTGCTCTTTCCAAGCAGAGGAATCACATTGAAAGGATCCTTTTCAAGTGTTTTGTTTGTGTAAATCAGTCTAGAGATGAAATGCAAGAGGCAGCACAAAACCCACACTGAGAAGCAACACCACACACCCTTATCTATACAGCAGCAGACAGCAGCATGCAAGAATGTTTTCTATTCCTGGAAAAGCTCTCTGATTTGAAAACTCATGAGGAATGGCCAAGTCCTTTGTAAGCGGGACTGGCAATGAGAACCCAAACCACCAGAAGCAGGTCCTTTCCTGCTGAAAGGCCACAGGACCCAGAAAATGCAAGAGCAAAGGGACAACACCTTACCCCCCAACAAAAGCAAAACAAGAAAACCTTGTGCATGTACATTACAAATAACATGATCAAAATTACAAGGACACAAAACTGAGAATGAGACACAAGGCTGTCACCCATAAACCATAAAAGCTGAGTGTGCATTTTAGCATAAATGAACAGTCCAAAAAGAACACCCTTACCCAACTCTTACCATGCTCTGTAAAGATACCCCATGCCCAAAATGCACACTGGTTATGCTGGGGGGCTGTGCCAGACCTGAGACCATAAATTTTATTTTAAACAGGTCATGAACACTCTTTTATCACAACAGTCTCTAAAGAAAGGCTCAAGTTAAGCACTGGACAGCAAATTACAGCACTCATATTCAGAAGTAAAGCACCTGCATCAGAGTAATTGAGCATCCTAACACATCTTTCCATAAACAGGGCAGCTTGAAGCCTTACCGGATTGTAAATTCCAGCAGCTCTTGTATGCCCTGTGGGTCGAGGTGCTGAAAGTTGTAAACCCTCTCCAGGCTCTGTTGCAGGAACTGCTGGGAAGGATCTTCATGTGGGGTAATACTGGGAGAGACAGCGGATGACACCAGCTTTCCACCTGGCAACTAAGCGAAAAGGAATACACACAAAAAAAACCAAGAGAAAAGTCTAACACAAGGAATAACACTGCAAAATGCTGGCATCTATTTAACAAGAAACTGAGAGCTCCAATTCATTTCTCAAATATAAAATTTATACCAAGGCTTTCAAACATGCATCTTTGTTAGTTAATCCTCCCTACTTTACAATCCACTTGCACTAGAGATCCTCAGGTTAAACTTCAACATCCCTTTGAGGGAAACATCTTCCTCATCCATTAACTTTGACACTGTGAAGTCAAGGGAAATCTGAGACTGCACAAACCACCACTCATTTTACGAGTTCTGATAAGACTTACGGCCAACTTCAATCCCACCCATATTTCCGTGCAGGAAAAACATGTTGCAGAGCAGAATGGAACACATTTCACCCAAGACTAAACTGTTCAGGTAGGACATAAGTGAAATGTTAGAAGATTTACAAAGGCCTTTCCCACACACACAGTCAGAGCTACAGAAAACTCCCAGGAATCCTGCCCTCCGAAGTATTCTTACCTAAGCAGCAAACTACCTACTATTCTCACTTTTTGAGATTATTGAATTGAAATTATTGAGAGCAGTAATATTACTATTCTCTCCAAAATATTACAAATCCCATATAGTAACAATTTAATTCCCGTGGTGCACAGGAGAAAAACCTTTTAGAATTGTACACAGACAGAGATAGAAGAGGCTGGCAATATTTCTAACAAGTGCCAAAGTCCAAACCAAAAAAGTCCAACTTACTCTTAATGGAGGGACCAGGTGAGAGAGACTGTCCCGAAGATAGGCGTAATGTCTGAATGTATGGTCAGAGAACAGGGCAGGCATTGTTGGGCAACTTTTAGCAGCATTAAAAATCAGAACCAGAACAGCAATGTCTATTGCAAATGGATTGTTAAAGAAAAATAATCAACAGCAAGAAGAGCTCCTTGAGGATGGGAAGTTAAAACAACAAGTCAATAACCCTTTGGTCAGGATTTGTCTAGGATGCTCTTTATAGTTGGAAAATATTGAGCAAAATCCAAAGAAACAGCTGTCTGAGCAGATGAAAACCAAGGACAAAGTGCAAACATTACAGGGTGAGCCATTCTGGAGAAAGGATGTTCTGCCAACATGGGGTGGCTCAGAAGCAATACAAGGAAAGGAGCCAGAGATCCCAAATACAGAACATGCGCATTAGGTGGAGTTTCACTCTCCTTCACAGCTTATGCTGTGCTCACCAGTTTGTACCACAGAATCACAGAGTGGTTTGGACTGGAAGAGACCTGAAAGACACTAGTTCCAACCCCACCCTGCCATGGGCAAGGACACCTCCCACTAGACCAAGTTGCTCAGCTTTTTTGGTGCCCTAACAGCATCCAAAATTATACATTTACTGCCAAGTCTTTGAAAATAGATGCATAACCTAAGATGCCATGAAAAATACTGCTCTCTGAATTTAAGCAAAGAATCAAACATGGAAAGATCATTCTGAAATAGAAAACACATTTTCACAGTCTGAGACCCGCAGAAACTGAGATCAGCCAAAGCCTTTAGAAGTTAGTTAGCCCAAAGGCTGACACTTGCAACAGGGCTGATTCCAAGCATAAGCTCTGATTCAAATTTCCTAAGTGCTTTGAAGCAAACAAAACCATGTTTTTAAATATCAGTTTACACTGGAAACACACTATTCAGGTTTACTTCAGTTTCTGGCTCACACGCCTGTCTTCACATAATATGCCTCTGTAAAATTTAATACTCTCTGGTTCCTGGCAGGAAGGTGCACAGAGTTAAACAGCAGCATTCCTCCCCCTGCAATACTCCTTTAATTCTCAACTCACAGGACAACTTTACTCAAATTATTACTAAACCATGTAATTACAGATTCATTTCTCTCCACCTGATTCTAACCCTTTTCAATTCTCACAAGGCATTCATTTAATCTGTGTAGAATTTCTGGTTGATGGCCCGTGACTGGTGAGAAAAATAAGGAGCAGCTTCTAGAAGAAGGTTCCAGTCCAATGTGTCTCAGCACATATCAGAAATAATATTAGGTTCTGCCATCACACAGAATGGAAGAAAGGGGAATAACAACAGAAAAATGCATTTCCAAGGCATCACCTGTTGTTGAGGAGATTGGTGTACCAGTAACTGTTTGTATTCTAAAGCACTGGAAGAGCTAACATTAATATAAGGATTTCTGATATAGAATTATTTCAGAAAGATGAAAAATTCAAAGCATTATGGGAATTCAGGCACTGCTGTACTTAGAGACAGTGCTGTTTTATAAACTGCACAGCAGTGAGCATAGCAAAAGTTTTACCTAAAAAGAAAACAGACATGAAAAAACACTCTTCTTATTTAAAAGCTAAAGCATCTTCAAAATTCATGCAAACTAGACAAATGTTTTGAGATCAAAGGGCTCATCTGCAAAGTCTAAACTTTGACAAATTGCTTGATTATGCACCACAGCATAAAAAGAAGGCAAATTACAGTCCACTGGTATTTATGAAGATGGTTCCAGCTAACAGTTTTTCCATCACTTGCTGAGTTACAAACTAAGTGCACAGGGATTCAGAAATAGGTACAGGATTGTTTATCTGCTACAGTAAGAAATGGCTGAAGAAATGTGAGAGTCAGGAAAGCATGAATAAAATCTACTGCAGTCAAAATTATCAACTGGCTTAATGCATAAAGATACAGGCTGGGTCATCCATGTCTGGTTCCGGAGTGTCAAAGAACGGATGTGTGCTCAGCAGCTCTGGGACTAATGGAAGCACCAGAGTGGGATGCCTGCTTCCCAGGAACTTCAAACATCTGGAAATACACAGATTGAAATATATGTTAGTAAACAGGCACATTTTGAAATAAAATGTTCTAAAGCATTACTACTTTATGTTGCAGCAACACTTTTAGACAGTCAGCAAGAAAATCCTGCTATCCAAGCTCACTGTTTCTTTACAACTGACCATTTGCATTAATATTTTATAGGATCCAAGAAAACTGAAGGACAAGCAGTAATAATTTGTTTTTATTTAAAATGTCCACAAAATAGCTAACATTTGGAGTTATACAATCCAGGAAGCTCTTATACTGAAGACTAATGGATGAGTGAAATTTTTTTTTCTTCAGAAATAAGGAAGATAGGAATCAAAACCCCAAAACCCTCAAACTCCAAAACCAGTGTAAAAGTACACTGGAAGTCAAAGCAGGCTAACATAAGTGTTTCCAGTAATATCTAAGAACTCCATCTCAAACTATGTGTGTGGAGCACCATTCCCTTTATTGATTTCATTAAACAACCAAAAAATCTGACACAAAAGTTCCTTCTTTTTACTTAGAAAAATTCCTCTGACAGCACAATGCCACAGAGCCAATCCACTTATCACATCTGATATAGTCAACTACTGGTAAATATTACTATTTAACACAATGTTGAGTGAGCAAAAACACTTGTGTAGAAGAGATGAGGTTTTAAACTGAAAACTGAATTCATCTTTTCTGTGGATACACTGAGTGCCTGGAATAGCAGGACAATTCCAGAAGTGGTCATCAGTTCTGGATTTCCAGTAGAAGTATTGACAAGCAAGAACAACACAGAGTTTCCACACCAGTCATGAGTGTGTTTACCGAGTAACAGGATTGTACATCTGCAACACCTGTTACCTCCTTAGCAAGCTCAGTATTTCCTAGCACCTCACTTATTAAAAAGAAGAGGAAAGTAAGTACAAAAGGACACTGAACACACTCACTTCCATATGGATTCTCTGTCTGTAGGATACTTGGTCAGGTTTTTCAGCAGCTCCACCAGCGCAAGATGGATGCCTTCTTTAGTTGAAACATTGGTGCAACACAACAGTTCATGAAGTGCTTCCCGAATATCCCTCGAAGAATCCTAAAATAAAAACCCAACCCAGACACCACTGAGCAAAACATGCCAGCACACACATTTACTTTAAAGGTGGCAGTCTCTGTTCCTTGGCAGAGTTAATAAAAGAGCTCTGTGAACAGCAGTGCCTGTTTCTGGTTACCAGAGCTAAGCACAGATGAAGTGACAGACCAAACAACTGCTGCAGGGGCTCCTGGTCTCATGCCCCTATGTGCTTCCTTTACTGGAATGAATGGGAACTGCTTCACTGCTGACCTGCTCAAGCAGAGCAAAAATAACTACTTGGTTTGGGTGATGTATCTTTGCAGCAAGAGAAAAGGAAGGCGCTGGGCAACTCAGTAAAACAATCACCAAAAGTTGTTTTAGCATTTTCACAGCAGCTTTTTATTATTTTCAACCCAGGGAGCTCAATTCCACAGGCCTTCAGCCCAGTCACCACAGCCTCCAGAGGGTCTGAGTAAGCACTGAGGACATGTCAATGGCTGGACAGACTAGAATATTCAGCTGAATAAATTACATTCCTTCTCCCAAAAACCACCTTGACATTCCTTATCCATGTATCATCACATCGCCTGCTATCAGCATTTGCCTGGTGCTGCTGGAAACCTTGTGAAAATTTGATAGGATACAAAAACTGGATGCTTTTCAATGGTGGATTTTACCTTTTCGATATTATAATTTGCTATGTATCAACAGCTCATTCATCACGGTCTTACACAGAAGAAGAAAGAGCAATCCTCCTGTAAAGGCTCTTCAATGACAGCCAACACACTCGAATGATCAAAGGGTTTTTGCTGGTCAAAGACAGACTATGACCACAGAGAAGACAAACTCTAAGGACTGGAATAATCTCAGACATAAAATACTCCAGACCACCAGAAATGCAATACAAACAATGCAGAAGAAACAAACAACGTGAAGGGAGAGAGATGAGCACAATTCAACAGAAACTGAGATAAGGACAAGAGGGAAAACAAATTCCAAAGTCTAGTCAGAAAAGGAAGGAGTACCTGGTATGATATTCTGATAAAGTGAAAGCAGTGGGGTGAAAACAGAAGTTACCTGTAACACCCTGGTGTTCCATATTTATGTTGCTGGAACCAATTTAGGCACCAAAGTTAATAGTATTTTTCCACATCCTTTACTTTTATACTGGAAGATGGATTTTACAGAAAAGCACCAAACTTCTTTCAGAATCAGACAAATCCATTAAAATGTTAATAATTCTACACTTAAGCTATCCCAATGCCTGATAATAATTATGATAGTATAAACCACAATACACATAGGGTTTATCATACACGATAAATCTGCACAGAAGAGCCCAGCCTAACCAGCACATTTTCATACCTCAATGCCTTAAACAAATGTAAATAATGACAAACATGTGAAGCACCTAAAGCTCATTGCTGCATTTGCAAAGTCATGTCATATTCCACAGCATTTGTTACAGACTGATAAAATAGGTTAATTAGTGTGCTACTTCCTGAGGCACATCTGACAGTAGCAATTGCTGACCTGGGTCAAGAAAATAAAAGGTGAAGAGACTGAAACAGTGGATTTCCAGCACCTCCCAAAGCACTTCCTAAAAGAAGCAGAAACTTGCCTACCACGAGAAGCAAATTAATAAAAAAAGAATGCCTCAGGGACTATATCTCAGTAAATAAATAAGGTCTGAAAGGAAGCAGTTTGACACAGTACAATTCTTACAGCTAAAATCTCTTCCTGGATCAACCTCACCAACCAGGAAGAGCAGCTGACTCCTGATTCCCTAAATCCTCAAAATTATATGGCAGAGCACACTGACAAACTCCCTAAACAAAAAAAAGATCTTAGGCCCATGGCCAGCTCTACTTGGTGAGCAAACATGTAGCCAAAGCAGCTGAGGCAAGGAAGCAGCAAGAAAATGAAGGTGCATGTAAATGAGGTGCATAGAATGCTGGACCACAACACAAGACAGAAGGAAACACGTGGAGGCAACAGCACAGTGATCCAAGGAAGAGTTTTAATCTAAAATTTATCTATTTCAGAAGTATTCTGCTGTCCTGGTGCTTACAAGCTACCAGATTTTAGGAACCTTTGGCAGTGTTCAAAAAGTCAAACCCCAAAAAAGGATGGATTTGCTCTCAAAGGAAGGGACTGATTAGCAGTATATAATTAAGCACCCCAGAGCAAGCAGGAGAGCAATTCTTGCCCTCCTCAAGAATTTCTTACCTCCAAGACAGCTAACACGGTATCCAGCTGGTCTTCCCGCAGTGTGATATTGTTGGAAATTTTTCTCATTGTGTGTATTGACTGCAATCTGACCTCCTCAATTTCATCATTAAACATGTCAACCAGAAAATCCAGGCATTTCTCCGCAAAAGAAGGCGAGGACTGAGCCAACATACACAGGGCTTCAACCGCAGCGATTCGAACCTCTGTTGAAAGAGAAGCAAGGAATTAACTGTAAATTAATTAAAACTCTGGTTTAAAATGACATTCACTCAACAGCGAAGTCTTGTACTATTCAAGGGCTGGACTAAGGACAGGAGATGTCAAGGAAACACTGAGGGCAACAGAGCCTAAGCAGGGACCCACTGGGGATCTTTTCAGAGGGAAATCTTCAAATCAAGTCTCACTTTGGGTACAGCCCCTGCTGCTGCCATAAGCATCTGCAAAAGGGACCTGCAGGTGAAAACCAGGTCTCCAACCCATCAATAAATACTGCATGTTTCACAGTGTGTTTTGCAAGCATAGCATTAACACTGGTATCTTAAGCAAACTAATTTAGTTAATTAAACTGTGGTTGTTTTCTTCTTCCTGACATTTTAATTGCTTGGAGCTTTCACTGCATTTTTAACTTGCTATGTAGCACTTTATGAATTGGTGAAAAGCCCCAGAGAATCAACATTTTAGCAGTTAACAGAATGAAAATCTTCTGCTTTCTGACTATAGATTCCTCAAAACAAAGGAAAAAGTGCCACCTAAATATTAAAAAATATTTGAATTAAAGTAAAAAAAGCATCAGAAAGCATCCCGAGTGTACTTAAGCTGTAAAATATTGCAGGAATTTGAAGAATACCCAAATATAACAATGTTAGGCAGACATGAGATTCTCTTCCCTATAATCATCCTCATTAGCTTTCCTAACATTTATGTGGCTAGGATCACAAAAATGGTAATTAATCTGATGTCTTGCAAACATTGTTATTTTAAACACACTTCTAATTTTCACTCAAATTAACTCATCTTGAAAACATTTACTTGAACTTTTGTGGAGCTTTTAGGGCTATTGTTCTTAAAGAAGACATATGACTCCTCAGGATTCTGATCAAGTACAAAAATGCACAGACAGCAAGACCCCTGCCTGCTCAGTAATGAAGCTTTTGTCACAGCTCTGAGTCTCCATGGTCATTAAGACCCAGGTATTAAGAGAAGAGAAACATTTTGCCGATATTACTCTCATAAGCTGACACGCTAATTCACATTTAAGTTACAACATGGAATTCAAGAAATGAAGCAGCGTTGCCAGTCAGGAAAAGCTCAGCACTATTTAAAAATGCTGCAGTGGAGAGAGAGATCTGTGTATATTTCACATTTGTTCATTTTATCCACATTCCTCAACAGCATCATACTGACACAAGACCTGTGGCATAAGAAACTGGAGAATATGTTTCATTGGGCCAAGGAGCTGAACCAGTGAAACATTTTTTATTAGTCAGGAAAAAAAAATGGTGCACTTTCAGCTCAGGGAGAGTTTAGCTACTGGGAAAACCTGCACTTATTTGCAGGACTCATGGAACAATAAACTCACTTTTACATCACAATCTATAGCAATATTTTTGTTATGGTGTTTTTCTATGTTTTAACTTAACCTAGTCCTTCCAGTAACATAAAAGGCAAATTCAAAAATAATATTCAGAGCTTGGAATTTTCATGCTTTGTGCAAATACCAGCCTCACAAGTACCAGGGGAGGTTTAGATGGGATATTAGGGACAACATTCAGGTTGTCAATCATTAGAACAGACTACACAGGGAAGTGCTGGAACCACCATCCTTGGAAGTGTTCAGAAATCATCTGGATGTGGCACTTAGAGACATGGTTTAGTAGTGGACTTGGTAGTGTTGGGTTAACATTAGGACTCCATGGTCTTAGAGGTATCTTCCAACCTAAATGATTCTATGAATTTCCTTCCTGATGACAAAACACCAACAGAACAGCAGCAACTAACTCTGCCAATTTATGGCCACATGCAACTGCTAAATTTAAGTCAACAACAACAAAAAATAATCCCAGTGGGTTTCTGCAGACCAGAAGCAAACCACTTATTACCATACACGTCATTAAAACTTTACCATTTATAGGAAGCTATTTGCTTTTGGCTACTCAACTGAACATTTCTATCCAAAATTCTGTACAACACTACAGTCAGTACCTTTGAAACAGTACCTTTGAAAAAACATTTGAAAAATTATGCTTATTAGCTAACAGACATCTCTCCCCTTTAGCATCCCACGGCAAGTTAACACTTACCGTACATCTCATCTTCCAGGCCATGAACAAAAGCCCCACAAGCTCCTGATTCAATCAAGTTCACAGCACCAGTATCGATTTCCTCTTTGGGAGCGTCATCTCCCCACTTTCTGCCACTTGAAAACTCCCCAGAGCTGTAGAGCTCTTTGGCTCGTTCATGTGCAGTGCGCTTCCTCTGTCCAAACAAGCATTTCAGTTACAACCATGTAAGCTTCAAAAGATGACTGAACAAAATATTAAACTGGATCTGAAAACAGATGTAGCTGGAGGCTTAGGCACTGACACTCATGCAAGTGCTAAGAAAAGCAAACAGTACCTACACTTCTTTGGCTATTTCTAACTGCCAGTAACTCTTTGTAGTTTCGATATAGGGAAAGGATAATAAACACATACATTTTAATTAACATATTCATAGACATCCATTGTAAAAAAAGCCAAACTGGGTCAGAACAAAGGCCCATCTAGTTAAGAACCCAGTAAGTGATCTGCAAAAATGCTATCACTTTGCAGTTCAACTTGTTAAACTGCAATTAAATACTTCAATGCTATCAATACTATCCAGAATTCAGCAGTGTGTAAAATGGGATATTCATTCAGTGTGCTTGCTAGTCTGCCTCCTTTCCTCACACACTCTAAACAGTGCTGCACAGCTTTTTCTTTAACAGCCTCTACAAAGCAGCACACAAAAAAACAGCAGCTCTTCACCATTCTTTTGTAGACATAAAAAAACTAACATAACCTTGAGCATGTTGCTTAAGGAAGGAATGGTACTGAAAAATTTTGCTCACAGGGCTGAGTAGCCTTTAGCTACTCATGTTTCTTGAAATGTTGATGCTTTTTCATCAGATCTTGCAGTATGTTTCCAAGAGCTTGCTCCTAGAACTAGGATGCAATCTTCCCATACACAATAAGCAAAGCTTTTAGCCAAAAAACTATCAGAACACCACAAACATTTGCCTCTCAGTTGCTGTAAAACCTGAACAACCTAGAGCTGTTTCTTACATGTTTGGTTAATGAAATTTAAAACTAGAAATTGCTTCATTGACTTTAAAACAAAACCTGTCATCATCAATTAACTCTCAGCAACACTCAGGCAAGGACAAGGTGAACAAGCACACTCAATATTAACTTATCTCTTGTGTGATTTTAGTGCTTACACATAGGAAAACAAACCCAAACGTTTACATACCCTCAGATCTGACATGAGCTTCTTGTCAAGGGTCTGCTCCAAGAAATGGGAGCTAACTTGTTGCATAGAACCCTAAAGGAAAAAAAAAATAAAAAATCAAAAGGGAGAAACAGGATTATTCCAAACTGCACCATATAATTTCCTGACTTATCCCAACATGGCATCCAATCTTATCCACTCATTTTAACAGCTTTATGCAATGCCTGACACTATTGTACATCAGAGTCTAAAAAAGTGAACTTAAGAGTCGGAACATCTTCTTTTCCCTCTGAGGTTAATATGGCTTTTCTTGAGTTCAGTTGGTTCACATGTCCTGTGATAGAGAAGTAGGGGCAGGGAATTATGACAAGGATTTGTTTCTTTCTTTAATGCTTAACCATCTACTCTCAAAGAAAGGATCATTGCACAGCTGAGCTGAAAAAGTGTTTGGTTTCCTTAACCTCCCTCATTTCTTTCACCTCAGAATTTTGGGAGAAATTTACCTATACGGTTTTAAACATACTCCCATTCTTTTTTTTTTTTTTTTTCAAATATATATGAAAATTCAAGTAAGAGAAACTATTCTCTGCTAGAGAAGAAAAGAACGCAACTTACCAATAACTTTGCAGCTTGTACTCTTACAACCCAGGAACCATCGCTAACCATATGGCAAATTTTTCCAAAGGCATCATCAACCAAGCGAATTTCTTCATTTGAAGAAGGAATTGGGACAATGCTGACATAAAGAAATCAGTTTGTTGACTGTATTCCATACTGGATGGCATCAATAAGAAACAGCTATGCTGAATTCCTATGAATGTGCAACAAATACCAGGAACTAAACCTTCACTGTATCAGTACATTCTCAACAGGCATCAGCCATTTGTTCACGTCAGTTTCCTAACAGTTTCTCCTGAGACCTACTAGCATGAAACCCTCAGGATTAGGATGATTACTTGGCCTGTACTTTGAGGACACTGCATACAGGACATACCTTTCAGGGTAAAGTTGGCTGAGGACCCAAATCAGCTGAACTGCAGCACTGCGCACTTGTTCGTAGTCATCTGCCAACAGCTTGCAGGCCTGAAAGAACATTCATAGTCCAATATACCTGAAACATCTCCACCGGAGCTGTCATTCACTTCCCACAATGTAATCAGCATCCTTACCACAAGACAGTTAGGACAGATTAAAAATCAAGACAAATCCAGTCTTCCCTGCTACTCCCTAGTATTTCCAAGTTTGATCAGGCAGACTAGATCTAATCAAGTCAATCAGGCACATGTTACAAACTCCAGAATTGCCTGTACTATGCAAGAAGGATGAAATGTGAGTCTGCAATAGAATTGATTTGATACAGTTTGCAGCTGCACAGCTTTACTGATATAACAAATACAGGCTTTATGGGTACTCTCCAATGAACAAGGGTTTAAGACTTCTAGACTAAGACTGCCAGATGACAGGAGTGACTTCATCCTGCCTTGCCCTTCCCAGGATCACCTCCCCAACAAACAACAGATAACAAAGCATATGCTTTCGTGCATTTAAGCACAACAGATGCAAAATACCCATTTATTTCCACTGTCATACAACAACAAGGAATATTGGCAACCCAAGTGTAAAATACTCCTCCTCTGCTCAGTGCCCTCCTCCTCACAAAACACAGTGCCAGAGAACTCAAAAAGAAAGATATGCAAACAAGTGCAAAACAAATACAAGGTTTTACCCGACTGTAAATAGCTTGCTGTAACTTTAATCCTCTTTCATGAAGCTGTAGCTACAGGGAAAAAAAAAAAAAAAGTAAGAAAGTGTAAGTACAGGTTTAAGGGACACAGACTAAATTTTCACCACTGTTTTTCTGTTTGAGCTGCTTGCATTTCTTGATTGCTGCTAGAAAATGACATTATCTTGACCCTAAGTACTTTAAATAATATTCTTGACTTTGGTATAATTTTTTAGCTTCATAGTAATTCGTACTTAGGTTAGGGAAAAACAATTTATACAAATACAGTGCTTGTTCATTCTCCCAAACTTCAAATAATTTTTTAGTGTTTAGTGTTAGCCATATTCAACCACAATTAAAACAGATAATTAATCACTTTACTACCATTCCTGAAACATGGATTCAAAAGTAGCATTGCCAATGCATTTTCATGCCATGTAAATCTTCCCATTACTGAACCACAGGGACAGCAAAGTATCCCACATTGTTTCTTTGTATAAGGATGAGTAAGTACAGTGTCCAGAAGAGGGAGATTTCAGAGAGATTCAAGTGCAATCTGATCTCCTCAAATGCATCTATCTTCTTTCTTTGGAGTTTAAGAACATTAATTCAAAGATCCTCGTTGACCATCACATTAGATGGAACATTTTTATAAACTTTAAGGGTAATAGAGAAACTTCTGTATCCCCATACTCTCACAGGCAACTCATATTAAGCAGTATTTTGAAATGCATGGTCTTTGCTTGCATTTTTGCAAAGCCAAAAGCTTCTGAAAGGTCCCCACACAAAAAAAAAACCCCAGTATACAATATATCTAATGAACAGTTAGAGAATACTAATGAATGTAACCATGATGCAAAACATAAACATTTGCTTTAAAACAGAAAACCAAAATTCTTTCTGGACTTATCACACAGGTTTCCTATCATAAGTAGATACCTACTGCATTTTGGAGCACTAGTGGTTTATTGTAGTTTCAATAACCAATACTAAATCAAGAAATAAATTTGTCACTAAAAGAAAGAGCCTACACACAAGCAAAAGAATGAACAAGTTGAAAGGCTTCTTCAGCTATAGCTGAAACAGAAGTGATGAATCACTCAAATGCCCTTTGAGATCTCATGTTACTCTAATATTTCAAGACCTAGCATATTTTTTCAGGTAGTTTTGATACTCTAAACAGGCTTTTACTCAGTAAATTAAAATGATATCTAAACCAAACCTCTTTGGATTAGTTTGCAGCCCTCTCTCAGCTTCCTTACACAACCCCAAACTATTTCTTCCACACTACCAGCTAGACTTACCATGGCTTTTATAGCTGCAGTCCTAACTCGAGGGTCCTGATCATTAAAATGATCTCCTATGATCTTCTGGACATCTTTGGCCGCCTGGCTTTCAGCCTCTTTTGCAGCACCTTTTTCCACTGGGCCAAGACAACCAATTAGCTGAAGACACTTATTCCTTACACCATGAGAAGAATCTGTCAGATGCTGTGGAACAAGAGACGAGCAGATGTAACTGGATTCTTATCGTTCCTTCAGACCTTTTAAATATCGTGTTACGTTTCCTAGCAGTGATTAACCTCTGTATTGTAAGTTTGTTGAGAAAAATTAAAATAACTTAAATACTGACTACCTTTCTTTTTTTTCTTGTGGTAGTGACAAAAGTTCCCTGGCCCAAGGAGGCCTCCTTACCTTGCAGGCTACCTCCACCAGCCTCATCCTGACAGATGGATTCTCTGGGAGTTTTGTGCCAATCACTAACAGGGTGTCCAGCAGCTGAGCAAGGACTTGGTGAGACTCTGCAAAACAGAAGAGTGAAAGGCTATGCACTACTTTGCTAAACTCTTACCATGCTCTTACCAGGATCACAGACTGGTCCACATTGGAAGGCCATCCTGAAACCTTCTCCTTTCAAGGCCTCAACTAGCCCAGCTCTCTCAGCTATGCCTTGTACATCACATACTCCAGAGTCCTCTACCACCTCAGTGGTTCTGCTGAACTCACCCATCCTTACCAGCACTGATCTGGCACTGAGGAACCCAAAACTGCATAAGATATTCCAGATGTGGCCTAACCACTGCTGAGTAAAAGGTTATAAGACTCTCTCCTGACCTGCTGGCTACACTCCTGTTGGTACAGCTTGATGGCTATCATGCTAGAGACTACCACTATCATGCTGGCCTCTAACATGATATAAAAAAAACTCCTCTTAAAACACACTTGCATTTTAAGAAAAACTGCCCTGTAGAACAGAGAACTTCAGAAGCAACTGTTCTCAGATGAAGATGCAAAAGCAAATTTTGCACTCATTTAGAATAAAGATATAGAGCAGGCAGGTCAGAGGAACATTCTTCTCCTCAGAACGTGGTGTTATCTGCCATCATTCATAAAACCAGAAAATAAACACTCTAACCAGCAATTCTCAATCATACATCTGAGATGTAAGGCCTTGCCACTGTCTCAAATGCTTTGGGACAGCATGATTCCCCCTTGATCTCAAGCACCACATCAAAAGTGAGACTTACTCTCATTCTGAAGGGTGTTAATGGCATCATCCATAATGCAGTCTGGGGAAAATCCTGCAGTCTTTGACAACAACCCTAGCAAGGATGCAATCTTCAGTCTTACAGAGGCATCATTCTCCTGGAAGGAAACACCAAGAAAAAATCCCCAACACAGCAAGGTTAAAGAAAAAAAAGAGAACAGCATATATTACCTACATACATCTACTCATTTAAGAAACAGCAAATGCTGTCACAGGTGATAATTACAGAAGTAAGCCTCATCAGTTAATATTTCTTTAAAATTGATTTCAAAAGTTCATGCATTTTAAAGATTTATTTTAAGGCTTCTACAGACTCATGCACACAAGACTTCTGGTCATATCTGGATGGTCCCTCTTTCATTGTATTGCCAAGGATAACCAATTCAGAGCAGAAAGGCAAAAAGTCATCTGGATGTCATACCTGGATCTTACCAAGCATTTGTGCAACACCGAACAGAGAGGTGCAGAAATATTACAATAACAAATATCCTATCTTTCAACAAGAAATTTTACAGTTACAACTGTTATATCTTTCACGTGTTTAAGAGAGACTTCACTGCCACACACAACCTCCAAGTGACAAATGTGACACCCAAGGGAGCAGTCACTTTCTCAATTCAACTGAGAAGCATTTTTTATCTTAGGCTTGAAGTTACGTGTTTGAACAATGGATAGATACTGTCATTAGGACTGTATGGGGACTGATGACATATAGGGATGAAGAAGGCTACAGGACCATCTTAAACAAAACAACGACACTACAAACAAATAAATCATCACATAACTTCCACTGCAGTTACAGCTTTTACGGTCAGATTTCTGAATGATCAGGAAAAGTGCAAGTGTTATGGAGTACTAAGAAACAAGTTCCTTTAAAAATTTTGTCTGTAAGTAAAATAATGTCAGCTACGGTAGTTTTGAAAGCAGTATTTTTAAAAGCTGGACTCTGTACCAGGCTCTGCTCTTGCCCCTGTGATCTCATCTGCAGGTTCATGAGTCTCTCTTCTAATACAGGCTACAAAACAAACTTCCAGCAAAAATAATCTGTGTTATTTGACTAGGAACTCTATTTCATGGAATCAGAGAATCATTTATGTTGGAAAAGACCTCTAAAATCATCAAGTCCAACCCTTAACCCAGCACTGACAAGTCTACCACTAAACAATGTCCCCAAATGCCACATCTACACAATACCTTCAGGGATGGTGACTCAACCATTGTCTTGGGCAGCTTGTTGCAGTGCTTGATAATCTTTTCAGTGTGGAAATTTTTCCAGATATCCAATCTAAACTTCCTTGGAGCAGCTTGAGGCCATTTCCTTGTTCTACTGCTTGCTAACTGCAGAAGAGACTGACCCCTGACAGTTTTTTTCATAGATTTGATATTAGGGAAAAATTCTTTACTGAGAGGGTGGTAAGGTACTGGCCCAGAGGAGGCTGCCCAGGGAAACTGCCTCATCCCACAAAGTGTTCAAGGCCAGGCTGGATGGAACTCTGGGCAACCTGGTTTAGCAGAAAGTGTCCCTGCCTTAGCAGTGGGGTCAGAAGTGGATTATCTGTAATGTCCCTTCCAACCCAAACCATTCCATGATTCTGTGATTTTAAAAATGCTGTTTTTTACCTCATAAGCAATAGCTAAAAGGTTTCTCCACTTCTAGAGAAAATTAAGAACAAGGTAAGCACACATCATTCAGGAAAGAGTTAGATAAAGCTGAAACACCTCTGGACAGCCAAGCTCCATGGAGAACTTGACATGTCTTTTGTCCCTTGCCAAGTTAACCTCCACGCAGGCCATGTGCAGGGATAACACTGTCACACCCTTGTCACAGGCTCCTGAAACCACCAGCAAAGGTGCCAAATAACACAGTCAGAAATCACCTGGGTCAAGGGCTACAGCTATTCACTCTCAGCCCAGGCTGTTAGCAACTGAATCAGCAACACAGGAGCCTGTGAGCTCCTGTTCAACATCCCACACCAAGCAAACAGCAGCAAAAGGAGCAAGCATGTTTGGCTCCCAGCTTCACCACCTTGTAATAATGCTCCAGCAGGATCCTGACAACTCCTTCCACGCTCTCCACTTCCACGGGCTTCCTGGCAAACTGGAGCAGGTACTGCAAGGCATCTGCAGGTGAGGTGGCTTTGCACAGGTCCACATGGAGCGCTGCTGACTTGCTGGGCTTGGTCAGCCGCAACTTCTTAGAGGACAGGTCCTCATGCTGCTGCTGTGGGCAAAGGGACACGGCTCAGAAACACAGCCTATCCAGACCCACTCCTTCCCAGACTGAATATGTGGAGGCCTAAGGAAGGTCCCACGTCCCACGGCAGTCACTAGCCTCTCCTTCATCTGTTTCACAAAGAAACACATCCTCAGACCACTGTGGCTGTTACTGTCCTGCCCAAGTAGTCCCTACCCCCCTGAAACATGGCCTCTCCCCACACTAGGCTGGGTCAAATCCTGCTGCTTCCAACACCGAAAAACTAATCCTGGGCAAACACGACTTCTCTGACTCCCACCGGCCTGGAGCAGCCCAAAAACTCACTATAGTTCTTTTCCCAGTCCCGGGCTGGGGGACGCTGCATCTTCCTCGCAGCAGTCCTGGCCCTACTCAGGTTAATAAATCAACACAACGGGTCTGGTTGGAAGGGGCCACAGTGTGTCGTCTCGTCCAGCCTCCCTCTCAAGTAGGGTCATCTCAGAGCACACTGCACAGGACTGCGTCCGGACGGTTCTTGAGTATCTCTAGTGAGGGAGACTCCACAACTTCTCTCCCGCGCCACCCTGAGGGGAACATCTTCCCTCAGACCCCTCCCCTCCGGCAGCTCCATCCTTCTTAAACTCGGGAACGACCCGTCCCGCTCTTCCCCAATCCCGCAGGGACCGCCCCAGCCCCAATGCCCGGCGGGCAGGCGGCGCTCCCAGGCTCGGCTGGCGTGTTTCCCCACAGCTCCGCCTCCCGCCTCACGGAAGAGCCCAGAGCCGTCCATCCTGGCCCGGGGGCGACGTGTTACCTGGACCACTTTGGTGAACTCTTCATACACCCGCTTCTTCAGGTGCGCCGCCATGACGCCGCACCACGACCCGGAAGAGGAGCCATAGAGTTGCCTCAGGGAGGGGCCAGAGGCGCGGCCTCTCTTTCCGCCCCGAGGCCCCACTCGATGGTCCGGCGGCCTCCCGTTGCCATGGGGACGCGGGCCCAACATGGCGGCCGCGGCTCGGTCCGCTGCGCAGCCAGACACACGGGGCCGCAGCGCCTCTGCCCCGCCCTGCTTCCCCACAAAGATTTCACTAGCATTCGATTTTAAGCCGCCTTTCCTACCTATTTCTACTTTTTTAGCAGACAAAGAAATGAATGTTCATTAAAAATGATGTAATTATCTTCATTAATTAGTATTCTGTCACCTACTGTTTATTTATTCTTGCTTTCATGTTAATCAGTCCACATTTCTCAGTCTTTTTGTTATCTTTTTTCCAGGTAGGGAGTTTTGCAGCACATACAATACAGAGTCTTTGACAGTCTCTTGTTACCTTCTGGTTTCTGCAAAATGCCCTTGTAGTCTATAAATTCTGCAAATTTTGTGCCCAGAAATACATCTCTCTCTCTCTCAGGTTTTGTTCATCAAAGCATATCAGGGTTAGTTTAGCAAAACTGAAAGTTTCAGTGATTTTCCCAATCTAACAATAACAGTTTGTGTAAAGAAACTTGTCTGCATGCTGGCTAAAAGTGACTTAAGACTAATACAGTGCTAATGAATAATATACTGCTTATGATTCATTAACTCAGTTAATTAAAAATAATTAGAAAATTTATTTCCATCAGAATTATACAATCACTAAAGTCAGAAAAAATTTCTAGGATCATTGAGTTCAACCATTAACCCAGCACTGCCAAGCCCACCACTAAACTCCATCCCCGAGTGCCACATCCACACATTTTTGAGAACTTCCAGGGATGGTGACTTGACCAATTCCTTGGACAGCCTGCTCCAATGTCTGACCACCCTTTCAGTGAATAAATTTTTCCTGATTATTTTCCTGGCACAACTTGAGGCCATTTCTCTTGTCCTGTCACTCACCCGGCTACACTCTCCTTCCAGGCAGTTGTAGAGAGTGATAAGGCCCTCCCTGAGCCTCCTTTTCTCCAGGCTAAACACCCCCAGCTCCCTCAGCCACTTCTCATCAGACTCGTGCTCCAGACCCTTCCCCAGCTCCACTGCCCTTCTCTGGACACACTCCAGCACCTCAATGTCCTTCTTGGAGTGAGGGGCCCCAAACTGAACACAGGATTAAAGCGTGTGTCAAACTTTCTCATGGCAGCAGCCCTATAGACTTAGCAGGTTGGTTGATGTGAGGCTTTAACTATTCTATACTGAGGTTGTTTTCTCCTAATATCTAATTTTCATCTCTGTTGTTGTGACTTACTCCAGCTTCCCCAGCCTTAGTATGTACAAAGTGTAATAGATCTCTTTAAAGCAACATTTGTCTGTTGGGAGGCCTCCTCAATCTCTCTTCTTCCAGGCTGAGCACCACCAGCCACTTTGTTATGATCAAAAGAGCCTATTTCCTAAACCTTTTTTTCCTTTCAGACACTGACTGTGTCCATTCTTACCAAGGTTATGCATGTGGGACATCTCAGAGTCCCTTCACACCCACAGCAGAACTGCCCTGCAGTTGTTGGAGTGACGACTGTCACTGGTGAAGGTCCATGCTGAAACATCTGAAACACAGCTTCATTAGGAGTGATTCAAATCTGTTACCCTAAAGACAAAACTTCAGGTCTTTAGAATTTGGGGATCTAGAGGGGAAAATGGCAGTAAATAAAGCACTTCTGCATCATTCAAAAAAATTTTAAAAGTTATTTATTTGAAATCCCAAGGACCATTCTATGGTTCTATGGTTATTGTCCTTGACTGGAAGAAATCCATCTTCTGAGAAGTAAAGGAAATATGATCTTTATCAAATCAGCCATTATGATTCTCAGAATGATTAAACCCGAGCCATCTCCAGTATAAAAATAAACTTTCAAATTCTAAGATTTTTTTAAAACACATTGTAGAATGCAACTTGTGTTCTGTAAAAGAGAATTTGCAGACTGTTGCTTTAGTACCACTTCCTTCCCACCAAATCATGGCAGGTTTTCCCAATTCTTCTAGGCGCTTATGCAGTTAGAAATAGCAACATCATAATAACAAGTGCCATAAGAAAGAGATTAAGATCATGTGGTCTGAAAGAGGAGTGTGTGTCCTTAGATTATAAACTCCTCACATCTGTGATGGTATTTTGGCCTTTTGTTGATCCTGGACTGTAGCTGAGGTTCTCTGTCTTCAGAACAAATAATAAATAATAGTAATAAATACATTGACTAGAGAGTAGGCTGTCTACTGGAGGAATAAGAAGAGATCATAGGACACTGAATCCTTCCTTTTTAACCCAGATTCTAGTGTAGAAAGGAGGGAGAAGAATAGCTTTTGCCTTCCCATCAAGAAACTGAATTTAATTTGAGTATGTGGTAATGTCACTGTTTCAGCCAGGATTTGCATGTATGTGGCCTATTCCCATTTGCACTAAGAGAGCAACTCGACATGTCCATGAAACATATTTGGGATTATTCATTTCCCTTAGGTTGAGTGAAGTTGGCTCAATCCACAGATCCATCTCTTTGAACTGAATGAATAGTAAGCAACACTGAGGAGTAAAATTCTTCCTTTTTCTGGAGCCTTTTAAATCCCCTAAAGCCCAAGTAAAGTGGCTGTTAAGTGCTCTTTGATATGGCAGATAGCCAAAGGAGATCCTTTCCTTGGCCTGTGCTTTTCTTCCTGTCCCTCTGGTAACCCACAGCTTAGTCTCCACAGTCCAGGTTAATTTGTTCCAGTAATTGCTTTCTAATGTTCCCTGTCAATGGTGGCACTTTGCTACCACCAGGTGAACAGGAACTTATAGAAGAAGTCGTGCGATTTGAAACGAAAACCTTTTTCAGCAACATGGGGCTGAAAAGATATTTTATACCCTTTGGCTTCTATATCCATTTGAATGCAGTCCAGCAGATCAGAAATACTTGGCACAGCCTTCCAGGGGCCAAACTTCACCACAGATTTTTTATCCATGTCCAAACTGTTCAAGGCATCCTGACACCTGGCGGCATCCTCCTCAGTTCTGACCACACATACGATGACGCCGGACTGTCGGGATGCAACTGCTTCTGCCCTCGCGATGCGGATCATCAGCTCGATGTTCTCGCTGTAGTTGGGCACACGAGCCAGAAACTGCCTCCTCGCCACGAGCTCCCCAAAGATCTGTGGGGAGTCCTCAAGCTGCTTGATCAAAGGCTCTATGTCATAGAACAATGCCTCCTTGTAGACATCTTGGATGCACTGGGTGGGCACTTGATTACTGCGCAGGTACTCCAAGATGTATTTGAAGTAGGTGCCTGGCCTGTCAATGAAGAACCTCCCCTCAGAGTCAGTCCTGAGTTTGGGCTGGCCAGTGAACATCTCTGCCAGCTTGGAGCCAGGGTGTTTCTTCAAGGTGCTCAGCGTTGTTGTGTACATCTCCCCACCAACATTTAACTCCACAATTGGTGACAACTTAAAAAAAAAAAAAAAAGTGACAAAAAGCCATGCACATTATCAGTCTGAGGTCACCAACATGGAAGTGTCAAGGAAAAGCCAGATGATTGTAGATGGAGTATGGAATGATGGCGTGAAGTATGAGCTCCCATTTTGTGGGCATCAGATGGGAACCTCCACCTGATTTATTGCAAAAAAGCAGATGAAGGATGCTTATACAGTTCTCGCAAGCACAGCAGCAGAGACTTGGACATTTCTAAATGGCTAAGTCATCACCTCATTTCTGGGATGTAGAAAAGTGTCATTTTCCCAGTGGGAAAGAGGGAAAAGAAGTACCCTTCCCTACTCACAGGGAAACAGTGAGTGACTACAGGTTCCAACACTGATCTCCTAAGTCGCTCACAAGCATTGTCCCTGTGGGCCACCTACAGCAAGAGCAGTACGTGAGCTCTCACCCATCCCATGTGCAGAGGGACAAAGATAGAGCCCAAAGCTGTGCCAATCCATTTTCATCACCTTAACTGTTCTTTTCTCTTCAAATGAGAAACTAAAGCTCTTTAAGCTTTATAAATAGGTAGAATTGGCTTCCACTCGTCTGGGGGTTCAGCTACAAACACTGAAGTAAGACACAAAAATCCATCAAGTCAGAAGTGCAGGACAGAAGCTGTTTAGCAAAGCACCTAGAAATGTATGATGGCTTTAGTTAGGAAGTAAAGGAAATATTTCATGCAACTGACATGGACTTAAGAGGGGAAAATGTAAAGATTGTGGGCTTATTAGCATTTTTTTAACCCTCTGTATTAACACCATTATCTGAATTGGAGGAGGCCTGAATATCTGGAAAGCTGGACTTTTTAAATTTACCTTCCTGTATGTTTAATTCTGAAAAATTTTACTAGCTTCCCTTTGCACTTGGTCATTTTATGTAGTGCTCAGCAGATGAACAGAAAAGGGAAGAAAGAAGACAGTTCTTTTCCCTCCTGCCAGCACTACTGTAATGCAAGCGACAAGCTAGGCCAGGGCCACGCCTGCCATTGGGAAGATGTGAATCAATACCAACCCTATTTTCCAGGAGCTCACCTGCACTTTATTGGATCTGATCCAGAAAGGAGCTGCCTCAATGCTGCTGGTCACATGTCTCAGGTGAAGTGTGTACTTAAGTGCTTAGCTGGATCACATGGGTACAGACCCATGGGATGACGTGAGCTGATGCTGCAGTGCACACCAAGAGAAGGGGGGGGGGCTCCCGTGCCCGCTCCCTGTTCTTGTACCTACCTATGTGATCTCTTGCTCACCTCATGCCAGCTCTGCTTCTCTTTCATCTTAGTGAGCTGGCTTGGCTGACAGAGGATTTAACAAGCACAGAGCTGACAAAAGGATGAGACTAGGAACAGACAGCCTGGTGCAGGGAGAGACCTTCCCTTTAAGCAGGAGCAAACTATCAGATTTAGCAGAAATTTGCTCACACCCTAAGCAAGCCAGGGAAGCAACAGAAGATTCAAGCCAAGAACCCTGATGGAATATTGGTTTGCACTAGTGTGGGTAGTTTCATCTCAAGGGTAATAAACTATTTTCACTTGGGTCAAGAAGACTCAAGAAGCACTATTCTGTCTGAGACTATCTTGTGATTTCCACCCACTGAAAAATACAGCCCAAAGCTGTCTCTGTAGTCAGCTCTCTCCCTGGGAGATTTGCCATTAGTCCAAGAGATACCAACAGCACTCCCCACCAGGGATCATTTGAGAAGAGTCTCAGGCTTTTGAGCCTTTGCTCCTTTTTCAGATGGCAGGTCATATGTTTCATGCTGTTTGTCATTAGTACAAATGGATAACATGTTATTCCTTAATACAGTAGCCCAACTAACTTCATGTTCTTGCATCTTGATTAATGGTTTTAGCCTGGCATCAAAGTGGTTCCCAGTGGACTGGAAGTACTGGCACCAGCTGATTCCCAGTCCTGTAATTAGCCAGTAAAGTGACACTCAGGAAAGTTCCATCTATTTGTGCCCCAGTTTACTAATCTGTAAACCAGTTACTTCCATAGGGAAGCATTTTGCAACTAACATGTGAAAAGTGCAGTGTAGGAAGGTTAGGTTTTCTTAATACAGAGAGGTCTGGAGAAGAGATTGTTCAGGTTTAGCCAAGAGGACAAATTGATTAGCAATAGACTGAGAGCAGAGGAAAGTAAAAAGAAATAATCTCATCACTGATTTCTGCCTTGTAACATGCTGCTTGTCTGAGACTGCCATTAATTTTCCTTATAGCTAGAAAAACTACTGTTCCCACCTGATGTCAACAACACAGGGCAGTTTTGGTATCATTAGAGACTCATAAGACTTGTTGAAAACCCCCAAAACCGACGACAGGCTTTTATTTGGAGATCTGACCAATTAAAATTCGTATTAACTGAATTCCATTTCTTGCCAAAGGAAAAGAACCACTCTGGTTATTTGCTGTTGTCAGATCTTACATGTGAGAGATCTGGCCCTCCTGAAACACAGCAGGTGCAAACAGGCCAGAGTCAGACACAGCTTTTTAACTAGAATCTTCTTCTTAGGGATATATTTGGTGAGGCCTGGTGTCTTCAGATTAGCATATGGGGGGAAAAAACCCCACTCAAATGTAGCCCAACAGGGGTGCTCTGATCCCACATAAGGGAATTGTTCCCTTGAGAACATACCTTACTCACCGTATGCAGGCTGCCGGTGACCTGCTTCCCAAGGGGCTTGTGCTCTGACGAAATACTCATCTTCCCCAGGAGCTGAGGACTCAGCTATTTGGGAAAACCTGCTGCTCAGTGCTAGTGTCCTACTGCACACGCAGGATGGCTCCCGGCTGTGCTCCAGCCCTCTCTCACTTGATCTGTCTTTATTGGGTCAGCTTTCCCATGCTCCCAGCCCAGCTGCTGGTGCGGAGGCTCCAGTTTGTCCCAGGCAGAGTCCTGGTTCTAGCTGCAGGTGTAGGGAGAGGGGAGGGCACAGCCTGAAAGCGGAAGTATTTGCTCATTAGTTTTCTGGCAACCAGCAAGGTGCAGGGTGGACTCGGGCTGGCTGCCAGCACACACCTCGTGCCTGGCTGTCTGAGTGGTGACTAAGGGCTCAATAATCCCTTCAAGGGAGGCCCAGTGCCCAGGGCACCTCTGAAGAGCCCCGTGAGGTGTGCCTGTGTGCCCACCTCTGCCTTGACAACTACTTGTATCAAAACCAGCAAATATTTTCACAACTTTTTGGCCTCTGTACACTGTTGCTTTAAAGCACAGTTTGTCCCAAACAATTTCATTGATCCTATTTGTCACTCACACTGATGATAGGTCTGCAGGACGTCTACAACCTGTCCGTGGTGGTGGCATTTTCTTCCTCACCCATGCAATCTCTGGGCACTGAATAACTTGTGCAAGGTAAATAAAACCAAACCCGAATCTCTGCTTGAGCATGAACTCTTCTTTTCAACTGGCCATAAATATTTGATTATTATCTTTGCATGACATTGTTTTCTAATATCCTGTATCCACCAAATATAGAATGTGGACAGCACCACAGGTTTAGTGGTTGTAAGACTATCACAAAATCAAAACACAAGGATGCAGTGAAGGTGAACTTGAAAGTGCTTAAAGGGGGGCTTATAAAAAAGGGAGAGTGAATTTTTGCCAGAGCACATTGTGATGGCACAAGGAGGAACAGCTTAAATATAAAAGAGGAGAGATTTAGATTAGATGTAAGGAAGAAATTCTTTACTGTGAGAGTGATGAAACACTGGCACAGGTTGAGAAAGCTGTGGATGTCCCGTTCGGAAGTGTTCAAGGTCTGGTTTGATGGGACTTTGAGCAACCTGGTCTAGTGGAAGGTGTCCCTCCTCATGAAGGAGGGGAGTTTACAACTAGGTAATCTTTGAGGTTCCTTCCCAGTCCAAACCATTCTGTGATTCTATGATGATTGTCTGTGTTAATTTATTAAATGCAGAGTATTGCATCAGAGCTAGCCTAAATAACCTCTCCAGAACAAAACCACAGTCCTGCAGGGTCTCCTTTATTTCATTCTAGGTGATTCAAAGTGCATTGTTGCTTTCAAATCTGTCCACAGGCCACTCATCACTTACGTGTCTTTGTTTCATTACGGTGGCAAAACTGCCATGGGCATGATTGTCCAAAGATGTAACTTAATGTTTGCAATGAGAGACAATATCTTTTATTAGATCAGCTGATAGAGATGGATAAAACTATCCATGTTTTAGGGCACACAAGGCATTCCCATGTCTGTCAGATTCTCCTTCAGCTTGCTTGGGTTTTTTTTTCCCTCTTTTTTTTTCCAGTTTCTCTTGGTCTAATAAAAGATGTTATCCCTTCTACCAACCTTGCCTCACTCTCTTTTGTTTCAAGCTGCTTCTCTGTACCAGCAACCAAAGAAAAAAACTCAGACAAATACAGCACTTCCTAAAAATCTCCCTGGGGGAAGATATTAACGATAAAAATTGACAGCACAGTATATAAGGAAATAATTTGCACAAAATCTGCATTGTGCTCATGGATACCAGCTTTGTTGCTTTTGAATACTCCAGGGCTTTTGCTGAATCTTTATCCTCTCAGAAGACAGCATTGATCTGAGCAGGAGCTTGATGCACAGAGGGAAAAACAGTTAGAACTTAGACTGATTCACTTCCCTTGAAGCCTGTCCTTATGAAAGCCTCCATCAAAGCTGGGCCCAGACTCTTGAATGCTGTGTGCATTTGGGTAAACCTGTCATTGAACTCATCTTACATTTTGCTTCTGGTTCTCTGAAGCATCCTCAGGGATCCTCAATGATAACCTCTGTCTGAGTTATCTCTTCTGCTTTTAATAGAAATGTTTGAATTTTCCCTTCGCCAAACTAGCAGAATTGGTAGTGCTGGATGTACCAGTGAGGTCTGCTTGGGATCCCAGGTTTTGTGACTTGTAATAAATTTTAAAAGATTAATGCTTACTAGAAAACAGGGAGACCTGGAAGATCTGCATGTTCCAGACCTCTAAGTGCTGCAAATCCCATTCTTTGGGCTGGCTTATGTAGGTGTTTCAGATAATATCTTGGATATAGCTGACAGAGTTCACATCCACCATGTCTTTGATGCTGGTGGTGATAGCTTTTCCTTCTGCAGCTGCAGAACTGGAATGATGGATGGACTATCACCTCTCTGCTCACACAATCTTTGCACTAGGGCAGGGTGAAGGGCAGTAGATAAGTTTACCTTGCTCATCTGAGAGACTGAGGCCAAACCTTCACTGCCACGACAGAAATCCTTACCACTTTAGCAAAAGGAATGGTTCCCAGCTCATGTCCACAACTCTTCTACTGCTACATCAGCCATGGCTGGTCCTTCAGTGTGATGCACATGCTGGTCTGGTTCCTCTGCCTACAGTTTTTATTTGATGTAAAAGGGATATTTCCAAGCCTGTAAGCTCTTTCAGGCAGGGACCATCGTTTCCCTGTTTATTTATGAAAGAATTAGCCTGTGCATGGACCTTGGATGAGCAACCACAATATGAATAATAAGAATTATCATATGAGTGCTTATAAATGTTTAGTTGGTTTACTAAAGAAGAATAATTGACAGTGACTTTGTGGGGCATAAATATGTGGTTTTTTGAAAATTGTATGAATATGCATATAGCAGTGAGCTGCAACATCTCTGTTCTGGTACATACATTTACTCAGAGTGATGAGGCATTGACACAGGTTGTCCAGAGAAGTTATGGCTGTCCCACCCCTGGATGTGTTCAAGGTTAGGCTGGATGGGGCCCCGATTAAACTGATCCAGTAGGTGCATCCCTGCCCATGGCAGGGGGTTTTGGAGCTAGGAGATCTTTAAGGTCCCTTCCAACCTAAACCACTCCATGATTCTGTGACTGTGCATCGGTTTGGAAAATAGTACTACCCATAAAAGTATTTTTAAAATATTTATTTCCTATTTCAATATATTGAATTGGCAGCCTCTGTTAAAGAGACTCAGCAATTCAAGAACCACTCCTAAATCAAACACCATGTGCTGTGCAAACACTGTCAAGCATTCCTAACTGGTGCCTTCCAGCCATTTATCAGCTCCACCCACCTTCTCAGGATGCATGGCTGAAGGCTTGTATCTGAGATCTGAGCTGCCACAGTACATTCCACTGTTAAACAGCACAATATTTTTTCTCTTTTATTTTCTGTGCAATTAAAGTTTCACTAAAATAAAAGCAAGGCAGGAAGTTCCTGCTCTTGTCTTCCTTTCACCGTGTTGTGGATCTTCAATTGCTGCTGAGCAATCAGGACCCCACTAAAGGGGTCCAAATGAATGTGTGAGCAAGGCATGGAGCTGCCTGGAGGTGAATGGAGGAAATAGGGATATCATCTGCAGAACATCTGTTCATTTTATGTGGAGGCTTTTAGAGCTGATGAGTCTCTGATTTTAATCTGAAGGATGGTATTTCACTTTTGCAGTGCAGCAGATTGAGAAAGCACCTGTAGCAAAATGAACACAACCAGAGCCTGCAGCACAGGGCATGGTGACAATCCTCCTCTCACCACAGATGCTCAGAGACCTCCAGTTTTATAATCAAAAGTGGAAACTGGATGGAGAATCAGTTTGTTCAGCCAAAGGAGCACTATTTCAACAGCTAAGTTTTTTTAAAATGTCCTGAACAGGGAAGGGGACACCTCCCTCTTGTAAGCAGCTCAGTAGGACTTCCCAAGGGTGGTGTGCCTGGGAGGGAATGAGTCACTTGGAAGTGGGACCCAACCTGTCCTGAAGGCTCCAACCTGCCTGTCAAGAGCTTACAGCTCCTGCCCACCCACCCAGTGAGGGCTTTGCCTCTGGTCTCCCCACAGCTTGCAGAGGTGAGCAAGGTCCTATCTTCCTACCCCAGCTGAGCTTCCCCACCTCCTCCTCTGTTCCCAGCTCTGGAGTGTGTCATGGCCAAGCAGGGAGTAGCAGAACCACCCCCCTGTTTTGCTGGGGCTTGTGAGGATTCCAACAGGTTGTTCACAGGAGAGGACGCGGTGCTGGGTATGGAGGGCTGGATGAGTGTAGAACAAGGGATGGATGTGAAAGTACTGATGTTGAGTGCTGAAAAGCTGGGAATCCAGAATAGAAGGAGATGTTGCGGGAGGGAAGGAAGGATGCTGAGGAGCAGGCTGGGATCCAGCACCAAGCACAGAATGGTGGAAGGATTACACTGGGGTTTTGCAAGGTGGGAGAGACAGAGAGCTGGGGGAACATTAATCTCAAAGCCCTGGCAAAGAAACCCAGCTCATCTCCTTGCACTGAAGCCTGGCCTTGGTGGCCAAGGTCCTTCACCCTCATGTGCTAGGGGACAGTAGTACTGCAGAAGTGACAGCTGGTAGGAAACACAGGACACACCTGCACAAGGCTTTGCATTTCATTTACATTACCAAAGAGAACGGTTTGGAGGTGTTTAGGCACACACAGAAAAAAGCATCGCTTCAAAGTTACAGACACCTTCTACAAAGCAACTACACAAACCACTCGTCTCTGCCCCGCAGAAATCCCCCTAGGACAGGAGTGAAACGAAGCAGGAAGCTTGCCGGCAGCATCAGCCACAGGACGAGTCAGATGGTACAGGCAGCACCCAGCAGGCAGACAGTCAAGCTCTGCGCTGCTCAAGAAGGACACTCCTCAGTGGAACTTGGTGCAGGAGAAGTGCCACTGGACTTGGACAACAGATGCTGTGGGGATGACATACATGGTCAGGATGTCCTCACTTCTGTCTGAGCATCTTCCTAAATAAGGGTAAAGTCCTGTTAATGCCCTCTGTTGCTGCTATCATTTTTTATCCCCGACATTTCACTACAAGGACGTTGACTGTGAACCCCATCTCTGATGGTTCATGGGGAAGTCTCCTCAAGGGGCCTCAGGGATCAAAGTCCCACCAGGATGGAGAATGGGCTTGCTTTTCAGTCTAGGGGAAGATTGATGTGTCTGAGCTGTTTGCAGGTGGTGTGCCAAAGTTAGATATTTGGAAACCTGAAAGTGCCAAACTACTCCCTAGAAATGACTGTTGCATTTTCCATCAGAGAAAAAAAAAGAGAAATAACTGGAGCACCAGTGTCTGGCAGCTCCTGGAGTCCAGTCATGGTATTTCAACCACCCATCCCCCTTGTCCCTGGTATCTTTTGTGTCTGGCCAACAGCAGAAAGACATTGCCTATGCTGCAGACTGGGGAGTCTTGGGGACAGCATGGATCTCACGGAGTTGCCTTTGCTCACTGACACAGCTTGCACCAGTGGCAATTGAGAAAGACAAATCCAGGAGGAGGTTTCTGTTGAGCAATGGAGTGCAGACTCAGAACTCCTGGGATTTGGGGGTGTGATGCAAACAGTATAACACCACATGTTACATAACACATCAGCTGATGGGGCATGAGGACAAATTATGTTACCCCTCAGCCAGCTCTTCCTTGGCATTGTGTCCCCAAGCTCTTACCTCAGAGATGGGAAGTGCAGGCTCAAGAGCTGGACTGATCTTCACTAAGGTTGATCTGCTCCAGGATCTGGCTGTACCTCCGGGTCAGGGCTTTGGTGTTTTTGGTGAGGTCTGTCAGAACTTGCTGCAATCCATTGACATGATGGGACACGCGCTCTTCCAGATTGCTGTCTTCACCCTCATCTAAGGCTGTGTCTGTGTCGGTACTGGTTGGGCTCTGGTCACCGGCAGAGGCCAAGCCTTTCTCCACCATGGACTTCATAGCCTTGAGGAGCTGGTAGCGCTCGTAGAGGTCCGTGTGGCTCTCAGCATCTGGGGCTGCCCCCTCCTGCTGCGGGAAGACCCCTCGGAGCAGGCTGGGGAACATCACCTCCTGCTCCATCTTCTGGGTGGCTGAGAAGTACTGCTCCATGGCCCTTCTCCTACAGCTCTGACAGTGCTGCTCTGGGCTCTTCTGAGAGTGTCTCCTGCTCCCTGTCCCTGCTGGGGCTTTTTATGCAGTGCCGGGGCACGTCCCTCCCCTGCTGTCCTCTGCTGTCCTCCCCTGCCAGCCCCGGTTGGGCTGGATGGCCTTGGGGTCAGGCTTGGCTCCAGCCCAGCTGGGGCTCAGCCATGCCGTGTCCCTGGCTCTGTACAATCTCTTCTGAGCCTCTCTGTGGCCTTGGCCCAAGCTGGCTGGGGATCTTGCTGCATCCCCGTGTTCTGAGTGTGGTGGTGAGGAGGTGCCTGGGGTCTGTCAGGTACTTTCCCATCCTGCCCTGTCACCACCATCCTTACCACTTCTAGAGACCCAGGATGGTGAGTCCAGTGCCTTCCTCCAGGGCAGACAGGTTGCAGAGAACACTATGGGAAAGCTGCCTTGATCTAGACAGTTTTGAGGAGTGGAGAAAGAGAACAAGTGATGGGTTTATTCAGAGAGGGTGAATTTCCCATGTGCTCTGCCTGAAAACTCACCTTCTTCTGTGCTGGTGTGGGGATTTCATCCAGTCCAACTATGGGCAGCTGGTCTAGAGAGCAAGCCCTGCTAAAAGGAGGTGATAGTGAACAGGTGATACTTGTCTGAAGGGTGCTTGCCCCAAACTTCTTATTAAAGGAGTAATATGACCAGCAGCAGGATTTAACAGTGACTAGTTGTCAGAAGTTGTCAGCCTGAGGAGAAACATGAAAGTTCCAAGTCTGAAGGAGGGTCCTTGGAGGGGCAATGACAGAGTCAGAGATTGTGGGACCCAGCTCAAAGCAGTTTTCCAACTGCCAGAATTCCAATCTCCACCACGACCTGGCAGAGCATCCTCCTGGTCAGGTGCTGTGAGCAGCCTGCTGCCAGCTCCTGGGCTGACAGCACAGGGGGCAGGAGGCAGGGACAGAGACAGAGTCAGTGCTGGAGAGGCTGGAAGGCCCCTCTGGAGACAATCTGTTTCAACAACTGCTCAAGCAAGGTCAACAATGGGACAATGGGTACTGGATATCTCTGAGAATGGAGATTGCACCCCTTTTCTGGGTAGTCTGTGACAGTGTTCAAGCACCTTCAGTTTTAGGAAAAAAATAAAGTTTTTCTCTCATCCCATCATCATGGAGTTTTTTTTTTGTTTCTTTGTTTTGTTTGTTGGGATTTGTTTTGTGTTTCATTTTGTGCCGGTCATTTCTTTCCTGTCTTGTCACTGAACACCAGTGGGAAAATTCTGGATCACCTCTTGACCTCCATCATGTCTTTAAAAACACTGACCAGATTGTTCTCAGCCTTCTCTTTCCAAGTCTGGACACCATCAACTCTCTTAGCCTTTCCTCATATGGAAGATATGCCTGCCCTTCTGTATATTTATGGCACATTTACTGGACCCTCTCCAGTATGTCCATGTCTCTCTTGTACCAGAAAAACCAGAAGTGGACACAGCACTCCAGGTGAGGCCTCATCAGGGCTGAGCAGAGGGGAAGGATTTCCTCCCTCCACTGTCTTTGCCCTGAGTACACCTCACTGGCTCACAGCCAAATTGCCTGACCACAGAGCCAGACCAGGAGTGGGTGGGTGTGAATTTGTGGGGTGCCTTCCCCCAGCAACTGCCCAGGGAGGTGGTAGACAGAAGCAGGGGTACAGATAAGGCCAAAGCACCCCAAAAACTGAAATGCAGGGGTGTATAGGCAGGGAACCTGCCCTGTGAGAAGGGAGGCGCACTAGAAGCCCCCCCCATGGCTGGGGGTGGGGAGGTGGTATGATTAGGGGGTCTGAGACTGGTTAGAGAAGGGAATTTGGGGTTTCTTATACATTCAATATTTTGGGCCAAAACTGGGCTTTATCTCTTGTCTTCCTGACACTGAGCCCTGTGCCAGGTCAGCACTCTCTGATGGATATGATGTCCAAACAGATGTAAAAGAAGTGCTGCCACCCTGATTTGATTCAACCATCTGAAAGAAGAAGACCTTTCACCGTGGTGACCGGCGACAGTGTGGGTGCTCTGGGAGCCTGTCCAGGGCAGCAGAGAGCTAGCACCTCCTGCCACGCTGGAGACGCCTGATCTGTCCTGTCTGCCAACATCCCACTGGGACCAGTGCAGAAACCTCTTATCAGCGGTGGCCAGCAGCAGTGGGCAGCAGCAGGGCACCATCAGGGCTTGACACATCCCTGGGGCAGCGTGATGCAATGCCCTGCAATCAGAGCAGGCAGAATGTTCCTGTGACACACCGGGCTCGGAGCCAGCTGGAGGGACAGCGGCTCTCAGAGACAGACCCGCGGGTCCTGGGGGGGTGCAAGCGGCCCACAACATGTCAGCAAGCCCTTGCAGCTGTCCCAGGTCACTGGCCTTTGGGGACATCCTGCGTCTCCCATTGGTCACGTTCAACAGCCGTGCTCAGTGCGTCACCCCTGCTGTGTCCTGCTGTGACACTTCCCTGGGGCACCACGAGCCTCTCCAGCTGCTGAGCGCCGCCCCAGCCCAAAGCCACAGGTGGCTGCAGGTGTCCCTCGCTGTCACACCGGTGGGGTTTGACCCCCAGCCAGCCACCAAGGCCCACACAGCCACTCCCTCACTGCCCCACCAGCAGGATCAGAGAGAGAACCAAGGGCAAGAACTAGAAAACACGGGGGCTGAAATAAAACCAACTTCAGAGGGAAAGCAAAAGCCAGGCATGCAAACAGAGCAAAACAAGGAATTCATTGACCGCTTCCCATGGGCAGGTGGGTGTTCAGCAATCCCCAGGACTGCAGGGCTCCGTCTCGGTTAACGGTGGCCTGGGAAGTCAAAGGCCATCACTCTAAAAGTCTCCTACTTCTTCCTTCTTCCTCCCACTTTCTGTACTGAGCATGATGTAATATGGTCTGGAATACCGCTCAGGCCAGTTGGGATCAAGTATCCCACCAGCAACTCCTCCCAAGTTCCCAGGCACCCCAGTCCCCTCACCAGCCTGGCAGTTCAGAAAGCAGCAAGGGCCTTGGCTCTGTGCGAGCCCTGCTCAGCACCAGCAGAAACGTCTGTGCCTTATCAACATTAGGTTCAGCACAAATCCAACACACAGCCCCACACCAGCCACGGTGAAGAAAATCATCACAGCCTAAACCAGCACAGCCAGCCATGTTCTCCAGGGGACACAGATCCCACTCTTGAGCTACGGCCTGGTAAAGCACCAGAGGAACGTCAGCCCTTCCGTGGTCCTCTCCTCGCCGGGATCCGGTCTCCATCCATTCCTCATGGTTCAACACCTGGCTCTGCAATCGGCATGGAGGGGGAAGAGCTCCAAAGGCAGAGTTCCATGATGCCGCAGCCAGAGGTGCCACTGCAATGGGCATGGCCCAGGTCTCTCCCAGTATGCCCCACACGCTCCATTTCCTCTGGATGAGACAAGGCTGCAACTTTGCCCAGGCTGAGGAGGGACACAGAGAGCAGGCCAGCTCTGAAATCCTCACTCTGGATAGAGGGAATTGAGTTTGAGGGACTTCAGATTGGCAGCTGCTTTCCCAGAGAAACAAAACTTCTGCCTGCTCGTGCAATGAGCTCCTTGGCTCTCTTTGGCCACAGGGATGGTGTTTGGGCAAGCCTGCCCCACAACTCACCATCCTCCCGGAGAACCCGTCCAAAGCCATGGCTCAGGAGGGGGGAAACGTCACCTCATGTATCTCCAAATGGCCCCATGTCATCCCCAGTACCTCCTGCCGAAACATCTCCCTTGACTCTGATTGCCCCAAACCCCTCAGAACTGTCCTTGGCCTCCCCTGAACCTGACTAGGACCTTTCAGATGTGGGGCACCCCTGGGTCTTGCTTCAGCTGCCCCCTCCAGAGCCCCCAGTCTCCTCAGCTGCTCACTCAACCACAGCTGGCTGGAAACCCTGTCCCTGCTGCCACACTCAGGCAGGACAAGCCAAAGCCAGAGTGGTCCCAGCAGCAGAGAGAAATGGCCGGATCAGGAGAGAGGAGATGGCAATCTCCAGTGCATCCCAAAGCTGGCGTGTCTGGACATGGGGATGGGTCTTGAGAAAGGGAGGCTACTCTCCAGAGGTGCTGAGACCTACAGCTCTGTTGCCCCTCACTCTTGCATGACTGGGCCAAATGTCGGGCACATTCACGCTTTTTTGTACACAGAAATCAGGCATCAGCTTTTGTGGCGTTGCTGTCAACATTAGCAAGAAACTTTCCAGCCTGAGGCTGGTGGCACAAAGGAACAGGTTGCCCAGTGAGTTTGCACTCAGTGGTTGGACACAGCTCTGAGCTACCTGGTCTAGTGCAAAGTGTCCCCACACACACAGCCGGGCATTGCTCTGGATGGTCTCCGAAGATCCCTTCCAACCCATGCAATCTCGTGACTTTGAGATTCTTTGTCCTTTTCCCATTTCCCAGCATTGTCCCGCAAAGTTCCCACCCTCCTGAGGCAGTGTCCCCCCCACCCTCACTGGGGCACTCCATGGGTGAAAGCACGAGACTGACAATGGCTTGACAGGGATTCTTTTATTAGCAGAAACAGGGGAAAATGCCCTCGGAGTCCAGGTACCAGCTGGGAAAGGGCTTGGCAGTCTCAAGGGACTCTTGGAGGTCTGGGTCACCTTACAACACCCCCAGCTTTGTGCTCCTCTTTGAAAATAAAGAGGAGGGCACGAGCCTGCAGTTCTTCCAACGGACCTCCCGGCGCAGCCGGATGCTTCTTCCTATGAGGATAAGGCACCATCCGGTTCTCCAGTGGTCACAACCATCTCCGGTGTCAGTGCCAGTGCCGGGAGATCAGGTCAGCTGCCACGGAGTGGGGAACGCGAGCGAGACTGGGAAGAGCTTGCGATGGTCAGCGACGGGGATGTCTTGTGCTTCCTGACACCAGCACCTGTCCTGCAACAGCAGCATTCCTTAACTCCAAGAATCATCCCAGCGGGACGCATGGTCCATCGACCCTGAGTCCATAGACTCTGAACCCCTGCAGTGTCTGCACAGAGCAATGGGATGGGTTCCTTCCTCCAGCACGGAGAGGCATATCCACCCGCGTTGAGGGGGCAGCCCCCATTTCAAGGCCCTTCCCAGCAGGTCCCCAGCCCCGCACTGTTGGCACCTCTCCAGGGAGAACAACCCTTGTCCTGGACCCTGTACCCCCCCAGCTCTTACCTGGTGGCCAGGACAGGGTCACCAGCTGGGCTGGCCCTCGCTGAGGTTGATCTGCTCCAGGATCTGGCTGTACCTCCGGGTCAGGGCGTTGGTGTCCCTGGTGAGGTGGGTGAGGACCTGCTGGAGGCCAGTCAGGTGGTGGGACAGGCGCTCCTCGAGCTGGGCGTCCCCGGCCTCGTTGCTGTCCGAGGATGTGTCCATGTCGGTGTCGGCACCGCTCGGGCTCTGGTCACCGGCAGAGGCCAAGCCTTTCTCCACCATGGGCTTGATGGCCTTGAGGAGCTGGTAGCGCTCGTAGAGGTCCGTGCGGCTCTCCGCGGCCGGGGCTGCCCCCTCCTGCTGCGGGAAGACCCCTCGGAGCAGGCTGGGGAACATCACCTCCTGCTCCATCTTCTGGGTGGCTGAGAAGTACTGCTCCATGGCCCTTCTCCTACAGCTCTGGCAGTGCTGCTCTGGGCTCTTCTGAGAGTGTCTCCTGCTCCCTGTCCCTGCTGGGGCTTTTTATGCAGTGCCAGGGCACGTCCCTCCCCTGCTGTCCTCTGCTGTCCTCCGCTGCCAGCCCCGGTTGGGCTGGATGGCCTTGGGGTCGGGCTTGGCTCCAGCCCAGCTGGGGCTCAGCCATGCCGTGTCCCTGGCTCTGTGCAGCCTCCCCTGGCCCAGCCTCCCCGTGGCCTTCACCCGAGCTGGCCGGGGGTCCCACTGCCTTCCCCGTGCCAGGAACTACGGGGGGTAACACGGAGGAGAGCTGCCCTGGGGCTCTCCCATCCTGTCCTATATTATCTCAGTCCCTCAACATGTTCAGTTCTGGGGCCCTGTGGGGGTGGGTCCAGCTCCTGCCCCGCAGTTTGGGCAGGTTGCAGGGGACGGTTCTTACTGCCATGCGCTCGGGACGTGAACGCTCCAGGGACATTGAGCAAGCCCTCTTGCAGACGTATGCAAATCTCACTGGAAATACCCTGGAAGTCTGGGGAAAATTGAGCCGACTGGGGTCCCCAGAAATATCCCATTCCCCGAAACTCTCGTTGAGTTCAGCAGGGATGTGGACAGGGACAGGGACTTGACTCCATGATGTGTAACTCCTGTGGCAGCAGCACAGAGCTACTGCTGCCCCCAGGGGATTGTGGATATGGGTACCCTGCCCTTGTCCCAATTCTGGGAGGGCAAAAGCCACAGCCAGGGTGCCAGCTGGCAGTGCCTGTCCCCTCATGTCCCTGTGGCGTGTGCCAATCAGGGAAAATGGCTGTATTTGGGGAAAGGCTGTGGGGTACTCCATTCCTTTTGCGACCCTTGGTGCTGGCAGCTGTCCCTCTGTCCCCACGTGTCCCAGCCAGGTGCCCGCGCTGCCACGCACCCTTTCCCCACCAGACTTGTCCTCGCCACCCCTCCTGTCCCTGGCATCTCTTGGTGTCCTGCCATGGGGCCCGATGCTGCACCAAGGTGTGTGGGTGCTGCTGGCCCCGTGCAGGTGCCAGACAAAGGCTTGGCCACATCAGGGCACCTGGGCCACAGCAGAGCTTCCTGGAGGTGTAGGTGCATCACAGGGCTCTGGGGACTGAGGGACACAGGGCATGCTTTGCCCTCCTGCTCTCCCCACCGCTTGCCCAGCTGCTCATAGTGAGCATGGCAGCACGTCTGCGGGTGACAGTGGCTCAGCAGAATCCGGTTGCTCCCCGGATCCCCACCCTGGGGACATGAATACTTGCCAAATCCTCTCGGTGCCTCTGGGGACCCCATTAGCTAAAAATGGGCCACCACATCCCCCAGAGCCTGCTGGGAGAGGCTGGGGAGAGCTGGGGAGCTGCCACTGCCAGCAGGGATGGCAGGAGCAGGAGGACAAGGCCTGCTGCTGGAGAACAGCACAGCCACCACGGGGGTGCAGCATGGCTGGGTTTGGGCTGAGCTGAACTGGGATGCCAGCCCTGGTTTGGGGCCCCAGGGTGGCTGCTCAGGGCCACCAGGGCCCCCAGGAGCTGCACTGAGACCCCCTGAGTCTCTGCTGACTCAGACCCCCAGGTTTGGGCAAACTTACCCCTGACCTGTTACCCTCCCGGGGAGCCCAGCCCCAGCCCCAGCCCCAGTCCCAGCCCCAGCTTCTGCTCAGAGTGCAGATCATGCCACCACATGTGTCCCCAAGTGTCCCTGTATCATCCCTGGCACAGCCTCCTGTCTTATCCCTCTGTGGCACCATGGGAAAGAAAGGTGGCACCATGCTCAGCAGATGGAGCTGGGAAAAGAAGGAAGAGGGGCACAGTCAGAGTGACAGCAGTCCTCCTGCCAGGTCACCGTGATGTGCAATGGAGCCCTGCTCTCCTGCAGGTGGCTGGACACCTGAGTGCCTATGGGAATGGTGAAAGAGCTCCTTCTTTTCCTTTGCTTTCTTGTGCAGCTTTTGTTTTTCCTGTGAAGCTGTCTTCATCTCTACACATGAGTTTTCTCACTTTTACCCTCCCGATTCTCTCCCCCATCTCACTGGGGGGAGAGTGACAGAGCAGCTCAGTGGGGATGAGTTGCCAGCGGGGGCCAAACCTTGACACCCACAGTGAAGCTCCAGCCTCGGAGTAGATTTGTCCCGACCTCAGGTCACCCTAGCAGGGGACACTATGATGTCTCTGAACCTCCACAAAGCTCCATGGTGGCCCAGAAGTCCCAACAGCGTGGGGGATGGCAGAGTGTGCACACCTCAGTACAGCACTGGGCCCCACTGCAGGACACCCAGGGATGCCTGGAGCAAAGGAGATGTGCCTGGAGAAAGGGACAAGAGGAGCACCCAGGAAGGGACAAGTGGAGCGGTGGGTTCAGGTCTGAGGGGGTGAGGGCAGGGGGCAGAATGGACACCTGGCTGGGCTATGAGGGGACAGCGGGAGAGCTGCCAACACTGAGGGTTGCAAAAGGGATGAAGGACCCCGCGGCCTTTCCCAAAATAGAACCATTTCCTCCAATTGCCACATACTGCAAGATAAGAAGGGACGGGAGTTCTGGAAAATTACCAGCCATGGCCTCTGCTCCAGGATGGGAGTGATGGGGGTGAAGGTGGCACCATCTCTGCTCCACTGTGGGCAATGATAGCTCCACCCCATGAATGCAGCTCTCCTTGTGGCACCTGCTCCCATCTCTGTCCCCATCGTATGTCCTCATGACCCTTGTGGGACTCCATGGAGCAGAGCACTCCCAGTGAGCAGCTCTGCACCGGTGTCTGCTGCCATGTACAGGCTGTCAGTCATGGGCAGAGGCTGATCAATATCCCTGGAGTGATCACATTTTGAGTACCTGGAAGCAAGGAGTGAGGGAGGTGACAATCCCCAGCAGCACTACTGCCTGCAGCCTAGCCACACCAGAGAGCAGAAGTTGGACCCACTCCCACAGGACACAAAACTGAATGTGTTTGGAGGTTGAGATAGTATGGGAAAGGATAGGAGAGAATCCAGGCACCTCTCCTCACTGCCACCCCTGGCTCCTGGCCCAGCCTCTCTGTGGCCTTATCTGACTGGGTTTGGGTATCCCAATGCATCAGCCTCATCACCCCCATCCTGGAGCAGAGGCCATGGCTGGTAATTTTCCAGAACTCCCGTCCCTTCTTATCTTGCAGTATGTGGCAATTGGAGGAAATGGTTCTATTTTGGGAAAGGCCGCGGGGTCCTTCATCCCTTTTGCAACCCTCAGTGTTGGCAGCTCTCCCGCTGTCCCCTCATAGCCCAGCCAGGTGTCCATTCTGCCCCCTGCCCTCACCCCCTCAGACCTGAACCCACCGCTCCACTTGTCCCTTCCTGGGTGCTCCTCTTGTCCCTTTCTCCAGGCACATCTCCTTTGCTCCAGGCATCCCTGGGTGTCCTGCAGTGGGGCCCAGTGCTGTACTGAGGTGTGCACACTCTGCCATCCCCATGCTGTTGGGACTTCTGGGCCACCATGGAGCTTTGTGGAGGTTCAGAGACATCATAGTGTCCCCTGCTAGGGTGACCTGAGGTCGGGACAAATCTACTCCGAGGCTGGAGCTTCACTGTGGGTGTCAAGGTTTGGCCCCCGCTGGCAACTCATCCCCACTGAGCTGCTCTGTCACTCTCCCCCCAGTGAGATGGGGGAGAGAATCGGGAGGGTAAAAGTGAGAAAACTCATGTGTAGAGATGAAGACAGCTTCACAGGAAAAACAAAAGCTGCACAAGAAAGCAAAGGAAAAGAAGGAGCTCTTTCACCATTCCCATAGGCACTCAGGTGTCCAGCCACCTGCAGGAGAGCAGGGCTCCATTGCACATCACGGT
The DNA here is from genome assembly GCF_049639895.1 of Pseudopodoces humilis. Taxonomy (NCBI): domain Eukaryota; kingdom Metazoa; phylum Chordata; class Aves; order Passeriformes; family Paridae; genus Pseudopodoces; species Pseudopodoces humilis. The sequence goes on along the minus strand of NC_142201.1, from coordinate 84,817,356 downwards.
GACCTGGCAGGAGGACTGCTGTCACTCTGACTGTGCCCCTCTTCCTTCTTTTCCCAGCTCCATCTGCTGAGCATGGTGCCACCTTTCTTTCCCATGGTGCCACAGAGGGATAAGACAGGAGGCTGTGCCAGGGATGATACAGGGACACTTGGGGACACATGTGGTGGCATGATCTGCACTCTGAGCAGAAGCTGGGGCTGGGACTGGGGCTGGGGCTGGGGCTGGGCTCCCCGGGAGGGTAACAGGTCAGGGGTAAGTTTGCCCAAACCTGGGGGTCTGAGTCAGCAGAGACTCAGGGGGTCTCAGTGCAGCTCCTGGGGGCCCTGGTGGCCCTGAGCAGCCACCCTGGGGCCCCAAACCAGGGCTGGCATCCCAGTTCAGCTCAGCCCAAACCCAGCCATGCTGCACCCCCGTGGTGGCTGTGCTGTTCTCCAGCAGCAGGCCTTGTCCTCCTGCTCCTGCCATCCCTGCTGGCAGTGGCAGCTCCCCAGCTCTCCCCAGCCTCTCCCAGCAGGCTCTGGGGGATGTGGTGGCCCATTTTTAGCTAATGGGGTCCCCAGAGGCACCGAGAGGATTTGGCAAGTATTCATGTCCCCAGGGTGGGGATCCGGGGAGCAACCGGATTCTGCTGAGCCACTGTCACCCGCAGACGTGCTGCCATGCTCACTATGAGCAGCTGGGCAAGCGGTGGGGAGAGCAGGAGGGCAAAGCATGCCCTGTGTCCCTCAGTCCCCAGAGCCCTGTGATGCACCTACACCTCCAGGAAGCTCTGCTGTGGCCCAGGTGCCCTGATGTGGCCAAGCCTTTGTCTGGCACCTGCACGGGGCCAGCAGCACCCACACACCTTGGTGCAGCATCGGGCCCCATGGCAGGACACCAAGAGATGCCAGGGACAGGAGGGGTGGCGAGGACAAGTCTGGTGGGGAAAGGGTGCGTGGCAGCGCGGGCACCTGGCTGGGACACGTGGGGACAGAGGGACAGCTGCCAGCACCAAGGGTCGCAAAAGGAATGGAGTACCCCACAGCCTTTCCCCAAATACAGCCATTTTCCCTGATTGGCACACGCCACAGGGACATGAGGGGACAGGCACTGCCAGCTGGCACCCTGGCTGTGGCTTTTGCCCTCCCAGAATTGGGACAAGGGCAGGGTACCCATATCCACAATCCCCTGGGGGCAGCAGTAGCTCTGTGCTGCTGCCACAGGAGTTACACATCATGGAGTCAAGTCCCTGTCCCTGTCCACATCCCTGCTGAACTCAACGAGAGTTTCGGGGAATGGGATATTTCTGGGGACCCCAGTCGGCTCAATTTTCCCCAGACTTCCAGGGTATTTCCAGTGAGATTTGCATACGTCTGCAAGAGGGCTTGCTCAATGTCCCTGGAGCGTTCACGTCCCGAGCGCATGGCAGTAAGAACCGTCCCCTGCAACCTGCCCAAACTGCGGGGCAGGAGCTGGACCCACCCCCACAGGGCCCCAGAACTGAACATGTTGAGGGACTGAGATAATATAGGACAGGATGGGAGAGCCCCAGGGCAGCTCTCCTCCGTGTTACCCCCCGTAGTTCCTGGCACGGGGAAGGCAGTGGGACCCCCGGCCAGCTCGGGTGAAGGCCAGGGGGAGGCTGGGCCAGGGGAGGCTGCACAGAGCCAGGGACACGGCATGGCTGAGCCCCAGCTGGGCTGGAGCCAAGCCCGACCCCAAGGCCATCCAGCCCAACCGGGGCTGGCAGCGGAGGACAGCAGAGGACAGCAGGGGAGGGACGTGCCCTGGCACTGCATAAAAAGCCCCAGCAGGGACAGGGAGCAGGAGACACTCTCAGAAGAGCCCAGAGCAGCACTGCCAGAGCTGTAGGAGAAGGGCCATGGAGCAGTACTTCTCAGCCACCCAGAAGATGGAGCAGGAGGTGATGTTCCCCAGCCTGCTCCGAGGGGTCTTCCCGCAGCAGGAGGGGGCAGCCCCGGCCGCGGAGAGCCGCACGGACCTCTACGAGCGCTACCAGCTCCTCAAGGCCATCAAGCCCATGGTGGAGAAAGGCTTGGCCTCTGCCGGTGACCAGAGCCCGAGCGGTGCCGACACCGACATGGACACATCCTCGGACAGCAACGAGGCCGGGGACGCCCAGCTCGAGGAGCGCCTGTCCCACCACCTGACTGGCCTCCAGCAGGTCCTCACCCACCTCACCAGGGACACCAACGCCCTGACCCGGAGGTACAGCCAGATCCTGGAGCAGATCAACCTCAGCGAGGGCCAGCCCAGCTGGTGACCCTGTCCTGGCCACCAGGTAAGAGCTGGGGGGGTACAGGGTCCAGGACAAGGGTTGTTCTCCCTGGAGAGGTGCCAACAGTGCGGGGCTGGGGACCTGCTGGGAAGGGCCTTGAAATGGGGGCTGCCCCCTCAACGCGGGTGGATATGCCTCTCCGTGCTGGAGGAAGGAACCCATCCCATTGCTCTGTGCAGACACTGCAGGGGTTCAGAGTCTATGGACTCAGGGTCGATGGACCATGCGTCCCGCTGGGATGATTCTTGGAGTTAAGGAATGCTGCTGTTGCAGGACAGGTGCTGGTGTCAGGAAGCACAAGACATCCCCGTCGCTGACCATCGCAAGCTCTTCCCAGTCTCGCTCGCGTTCCCCACTCCGTGGCAGCTGACCTGATCTCCCGGCACTGGCACTGACACCGGAGATGGTTGTGACCACTGGAGAACCGGATGGTGCCTTATCCTCATAGGAAGAAGCATCCGGCTGCGCCGGGAGGTCCGTTGGAAGAACTGCAGGCTCGTGCCCTCCTCTTTATTTTCAAAGAGGAGCACAAAGCTGGGGGTGTTGTAAGGTGACCCAGACCTCCAAGAGTCCCTTGAGACTGCCAAGCCCTTTCCCAGCTGGTACCTGGACTCCGAGGGCATTTTCCCCTGTTTCTGCTAATAAAAGAATCCCTGTCAAGCCATTGTCAGTCTCGTGCTTTCACCCATGGAGTGCCCCAGTGAGGGTGGGGGGGACACTGCCTCAGGAGGGTGGGAACTTTGCGGGACAATGCTGGGAAATGGGAAAAGGACAAAGAATCTCAAAGTCACGAGATTGCATGGGTTGGAAGGGATCTTCGGAGACCATCCAGAGCAATGCCCGGCTGTGTGTGGGGACACTTTGCACTAGACCAGGTAGCTCAGAGCTGTGTCCAACCACTGAGTGCAAACTCACTGGGCAACCTGTTCCTTTGTGCCACCAGCCTCAGGCTGGAAAGTTTCTTGCTAATGTTGACAGCAACGCCACAAAAGCTGATGCCTGATTTCTGTGTACAAAAAAGCGTGAATGTGCCCGACATTTGGCCCAGTCATGCAAGAGTGAGGGGCAACAGAGCTGTAGGTCTCAGCACCTCTGGAGAGTAGCCTCCCTTTCTCAAGACCCATCCCCATGTCCAGACACGCCAGCTTTGGGATGCACTGGAGATTGCCATCTCCTCTCTCCTGATCCGGCCATTTCTCTCTGCTGCTGGGACCACTCTGGCTTTGGCTTGTCCTGCCTGAGTGTGGCAGCAGGGACAGGGTTTCCAGCCAGCTGTGGTTGAGTGAGCAGCTGAGGAGACTGGGGGCTCTGGAGAGGGCAGCTGAAGCAAGACCCAGGGGTGCCCCACATCTGAAAGGTCCTAGTCAGGTTCAGGGGAGGCCAAGGACAGTTCTGAGGGGTTTGGGGCAATCAGAGTCAAGGGAGATGTTTCGGCAGGAGGTACTGGGGATGACATGGGGCCATTTGGAGATACATGAGGTGACGTTTCCCCCCTCCTGAGCCATGGCTTTGGACGGGTTCTCCGGGAGGATGGTGAGTTGTGGGGCAGGCTTGCCCAAACACCATCCCTGTGGCCAAAGAGAGCCAAGGAGCTCATTGCACGAGCAGGCAGAAGTTTTGTTTCTCTGGGAAAGCAGCTGCCAATCTGAAGTCCCTCAAACTCAATTCCCTCTATCCAGAGTGAGGATTTCAGAGCTGGCCTGCTCTCTGTGTCCCTCCTCAGCCTGGGCAAAGTTGCAGCCTTGTCTCATCCAGAGGAAATGGAGCGTGTGGGGCATACTGGGAGAGACCTGGGCCATGCCCATTGCAGTGGCACCTCTGGCTGCGGCATCATGGAACTCTGCCTTTGGAGCTCTTCCCCCTCCATGCCGATTGCAGAGCCAGGTGTTGAACCATGAGGAATGGATGGAGACCGGATCCCGGTGAGGAGAGGACCACGGAAGGGCTGACGTTCCTCTGGTGCTTTACCAGGCCGTAGCTCAAGAGTGGGATCTGTGTCCCCTGGAGAACATGGCTGGCTGTGCTGGTTTAGGCTGTGATGATTTTCTTCACCGTGGCTGGTGTGGGGCTGTGTGTTGGATTTGTGCTGAACCTAATGTTGATAAGGCACAGACGTTTCTGCTGGTGCTGAGCAGGGCTCGCACAGAGCCAAGGCCCTTGCTGCTTTCTGAACTGCCAGGCTGGTGAGGGGACTGGGGTGCCTAGGAACTTGGGAGGAGTTGCTGGTGGGATACTTGATCCCAACTGGCCTGAGCGGTATTCCAGACCATATTACATCATGCTCAGTACAGAAAGTGGGAGGAAGAAGGAAGAAGTAGGAGACTTTTAGAGTGATGGCCTTTGACTTCCCAGGCCACCGTTAACCGAGACGGAGCCCTGCAGTCCTGGGGATTGCTGAACACCCACCTGCCCATGGGAAGCGGTCAATGAATTCCTTGTTTTGCTCTGTTTGCATGCCTGGCTTTTGCTTTCCCTCTGAAGTTGGTTTTATTTCAGCCCCCGTGTTTTCTAGTTCTTGCCCTTGGTTCTCTCTCTGATCCTGCTGGTGGGGCAGTGAGGGAGTGGCTGTGTGGGCCTTGGTGGCTGGCTGGGGGTCAAACCCCACCGGTGTGACAGCGAGGGACACCTGCAGCCACCTGTGGCTTTGGGCTGGGGCGGCGCTCAGCAGCTGGAGAGGCTCGTGGTGCCCCAGGGAAGTGTCACAGCAGGACACAGCAGGGGTGACGCACTGAGCACGGCTGTTGAACGTGACCAATGGGAGACGCAGGATGTCCCCAAAGGCCAGTGACCTGGGACAGCTGCAAGGGCTTGCTGACATGTTGTGGGCCGCTTGCACCCCCCCAGGACCCGCGGGTCTGTCTCTGAGAGCCGCTGTCCCTCCAGCTGGCTCCGAGCCCGGTGTGTCACAGGAACATTCTGCCTGCTCTGATTGCAGGGCATTGCATCACGCTGCCCCAGGGATGTGTCAAGCCCTGATGGTGCCCTGCTGCTGCCCACTGCTGCTGGCCACCGCTGATAAGAGGTTTCTGCACTGGTCCCAGTGGGATGTTGGCAGACAGGACAGATCAGGCGTCTCCAGCGTGGCAGGAGGTGCTAGCTCTCTGCTGCCCTGGACAGGCTCCCAGAGCACCCACACTGTCGCCGGTCACCACGGTGAAAGGTCTTCTTCTTTCAGATGGTTGAATCAAATCAGGGTGGCAGCACTTCTTTTACATCTGTTTGGACATCATATCCATCAGAGAGTGCTGACCTGGCACAGGGCTCAGTGTCAGGAAGACAAGAGATAAAGCCCAGTTTTGGCCCAAAATATTGAATGAATAAGAAACCCCAAATCCCAAATCAACACAACATCCTCACCCTCCTATGTGGTCAGTGTTTGGATTCAGGAGGCAGGAACCAAGTGAAAAAGGAGAAAGGTTGGATCCTTATTATCAATAAAGGAAAAGCAATAATAAAAAACATAGAGATGGAATTAATTAGGAAGAGCATGTATTTTGGTAGGTGTTCAGAATGAATTTCACAGCAAGACTTTAGGTACAGCATCTACAGGGGCTGGCCAAGAACATGTTCAAGGGTCAGGAGAAATGCCACTGAGAAATAATAAAGATGAACTTATAGAACTCATCTTTGAGTTTTATACAATATATGTTTGTATGAACAACTTTCCAGTCTTGCAATTAAAACAACTGAAGAAAACATTAATCCATGTTCTTATTCTGTTAGAAATACCAGTCATCCACGTATTGACAAACCATAAAGGAACAGAAGAGCAAACAATTAAACACTAACTATTTAATCAAGCTTTTTTTACATGAAAAGGAGTAAAATTTCATCTTTTAAGCCATGGACGGTTCAACAGAGTCAGCCACCTTGCCAAAGTTCTCAGGATGGCAGGAATTCATCCTGTGATGTCTCGCCACTGGAGAAATCCTCAGCGAACTGGGTGGAAATCCTCCAAGAGCTCCCCTATTCTTTTCTTTTCTGTAAGAGGTGGGAAAATCTAATCAGCATCTGAGATCGATTTGGAAGGTGTTTCATATTAAATCTTTATGTTAACAAAACCACCAAAAATCTGATTTTTGCTACCCACAGCAAACCATTAGCTTGCTCTTGTAACTAAATGCACAACTTTTTCTTTTTTTTTTTTTTTTTTCCATATGGCTCTCCACAGGTCCCTGTGGAGTAATCTCAGTAGTAAAAGTTTCTTATTTCTACATATTCCTTCCAATGTGGCATGATGCAGACCACAATCCAACCGACAGAGTCACCCAACTGTATTGTATTAAAAAATGGACAATTTTCACCCAAATTTGCTATTGCATCGCTGGGCTCAGTGACTGCATTTAGTAAAAAAAGTCCTGTTCTTCATCATTGCTCTAAGTCAATGCCATTTCAGGTTTCCTGTCCTTCCTATTTATTCCTTTTTTACCTGTTCTGCTTGTTTTCTGAATATTCATCATAAGATTTCTGAATCTATATGCAACAGGCACTTTACAGGAATAGACATTACAATTGTGAAGTTACAAGAATAAAACCTGTGATTTCTAATTTCAATTATTTCTTCTTCTGTGGTATGTTTGGCCTTTTTTTTGGCTGTGATACTTTTATACTAAAATGAGCTTTTAGGAGGAAGAAGTGGTCATCAATGCACCTCAACAGCTCAATAACAATATCTATTTTCACATCAGAAAATCCTTTAGACTGCTGCAATTCAGATTGTGAAGGAGCAGGGAAGCATTAACCCAGCAACATCTTTACACACAGGTTATGGCAGGCTGAGGTCTCTCTTATAAAATACCAGTGTACCTGTTTTCGCTTGGAAGTCCACTGGGTGGTGCCTGACATACTCGAACAGCTCTCTGTCCACCTTGGCATGCACGTACTCGGCGCGTTTCACAAGCTGGTAGCCCACAAAGCAGCCCAGGGTAGCGAAGAGGACCTGCCGGTGAACACCTGCAGCAGGAGGAGAGAGGAATTATCCCCACCTCTCCCAGCTCCCCGGGGGCTCAGGCAGAGCCCCGCTTTCTCCAGCCCCCCCAGACACTCCTCTCTCCCTGCTTTGCCCCTGCCAAGGTCCCTGCAGCACCCACACCTCCCACGGCCCCTGCCAGGCCCCCCTTTCCTCAGGGCTCCTTTCCCACCCGCCACCCATATCCCTCAGGGAGCCACCTCAGATTCCCTCCACCTCCAAACGATGCCCTTTTCCCAGCCCCTTTCAATTACCTCCCCGTGCCAACAAATCCCTCACTTCAGGGCTTCCACCCCTTGACTCCCATCCCAATCACACAGAGAGCTCCCTTCTCCCGCAACAGCCCCCCCGAACTCAGGGCTCCCTCTCTTCCCATCCCCACTTCATTCATCCCTCAGTGACCTCAAGCCCCACACCCCCCTTTCCCCAGGCATACATACTCCCTCTATCTCCCCATTCCCTCACCTCAGCGCTCCCTCCCTTTCCCCAGCCCCTACATCCCTCACAGTCACCCCAAATCCCATATACCGGCTCCTGAGCCCCCAAACCTCCTCTAGCCCCTCACTCCTGGCTGTTTCCCCTTCCCTCTCCTTTATTTATCCTTCAGAGTGACCCCAAATCCCACACCCCTTTTTCCCAGGCTCACATATTCCCTGTACCACCCCTGGCCTCGGATCTTCCTCCCCATCCCCAGCCCTTACAACCCTCAAGGTCACCCCAAATCCGTCCGCCCGCCCCCATGTCCCTTCCAGCCTCTCACTCCTAGCTGCTTTCCCCTCTGCAGTTTCATTTATCCCTCAGTGAGCTCAAGTCCCACGCAGCCCCTTCCCCAGCTCCTCACCTCAGCCCTCGCACCCCGCTCCGTTCCCCCTCCCCTCAAGCTCCCCCCGTCCCCCCGTCCCCCCGCACCGGATCGCAAGACGGGGCGGTGATTATAGGCGTTGTCCAGCAGCGCCGACAGCCACCCCACGAACCCGAGCCACACCGAGCCCTTGTTGAGGAGCGGTGGCGGCGGCAGCGACCGCGACTCGTCGGGCAGGAACGCCATGGCTGCCGCCCGCCGAAGGTGACTGGGGGGAGCGGTGCGGCGGCTGCGCCTTCCCCCGCCGGCCAGCGCCGCGCTCCCGCGTTCCGCTGCCTATGGTTGTCTTACCAGAAAACCCTTCCCAAAATCCAACTCCCGACCTCACAAACCCACCGCCCGCCCCAAAATCCAACTCCCGACCCCACAAACCCATCGCCCGCCCCGAACTCCCTGGCTGAGGGGCCTTAGCCGCGTCGGGGAGGGGGTTCCTACAGCCCTAACCCCACTGGGTGAGGCGGCCCCCGCTGCAGGGCCAGCGAGGAAAGTAGAGTAGCCAGGTCGGGAAGTAAATTAGGGGGTTAATTAAGCACTAAAATCGAACCCAATTAATTTACAGAGCTCAGATTAAAGACTGATACCTAACCCATAGTGTTAGTTTTTTCGTTTTTAATTAATACGAAATCACATTAAATCACTCGCCCCTCTAGCAGGATTGATGGAACCATTAAAGAAGCCTGCATAAAACATATCATAGGTCGTAAGAGCTTCTCAGCTCTTTCCTAAAAATGTATTATTTAGCCTTTGCCCATGAGAGGAAAGCTAATGTCTTTACAAACACTTTGATGGGTGAAGGTATGGGTGTTAAGTTTTTGAAATGGGTTTTAGTGTCTCTACTGACTTTGGGCAGCAGGTTCATGGCAGAGCCCAGAGAGCACAGCTCCTGAAACAAAAAAGAGTCTGCACAAGCCTGAACTTCTGGGGAAGAACAGTAGGTTCAAGGGGGGAATATGTGCTAGGCCATTCAGGAAGGCTGCACCTTCCCAGTGCCTCAGCAGTGGGGAAAGGAAGAGGGCAACATGTGGACAGCAGCTTGGGATCAGAGGCTGCACCCTCCAAAATCTCAAGAGAGAAAACCCCACAGGTGTGTGCCCCAGTGGGCTCTCCCTTTATTCAAATAAAGCTGAAGGACTCCCCTGCTTCTTTTTGGACATAAACCTTTGGCATTTGTGGGTCTTCCTGGCATCCACACAGGAGGAGGTTGGGCAGTCACTGCTCTGCAGTGGGAGATATTTCAGTTGAACCTGGGATCGTACAATGGCGATGCACGGCCACTTCCACAGTCATGCCCTGAGTTTAACTTCACAGAATCACGGAATGGTTTGGGTTGGAAGGGACCTAAATGGTCATCTGCTTCCAACACACTGCCACAGGTAGGGAGAACTTCCACTAGACCAGGTTGCTCTATCCAACCCAGCTTTGAACATTTCCAGGGATGGCACACTCATGCTTTGCTGCACAACCACTTGGAGGATTTCACAATGTGCAAAGGCTTGGCTGGAGAAGAGCGAAGAGCGGTGTTTGTAGGGTTTTTTTGCATATTAGCATTTCCCTACACAGGACAGCACAGCAGACAGATATACACAAGCATTGTGGATGCCTCACCCTGAGCTTTGAGGCTTGGAATTAAGATACAAGTGCAAGAAGCATTGTGGACCAGTGACAGCCACAGCAGCTAAAAACATGGCAAAGCCCTTAGTGGTGTAAAAATAGCAGAAACTATGAGAAAAGAATGAAAACCAGAGAGAGAATGTCTTGAATATGAACTCACTGGCAGTGAAAACTTTAAATGTACAAAGTATTTGGTTACAGAAACATCCACAGTGGTTAATCTACCTGTTGCCCTAAGAAGAGCCACTCTATTTTAAACACCCCGAATATTCAAAGAACTCAAAAAGCGTAACTATCTCCCTTCAGCTACCCTTGATGAAGGGGTCCCATTTTTCAGCTAAGATGTAAGAAATTTCAAAAACTACTGTAAAAAATAATAATAGAATTACTAAAAAAATGCATCCCTCTGTCCTCACAGTTTTATGTCAGCACTGGAATCCAAACCAGATTCCAACCTCAGAGCAACAGCTTCCAGGGATGTTATGTAGGATTTAAAAGATATAATTATTTATTGCAGAAATAGCTGCTATCCTTTGGGGAACATGAATCCACAGGCAGACAACAATCTACCTTTTCCTTAAGTCATTACAGGAACTGTGGACACTTGGTCTTTTGTTAAGAGTTGTGCAATTTTACATTAATTACAAATACAGCTATGTAGCCACATCATCTGGTACATTTAATGGTGTTAAAATACTTCTTATTTGAATAGCATGCCTCAGTTTGGTCATCTGGTATAAAAAAAAGAGCTACTAGAAGAATATTAAAACCTATTTGCAAAGTATCTATGAAACAAGGAGATAAACAGGACATGGACATATTAAAACTTGATATTTGAGTGTGCACGAGTTTGACAAAGCACCTCAGGACAACTTTCCAGCTACACACTACATCCTTGGTTGTATGGGTGTCCCTCAAAAGCAGGGTTTAGACAGCAGCTGAAATAATGCAAGAAATGCTTAAACAAAAAATACCAAGTTTTTAATTTACAAATTCCACAGAACACAGTTACAATGCTCTCCTATACAGCAATCATCCCTTGTAATTTGCCACAGCAACTTCTATTCAAATACAAAACATAATGGGAAAATCAGGCAGGTTTTCCTCAGGACAGAAGTCTGGACCTTGTTCAGCTTCACAGTTTACCTGCAGCCTTCCCTGTCACTGTGACAGTGCTTCTGATCAGAGGTATCCTTGTTGGGCAGTACAGGAGTGTTGGAAGAAGAGCTCCCATGTGGCGATGGCACATGTACACTGTGTCTCATCATGGATGGCCTTGTGACAACCCCTTACCATGCCAAGAATCCCCTCCAAGTGGTATCCTGGGACTGGTCCCAGCACTGTGGCTTTACTCAGCCTTTTGTCTGACAGAAATTCTCTCAGTCAAGACAGAGATGTAGAGTTTCAGCCAAGCGTATGTGATTCCCAGAGCACAGTACACAGAGGTCAGCAACAGGGGGACAAAAGGGAAGTGCTGTTTCCAGGGGGTCAGGGGAAATATGATTTCACAGAAGATTTCCAAGGGCACTAGTTGGATGAGGTAGATTGTTTCAAGCCAGTTAAGCAGAGGTTTCTCTCTCCTGTCAGAGAAATTAAAAAAGAGGTACTGTTAAAATATATGTTAACTTAAAATAACTATTCTGTTTTTCAGCTATTCCAGTGTGAAAAGAATCTCCCATTAGATTGCAAAAAGGATTTAAATAACAAGTTAAGGAGTTTCAGTAGGAAAAAAACACAGTGTGATAGCCAAGAGTACAGTTCGATGTCCTTATCAAGTTCCAGGGTGCCTTGGAAGCCTAAGGAGAAACCTCATCAATTGCTCTGCTTCCCCTCACTCTATTTCAGTGAACAACTGAACAGCGCTCCATATGAAGACTTGTTCCACAAAAGTTGTTCTGTAACCAAAGACTAGAAATGTCAATTTTTTTAACCTACTCCCCCGCCAAGCTTTCTGTAGGATGGACTTCTCTGTAAGCTGATCTCTCTTGCAAAGGACAATGATGGCAGGAGTTTACTACAGGTAGTTTAAAGAGAATTTCACGTTTTGGCAAGTTAATAACAAGAAAACTGCAAAAGCTCTCTCTCTTAACAAAAATTAAGCTCCTATGGAGTTTTTTAGCTAGAGCTCTTGAGACAGAATGACTGAAGTCTTAAATTTAGAAAATCATCTACAAAAAGCATGTGTGTGAAGTACTGAATACACATTTGCAGTACTTCATTACAAACCATTAATTACGGCTTGGGTTTGCCCTGTAAGGTTTGGGAAATAGGCAAGTGGGGACTGCAGGGGTTATAAGGATAAGCACTATCTTTGGCCAAGTAAGACATTCACAGGCTGTGAAACTTCACAGGATGACTTTGGCAATTGTATGTTCTGCCAACCAAGTACTTGTGGTTTTGTCGACAAATTACAGTTTGCAAATGAATATTATTTACAACCTGTCCCTTCCACATATTAAAATACTGTTACTGCAAAAATCCACAGAACAATTTCAGATAAACAATCTGCTGCAATAGTCCTAATTTAAGCACTGCCTCCTGAGAACAGAGGCAGCAGCATCTTTTGACTAGTAACACCTTAATTTGACTCTTCAGCATCAGTTTTCTCTGCTGTTTGTCCCTTGTGACAATGGCTGTTCCCAACACCAGAAGAAACGTTGCTGTTCCTGGCACCGAGATCAAATTTCTTTAATTACCTGAATAGAGATTTCAATGAAGAGAAGCTATAAACAGTAAACAGCAGCATAAGCAGTATTTTAATTGGAAGTTCTGAAAAACAAAGAACATTATGTACTTTTAAAATTCATTATAAAAAGCTTTTGCAATATATATTGCAGTATCTTTAAATCTTACTAGTCACATTTGTATTATCTGGCTTTATTTTCTCAAGACCTACATGTTTTACTGCTTAGGATACCTAAAAATAAACACAAGCATTTACTAAAGCAAATGCCAAGCATTTGCAATACACTTCAATTATCTATAAACATATTGAACATATTGAACACATAAATTATACTATTTGAGATAGCACTACAGATAAAATTTTCCTTTTCTAAAGGAATCACAAACAACTAGGAAGTGAGTAAAGCAAAAATGACAACCAAATCAAGACTATTGATCTCTATGTTGCAAACTAGATAAAAATTAACTAATAGAAGAATATTTTACCTGGTGGTGTGAACAGCAATGGAAAAAGTGAGAAATGCCCTGTTGTTGCCAGAATCAAGTAGATGCCAGCATCCTTGACTTTCTGAATAGACAATAAGCTAAAAACAGCAATAATTTGTTATGCTTTTGTCTTTTAGCCAAGAAACCTAATTTCAGCAGAACAATATACAATTCACTGAAGATGGAAGAACAAGTCAAACAGTTTCATAGTACCCCCATCGCTGCTAACACTGGACCTGTGATGAAGTCTCCTGTTTCCAAACCATGTGGCCTCAGGGATAAAAACACAGGAGAACAATCAGCCAGGAAACCTTCCCTCAGAAAACCACACACCCACTGAAGAAAACTATCAGCAAGGCCCAGCACAAAACAAAAGCTTAAACATCACTAAATCTCTGAAGAAGGAAAATACAGTTTGTAGCAATACTGTCAGGCAGCTTATGAACTACAGCTTCACTTCTACCCCAGGCAGGCATGAAGCTCTTTTGGTAGAAACTGTGTATTGTTCTGGTCAAGCACAGTGCAGAAGATCCCCTTCCTCAGCTGGCTCCTGAGCAATCTATCCAGCATTTTAAAATATGAACTGCAGCACTGTTCCTGAACCTCAACTGTGCCCGAAATTAATTTACTTTAAGTGCACTACAGTGTTACAGCTTAAGGCATTCTATAAGAGTTCCTCTTTTGAAATATACTGAAAACAAAGTGATTCCCTTTGAGGATTCCTCAACAAGTGGCTGCAGGTTCAGTTTGGCCAACTACTTTGTACAAAATTTACCTACCTTAAAGGCAGAATAGCAAGGAGTATTGCTTTCTCATGCACGTGCCAGCCAAACATGAAGGAGCTCAGTGCACAAAGAACAAGGCACTGTAGAAAGCCTCTGGGCCCTTGAGGTTTAAACCAAAGACAGAAAACAGAGGGCTAGAAACAACAGGCAAAAACAGGACTTCAGTGAAAAGCTTGGCAATCCTGAAGACAAGGCATTGTCCAATGAGATTTGTCAATGTTACTGAACACCACTGCAGCCACGCTGTGCTTGTGTAGCACAAGCGTTACACTGCACTGGAGGAAATCAATCTGTTTGGATGTATGAGTAGAGACTGCAGGATTTCCGTTGAAATACCAGGATGGAAAAGCAGATTTAAAGACAACAGTGAACTTCCCACTATTTGTGTTGCATGCAAAAATTGTCTGTCAATCTAAGCCACTAAACACATTTTATCAGTCACTACATATTAGTAACAATGTTTCTGTTGCACAAGAATTAAAATTAATGTGAATTACTATTGATGTGAATTGAAGTACTATCAATTAAAACCTACTAGGGAAAAAGTGCATCAAATTTAAAAAAATATTAGTTGTTCTTACCAATATAGCTATGAAAGTACAGACTAATGTTGCCAGTGGAGTCACTGAAGGGAGGACAGTGTGCTGAAACTCTTGAACCAGCCCTCCTGTCATGGAGGCTTTAGGGATTTTTGTACTGTCAAGAAGATTGCACTTCAGCCCTAAAAATAAAACATAAATTGATGCTAACAAAGAAAATGAAGTAGTTGAACTAAGTACATGGCCACGTTTTTTCTTTTTTTTCAAGGATGGCAGAGGGAAGCAATTGGTCTCTGACCTACTGCTGATAACTTATGCACTGGATTATGTGGACAACCATATGATTTATGGCAATCTGAAAACATAATTTATTGCCTACATTTCAAATGGGGAAGACTAAAATCTTTGCAGCTCTATCTGCAAACAGGCACCAAAAAGCAAGATTAACATACTGACCAAGAATTGTCAGTGCTTTATCCATGGCATTGTACAAAGCCCAGAAGTTGGGGGCCCAATAGGCATGGCAGAGACCTCGCTTGAAAGGGAAGAGCCGTGAAATGACTTGAGGCAGCTGACCCTACAGAAAACAAGAAGACCAAAGAAATGGCCTCTAGATGAGATATGGTTTATATTTTTATAACAAAATTTTCTAACTGTTCAGGGGAATAACATGTGAAAAAATGGGTTATTACCAATACTAGGAAGGGTCCCAGTGAAAGAGCAGAAACAAGACAGACAATCAGTCCCAGAAGAGTTACATGAAGAAAGCTGAAACTTCTCCACTTCAGGGATCCATCTATAAGAAACAAACAGATTAAGGAAACAGTTGCTGTGGGAAGTGGAAAGGGAGACAAAGCATTCCCCGCTGACAAGGATTTGCTAGCACCTATCTAAAAGGGTTACACAGCCTTTTATGTCAATATATTCTGTTTCTTCCTTCAACAGCTGGCATTTCTTTTGCCCACACTGCAGCTCCTGCATTATACAAGCTTTCAGTATTTTCCAAATTTACCTTCCCTAATTTACAGGAGGAGTATCAGGCATGTTTCAATGCTAAAAAGTGGGGAGAAACTCAATGAAGGTCTTTGAAATAGCTTCTGATAATGTTTAATTGTTCCATATCCAGAATAATTCTTAAGGCTTCCAAGTGCCACCTGCAGCATTTTCATGTTGATCTTACAAAGAACTCCTAAAGAAACAGGAATTGTACAAAAGAAATCTATTTGAAAGATCTTTCAAGATCCTACCAATTCTGCTCTCAAGAATAATTTTTGATTGAATCATTCTGTTCCAATTACATCTGCAGGTATGAGTGCTCTCCTAGTTCCACAGATTAACACCACTCCCCCCAAAAGCCAGTGAGGAAAACCCCATCTTACCTGCATTATTTGCAGTAAAGCAGTAGGATCGTAACAAATAAATGCCATATGCTGGGGCCACATATATGTAGATGTGTTTGAAATGCAGAAGAACAGCAAAAAGAAGAGCACCCTCCAAATACCTTTTCTGAAAGAAAACAAAAGAAAACCTAAGCTCTTCTCTTAGTAGTCAGTTTTAATGGTCCTCTGTTGTACTCCTAAGGTGATGGGACGTTTATTATACATATTAAAAAGTATTTGCTTCAAGTTACAAATTCAGTAATGTTATATGTAACAAGAAAACTATCCTGTCACACAATCACCCCTTCACAGCTTCAGAAGTATGTTTTCGAAGGACTGGTGATTTGGAAGAAGATAAAATGCCAAGAAATGATGCCACATTGCTCAGGGATAACACTGAATGTAGCTTTCTTATGGGGAACTGCAGCGCTGCAGCATCAGCAAGCATTATGGTGAGTTTCAAGTTTTTCTCTTCCCCACAAACTCAATAAATAATTAGACATCCAGCACATTCACACAACTCAACATGAAGCCACTACCATTGCCCAAAACATAAGCAGCCCTGTGATGCACCCAAATTAATTATTAATTATATTAACTATATTAATGCACCCAAAATACGCATGGCAACAAATAGACAAGAGTCACTTGGGTTTACCTGACACAGCCGAGCAACAGAAAGAAGCATCAGCCCAAAGAGGAAGCCATTGTACTGGAAGTGAATATCTGAACTTGAGTCAAGGAATAAAACAAGCTTTCTTTACTACTATGTTTTCTGGAGAAGCCTCAAAGTTATGAGGAATAAATTAAAATGGAATTTAAATCCAAGAAAGCAGCCTTAAATTCACACCACACAGACACAAGTAATTTTTAACCTTACCTGTAAGTACTGTTAGACATAAAATACACTAATGAGGGCATATTACCTTGATAAAATGGAACACAACAACCTACGTAAGCATTGTACAACTTCTGTAGCACAAACCAAAAAAGGTTAAATCTCCACTTTAATTTGTAAGTTATTAGTTTCTGCCACACATTAGTTAATGGATGGTGACAGTAGACCTGATTTTTTTACCACCTCTAAGCAGGTAACATGCACAAGAACTGTGACAGAGAAAATGAAGGCCTTCCTTTAAAACGCACACTGTGCCAAGACTGATTTACAGTAATTTCAGTTTCCAGAGTTATTTTTATTTAGGATATGGACCTGTTGGAAGGCATTCAGAGAAACCATGAAGATGGTTCAGAGGGCTGGAGCACCTCTACTACGGAGACAGGTTGAGATAGTTGGGGTTATTTCAGACTGAAAAAGGGAAGACGCTGGGGAGAACTTGTAGCCCCTTTAGAAGGTGCTTTGAGAGCTGGACAGGGACATTTAACAAGGGCATGGAGTGATAGGGCAGGGGGAATGGTTTTAAACTAAAAGAGCGAGATTTAGATTGGATATTAGGAGGAAATTCTTTATTGTGAGAGTGATGAGGGACTGGCACAGGTTGCCCAGAGAACTTGTGGATGCCTCATCCCTTGAAGTGTTCAAGGTCATGCAGAATGATGCTTTGAGCAACCTTGTCTAATGGAAGATGCCCCTGTCTAAGGCAGGGGGATGGAACTAAATGATGTTTAAGGACCCTTCGAATCCAAACCACTCTGTGACTGATAACTTTAGAAAGACTTCCTAATTCCCATATAATGTTAACCAGCTGAATACAGTCTGAATCTTGAAGCACTGTGAAGATTTTCCTTGCCATGGGACAAGCTTGGAACCACACCCAAAACACACAGCCTCTCTGGTAATACTCCTGCAGGCAGGCAGAGGAACAGCCAGCAGGAACAGGTACATTGCTGCCAGACTGGTTGGACCTCCTCCACTTCTGGCAAAACAGACCAAGAACTAACTTCCATTTTGCCAAACAGTAATTCTAACAAAAACAAAGTTATTTAACTAACCCCAGAAACAAACCCAGCAGTGTTACTTGCAATGACAGCAATAATATAGGATTGTGCCACAAACTGTAACAGGGTGTTAAAAAACCAAACAAAGCACAAACAATCCACAGTGGTTTGAAAGGATACGATCCACAATTAACAACCCAAAATTCCACAAGAGCAGAACAGCAAGAATAAATGTTGGTTTTTCCAGGATATCCTTTGCTGCTCGTTTTCCATTTACACATCTACAGCACCTAAACAAGAGCAGAAGAAACAGAAGCTTTAAATCAAGCATATAAGCAGAAACATTGTTGGTTTTAAGAGTTAAGACCTGCACTTGCTCTGAATTTAGCTATTTAACCAGGATGCAAGGCAACAATAAAATTCTTGCTAAATTCATCAAAGTCAGACAGTATCATGAACATGAACAAAGTTTAGTAAAAAAAGGATTTTCAGTTTCAATAGTTGTTGTGTGTTCCACATGCTAAAGCTTACATTACATAACAGCCTCAGGTTCAAATCTCTCATTCAATGAGTGTTAAGCTGTCACAGCCTGCTTGCCATCATGAGCAGTGTATTGCTACTTCTGGAGGCAACATAGGGAGTCATATTTAAGGTCCTCAGCTGGACATGAACCTCTCCCTCGCTACCACTGCCCCCTGCCATATTGTGAGTTATTTCTGTTGCTTAAAAACAACTTTTTACTTCTCAGTGTGAAGCAATATGGCTCAGAGGACTTTTGAAATCAGTCTTAAATCACATTAAAGAGTTACAATGATTTGTGTTGAAATACTATTAGTGCAACCTCTCCGCCATGAGCAGAACACCTTCCACTAGACTGGGTTGCTCAAACTCCCATCCAACCTGGCCTTAAATTTTTCAAGGCAGAGGGCATATACCACCTCTCTTGGCAAAATGACCTGTGCAGACACCAGCCCTGAGCCTTCAGCCTCACACTCATTCATCCATGAATCAAAACAGTAAAAAGAAAAGAAGTCACAATGCAAAACTAGCCCATTTCAAATAAAGAAAGTAAATAAAGTAGCTTAGGCAGTGCTCCAGTCAGAATTTCCTACCCAGTTTTCAGAAGAAAGAATAAAATGATGGAAGACTCTTACAGCCAAATTATTAAGGTAGGCAATGTATTTCTCAGAACACCCTCCCCATGCTACTCTTTAGAAATGAGGTAAATAATTCTTTACTAAGTCAAACCACACTGAAAGCATTCAATCCTAATTACATCAAACTTGGAATAATCAGTTTATCATCAAAAACACCAGAGCAACTTTGCATATTTGATGATACTGCCATTTTGTGACAAATTTCCTTTATGCTTCTACTCTAGAAGAACAGAGTAATAAGAAAAATAACAGGAAAAAACCTGTTCTGAGCACACCAGCTGTCCTGCAACTCCTACAAAATAAGTCCAGTGACAGAAGCAAACCCAAGCATAACATGTGAAACAGCAACTGGTCTCTGAGTGCCTGCAAATCCATCACATGCTGTGCAATTGTATCTCCAAGAAGAACATGTTATTTTGTGTTTACAGCATATTCCAAGATTCTCTTTGAACAGGTTCAAGCAACTCTGGCATTTCTCTTCATTTACAAGTCTATTTGTACAAATAGTTATTTGTTGTGGCTGCAGAACAAGCCCACATATGAAGGACTACCCATTGTCCCCAAAATTAAGACTTACTCATGAACTGCATATATGAAGAGGGTATCTGTAAAGATGACAGAAAGCCTTTGGAAGAAGATGGTTGCATGACTGGCATAATTCAAGTTTTCAATAACCAACATCTGGGGGTCAAAGTACTTGGCAATGTGAGAAAGTGCATATTCGAACCAAGCAAAAAATGGTGGATAATCCAGGGTCCATTCCGAGGTTGCCTAAAGACAAAATAAGATTAAATAGTTTGTAACAAACCATGCTGTTTGCAGTCCTTCAGGTACAGCTCACTGCAGCAAACCAGCTGATGCATTTTCTCTCAGTAACCTCTGAATCCGCCTTGCTCCAGCCTCACAATTACTTTCACTCAGTTAACAAATTTTAACTATCATACAACCATATCAAGATCAAACAGCATTATGTGATCTCTTCCATAAGGACAGTTGTTATGCCCTGACCAAGAATTAACTCCTTGGCTGTGGAAACAGGAGAGGAAGAGGGATGAACAGAGCAGGTTGGGATGGGGTATATTTTTCAGTGAGTGTGTTCCCAGATGCTTATGCTGTATTGATGAAAGGCATCCTATGTTCTGGCATGGGGTTAATGCTGGCATTATAAAAATCAGTTCGTAAAACAGTCCTTGGATCAGTCCTACAAAGTTCTGATGTGCACAAACCATTGACTTCTAGGTGCTTATGTGGACTATTAGACACTACATTAGCTATCCCTGTACTCCAGCAGATACCAGGAGACAGATTAAAACCCAATTAGGTAGGCTGAGTCTATGACAAACGTAAAGGTGATTCATCTAGATAAAAATCAATGCATGCTACTACCACACCAGCAAAGGTTCAAAATTTCAATACAGTGATTGAAATCATAACAGACAGATGTATATACCCATTAGCATGATTCACTCTTTATTCTGGTAACTGTCTATCACTAATGAGAAGAGCACACACCCCAGCAATTTAAGAGTACAGTGAAGCTTGCTCTTCTGCTACACAGCCTTTCCAATAACCCACATGCCTTAATTGCTTTTCCCATTTTGCCTTCATAAGTACTTGCAGCTTCCCAACTAACTTTCAATTTTTAGCTAAATGCTACACAGGGCCAGCAAATTGTGAACGGCATCTTTTTGTCCCACTACATGACAGTCACCAACCATCTCTTCCAGCATTCACAAGGTCTGTCATACCCAAAGTGTTTGTAATTTATACACAGCTATACACCCCAAACGTCCTTACCTCATAGTACCACTGAGAGAGGGGCAAGTTGTGGGTGATGGCAAGCCAGTTCCTATGGACTTCAAAATCTGTGGAATAACTACAGAAGGTGTATGTTAAGAGTCACACAGAGCACATTACCACATGCAAGTAAGAAGGAAGCCTTTATTTATCAGCTCTTGGACTCCACTGTGATCAAGCAAGTGAAACAGTAACAACGGTGCTGCTCAAGAACTTTGTTCCAAAGATGTACATAGAATGAGTTGGGAGAGACCCTTAAAGACCATTTCATTCCAACCACCCTGCCATGGGCAGGGACACCTTCCACTAGACCAGGTTGCTCCAAGCCCCATCCATCCTGGCCTAGAACACTTCCAGGGATGGGATATGCACAGCTTCTCTGGGCAGCCTGTGCCAGTGTCTCACCAACCTCACAGTAAAGATTCTTCTCCTGACGTCTGATCTAAATCTCCCATTTTATTTAGTTTACAACCATTCCTTGTCTTATGACTCACCAACCATGTAAAAAGTCATTAATACAGGTGCTTATAGGGCAAGGACTATTTATACCTTGGCTTCTTCGGACAATTAATATCAAATTCCAAGTTCTAACTGAAGTTTAACAGCAATTTGTTAGGTTTTTTTCTTCAGTATAAAAACGTAAAATTACAAAGCATTAATGTTTCAGCACACTTATAGGCCTTCCCGAGCAGCAGCCAGCCGGAACGGGCCAGAAGGGCTTCCAAAGAAGGAAGCAAAGTTGTGCCACGCGGCCGAGGCAGCGCCACCACGCTTCCCTCACGAACCCGCGAGTCACACGGACCTTCAGGGCCTCCTGAGGACCGCAGCGCCACGCTGCCCGCGGCCGGCCGCCCTCGGGGTTTCGCGGCAGCCCTACGCCACCCGTCCCCGTTCCCGTTCCGTTCCGTCCCATCCCGTCCCGTCCGGCGCACAGGGAACCTCCTTACTAGGCGGGGATGAGGAGGCACTTGAGGAAGGACACACCGAGCGCCAGCGCGCGGAACCAGCCGCGGCCGCCCGCCGCCATGGCGAGCGCACCCTACCCCGCGCATGCGCCGCGCCCGCCGCGCGGGTTTGAAGCGCGCGCGCGCCCCCCGCCCGCCCGCTCTCGGCGTAGGGAGCGGGGATGCGCGTGCGCGGGAAGGGCGGGGCTGTGTGAGGCGCCGGAACGGGCGCAAGGGGGGCAAGACGAAATTTAGCTTGAGCATCAGAAACTCTTTGTTGTGAAGGTGGCGAGGCACTGGGACAGGAAACAGTTAATGATTAGCCTGCACGAACACAGATAAAGAATCCTATAAGAGACCAAAAATCACCATTGGATTAAGAGGCGCGAGAAGAATGAGTGCACGGACTGAGGGTAAAAAAGCTCAGGCACTTCTTTGTTGAGTGTTTTTCTGGGCAGACCCCCAGCTTGAGCTGAGCTGCTGCTGTACCAGGCTGTTACTTTTAGAAATCCAGCACTTGAGGCTGCTACAGGGAAGCTCGGGTTGAGCCCGAAGGAGGAGGAAGCATGCCTGGGAGTGAGGGGGGGAACGAGGAGTTGGTTGGTGCTGTGAGGCCACCCAACCTCCCCTGGCCAGAAGCTGCTTTAAAGTACACCAGCTTAGCTCTGCTCCAGGGAGGTGCCATCTCCAACCTGTTTTGCTGGTGTCCAAGTCAGCTTCCAGGTACAAAGTGCTCTTGGAGGAACAGGCTCAATTTTTTAAAATATCAGCCTGGAGGGTGGATGCATTCAAGGCTGATGCCTTTTTAGCTTCCTTACACCAAACCTCTATCTATCTATCTATCTATCTATCTATCTATCTATCTATCTATCTATCTATCTATCTATCTATCTATCTATCTATCTATCGTACCTTATAGGAGCTGCATGGAATCATACAGTTAACATGTTCAATTTTTATTTTCCTGTACAGCAGCCATGTATTATGGTTTGCTCAAGCTTAGGAACTAGAGACAAGTCTAACAGCAGTAAAGCATCAGGGTTTAAGAAGGCTTCTCATTGGAAAAACGAATCCTCTCTTTATAAATATTTGAAACATAATTGAGCTAATGCATTTTAAATGGTTTTGACTATTTACAAAGGCTCGTTCATCCAAGTTTTATACAACTGCACTAATTCCGCGGGAGCTTGCAATCCCCAGCCACTGAGGTCGAGGTAAGCATTACAAGGAGGCAATGGTTAGAGAAAGGGAAAGCTAGAGGTGCAGCAAGCATCACTCATGCTTTTTTTCTCAATAAATATGTCAGGGAGAGCACATCCTGCTTCACTCCAATTTTATTTACTACTTTCTAAAATACATATTAGTAACAGTTCACAGAAAGTTACAAGCAGAGGAATGCAATCAGATTTTTAAATGTGACAGCCCTACAGGCAGGCCCTCTGTGAAGGTGGTAAGCAATAAAGACCATCTTTTCAAACACTATTGATTCAAAAGCACGGCCTCTAGTTCAAATTCTGATCAATGGGAAAATCCTGCAATTAGGATTTGGAGTAAGAAAACACTGAGGGTAATGCCAAGAGGATGAGGAGAAAAGAAATTATTAGATATAGCCTTCCCCTATAGCTCCTTTTTTTTTCCTGAATTCACACGGAAAAGATTCCTTGTGTTATTCCCAAGTGAACCTGTGAGCTTGATCTGGATCTTTATACACAATCAGCCTTTCTTGCACAGACTATCTGTGATTGCCCATATTAATTCACATATGAGACTGTTACTGGGAGGACCGCATATTAGCACTGCTTATGCCCTGCATGTTTGTGTCCATCAGCATGTGGGTGCGGAATGGAAGTTAAATGTTTCAAAATACATTGAAATTCTGAGCAGTGGCACCAAGTTCTGCAGGATGAAGTGAAAATAAAACTGCCCAGAGGAGTCTTCTTCATTACTTCTCTATTAATCCATAAAGTATCAGAAGATCCTGGACTTGTTTTCCACAGTCTGTGGCTGAAGGCAGTTTTTATCACTTCCACCAACCTTATATATGGACTCCACCTCCCCTTCCACCTTGCATTTTATTCCTGGGAATAAATCTGATTGACTGGAGATATTTGCTTCCAGTGAACTTAAGCAGCAATTTATACTCAGCAACCCAGTGATAAAGTTCTAAGTACAGCAGTGCCAACGTTTGGTGATTTCAAGCACATGCAAATTGAAGCAAAGCTGCTTGCTCCTGAGAAGCTGCTATCATAAGTCTCGGCATGACCCATATTTAAAGTGCATAATAGGAGATTAAAACTGGAAAGGACCAATGAATCATTCTAACCACAGACTCTTGTAGCAAAATCTTTGTCTCCATTGTTATCTTGCTGTTTTGTTTTTCTTTTTTTCCCTGAACACATCAATATATTTTTATTCTCTCACTTCTAAATCCTGGTTTTCTTGTTATTGTGATTCTTTCAGATCTAACTTTTTACAACTTTATTGTAAATCTTTTATTTCTTTACCACTGCCTGCCGAAACAAATACTCCTCCCATCAACTCCTCCCAGCCTTTAACAGCTGTATAAACCAAGTATCTCTTACTATTTATGTACAGTTTCAGTCTCATCATTGTAACTGGACATTGTTAGATATTTAAGAGACATCAAGCCTAAAAACATGTAAAGAAATCCATGAGTGATTCTTTCTGGAGTCCCATTAAGATGCATTGTAATAGTCTTTTTGCCACGTGAGAAACACCACTGTGCTATGCACATGTTCAGATCTGAGAATGCCACTGGACTACAGCTAAAATCTGCCCTAACTCTTGTACTTTTCTCCTCTAACACTACTGAACACCCTATTCAGTGGTCATTTAAGGGAAAAAAAAGAAAAAAAGAAAAGAGACCATTAAAAAAAAATTGCAGGGCTTGGCCTCATTTTGTACACTAAGGTATTGAGGGAGATGGGCATATGGCAGAATCAGGAGTTATGCAACAAGATGTAAAAGAAAACAGACACAAAACTTTAAGGGAAGAAAATGTCACTAGATCCTTTCCAAGAAAAAAAAAAGTTTGCTCTGAAAGTGAATATTCCACTGAATAGTGAAATAATTTTTAGATGGTATTGCTAATAAATGCCAAATGCTTTCCATGACTAGTGATGGGGTTGTGCTATACTTAGTAGGCTTTGTGCACATTTGCTTCTCTTTAATTCAGGAAAACTCTTGAGAAGAATCATTTTCAGTGCTGTTGACTGGTAAACAAGAGCAAGTTACACCTCCAGGGCTCAGAAAAAGAAGGTAAAAAAAAACAGCTATTCAGATAAAATGCAAACAAATGCTCCGGAGAGAGAACATTCCTATAAACAGTCATTATATCGTAACTCACAGACTGCAGAATTTGGGAGCAGCTATAAATTAAGCTTAGTGTAGAGTCTGAAATAGCAGCTGCATTTGTAGAACATATGTTTGACTGCAATCACAAGTGATTCACTTACCGCCCATTTCCAGTATAAATAGTACCTCATACTTTTTTTTACATGTTTATTGTGCTTAGCAAGTTTGAGGTACCTCAAGTTTTGCTGTTCTTCCCAAAGCATGGCTTCTCTCATGTCTTTATACTGGTTGGAAATTTTGCATCTATATACATATATAAAAGAGAGATACTTTGCATCTCACTGTCTATTAATAAATGACAGAGATCTGGGGCCAGCTGTACCTTTTACTGACTTGGCTGCATGAACACAAATAAATGTGTTCATCTTTTGCATAACAGACTGATAGGTTAAAGCACTCCAGGTGAAGATGAAGATCTGAGTCCAGTTCTCTCCTTTTACAGACTCCTCTTACTTGCCTTTCAACAACAACAAAAAAAATACAGTAATGATTCAACTCTCCCATGGAATATTTCATTTTACTGAAACTGAATGGGGCAGTACTGATCCACAGCTCTAAAGGGTGTAGGTCAGACTTTCCCCCTCCACCCTTTCAAATGAGTTCTAAGCCCACTGCTCTTACCTTTGGATAAACTCAAGCTGATAGGAAACAAATTCCTACCAGTGAGTATTATTTTAGTCATGACATACAAAAGCTCCGGGTACAGGTCATTTAACTACTCTACTCTCAAGGGTCTGGGTTAAAAAGAAATACTGTCAAGAGTCCCTAAAATCTCTGTTATCATAAATTCAGCAACAGCATATCTGTTTCAAGTCACAGATTTGATGAGAGGGTTCTTTTAACAGATCATATTACCAGCACCAATCACCTCTGTCAGTGTCCAGCTGACTAGCTAACTTGTACTTTGTAATTCAGGACTGGGATGGAAAAAAAAAAAAAAGTTCTTCCTAATGAGACTAAATATAGAGGAACATGGTGACTCAAACTGGAATTTGGTCACAAAATCCTGTTTACAATCCTCAAAATACACAAAATTTGCCACGTTTAGTGGTTCTAAGGGCTTCAAGCCCAATCAGTGCCCTCTGACAACATGGTCCCATGTATATGCCGGTTTAGCACCAAGTCAGACAAAGGGTAGTGGTTTGTAACAACTGCAGAATGAGCATTTTACCCATCAGCATGCTGATTTGTGTTGTTCATGCAGTCACAGCTTGGGACAGTAGAAATATATTGATCACACTTTTTTTTACAAAAAAAAAAGAAAAGCTTCTTTATGCTTGTTCACAGGTCAGCTTAGTGTAACAACAGAGTAGTCACTTTAGGAAACAAGAACATACAGAGTACTGAGCTTTGCAGCCCTATGCTAAAAACTTTTAGAAGCACTAAAACTCTAAATGCAAAGCTTAGTTATTGCATTTGCCCTTCTATCCCATGAAAGATACCTGAAAATGTTCCAGAGGGCCTCTCATGCACTCACAGCAATATGGTTAGGGAAATACAGTTAAGATACTTTTAAACATAATTTACTGAGAAAGAACCATCTTGAACATGGCACAAATGATATTTAGAGACAACATGCAGCTAGTGAGTTATGATCTTAATTACAGCACAGACCAGGTGTGTAGGGAAGAGTTTGACCTCTGGTTTCCCACTGCCTTCCCTCTGGCAAGCTGACACTGAAGCCAAGCAAACAGGTAAAATTCTTTAAGTGACCTGACCATTTCACAAAGATATTAAACAAAAAAAAAGGCTCAGTGAACCAGGGTAGGAAAAATGACCCTCTGCTTTTGCGATGAAAAATGTTAGGTATAACCTGGTGAGAATGTTGTCTTTTCAAATGAAATCCATCCTATGTATTCCCATGCATTCCAGGTACTGCTGAAAGGAGTTATGCCCAAAAGAGGCTCAAATGTTTCGAAGACATCTGGGGGCCTCAGCCTCAAAATCTGTCTTCACCTTAGAAAGTTTCAGCAGCATCCTCCGGACAAATATTAACATTGTAAGAGAAAGAAAAGGACTAGTTGTCTTGGATGTCTTTGGAATGTAAAAGTTTAATCTTGGTTTATAATAACGTTATTGTCTCTTCTATGGCTTCCTTGCCAGTCACATTATTCCAACACAGCTTCCCTGAAAGCACAATAAAGCAGGGACTTCCTCACAGGGTTCAGGAAAAAACCCAAGTCAGCTTCACAGGGTGATAGAAATCCTTTGTTGAACGCAAAGAGATGGGATCCCTTACTCATTTGCAACTTGCACCATCCTTTACAGCTGTATTGAGTACATGTGGGAAGGCTTCTTCTCCATGGATCCAAACAAGCTTCCTGAATGCCCTGCACAGGTGATACAGCAAGACATGGCAAATGTGCTTCTAGGGCTGTCTGCTGCACTGCAGCTCCATGGTACCTTTCACTGCATCCGTTCTCCAGATACATCCAAACCATGGTTACTGAACCCTCGTATCCCCTGGCAATGCAGGTTAAGGATCACTCATTTTCCATGAGGAAAATGTAGAGAGGACAGAAGTTAAGTGATTTTCCCCAGAATTGTACAGCAGGTCAGAGGCAGAGGCAGAGACAGTGCCAGTCCTTAATTCAGGATGCTAGACAATATTGCTTTCTGTCTGGAATATAGACACATTCTGAAAGGTCGTATTGGTAAGTACATTAAAGGAAAATCATCTCCTTATTAGTGACTCTTAATCCAGATAAGCATGATTCTGAATTAGGCTGTAAGTGTGTTTTAAAGGGAAACACTTAACCTGTGTTATCTCCATGCTGGCACCACAACAAACAGCCATTCCTACTTGTACCGGATTAGGCGAATAATCTTATTATTCATGAAATCTGAAGTATGTGGATGAGCAGAATCTATGCAGAAACCATCACTCATGGCTATTTTCAGCACTTCTTCCACAAACACCTGGAAACTATTGATTTGCTTATTGTCTGGCACCACCCAGAGTCTCTTCAAGTTCTGCCTGGTGTACTCCTCTTCGGGAAGGCCTTCCACACTCGCAACCCAATCTAAGGTCAAGTGGTTGGGGTCCTGCAGGTAACTGGATATTGAGGAAAGGTTTCCATTGAAACAGTAGTACAGTTTGGAACCAAGAAGCTTCAAGAACAGGCATGACGTGGAGAAGATATGGGCACTGAACACTTCCATGTTGGAGGAAGACAGGCTGTAAATCTGGGGTGCTTCTCGGACAGTGAAGTGAACGGTCTGGGTCTTCTGATCGAGGGTGATGTTGAGCATGGCATTTTTCTCTGCTTTAGAAAGCTCTACCTCCTTCTCCTGCAAGGCCTCAATCAGGGGCTGAATTTGATAAAAATCTACTTCCCGTCGCAGTAAGCCCATTTCCTGAAAATCTTCCGGGAGGTCCAAGTGAGAAGTTCTTAAAAAGTTCAGGATATAGCGGAAGATTTTGCCATCTCTGTCAATAAAGCAGTTGCCTTGGCTGTCCTTCTTGGTTGGGATCTTCCCACTAAACATGGCCCCCAGCATGGAGTCTGGAAAGCTAGTCAGAGTGGACAGAGAGGTGGTATAGAGTTTTCCTCCAACATTGAGCGTGATAGGTTCTGACATGATGGAAAAGTCACGGTGCTGGGACTAATTCTAAAAAAAAAAAAATTAAAAAAAAAAATCCAACACCACACATTTAGTTGCATTAATCTTTTTGAAAGGTTAAACTACAGAGATAAATAGTCCTAAATATATAAGGGTAACCACATGGCAAGGATTCACCATAGAAATTAGAAGCGAGAAATTATGTTTTGAGGTTGTATCTTGAGAACAAGCATAAGGATGTTTTTTCTTCTAACAGATTTGAACAGGACTTTGTTTAATTCAGTTTAGTGCCAGGAATCATGAGTCTTCCAAAACTTTATAATTATGCTAAAAGTAAATCTCTCTCACCAATACCTACAATGAGGGCTGACTTTAAAGTAGTGTTCTGGGCTTGTATGATCTCATTTCCCTCACAGAGAATTTAAAGGGGGCAAAGAAGGAGGGGCCAAGAATTGGACACAACCCAACATCTTCCACAGTGTTTGAAGATATGATTAAAGTAACAAAGCAGCTCAGCAGAATTCCCTGACGTATGTCTGAGTGCAGTCAGCATAGCAGGGAGCCAGACAGCAGTTGCTGCTGTGAGCACATGAGAGTCTGTGGCTCCTTTCATTAAAAAAAACCACCAGACTTTCTCCTTCCAATGTGCTTTACCCTAGAAAACATTTTCTAATTATTTGGGGCCATATTCCAGTTGACGTCGTTTCCATGCAGAGCCTTTGCCATCAGCTGACATGAACTACGGATGCGATTTTAAGGTGCAGTCAAGCCTTAGGAAGGGGCATGCATGGCCTCACCTTGCCCTCCACCATAACATCCCTTATGCCACCTCTGGCACTCATCTGATCCCGAAATGAGCCAGTTTAGGAAGAAAACCCAGTATTTTCTATTCAGCATGCTTTGTTACATGTTGGAACTGGACCAATGCCAGGGCTGGGAAAAGCAAGGCAAAAGAAAGGAGCTGTGTAGCTGTCTCCACTGCAGTTCAGCTCAGCTGTCTTGGGTAGGCGGGCCATCATTCCTGCTACCTAAGGACCTGCAAATCTGTTTTTCCTTGTTTGCTGAATCTAAATCAATCAACAGTTCAGAAGGAAATTCACCAGTGTTTACTTACAGAGGCAGGAGGTAGCTCTTGCTGTAGTAACTACAGCCATTCAACAGAAAGCTGCTAAACAGCTCCCTTAAAATTCAACTTAAGTGCAGGCATTTTCCTAACTAGTAATGGAATAATCACAGAGCTACCCACTATTATCAGTTCTGGAGTCACAGCAAAATGCAGACAGGGAGAAGGTCATCTGTGCTGGAATATCAATTCTTAAATGGCTGCTAAAACCCAGATAATAGTGCTAATGGCATTCTAAAACAAATACATCTCTAGACAGCAGCACATTTTGCTAAGAAAAACATCCAACTAGGGCAGATAATTGACAAGTCAAAGGAGAGCCTGTCTTTAACTTGTTGTTTAAGACTAACATTCCACTTTGTTCTTTAGCCCTTGGCACACAGCCTATATCCCACTGCACAATAATGGAAAGATGCAGATCTCTAAATCTAGAGTGCTTTCCCTGCCTCCCTTAGTTCCATGCATCCAGCAAAACTGGCAGATAAAGATGCATGTGTAGGCCAATGCAACACCACATGCATTGATGGCCACAGACCATCCTTGTGACTAACCTCAGCCAAATATACTCTAGAAAAAACAATCTGATCCTGTGCTAAACTCCCCTTGTTACTGTCTCAGCTTACTTCCCACTCTTGAAGACTTCAACCCAATTTAGATTCAAGAGCTGTTTAAACTTGATCATGTGGAGGCTTCAACTAATCTAATTCTGTAGCACGAGTGGCTACCATACATTTTTCCCCTAAGGGCTTGCAATATGTCTGCAAAAGCATTGCTACAAGAACAATCAGGCATTCACAAAAGCAGCCTACAACGGATTTTACTTTTTTTCACATTTCATCAAACAGAAGCTTCCCCATACCTCCCTACAAATAACACAGTCCTTAGAAGCAGGACTGATAGTGATTCCAAAAGCCATGTTCATTGCTTCCCACTTCTGCTGCCCTTCAAGCTGCTGTAGACTAAACAACCCATTCTTCCTTCACAGGTGAAGCTTTCATATTTTTGAGCCCAAGCTTGCTTATCCACACCATGAGAGTTTTTTTCTCACTCTGTCTGCCAGCCTTAGCCAGGCACAGAGCAAGATGTTTCCCTTGATGTGTCTGTGACAAGGCCTCATGTGGCAGAGTTTGTGGTCAAGAGTCACAACCCAAAGACCACCACGCAGCCCAAAGATACAGATCTTCATTTCAAACTCATCATCCGTCCTAGGTCTACTCTGATCCAACACCTCACTGATAGCCTGAATTAGAGGCTATAGCCCAACCTTAATGGATAACATTTAAATCACCTGTAACTGTTTTTTCTTATCAGCAGTCCAAAAGGGAGGTTGCCAACAAAATATGGGAGTAACATAAGCTCTCTGAAGCTGAAGACTGTATCTCTGCTGGCAACAACAGCATCAGAAATCTAACCAAGCCTTAGCTCTGGAGCTGGAAGAGTAGCACAGAGATTGGCAGCCTCTCAGCATGTGGGCTCTGCTCCTCCCCTACCTCTGAGCATTGCTCAGACAGGTGCACTGGACAGCCCATTCTGCTTATGGCTATTGTGTATTCTAAAGACCCATACAGACTGGATTTCACTCTCCAGGACACCAGCCTGCTCTGATTTTGAACCTGCCCATTACCCCTGCACTAGATTAAATTTTAAATATTTGATGATGCAAACATCTTGCCCATGGATAAGGCTGGAAGATAACTATTCCTCAGCTGTCATTCCTAATTGTCTTCTTTTGCCTAATTCATCCCATTTCTTAGAGATTTATATCCTCATAGTGTGAAGATGAATCTGATAGTCTGAGACCCTCAGAGGAGCCAGAAACGTGAGCACAAATGAGCATGAATGTCTACTAGATTTATCATCAACCTGGACTTAATGCATTGACCAACCAACATACTTGACAGTAGCTGGGGAAAGTCAGTCTTTGCTGTTTTTTTCCCTAAAAACTTGTCTATGAAAAACTGGTAAAAGTTGAAATTAAATGGGTTGTAAGTTTTTTCTCTTTAATCATTCAACCACCATTTGCAGCCCCTAGCATGGTTTTTCAAGCCTGGGTGCTTTGCTGATGCAATATAAAGGCTGTCCAAGAATGCAGCATGAAAACCTGGTGAGATTTTCACAAAGAGGAGGTACCAAGAACATCTGATTTTGGACATGGGAGGCTACGGATCTAGTGGAAGGTGTCCCTGCCCACGGGGGAGGTGGGCTGGAACAAGATGATCTTTAAGGTCCCTTCCAACCCAAACCATTTTATGGTTGTATGATTTTCTAAGCTGCAGTCACCAAGGAGAAGTACAAATTGGGTTATAGTTCTTGGAAGCAGAGAATTTTGTGTAGCTTCTCCCCAAGTAGCATTTAAAATTTGCTCAAATTAGGTCAGCTAGAGATCTAATTTGACAGCTGAAGATGCAAATTGGCTGAATAAATATATCATTTGAAATAAGCAAGATTTATTTTGTGCTTCTAAGAGCAATCAGTTTTTAAGTACCTCTTTTAATATCATGGGGGGGAGGGGGAAGTCTACATTTGATTTAAAGTCATGATCTTATCACATGATGTAAATTGAGAGAAACTAGCAGTGCAGTGGTCAGCTTCATTAAAAAGTCAAACTCCTGAACCGAAGCTGTTGCCTGAGCATCTAAGCGTTTCAACCGACCACAGCTTGTAAATTTTAAATTGAGTTCTACTCCTAGGAGCATCCTCAACAGCTGCATAGAGAACATTTCTGTAATAAACCTCTCCCCTATGAGTTTAGTTCAGCAAATAACTGGTTCAAAGCTGGGAGAATGATGGGGGTTGACACAGCAGGAAAGTATGCAAGTATGCAAAATGACAAAAGCTAACTGTTTTCACTGATCAATGCCTTCACGTATTTAGAATGATCATTATCATACCACTTTGTTTCATAATCATTCTGAATGTAGAACAGCTTTGGATAAGCTCTCCTGTATTCATCACATTTAAGAGCCCTTTAATTAGCTAATAAATAAAATTCTGTATACATAATTTAACTGACTGCCTGTTTCACCCAACTTGGCAAAAACCCACAAGTGTACAGTAATCATCAAAACAAAGAAAAATCCCCATCACTCATAATTTGCCAACGTATGTAAAATGTAAACAAATGGCACAAATATTACTATGTTTTTTTTACCACTGAAAAGGGCATACAGCTGTAATCTATCCTTTTTAGTAAAAAGAATGCAGTTTAATAGAATGTCTAAAGTTATAGATATGTTTATATGGTTGACAAAAGATAGCTATAGCTCTCTCTATATATACATGTAAATATATAAATAAAGACAATTTAAAATAGGATTTCAATCAGGAAAAGAAATTTATTGCCAACACACATTTCACTTTAAAAATGTCAGGGAAGGAAAATGAATCAATCCTTCTGGATTTCAGAGGCAATACCCAAGATATGGATGAGTGGCCGACCCTAGTGTCATTAAGGGGATTTAATTAATGAGATTAATTAAATACAGAACAGCAAAGCAGAGCAATCTGTAATTTGGTTGAAGAGGATCAGGTTGAGTTGTTAAGGTTTCCAAAGTCAATCCCACAGGCTGCTTAGGGCCTCTGAAGCCCTTATACATGGTATTAAAAGCATTAAAATTGTAGCATCCCCTGAAATATCAGTTAACATATGCCATTACAGAAATAGAGCTTTTGCTGCAAGATGTAGCATTACACAGCCATTTACAAAGTCATTGTTTTAATGGTTT
This sequence comes from Pseudopodoces humilis, assembly GCF_049639895.1. Taxonomy (NCBI): domain Eukaryota; kingdom Metazoa; phylum Chordata; class Aves; order Passeriformes; family Paridae; genus Pseudopodoces; species Pseudopodoces humilis. The sequence continues at coordinate 84,784,181 of NC_142201.1, read as the reverse complement.
TAATTTCATGGAATCACACAATTATAGAATGGCTTGGGTGGGAAGGGACTCTAAAGATTATCTTGTTCCAACCCACGCCTCATGGGCAGGGACACCTTTCACTAGACGAGGCTGCTCAAAGTCCTATGCAACCTGGCCTTGAACACTTCCAGGGATGGGACAACCACAGATTTTCTGTGTAGCCTGTATCAGTGCCTCCTAACCTTATGTCTTAAGTATTGCATAGCTGGCTAATTTTATCATGGAGCCTTCAATAGCTCACCTGTGAAATATCCCTCCACAACTAAAACTTGGAAAATCTGTATTTAGGACAGTGAAATAATGTGCAGCTGCTGTAAGAAATAGTTGAGGACTAACAATGAACCGCAAAATATATACAGAGGAAAAAGAAAAGAAAAATTAAAAAAAAAGAAGAAATTAATTATTTAGGCTGATGCAACAAACGATGCCTAAGTGGCAACAGAATTAAAGCAAGCCAGGGACCATTTCTGCTAAGCATCAGGAAGAGCAGTCAGACTAAAAACCACTCTGGCTTTTTGAGTGTTGCCCAAGAGAGCTGGTGAAAGCCACATCAAGTAGACAAATGTTACAAGAGACAGATCAGGCAGTGCTTTATAGGAAGTAATTCTGCCTTGGGAAGGGAAGGATTGATTTCAGCTCAAAAGGAAGCATGAATAAAAAAAAAAAAAAAAAAAGCTGGGCACCTGTATGGCTGCTGGAGACTTTAAATGGGATTCAGCAAAAGATGGTTGTTGCAGGATGGTGCTCCAGTCTGCTCCATTAGGGAATATTAACTGTGAACACGTAATCAGGCAAAGATGCTTCTTCCTGTGTGAAGCTTGTTCTGCTTTGGTTTCTTCCCCAGTTTCCCACACCTGGCATGTATCACTTTGCTCCACTGTGTCTTACTGAAATACATGTTTTGGTTTGAGGTAAAAATTCCAGTTTCTACAAAACACCTGAGCCCTTAGGAAACAAACAAACAAACCCTCATAAAGTCGAGAACTCCAGACCTGGACACAGCCAAGCCCATGACACTTGCTGTAACTCTACCTGCAGAAGAGTTCTGTGCCTTGTCCCTTCTCCAGGGGACAACCGCGTGGAGGAAATCCAAACCCTACAACCTCGTGCCTTTCTGTGTTAGGGGGGCTGCAAACATGGCAGTTTGAAGCCTAGAAGTCACCTCATGAAAGACAAGATAATAATAATAATAATAATAATAATAATAATAATAATAGTAACTAAAGGGGGTGGGCAGAAACAACAAAAAATAGGATTTTAGGGTTTAACCCCCCCCCCACAAACCACACCTCAACTGACCACTTACCCAGCTCTCAGCAGACAGTAGGCACCAATGAGAGCTGAGTTTTAAGAAGAATTTTGGACAAAATCCATTGCAAGGCCCCCTTCATTTATCCCTGATGCACATTCACTTAGCTCATCCTTTACTATAGAAAGTTAAACATTTACAATACCGTCTCTGCACCCTATATGCTTATTTATGGCACTCTTAGAGAGGAAATACCATGTTTTCTCATTGCTGCAGAACGGACCCACCTGATTTTGGACACTTAATATGAAACCCTCCAACTGAGCAGCACGTTAGAGGTTTAAATTCAGTCGGTGAAGCAGAGCATGGCGTGCCTGCCTGGAGCAATAGATCCCAAAATGAAGCGCCTGCGGGGAGGCACAGCAGCTTTTTGTTTCGGGACTGCTGTGGTGCCTCTGGAAATTTCCAGCAGGCGTTTGGGGAAAGGCCGCTCACCCCGAGGCTGGCACGGGGGACGTGGTGACGAGCTCTGACAAGGGACTCAAATTCCCAGCAGGCGTGAGGCAGGAAACGACGGGTCACCCTTCCTTTCTCTTCTTGCGACAGGATTGCTATGGATCTGCCGGCCACTGCAGTGCTGGGAGACAGACATACTGACTATCCACCTTCGGAGCGCAGCTGCTTATCTGCCAGTTATTTATATTTAATTTATATTTAATTTGCTGACCCTGCTTTGTTAGGCACAGAAACGCTGTTCTGCCAGTGAGCCGCGTAAAGGATGGGAAAGCATGAACGGGAGTTTCGTAACAGCCCTGGTTTGCTGTGGATACGATGGTGTGTGTTCATCCCTTTCCAACCTGCACCTCCACGCCCTTGAGCATCTCCTGGGCTGCGTGCTTAGGGATGCGGCTGAATCCAGGAGGCTTCGCGTAGGCTCTCTGCAGATGCTGAATTTACGCATAAAGAGAAGGGGTAGGGAGGCAGAGGTAGGGAAATAAAGCTCGTGCCCAGTTAGTAAAAGCCAGGAGCAAAATAAAGCAAAGGTCAGGTTCCTTCTGAGAGTGGAGGAACAAAAGCAGCAGCGCACAGCAGGGAGAAGGAGAACGAAGAGAAGGTTAAGTGCCGCCGAAAGAGAACGGCTGACGACAAGATGGAGGGGGAGAGGGAGTGGAGAGCCACAGGGATGCGGCTACAGCCGAGTCTGGAGAATAAAAGCCAAAGTGTTGGCAGTACTCAGCGCTCCCCTGGTGTGACCTTCAACACCCGTGGGCTCAGGGGCTGCTGGGTGGGCAGTGCAGATGGTCAGGAGGGCACTGCCACCGCCTGCCACAAAGGAGCTTGCCTGGGGTCTCGGGGCAGTGGGAGCATCACTTTTCCTTCCAAGCTGATGTAGCCCTCTGTACAGTCCAATACACCCATTTAATGCCGGTTCTGGCAGAAGTTTTCACTGATTTTCAATGTCCTGTCCCAGCACCCATTTAAATATGACTTGACATGCCTGGAGTATCTTCCAGATACTCTTTATTTCCTTCACGGACCACTTTATTTTGTCTCTGAACAACTTCACGGCGCACGTGATAGCCCACTGCCTGCTTGTTGGACACACGGGGTGGTTCAATAATCCAGTTCCCACCTCATCTCCCACTGACACCATTACTTCCAGAACATCCCTGCAATTAGAGAGCGGCTGATTCCCAGCACGGATGTTGCTGCACCACAGCAAAACCCACTCAGAAATCACGCTAACAAGGTAGGCACCACCCAGAATTAGACCCTCTGGAGAGAATATATAACGTCCATTGCCCAGCTGGACCCAGCTAGCTGCGTGTCCCGGGTGTGGGCATACAGGGCTTGGATTCGCTGTGAATACTTAAATTTTGGAGACATTTCATTGGAAGGGGGCAGGGGAATGTGCAAAGTTTGCAGAGTGACGCTGAACCCCGACCCTGTTACGAACAATCGTAGGTACGGCTCCTCCCTGTATAGCCAGGCGCTCACACTACTACGTTAGCTTAAAATGCTAAAAAAATATAATCCCAAATTCCCCTTCAGAAGGGGACTCACCCCTCCTTCCCGCATCCCACAGCGGACCAGCTGCGCGGCTCCCGGCAGCAGGTCCCCGCTTTCTCCCCGTGCCTATGTCCCCCGTTCCCCCCTCGGGGAATTCCGCTGGGGGTGCCCCCGGCCCTCCCCACGCCCCCCAGCCCCACCGGGGACCCACCTGCGCCCCCTCCAGCCGCCGAGCTCCGCCGCTGGCCGAGAGGCGGAGGGAGGCGGAGGAAGCGGGGGGGCGCGGCGCTCCCGGCACGGCCCGGCACGGCTCGGCCCGGCCCGCTGGGAGATGTAGTTTCCCCGTCGCCCTCGGCCCTGCCCAGTACTGCCCTGGGACTGCGGCTCGCAGCCGGCCCGGGCCGGAGGTAACGCGGGGCGGGCGGAAGGGAAAGGGGTGCAGGATCCGGGCGGTCAGGGGTTAGGGTGATCGCAGGAGGCGGGGGTCGAATGCCGGGGAGGTGGTGCAGTAGCGGAGGTCGGGCTCGGGATGTTGGAGGGATGCTCAGGGGAAGGGATGCAGGAGGAGTCGGGGAAAGAGGTGCGTGAGGGATGCAGGAGGGACGCTCGGCGTGAGAGATGCAGGAGGAACGCTCGGAGTGAGGGATGCAGGAGGGATACTCCAGTGCGAGGTAAGGGAGATGTGCTTGGGGTGAGGGATTCAGGAGGAATATTCGGGCTGAAAAGTGTAGGAGGGGTGCTCAGGGGAAGGGGTGCAGATGGAGTAGTTGGGAAAAGGAGTCCTGGAGGAATGCTCAGAGTGAGAGATGCAGAAGTGCTCTGGGTAAGAGGTACAGGAGGAGTGCTCGGGGTGATTAATCCTCTGGGAGAGGGATTCAGGAGGAATACTCAGTGAGAAGGGTATAGGAAGGGTACTCGGGGGAAGAGATGAAGGAGCAGTATTCAGGGAAAGGGATGTATGGAATGAGGGATACTCTGGGTGAGGGATGCAGGTAGGCTGCTCAAGGGAAGTGGTGCAGGAGGGGTGCTGGTGGAAGGTGTTGCAGGAGGGAAGCTCAGAGGCAAGAATGATTGGCAGTTGGGATGCAGGAAGGAGCTGGAAGTAAGGGCTCTTTGAGGGTCAGGATAGAGTTGGTGTTCTCAGGAACTGGGATGCTCTGAGGGAGGGATGCTCAGGATAAGGGTAGGGGTACTTGGGAGGGATACTGAGAGGGATGTTCTGGGGTTGGAATGTAGCAGAGGTCTTGGAGGGAGGTATGCAGGAGAGATGGTTGGAGTGAGAACTGCTCAAAAGGCTGAGATGCAGGAAGGATGCTCAAGAGAGGAATGCTTGTAGGGAGGAGTTTGGGAGAAAGGCCCAGGTTTTGGGATTCCCAGAGAGATGCTTGGACAAAGGGATGCTCTGTGGTCAGGGTGCAGAAGGGAATGGTGCTTGACCATTTGGCTTTTTGGGAATCAGGCTATAGGTGAATGCTTGGAGGGAGAAATACAGGAGCAACATTGGAAAATGGGGGTTTGTGCATTCCCCCAGTGCCTGCAGGGCCGTGCAAACCTGTTTATAAGGCAGCATCTTGTTATAACAAACTGGCCGAGACAGATTCAGGTTTTCCCCAGGGAAGCTGACCTGGGGAGAGACATCTAGGGATGTTCCCATTCCATAGGGATCCAAAGACTCTAAAAGTGAAGGACAAATTCAGATTAGCTGAAATACAATCCAATTTCAGGTTAGATCTGCCCTTGCTTGGACTTTGCAGGTGTTACTGAAGAATAAAAGCAGATGTTGAAATATTTGCACTGCTGTGAGGTTTTCACAGCACTTTGGGAGCTCAACTGTGCTCTGCTGCATCAAGTGGCAGGGAAATTTCAATAGCATGCCGTACCTAGACTGAAAGGATGCAACTGAGCTTTACCTGAGGAGTGGTCTCAAAATGCTTTGGGCACCTTTGTGATGGAGTTCATAAAGTTTGCCATGGTCTCCCTTGGAATTCCTGCTCACTGAATTGGCTGATGCAAAGCCAAATATATTGGGAGCTGGAGGGAAACTGAGGTCTCAAATGGGAACCATACCCCATTTTTTCCTTTCCTGAAGGCACCACCAAAAATTGGAGATCTGTCTCCAAACAGTGAAGCAGTGTCTGATGAATCCCAGGCAGCATTTTCAGTATCTGCCCTCAGTCTGATATGCTTTGGTGAACAGGACGTGGTTTTTCCTTGGGTTATATCCAGGGTTTTAATTTCTGTACAGAGACAAAAGCAGACAGAAACCTGAAGAAAGAAGAGTGATTTTAATGCTATAAATACCTTCAGGAAAACAACCAGCTTTCCGGAGTAGATGTTTTTACAGTCTCCAGGAACAGTGATAGCAAGGACGTTGGCCTGAAGGTCAGTGCAGGATCTGGGCACTTCTAGTATAAAGCCTTATGGAAGTAGGGTGTCACAGCCAAGGCTGAGAGCTCTAGCTAAGCAGGAAAGCAGAAGTCTTTTGGGGAAAGAAAAGGAAGATCTTTCCAACTGGAGGATGCGAGGAGGAAAACTGGGAAAAACTTATCTATTGCAGGTGGGACAGAGCTTTTGGGCATCCAATGCCAAATAAATTCAGAGAAATCAAAAGCACCTGGGGTGGGTTGTTTTTTTCTGGAATTGGTGCTGGGCTCAGCCACGGAGTCATTGGCTTGTCACTGCTGGTCTGGTAGTTGGAGCAAGCCTTGCCTCATGTGCCTTTTTCTCCTGCTGGTTTTCAAGGGAGAGGGGAGCTTAATTCCCTATGTTTTGCTTTCTGTATCAGTACCAGGATGGTTGGTAATATGCTAGTGATGGTTTTGAGATGCTTTATTAGAAAAGGATACCAGTAGGTACTAGAGATGTGTGTATGTGGCTGTTGACTGAAGGGAAGGAATGGAGATGGCAGGAGGAGTCTGGAGAAAGAAAGAATGAGATTCTAGAGCCTTGGGCTTTATTTGGTAATACATGGATTGCTTTGATGTCCACCCTTAGCTTTTTTTTTTTAATTTGATGATTTAGTGCCTAACAGCAAAAAACAGAGCAAGAGAAGAAACTAGGGGATCTGTGTGTACCAAAGGGATCAAAGAAGAAGCACTGGGGAAATAAGAGAGCAGGGTAGGGTAGGTAAGATAGATGGGTTGAAGTAGGGCAGCCTGCCCAGCACTGTCACTTGGAGAGGACTGATAGAATTGCATGATGTGGTCAAACGTATTTATGTTTTAGAGGAAAAAAGAACAGTGAAATACATGGTACTGCAGAAAAAAGGAAAAGGGTCTGCAGTAGTCTGTGGATTTAAAATATCAACAAATTTTAAAGAAAGTAGGGACTACTATATGATAAATTTAGGCTGATTGCAAATAACTATCTTCTGGTTGGTTACTTTTTTGAGATGTCTAAAAGTGTGTGGCCACAAGAGAGGAACTCCTTGTTCCCAAGGTGGAGCTCCTGATGTACAGCAAAGCTGTGCAAAATGCCAGCAGTCCAGCTGGGTGACAATGCTTTAAATAAACCTTCACTCTCTGGAGAGAGCAGAAAGCTACAGAGCTTTCTGGAGAGAACTGAAAGCTACTGTCCTGTAGAGCGTAGGGACAGCCTCCTGCTCTGAATCTGCTACTTCCTGTGGTGCAGGGCAATGTCCTACTCCAATTCTGCTGCCTGTGGTGAAGGACAATCTCCATCAGTGCTGTACTAAAGGCAGTTCTGATTCTGAGGATAGAAAAGCATGAAGAGCTTCGTCAGCCACAAGTAATTAACTCTAGTGAGTAGGAGACACACAACACGAGTCCAATCTGCTACTGGAAAACAGTCTGGGACAGGAAGCAAGGAATATGTGATCTCCTTGAAATGAGAAGGTGAATTTAAAAAAAGCAGATTATAATCACATGCAAAAAAATTCAGCCAGGCTTCTGTGCTGGCATTTTTTTCCCTGTTATGACTGCAAATGGGTAGACTCTCACTTCTCTTTCTAAAGGGCTATTTAATGGGATTTTTCTGCAGTTATTAGCTCTGATTTTCTGCTTAGATCTCATAAAAAATTACCTGGTGCTCTGCTATGCCACAGCACTTTATGGGGTTCAACTCAGCAGCTGAAAGCAAAGTGCAGTGGAGCATTGCCATTGATGTATTTGCAGGTCTGGAGAGGTTTGGCTGCTGACTCTGTCACAACCTACTCCATCTCCTTGAGCAAATGCTTTGATTGAGATAGTCTTTAAGGTCCCTTCCAACCATTCTATGATTCTATGGTCTCGATGTGCCTCAGTTTTCATATTGCTACAACAACATGAGTATCTATTAGATGTGGTAATGGTGTGCAGGCTGTGGTTTTCCCCTTCTTAGCTGGCTGAACAGAGATGTACTTTGAACCAAAAAAAATTCTCTTTGCCTATGAATTCATTGGACATTTGTTCCCTGAAAAAAAAAAAAGTCATTAGAACACAATTATTTTGGTATTTCTGGAAAACAGACCCAGAGAGGTGACAGCAGGGCTGGTCCTTGTAAGAAGTTGTATACCAAGTGGTATCATGGTAAATTCTGTAGAAATTTTAGAGAATAGGGTATTTTTTGTGCTCTAGGAAGGCACTATGTGAGCTCCCTTTTATCCTGCAGCAGCTCAGCATGCTGCAGGATTGAGCCCTAATTGCCTGGCTGCCTGGAGCATGCAGCAGGAATAGCAGTAATGTCTTGGCTGACATAAAAGAAACTATTTTGGCAGGAGTTAAGGACAATAAAAGGTGAGTCTCATTTCAGTACTTCCAGACCTCCAGGGAGTTCAGGGAAATAGATATTTTTCTTTTTAAGTCAGAAGCAAACCACTTTATGTATCACTCTATATTTGGATGGTGGGAATTATTTTTCCTTCTTTAGTGGTATTTATCAAAGTCTCTATGATGCCATTGTAGGAAATGTGCTGAATTTATTACTAAGGTTCCCTAAAGGTAAGATACATCTTGCATCTATGTTTTCAGAGCTTTGTTAAGAGCTAGGGTGGTACTATATTCAGCAAGAAGTACTGAGGAGACTTTACTGGAAATCTGCTGCTGGCAGGGCTAACGGAATGAATTGATTTAGAAGTAATTGGATAGATTTCAATTGAAATGGATCCCAATTAAAGAAAAAGAATAGGCAGAAGAGAACTATAAGTACAGCTTGAAACAGTACAGAGTATGAAGACTAGACCCAGACAAAGTCAAAGGTGATTTTTCATCCTGAGGTTGGGTTTTGGGGTTTGTTTTTGTGGTTTACCCATTTTGGAGAGTGACACTAAGCTGGTCAATGCTGCTTTTTGCTTAAATTCCTTTTCCCTCTGATTTCAAGAACATGCTTGGGTGCCTGTCCTATCAGAGACCCATCTTGTAGTCAGCAAGCATCTTTGATGTCTGTAAGGCTTTTGAGATTATGCCCTGCACCATCCTTGTATCAAAGACAGATATATGGACTGATAATTGGGTAGGAAACAGGCTGGAACTATCCTAGAACCTTTCCTTTTTATTATTTTTTATGAATGACATGGAGGAGGAAATGACAGGGCCGCCATACAGGAGGGCCAGGACATGCTGTGGCTGACATGAACCTCATGGAATTCAACAAGGACAAATGCAAAGTATTTTGGAATGGATTCAACTGGGATGGACTAATCCCTTGAACTGTTGAAGGCTTGGAACTGACTGTCTGGGGACTCACTGGGGAACAATTCCCCAGTGCCTACAAGGAGGTTATTCAGGAGATGAATCCAGGCTTTTTATAGGAGTACAAGGTAGGTGAATAAGAAAAAACAGACATAAAATTAAACAAGAGCTTCCAATTGCAAATAGGGAAACCCTTCCCACTATGAGCTAATTAGAACAGGAGCTGGTTGCCCAGGGTTGTTGTAAGATTTCCATCCTGGAATATTTTCTAGACCTTCAAGGATAAAGCCCTGAGCAGCTGGGGTTGATTTTGGCTGTGGAGAGTTTGGGCTAGAGACCTCCCAAGGTTCTTTTTCTCCTCATTCTGTGATTTTGCCTGTATTGTTCCTGCCAATCATTCACTGGGGTAGCAGAACAGTTTTGCCATTTCATGAGATTTTTTCTTTTTCTCTGCAAAGCTCCTATTGTGTACTCTCTGTTTTATGTGAGCTACAAAACAGATGGGAACCTCAATGTGACTCTTCAGTTTAATAATTAACTCTTTGACCTTCTACTTCATCGTTGTGTGCTCCAGGAACTTGGTTCTGTTCACATGCAGGAATGAGCCAATCTTCCCAGCTCTTCAGTCTTGATGCTGGTGAGGAAGAAGTACAGAAAGGTTGTTCTACTTCAGGAACACTCATTATAGAAGCCTGATTGTCTGAATATTTAGTCTCTTTATTTCAGTATTAAACAGAGGAGAACCAGGGACCAGATCTCCAAGGCAGCATTCAGCTGCCTGATAATGAACTGTCCTTCCCTTTCCTACAGTTCCCTGGGTTATTTATGACACACTTCCAATTTCTACAACAAATGAGACTGTGATCTTACAGACAACACTCCAAATCACTTTACTCCTCCACTGCAAAGCTGATTCACTTTCCAGGGACGTCTTGGGAGAGGGGGGGAAAGTTAATATCAGATGCCTAAGCTAATATTGTTCTGAAAGCATCTAGAGTTGTGCTTGTCTTGAATTAGCCATCTTAATTCCTAGCCTTTGACATGTGTATGATCTTTTAGTGTAGAATGCTTTTTCTAGTGTAGTTTTAAGACTATAATATTTATTACTGCATATTACAAAGCCACTTAAATGTTGCTTTAATGTAGTGCTAAGATTATAATATATGGCCTGGCTAGCATCCTTCATCCTGGCCTTGTCTGGCCACACCCAGGGAGCAGTTTGGTCTACCCTGGTACCAGCAGAAGCATGGACTGGTTTGTCCCCTCTCGTTGAGGGGTTCGTTGGAGAGGTGCAGGTGGGACTGTATTACCTAAAGGCCAGCCTTGTCCTGTAAAGCCCTTCATTGGTGAGGAGAGCATGGACCCTTCATCACAAGGTCACCTCAGGTGGTTCTCCCTGTGTGTCTTCAAGGTCTTAATGTCCATATAAGTCACTATGATGTTTCCTCCTGAGGCAGATGGTTTTTTGGGACTTGTTTGCCTATTGAATGTGGAGGGAGTTTGTTTCAGCTTTGTCCTGCTACACAGTGTCAGATGCAACCCAGTTGCACTCCAGGCAGCAACACTGAGGAAGCCCATCCTCCTGTCCCTTTCTGTGATCAGCCTGAGGAAGAACCAAGTCATTTTAGGAGATGCAAGTTTATCTCAAACTTCAGATGAAATTGGACTCTTTGCATCAAAAATTTGGATGAAATTTGGAAATACTAGAGTTGCTAAAAGCATGATCATAGTGGAGGCAGTAGTGGGCAGCCATCACATCCGAGAGGGACAGCGAGAGCACCCAACACCACGTACACTAGGGGACTGTGGTGATTTATGGGGTTAGACCTAAAAGAAATGTGGCTATTATTTGGCAATCCTGACTGTGTGGTGTTTCCAAATCACTGTGCCAGACTCAGCACGGATTGCTTCAGGGAAGTAATAGTGAGACGTAACCAGTGAGAACTGTAGATCCTTCTATCTCCTCCTGGCCCCTTATCTATGTGCCAGATGACCAGGGTGTCTGGGCTCAGGCTTCTGCAGAGAGGAGATGAAAGGGGTACCAGCCTGACTGCAGCTGTGTGCCAGTTTGTTTCTGGCCAAGACAACCACTGAACTAAGCAAGGACAAATGCTCCTCCTGATTTTGGACTGTCTGCAAGCCCCATCTGCTCTCCACGTTGACTTTTAACCTTTGCTGATACTGTGGTACTTTCTGTTTGAGGTGAAAAGACATCTGTGCGATTTTGTCTTCTATCTTGTCCCTGTTTGCCACTGGTTTAATGCAGGCTGGTCCCTCAGGAGTCCTGTTTATATATTCTATCCTGGGAAAACAGTGTGATGGAGAGCATTAGCTTTGCCATAGCTTGTTGCAGGGAAGACAGCAGTAATGCTTGATGGGGAAAAATAAATCCAGCATGTGAGCGGAGGAATGTATGAGTCAGCAGGCAGGGACCAGAAAAGGCAAGGTGGTTCTTGGAGAGGCATTGATTGCAATGTAGTCTTCAGTCATGGCTGGATGGGAGGTGGCTATATACATGTATATATATTTATTAATAATGTTTTTTTTTTTTCATCCTGTGAGATTGTGGGGAAGCAGTGATGGGAAGAGGTGATATTTGGTGAAGTGGGAAGGCTTTCCAGCCAAGCAGCTGTGAGTCAGAGCTTGATGTTTGTGTCTGGCATGGTTTTACTTCTTCACCCTCAAGCAGCTGTCAACCAGGCAAAAAGATACTCTCAGGCTTACTCCAGGGATGGCATGGTCCATGGATGGCATCTGCTGAGGTCTCTTCTGGATGTTATCTGTGAAAACCATACTTGGGTTACATGTCATCTGCATTTATATTCTTTGTAGACCTGTCCACTTGAAAAACTCCAGATTCTTCCCAAGTGCTAATGAAGGATCTTTTAACCAACCTCACTAGGAACTGGTGCATGTTGTTCTCATTTCACAGATTAGGGAGCTGAGGAACAGAAAGGTGGGGATTATTATTCTGGTCAGATACATGAGTGTGGCTTGTTTTAGGCTATAGGCAGAAAGGGTCCTTCTCCAAACATCTATTTGTGGAGTGTATTGCACTGGGGGGACTTGCTGGGGATGAGTCTTTCTAGTCTCTGTAATACATTACAAGAAATCCTGACTGTCTAATTTTATCACTCTATAATGTGGATTGTTTGTTTGGTTTTTTTGGGTTTTTTTTTGGTTTTTTGGGTTTTTCTGTGCTGTAGTGTATTTAACACCTGGTTATAAATGTTATTCTGAGCTTTTCCTTGGGAATTACTTGTTGTTTTTTAAAAAAAAATCTTCTCTAATGCTTTATTGCTGGTGAATTCAGGCTGTGACAAATGGGGAACTTTGCCTGACTCTGCAGTTTCTCTCCCAGCTCGCTTTGGTCTCGCATACAAATGCGGCAGGTCCCTGGGGAGCAGCCAAGACTGCACCACTCGGATGGAGTGGCTGGCAGCACGGTGTAGATGTTAAACAAACACCCCTGACATTGCACAGAGAGGCTGCAATCCCACCTCTGCTTCCCTGGGCTTTTTCTCTCCTTCCTTGAATGTGAGGACAATCATTGGGACCATCTTTGCCTCTTGAGGACACCTGAGCCAGCAGACACCAGTGTAAGACCTTGGCTCCCTTAATTCCCCACTTGTCCCCTCTGTGGGTCTGTAGTTGGTTGTTTGCAAGACAGAAATGCTCAAATGTGTGATTAATTGGAAGAAGTTCTGTATCTTTGTGTATTCATTCGGTTTTGGGGGACTTTAGTCTCAATCAAACATCACTGGAGTGGAAACTTTTCTGAATACTACATGAAAAGGCCACAAGAATTATCCTCTTCAGAGTGGTTCCAGATAGCTCTGCTTATGTGACCTCCCTTGCCCCAGCCTGGGCTTAAAAGCTCGGCAGACCCTCCTTGAACTAACCAGCTGCTTTGTCCCTCTCTTTTAGGAGCAAGGAGCAGAGATGGATAAGATACTGGAAGCTGTGGTGATGTCCTCTTACCCCAACAATGTGAAGCAAGGTCTTGTGAGGCGCGTTATCGAGGCAGCAAAGCAGCCCATGGACAGTGAGCAGTGCTGGTCTATGCTGGAGCTGTCCACCAAGCTTTATCTCACTGGGGACACCAAGTATAAAAGAGAGATTGGGAAAGAGGTTTTGGAGGTCTATGGCCATTATCACCCAGAGGAATTTGAGGAATTCTTCAATGTCCGCTTCCTGCTGAGTCTCCTCCAGGAAGGCTATGGACCTCTGGGGAAGAGAAGCCATTATGTACTTGATTATATCCAGTTAGGACTGCAGTTTGTCCTGGAAAGCCCATCAGCAAACAACATCTTCAGCTTACTGAGGATTGAGGTGCTCCGGAAAGTCTGCGAGAGGCCCAGCCCCAAGCAGTGTGCGAAGATCAGCAAACTCTTAATGCAGCATCCTCAGTGCATTCCCACGGGAAAACACCAGCTCTTGTTCTGTCAGCAGCTGATCCGGTGCATCGGGCAGTTCCAGTGCATCTCTGAGGGGGAAGAGGAGATCATGGAGTTCTTGGAGCAGGTGAACAAAGTGAGTGGCCTGCTGCAGAGGATCTGGAGGACTCAGACCTCAGCCATCCTGCCCTCTTTGAAAGAACTATTCACCATAATTTCTTCAACAGGTAATTTAAATATTATAATTAAAAAAAGACTGGGAATGTAAACATTGGCTCTGATGAAGTCAAACTCAATTAGTTTGACATCTTGCAGGGTTTTCATCCACTACAGAAATGCAGCCACAGGTGAAATATAATAGACAAGCACCTCTAAAAGTTACTGGGGCTCTGGGCTGGGAAAACAATATCACCCTGAAACCAGAGAGAGTCTCCAGACAGAAGCTGTTAACAGGATTGAAGCATTTGCAGCACAAGTTTGTGTTCAGCACTTTCCAGCATCAGCTGGGCTTAAGGGAAAACATTTTATCTGCGGCTCCTTAGAGTGGAACTTGAGAGCTTTTAGAAATGCTGCTCTGTTATGTTATGGCTGACTTGGTGGTGCTCTGCAGCCTGCTCCCTGCCAGAGAATAGGGATAAAGCGAAGCAGTTATTTCTCACTGACCTAGAGGTATGAAGCCCTACTGACTGTCTGAAGGGTGGTTGCCTCTTAAAGTGAGACAGACAATATTTATCCAAATTCTGGTGCCTTTAGGTTATTGTGGAGGGTTTAAGACGGTTTTTGGAGGTACCAGTGCCATGAAAGGCTGGTGAGCTCCTGCTTTAGCTATTCCTAAGACCACAGGAAATGGGTTTTTCAGTATATCTTCATCCATTGGAAGGAGGCCCATTGCCAGGCAGGCAAAATTGCAGTTGCATCTTTTTGCAATTATTTGCAGTATTTAGTAAAAAGAGAGCAAACAGAGGAAATTTGGTACCTGACTTGGGCCAAATACGTACTTGTGATCTCTTCCTCCCTTGGGGCTACGTATGGCTTCAGGGAACAGCCATCTGCTAAAATCCAGCTTCATTATGTGCTGCACTGGGATTTGAGGTATTATCTTCCTAGCACAGCTAACGGTGGACTCTACACTGCTCATTGGCAACAGCTCAATATCTGCTCCATGATGTGTGGATTGGCTCTTGGGGATGTGGTTTAGTGGTGGACTTAGCAGTGCTGGGTTAAGGGTTGGACTTGATCTTAGAAAGCTTTTCTAACCTAAACAATTCTATGATTCTATTTTTGTGGGCAGAAATTATTTGGTTTTCAGGACAAGAAATGACCTAGTGTGCCCGGTTTTCCTGTCAGCTAACATCTTCATTACTGGGGGCCATCCCTGTCTTGCAGAGGAACAGGAAGCTCCCTCCAATGCCTTGGCCAGTGTGGTTCAGTTTGTCCCTCTGGAGCTCATGGATGGCGTCATAAGAAACCTCACCAATGATGACAGCATCACTGATGTGCAAATGATGATGGCCATTGGCAGGTAGGAGAGGCTGTGTGAGTGAAAGCTTTAGCTCAATTTGGAGAAATGCTCTGTGTGGTTTTATCTCAAGCAGCTTGGCTGGTGTTGCCTGGTGAGGAGTGTGTAGGGAAAAAGAAAACTTCTGTATAATTTCTTCTATCCCTGAGGTCCCAGAGAACTAAAGAGTGGTTGTTGCTATGATTATGGATATTATTATATTTGTTTGGTTTAATTTAGTTTCTTAGAAATAAATTGTATTAAAGGATGTCCAACACAGGCTATCTTAAAGACATCTGATGATTTTTTTTTATCTCTGAAGCTGCTGAGGGCTTTTTCTTCCCAGAAATCTTCTTTTCAGGATTTCCTGATGATCTTTGTCTCCCTCGAGAAGGACATCATCTTAAGCCATCAGTCACAGCTAAAGACTTATGTGAGGGGGATTTCCAGGTCCCACCTTGGCCCTTGTCAGGTGGAAGTGCTGCAGTTGGACAGGTAGAGTCAGTGGAGACCTTGTCAAAGCATGATGAAGAGTAGAGGGTGAAACGCTACCTGATATATTCCAGACCTGGTCTTTGCAGCACCAGTGCCCTCTTTGGCATCACCACATCTTCTTTGCATCCTTATGGCCAAGTCCTACAGCATTTCTGTGCTCCAGTGCCTTGCTCTGCACTTACTCAGGTGTATCTTCAATGATCTTAAGGATATTTTCTAGCCTAAATTATTCCATGAGTCTGTCTTTAACCCATGCTTTCCTTAGAGCTCTACATTTAAATAGATGATATTCACATGCAGTGGTGTGTGCACTTAACACAAGTGACTTGATGTCACTGGAAGCATTTTTTTCCTCTTCTTGTTACAGGGAGGGATTTGTGTCTCCCTCCCAATAAGGTTACATGTCAGAAACGCATTATTCCTGATGGGAGTTTATACATGCAGAAAAGGGTTACTTCTCTTTTGCTTGCTGGGCAAGGTTATGCTTTTCCCAGAATCCAGAGTAACCCAAGACAAAAGATTAAGTTATTAGTTCAGTTCCTAACCCACTTCTCCATCTTTTTCTCCTTCTGGACACTTGCTGCTACAAGCTCCAGACAGTTAATCTTCTAAGAGTTCAAGTGTCTAAATACAGAGGTTGCCAAATCAATTGCATCATTGCTTAGAACATTCTTTGTCACGAAGAAGGACAAATAAATATTAGTCAGAGCCTGCAAAATGTAATTAAGGTCATTTAGGAGAAATGTTGGTGTTTTGGCAGCATGTTTATGGCAAGTGGGTCCCTCAAAAACAGCATGACCACAGGCTGTTTGATGTGTGTGCTCCATGCCTAGAAAATCAAAGGAAAATGTACAAATTTAAGGATCTTTTAGCTTAGAATCCCTGACAAACTGCTTGCACCTAGAAGTGTCTTCTTCTAAAGTTTGGGTTTGGGAGTAGCAGGAAGTAAACTGGACTTCGGGTGGAGCTTCTGGTCAAGCATGTAAAGAGCAAGTAGTGGTAAAAAAAAAAAGCAAGGCTGTCACCTGCTGGCATAAGTGTACACCACAGTCTCTTTTACAGAGTTTGTCTATTTTTAGATAAACTTTATTATTGTGCATCTGTGACGTAAGAGGTATTCACAGATTTGGATTGTGTTTTGTTTTGGTGTTTTTTTTTGTTTTGTTTTTTTTTGTTTGTTTTTGTTGTGTGTCTGTTTTGTTTTGTTTTTTCCTGGGGATGTATCTATTCCAAAGAGCCCAGGTCCAGATGTAGGAAGCATCTGCTGTCACACAGCTGTGCAGGCACTCGCTGTCTCTTGAGATCAGGGTCTGGGCTTCTAAAAGTTTAGCATAACAAATCGATTACTCCTTTGTCAAATTAGGGTTATCACTACTAAAACATTTGTGGATTGTGCAATGTGAATTTAAAATATAATTTCTTCCTACTGTAGCAATATGGGCAGCATTGTAACTTAGCCACCAGTGCTGGCAAAGTATAGCTTCAAGCAACTAAGGTTATTTTATGCCTGTTTAAAGAAGCTAGGGAGAAAAAGGAGCTTTGAATCTCTGGATCAATCTCCCTGCTTTATAGCTTTGACATTACAGACCCCTTTCATGAATGTTTAACTCTGCTTCTCAAAGCAGGACAATGCTCCCACTGCTGTTCTTTCACAGCTCTTCCACCACTGGGTTGCTTTAGTGGGTCAAATCTCTCTTCTGACAGCCAGTCTGTGTGTATTTCTGGCCATCTTACAGTTCATTTGATGTTATGCCAACAGAAATAGCTGAGCTATCTGTTGCCTCCCTGGTGTTTATTCCTTCAATATGTGCAGGAAGAGCTGTCCCTTCCCATCTCTGCTTTCTCATGGCTGTGCTAAACAAGCCCAGTTATTTTAAGCTTTCCTTGCAGGAAGTGTTCTTCATTTCCCCTGCCACCTGAACATGTTTCTTCAACATGGTCCATTGGTCATGGGCACAGATGGTGGTGTTTGTGCACCATGTTCATCATGACAGCCTCACCACAGCCTCAGATGTCACTGTTTTGCTCTAGAGACCTTTCCTTCTGCACCACAGATGGTGCTGGTCTTTTCCATGGCTGCTGTTACACTGGGATCTTGTAGTCACCTGGTATCTGCCTGGTTATCTTCAAGCAGATGAGTTACTGGAGCCTCCACTCCTAGTGGCTTCCATGCCTTTTGAATCAATACATTTCCTTCCAGTTCTACATTTCTAATCCTCAGGGTCTTCCTTGTGACTCCTTGATCTTGTGTTGATGATGCTTGACAGCTGTGCATCTTCACATACAGTGATCACATGGCTTTCCTTGTTCTCCTCTGGTGCAAATGTCTGTGCAAGCTTCTCTGGCATTTGCTTTATTATCCAACTTGGTTTGACTTTTATTATTTTTCAACATACCAACATGTTCTGCTTTTAAAGATTTTTTTACTGACTAGACTTCAATTTTCCCAGTTCCTTGTAAACTTCACTAATTCCTGCTCTTTGCCTTGTGGCTGTTAGTTATCTGTCTTCTCTTTTTTTGATTTTGCATGAGATACAGATTGATAAGCAAAAGGATCTGACTGGGTAAAGTAGCTGGACTCTGGTGTAACCTGAAGATCTGGGGTATCTTCAAATCAAAGGTACTCAAATGGTCAGCAAAGTTTGATACTTGGAGATCCCAAGTCTTATTTACTTGCTGGCTGTTTAACATGAAATTTAAATAGAACCAATGTGTCTTCACTTAGTCTTAGTGAAGACTTATTGTTTTATGAGAAACTTCTGTAAAGCACTTATTTCTTGCAGAAACATGGCAACACATTGGTTGAGTGACTGGAAATTAATTTTTTTTACTTGTGACATTCAGGAATAATTGGCTTCTACTAGTTTTCACATGGCATTTTTAAAGTATGTTCTTGGAAATCAATGTTTCCCACACAGAGAACTAAAATATGTGAATCTGAGTGTTTTTTTCTTACCAGTAAAAATGCAGAGATTAAACTAGTATAGTTTGCTTTCTAATGGTGACAATGCGGAGACCTCAATCAAACCCTCACATGAGTAGTATATAGAGCACTGCACCAGTTTTAAAAACTTGAACTTGACTAGACCAAAGTTTGTGGAAGAAAATCCCCACTTTACTTTACTTTACTTGTGGGCTTGATCCTCTGATGAACCACAGCGTTATGGTGACATTGGGGTATTTCTACTTCAGGCTCTGCTGTGCTTTGAATAACATGTGAAATGCCTTGTGAATAGCCTGTCTCATCCCAGTGACTGGACACCAGTTTGGAGGAGGTTTGACCCAGAGTGGAGCTTGACTTTTATAAGACATGCATTAAATTTATTTAAGAGTTTGTGTTTCATTTCAGGATGATTGACTGGGTGTCCTGGCCCCTGGGAAAGAACATAGACAAGTGGATAATTGCTCTGCTGAAGGGTTTGGCTGCAGTGAAAAAGTTCAGCATCTTGATTGAAGTCACTCTTTCAAAAATAGAAAAGGTCAGTTGGCTCTTTTAAATGTGAATGTGAACCACAGAAATGCCATCTTGTACCTGAAATATCACCTTGCCTTTCAAATGACAAGATGAGATACATAGAGCAAAAAAGAGTTTGCTGTCCCAAGGGATACTGATATTGCAGCTAGGAGTGATGTTCAGCCTGGGATTCTGCAGGTTGTGGTCTGCAGAGGTACTGATATCTTAAAAATTATGAAATAAAGTAGCCAAAGATTTTCAAACCAGTTGAACACTCTCCTTCCTGAACTATGAAGCTCTTGTAAAACTTGCTTTTGGGAATGTGACATGCTCTCCTTTGACCGTGCCTGGGTCATTGCTGGCTGGCACAGGCAAAGTACATATCAGTGAGCATATTAATAGTCTGCAGAGTCACAGGTCAGTTTTAAAGCCTGTGCCCTGGCTTAGTTCTTTTATTAGTGTGGATAAAGCACTTGCTGCCGTTGCCATTACCTGTTTCAGCAGTGAGTACTTGCTGTCTCAGAAAACTGTGATGAAGCACTGAAACTGGTCACTATTTCAGAACTTTTTCCATTCCGTGGTCCTACTCTTCCCTCCTTCGAATGATGGGGATAAAACCTGGCTGAGCTGCCAGAAGAAGTCACAGTAGAAACTACTAAGACAGGGCTCTTAGGGACATGGTTTAATGGTGGACTTGGCAGTGCTGGGTTAACAGTTGGGCTCAATGATTTTAGAGGTATTTTCTCATCTAAATGATACTGTCATTCTATAATTATCAGTAACGGAACATTATCAGTAACTGCATTTGTGACCCCTCAAATGCATTGAGCAGTGGGACAGTAGCCAAGCATCTTTGGCTTTTCTTTCTTTCCTTTAATTTTTGATGCATAGGAAAGGGACACAGCCATAAAATAACGTGATTTTTGGAAACCCCTCAAAAGTACTATCTGACAGCAGTAGAGGATATACAGGTATTTTTTGTAAAATAGAATAAATATCATTATGTAGCCTTTGAAAAAGATGCTTGCTTTTTATATCTTTGTCTGAAAGGTTAGTGATAAAGTTCCAAATACCTGAATAAATTAAGAGGTACATTCTAGAAAATCTAGCATTCTGCTGAGCTTGCATGGCTTCTTCATGAGGAGATATGGAGGTGCAGCACAGGCATTACACAAGCCTGAAAGGGTGAGGATAACACACACAGTATTTTTAAGAGTACCCTGAGCCAATACTCTGGGCAGGAGATGACCCTGGAGACCTAGTTACAGGCTAACTACCAGCATAGAGTAGGAAGAGACCAGCAGCCATGGTAAATGCCCAGTGCCTCTGTTTCCTGCTGTTCCCTTCTGCTGGTTGCAGTGCCATCCTGCCTTCTCACTTGCTTTTTTTTCTCCTCCACCAGGTCTTCTCCAAGCTGCTGTACCCCATTGTGAGGGAGGGGGCTTTGTCTGTCCTGCAGTACATGCTGCTGAGCTTCCAGCACTCCCACGAGGCGTTTCACTTGGTAAGGCTGTGTCTGGCACTTGGATGTTACTGAGTATAACCCTGCTGTGGGGCAGCAGGGATAGTGGGGGGCCTAAGGTGTGGCAGATGTTGCCACTCTGGCTTTGGAGTGCGTTTGGGGGATCCTTTACACTGAGAACATCTCAGAGTGCTCTCCCTGTGGAGGGCAGGGAATATGTTATTAAACAGCCCTTGCTTTTCCTCACTGTCTGTTGGACTCAGTGGGTCCCATTCCACATGTGGCTTTAAATTGTCACCAACATGTGGCACCCATTTCTTTAAGTGGTGGGTCATCTTTGAAAGGTTTGTACAGCATCAGTACAGCAAGACCAGAAGATTGGATCAGAACACTACACTACACAAATTCTCTGTTAAAAGCAAAAAACAACTTTTGGCATCATTTGAATATTCCCTTTTCATTTCTACAGTGATATTTTATAGTTTGTTTTGCTGTTGGCACTAAGGCACAGCTCTGCTTCCTGCTGGTGTTGTCTCTGGAATGCTGAATTTAAAAAGTAAGGCTGAAGGCAAAAGCATGCTTGTAGTGATTGTACTGATAAAAGCAGTGATGAAAAATTACTCCTATTAATGTTTGATTTTGTACTTTCTCATTAAAGCCCTTATATCTGGCTTTTCACCTAAAGTTCACAGAATAAACAGATAAGGCTAGGAAAAAACAAAGCTAGCCAACATTTTCAGCTGATGCTTTTTCCTTTCTCAGCTGGAGATACTTTGAAGGAACCTGAATTTCTTGAGAAACTCTTTGGTTTCTAAAAATAGTCATTCCAATGTATTGTCTTCAGCTGGGCATCAAATTTTCAAACACTCCAAAAGCTGTGAGTTGTTCTTGGCTTGAAGTTTCCATCTGTAGCCCATAAGCATAAATGTCCTCCTTTATTAAAAAAATATTGAAAATCCAACAGGGCCAAACCGTGTCTTTTTGTGTTTGTCCTGGCACTTTGGAAGGGTTTTGAGAAATGTTCCCATCACAGCTTGGCAAAATTCTGATGTATAAAAAGGTGCTGCAATTGATTTGCTTCCCCCAACAGCCTTTCCTGTTGGAAGGGAAATAGTTAAAATCTCAACATTATGTAGGGAAAGAAAAAAGAGGAGAAGAAGAGAGGACCAGGAAATGGCTGGACTGGGGTCCTGATACTTTACTCCAGCATTGCACTGTGCTAAAAATAACTTAAAATATAAATATGAAAAAGGTTATGTAAGTGCCTGGGTCACTCTAGCACATCTGCAGGGTTGGAAATAGGTTATTAATTCTGTGTGCAGCTGCAGGGTCAGCAGAGGGTGCCCGTGAGCAATGGATCATTTGCATTTGCATCTGCATCTGCTTGTGCATTTTTTACATTTTTGAGATGAAAGCAAAGTAAAGAATGTACTGTTTGTATGCCTGTTGCCATCCATCCAACCATACCAATTCCAGTTCAGTATATTCAGTATAAAATAACACCAGAGCACAGCAGCCAACATGCCTTTTAGGCTAATCCCATCTACCTTGCAGATTTGAATCCCTGCACTTGGCAGTCAGCATATCCTTTCCACTGTGGATGTGGGATTTAGGGGAGACTAAAGAATGGCAGTTGCAGCTCAGCAAAGCAGCAGCACAAACCTGCAGGTGTCATGCAACACAAAACACTCTAGGGTTGCCAAAATCAACAAGAGAGTTGCTGTTGAGTTCAAAGGGTGAAGGATGAAGTCTAGAATGGCACTGAACTCCTGTTCACTGTCTTTTCTGGCTGCAGGTGAATTTAATTCCCATAAATGTATTAAAATTCTGTGAATAATGTGGAGTAATTTTTGTAGTGAATTTTTCTTTTCCAGCTACTTCCCCACATCCCCAGGCTGGTGGCTTCTTTGAAGAAGGAGGATTCCAATTCTGCAACCAGCTCCCTGGAGCAGCTGGCCGAGCTCATCCACTGCATGTTCTTCCGCTTCTCAGGATTCCCAGACCTCTATGAACCAGTCCTAGAAGCAGTTAAAGTAAGTCATGCTTTTCTCAGTCATTTTACTGCTTTCCATATGGAAATGGCATCTTTGTTGGTAGCGTGGAATAGAGGGACTGTCCCACTGGTAGGGATGTCCTGACCTCAGCACCTCAGATGGTTGTAGAAGAAAGGGGATTAGAATTCTGAGCGTGAGCCCTGTGTAGGCAGGTTGAAGGAAGTTACTTCTCTAATGGTGGGCCTGCAGAAGCCCTGATAGTGCCTGTAGGTTTTAGCTATAATGTTATTCTCAAATGCCTCTAAAGGACTAATACAAACAGGTAAACTATTCCTTGCATGGAGGGAGGTTCACGTGAAGAACAGGAAATATAGGCTGTATGAACACCTCTAGCAGAGGAGTTTTGCAGTTGCCCATTACTAATTCTTCATGGGAAAAGATCAGTCATAGGATCATAGAATACCCTGAGCTGGAGGGAACCCACAAGGATCATCGAGCTCAACTCCTGACCCTGCACAGGACAACCCCAGGAACCACACCGTGTGCCTGAGAGCATTGTCCAAATGCTTCTTGGCTTGGTGCCATGACAGCTTCCCTGGGAAACCTGTTCCAGTGTCCAGCCAGTCCATGCTGGACACTTTTCCTAATATCCAGCCTAAACCTCCCCTGACACAGCTTCATGCTGTTTTCTTGTGCCCTCTCACTGATCAGCAGAGAGAAGAGATCGATGCCTGCCCCTCAGCTTCCTCCTGTGAGAATAGATAATGATTTGTAACACAGATCTCTCTTTCCAAGGCTCTCCCAATTCCAAATGAAGACCGGATTAAACACCTCTTGGGACAAAATGCTTGGACCTCCCAGAAGAATGAGCTGGCCTGCTTCTACCCACGCCTGGCATCCAAATCAGAGACAGGAAAGATTGGGTTAATTAACTTGGGAAACACCTGCTACATGAACAGCATCATACAATCTCTTTTCATGGCTTCAGAGTGAGTTTTTCCTCCCTTGCTCCCGTTCAAGACTGCTCCGGGGGGTGCTTGTCACTCCAGCCTTGCATGTCCCACACTGATTTTCCATCTCACAGATTGCATCTCTGCTTTTCTTTCACAGCTTTCGGCATTCAGTGTTGAATTTAACTGAGGGCAACTCCCAGCCCCTGATGACAAAGCTCCAGTGGCTCTTTGCATTTTTGGAGCACAGTCAGGTAATTATTTCATGTTCTAGTTATTTGTTTGGACTGTCGGCTGCGGAAAGGCTCGTCTCCCAGTTGCTTCCTGCCGGCTCTAACGTGCTGATAAGGAGCTGTGGATCTTGGTGGGTTTTTGTAATGGGACAAATTTTGTTTATATGAAGGAGGCTAATTTTGGGAGAGGTGGAGAGGAAACTCCTATCACCCATGAAAGTGGGCTATGTTCACACCAGGCTGCCTGTCTTTAACTTGTGGTCCTCTTGGGCTGGGCTGGGCTGATGTAATAGCTAATGGTTTTGACAATGAAGTCCATTAGGTAATAGTTTACATCTGTGGCCAGCTGAGAAGCCTGTGGTGTGAAGCAGAGGTTTTGTTTCTTGCTGTGCAGGAAGGGAGAAGACTGGAGCAGCTCGCTTGTCCCACTGCTGCCCAGCAAAGCACTAGCAATTGGTGAAAATTGTTTTAAAAGTGGTTTTGTTAAAAGGATAATTATAAAAGTCCCCTTAGATTCCAGGTCTTTAAATTTCTCTGTATGTGAAGGAAAGTAAAATAAAAATAACATCCTTAAACTAATTGTAAATATTTCCATGACAAATGTGACTCCTGGAGATACAGCTAGGTCATATCTAATTCCTCTCTTGAAAATATATCTTTCTGTCCCTAGAAAAACCAGGTTTTGGAAAGCCAGTGAATTTTCCCTTGCTGGGTAGCAAGTCATCCAGGCTTCTCCATTTCCAAAGCTTTGACTGTCAGAGCTGGCTGGTAGCATTGTGGTATTATGTCACTACAGATGACCTTGGGGGGAAATATAGACATCCTGTTAAATTTAATATTTGGTCATAGAAGAGCTTAGGTTTTGATGGCAGTTTAGAGTGTCTGTGTTCTGTGATGAGCAAGTACAGAAGCATATTTCCTTGCTGTGTAGCTGATGTTAATTTCCTTTCAGTTATTTTTCTTCTTTGGGTTGTTCTTAAAGTTACTTTTTTGCTAAAGATGGGTCTTTTTCCATGTTAATTAGACATCTGCTTCCTAATGACAGCAATTGCATTACTGGTAACAGATTACCTGCCTGCAGTGATCAGAATATTTGGTGGAATTTAGTGGATTTTTTTGCCTTTTTTTTTTAAAGAGGATTTGATGAGAGAGATCCTGATCAAATTAAATGGAGCAGCAAATTAAATTCAGGCTGAATTAAGTAGAATTATCTGGATCAAGCCAATAAACCATTTAAAAATTGAATAATAAACACATGGGTATTTTATAGAAGTATATGTAAAATAATGTTTGAAATTCATCCTTACCATCCTGGCTAACGGCAAACCAAGTGCTGTGCACAGGGATTAGCCTTTGTAGGGGGGGAAAAGGGACCTTATCAAGCACAGAACACTGTGTTCCCAGTGAACCAGCCAAAAAACCCACTCCTCCTCTCTCCATCCCCCTGTGTGAATTGAAGAAAAACTGCTAGGATTAAATGCATTTCTTCTGTGTTGCTGCCAGCGACCTGCCATCTCCCCTGAGAGCTTCCTCTCTGCCTCCTGGCCACCCTGGTTCACCCCTGGAGCTCAGCAGGACTGCTCAGAGTACCTCAAGTATTTGCTGGACCGGTATGTGACGAGTGCTGTGATCCTGGAGCCTGGTGACAACAGTGTCCCTAAACCTCAATGCGATGTTTAGTGCTCACCCACTTACAAACAGTGGCTGAGACCCAGAGGAGTTGGGAGAGTGGAGGGTTGGGATGGTGAGACTGGTCTGAGGCTCCTTAATAAAACCCTGTTTGGATAATTTTAGGGGTAAGGTCAGAACTTAATTCAACTTGAAAATTTCTGCCTTTGCTCTGAGGACACAAGGAATTCATAAAATTACAGAGTCATTAAGGTTGGAAAAGACCCCTATGATCATTGAGTCCAGCCATTAACCCAGCACCACGAAGTCTACCACTAAATCATGTCCCTAAATGCCACATCTATGCATTTTTTAACACTTCTAGGAACAGTGATTTCACTACGTCCTTGGTCAGTTTCTTCCAATGCCTGACCACCCTTCCAGTGATTTTTCCTGATATCTAATCTAAAATCACCAACCATAGAGATTCACCTGACAAGCCACTCAGCCTAATCTGTAAAATGCCGATTTTTGACTTTTACCTAAAAATATCAAATGTCCCAGTCAGTGGTGTCTCAGTGATCCCTCTAGAAGTGTGGGCTCAGTGGCACATGAAGACTTCAGGTTCCCAAATCCTGTCTGACTCCTTCCCACCTTTCTCCCACAGCATCAGACCCCTGGGTTCAGGCAGGTTAACTGGGATCAACCACTTGCGGTGAAGAACAGGAGCCCTACTTTAGAAACTACCTCTTGGTGTTATATTGATGCATAACACAGCCTTTTTCTCCCCTGCCAAAGATTGCATGAAGAAGAAAAAACTGGGAAAAGGATCTACCAGAAACTCAAGGAATCCAGCTTGATGTCTCAGGCAGTGGAACATCATTACTTAAACAAGACATTGATTGAGAAGATGTTTGGGGGTAAAATGATGACAAAGATCCGCTGCTTGAAGTGCCTGAATGTTTCGTCCCGAGAAGAAGCCTTCACAGACCTGTCCCTGGCTTTTCCTCCGTCGGACAGGAATGTGCGTAGGACCACATCTGTTCTACCAGTGGAAGAAATTGGTGCACAGTTCATTGAGCCTCCAGAAAATGCAGGCCAGCTTATGGGCTCTCCCTGGATCCAGAGGAAGGCCCCCATGGCCAGTGACAACGCAGCCCCAACAGTGTCGGTGGAAACATTAGGTTTCCAGGAACCAGGAAAAGCAGCAAATCCCGTATGTGGCAATGATGTTGGGGTAGATGCAGCCAAAGACCCTGTCTCGACTTTTGGGGAGCAGGCACATGCTCCCAAGGACTCCAGATCTGTCCCAGATTTAATCAACTATTTTCTATCCCCGGAGAGACTGACAGCAGAGAATAAATACCACTGTGAGAAATGTGCATCCTTGCAGGATGCTGAGAAGGTGGCAGAGCTGACAGAGGGTCCACACTACCTCATCCTCACACTGCTGCGGTTTTCCTTTGACCCACAGACTATGAAGCGGAAGAAGATCTTGGACAATGTCTCCATCCCTGTGGTGCTCAAGCTACCCATCCTTGTTGCTCCAGAGGAAACTGAGAAGGTTTGCCGGCGTGGGAAGGATGGTGCTGCCCCAGGGAGTGGCTTCATGACTGTCGTGTACGACCTCTGCAGTGTGGTGGTGCATTCAGGCATCTCCTCTGAGAGTGGCCACTACTACTGTTACTCCAGGGAGTGCACTGACACTGTCCCCCATGGCCAGCCCCGGGATGGGGTGCCAAAACAGGCCTCTGACAAACAATTGGACTTTGAAATCCAGTGGTACCTCTTCAATGACACCAGAGTTTCCTTCTCCTCCTTCGAGTCAGTCAGTAACGTCACCTCGTTCTTCCCCAAAGACACCGCCTATGTCCTCTTCTACCGGCAGCGGCCAGGCCGGCAGAGCTGCCTGCTGCATGAGGCTCTGGCTGAGGCTGGCCGCCTGCATGGCGAACTCTCCCTCCACAAGGACTTGATGGAAGCCATTTCCAAAGATAACATCCTCTTCTTGCAGGTAACTCCTGCTGCTGTGCACAGCAGGGTGCGGTCCTGCGGCTGTCCAGCTAATGGGCTGCGTTCCCACCCATCTAGCAGCAACCACTGTCCTGTGGTTAAAATCCTTCAGATACTCACCCACTCCCTGAAGCCAAATCCCTTTTTGTTTTTAGCACCCAGATATAAACAGGTTATAGTTCCTGCACTGAGATTGGTACAAGACATCTTGTGGCTGTGCTTGGGGTTGACTTGCTATTGTCTGCTCCTGGGAATACAAACTGGAACAGATCTCATTCATCTGATGGAATTCAATGCTTTCCAAACAAGTGTCTCATATGACATGACCTGCACGTGGGGCTATTTGAGGGGTCCCTCCTCTCCACCCATAGGTGACATGGGAGGGCTGGGTTTGATTGCTGAAGAGCTGCAATGTTCTGCTGCAGCCTTCCTGCTGAGCTCTAGAGCACATGGCCTCCACACCACAGTTTAATTTGAAGGAAGCTCCCAGGGGGAACCTTACAGACCCTTGGCTTCTCAGGGGTGGTGGGAGCATCCCCCCACCTGGGTCTTTTATCTGCTGATATCCTTGTGCTATTTTTCCCCCTTCCTTCTCCCAGGAGCAGGAAAAAGAAGCGAGGAACAGAGCCGCCTATATTTCTGCCTTGCCGAAATCCCCGCTGTGGTGGAGAGACTTGGACAGGGACAAGGATGATGACAGCTCATCTGGGGGCTGCAGCCCAGCAGCGGGTGGGGGTGGATCCAGCTCCTTCCATGGACTCGTCTTTTAGCCAACAGCTTAACCCAGATGGGCAGTGTTCATGGGGTCAACCCAAAGCCAGAAGCTCCTCTTCCTCACCCCGATGAGAGTGAACATCTTGGAGGAGGACTTGAGAAATATTTCAATGGAAAAGGTCTCAGGGGCTGATTTGGAGGCACCTGGAGGGTCTCGCTGCTTCCTATGCACTTGGTCTTCATGCCTTAATGTACCTAAGCTAACACAGAGATGAGCAGCTGCTGACAGCTCAGAGAAGTGCCCTTTTGCTTCAGCATAGCCATGTCTTGCCTGCTGTGAGCCATGCCAGCAGCCTGGGAAGGTGACGGGGACAGGCATGTGAAGATGGACCCAGCAGGGCCCCCGGGATGGAGATGTCCCATGCACATCCCATCTGCAGCCCTTCCTGTGTCACTAAGTTGGTTCTGGGGTGACTCTGCTCAGTTATATTTCTTTTTAATGTGGTTTGGGAACCCACCATGAAAAGCTCTGAAGGTAGAAAAAAGTCTGGAAAATGCCCAAATGCAGCAGTGCTGGTCTGTGAGACAGTAAGCTTGTAAGACAAGCAGTGGCAGGTCAGCCAGGGTGGGTTATGCTGCATTGCAAGACATCCAGAAGAGATTGAGGGGGACAAACCCCTCCAGCCAAGAGAGACTGACCTGATCCAGTTAGGGTTTCTGGGCTCCAGTAAAGACCCATTGGGTTGGTGATCACCTCTGGATACTGTTAGTGTGCACAGCAGGCCAAGACACACAGCTTGTTTTTCCAGATGTGTCTTTAGGATTTGATTAGTCTCTTTCTGCTGCTGTCATTTGATGGCTTTCTCGGCTGGATCAGCCCTTTAAAATACAGGTTTTCCCTTGGGATACCGCAGCAGATGACAGAGGCTCTCTAAACTCATGATCTATTTTTTTGTTGTTGTTTTAAATGCTGATTTGCAAGGTGAGTAGCCCAACCAGTTATATCAATCCAATATCAATATATTCTATGTAAAACAATGTATTATATAAATCAATAGTGGGATAGGGGCTCATTCTGATGGCAGATGGCAAACTCAAGCCCCAGGCAGCACATCTACAGGACCACAGCTCCCTCCCATGTCCCTCCCTAGCTGTTTTCCCCTGCCTGCTCCTCCTTCACACCTGTAGTAGAGATTTCTCTGGCTCAAGTGGCAGAGACTTGTGCCTTAGGTCCTAAGTGGAGGGCCTAATCCTGACCATGGACTATTGGGGTAGGAGTATTTTTAGGAGTGTTTTTGTGGAGGAAAAGGCAAAGCACAGACATTACTGTGGGTAATGTGTGCAGAAAGTCTGCTAGAGGGGACACTTGGGGTCAAGTATCTGGTGTATACCATCATATTCTTTTATTTCCTTTCCTATATATAAATAAAGGAAATTAATTCAACGTACAGACTCAGTGTCTTATTGCAGTCTTATTTATGATTGTCTTATTCATTGATATTGAGCTGATGGGTCAAAAAAGAGATGGAGAAGCTGAGGCAGCTATCATCTAGGACATGGGGCAGTCCTGCAGAGTGGTGGCTTGGAAGAGGGGATTGGGCAGAGGTGGAATGGGAACCTCAGTGCAGTGCTGTGTGCCCTCCAGAAGATCACAATACTAATAGCTGAGCCTTGTACATGAGCAGTGGAGTGTGTTTGTTGTTTTTAAGTCAGGTGCTGAGAGGTAATAAATGAAGACCCAAAGCTGAAGTGTCACAGAGAAAGGACAGTGTTTCCTGGTTTTATTAATAGACTTCTACTTATTTCCTGTTCAAAGAGGTTGCCAAAAGTTTTCCTGTTGCTGTCATGCTAGCTCCTTTCTTTATTCTGGAGTATATCACCTGAAGGCATTTTCTGTGCTGTTTGCTGTAAGGTGTTTTTGTAGGAGGCTGTCTTTAACTTGATGAGGTCATAATCTAAGTAATGAAGGCAGATAGTCAAACCAAAATGGAAAATGGCTGTATCATAGATAAGCTCTTTCCTGAATGTCTTTTTTCCTGAAGATTTTCTGAGATGAGCAGAGGTAAACAGCATGCAGTTCTCAGCATGGATGGCAGCCTGGAGAGTGTCAGTGGTGTAATGAAGTTGAATGGTTTAGCCCCTCTTAATTTCCTCCAATTATTAGCATTAGACTTCTGTTTTGGACTCAGCCAATCCTACTATGTCTTTGAGGAAGATATTAAATATAGTACTGGTCCCAATACAGATCTTTGAGGAACACTAGTCATTGCTGGTTTGGACACTGAGTCATTTCATTGACTGTAGCTCTTCCAATGTGGCCATCCAGCCAATTCCTTATTCATCTAATGGTCCATCCATCTATCAAACTCTTCAATTAACAGCTAAGAATGTTAAAAGGGACCGTATTAAAGACCTCACAGAAGTCCAGTATAGTATGAGTGCAGTGTATTATTATCTGTGCTACACCAATTATAGTATATATATAGTATATCTGTACAGTATATGCTATGTTGATGCTAGTGTTAGTAATGCCAGTCATTTTTGCATATGACATATTGATAAAGTATATGCTGTAGTATATGTGGACAGTATGGCTTGTTTTGTCTGTCATACATGCCTCTGGTCAAGGAGAGCCTAGGGGAGTCCTCAGCTCTTGCTTTGGGATTCCACATGTGCTGCAGATGTGAGATGATGCTACTCTTGTCTAAAATAGGTGTTACAGGAGCTGTGCCTAGGGGAGGTGTCTTTTCCCAGTTGTCTTTTTTTAAAATAAGACAGGAACAGGAAATCTTAAAGAGAGGGCCGAACTTTTAACTCTGGAGAAAAAGATTTGTCATTTTGCTGAGGTTCTCTGGGGGCTTTGGTGTCCTGAGCTGAGGTTCACAGGTACTGAGCTGGGTGAGGAAGGCAGCATTTGTCCTCACACTGCATGCAGCAGAGCAGATATATGGTATGAAATTCAATTTAGCAGCTTAAAAATACATGGCTTGGGTTCTGGTACCAGGAAAAACCCTAGCTATATCCTAAAGGCCCTCATTACCCATACAGAACACTTGAAGCTGGTAGGAGACACATGGGAAACAGCCTGAGAAGATGCTCTGAAAGCTTTAAAGGTGCTGCATAATCAAACTTGATCTGCTTATTTCTTTCTCTGCTATGAATCCATGCTGGGAATCACCAGGAAAATATGTATTTTTATTATCATTCTTTTATTTTCCTGTTGCTTTTCTGTTGCATATACAGTACTTAAAAATGAGATCACCTTCACGTCAGGCATGTACCATGTTTATTAACAGCAAAAAAAGTATTATCTAGGCTTCACTCAAGACTGATTTACAGGATAAATAATTGTTTCAAATTACTTTAAAAAAAACCAAACAACAACCCCCCAAAGAATAAATTAATAACTTAAGTGATTAGCTGTCCACAGTGATTTGAAAACTCAATAACCATTCAAACAGTGACACCACAAGAAGACACATACTGTACAGTTTGCCACAGATTACTCTTGTCCTTCCTTCTACAAATGGAAATCAAAAAATTAAAAATACTCCTCTTTAAGAACAGTCATAGGCTTTGAAACACACAAAACATCCCTGCGAATCGGCTGCTGACGCAACAGCTTCACAGCTGGGGCTCCAACCCCTCCTCGCAGCAGGTTAATAAACAAATGGAGAAAACTACCCTAATTTGACTGAGTCTGTTCCCACACAATGATGCCCCAAGTCAGTGGGGACACATTGACTTTGCCAAGGGCAGGGTTGAGTGGGATCTAACTACTCTAAAGGTTTGGTCCTAACCCTATGGGATTCATCGACAGGCTCCCTGTGGAGCCTAGGGTCCTGCTCCCTTCCCCTCTCTGCAATGTGGTTCAACCTCCACGTCCAAACTGCTCTCATACAAAACATGTTATTTTCAGCGTCAATGTGGCAGCAGAACACTGAAAACTGTGCAAATGGTATTTCCCCCACCACCCTCACTCAGAAGAAAATCCTGCCAAGTTTTTTTTTCACCTTGGGTAATTAAGGAAGAAGGGGTTTTTAATGAGTTTTGCAGAGTGGGATGTTCCAGTGCTGTGTATGATGCTGGGCATGACAACAGGGTAGCACCACATGCTGCCCAGCCATTGCCTGCAGACTCAAAACAGCTCTTTGCATTATTAGATGTCAACTAATTACAGCTCATGACACATCTGTGAGGTGGGGAAATAAGTACTAAAAACCTTCATTTTACAAGCCGGAGAAAAAGCAGGATACAGAGTTCACATGAACCCTCTTGTCCCACATGAAGTTACAGTGTGGTGTCACCCAGAGAATGACAATAAAAATGATGGTTTCTTATCTCCTGGTCTCGGGGCAAACCTCTCCCATATGGTCAACCCACTGGCCTACAAATGAACCCATTACATGTTAGAAATGGGCTGCATCAAAAATTAAGAGCCTGCTGATTTGGAGCAAGTCTGTTGAGAAGCTTTTCTAGAGATGTAGCCATGGGGCCCAGATGTTACTGGCTGGTGTTAAAACTTGAACACCACGTACCAGGACCAGCTGGCCGTGGGCTGGAAGGGGACAGCTATATTGTGACACCTTGCTACATATCAACTTTTCTCAAGAGTAAACACTAAATCATCAACCTGATCAACAGAACAACACTAGGAGTTGTGAACAAGGAGATAAAATTGTGACTACAATGATGAGACACCAAGGACAGGCTGATAGAGGGCTGAACTGCTCCAGGCCAAGGAGGAATCACGATGAAAAAGTGCACATCTTGACTTGCAAGAGCCTCATTAACAGCTGCAAGATCATTGTGTACATGTGGGAAGGCTGGACAGAGAAGAGACAGACTCATCAGAGGCCCTAAATTGGGTTATTGGCCCTTGTGATTTGATGCTGGACTGGTTCCTCTGATTTCCTTGATGGCTCTTTGACAGCCATGTGTGTTCTCTGGCTGGTGCCAGGATTATGGCTTTGCCATTCCCCCTTCCTGTAGAACTAGGGCTTCTCCATAATCACAGCTCCACTGCATCCATCTCATCTAGACAGCATCCCCTCCAGTGGCACACACAGTGTGGGTGTCAGCTTTTACATGGAATGGAACTTTTACATAACCAGGTAGGAAAACACCAACACAGTGCAAGCATGACTTGAGAAAACCATCCTTTTACTTGCCTCTTAGGCCAGAAAGATCAGACAGGACCTGGGAACTATTTTAACATCTTCCATAGGACTGGGACATGGCTGTATCCTCCTCCCCACCCAAGGAGCTATGATCATTGGATAGCCAAAACAAGCCTACTCTTCCAGGTATGCCAAGGTGTGGTGATGGCATGGGTTTTCTGAGAGCTCTGGATCTAGCCTAACAAATTTACAGATTCAAGCTGTCTCCTAGTTGCTGGAACAGCCTGTCCATGTCCTGGATGACTTGTTCTGGGCCAGCCAGCTTTCTCCCAGGTGCAAGGGATGGCCCAGTGTGGATTAGGTCTTCTCACTGGGGAGTATGGCCTTAGGGGTTGAGTTGTGTGCCTTGACACTTGGCTTCATGGCCAGAGAAGTGGCCCTGTCCCTGTTTTGGATGTTACAGGGCTCTAGGCAAACCCTTGGGCCCCTTCCCTCACATGGAGGAGTCTTCACTCAACCCTGGCAGCACAGGGTCTCAGTGTGAAAGAGATGCTCCAAGCAGGGTCAGCTATCTGATGTAGATTGGTCTTGAAAAGCTCCAAGGATGAAGATAGCACCTCAAGGGACAACCCTGTAAAACCATGGCACTGCTGCCCTATGAACAGCTCACAGAAGCCCCTCAGCAAGATGTCTCCCAGCATGTGCTGATCTCCACACGTTTCTTGTAGGGTTTCTCCAGCCCAGCTCAGAGCTGGGTGAATGGACCAAGCATGCCTGAACACCAGAGCACAGGCATCACATTGGCAGGACGAACACTTTGAGACTGAAATGCCCAAGGGTGGTGGAAGCTCCACTCCCACCAGTGCATGGCTTTTACTGAGCATTCCACAACCCACAATCTCTGCATACCTCACTCGAGACTCCGGCCAAAGGAGCACATGGTGAGAACCTTAATGGTAAATGGTAAACCCCCCTGCCTTCTCTTGTCCCTGCCTCATGTTCTCCCATATCTCACCCTTGCCAGTGGCTGGTGGCCCAGAGTTCAAATCCATCCCAGTTAGCTCCCAGACAAGCCAAGCCTTCCCCACCTTTTGTTTCTGACTCTGCATTTGGCCCCATCTGCCAGACTCTCAGCTTTGCCCTGGCACAGTCTGTGCTCACACATTATTTTCTTTCGCCAACTTGAGACTAAGACTAAGCCTGGCATCCATTTAGAGCTGGAAATGTATTTCCCACTGAACACTCAAATGCCAGTTCAGAGCAAATCGGCTCCAAGGCAGCTCACAGATCTCACCAGAGAGAGGAATGGTGAGCAGCATTTGCACACTCACAGCAAGGGATACATACTTTTGGAGACTTTTGCCTTTAAAACCATCTTCTTAGTCATTTTCAAGCTTGGGAAAAGCTCTGAGCCATGGACCTGGTGCTTCATGAAACTAAATATTGAGGTCATGATGCTTTTCCCAGAGACAACCCTTCTTCATGAGCACACACACATGCAAACACATCCCTTTTCTAAATCAGACCACAGAGCTGTAAGCAGGCTCTGACGTGAAGGCTCAAGCCAGTTTAATTTCAATTAAAATTAATAATTTGCAATGTTCTCAGTTTCCTTAAATACCTATTTCTAACAAAGGAGCCTGTCATACTTGAGAATCCAAGTATAAAGTGGATGTGATAAACTCAATGCCTTCAGGACAAAGTTCTTGGCAGTCTGTGTAATTAAAGCAGCTGCTTTTCAATATGGTTTAAGACTAAATACTGCACAAATATTAATCACCAGGGACTGCTGTAATCAGCTTGGCAATCATCATGGGTGACTGTTTCCACTGAAGCCATTGGTTACTTAATGTTTTCAGGGGGGGTTGATACAGTCATGTCTATATGGCACAGAGTCTGTGGGCTTCTGCTTAGTTTGGTGGTGTGGTTTGCTTGGTGCTTTGCAGGGGAAATGCTAGAGGAATGTATCTGTTTCAGTGAAAACACAGAATTCACTGCAAAGCAGAGAGAGGCCAGCAACCAGCAGTTGTTAAGTAGCTACTTTTGGGCTGTTTTGGTCTGTAGTCTGCCAAATGCAATGGACCAGTTACTGGGGATATTCATGAGAGCAAATTACCAAAACACAATGAGCCTGGAAAAAGAGCTATCCCATGCCAGTGGTTGCCCCAAGAACAAAGACATTTGTGAAACGTGGAGAAAAGGGACTAGTTTCTCCAGTACCACAAAAGGCTTTTCCAGTCTTAATTAATGCCTTGGATTAAATGTGGGAGTGGGCACTGGATGCACCTCGTCCCAGTGCAGAAGCACAGGGTGCCCTCTCAGCAAATTGCATTTAAACCCACTGTGTTCTCCCTCTTGCCACTAAAGCTAACAGCTTAGAAGAAGAAATAGGAAAACAGCTTCCTAGCAGAGTCACATTCTTTTTGGTGAGGATGGGGAGCTCTCTCCCAGATGGGTGAATGCACACGTTAGTGGGCTCTGGATCAAGCCCAATGCTTAGTCTCCCCTGGGATGCAGAGATGAAAGGGGCAATAGAAATATGAAGTACTGCATTCTAGTCTTAGTTCGTCATCTCACCAGGCAAGTGTACAAGCCCCCAGAAGGGGGCCAATGGCCCTTGAAGGCTGTAACACACCCCCTGACCTTCAGAAAGCATCTAACTGTGCTAAATCTTCCCCTTTGAGGCTTTGGGGTTTTTCCCCTTCTAAAAATAGTAATTACTATTTTTAGCATAAACATTAAGATATTTTCTTCATTGTTTCTATATAAGTCCAACACTTCAATGTCTTAACAGGGTTGTCAGAGCTTTTCCATTAACATCCCTCCCTTTCATGGCACGTGAGAAGAAAATACAAAATGGTGTTGGAAGTTCAGGACTTATTTTACCAGCACACAGCAGCACACAGCCCTTAAAGGACTGGTATCCTATCCCCATGTAGGTCACACCTGGCCCTTTCCAAGCTCAGACCAAGATTAAGCAAACGTGTTAATGCTTAAGCATTAATAATCAATATAACTTGGTGGTGCTGCTGGAACACAGAGCCCACAGCACTGGGAGGGGTTCAGCTTGCAGAAAGAATAGCTCCAGCTATTTAATAAATATTATTACCTAATCTTTCTAATGTCTCCTTCATTTGTCTCTTGGTTTGCGGTCAGCCTGTTTATTCGTGTCAGCGCTTGCTGTCTGGCAATCAGGCTGCTCCATGGCAATCATTAGTTCTTCCTGTTTTCATGAGATCATGAATTATTATCTCTGTATTAAACTGTCTCGTCCTTCTCTCTGTGCTCAGCAGCTGCCTGGTGAGCGATCCCAATGGATGTGTTAAGGATGCTGGCAAGGGACAACGGCAGACACCCACCCATAATTAGAGCACAGGGTCATTAATGTCAGCAAGCCCCACTTCTGTGTTGAAGAAACATTGCTGAAGATGGGGGGAAAACAGTTCGGCCTTTTGCACCCTCCACAAACCAACCACAATGCTACCTTAAAGCTCATACTGAAATGCCCTGCCCTGACTCTCCTGACCAGCCTCTTCCCAAGCTTATGACCTCACCATCAACCAACATTTCAATTACTCCTCTTTCTCCCAAGAAACATTCCACCAGACCTCCTCACCCAACCTCTGCAGTACAGCACCTGCCTTCTCCCAGTCCTTGCAGCAGCCTTCCACTCCCTTCTTGTCACTCATCCTTGTGCCAGTCCACATACACAGGGTCTCCAGAGCCTCCCTTCCCCCCTCATACTCAACCACAGAGCTTCTCACAATGGCCATGATGTAGGTTTCTCACTCTATGGGCTTCTTTTGGTGCCACAAAAGGCAAATTTTGGGTTTTAGGGTCAGACTCACAGGAATTGGTTTTAGACAGGCGGTGGGTCAGTGCTTAAATTCTGCCTTCCAAAGCCAATCCCTCCAGCCCCTTCCAAAGCCATTCTCTCCAGCCCACTGACTTTGAGAGATGATGGGAGAATATAAACAGAAGACACCCCAACAAACTCATGTGAGCATGTGATGGTGTGCATGTGTGTGTATGATGGGGCAAGTTCTGGGCTCCTAAGTGAGCTCAGTGGGATGGTGTGGATGCTCGTCAAGCTCCTGAAGGTTAACAACCCCAACCAAAACCTCGGGGGCTGTCCAGCCAGGAGGAGAACAGCCCTCGGAGGTTTTGAGCATATTATTTACAAGAGACAGGACAACAAAAGTGATTTCAAAAGCAATGGTCCTTGCTCGGTTTTGGGACTGGGAAGAGGCAGAGAAGAGGACAACCATAAGGAGTGGAGAATCAGAGCTGGGGAAGGATATCCTATGGGAGATGCTGCAAACCTGCGTGGCATGGTTTAGGGTACAATGTGGAAGAAGACGGGGAGAGATGATGCAGTGTTAGCACATACAAGGTGGCTTTAATAGCTGTTAGGAAAAGATGTGTAGGGTGAAAAATGGTATTGCTAAGTCAAAGTTCCTGGATAGTGCATCCAGCAGCTAAAGCACAAACCTAGCCACCGAACATAGTTGGTCTTTATCACCGGCAAACAGTATCTGCCAAGTCTTCCCCTGAAACTAAGTTTTGTTTTGTTTTAAGAGAAAAAAAAAAACAATGACACCCCCTCCCCTCCACAGACAAGTCTTAGAAATCCAGCCCAAGTGGATATGGCTGCCCAGCGGGGCCGCAGCTGGGGAAAACCAACAGGACATTTTCCTGTCTCGCTGCCCGCCGCAGGCACTACTGCTTCGTGCTCTTGGCAGGCTCCGAGGACTGCCGCACATCAGTCCACTCCTGCATGGTGCTCTGCAGCGCCTGCGTCTTCTCCTTGTCCACTTGCACGTAGTCAACCTTCTCATCTGAGGCGACCGAAGAGGTGGAGGGCTGTGGGGATGAGAAACAGGGCACCGTCTGGTCACTCATCAGCTCCGTGCTCTTCCCTCTCGCTCCTTTCTGCAGCAGCACCGCGGACGCCACAAGTCCACCAGCACCATCCCTGCTTTCTTGAAGACTCCACTCATCACCCTCCCTCTAACCTCCCAAAGACACTTGGATGAAGGATTTCAGTCTGCTCTGCCTCTTGCTGTCATGAGACTGCAGTGCAGTGGGAGGGTAGAAACAGCATGTGGGTCTCTACCTTCTTGCAAACTTTGGGACATGGATATTTGGTCGTAATTGTGTTCTCTAACTGCTGATTTTTTGAGTTCAGCCTTACATCTTGCTCATTTTCCTATAAAGAACTCCAGAACTCTTAAGAGATATACATAAAAATACCAGCTCTGTACCTTTTAGCTGTGCTGACTCTACCCACCTATGGTACTGGCTCATTTTCATCCCCAAAACAACAGGTATGTTTGCAGGGTCACCCAAGAGATGTGTTTAGAACAAGGAGATAGTTTTTACCATAGCTTCTGGAGCCCTGGAGTTTCTTCTGACTCTACAAGTACTTCAGAGGACCTCCATCTGCTTTTAACTGGAGCCAGAAAATGCTTTTTATTGCTCTAAAATCACTTTTCCAGCATGGGATATAATTTAAATGTGTGATACTTGCAGAAATATTGCTGGGCAGAAAGAAACCATCAAGGGACAACTGTCAAATAGTAAAATGACTTAACCAGTGGGATGCTTTGCCTAGGAAACAAGGTGGTGTTTGAGAGAGAGGCCAAATCACAAGTAGTTGCCACAAAGGTTTATACAACCCTTGTCCTTCACCTTTCAGATGCAAAATCCAAGTCTGGTCTTGGAGGACCTGCTGTTTTGAAGGAGGCAAAAACCAATTCTGATACTTCTTGAGATTACCTCCTGACTGTTTCAATATATAGTCTCCAGCTTAATTTGTGGTCT
Source organism: Pseudopodoces humilis (assembly GCF_049639895.1). NCBI lineage: Eukaryota > Metazoa > Chordata > Aves > Passeriformes > Paridae > Pseudopodoces > Pseudopodoces humilis. The sequence goes on along the minus strand of NC_142201.1, from coordinate 84,745,513 downwards.
CATCACCATCCCTGAACCCTGCACATCCACGCTTCTGCTTTGCGCTTCCAGCAAAGCTGCAGACATGCAAGAGAGACCGAGTTTGACCTAGAGTAAATATAGCAGTGGGTCATAGAATGGTTTGGGTTGGAAGGGACCTTAAAGATCATCTCATTGCTACCATGCCATGGGCAGACACACCTTCCACTAGACCAGGTTGCTCTAAGCCCCATCCAACCTGGCCTTGAAGACTCCCAGGGATGTGGCAACCAAAGCTTCTTCGGGCAGTCTGTTCAAGTGCCTCACTCCCCTCACAGCCAAGAGTTTCTTTCTAATATCTAATCTAAACCTGCCCTCTGACAGTTTGAAGCCACTACCCCTTGTAGTGTCACTGTAAAAAGTCCCTCTTCCAGCTCGCTTGTAGCCCCTTTAGGCACTGGAAGATGGTCTAAGGTCTCCCTGGAGCCTTTCCTTCTCCAGGCTGAACAATCCCACCTGTCTCAGCCTGTCTCCATAGCAGAGGTGCTCCAGTGCTCTGAGCACAGAGATTCTTGAGACCACAGTCCAGGGCTTTGGACCATGCTGTTGCCAATGTGCACAGAAGCCCTTAAATATGCATCACTTTTAATCAGAAGTTTATAAAAGCCCCCTTACCTTCCTGTGTGGCCCTGGTGAGCTTGGCTGGAAGTCCAGGGCCAGGTAATCCACACTCCCTGAACTCTTTTTGGGTGCTGGGCTGTTGGTGCCACTAGGAACAGGAGAAGCAGAAATGGGGTTTTGCTAATGCAGGAAAGAGACAGGAGAGATAATGAGGATTAAAATGGGAAGGAAGAAAGGGAAAAGGAAATTAACACAAAACCAGTAATGAAGCATGTTGGAGGCACCTTTAAAAGATCCTGGGGATTTGCTCACCTGCCACTGGGACAAGGATGTGCAAGAACTGCTGGGATACTATACATGTTGTATATTGGGCTAACAAGTATTTCAAGCTCATGCTCTTGATTTCATGCTTCAGAGCAGCTCTGCTGCCTTTCTGCTGATTTGATTCGTATGCCTGACAACAGATGTGGGCTTCAGCATTTCCCAGGAACCACACCTCAGAGAGGCCGGGCCAGCTCTGGGATCTTCACTAATCACAACCATGCTGCACAGAGCACAGATTTCCTCTACCCTATTAGTTACACAGCCTCAAAAATATGCTTCAAGTCAGTAGCTTCACCAAGAGAGACAAAATCCCCTCCCTGTAAGCAGTGCCACTCCCTGCTACTTCTCTGATAGCCCCTGCTCCCACAGAAGCATGATGTCAGCAGCTATTAGGGGAAAAAAATTGAAAAAAAGCAACTTTAATTAGGAAAATACACCCTGACAGTCCATATAAATTTTTATCCCCTCTTAATTCCTGGCAAAGTAGGCGATACATGTTTCTGCTCTCATACACATTTAAAACTCCAATGAGACAAGTCGTTCTCAGAAGGAAACACCCTGTTTTGTGCATTTAGGGATGCACATAAGGAAGTACTGCACACAGTGCTATCTGAGCACTTCCACGTCATGAGCTAGGAATGCATCTGCCGAGCTGGGGAAAGTACATGTCCTGCCAGGACCATCTGTCTTAGCTGTGGGGCCCTTACCATGGCCACGTAGTTCTCCTCGCTGTCTCCCGAGTCAGTGCTGGTGATGCTCTGGGAGGAGACAGGGCGACAGTACTGCAGAGAGCCGGCGTTGAAGGTCTGGCTGCAAGAACAAGGGTTGATGTGTTATTGATGGCTGCAGGTCCTGCTTGTCCTTCACCAAGGAGGGATGGGACAGGGCAGCCCCTGATGCCTGCAACCATCACTGTGATGCAATCTGGGCATGAAGAAGAGCTGGTGGCATTGAGGCTCTCCAGACTGTCCTTTCCATGGGTCGGAAATTCCTGGGTTTGGTCTCCTCAATTTTTTCTTTCTAGAATTTTTTAGTAACACTTTGCTTGCTCTGTACCCGTAACTCTCCTGCTCTCATCTACACAAATCAGATTCCACAAACTCTTTCATTTCACAGGAAACATTTAATTGTGGAGGATGGAGGGGCAGCCTTGGTAAAGCCTCTCACCTCCAGCCTCACCACAGCTACAGGATTTGTTTACTGTACAGGTCTTATCCAAACTTTTTGCCGGAAAACAAATCCTCTGAGGAATTGTCTTGCTTTCAGCTGGCCAAATCTAATTACACCAAACAAAATAATGAAATCAGCTTCTGGCATTAAAATGTGTGTCTCAAAAAGCTATTCGTTGCCTTTCAGTAAAGCAGGGTCATATGATTAGCTGATAGGGGAAAAATCCATTAGCTTCTCTAGGGTCAGACCTCTTGTCAATCAAAGCCTGCTCACTGCTTCCCAGCGCAGTGATTTCAGCACACAGCACTCATGCCCTGCAGTCAGTCTCCACACAATCCAATTTATTAGAGGAGTCATAACAGCCAAGCTTTGCTTCTGCCTTTTACTGGACAACATCAGACCATGAATTAGTAGCAGAGCTGAATTGTGCGAATCCTGTTATTTTTGGCTGGCAGACGTAACTCTGAAGTGCTTTGGTTTAATTTTGCAGACTTCCTTCAGGCTAAGCTTTGCTTTCAAGGCAATCAAAACACGGCTTGGTCAGACCCTGAGAGTCACCCTATGCTTTGAGACAACAGTGGGGTTTTGGGGGGGATAGCTTGGATGTGAAATCATGCCCCCCACACAGCGTGGCTGAGTTGGTCTGGCTCAGCTGCATCATGAATCATGGTGGACCACAGGTCTCAGGTCGGAGCAATGGCTCTCCAGTAGTGGTCAGATCCCAGAAACAGGAAATGTCTTCAAGGGATATTAATTAGCTTGTTAGCCACATGCTGGACTTCCATGTGAAATCCCAATCAAAATGAATTTATCCTCCTGCCACCAGCTGTGATGTGGGGAATGTTTAATCCATGGCAAAAGTGACAGCATGCCTACATGTGGACACCAGTGAGAATGAGACCAGAGAGCTGCTGTTGGAGCAAAGCAAGAATTCATCCCCCAGCCATTACTCACGTTGGCCTGGACCAGGATTTTGTAACTGGCGATTTGAAGGGAAGTTCATCAATGACAGTGTTGTTCCTCAGGTCCAGCGGTGATGGCTTTGCTGGGGAGGGAAAAAGACTATTCAGAGGCAGCATGTTCCTACAATTCAGCATCCATGACTGGCATGAGAGTGTCCCCAACAGATTGTTGATTACTTCCCATTTTACTGATCAGCCCCACAGCCCTCCCTAATGATGACAAATACTCTGAACCAGAACTCCTGTGCTCATTTACACCAGAACTGGGAGAAAACAGTGAATTTCTCCCTCTGCTCCACAGCCCCAAAGTAGATGGATGGTCCCAAAAGGGGAACGTGCCTTACAGGGAATGGAGATCTGCTAAAAATGCCCAAACCCCAAAACCATTCATTAGATAGCTGTGGTAACTAATGCATTAGATGGGGACAAGACCAGGCTCTGCCAGGCCTGAGATGCCTCTGTGTGGAGTGGTTTTCCATAGGAAATGGGAAAGAACATCTGCAAGGTAGTGTGAAAGCTTTTCTCATTATGGATGGTTCATTAGGTGGAAGAGTGTTACACTCCAACGCCAGTCCTTGAACAGAGTGTTCATGGGGTTGGGTGGTGTCACCCTAGAGATGGGAGCTTTCATCCTCAGGATCTCCTTGGCCACCTGTCAGACAATGGATTAGGGAGAGATTTGGAGAATGTCAGCAAAGCCCTCAAGGAAAAACTGCCTGGAACCAGCCAGTAGGATACTGTAGGAAAAATTTGTGTCATCTGAATACAACACTGAGACTTCTGGGGTGGAGCACAGGGAGGGGTGCAGGCCAAGGGGGTGAAATCCTGCCTGTGACATGCATCTCCTGTAAAGGCCTGGAAGGGTTTGAGATGGACTGCTCAAGCACCATGAAAGCTACACTTGCACTACAGAGCTCCTGAAAGAGGAAGGGGATGAGTGGCATCTGAAGGTCTGACTGTACTGGCAGTAGCAAAGCACACCCCACCCAGGACTGGACAAAACTTCACAGATGTAGCCTGAAGTATGAAGAGAATAGAAGGGAAAAGAAGATCTTCATGGGAAGATCTGTGCACAACCAACTGTTCTTACCTTTTCGGTCGGGTTTGAGGTTGCGGTTGACTGGCGGGGGCTGGATTTCACTCAGCCGTCTGTGGCACTGGGCCACGGCTCCTCCTTTATGCACGGGAAGGGTGGCTGAGGACAACCCCACCAGGTCAAAGTGATGCGGCCCAGGGCTCATGGGGATGTAGAGATTTTGGGCATTGTCGTTGGCTTTCTCAGCGTGGATTAGGGGCGAGGAACCAGGGTTCATGGGGACGTAGTTGTCCTCGGAATCGGTGCTGTGGGAGCGGGCCACCGCTGCCTTGGCCTGCTGGGGGACAAGTGGGAGGATGTGCTGTGAGCATCAGGCACTACTCAACGCCATCCACTACAAACCCTTCATTTCATCATAACCAAACAATACCTGAGGGGAGACTCAATCTGCAATCTAAACACAGAGGGAAGGAATGATCTGTTGCCTCCTTGCCCATCAGTTTGCACTGAGAGGCTCTACCTACTTTGTTTCCAGGACATTGCAACATCCTGAGTTTTCAGAAAGGTCTTTATCACCCAAACCTGAGCATCTCCTCATGATCACAGTGAACTGGAGAAGCATGCTTAATCTGGAAAGTCTTTCTTCCCTAGTCTCTGTCCATGACTAAAATGCAGTGTGAAAGGCTGCTGTAATGTCATCTCCATCTCAGGAAATCTTAGAAAGTGCACAAAAGAGGCTGTTCTGGCAACATGTCAAAATTTAGCTCAGCAACATCCCAGGCTTTCAGGAAGAAGGCAAACTCTTGGGTAGTTTGTTCTTTGGGCCAAAGCTGCAGGCAGATACACTGTGTGGAAGCAAAGCTCTGCACCACCTGGGTTAGGTGGTGGCCACTCCATCTGTTTTCTGCAGGTCACCATCTTTAAACTGGAACCACTAATTAGACCCCTTCTTGACTTAGCTCTGCAGGACTGGGCTGTGAAGGCCACCTTGGAACCAGCCTGTCTCTGAATCTGTAAGGTACAAGTGGTGCCTGTCGTGTGGTGGCCCACTCCAAGGCTAACTCACCAGGTAGGAGTTGTAGCCATCGTTCATGGACTCGACTGACTGCACAGCGCTGCTGCCCCCGTGCTGGGGGTACTCGTACGTCTCACAAGAAGAAGCTGCAACACAACCACAAATGCACGTGTCCCATCTCAACTGCTAATTAAAAAGGGTCCCTGAAAACAAAACCCAGGCATGGGTAGGGCAGTATCTGATCTTGTTGATTGAGATGCTGATGAGAAGATGTGATCTTTAGCTCGTTACAGGCTCTCTGCTATGCTCCTTCCCAATTAGCATCACCCTGATGCATCAGCACAACTGCACAATCTGCCGTGCAGACCTAACCCTGTTCTGTCGAAGTCCTGCAAAATCCCAGGGGTAAAGGTGTCAGATAAGGCAGATCATGGTGACAAAACTGGGTTAAGGGGGAGCTCTGTTAGAGCTTGCTCAGTAAATGTAAAGGCTGGCAGCCTCCAGTAAGAGGAGGATGGGTGCTAAGCTCTTAGGCCAGTCTGTCCTGCTAAGCGTGGATCTGATCTCAGTCTAAGTGTGGGCATTTAGGTAGGAGTAGATGGGAGCAGCATTTCAGAGAGCTGTGTGTATAATTTACAGCGTATTTTCTCTCCAGCCACCTTTTCTAAGTTACTTTGCAACTACCTCATCCTAGGCACAAGGTTTGGAAAGGGCATGCACACCTACAGCCCACCCATGGCCAATGGCACTTGTGGCTCTGCTGCACTGGGCACGCTGGGTTTTGGAAATATGCAAAACCAAGGCAGCTCCAGGCTGAAGTATGTTCTGATAAATCTGGTTACGAACTGAAGTAAAGGTAAGCTAAAAATGGCCAAAATAACAAAAATCTGGTGAAGGGCTGCATAAGCAAGCATGTTTGGGGTTTTGGTTCCAGGTACAACACAGCCAAGAGCCGGCTGAGCAGCTCTGGTGGGAAGAACTCTGCAGATGCCTCTCCATGCCTGCTGAATGCAAAAAACAGGGCCAGATCCTGGCTGGGGAGAGCTTCTCTGTGTTCAACCCCCTGGTTGATGCCACCTGCACCTCAGCCCTACCACAGTCCAGTGGGACTGATCCACCCAAGGCTGCTGGATACCACAAAGACACCCCCAGGTCCGCCCCCTGCCAAATTCACCTCGGTGCAGTCTGCTGTTCTCCACTGCTGGCAGCGTGTTTCTCCGGGGAATGGTGGCTGCCATGGGGGTGAGACCTAAATTTTCACCAGGCTGGGGCCGCTGGGGTGGACTGCCCCACCGTGGCTCTGTCTGCCCAGGTTTCGGGGGCCGTGGGGGTGGTGCAGCGGGTGAGTCGCTGGCGGCCATGGCCAGAGCATTGTGGTTCTTGTCCAGTGTAAATGTCCTGGGGATCTGGTAGATGGAGAGTGGGGTGGCAGGGATGTCATAGGAGTCCGTGGAGAGCTCCCCAAACTCCTTGCATAGGGTGTTGTTGGGAGTCTTGTAGGTGTAGACCTCCTCATTATCAGTTTCGGAGCTGGTGAGGCTCGACTTGGGGTGGGTGTAGGAGCCAAAGGAGCGCGGGAGGTCGTAGGCACTGTCCCTGAACTCCGAGTTGTGCCGGCTGGGTTTTGGCAGGCTGTAAAAGCCGTGGAGCTGCCCACCAACGCCGTTCACGCAGTGCCCGTTGCCCTGCGAGAGCTTCTGGACCGCAGTGTCACTCCGCATAAAGAAGGCAGACCTTGTGGCTTGGGAGAAGCTGGCACTCCTGCAGAGGGAGGGAAGAAAGGGGCTGAAGTGGGGGGAGAGCTGGTTCTGGGTGCAGAGAGCTCTGCTCCCTCGGTTTATCACCTTACTGACCTACACTGCCCAACCCCAGGGCCAGGGGAACACCTCAGACCCCTCCAACCACGCCCACAAGCCACTTAATCCTCAAACACCATCAAAATGACTCTGTCGTAAGTGAGAGGTACATGCACTCCAGGGCCATAGGCAAGAATGAGCCTTTTGTCCAGATAAAAATTGCTCCAAAAGGGCAATTTGCAGATCAGCTGGCAACATCCTAGGGCACAGCTACAAAGTGCCAATTTGCCAGAATTGCCATCGTGCCTTGACCACCCATCTGCAGTAGAGGAGGGAGACTTCATCTCACCTTTGCCTGGCAAATGTGTTTGAGAAGGCCTGCAGAAAATTCCTGATGGGGATTATTTCAAAGTTTCCAGCCATGTCATCATCCTGCCCTCTTGCAGGACAAGCACTGGGGAGGTAATAGAAGTCCCCAGCTGGGATCTGGGGTTTGCAGCCCTGACGTGCACAGGGGGAGGAATGAACCTCAGGGCTAATTTCAGATTTGTAAAAGCCCTTGAGTCCTCCAGGGTGAGCAGGGCAGTGTGGTCACTAGATCCATGCTTTGGTAATGATTCCTCGATTTACATGTGGTCATGCCTGGGGACACTCGCCAGAACAGGGGCTTGAGCACAGAGATCTCGGGCCTCTAACAACTGCTGGCCAGCCACTGCTCCTCTGCTGATTCCCCTCAAGGTACCTCATCTCCTGTTTTATCCCTGTTTTATCCCTGTTTTATCCCTTACCTGGGTCAGGCTTTTGGGGACCACACTCTCCCAGTCAGGGCTCAGCCAGCCCCATATAAACACCCTGCCCACAGAAGAAAGCTCTGCCCTGTATCAATCATTGTGGTGTGAGAAAGTGAAATGGTTATGGGGACAGTTTCCAGCCGTGGCAAATCACTGGGGAAGTGCCAGCCCTATGGGAAAAGCTGGGAGACGCTGGTTTACACTGCTCTGGTGTGGCTGATGCTCTGCAGTGACAACAGGGACTCTGTTTCATGGAGCCAGCACGAGATGGCGCTCAGAAATAGGGCTTATTTAGGGGAAAAAGCAAGCGATGCTGCGATAAGACAAATGAATCCCTGCCACCTTTGGACCTCAGTGGTTTGGGTTCTGTCAGAGTATTTTCGGTCGAGGACTTGAAACATCTCATGGGTTAATTATTCTGCACTGCCTGCCAATTAGCTACTATTACCCTCATTTTATGGATGAGTAAAGTAAGAGCTCCAGAGCAGAAAGGGCAGGGATTCCCAGCAGTCCTGCAGCCTGGCCCCATGCACTGGGCATTGATCAGATGATTATTTCTGGCCCAGCTGCAGAAGCTACCACTGGCCAGTTTGCTTCTGCTCACCAAAGCACTGGTGTTTGCTCTCTTCTCCTTTCAGGTCCCAGCCCTGCTCAAGTTCTCAGAGGGTGGCTTTTAGGTATCCTCACAGCTGGAGTGTGAGAGGACCATTTTTTTTAAACACTGTTCCATTAACTCCATCTGAAGTTAATTTTTCTGAGCCCTTTTCTGTTGATGTTTTCCAAGTAGGGAAAGTCAGCTGCAGCAGGAAAGCCCCGTGGATGCTGCAGCCTGAGCTCTGCTCTCACTCCACACCAGCTGGGTTCCGACTGTCTCTCCCTCCCTCCCTCCTCGCCCGCTCCTGCGAGCCAAAACTCTTCACGTCAAAAAATCTCCTCGCTATTTAAGGCAACTGGCTGGGTCTGGAGGCAGGGAGTTGTCACTGGCTCAGCAATCCCACGCCGTGCACCACCAACTGCCACGAAGCCCAGTGAGCTCTGGAAGAGGTGAATGGCAGAGTGGTGCAAACCCTGCCCATCCCTTTGTCCTTTTTCTGGTTAAAGGCAGGAATTAGGGCCCTGCCTGCAGGATCACAAAGTGGTTGAGGTTGGAAGGGACCTGTAGAAGTCATCTGGTCTAAACCCCTGCTCAAGCAGGGCAACCAAAAGTTGTGCCCAGACAACTTCTAAATATCTTCAAGGAGGGAGACTCCTAAACTTCTCTGGGTTACCTGCTCTTGTGTTCAGTCACACTCACGGTGAAAAAAAATGTTTCCTGATGTTCAGATGGGCTCTCCTGTGTTTCAGTTTGTGCCCATGGCCTCTGGTCTGTGGCACTGGGAATCACTGACAAGAGCCTGGCTCCGACCCCTTTGCACCCTCCCTGCAGGGGAGGTTCCTCTGAGCCTTCTCACAATGCCAGCTGAACAGCTCCAGCTCTCTCAGCCTTACCATTTAAGAGAGATGCTCCAGCCCTTCAGCAACTTCATGTCCGTTTGAACCAGATCCCATACTGACCCCTGGGGTACTGCTAGTGACTGGCCTCCAACTAGACTTCATGCCACTGACCACTGTCCTCTGGGTCTGGCCATTCAGCCAGTTTTTAACACCACCAGAAAAGCCAGGAAAGCTGGGAGCTTGTGAGGTCACCACCCTGACCTTCTCCCAACTATGATGAGATGAGACACTCACTCAGGACTTTCTCCTGAGGTTTTGCAGACCTCCAAGGATGGAGGTGGGTTGAGCCACTCCCACCCAGACCTCCCCTCAGCTGTTCCCGAGTGGGCGGGCTACAATACCTTGCATTTTCTGACTTTCTGCTCATACATTGATGGAGGAAAAGGTAGTCCTGGGGGGCACTGGCAGACAGGGTGCTCTGGAGGTGGCTGGCAGGTGAGTCGAAGGTGAACAGGGTGGGCTGGCTGGAGTGGGACGGCGCTGAGGACTTGCGCTCTCGCAGCAGGTGGTGGCTGGCACTGCTGAGCTCTGCTGGGGAGGAGCGCGGGGCGTGGTTCATGGAGGCGATGCTCCTCAGGGTGTCTGTGCAGGGAAAAAACACTCCTGTGAGTGGGAGATGTAGCTACCCCACATCCCATCTTCCCAGGGTTTTCCTTATGTAAATACTCTGGCTTTTAGAGAGGTCAGTTTGCTAATGGCTCCAAGTGGTTCTCTCAGCTTTAGTCAGAGCAATTGCAACTATAGGTGCCATGTATGGAAAGAAAAAATTAGCATATTTTATCATAAATCATATTTCATAATTTTATAATATTTTGTCACATAGTGACAAAATAGTGGCTTGCTGGGATGTCTGCAGGATGTCAACCCATTTCATGGGGCGCTCAGTGGGTTGTTAAAACCTGATTTAAAAGAGAGGAGCTTTCACACCGCAGTGAGATTTGATTAAAGTCACCTCCAACCCTCTGTGTAAGAGCATCACTGCTATCCCTTTACACTTGGGTTAACTGAGGAATGGGGTGGGAATCTGGATGGACATAATGACAGCAAAGATGAAAAATATTCTCATGTTTCCAAATTCTGTATTGATTTTGTGACCACAAGAGAGTTGCTGCTGTTTTCTGTGAATAAAAAGGGATGCAGACCCAAGGCATGACACGTAGTGCCTACTCCCCTGCTCAAGGAGAAACAGACCTTAAAATATTAATTTCAATGGAGAATATCCCAGAGGTCAGGAATAATCACCCAGCTACTCCAGCCCTCTTATAAATGTGCTTCGTGAATTCAAACCACAGATGAATTTTTACAGCCAAGCTGTAAATTCCCACTAAAAAAACAAAAAACAAAACCAAAAAAGCCAAAACAAAACCAAAACACCCAGAGAACCCACAAGCTGCAGAATATTTTGGAAATGCTGACACATCTCTGGTTGCAGAAGAACACACAAAAGCCCTTCCATGCACTCCTGACATGTGAAAACCACTTCACTCACTGTGGTTCGCAGAAGTCACCCTTCATATAATAAATGTGATTTACATTTATCTGGTGCTGATACAAAACACAGAAAAAACCTAAACCCCAACAAAAAGGAGAAATCCACGCATTTTCTAGCCACCACTAATTTTGGGATTGATCTCTGGTTTCCTTGACACCATGTTCACTGACTCTTCAAATCTGACTTCAGGTATCCATGCTCCAACACAAGGATGAGTGACTTTTTATGGATTACCAACCTCTTTTTTTCTACTCCTTTCCTCAAATTCCAGATCCTACCAGAAATATTGCACCTGATTCCTTTATGTTACAGAGAAATGAGTTCTCTATAAAGTGGCTGTCGTGGCTTGGAAAAGGAAAAGATCCACACAGGGTGAATTTTCACCAATTTCTGAATCACGTCAAGAAACAAAATCAATCTGTCTGCTGCTCATTCATTGCTGTTACATTTTTTCCCTGGTGCTGCTGCAAACTTCACTTGGTGCACAAAAAATACATTAATAAAAGCCAAAGAGCCTGGCTTGACTGTGTTGTTTGGTTTGTGCTAAACACAGAAAGGATCGATATTTAACACTGACATTAATGGTGGGGGATGACAGCTTAAAACTCTGATTCCTGTCTTTTTTGCATGGGCATTAAAAATCCCCTGGGGCTCTTCATGGGAGTAAATGGCCATCTCGGTGTCCTCGGACAAAAGAGTGTCTTGACCCTCATTCCTATTAAATATTTATCCCATAGCAGTGCAGAATGATTCCCACTGGAAAAGGAATCTTGAGAGCTATGAAAATTCCAAATTGAGTGCTTTGAGATCAGCCAGGATGAGAGACCCCAAACCCACACTGCCATCAAAAATAGGGGTGCTGCACCCAAAGTGCCTCTCAGGAACCCCATCTTGCCACCTCCCGAATCACCAGCAAGAATTGCCCATGACACCGTGCTTTGGCCAGGACTCTTTGGGCATGGTGAGGATGACAGCTTGGTGGTGTGCTCCCATTCCAGCATCAAGGTCACCTCCGGGGACAACTATGAACTGGACTGCGCTGGGGTCCCTCTGAGCTGTCCTCTCACACTATCCCTGCAGGCTCTGCACTTGCCATTGCGTCAAAATGTCATGGCAAGGCAAAATACACGCAGGAGTTAGAAATAACACTGATTTATTTGTGCTAACACAGCCTGAGGGAGAGATGGGGCTGCAGAGAGGAGACAGTCCCCAGCAACACCCCAGGGCACAGCAACTCCAAATTGTAACACTTCAGGGAGCCCTGGCATTCTGCACTGCCAGGAGACCTTAATCTTTCCCCAAAAATCAGTCTGATTTGAGGAAACCGGAGAACACAGCACAAAAGATGCACTCATTGAAATTAGAATGAGTTACTCCACGGTTACTCCAAACACATACATGAAAATGGGGGATGAAGGGGGGCAGGAGGCAATGTCTGCTAAAAGCATGCACTTCCCTGGGGAAAGCCGCTCTATTGGTATCCTCATTGATTTTCAAAATGAATTCCCAGCTTGCTTCCCACAGCGACCCAGTCACCAAGAGCATTAGTGGGAGCCAATTCAGGACTCACATACTCCATTAGGTCTGTGAGATGAACTCCATAATAGTAGGTGAGAGATGGATTGCTTTGCAGGGCTGGGAGGGTATTGCAAGTGCTGGGAAGATAAATCCTGTTGAAGGAGACTGCCAAGATTGGTCTGGATTTTTTATGTTGTAGAGTTTTTTGGTACTAGAATAAAGGACAGCTCATGTGCCCAGGTCATACACTGACAGCAGGTCCTGCTGGAGGGCAGGAAAGGAGGCAAGAAAGGAAATCATGGCAGGAGAACAGTATCTGCATACTAGCACACGCTAAGGGAAAAATCAGGGCACCATGTGAACTTGAAATGCAGACAGATCCCCATGAGGGTAAGGCATAGAGGATGAATACGAGCCAGAGATCCCAAAGACGTTTTAACTTGCCGTGCTGCAGCGCCCAGCTGCCAAGCAATGAGGACAAACACTCCTTTCCCAAATCCACGCAGAGCTCTTAGTGAACAATCCCCATGGGATCCCATCTGGATGCCTCCAGGCATCGGTCCCACCTGCATCATGACCAAAGATACTCAACTCAGTCTCTCCACAAGCCAAAAAGAATGATGATTCTCAATCCCTCATGGCCATCCACCTTGGGGCCATGGATAAACCCAGGGCCCTCCTTCATTTAACAGTGTAGACATAACCCTCTAATCCTCTGGCTTGATGTTGATATCTTGAGTTTATGTTGAGGGAATGTGTCAAGTACAGCCAAGAAGGGATAAGATCTTGTGCAGTTCCTACTGCCATTCCCAGGGGGGACAGAGTTAAAGTTATGTAGTGGGGCCATGTGGGAAGTGTCATCTTAACCCCACGTTTCCTGGCCAGCTCTCCTCTGAGTTTGGGGAATTGGACTCTCACGGTCTGGAAAAGGCACTGTTGGACGGCCACAAGCTAAAATCCAATGTCAGCAGCAAGATTTATACACATACATCTTGCTGGGCTCAGGCTACAGCTGTTGCACTGGCCCCTGCAAGAAGCCAGCAGCTCTGTGGGGAAAAACCAGCACAGCCCTGCAAAACCCCACGGTGTCAGTGGCCTTTGGCTGAAGGCTTTTGGAACTTGCTAGTCCAGGTTAAGATACACCTTTTTGTCCATGTGTTTCAGCAAAGTGGGGAAAAAAACTTGGAAATCCATCCTCAAAGCAAAAATCCACAACTGTGAGCACAGCCAGCAATGGGATGGACTAGGCTGGGAGCCAGGAATTTTTTATGAATGTTTTCAATCCCCCAAAGCGGTAATTCCCTCCTTGTTGACAGTTCTGAATTCCCTTGCTCAGAGCACTCGACTATTGCTGTGTGCACATAGCTCCACACAGTATTCCTGGGCTTATCTGAGCAAAATAGTAACTCAGCCTCCTTTGGAAACTGTTGCTCTGAATGTCCTTTTCCACCAGAGCCACAACATCAGCTTTCCCTGCTTGAAGGCAGAGGCTAAGACTGCAACTCTCTCTATCTTCAAATTATACTGTGGATAAATTCCTGTGCTCCTGTTGATAGCAGCAAAGGTGCCTGACTTACTTGGCATCTCTGAGTGGCACAAAATTCCTATGATCCCCAACACCAAACTGGCATGGGCTGGTCCAAGAGCTCCACAGACAAGAGCTCCTCAAATCTGCTCTGGCCACGAAGTACCATGGACCACACCGCTGACTTTGTGCCAGTTAAAACTTGTGGCAAATGACTCTTTATTGAGGGAATAGTAGAAATCTACTAGAAATAATCCCTAGAGGGCATAGAGTAGATCATGGTCATGCACCATCGTCTTCCTCACTTTTTGGAGCAGTTCCATCATTTATGAGCAAAAAGAGGGGGAATTTTCTTCATGGGAATCTCCCTGCATCCCCACTTTTGCTGCCAGCTCTCTCCTCAAGCACAAATACCAAGAAATAATTTAAACAAGACAAACAACCCTACCAAAACAAGCCATCCACATGCTTCTCTTGGCAGGAAGAGAACAAACAACATGTCCACTGGATGAGTCAACACACCACAGTGCTGCCAAGAGGCCCTGGGATGCCATGAGGATGAGCATGGCATCGAGCAAGGTTTATTTACTCAGCTTTCCCTATTGCCTCCAAGTTGGTTGGCACTTGGGCAAGCTGTTATCAGTCTAAGGATGCCTTGGCAGATCACTAAAGGTTTTCTCCAGAAGGTTAGTGGGACACAGCATCTGATCTGGATAATTTCCCCCTCCTTCAAAACAGAGAGCTGGGTGCATGGCCACAGGCACCCCAATTCTTACCACTGCCTGAATTTTGGGTGCTGAGCAGGGGCAGCTGAGCTTCCCAGAAGCAAGGACAGGGCACAGCCTCATCCTGACTGCTGAAGAGCTGAGGAGTAGAGAGACAACAGTGACACAGAGCTCTTGAGCTTTTACTTTCCAGTTTGTGACGCTTGTTTCCATTTGCTTTGGGAAGCTGGTCAGGACAGACTGGCCAAAGGAAAGGAGGAGCATCACTCCTTTGCAGACAAGGATCTGCTGCACAGAGTGCTGAGGGCACGGTTTCTGTTATACAATTTCAGTCATCTAAATGATACTTAGCCTATGCTAATTTCCTTAGGTTTTCTCTATGGAGAACAGTGAAATCTCCCAATTATTTAAGCATTTGACAGAGGATAGAGAGAACTACCCAAGAAAGAGTTATGGGAGAGACAGTGAGAAAAAAATGACAATAAATAGTATCGTCTTTCTCCATTAGTGTCAGTGCTTTTCATTTGTATGAAACCACTGAAGAATAGTGGCAAAGTAAGAGAGCATTTGCTTTGGAGAAGAACGGGAAATGGGGGAAAAAAGTCACAGTACTGGAGAGTGAGTGAGTGAGAAGAGAGGGAAAGGAATCAAATCCTGACCTCAAAGCATTATATATATCACTTATTTTAACAGTAATCAATTCTTTGAAGGACAAATGGGCAGAAGTAAGACAGACTGCAACAGAAACAATGCAATGCCTCTCCCTGGAAAACACAGGTTTGCTTCTGCAAGATGAGGCTGCAGAAGCCAAATCCCATTCCTGCCCTGGGAAATACCCCTTGGTGACAGCAACCCATCTCTGTTTCATATCAACATGTCCTGGACATGGCAGTTACCATCTGAAGCGCAAATCTGCCACTTGATGGTGGAGCTCAACACTTGTGTCAATACTTGGAACATTTGGCCAGACTGGGATGCCTGGTGTTCACCTATTTATTTTTGTTATAAGGGCATCAGTGCTTGGAGATAAAAGCAGATGAATGTGGATGCTCACAGACATGGCTTATGTGTGCCCTTGAGCATCCCACGTGGGACACCCTTATCTGAGAGCCCTGGAGTGGGACAGTGACCCACAGCTAGGGGTGAAGGACAGTCCCAGGGGGCAGCAAGGGCTGGGCTGGGCCTCGCTTGCTGCATGGAACTAATCTCATGGATCTTCATTTCTGATATCGCAAAACAAATCTGCTGAGGGCATGCAAAACCCATCTGATTAAATGGGATAAAGAAAAGGCTGGAACAGAGGAAAAGGGCAAAGATGATGTGGTTTAACTGTAAAAAACACAAAGTGGTCTCAAGGTGGGTATTTTTGCCTTTGTCAGGGGAAGTATATAAGATGGCAAAAACAAGTCAATGGGGATGTGTAGAATTAGCTGGTTTCTGTCTGTGGGTGGCACATGTGATTGTGGCAGATGCCAGGGGCATCCTTAGCAAGTCTGTCTGGAGGTACAAGCAGTCTGTGGAGACCAGTGCTGCAGGACAGACTTGAAGCTGTTGAAAATGAAGAGCTATAGAAAGAGAGGACACATTTATATGAGAAAAGGGATTTTTTCCCCCAGAGGCAGACTCATGATGTCCCAGGATCTTACTGTGTGACATGAAGCTCTGGCATCCTGTTTCAGAGGATTGCAATGTATATTATTATTGGTTATTATACTTGGTTATTACTATTTATGATGATCATGATGATGACTAATGATTTTGGCACCTCCTAACCCAGTTTTCCCTTGGAAATTACACTTTTTACAGTGTAATTAGAACCATCTCACCCGAGTGCTGCGGTCCAACACGTCATCAAAAAGTCCAGAAGCTGGTGCACCACTGACTTCCCCCAGCCCAGGAAAAACTTGCTTTTAGGTCCTGAACAAAATTTTCCTCATCATCTTTTCATTCACTTCAAGCAAGTATGTGGGAACCTCTCCTTGCCTGAGCAAACATGTGTGCATGCCTCACTTGGCAGGGATGGAGGAGAAAGAATGAATCCTGGTCTAATCCCTGACAGGGCTTCTTAACAGCTCGCTTTAAATTTTATAGCCCTTTTTATAGACAGTGGGAGCGGAGGTCTTTAATGTTCCAGGAGAGCAGAGAAAAACTTTCACTAGGAGAAAATCTGAACCCATTTTACTTATGCATGATTTAGGACCATTTCTATTCAAGGCAGCGCACAAGAGGCCCAAATATTTGCACTTTGTATTAAAGAAGAACTGCCATTCCCAGCTCTTTACAGAAGTAATTTATTTCGATCTCACCTTACCTTGGGGGAAGAAACATTGTAACTCCCAGTTTGTCGAGGAGTCAATAAAACAGCAGCACTGTTATGTGACTGCATTACCACTGCTCACCAAGGCAGTGCTTGGGAAAAGGGAGCAACCCCAAATTTCTCCTCTCAGAGTCCCCTTCTTCATGGGTGCATTTGCACTCATGCATGGGACCTAACTGCAGGAGTTTGACTCTGTTTTTCTCTCCTCTATGTAAGATAAATGTTATTTTTGCTCTGTGAGTGGTATTTTAGCTGATGAGTTAAAAGGAAAGGGAGGTGGGAGCTGTGGTGCAGGGGTAAGGGGTCAAGATGGGCACAGGTGGATGCAGTAGAGCTCCACATTTTTCACACAGCTTCAGGTGAGCTCATTGCATACAGCCCTGCAAAAATCCAGAGAGGACACAGAAGAAGTCAGTAACCTTCATGGACACAATATTGTGACCCTGAAGCAGCCACAAAACAGCCTGGAAGTCAATGCAAGAAAGAGCCAGTCCAGCTCCAGAAAACATGCTTGTAGGGGTGGAGATTGACTAGGTTTTGTTTTTTTCTTGCTGGAAGAAAGCTTCCCTTTTTCATCTCTGTAGCTTTTTCTCTCAAAACAAGCCTATCTGCAAGGGATTTCCATGTGCTTTTTTGTTTATTTGTTTGTTTTCTAGTTTTTTGTTTTGTTTTTTTTTTTTCATTCAGGGGCATGGGCATACCCTGTCCACATACTGGGATCATCTGAAGAAATCCTGAAGGCAATCCCATTCTTGAGATATTAGAGGATGAAACGCAAGAAGTGAAAACCTGTATAAGCAATGGGAGGATAAGAATGGGAGAGCCCAGCCGCTCTCTTGATGGATTCTGCAACACCATCACTCCAGGAAAAATGCAAACAGCTCAAAAAGCAGTCCTGGATTTTTCTGCCCATCATTAAAAACCTGAGTCCTGCCCATCAGACAGTCTATTAACAGTGCTCAGTGGAAGCAGAGAAAGAAAAGGTCCTTTGCAGCAAGCTATTCACATTGCTCTGAGGTTAAAAATGCCTGTGACCCCCAAAGCTTTACGCATTCAGAGATCGGGAGTTCACATGCAGTAAAGGTCTTCAGTACCAGTTAAAGCCCAGAGGTTTTTCTCTTCCTCTTCTTTTAAGATGCAAAGATGGCAAAAGGACCTGGAATTTATTCCCTACACATCACCATAATCAAATAATATGCTAATGCTATTAGCATGGGACCTTGCATGGTAAATGACTTCGACTCATATTCTCTTTCAAAATACTAGAGTTTCATTTAAATTGGTCTCCACAGCAACCAGAAACGGACTGGAATAACGTCAGATAGAAATTTTCATGTCTGGGCATGGCAGACAAGGAATTTTGCATCAGGGACTGGGGGGAGAGTCATGAAGACAGCCTGATCCCATCAGGACTGGCAGGCTTGTGCTGGTCAGCTCTTTCCCAAACACTCAGTGATGACAAGTGCAAGGACAAAATTCACTTGCACATCCAGGAGGACCTCAAAGCATCCTGATGGAAAAGAGAAGACATGATGTGGCTTATGTAGAGCAAATCCTGAGAAGGCTTCCTTGGTCCTCCTCCCCACAGATGCTTTCTAAGTGGCCCCAGGGCACACATGTATGACAACTGGTTTCATTGATGCTCAGTCAGCTCTTGTCTGTTAAACTCAAACCTGGCTGTTTGCAACTGGTCTGAGAGAGCCAAGCTTCTCATCATGGACCACACTCCTGTTACTTTAGGGTTGTACAGGCACAGACCAAGAAGAAAGTGTTACTGGCTTCCCTCTGTTACAAAAGGAAATGCTGCTGCTTCCTTTATCTCAGCTGCTCACAATCTCTCCATGGTAAGCAATAACTCCCATGAGGATCTAGGATGTGAAGGACCTGCAGCGTTCTCTGACCTGCTCCCACCAGCTGATCACATGGTTCTGTCCCATTGAAAACACTCCCCAAACCTGTCTGAAAATGAGCTGAGCTTTGCAATGCCATGGCTGAAAAGCTGCTGGTAAGAAATTAGCTCTAATTTCCCAGGAAAGTGTTTTCTCAGCTGCTGAACTCATCTTCCCTGCACTTGTTTCACTCTGTGGTAACCATTACATCAGCAGGCATGGTGTGATCCTCATCCTGGTTGGGGCTTCTAGACATTCCCCTAATCATAAAGTGAGTATTAGCAACGTGTCCCACAAAAATGTCTTTGAATTCAATGTCAGAAAGTGGGAATCATCTCACTTGAGAATGGCTGAGAGTTCAGGCAATTAAAAGAAAACAACTCTGACCAGTCTTTTGATTCTGTTTGTAATTATCTGGGTTCTGGTGGGTGTTATAACATCTGTACTGGTTTGGCAGGGAGTGGGGAGCGCAGCTTGTGCCAAAGGCAAGAACTGGTGTGGGCTGAAAGCAGTGCAATACTTTGGAGTGGTATTTGCACTCAGAAATATGGGGCCAGCAGCTCCTCCCACAAGCGATTTTGCGTTAGGGTCAGTTCCAGTAGTGTCCCTGTCCCCACATTCCCCATCCACCATGGCTTGTGCCCCTGTGGGACCACCCCAAGAAAGAGCTGAGATGCAGCTGGGCTGGAGTCTTTACTCCCACTGGGCTTAACATCCTGGTAGACTTTGGTCAACATCAGCTCAGTTCCATCTTATGTTCTGATCTTCCTCTTCCCTGTGCATGAGTGTTTCCACCTGGACACCCTCCATCTCACCGGCACATCTGGTCATGCACAAGCAAGTCTCTCCCCACTGGATATTTCTGCACTGAGAAGCAGAGCAAACTCCCAGCATGGATGTTGCTGTTTGAACCCTGTGCACTAAAGGACAGGCTGGTTTTGTGGTTATTTTTAACACACAGCAGCAGTAGAGCTGTGTTTGGTGGAGCAATGGAGCATAATGTAGAGCTTGAGGTCCTCAGAAGACTTGGATAGGGCAGACTTATCACAATCTCCTTCACAGTTACAGTTTTGGATTTTGGCATTGATCACCTGACTTGGGTACAAAACATCCACTGGCATCCAAAGACCAGAGCAAACCATCCCTGCTCTGATTCTTGCTCATGGGTTGAGAACCATCCCATGGGCTTACTCAGCCTTTCCTCACCCTCCTCTTCCTTGCTCAAACCAGATCACAGTGTGGTAGGTGAGCCCATTCTTAAAAGCCAGAAGCAGCAGGTGACATCACCCCCCTTGCAGCTCACCCAGCCTTGCACCCACCACAGCTGGAACCAGCAGCCAGAGCAAAATCCACATCTTCTTGCCCGGTGGTTCACCCAGTGCTTTGCACTTGGCTTAGGGCCAGCTGGAAATCTTATGACATCGTCCAGCTGGAAAACACCATTTAATCAAAATAGGAGCTTGCCAAGGGATCATTTGAAGCCAGAAATTACATGAAAACTTCAGAGGATAAAAGTGAATTTTAAGTAAAAAGGGAGAAGGTCAAGGTATTTCAATTCATTCTCATCAGAGTGGATAATTTTTGGGGGGCAGATTGCCACTCTTTGACTGAAAATCATCATCGTGTGCTTTTTAGATGTGAAAGTGCAATTCTTGTTTTTTCCTGAAATTCATTCAAATTCAGAATGAAAAGGTGTGAATCAAAATCAGCACTGAAAGAGTATGAAAATGAATACCAGAGGGAGTGAAAAAGAAGATGCTGAATTTTCACTGCCTTTGAAAGGGAGTTTGTTTTGGGCTTGTCACCTGCTCCACTGGTACATAATGCAAAGACAGCATTTCCCCAGATTGCTCTGACTCCATATGGGCAACTTCTGAGCATTCCTTCTTCCTCACAGGGGTGGGATTTATTTAATTTTTGATTTTAATTACTGATGTGACACATGTCTGAACTTAGTGTATTTGGCTGCTGAGACAGATCTGGGTGAGATCCATCTTCATCCTTCATCTATGGGATGAAAAGTGGAATGGTGACAAATACACAATACATTAGACCCATTTCTCTCCAGAGATGGTGGGAAGAACTAGCCAGGATATAATGGCTTTTGGCTACGACCATGGGAATGCAGGGACTGCTGGGACCAGACCAGACTGGAAGCTAGCCTGCTCCAATCTCCCAACCACAACTGCTCTGGAGACAGCCGAGAACTTCACAGGGATCACTCATGCAGCAATGCACCCGCAGGGAAAACCTATTTGTGCGTCACCTCATCACTCATAAACCTTATTAAAGCAAATATTTTAACTTATCTAACATGACTGAGTGCAGTCATGGCAGCACTAATTCTTTGAGCCACTTTATCTGCAGAACAAGCCACTGCGTCATACAGCTCTGTGAACACAGGGCTGGCCTTCCCTTCAGATGGCACCACAAGACACCAGACCAGTAGCATGTGCTCTCACCACTGAGATGTGAGTGGATTTTTTTGTACACAAAGCTCTGTTTGCCCTGGACTTGGACAGCATAGATTTACCTCCATAAATATGTTACTGGCAGGCAGAGGACAGGGTGGTCCTTCCAACATTGTGCCAAAGAAACTCAAAGCATTTCTGAGTCTGTACTCTTGAGTTCTTCTTAGAGGTAGAAGAAATGGTGGAAGTGAGTTTCTGGACTCACAACAGGACCCCAGATGCTCAGAAGGAGCTATGTTGATGCCAAAGAGGAGATATAACGGTATTTAAAAACCATAATAAAGCTGTAAAAGCATCGATGGGCTTCAAATAAAAATCACAAATCCATCCCCTTTTCTTAGAATCACAGGGATGAGGAAAAGCCACAAGAGTCAATAAACTGGGATTGAGATACCTAAAAAAAAGTAAAAAAAATTAAAAAAAAGGTAAAAAAAAAAAGTAAAAAAAAAGAGTAAAGATTTAAGAGATACCACAGTGCTTTCTGGGAGAAACAATCTTCTGCTCTATCAGGAGTTTCTTTCAGACAAATCTCAAGAGACGAAGGCAGAATTTTCATAGGATCATAGAATGCCTTGGGTTGGGAGGCATCTTAATGACCACCTAATTCCAACTGTGCAACATGGGCAGGGACACCTTCCACTAGACCAGGTTGCTCAGAGCCTCATCCAACCTGGCCCTAAACACTGCCCCATCTGGGCATCCACAGCTTCTCCAAGGAACCTGTGCCAGTGCCTCACCAGCCTCAAGTAAAGAATTTCCTAACATCTAATCTAACTCTATCATCTTTTAGTTTAAAACCCTTCCCCCTTGTCCTATCCTTATCTGCCCATGCAAAAAAATCACTCTCCCTTTTTTTTTAATAAGCTCCCTTTTTGTTTTCAGTTGGAAGACCATGTGTTGACCAGGTTTTGACCCTAACACTAATCATCAAAGCAACCATCAAGCAGCAGAAAGATTCATCACAGAATTTATGGATTTCAAGTGAGTATTTGAAAGACTTCATCATGACTCACTGGAGAGCAATATGAACCATCATGGCAAGCCAGCAAAAATAATTATCATCGTCAAGGCTTTATATCAAGGTTTAGACTGTGCAGAGCACACACAGGCTCGAGGGGAGGGTTTACACATACAGCAATGTCAAGCAAGGTGGTGCCTGGCAGGGCAGGTGATCGGCCGTGAGATGAAGGTGAGGATGGAGCCACAGGCACTACATGATGGAACTACACAGGCACACAGGATGGAACTACAGTTCACTACACTTTCACAGGTGATGAAGTATTTGCAAGTGCCCAGACACCTGCCCAACACTTCAAAAAGAGGGTTCATCGTCAGTTATGGAAAAAAAAAAATAAAGAAAAATACCAATTGCAATGAGTCACTCCAGTTTACTTTCAAAAGCAACGACTTACAAGCACAGGGACAGTTTGGCAGTGAAACGATGGAAGGTAATCATACCAAAACTTGGCACAAGCAGCTGTGCTGGCTGGGATGGGATTAGGTCATGTGGAACCGAGAGAGCACATGATGAAATTTTTGAGGTGAAATGTTATTTTCCATTTTAATAAACAGATATAATGGGCGGCAATCAATCAAAGGTGCTAACAAGTCACATTCCTCGGCATGTGACAAGAAGCCAGCAAGTATGAAAGGAAGCTACATCCCCACTAAGTGCTGACATGAGGTTTAGGTTGGATATTAGGAAAAGGTTTTTTACCCAGAGGGGTGCAGGGGCAGCTACAGCAGGTCAGGATTGTGTCCAGACAGGTTTTGAATATCTCCAAGGATGAAGACTCAGGTTGGTGGGTTTTGTTGGCTTTTTGGGGGGGCTGGACTTTTTTTTCCACACATCTTTAAGAATTTGCTTCATCCTCTGTGGCTTACAGGGATTGTAAGCATGGAAAAATGGCAAAGATGGTCCTTGGATGCCTGGTGGAAACCGTAACTCCCTTCTATGTCTGAATCCCACTGAGAAGCAGCTGGCTGTGTGCAAGTGGGGAACAGAAGAGATACATAACTTATAATTTTCCTGGACAGTCTCATTTTTAAACAGGTTTTCCAGGAGTTGTGACCAAGTGTCCCTTTAAAGACCATTCCCAGCTTGGAGGGAACAGGCACCATCACTGATGTGCCTCAGGCAGCAAATGGCTACAGGCAGGAGAAAAGACGCTCTAACACATCTGTACTGTGCCTCAGTGATGAATCCTTTCAAGCAGAGACTGCCCTTCTGCTCAGTGCTTGTGCAGCACCTGACATAGCAGAAGACATGTTTCTTGGCTACATCTACAATGAGATGTTCCCAGCCTTCCTGGGGGGAGCTGGGCCGTGGAAGGAGGCCGCCCCTGGATCAGGTGTAAGCCCCACAGCCCTAAGCAATTGACAATATTACAGCTCTGGTGTTGTACCACAATACATAAATGTATGTTTGAGGAGCAGGCAGCAATTATAACTGAGGCATAGAAACCATCCAGGGAAGAAATGCTATCTTTACAGATAAAATCAGTAATAAATGCTGCTGCATTCATAAATAAGAATCAGTCTGGAAACAAACCTTGACTGGTGTCATGGAAAGTTCACAGGAATCGACAGCTTCGTGTCTCCTTCCTGCTCCATGTGCCTTCACTTGGAGGCTTTAAAGGCTTTTGAAAGCTTTCCCTTTGCTCAGCCTTGATTTTAATTGGAAATATAAAGCAATACAAACCAGCAAACAAACAGGCATTGGAGTCCAGGAAATGAGAGTCTCTATCTGTCCTGGCTTTTATCAGGTTTTACAAAGCAGTGCACAGGGCATATTAAACCATGTCCCTCTCAAAACATTGGAGGGAACAGCAGCAAATATGGAGGTAAGAAATGGGAAATACATTTACCTGGGGGAAAAAAATATTGTCACATTGTGAAAAACTGCCAGAAAATTATTCTTTAAAGAGGTGATTTTTTTCCCTCATCCAACCTGTCTGCACTTGCATTTTGGGGATCTCTGTCCACTGCATTTCCCATGCTGGTTCCTATGTATTGGGAACCACCTGTGGGTCTGTATCCTGCCCTAACACCTGAGAAACTCTGCAGACACAGATTCATGGCAGCTCCATGAATCCCAAAGTGCATGACTGGGGCACATGGGCTACAACAGTCCCAACACCCCTCTGGGAAATACAAACGCAGGCGAATCTGACTGCAAGTTTCCTCTCAGCTGGCTGACACCCAAAAATGCCTCTCTCCCTCAGTTCTGCTCAGACAGTGTCACTTCAAGTCCATCAGCTGTTTTTGTTTCCAAGGGCTTTACATGGTTTTGTTTTTTGATGCACTGCTGATACCGTCTGCCACGCTCATTTTTCCACGGTCAGTAAGTCACCCTAAAAATTCCTCTGTGCCCATTAAACTCACAGAGCTCATCTGACAGGGCTCATAGCCATAAAAGCCAATTACAAAACAAAGAACTATGTTAAATGGGTTTCTGATTCTGGGTGCCAGGCCAGGAGACAGCTCTGTCCAAGGCTGAGATGTGAACTCAGCTTGTCAATCTCTGCTAGGAAACCTGTGTTGGAAAGGCTGGGAAATACTTTTAGCTCTAAAAAAAACCCTCAAACCTCTTGAACTACACATTTCTTCTTTCTCTCCCAGCTCAAATCCCAGCCTCAGCTCAGCTAACCCAGTGGGACTTTGGCAAGGAAAGGGCAGGATTTTCCCCAAAGGCCCCAGTCCTCCAGCTCTGCATTTATCTTCAGAAGAGGCCAGTTGGATACCCTTGAGCTGAGCGCCAGCTGGGAAACAGTCAAGAAGAACCGTTGGTCCTTTTTGAAAGCTGAGCATAAATTTTATTTTCTGCTGGTTGATGGTTTTATTATTTGCAGTGAGATAAGAGCATTTTTTGCCTATAAACCTTGTGCTCCCACAAACAGCTGCATCCTCCGACAGTTCCCATCAGTGCTGGGTATGGTCAAAGGAGGCTCAACAAACACTTATCTTCCAGTGGACTCTCTGGGATGGTAGAGTTATAGGTTTGCAAGCACAAGGCTCAATTATCTTCTGGATTTTTTTTCAGTCTTAAGTATTCAAAATGTCCACAGTCACAATAAAAACATCTAAATAAGAAAATCCTAAAAATTCCTAAATTTCCAAAACGCAAACTGTGAAGAAAGTCTTGGTCCAAGCATTGCAAATGTCAGAGATTTGATTACATCAGATGCCCTGAAGCCAGAGGCTTGGTTTTCTAATCGTGTGGATACCTTAAGACCTTTTCCCTTGCTAAAACCCTCTGCATCCTTGCCTCAGTCCTTTTCCTGGCACCTATATGGACAGGAGACTTCCTCTTGGTATCAAGGACAGTGACCACCACAGCACTGCAGTGTTGACACTGGTCCTGCCGTGTTTCTGAGAACCCAGAAGAGCTGAAGAGCAGAGTACAGCAAGGGAACTAAGGTATGGAAGAATAGCAGGGGCTGATCATTGTCTGGTGCAAATGAAATTATGAAAATGAAATCATTGAAGATCCAGCTTGATAGCAAAGGCCTTGATAGCAATCCTGAGACAGGTGGGGGTGAGTTTTAGGAGAAAGTGGACAGTTGAGCTCATCAGTCCTAATTCCTTGGAGAACCAAGGGAAAGAAATGGCCACTTTCAGGGTGCAAATGATTAGCCTCATTCTAGGCATATTTTTTAATTTTCTCCCTAGAACTGGACAGATTACAACCACCCAAACATGTCTCACTCTTAGCGGCATCAGTTCCCTCTCCAAACTGCCAGGGGAATCACAGCAAGGACACCCTGACCAGCTGGTAGAGA
Source organism: Pseudopodoces humilis (assembly GCF_049639895.1). Classification (NCBI taxonomy): domain Eukaryota; kingdom Metazoa; phylum Chordata; class Aves; order Passeriformes; family Paridae; genus Pseudopodoces; species Pseudopodoces humilis. Next base: position 84,719,628 of record NC_142201.1, on the reverse strand, counting down.
TCAGCAAGGATCTCTCCCTGCTTCTGTCTTCTAGGAAGCAAATTCGAGGTCATTAGTGGTGCTCTGCTCTTCAGCAGACTCATCAGTACCTCAACTAGTTTATCTCCAGAGGGAAAGAGGGAAAAAAGGGGGAAAAAGACAGCATGCAGTTAACTGCTCTCAATCCGCTCCTTTGTGCCAATACCACTCCATCTCCGGTATTGTTTACACAGAAATAAAAGCTGAATAGTGTCAGATCTTAAAATAACTTGCTGTTTGTGGAGCAGGAAAACCAGGGTCAGGGAAGTTTGGAACAAATTTAAAGTGGCAGGAAGGCTAAGGAATGAACTGTGACTTTGGCAAGAAGGTGCCTGCATGCACCTGAAGTTTAACCATGAGCCTGGTGCAAAGTGTGTTAGTGTCACCAGGTCTCCCCCACCTATTCCAGCGAGGCTGGGTCAAACCTGGGGCTGAGATATGACATCTGCATTTGTCCTCCAGAGTCAATCTGCAGCCACAGCTGTTTCCCTTGTTAGGAACACTCACAAAATGGAAGGAAAGGATGAGGCGGTTCTGATCCAAATGCCCCTGAGGTGTGCAACCAGTGGATCTGTATGGGACATAGGTGTTTTAAAAGAAGGAGCTCCTTGACACTGAGTGCTGAAAGTATTGATGGGAGCACAGAGGAAAAGCCTGCATCTGCATGTATGGGTGGAGAGCAGGTCAGAGTACAGGGCTCAAAGCTCCACATTCCTGTCCCAACACAAGCCACCTCCAAGTCACAAATGGGGCAGGGGACATTAGGTCTTTGGGTAGGTGAACAAACATGGAAAAGTGAGTTCAAACCTGGAGAGAATCCAACCAGATATGGCCTGTCCATCCCATTGTGTTGTCAAGCTCAACTCAAACATACTCTTGTTCATTGCTTCTTGTACTGTCTGCCAACAGTGTACAACTCACACTAGGCTTAAAGATGGAGTCAAGACCAATTGACTTGTGCCAACAGAAGCGAAAAAGTCAAGGGGTACAAGGGGGAATAAATTTAAACTGACAGGGGGCAGGTTTAAATTACATATTAGGAAGAAATCCTTTCCTGTGAGGGTGGTGAGACACTGGCACAGGTTGCTCAGAGAAGTTGTGGATGCCCCATCCCTGTAAGTGTTCAAGGCCAGCTTGGATGGGGCTTTGAGCAACCTGGTCTAGTGGAAGGTGTCTCTGCCCATGGAGGGGGGTTGGGACTGGATGCTCTTTAGGTCCCCTCCAACCCAAAGCATTCTGTGATTCTAGGAAGCCATGTCCCACTTGAGGGCACAAGGATCCACAAGGGGCTGCCTGCTCCATTGCCCTTAGGTGGCAGCGCTGCCTGCAGATCCCAAAATAACATACAGCAGGACCTGGGTGATGTCAGGGACACAAGGACACCCCCACATATCCCTCCTTGCCCCCAGTTCTCATTCCTCATTCCTCAGCCTTTGCACACTCCCTGGCTGGGCTCTGGGCTTGTAACTCCTCCAGGACACAAGTAGGGAAGGAAGGAGGCATGTGCTAGGCACGATAGCAAGGAAGTTCCTGGTCTTGGGTATTTCCCCTCTGCTTTGGTTCTTCCTGGCTACAGGGCAGGCAGCGGTGACAGGAATGCAGGAACTGTCACTTGTATGTGTTCCCTGGTGCCCTGCTCCTGCATGCAGGGATGGGGAACACTGGACTTGGGAGTGTTTGGGAGAGGTGAGTGGTATACAATGTTCAAACCTGGTTTTACTCTAGCCTTGCAGCCCACAGCCTCTTCACTGAGTTTTGGGCAGCTCCTGTCCTCCCAACAAGTCTTCAGAGGTATCTATGTTGTTTTCTTCTCTCTTTGTTCTCTGTTGGTCCCTCTTGAGCTCCCTTTGTTGGGCAAACACGCAGGCAAACCTGTCTGCAAGGAATCCATGGGGCTGGAGGTGTCACTGGCCTGTCGCTAGGACAAAGATGTTTTCGGGAGAGACGTGAGGAGGGTGCAAGAGCAGCCAGATGGGGTCATAACACAGACTGGCAGGCAACAGGCTGGGGGACAACCAGCCAGCAGCCCATATGGTACCCCTGGCCAAAGCAAGTCAAGTGAGAGCAATAAATTTGCTCTCATGGCCTGGAATGGGGCAACTGGTGGAGGGTCTGGGGCAGAACCAAGCCAAAGAGACCCACACATGTCAAGTGCAGATCTCACCAGTGTGAGCAGAAAGAGACTGGTATCTGCAGGCTGATCCACTAAACTGCTAGAATGAGCAGGTCTGAGTTGAAGGAGGAAGGGAAGACACATCTCCATTAAACTTTAATGCTCAGCCCTGACCCATGTTCAGTGAGACATTGCTGGGTTTGCTGGGGATTGATCCCTGTCATGACACACAGTACCAATGCCAAGCCTCGGAGATGGAGTGGGGAGTTAGCCAGAACCCAGAACCGCCCTGCAGCAATTCCCTGCCAGAAAGCAGAGAAATAAATAAAAGATATTAAGTCCCAGATGATAAAAAAAAAGAAGAAAAAAAAAAAAAGAAGACGACAACATGCCTAGACTGGGTGGGAAAGGCTACTGCTGCCAGACACAACCCATCAGGGCAGGAGCCCAGTGCCATCCTGTTCCCACGCCTTCCTCACCGCCCTCAAGTGAAGGGAGCTTTCAGCTCAGAGCAGGGACATCTACTTACCTGCAAATATTCCTTTCCCTGGTTTCATGTATGGGTTAAACCTCTAGCACAGTGCATTAATGATGTGTGTGAATAAGCTTTTAAACTCCCACCCATGACTGGTCAGCACCCATGAATCCAAGCCCCTGAAAGAGCCTCTTTTCCATGGAGGAGGTAGAAGAGGAGCTCCAGGGAGGTGCTGGTGGTGGCACGGTAAATTGACATAAAGTTAATAAAGTTATTGACTCCTTCAAAATAACTAATCCTTGCATGGGGCCCCTGCAAGGACATGCTCACTGCATGGGTACACACTGTTTTGTGACACATGAAACTACAGGCTACTGTAGCTGCACTGCTGTCATACTAAGGATAGGACAAGGAGGGATTTTGGCTGAAGCGCCAGCTTCAGAAAGGGTTAATGGCACATGAGATATGTTTAGTGGGATTTAGTATTTTTTTTAACTTCAACAAACAAAGCATATGAGAAAATTCAGTTCACAGCTGAGCCCTGGCTGCCTGCCCACTAGGGCAGGGAAAATGCAGATGGTTTGAAATACCCACGCGCTGGCCTTTCTCATGTAGCTTGTGGCCCAGGGTCCCTGGCTAGTCTCTCCCCATTGTATTTGGATCACTCAAGGTGGCAGCAGGGCAAAATGCAGTGTAAAGGCAGCACTGAGACAGGAACAAATCTACTTTCCTTGAGCACGGTTGGCCTCCTCAGACACATAGAGGAGCTGGGATCCTGTGAGGTTCTGCTTGTTCAAAAATAGTAATTAGCTCTCAAAGTAAATATGTGTTAACAGAAACAAAGAGCTTTGCCACAGTCTGGGTAAACACTTTAGAACCAATTTAATTTCCCTTCTCCTGGCAGATGTAATCGTGCTGCTCTGCAATTATTTTCAGGTCGGGGCAGGGAACAAAGTCACCGGGGCGGCTTTGCTGAGCGGCTGCTCCTTGGGACAGCCGGCAGGACCCTCTGCTTCACTGACATTCAGGCCCCTGGGGCTGAAACGAGCTTCCTTCCGCTGAAACAGATGTATAATGCAGCTGGAGATCAGCAAACCAGCAGTGAGCCATAGCATGACATTAAACCGCCCTAAAGTCCAGCCTCCTCCTTAATCCTGAGAGTCCCCCTGTCTAGACAGGACATCAAGGACTAATGTGAAAACCAAGTGACAGAAAATTTACACACTCCCATTGAGCTGCGAACGGAAAGAGGCATCCAAGGGTGTAAATCTGTTTGCCTTTTAATTGTTTTGCCTTTTGGGAGCACGGGAAGCACCTAAGCACGGTCCCACACTGCTGCAGAGGGTTTGCAGCCAGTTTATATCACTGCTTCCAGGTTGCCCATTTGCTTACTAAATCATGCTAAAAAGCCTTTTTACCCTGCCTTTTCCCTACCATCACAGGGAGCTGGTGGAACAGGCTTTTACCCAAACTGCCCCAAAAGCTGATGAGTTTGTCCTCCATCACCGTTGGGTTATAAGCAAACTAGTGACCGACTAGTGGCTGGGGCTCAGCTGATGTGGGGTGTTCCTTCAAAGAGGCAGTAAATCAGCATATGATGGCAACTGTAGTAAATGTGTTTGCCAGTGATGGAGTGTTTCCCTAGCTGAGTACAGCCCAGCTGGGAACAGCCTAGCTGTGGGGCCAGACCCAGCAAGGCTTTTGGGCCAGTACAAAGCAGTCACACACCCAGGAACAAGTACAACCAGAAAAATGTGCACAGTGGCTTCCCTGGAAGTTTCTGATCTTGTTCCACCATGCTGCTTGTCTGCTGGGAGAAGGTTTAGTTAATTAATTGCTACAATTAGCATGGGGCTATTCCTGCCCATGATGGTTACCTTTTCCTCCCCTTTTTTGGTTCATCCAATTACCAACTCCTCCATTCTCCAAGGCACAGACACGTTTGAGGATAAGGGAAGGAAGGTCCAAAAACAAAATGCCAAGTATTGCAAGCTCTGTTTCTACCCAGGAACTGTCTTAATATTGCACAAACTCTTGATCCTCTCCCATCCATCCACTCTTGACTTCAAGGAGGTGATGAAGAGGGAGCACAGCACAGCAGGGTTACAAATATTGCTATGACTGTTTCATTGCCCCCTCCAGATGGCACCTCACGAAGGATGCATGATGAGCTTGTATATGCGAAGATGGACAAGACTCCCAACACCCATCAGGCTCCAATGATCCCTCAACTTCTCCATCCAGCCTCAGGCCATGGGTTCTTCAAATGAGCATTACTCGCTTTGAGAAATGATTTATTTGGCATTACTTAGCAGGGATGGTGAAGGAAAGGTGAGCATGGGGTCACTGCTTAGGCAAGGACCGAAGTGAAGCACTGGCCCTGAATAATTCATGCTCCCTCTCTGCTGCAGCATCTGGACACATCTGCTGCATTTGCTATTGCAGGCTTTTTCTTGGCTTACTCAGAAAATCACACTTTGGCAGCTGGGTACTGTTTCAAGTGGGTACTTTCCCTACAGTGTTAACGAGCTGTGATTCTGTTACAAATAGGGATTTTTGTTCCTCTTTTGCTGATGTCACTTCATGATCCTGCAGGGAATAGTGCTTGGATCTCTGCAGCCTGATGATCCCTGTGTGCCCTTTGGGACAGATGTACTTGCAAGCGGGAGATTGTTTTTCCTTTTGCTGCCCAGATTTATATTTCACTGAAGTCCCGTATCGATCCTCTGCTGCTGGGCTGAAAGCTCATTTTACTAAATGAGAAGAAAAACAGTTCCCCCAGCTGAACACAGGCAAAATGGAAAATCCTGCAACGAAACAGCCCCTAAAAAAGGGGCCTGAACAATTTTGCTGAACCTCGAGGGCTGTGCTGCTGACATTGGAACGGTATGTAATTTATTTAGCCTGACCTTTCCCTGAAAGACCTGACTGGCGACGTTATCAAGGATCCTCTCTGCCACTTGTGCACCCATTGCCAAGGTGACATCCTGTTTCATGCGTCAGTCAGGGAAGATCGCATCCGCGCTGCTGCGATGCTTTGTTTGCTGTCCTGCCTGACAAGCTCTTGGCAGGGTTTCAACTCCTGCGGATGGCAGCTGCTCCATGAGGGACCAAAACAGATTCGAGCTGGATGCTATTATAACGAATTTCATGTAGACACAGCACAGGCCTGCAGTCCCTTGGATGAAACTGGACCATGGATGAGGTGAAGCAAAGGTAGCCAGAGGTGCTACCAGGTATAATGGGATGGGCAGGGGACTGCAGAGCTGCACCCCAGGCTCACTCCCCCAATCCCATCTCACTCGGGATTTATGTGCGCCCTTGAGAGCTGGGAAAGCAGAGGCAGCTCAGCAGTGCTTAATGCAGAGGCTTGCCCAAGTGCAGCGGAGGAGCACAAGTCAGACAATAGGTCCCCTCACTGCACATCAGCTACTTGGAGTTTTCCTTCCCCCTTCCCAATGCTTTCCCTGAGGGTCCCAGGAAGAGATGGGGATGCAGCTGAAGGGAGGATGTCTGTCCTCCACATGAGAGCCTGCCAGCAGTGGGGACAACTGCAGTGGAGAGGAAAATGGTCCCAGTAAAGCTTCTCCCCCTACTCCATCAAGGGACTGAAACCCCTGAGCAAGGGGGATTTTCACTGCTGGTTTCCACCACTCTCAAAGGGGATTTTGATGATGGATAGGGACAAAGGCTGCAACTAAAAAAGTCCCCAAACACCACCAATTTCTTGTTAGAGACTGAAGGGTCTATAATTATGGAGGGTAAAAATGATTGGCTCTCACAGTATCCAAGCTCTTCAGATGTCAAAGGCAGGAAGGCTTATGAAAGTTTCCCACATGTCCATGCATTTCCCACTTAGCCCTCCCAGCCTTGTGGCAGGCTGCACCACCCTCCTACAGGTCTGATCTGAAAGAGCACCTGGGCCCACTGGGAGGACAGGAGAGAAGATGCTCTTAGGCATGGACCTGTCTCTCATGGTACCTGTGTTCTCCTCGGACTGGTTGAAGCCACAGATCTGGCAGATGCTGCGAACCCATTTGTTCATGTCGTCCTCAGTCTCAGCCACCAGGTAGAAGGTCCTGTCACTCGTCTTGATGTCGAAGATGTAGCTGTCTTGCAGCTCCTTCTTGTTGAAGGTGAGGCCCGCGTCCACCTGCTCGCAGAAATTGAGGTTGATGACACGCAAAGGTTTCTTGGAGTGGTCATTTTTGTAGTACTCCAGGACATCGGGGTCACCACTCATCCGACCGCTGCGCAGGACGAACCAGCGTTTCTTCCATGCCTGAAACCAAGACAAGAACAAGCATGAACCCCACTGCTCAATCTGTGAGAGCGAAAAGCCACTGCTAGGCACAGGGTGACAGAGGGACATGACCTGACTTATCCACCATGGGGTTCTCTGGGATGACGCTCAGGCATACCTGCAAGACTCAGTTCCTCAGTTTGATACTAAAATCCAGGAGAATTAAATACTGAACTAGCATCACAGCATAAGATGATCCCAAAAGGTGCCAGTCTTGAGGCTCAGAGGAACCTTGCTTCTACCCTACAGCCCAGACGTGCTTCCAGAACCCAAATGCCGTTCTGTCTGTGCTGTGGGATAATCTGTGCAGTGGCATTACCGAGTGTCACAATGCCAAAATGCCTCGCAGCAGCTCAGGGGAACTGAGGCACTCCGGATGTAGCACCCTGAGTGTCCTAACCTTCAGATAAACCCCTGACAGCATCATAGGATGTGTCTGCAGATACTGACCATGCCAATCTCTGTTCAAATGCCAGGAGAGAAAGACTAATAAAACCAAAGGAGAGCTGGTTTGTTTTTCAAATATCAGGAATAATGCCAGGGAGACCCATGGAGATTCCCAGCTTCATTTGTTTTTCAGCATCCTCTGCTCCCTGGCACATGGGTAACTCCTTAGCAAAGGAAAAGGTTATCATTGATTCTTCCAAGCACTGCTGACGGCGGCCCCCAGCCAAACTACCCGCAGAATGGACTCTGGGGATTGCGGAGTTTGAAGCTAACCAGCAAAACAAATGTCAGCCATCAGCCCTGGCCCTGAGAGCTTCAGCCCTGCTTCCCTCCCCATGCCAGACACAGTTGGGAGACCACAGGAGGGGGAATAGCCACAAGAATAACATGTTAAAGGCTAAAACTGAGGGAAAATTGTGCAGGTGTAACCCCCTATCCCATGAGGTGAGCAGAGTGTTTCTCTGGGGTGAGTGAGGATCATGGCACTTGTGTGAGGGATGAATGGGGTTGAGGAACCACCTTGAGCTCCTCCCTTTTGCAGAACTATGTTCCCTTGCAGAGGCCTCAGCTCCCATGGCCTAGGGAAGGCAAGGATTACATCTAAGTGTCGTCCTTAAAACAGCTTTTTCAGGCTGTCTTTGAAGGCAGCAAAGGTTTGAGCGGTGCATGTGGATAAGCATGATGTGAATTATGATCAGTGCTCCTGTATTACCTGACAAAGACCTCAGTTTGTACCAGAGGATGTCAAAGGAGTGGATGTGATCCCCGCCATCCTGCCCTGGCTCTGGACAGTGGTGCTTTTTAAATGAGACTTACCTTTTTTATATTTTATATTTTATATTTTATATTTTATATTTTATATTTTATATTTTATATTTTATATTTTATATTTTATATATAACCAGAGTTCTGATGATTATAAGAGGTTGGGTTATGAGGAAGCACACGATACTTTTAAGAAGGAAGAACAAACACCTTTAGTGACCCAAGAGAGGCACCAAGGCAAGCAGTGTGCTGGGTCCCTCATGATGCTCCCTGGGTGCTGACCACAAGCTCTACATACTGGTGATGGACACGTGCTAGATCTCAGCCAGCCAACTGCACCAGAATCCCACAATTTTGGAGAATTTTGTGGCTGAAATAATGGTAAGAAACTCTTGTGGTGTTTTCCCTGAACAGTCTGATTCAGACCCTACTTCTCAAAAGCTTAAAAATAGCTTTTGTTAGTGTCTTTGAGATTTGTAATCAAATTAGTTTTGCACTAATTCTCAAAACGGCTCCTGGTGCCAGGAAAGCAACTTCAGTGCAATCTTCCAAAGGCAGTGAAGCAGCAAATTGCTTAGCAAGAGGACGTGCAAGGCTAGCAGATTTTGGCTTAATCTCACCCACTTCTCATCAAAATGGCTGTTTTTGAGTGACAAAATAGACACAGTGGAGCTGTGTCCATCAGGGAGGGCAAAAACCAATTTCACCAGGCAGCAGTAATAATTTACTAGTCCATCTCCTCAAAATGGATCACCCAAATCATTGGGAAAGAAACCCATGAACATTTTTTTCCTAGTTCTAGGTGGTAAATGTACCGTTAGCTTCTTCCTGTTCACACTTGAGTAATTTCTTTGCAGCCACCTAAGACAGGGGCACACATGAGTGAGGGGACTGCAAGAAGATGGAGTTGTGCAACCACATGGACCAGCACCTGAATGCAGACATCCAGCACTGGTTCTTGCTGCTTGGCTTGTTGCTTTCCAACCATCTACAGCCTCCCTTCATGGCTCAGACACTGCATAACAAAACCCACTAAGTGCAGAAACTAGACACTGGAATTTAGAGTTTCCATGGAAAAAGCAGGAGGAAATGCTGCAAGCAACAAAAATGATGCTACCACGACATCTCTTTTTATCACCAGTGTGAGAACCACAACTCCTCCAATTCTCTTTGGTCTGTCTGGTAGCAATGAAAGGCACCACACAGTCAAGATCTGGCAGAGCGGAGAGTGTAACACACAGAGTCTGGTTGTTTTGGGTAAGTTTTAATACAGGCAAGTTGTGAAAGAATTGGTCTTGCAGGCATAACGTTTCTTGGAAAGCTTCAGGAGGTGGAGTATCATTGGAGGGTGGGACCACTGGACAGGGCAGGAGTCCCACAGGCCTGGGTGTGGTGCCCATCCCTGTGGTGCCCTCCTGATGATAAAGAGTTACTGGTGCTCTTCTAATACAGCTTCTGACCCAGAAAAAGAGCTCATGGCAGCAGTCTAAGGAGTGCCTGTCCTGGACAGGTGGCTGCAGGCAGCACAGCTGGAGGCATCTCCCACCACACTTCCCTGCAGCAGGACCAGCTGTTCCTGCCTCCTAAGATCGGCTTCCAAGCCAAAGGAATGAGCAATGATTGCTAGAAGAGAATGGAAGCAAACAGTAAAGAAATAGATAGGAACCTCCTTATTTTTGTGGGCATTTTCTCTGAATTTTTGAGTGCTGGGCTCAGCAAGCATATTTTAATTCTTCCCTGTGGATTTGCTGTGGCTTTATTGGGACCAGGGCTCAGCTTGTGCTTGCCAGGCTGTGGCTGCTCTTGGGGCATTTTTTGTCACTAACACAGCTTGCTTCAACACGTCACTACATGCAGCAAAGGATATGCAGTATGCAGCATGTGGCTCATCCTCCTGGGACACTTATTTCCCCATTCAAAGCTACCAATACCATACAAATATTCTACATTTAGGCTTCCCTAGGATAACACCTTCCTGCAAAAGAGTGATTTAAGGGTCTACTGAACAGCAGCTATGACAGCAGTAAGATGTACAGGATCCATATGTGCACGGCAATCTTACCTGATGCCAAACCTGGGGAGGATGCAACTCCATGTGAGCCTACATACTCTTTCCAAGACCACCTTCTTCCAGCATGAGGCTGTGATGGCCAAGAAGCATCTCATCCTCCACCTGAATTGTCCTTCTCTGCTTATTTCTACCTCTTTATAGGTCTTTTGAAGACCCTGTTGCCATCAGTCTCCTCCTGCCAAAACACTGTGCCTCCCTGACACGTGTTGTGAGCCAAGGGCTGTGTTTATTTAACAGCTTTACAATGTTGAGAGGCCAAAAGCTTAACAGCCATAAAATGCTGCTTTGCAGCACAAATTTCCAGCTGTGTGGTCCTTCGCCGGCATCAGGTTCTTTCACGGTTAAATTACGGCTGCCAAAGGCCCTTAATATCACTGACAAATATTTTGACACTTGGCAAGTACTTCTTTTAAAGACTTGTTTGTTAAAAAAAGTGCCCATCATGCTCCTGTTGTGATATGAATTCTCCCTGGGCACTGAGAATTGTGGCCGCTGCTCAATTTTTTTCCCCCTCAATAGTGCCGTGGCAAAGTTAAATTTTACAAAACGTAACTCTTTCCAGCTGGATGCTACCTGGAGCTGGCTGTTTTATGGAGAGCTGGGCTGGCAGAGGTGAGGCAGTGCTGCTGGGTTCACTGGCTGAGTGTATTTAGCAAGGATGTTCAGGGGGGCTCAGGCAGTGGTTGGGACCCTTCCTGTTCCACCTGCTGGGTGAGGAACCAGAAGAGCAAAACCAAACAGGTGTCTGCTCTTGAGCAACGGAGATGCTGCCATGGGTGGTGGGAGATACCACCCCAGCACTCCAGGAGTGAGGTCCCTCATGTCCCCTGTGGCTGTCCTGGTGGTGCAATGCTGTGACAGAGCTGGTGGCATCAGGGCTGAGAGCTCAGAGAATCTGGGGCCTCCAAGTGCCTAAAAATCCAAATGCTTTGACTGACAGCCCAGAGAGAGGATTTATTAACTATGGTTATAGTGAGGGACATTTGGACAGCTTCCTCTCTGCTGCCCTGTTCTCTGCAAAGTGAACACAGAGATCCAGCCTATACACTGTTTCAGATAAAAAGAAAAGAGGTGAGGAAAATAATAAAGTGTCAGTAAAGCCAGGTATCCGTTGCTGGGGAACTTGCCAAGTGCCACAATTGTGAGAAGGAATCAAACAGAGACAACAAGGAGAGTTGGCTCTTGGTGGGGCCTCTAGGAGTGGCCCACCCAGTATTATCTAAGCTCCAAAGTGAGGAGTTTGAAACCGTCAGAGACTGTTAGCTTTGGGTTGAAAGGGATGTTCTCTCAATTAGGATCAACTTCTGAGCCACATCTCTCTAATCTGAAATATTAATATTTTTATCACCACACCCTTATAGCACATATAGGGAGAAAGAAGAGAAGAGAAGAGAAGAGAAGAGAAGAGAAGAGAAGAGAAGAGAAGAGAAGAGAAGAGAAGAGAAGAGAAGAGAAGAGAAGAGAAGAGAAGAGAAGAGAAGAGAAGAGAAGAGAAGAGAAGAGAAGAGAAGAGAAGAGAAGAGAAGAGAAGAGAAGAGAAGAGAAGAGAAGAGAACCTGTTATATCCCAGGAAATCTCTCTGTCCTGTTCCTTCTCCCCCTGACACAACCTCATGCCCACCAGCACTGCACACCAGCCATGTGAAATAAACCTTCCAAAATCTGATCTGACACAAATCACAGGATTTAATCCAAGCTGGCAGGCAGGATGTGCGACCTAGCCATGACATCAGGCCAATTTCTCACACCAAGATGAAGCTGAGGACTGAGTGATTCAAGCAGGAAACCCCACAGCAGGGCAAGCAGGTGCTAGTGTCCCAGATTTGCCCAGAACCAGAGAGGCCCGGGGTGCAGGATGGCTCGTGTCATTGCCCCTGCGGCCACTAGTTGCCAGTGGGGGTGCCACCACATCCACAGAAAGCCATGAGTCTGTCCCAGCCACACAGTTTTCACTCTGCAGTGCAGATTAGTCTTGCACCCCACTGAGCATGTTCTCCCCCTGGCTCCTGGCACATCTGGTGTGGCAGAGAGGAGTTCACACTTCAGGAGCACGTGTGAAAGACTACAACACCTGGAAAGGTCTCATTGTTCTTCCTGGTCACCATGCCACCTTGATATCCCAACCAGGCCGCCACCACTTTGGCCAACCTGGCAAGATCACCCCTGGGAAAAGGGGATAGAGATGATGTGGGTATGCTGAGAGCATGTTTCAGGGGGCTTGGGTCCTTCAGTGGTGCTACTGTTTTTGCCATCTGCAACAATTACAGCTGTTGGACTGTGTAACCCCGTGCTGGGGTGGATCCCGTCCTGCCCACCCCTCCCCAAAGCCCTGCAGCAGGAACAGGGTCCCCTATTGTGGCTGGTGCTACCAGCATCAGCAAGCAAAGCTCCGTACAGGAGGATTCTAGAATAACCTCCTGGTGACCTGTATAATAATGTTGTCTTCCTCTGTGTCCCTGGGGGCTTTTTAACTCGTCTGATGGACAGGAGGATGCTGGTTTTATTATTCATGCAAGAACACCTCTCCCCTCCGTGTGTTAGTGTTAACTCAAAGGAAATGTGGCTTGGAAGTAGATTTGTAAGCAGCAAGAAAAGCCCCCTCTGTCTGTGCAGGTAATGCTTGTGCTGTCTGATCGCTCTCACATAGCCCCAGTGTCCCCAATTCCCAGAACAAACAGGAGCTCCCTGAGCCCCACTCCTGCTCTTCCAAATCCCCCTGTGGCTCTCCTTGCCCACTGCCTGCTCACAGCACCTTTCCACGTGATGCTTGGGACAGATCCCAACCCCATGCCTGGCACCCTTGGAAGGGATGGAGACTGTTCCCTGCTAATCAGGCTCCAGCCGTGGCCGAGTTCACGGTGGGTTCATTATCAGCAGCGCTTTGGGGGAGCCGTGATTGGCAGCGCTAATAACACCACGCTGCAGCTGCAAGAGCCTGCGGGGCACGGGAACCTTGCTGGGGTACAAAGAGGCTCTTCCTAGCTGGGGAACAGAGGGAAGGTGATGCAGAAACCTCCCCCCCCCCAACCCAGTGTACATCTCAGGCTGTCAAACTGACCTTCCCTCCTGGGATTTTTTTTTTTTGTCCACTCCTGGAGGTGTAATTAGGCTTCAGAGCACACACCGAATCACTGCATGTGACATCCACCCAAGGGGAGCAGAGCCAGCAGGAAACGTCCTGCACCGAGCATCACTCACAGCTGGGTGAGAGGGGGTTTCAAGAAGGTGAGGCACAAACACAAGCTAAAGCCTATTTATTTTTAAGATCATTAAAAAAAACCATAAGCTTCATAAAAAGCTGAAGATGTTTGCTACCAGGGAAGGAAGGGTGTGGGATGGCTCGGAGCTACAGGTACACTGGTGTGAGCTGGAGGACCCGCTCCCCACCTCCACTCTCTGTGAGTGGGATGAGCAACACAGCAGTGACACAATGTGGAAAGCACTTCCCTTCCTATTTATTTAACCTGAGTTCTCCGGTTGGAAAGATTTCAGTAGCTTTGTGCTGCATGGTCAATCTTAGGAAAATAAAGATTTCTCTCAGGGATGTGAGGGCACTGACAGCATTTCTGAAAGGATGCTGGACCTGATTAAGGATGGGATAGAAAAACAAAATACCAAATAGTGAGGCTGTACTTAAATCACCAGACAAGCTGTGACTGTCTGAGAATAAAGGACATGGGAACCTCTGGGAGATCCAGGAGTGTTCCTGTCTGGAGGGTGTAGAAAGGATGGACCCAAATCTACTGAGAGAAGCATGGGGATAGTATGAGATGCAATGGAAAAGTCTCATTAGATGTAAGGAAAAGGCTTCAAAATGAGAGGAAGAACAACAAAAAACCCAGATGGGGTGTTGTCCATTTTTGGAGATATTCAGAACCTGCCTGGACAAGACCAGGAGTAGCATGATTTACCTCCAGACTTGGCCGTAACTTCAAGCTAGACCTGCCTTGAGTGAGAGTTGGTTCAGAGACTTCCAAAGGTCTCATCCAACCTCAGTTATCTCCAAATCTAAATTACTCTTCCAAAATCAGGACCACTCCTGGTGAAGAGTGTTGAACTTGTCAGATGGAAACCTGATGAGACCACTCAGACTCTGAGAACCGATGTGGGACCACTGCAGCCACGCATTGCACATCCACCCACAGCATTTAGCATAGTAATGGACTGCACTGGCATTTTTCAGCTCTCATTGACTGAAGCAACCTTTTCTGGGAAATTCCTTCTGCTGAAAGCTGGATGGCACCTTTGCAAGTGGGAAGGTGCTAGGAAAGCAAGGGGTTCACAGGAAGAACCTGGAGCCTGGCTCTTGCCTCAGGCTGGCTGTGAATGGTGCATGTGCAGAGCCTCCAGTGCATTCCTGCCGCTGTGCATGGATTTTGTTATCTGGAATTATTTCCTGCTATTCAGCCCTGTTCTGTATTCCACTCTGTTATTCCTAGCTGAAATCTCTCCCACCGCCCTGCCAGGGCACATCCTTTGTGGGGTACTGGAGCAGGACCCAGAGGAGGTGCAGGCAGGTGGGTGGGTGTGGGATAGACAGAGCCAGTGGCTCCCTGAAGATCTACAGGATACCCAGGCTTGTACTTTGTGGCCTCTTGGAAGGACACGGAGCTGCAACAACCAAACAGGATGTCCCGGCCGCCTATGAGGTGATATTTCACTTATCACATATGTTATGATACTACAGACATAGATACTTGATGTGATGCACATCAAGGCTGCTGCTCTCCAAGTCTGTTTGTAAAACCCAGCTGCCACTGCTGGCTACACTCAACCCCACGCTCAAGAGCCAACCAACCCAGCAGAGCAAGTCAGCCTGGGCCGTGTGAGCACACCTAGAGCAAGAGCAGAGTTTAGTTTTCTTTTTCAACTTTGGGTTTCTGGAAGCAAAAGCAAACTGTTCAGAGATTTTTTTCCCTCCTGAGACTGTGGTATCAGTCTCTGATAAGAGCTTTCCCGGCTGTTACACAAGCAGGGCTGGACATGGGAACGCAGCATGAATAAATGACTTGGAGCAAAGCATTTTGATAACCGAGTTTTTCTAGCTTTCTGGCCTCTGCAAGATCAAAATAAATTCCTCAGCACTGTCAGCAATTTCCCTTCCCTCAGTCCTAGCTTTGGGCTACCTTGAATTCCTACCCTCACTGCCCAGAGAAGCTGTGCATGTCCCGTCCCTGGAAGTGTTCCAGGTCAGGCTGGATGGGGCTCAGAAGTCTAGTGAAGGTGTCCCTGCCTGTGGCAGAGAGGTTGGAACAGGATGATCTTCAAGGTACCTTCCAACCCAAACCATTCTGTGATTCTGTGAACAGGGATCTGCTGCTTCCAAAAGCACCCATTCTGTGCTGGCAGGAGCCAGTTTCTGCCCCAGGCTGGCAAATGTACACCAGCCTCTGCTCACAAAAAGCTCCTGGCACAGATGCCTCATTCCATGAGTGCCCAGTTAGGAGCATCATGAGATAAAACAGCACTGCACATGTCCCCTCTGCCTTCTCCTGGAGATTGTGGCTGCTCTCCCACCCTGTCACCTCTTGCCAGCCCTCTGTGACCCAGGAAGATGCTCAAGAGAGGATGAGGTTTACTTTCACCAGGCTTGGGCTTGGCTGAGAGAAAATTTCCAGGCAAGGCATTGAATTTTGGGGTTTCTTTTGTCCCACGCCCATGAGCATCCATGAGACCCAGAGAGAGACAGGGAAGGGACTGCTATCTATTCCCTTTCAGCAAACCCTTTTCAAGCTGTAAACACTTCTTGTGTTTCAAAGCAAGGCTGAATTAAAGCAGCGCTTCTGAACAAATAAAAGAATCTGAAAAAGCCAATTTGAGATTTTGTTTTAATCAGTTGGAGATATACATCCATGTCAGCTCTAGCAGTGAATCCCATAATTAAACTGCTGCCCTCAGTTTCTCAGGTGAAGGTGGATGGAAATACAGATGGACTTAGAATTGGATATCAGGAATGATAGGTGTGTCAGGATGCTCTTTCCTTTCCTTGGCACGCTACTTCCTCTGCTTAAAGGCTCCAGAAAAAGCACCTTACAAGGTGATACTGAGACTCTTCTGAGTTTAACAGGCTCTATGCACAGCAAAAAGCACCACCTAATTTGGTTTGGTAGGATGAGCTGGAGATATCATGGGGGTGAAGCTGATAGTAAAGTGTGAGGATGTTTTTCCTGTCATCTAAAGGAGTCTGCCTTGTAGCACAATATTAGGGATAGGCTTGCCTTTCCAGAGATGATTTCTAATTTTAGAAAAGATCTGAGGCTTGTTAATTTTCAGCCACTTTAATGAGCTGTCTCATCGTCTGTAGCCACTTCCAGCTCAACTGTAACAACTCTGCAGCAGGAAAAATTAGCCTGATTTGGCTCATGTTGAACTCACAGTCTGCTAGACAACCCTTTGCACCTCCTCATGGTAGCTGTCTGGGTGGCAGAGCCAACACCACAGCTGCTGGCACAAAGGGGGCAACAAGGACAATCAAAGGGCTGCAATTCCTTGCTTCTCTGCAAGGAACTAGTGAGACAGGTCTGGAAAAGGGTCAGCATAGGAGAGACACTGAGGAAACCAGCAGTGGCAGGGAGAAGGTGAGGGAGATGACCTGCTCACTCTCGCCTAAGACAAGAATGACAGGATATCACAGGAATGTAACAGGAGCCAGGCTTGGGACACACAAAAGGTGACTCCCCTTTGGGCAACACAGTAACGAGCCTGCTGAAGGATGCTCAGGAGCATTCAAGTTTAGCTGGCCCCAGCTGGAGACTGAACAAGGTCACAGAAACAAAATCCCCCCAAAGGTTGCTGAGTGCCACTGAGTGTGATGATGGATGTTTGCAATGGAAACAGTTAACAACAGGGAAAATACTGTGAGGAGAAGGAGGAGGAGGAGGAGGGAGTCTTGACAGCCTAGATGCTGGCTCACTGACCACTGTGCAACACTCCACACTAAAAGGACTTGGGAGTGACCCTCTAGAGATGTTCAAATTGGAAGGGGCAAGGGAGGCAGCACTGTTCACATCGATCCTCATGGCAGAGCTCAACCTTCAGGGTTTCACATGGGTGCTCATGCTTCACTCTGGGAAACGTGGGTGTTTCCCTTTTGGCAAGACAGAGAGGCAGAAGGCTTTGAAGCCAAACACATTAAATGTGGGCAAAAAAGAGAAATGGAGCCAAAAGTTGCTATGAGAAAGACAGCTCTGTGGAGATCAGCACCAATGGCACTCACCCCTCAGCTGGATTCTCAAGGTTTAGTTGATTTTTGAGCATCAGGTTCATTCCTGCAGCTTGAAAGGGCAGCTGAATGAGCGGATTCCCTGGTGCTTCATAACATGTAAGCTTGTGTGAAAGCCTTTCTTTAGCTAAAAATGATTTCTCCCCTCTTCCAGCTCACCCTTTTGGATGAAACTCATGGAGACTTAATTATCTCATCCTTCTGTCAAGCCTCTCTGAGACCAGCTAGGGGTTTACTGGTTTCCAGGAGACGCTCACAGAAAGCACATGAACACACAGAGACTTCCCAAGGCTCTCCCTCAGCCCTGCCAGCTCACAGCCCTGCCCACTGCTCTCCTGACAGGCACTGCTCAGGCAGTCAGGCTAACGGGTTGGAGGGCAGTGGGGGATAATTCAGGGAACACATGGGGACAGCCCTAAATCTGCACCATGCAAGGGTCCAGATCTCACCTGTTGCACAGCTGGTTGAGGGTGGCCAGCTAAAAAATTGCTGGTTTCAAGCCTGCTACAGTGAGGTACATCTTTCCAGATGTGCCCAACAGCCAAACATCTGTCAGTGACAGCACTTGGATGGGGTCTGTGTTGAATCCTCACAACACCTCCAGTTCCACAACCCTGTGCCTACAAAAGGAAATTTTCTCCAAGTTCCCCCATACCTGTGAGAATCACAGATCCAGGCAGTTCAGGACTCCTAAGGTCCTTTCCAACCTGAATTATTCTGATTGTAAACTGATTTCTTTTATATTATAAGCGTTTAATTAAATGCACATTTATGCCCATATGGACCCCATTAACCGTTCATTTGTCCTCACATTTAGCCACCACCTCCAGAAAAGAAAAAAAACAAGCAGGGGGTTGCTTCCAATCTGTCACTTCTTGGGCTTGACATCTTGCAAAGGGCTCCCATGATGCCCTTTTCCACTAGACTGGAGCTCTCTTAGCATGTTCACAGAGAGAAAATACCACAATCACCTGGCTATTCCAACCCCTCATCTCATCCAGGAAACTAACCAGCTGCCAGTCTTAAGGATTTCTGTGCTAAACACCATTTCTGCGGTACTGTCATGTTTCCTTTCTTCCTCTTCAGCATCAACATTAGCAGCCAGCTACTCTAACACATTTTGCTGTTGTTGCACATAAGGAAAAACAAATGCACCTCCTACCCCTTCATTTAGACATCAAAGGTCACTGTAGCGGTTTCTGCCACAGCCTCAACTCACATCAGGAGCTGCTCACGCAGTTTCTTTCTACCAAACCCAGAAAATCCTGCACTTGGTGATTCACTGCTCCTTTCTGTAGGAACAATCTTATTTCTTTCTCCTTTGATGTTCAATTTTGCATTGGGCTGTCTTCTAAAATATTTTTTCAAATGTACTCTGCTTGCCAAGTGATCCAGACTGCCCTGTCTGATGAATTTGTCTTCAGCATTTACCGTTTCATTACCCTTTGTGCCACTGGCAGCTTCCCCCCACAGGAGCCATTAGATCTGCTTCACTTAGGGAAATGCTGAGACTTAATCCCTGAAAAATGGCATGAAGAAGAGCCCCATTTGTAGGTGACATCTTCCTGGGATCTGCCAGGTTTTAATTCACTTGCCAGGTGCCTGGGGCTGTATGGACTAAGCCCTCGTTACCCAACAGCTCACCTCAGATTGGCAGACCTGTGGGCTCCACTATTTGGCCCAGGATTGATGCTGGGCATTGACCTATTGCTGCCTAGTGAGTCCCTTCTGAACGTTTGTTCTGCCTTCTGGATTGGAAGTAACTCCCTTGATCAGGATTAACCTAATCTGTTTCTGCCCATATCTGGAAAGCTGTTGTCTTCTTTTTCCATGCTTTGGTGGAAAGGTGAGAAGATCACTGTTTCCTGGACCTCCATGTGTTTTCATATTGCTCTGCTCATCTTTTCCTCAAATACCAATGTTCAAACCTCTCCATGGCCATTTAGTGATGGGAACCCTTACAAAAATCAAGGGAAGATGGAAGTTTTGGTTGCAGCAGAAGGCTCTAGGAGATGCAGTCTCCAAAGACCATCCCCAAAGAATGTGGAAGAGAGCAAGGAAAGCCCTTGGCTTCCTTGCAGGAAGAAAGACCTTCCCCAAAAGGTAGGACCTCAAAGGCAGACAACCAGGGTTCAATGGGTGCTGCAAGAGCAGATGACTGGGCATTGGCAGAATCTATCATGGCCTTCAGGAACAGCAGTCAATACAGTGCCGAGACATTTGATTAACTACGTGTCTGCCGCAGCCTTTGCCTTTTGCCAGCAAACAAAGCCCAGGGAAGATATTTCCTGAGCTCAAATACTCTGTTTGGCTCTGGGAACTCAACTGCATAATAGGTCCCTTAATAAACGGTAGTACAGTTCAGTCAACATGGATGAGAAGATCAAATGGATGAGAAGTTGGTCCATTCAAAGACAACCTACTCCTAATGAACGGTCACACCACTATTGTCTTCTAAAAATTAGAGCCTATAGAAGCACTTGCAATTGTGTATTTGGGATGCTGCAGGGTTTCTGGTTGTTCCCGTTTCCCATCCGACCAACAGAACAGTAAGAACATTACATATTCTGACTCTGACCTGAAGAATGGCCACACCTCTGGCTGAACAGGGCAGAAAAATAACCTGGGACCATGGTGACAGATTGTCTTGTTTAATGACTCCCTTAAAATCAAGGAAGCCAAAGGAAGTAAATCAGCTGAGGTGCTTTTCAGCACCTCACAACAGCCTAGTATCTACCAGATCAATAGGACTGTTTTGTGTGGCTTCTGTGGATTAGCCTTTTCTCCTTAAAGTTAAATTATTCCATTAAAAGTGGTTGCAGCCAGACACAACTGTGGTAGTCTACTGTTCCCCCTGACTGATCACACTCTCTTTATTTTGAAAACCCAGCTGGAAGCTCAGCTTGGAGCCCATGTGCCTCAGGCTTCAAAGGAGTGGACAGCAGGGTGGGTACTAATTCCACATTACCAGCACTCCACAGCAGTTCCTCCATCTGCCCATTAATGTGTGTTCAAAAACCGATAACAACACTTGTACCAGTGGGCTGAAACAGGGGTAGCTCTGTTTTGTCCTGATGGCACGGATATGGTCATCGGTGGAGGATGATGCCCACCACCTCTCCCTCCAGCAGAATCCAAATGGCCACTGACCCAGCTGTTGACCCCATCAATAGCTGAAAAGCCTTTCCAAAAGCAGCAAACCTCTCTCCTTCCATGTATTATTAAAATTCTCACTGGTTAATTTATTAGGGTACTTTGTACTGGGAAAAATGACCTCTTTGTTGACCCACTTAAACATGCTCCACTCCAACACAAAACTGTCAGAAGGGCGAAAGGGAGAGCTGGGGAAGTTGTGTGCAGACTGATGTCCTTTGTCTCAGTGAGACAGCTCCAGGATGGAAGTGCCGGGACTCCCTGGCACAAGAGCAAAGGGCTAGACACAAGCCTTCACAGACCAAACCACAAAGGAAACATTCAGCCCCTACGCCAAGTGGACACAGCCAGAGAAACAAGACTTCCCGGTCCCGCTTCCTAGGCAGTGCTCATTCCTCACTGAACCTGTGGGTTTGGGAAAGAAACCTTGATTTCTCCCCATGTTGCCTCCTCTAACAACCTAAATGGAAAACGTGACGAAGGGTGGTGGATGAACCCATCCACACGTGGTGGGATTTGCTCATGAGGCAGCAAAGGTGCATCCTGACCATCCTCAAGCCAAAAGTGTCCAGACCTACACTCAGACTCTCCTCTTACTTGCTCCTGTGTTTATCTAGCAAGAGAATCACTAGATTTGCTCCACAGAAATCCCGGATTCAAACTAACTCGTATGGGATGTGGAGGAGCAGGGCACTGCTGAGAAAAAGACGAACTGACAGCGCAAACACCACTCTGCACCAAAAGTAGCCCTGTAAACGAGCAGGATTAGCTGTCATTAGGTCTTGTTTTTCCATTAGCGTCATAAAGATAAAGTCTGCTCTCCTCCCAGAAAGGTGGCCTACAAAATGCTCAGACTCTACAGGACTCTCAGGTTATTAGAGAGGACACAGAAGCTCCATTTGCTTTTATCACTGAGAAAACACCTGAAAAGTGCAGCGATGACAAAAAGACACCACAAGATGCCTTCAAACCTGGTGGGGGGTTGGGAGCTCCATCCTGTGCCCTGCTCATTGTCCTGACTATCACACCAGGCTCCTGCTAGGGAGTGTATTAAAGCTCAAATGCTTTTTTTGTGGTTCATTCTCGTGTGATGCTCTTTATTTGGGACTGCCAAATAACTTTGATACTAAGGGAGTAGGCAATGAAAGGTTCATCAGGACACCTAAAAAGTATCCAAAATTTCAGCCCTAAAGAAATAACCTGGAGGAAGGGCATGCAACACATTAACCCCTGCTTATTCTTAGCTTCATAAAGCTCACATATCCTGGGTGTTAGATGAGCTGGAATACACAGAATGGGAGTGAACAGAATAAATTGCAGCAGAAGGCTGAATGCAAAACCGGGAGACAGGAGTTTGCAAGATCCGATTCTGCTGCTGCCATTAATCTGTCAAAAACCCCTGGAGAAAGGGAGTTTTACCCTGTTATGCCACCTTTTTCCAAGCATCAAATAAAGACTGAATCTCAGAAGGATGTTACCAGAAAAATGACTGAACTGCCATCTGCAAAAATACTTTGGGGGTGGAAAGTGTGGTTATATGATGGCTGAGGAGTAATTTTTCTCCCTGCACCAGTTCTGCAAAAGGAGAGGTAGAACACAGCGCGTGGGCACCTGAACCTGCAGCGAAGAGGGGTGGAAAGAGCAGTAAGTGATCAGTTTTATTGCAGGATATGCTAATCATCTCTCTAGACGATGGACCAGGATGGGGGTGGAGGACTTGGCAGCTGGGATTTGAGATGTATTTGTAATGCTAACACACATCTGGGATCCATCCTGGAACAGGAACACTGTGTCTGGACCAGACAGGCCAGAAGAAAATGTTCTTTGTGGACAACCTCCATGAAGGACCTGACCTGCTGAGCCAAGTGTGGCCTTTAGAGGTATCACTCAAGCAATCTGGGGTCATGGAATACCACAGATACTTTCCAAAGGGAGCGTGGCATTTCTCTGACTGATTTGCTCAGAAGCTGAAAGGACTGTCTTGCATGGACTGCCAAGGAAAAACAGGTCCAGCTCTCACTGTGAGTCCTTGTTCCTAAATTCTTTGGCAGGGCAGGCTGAGCTTGGTGATCTGGTGGCTCAGGTCTGTGCACAGTGAAGTTGAAAGATTGTTTTAGGGTGCTGCACCTTCATCCCAGCATTGCTCAATTCAAATTTTCCTGTTTATCTGACACACTGGTGTGTCTCTCCCACTAGCATAACCCTCCATATTTCAGGCTCAGAGCAGTGAGCAGGGGACCAAAGTGTGGGCACGGGCTTGCAGGCATTCCATGATCAGGGGCTGCACCTACAGGTGATAGGAGTCACTGTGTTCCTGCACAAGCCCCCATTTACAAACTTCTTTGGAGGCATTTCATCTTTAGAAAGCAGCATTAATAAAATATGGGACTTCCCTGCTGTGCTGGAGAATGCATGGAGTACATGGCTTTTCTGCCCCCACCTGCATAGGCTGCTGGGTTTGGGAAAGAAAGATGGGCAGTCTACACTGGTATCTGATACTGCAGATTCCCTGGCTGGGTGTTTCCAAGGGTATGTTTTTCCAAGGACATTCCCTGTGCTCTGCAGGCGTCTGAGGGAAGGCACTCCTTATTACATCACCTCCCGATGTGCAGGGGATCCCATGATTTGCATTTGCTGTGAACTTCCTGAATGCCCTGTGCATCCCTGCACTCCCAGTCCAGCCTGATGCCGCCCCACCAAGCTGCAGCAGCCCTGCTGCACGTGGTTTGTGTTGACTCTATGGATGCCCTTTGTGAGCTCAAGTGGTTTCTGCAGCTGTGTAAATAGGAGTGAAGCCCATGATGGATCCCTGACCTGTCTACACATCGCCTCCTCACCCTCCCACCAGCAAGGATGAGCAATGAAGACCCTGCTGGGTCCTCCACCCTGAGCAAATGCTGGAGACCAGCTGTCCTTCACAGCAAGGGTGGGCTCCATGTGTAGCCAAGGCACTCCTGATAACCACTCTTAGCATCCCAGGATGCAGAAGGAAGTCCAACACTAAGCCAAGTATGTCTCTTTGCTACAGCCAGAAAAACCAACAGAGAAATTATAACAGCAGGAGCATGGAAGAATGGAGGCTTGGAAGATCTGCCAGCAAGACCAGTCTGTGCTTCAAAATTATATCTATATATATCTATGATTATATCTAGTGATAAGGCTTACTAGGGTTTTTCTCTATGGGAGAAAGCAGCACCCCCCCCAGGTGAGTTGGGAGAGAAACTCTGAAGCTCTGAAGATCCCCTTGATGCTGCAGGTCTTCAGAGTGGTTTGAGTATGGCAAAGCTCAGTTTCAAATAACTTCACTAAGGAGAAGACAGGAGGGATGAGCCCAAGGAAGGACCACGGGAAGGATGCCTTAAGTTTTAGCTTTCATATTTTTCAGATTCTAGGTGTGTAGTTTTGAGCTTCACACTAAGTGCCAGTGAGCTCTCTTCACAGAGGAGGCAGACAAAACAATTCCTTTTCCAGCTTGGTACCAAGGACAATCATTACAAGTTTCAGATCCCAAAGCATAAGCAATGGTGAACTGAAGGTAGAAAACAAGAAAGATGGGATTTCATAACCTGAAGCTGTGATTGGAAAGTTAACCCAAATATGCAGATGGACCAAAACCTATAAAAATGTGGAACCTCGTGACCGGTCTTCCATTTTGTGACCATTTTAGATCCATCCTGGTTGTAGCCCTGGCCAGGCTCTTGTACTGCCAAAGGTATAATCTTTAAGGCCTTCCAATAAATAACTGCTTTATTCTTAACTCTGTCTAGCCTCTGTTCAAGGTCAGCCTTCTCAAGGCATCAAGACAGGCGCCTGCTGACCTCCACAAAGATTGGTCCTGTATTAGTAGTGAACAGGGTGGAGCTGGGATAACAGCTGGCCTCGATTAGCTGGTCCCTGGGTTCAGCCAGGGGCCTTGGGGCCACCTCCTGTCTGCACTTGGTCAAACAAGACCAGGAAGCACCTAGGCCCTATGAAACCCAGCATTCCTGGCATCATATGCCTGGATTCCCTATTCATCATTTGGTTTTCACCTAGGATGGCACCTCCTGTATCACCATCACGTTCAGGTGCCAGGATCCCAGGAAAATATCAATAAACTGCAGGAAATTCAGAGAAGAACAAAGCAAACTATTATCATGGAGCCAGAGAGGCTGACTTTCTGAGCTCATGTGTTTAGCTTGGCTTAACAGCAGCTTAGCAGGGGCTTGGCAACTCAACTGTCTGCAAATATTTGAAGGGTGTAAACACCAAGGACAAGAGAGAAATCACTGAGGGAGTTTTACAGAGTAGGCTGAGCAGGAATGTAGGCACTCACTCACCACCATTGCTAACTGGGGCTTGGGTCTCTCCATGTAAATTTACTATATAAAACTAGCTTTACTAAATAAACTAGCTGCTCTCTAGGTCTCTGTAGCACCTGTTGTGCCATGATGGGACTCAGAGAAGCACACACAACCCTTACCTCGGGTGTTACACCTGCAGATGCCAACAAGGAGAAGGCTTTTGGATGCTGGTGCTCACCAAGGCAAGGGCAAGTGGTATCTAACACAATACAACCCTGTTCCCAGCAGGCCTTCAGGCTGTTCAACAAGCACACTTCCACACCTACACCCTGTATTTCTCTACTATCTCTACCAGTTTCAAATCTAAAGTACAGGGATGAAGGGTGATTTTTAGCTGAAATCTTTGAACAGACACAGAAAGAAATGTTTTTGCTAACTCACAATAATTCTGCAAACTTTTTTTTTCTATTTGGTTGGACAAAAACATCCTTTAATTTCCTGTCCAAGCTCCTAAAACAATTAATTTTAGCGTTTCATAACTATGTTTGGATTTTTCAGTTCAACTCATACTCGCTTTCAAACTGGAAGGGTTAAAATAATTGCTCCAAATCAAAATATTTAATTTACAGTCAAAGGAAATACTTATTCATCTTTCAAGCTAACTTCTGTGGCTTCGCAGAACTGCCAGAGAAACCCCCCAAAACAAGTCACCATGCCTCATGTCTCATAAGGTGACTCCAAACTGTTTGGACACCCTGGAGAGACGTTGCTAAACCCCAGACGAGGATATATCCCAGTAGGCACAAAAAAATTGCTTACGGAAGGGAAGATTCAAATTTAGAGTGGCTGCCTATCTATAAATAGTCCGCAGAACTAAAATACATTCCACTTCAGCTGGAAATGCCTTTTTGCCTCATACTCATAAACACTCCTGCCTTTTATAGTTGAAGCAAATATTTGGTTTCTATAGTTATAACAGTGAGTACCCAGTGGTCTTTATTTTTAATCTGCACAGTGTTTGCCTGAAAAGCAGGGTAGTGGTTTGTGGGGACCCTGGAGGAGTCTGGACCACAGGTGCATCATTATAAATAAACCTGTGAACAACACAAAAAGCCCTCCCCAAAGTATCCAAAGGCAGAGAGGTTTGCTAGTAAACAGCATTTGGCTTTCAGATGCGGCTCTAAGTGCGCTGAGAGTGAAAAAGGCCAAGGATCCGGTGATTGCTAATATAATAATGAGGCTCTGTCCTACTAATCTGATGTTCTCAAAGCACTTTGCAGGCATTAATCATCCTCCCAGCAGGGCATGGTGGGGATCATCACTCTGAGCACGTTAGAGGGCCCAGGGCGGATGGGGAGGAGCCGCGTACAGTCTGAAAGATTGCGGATGTCCACGGAGGGGGTGGTCTGCATTGCTTTATGGATATATACATTCAAAAAAGCCATGGCCACCTCCCTGAAACTTGCCTTCAAAGGGGTCTATTTATCTCTCTGACAGCAATACACATAAAAGCCCTGTTATTCAGCGCTTAATAAATCAAACACCCATCCACCAGCATTACTGAGGGAAGGAAAAGGAAATTAAAGGTGACCTGCTTGGCTTGGAGATCACAGGATGCTTCCCCATCCACTTAGAGTAATTTAAGGTGATTAAATCCTACCTGTAAAAACTAAACAGGTTTCACTTATTTTCATGTCCCAGCTCGGAAAGGATTTCAGGGTGGGATATTTGGCTTCCCAAGGGATGCCTGGAGATGATGGTGAAAACCCACTGCCTCCATCCCTCCAAGCAGTGAGCTTGCAAACCCAGACTTGTCCATGGGCAGTGCATTCCCTGGAAAACACCTGCATTCAGCTTCTTTGCAAATCCACAGCTGTTTCACTTAACACACCTAAATTTATTACCAGGCTGGACGTGCCAAGAGGATGATGGGGCAGGAAAGGTGAAAGGTGAGTAAGTCCAGTCTCAGTTTTAGCAGGGTCAGCCAGAGACCTGCTTCCCCTGCTCATGCCCAGGAATGAGGGCTATCTTAATGCCTCATCCTATATCGTCTTCCATCAGGAGAAGAGACTCACACTTGCTGAGGTCTGCCTGGCATACTCCTGTGACTGTTCCTGATGGGCTGATGGATGTCCATGTGTCAGACAGTTGTGTGATGCTGCATCCATCTGGGACAATTCCCCATTTCAGCTCTTCTACCCAGCTACAGAAAAACAAGGGAAAGCTACATGGGGAAAAAAGGCATCTAGAATCACGTGGATTTACTACAAGAAGGAGAATCTTTCAAATTGCCCCAAAGGGGCAAGTTTCTGCATTACTCATTTAGTCTTGACTTCTTGCTTTATTAGAGAATGTTGTATTATCCCAGGCCATGGCTGTCCTTGCATCCAGTGCTGGATGTGAAGAATGGATAACAATAGGGGTAAACAGCCAGTACATGTCCCAGCTTCTGGCAAGGGGCTGAAGAGAACCAAGCACACCCACTTATGGCAGTCAAGGAGCCACTGCTCCCTCCCTTAAATTCATCAGGAATGAACATGGATGCTCCAGGTGAGATCAAAACCCTTTCCACAGCTTTTTGTTACTCACACAGTGCTCTGGGAATAATTCACAACCAGCAATTTTTACCTCAGCAGAGGGAGTTCAGACATCTCCACCACCCTGCATCCTTCCAGACCTGGCTCTTAGCTCTTGCTTAAAGGCAGAGCTGCTGGAAGAACCTCACTGCCCTGCTGTGGGCAGGCTGCCTGCTAGCCACAGTGGGACATCTCCAAAGGAGCTATGACAGCAATGCATGGACCTTTTTGATGCTTAGAGCCAGGCTTTCAACTCTTAGCAGTTGCTTCTTCCTTAATTTACCAAAATTGAGGTGCCACAGAGATGCTTTCCTAAGACAGAGAGGTAATAGCAGCTTCACCAGGGTGCTGTTGTGTAGCCTGGGACATTTGTGCTCCTGGAGTCTCTGCAGAGATGCCACCCCCTCCATGATGGCACAGAGCTTTGAAACCCTCTGAACACTGTGATTTGCCCCAGGAGCTGCTGAGGCTCCAACACTCACTTGTTAGCATGCTGCTACCTGCAAACAGCACGTCTTTGGCACCTCATCCCTCCCTCCTCTCCTCCACAGCATTAAAATGCCTCGTGCTTGCTGTGTCACTGACTTCCAAACCTGTGGCCACTCCACAATATTGATATTCTTGTATTTACCATCAGCCATCTCAGAGCTGCGTGGAAAAGACCTACAGTAAATTGCTTCTGTGATTTAACTGCCCCCTTGGATTCCCAATACATTTCCAAGCAGTGGTGGGAAAGCCGAACATCACTGCATCCATCCAGTGTTGCTGTTTCAGAACCAAACCCTGAACCCCAATCTCTGGCTAAGAAAACCCCAGCTTGCATCAGCTGTAGAACCTGATCTGTTTTGGGGTGCTGGGGGGGCATAAGATGGGCTTTATGCTTGGCCCGTTGGCTACCACTGGCTGCAGGGAATCCATGTTCCTGGCATTGGAGACAATTCTTACATTGTGGTGAAAGAGATTTTGCCCTCTGTAGGCCCACAGAAATGCAGAATTGTTCTAGGAGGGTACACTAATCCCATTTGGAACTATAAAGCAAGACATGGCCAGTGTTTGTGACATGCAACAAACTCCACTTCAAACCCATTTCTTGCAAAAAATTGCCCTGTTCACCTCCTATGATCTCTCACAGCATCACTCTGATTGTACAGAGCTGTCTTTTCCCACTCTGCATGTCTCAGCATCCATGCATGCTCCCCAAGCAGGTTCCTACAGCAGCTGGGAAGCTCCTCCAGGGAGTCCTGGAGTTATTTGGGCAAGAAGGTGAAAATACCAATGATGATTACAAACATTACTTCATCACGTGGCACCGTGCAGAGCATCCGGGAACCGTCCAAGGTTGTACAAGGAGAGCACGTAGGAACTGCACCCCAGGAAGGATCTGTTTGTGTTTCCTATGCACAGGCTCACAGGATGAACAAAATGCTTGTGGCTTTGCTGATCAAGGCTGGGTGAAAAGCTTGTCTAGGATGCCACACATGAGCAAGAACTGACGGGCTTATTTCAGAATAAGACTCTTCTGGGCTTACCTCAGGTCAGGTCCAGCAACCACTCACTGCATGTCCCAGTCTCTCATATGTCCAAATGTCTTATGCAATTTGAAGAAATTAAAGGAATTTCTTTTTCCTTTTTTTTTTTCCCCCTTTTTCAAGAAAAGAATCATTTAACTAAAGAAGTTTAAGGTGAAGCTAGGAGAATGTGACTGCTCTCACCTCTGGATCCTGGGATGGGGGAGGGGAAAGGCAACAGGCTGGCATTGCCCTAATGAAGGGGTTGAAACAACAGGAAGAAGATGTAGGTTTTATACAGAATACAGTGATTTCAACAGCCAAACCTGCTTCAGCCTGGCCCAAGCCATCAGTGCAGCAAAAATAAAGATTTAGGGCTGGATCCTCATCTCAGACACTCAGGTTAAGATACAGACAGCCTCCACTGCTTTTAAGCTCTCCTGGATTTATATCTCTGAGAGGCTGCAAGAACTACCAGAGCCATCAAAAGCTGCAGCCCCTTGGCATTCCTCCAGGTGACACAACTTCCCTGCAACTTGGCTCAGCCATAAGCGCTGACTACAAGAAAGCTGTGACTTGACAGCAGCGCTCTCCCATCTGCCAACTGGGTAAATTCCCTTGTTTTTCCAGAGGAAGATCTGAAAACCTGCTCAGATATGGGAGGTTTTGGCTTCGGGATGCTGAACCCTCAGTGCTCGGTACGTCTCCCCAAGACTACCTGGGATCTACTAGCCTGGGTCATGGCCAAAGGCCCTCCAGCCTCTTCTTTATGCCCAAAGTGCAACTGGTGTCACATGT
Organism: Pseudopodoces humilis; assembly: GCF_049639895.1. Lineage (NCBI taxonomy): Eukaryota > Metazoa > Chordata > Aves > Passeriformes > Paridae > Pseudopodoces > Pseudopodoces humilis. The sequence goes on along the minus strand of NC_142201.1, from coordinate 84,689,897 downwards.
CCCAGGGAAAGGTGTGGAAATCCCTAAAACTTTGAAATCACTTGACTGTGGGAACAGCATCCCCCTAATCCAGGCAGCACAGGACACGTACAGCACGCAGGGCTCAGCAACCCCCAAACTGCAGCTGTGGCCGATGTGGAGAAATGGATCAGATAACAGTGCTCCAAAAGCTTTTTGCCTATATTTTAATGTCATTAAAAAGTGGATAATCTCCTCCTCCACAAAAGCACTGGCTTCCTCTGGGAGTCTTTTGGCTGCACTGTTGAGCCAGAGCAATCCAAAGGCTGGCTCTGTACTGAACCAAGAGATAGCAACAAAAGTTGTCACAAAACGTGACATTTTGGAAACTCAGCCTGGGGTCTTCAGAGGTGGGATTGAGCTGTAGCAATGGAGCTGTGCCCCTAGAAAGCTGTGAGTCACATATTAAAATGTGATGACCTCTCTGGTGCTGGTGCCATGCAATCCCAGCAGGAAGGACAAATAAGTAATTTTCTTCTCCTTTTATTTTTCTCCTTTGTTATGAGTATTTTAGAAACCTAACAACAAAATTTTACCATCATTACTATTTTTATTTCCTTTCCAAGAAGTGCCTACTACAGTAGATGAAGCTGGGAATCATCCATAGCTCTTTGCCTGCTGCTATTTTGCCTTTTGTGTTTCTTATTTGCCAGCTCTCTGAGGACATGAAGAAGCTGGGAATAAGAAGTGCCCTTTTGGATGAGCACCAGGCATGGCAAGGAGGGATAAGAAGAAGAACTCAATTCTTGACTTCTGCACTCAGATCTCACCTTGCTCCCCTTTCTATTGATGGATTGCAGCAGCAGTAAGACAAGCAGGTAGCCAGGTGCTGCCACATACTCCCACTTGCCCATGCCAGAGCATCAGCACTGTCAAAATCCCAATTATGACACTCTTTCATCTGCTGATTGCCTTCCCTGAGGTGCTGCCTTACAGCTGACGCAGCTTCATAGCACTGGTGCCTGCAGTCAGGCATCTGCTCACAGACACACAACACCCTAAGACTCTGCGAGACATCCCATCTAATCCTCTTTATTTCTCACCTCCTGCCAGGCATGTGCCAGAGATCCAGGGTTTCCCCCAGCCCTTCCCTTTTGCCAACACCTCCCTTCCTCCATTCCCATTGCCTTCCATGATAGACTTCAGATATTTTTGGTGCTGGGGGAAAGGAAGGAGAGGAAGAGCCAGTTCTGCTTTGTTTCAATCCATTACCATTGAATGAGAAGGAGAGGGCTGCAGTGGATGTGCCCTTGGGAACTGCCTGCTCCATGTTCCTATCAAACCCAAGGGTCCCTGTGGAGGAGTTGTCTAGCAGGCCAGACAGCTCTTGTTATATTTAGGAAGAGCTTCCCCTCCTGTGTTGTCAATTTCATGCAGCAGGAAATCTTTTATTGGCTGTTTCACTTAAAAAAAAAAAAGCACAAAACAACAAAAAAATCACCTCATTTCCTGGAGTCTTCCTCTCTGCCTTACTTCTTTCTTTCTGTTTTCCCTGTTTTTAACTATTTGTTTCTAGGTCATGACACTCAGCAGCTTTCCCTGTACATCCAGCTCCAACCCTTGGATGCCAGCATGGACCTCCATTGCACTCACAGCTGCTGCATGGGAGGAATCCAATGCCCCGAGCCACTTCCGGCACCTGGAAAACTGCTCCAGGGAGCATCCTCATGCAAGTCCTACTCCAAATGCCATTCAGCATGTGAAGCTACTCCACTGGCTGTGGCCAGAGCTAGAACTGACCCTTGGGGCACAGCAGGAGCACGTGCAGGCTCCTCTTCCACACCCATACGCTCCGTCCGGAAACATCAGTTCTCTTTCTATAGGAAGGTAGGTTATCCTGGGGCAGAGGAAATGTTTCCTCTTCCCGGCAGGATGTTTGCAGTGAGCCCAGAGCGAGGTATGTATAGAAACTTCCCGATGCAGAGATTTCAGTAAACACCTCCCAGCAAACAGCCTGGACCAATGTTAGTTCTCTTGGGGCAGATGAAAGATAGCCCCAGGGAAACAGACAAATGTAAAAACTCCATCCCACCCTTGCCAAAATCGGGCAGAGTGTCCCCTACTAACCACAGTGATCAATATTTGGAGGGATCCCTATGGGGAGCTCTCCGTATATGGGATGCCCTGAATCCAGGATGATGGTGCCCAGGTCTAGCCAGAAAGGAGTTTTTATTTTTCACTTCCACTGAATTTTCCTCTTGAGTAAGGAAAAGCAAAGTTTTAATTTTTAAAAAAAAATAATTTAAATTTTTTCTGACCCCAAAAAATAATTTATCCAGAATTTCTCACCTCGGTCTGTTAATATAATTGAGATCTCAGCCCTTTATCTTGGTTTATGCATAATTCCTGATGCACAGCTCCTCAAGACAAGCCTCTCTTTCAGGCCCAGGTACCAGGCAAGGTACCTGGCTTCAGGGTTTGAAGACAAAACCTTTAAGAAAATCAGCCCTTAAGAAAATTAAGGGATTCAGGAATTTCAACCCCAAATATTGCATGAGGTCATTAGCTAAATCAGAGCTTCACCCTTTTGGTATTCAAATCACAGCCTCCAACACTGCTTGTGTGAAGAGATAAAAGTGGTGGCTGAGCAATAAGCTCTTCTGGATGCTGATAAACCCCCCCTTTTAATTGCTTGATGTGATTGTAATTATTTAATTTGCCTCTATTTCCCTCTCAACACGAATCCAGTCCCTGCGAGATCCAGCATGGTGCAGCTCTGCCGCTCTATCATCTTTAGGGATGAACACCAGGGAGTCAGAAGGGTAAACATGAGCTGTCCATACACTTCAACAAGGTTTGATACCCAGCAAACCAGGTATTTTAGAAATTTTCTGCAACACAAATAAAAAATAAATGGATTTGAAAAATGTCAGGGTTTTTTCTTGTGAGTAAACCATGCCTACATCTTGCTGCCCTACTGTGGGACATGCCAGAGTGGTGCATAGCTGCTTTCACCACTAATAACGGGTCAGACCATCAAGGTTTATTTTGATTTTATGACCTTTACGAGAAAGTCTTGTGTAGCAATGATTAAAATAGCAACCATCTCCTGTTTGTGCTGCAGTGAAACCGTCTGACATCAACACAGACACACCACCAAGATGGAAAACATCACCCTTCCTAATTCATCACATAAACACTGTTGGCCTAAACTCATCGAGCCAAACAGGCCTTGGACTGACCCAGTGCTTCCAGATCCCCCACCAAGTCCTGCCCATTCATGCAGGACACCCAGCAGCACATCTTCCCATAGGGATTTGCAGAGCAGGGTTGGGGAGGATGTCTGCAGTTGTGCCAGAAGCCTCCCAGACCGTGGTGTGCTTATTCACTCTATCTCTTCTTTCTGCTGAACCTGTCCCCAGGGCTGATCCTTGTCACTGTCACCAGGGAAACACAGACTCACCAACATGAGCAAAGCCATTCCTCCTGCACCTATGTAGTTCCAGTCTCATACGAGCACGGAGCACAGCACAATCAGAGTGAATAGCTGGACTGTGGGAAGGGATGGAAACTTGCTTCGCTAGCCAAAATTTCCAAAACCTTAATAATGATGATGACAATAATAATAATAATAACAACAGTAATAATAAAATTTTTAGGCATCTGATATTCAGAAAGGACCAATCACCTCCCTAAGGAAAACCTCCTTGCACCAGCTTGAGACCTGCTACTCCTTCCAACCACTGGCAGCTAAAAGCTGCAGTTGCCCTACTTGCATTTCTGCTTTTCTTATTCTTTTTTTCTTTGAAACATTCACATGAATGAAGTTTTGTTTGTGGAAAAATTACATCACTTGGGCTGAAGGAGACTTCCTGCTTTTCTTCATCTCATTATCTCATGACTGCTGTCTCTTTGTTACATGCTCACTTCAGTATTTTGGGTTTTGCTACATCAGTGAGATCGGTGGAGGGGTGTGGAGGCATGAGTCTGAGGGCACGAGGGCAATGCTGCCCTCTTGGCCAAACTTTTTCCTTCTCATTGCTTCCCCCCAGCCTACTGCTTTTGCCAAAGCACACGAAATTAAGGGCAGAGGGTTGAAGGGGATATTTCAAAGATCTCAGCTGAAGTCCTACCCAGAATGCCTCCCAACACAAGAAGCCATTCCTTCAACTCTGAGAACAGGTCCTGAGAACTTAGAGAAAAATGTGAGAAATCCACAACCTCTTGGCAAATTGAGCAACCCTGTTTCCAGAGGCTTGGGCTAAAATCCCAGATCTCAAGTCCTCCCAGCTTCACACACAATCATTGGCTCTAACACGCAGAAGACGCGCAGGTACCTGGCTCTGAAGGCAGATGAGCTGCAGAACTAAAGGAACTACAAAGGTAATTGGGGACACATTTCAGCCTCAGAAAGGCTTTAGGTGCTTAGGCAGTGCTAATGATAAGATAATTTAGAAATATTTCAACCTGACAACATAACATATCAGCTCTGGCTGCAATTTAGTGCGTGTTATCAGGTTTTTCATTACTTTTCCCTCACTGTGATGGATTCCAAGCTTGCCGTTATTACAGCCATTACATCCTTGATTTTAATGGGGGTGCTTGCAGCTGTCACAATGGGCTGAAAATATATTCTTTATGTCAGATAGCACAGGAGACATTTCCTCCTTGAGTCACTGACAGGTCACCTCCCCAAACCAATTAGCTAATTGTTTTGTATCACTCCCTGAAGAGCAAGAGAAATGAGTGACTTGTGAATGAACTCTGCCAATAGAAAACACTTGTTCTCTCTTTCCCTCCCTCATTTAAAATTTTTTTAAACCTTAATTTAATCTGTCAGCCATTCCAACAAACAAGGCAGTGTGCCTGCCCATTCCTTGCATTCTGACTCTGTCAGACCATTTTATTTTTTTGTAAATAAAGAGGAATAAAAATAAATAGTGTTTCTTTCCTAGTGTATATAGGCAAGTCACTGCAGCAAAGTGGGTCATCCACAATCACTGGATCACGCTTGGGCCCTACTCCCAAATTTGCCATCAGCTCTTTCTGGCTTGAACCTGATCCCCAAGAGCTGTCAAGGCTCTTGCATAGTGTAAGGACACACTGGTGTCTTCTTTGGCTTCAGTCAGCTGTGTTAGAAAGTATTACTTTACTTGGCAGAACTGCTCCTCAGGCAGAGCCCCCTCTTGGCTCTGGGCTTCACCAGTGTACTGAGCTGTCACTCTTATTTCTCTGAGCTCTGCAAAAGTGATGCAAGTAGGGGAAAACAAAAAGAAAAATTGCTCCTCACTGCATGTATCAACTGAGTTGCATGTTGTATTTCAGAGAGGACAGAGGGGAGTGGGGCTTTATGTACAGCAGCATGGAGAGAGGAGATCCTTTCCACAGCATAGGCAGGGATGTGAGTGGATCAGGAGAGACATGCTGGCGTCAGTACACCCATTACAGGGGCAGACATGGGGGCAAATCCTGAATGACAAACCCCTGTGTGTTGCTGAGCTCCACAAAGAAGCCCTGTGCCTGCCCAGCCAACACCTCCCCTGCTGCTAGATGTTACTGCAGCATTTAATTTAATTACACTATCGTGGCTGAAACGCTCCAAGAAAACTGAAATATCTGTTCCAGTTACTGCTAAATCATATCTTGACCTTCTACAATCCCCTCTGACCCCATGTGATTCTGCAGTAAGACCCCTGAATCACCCTTGACCAACAAGACAGCCCTCCATGGGGAGATGACTGGCTCAGTCAGGGCAGGGGGAGCTTCTTACTGGGATGCTAACAATGCTTTCTTTCAAAGCCTCTCCCATAAGGTCCTCATACACAAACCAGTGAAGTATGTGCTAGGTAACTGTGCAGGGAGCTGGGGCAAAACACAGATTTATAACACCAGCAGAAAACACCATTTAAACATAAGGGTCATCTTTGTTTTTAACTGTGAGGATGGTTAAACACTGGTGCAGGCTGCTCAAAGAAGTTGTGGAGATCCTAAGCAATCTGCACTTGGTGATCCTGCTTTGGGAAAGGGGGTTGAATGAGGTGACTTCCAGAAGTCCCTTCCAGCCTCACTGATTCTGGGCTCCAGTGGATGATGCCCCCTCTCTCATATCTGACATCTTCCTTCTGAGCTGCTTGTCCCTTCTGTGCAGCTGCTCAACGCTGTCATCCTCCCAGCTGCTGCTCAAAGCTCAACACCCTCTCATCCTCCAACCCTACAGCTCAACAGAGGAACTGAGACCCTCAATGGGTCAGGTCTGGGAGGAACTAAATGAAAACAGCAGGTCAGGAGTCAGCATGTCCTTTGTGAAAGCCAGGTATCCTGAAGGTACAAATTGAGCCTGATGCTTTGGCTCTGGCTTCTCCATAATAATAACCTGGGATAATAATGGTCTGCCTGAAACTTTGCCTTACAGGGATGTGAGAAGGATGAAAATAGTAAAGATCTTGACTAACTGAGGTATAGGGCTAAAGGAAGTGGTGGAAATATATCTCAGACAGACAAAGATGGTTAGGACAGGAATGTGACCTGCTCATTCATTTTTCAAGCATTTCTGGACTTGAGATAAAACCTGTAGCCACCACAGCAGAAACACTCCATAGAATGACATTTTCTTTACTGGGTTTTTGAAGGAGTGGGAGGGGCAATGAAACAAACTGACAAGTAGCAAAATATCTTAAGGTCAGGAGGAAAATGAAAGCAGTGAGAACAAAGGAAAAAGCCAGTCCTCACAATCCTAGAAACACTCCTAGCAGCTACAGATTTTAATCCTTATTGAAGCTCACCCAGAAAGGTTGAACTTGGCTTCCCACAGCACCCTGACCCCACTGGCAGTGACCCAGCTAGCCAACACTCAGGGGATGCTCATTAATCCAGCATCTGGAGGGTTAAGCATATGAGAAGAACCTGCCTCAACACATCCCTATCCAGAGTCTCTTTTTTCCCTTGGAAAATGCTAAGTCACTCTTTAGCAAGAGGCCAGGCGAGAGGTTGCTTAGGAACTAAATTACTTCTCATTCTTAGACAGTGATGCTAGCTGGCACCCGGGGTGTGTGGAGCATTCAGAGAGGGGCCAGAGCGCTGAGAAAGCTGCAAGCAAAGGGCTGCAGGGCTATCCTAAAGACCAACATCAGCAGCAATCACTTCTCCCTGCTCCTCCAGACAACCACCCTGGGCTCTGGCAAGAAAACCTTGGGCTTGTTCCAAAGAAGGAATCCTAAAAGGCGAGAGATATCTAAATTAGAAAGGTTTAAACAATGTTATATAAGAGGTGGTGCACAAGCTCACAATCAGTGTCAGGGTTTCTGCTGGCACTATGTCCAATGGGAAGGAGGGATCCTTCAGGAGGAGCAACCTTGCATCCAATATTTCAAAAATGCTTTCAAGACCCAGATGACATGCAGCACACAAGGCTGTCAGCTGTGTCCAAGTCGCTCACAAGAGCTGCCCTCTTTTAGGTAAAAACACTGCTGAAGAAGGTTTTCCCCTAGATGCTTTTAGGTGAAATTAAAAACCTTGTAGAGAGCAGAATCACCCTGGAGGAAGCCACCACTACAGCAGCTTCTCAAAGAGAAGTTGTATCACTGAAGCTGTCCTGTCCTCATGCCATCTGCCTGGGGGAAGCTATTTCAAGGGAATCACGTGAAGAGAGACTGCTGAGTCAACAGTTCGGACCTAATGAAGCAACAAAAACTGCAGGAAGAAGCCAAATTGTCAGATTTCCACTATATGTGCTCTTGGGGAAAGGACTGGTCTGACTGAGCCATGCAGGAAAACTTGGAAGTGGTAAGGCAGGGATATGAGAAGTCATATCCCTTTCTCCTCATCTGCTGAGATAGTCCAGCAGCTCGTGTTGACAGCTCTATTCAAGATTTTACACCACTAGCACTTGATGTAAAACATGCCCAGCTTTCAGACTTTGTAAGACAGAAAATCCCAGAAGTTCTCTGGAATACACAGTCTCTGGATGCCCAGGAAAGGAAGTTAGGCTGAGCCAGTGGATGAGTAGTTTATAAGGACCTCATTGGCAGGGAGCTGCCAGAGATAAACTGTTGTACCTGAATGATTTTCTGGAGGAGCATAACAGAGTTGGATGCTCATCTTCTGATGGATTTCCCATCCATCCACAGAGATCCATGTGAAAATCAATCTAAATCCATTATACTCCAAGATGATATCTTACAGCCACTGGGATTGGACTGGACCATGTCCTATTAGGTCTTCATGCTAATGTTCAAATTAGTCCCTTTTACCCCAGGTGGGCTTTGTACTCTAGGAGATGAGCTCCCTAACACTGAAACAAAGAACCCCAAGGACCAAGTTAGACACCTAATGATGCTTTCTGGGAGGGTCCTTCACAGATGGCTCCTTTCAGCACCATCAAAAATGACCCAGAAGATGAATACAAAGATAATTAGATAATTACACTACAAAACCAAACCATTAGCTTTCAAAAGACTTGGCACCCTTGCCCCTGTATCCCTGAGCCCAGCAGATCAGCACAGATGTCTACCACCTGGAGGGGATAAAACTTCATTGCAGGAACCACATTGACACACTACATGGATGCAGAGTCTGTCACAAGAAGATTTTTTAATATGATATATTTAATGTGTCATTTTCTGTATAATTTTATGGACTGTCATAGCTGAGTTCAGGATATACTAGAGTTTGAGATTAAACATATGTCCTGCAAACATCCTCTCCCATCCTGTAGAACACAGATGTGGGGAAAAGGACACACTAAAGCAAAGGTATTCTCTAATGGACAAAACCGCAGCTTACCAAACTGAATGACAAAGAGGCAAAGTGGTCTTCCCTCCAGTACTCCCACTGCCTCCCTCCTGAATGCCTGTGGACCATGGATTCGCATGAGACCCCAGATTCATGTGAGATGTTTTTTACCCCAGGGTAACTCAAGCACCTCAGGTCAGCTCCACAGAAGGATCAAAATAAATTGCAAGTTCCTAGGGCACAACCAGCTGGAGTAGCTACAAGCCAGCCCATGAGATGTCCTATTCTGGGCACGGCTCATGCACGTAAAAGCCCCAGCTTTCCTCTCCCACATGTGGCTATCACAGCAGTCTTGTGGACAGAGCCGCCCAGACGGCGATGTGAGTTGCATGCCTGTAGTGTGATCAAGTCAAGATGAGTCAGTTCACTATTAAATTCTCATTTAGTGTCTTTGTATCAGCTCCCAGCCAGAAAACAAAATAACTGTCTAGAGAAAGAGCCAAAGGAGAATTCAGATGGATACAGCAGGTGCTTGAGACTCAGTGCAATATGCCAGCTTGCAAGGCTTGTCTCGATCTTTATCTAGGTCATGGTTTTTTTGGCCAAGGCAGTACAGATGTCAGGGACTAGCAGATGGAGCAGTGGCTCTACATCACTACCTTCTGGAGCAGTACCCTCCAGCTCACTTCACTCAGGTCCACCATACCTTCTGGAGCCTTAAGCAGGAATCCTCCAGGCTCCTGGGGGGTATGGGTTTAACTTCACAAGATGGTTTGATCAGTGAATGGTCTCCATGTTACAGTGAAAAAAATAATGCCAGAAGGCAACCACCTTCCACTCTGCAAACCCTCTGCCCCACACCAGGGCACTCATAATACTCTGGTTTTCCCCAAAATTGCTAAGTCCTCTGGTTCCCTCTTTTGCCCTACAGTCCTCCTTCCTGGCAGCTGTCTCAGCATGCCCAGGAGTTTTATCCAATATATTTTGACATCCCCCATCTTGCTTCCAGCCAAGCTTCACAGCTTCTCCTTGGGATGCACCATCCCAGGGTACATAAATCCACATGAATTACTCCTTGTATACACCCCCATGGGGTAAGAGGGGGTTTATTTCTCACCCCATTGCCCCTGCACAAACACAAGAAAGGGCTTAGCACAGATTTGACTCAGACTTCAGTGCCTGCAACCAACTTCACCAAAAGGTGCTGTACCATTCTTTTCTCTTCAAGAACAATTCTGCTGATCTCAGTTCGTGAAGAAGGGTGGAAATCATCTGCCCAGACTTCCAAACTGTTCCCCAAACAACTCCCTTCCCTTCTGCCTGCCAAAGGCAGCTCACATCTGCAGAGCTGCACTCGCTGTGCTGACAGCCAGCATACCCACCCTACTCCCCCCAAAGGGCATGGGAAAAGGCAGCAGGGATGGTGCACAAAAATGTGCAGATGGGAATGTGGCAGGGGAAGGAGTGGGAGACTTTGACCTGCAATTTGTTTGCTCAGCATTTCATCTCTGGATGAAGCAATGTTTCATTTGTGGAGCATAGGAGTCTGCATGCAAGAATAAATTTGGGATAGGGTGAGGGGGACGGCTCTTTGCTCCCCAGTCCTAAAGTCCAGGAGCCACTTTTCTTGCCCCTTGTCCCTTTTCTCCCTACAGTAACCAAGTCACAGGGCAAGAAAAGACACAGTGTGATACAGTAGTCCATTTCCTCATTCAGAGACTTTGGGGGGTCATGAGAAGAGAGGATGGATGATCATGCTGGTGACAAGGGCAGCTTAAGATTGGGGTTTTACATCAGGATTTGAAAGGCTCCCTAAGACCTTACCATCTTTACATTCATTCATCCTAAGTAGGATGAGAATTTACATCAGGCAGAAAAGATTTCCCTTTCTTGTGTTTACTCAGCCCCGTGTCCATCTGAAAGGTATCACCCCCATCCTCCTCACACGATTCCCAAGCTCTCAGTTATGTTTAAAAAAACGAAAGGAAAAAAACCTCCCAAACCACCACTCAGCAAGCAATACACTACATGGACACATGTTTTTCTGCTCACTTGAGCTAAACCTCCTCCACAATTTTTCCTTTTGCCAAATGTTTCTGAGTGGGAGTGCTGGAAAAATAAACTCCCCTGGCGCGGTGGGACGCAGGCGGGTGGCCAGGCTGATCCGAGTCCCAGGGGCTGACAGCCACGGGCAAACCTCTGGGAGCCCCTTCCCAGTCCTCTCTGCAGCACAGGCTGTCAGCTGGGAGACATTTACTGGGAACAAGTGCCTATTGTCCCCTGTCAAGACTGAGAGGCAACTCAGTGGGATAAAAATATAATCAAGTGGAATTTCAGCCTTCCTTTTTGTCCTCTTGGCTTTACTCTTACTCTCAAGTCTGCATAAAGCCCCGGCATTGGTCCTTCCGCCTGCCTTGCTTTTAAACCTAGATAGGCAGCTTTGAAATGACACCTTGAGAAAATTATTATCATTATCATCTCCAGAACAGGTCTCTCCTATTATTACTACTATTTTTCCCTTCTTTGCCTTGCAGCACTGCTCCAGCCCACTGTAGGCTGGGGGTTTTGGATGGCATAATGGCGATGGTTACAAGATTGAAGGCGGCAGGAAAGTTGCCAGGTTTGCTGGAATAAAGACCTGGGTAGTACCTGGTTTCCAGGGCACAGCTGAAGTAGTTCAAAGCAAGCATGTGTCAATGATTGCAAGGTCCATACTGCCTCTTGGGATGAAATCACAGGCAGCCCTGTTGGAGCATGCCTACAGCTGATGCCCATCTGGTTTCTTCGGTGCCTCTGATTCCCCATGTGGGATAAATACACCAGTTTCTCCAAGGCAACGGCTCCTGTGATCCTTGCATGACATTTGTTGCACATATGCCAACTAATAATAATAATAAATATGCTAGCACTATTGCTGAAAGGATACACAGAGCAATAAAAAACAAACAACACTTAGGAAGGACAAGGAGAATAAAAGATGGCAAAGGAAAGCAGTAGCATGGAGTTAATGATCTGAGATCAAACTGGAGGAATTAATGGCCTTTTTTTCACAATCTAGTTAAGTGTGCAAATATTGAAAACCTTCTTCATAAACCTCCAGCAGGGAAACACACAGCAAGTCCAACAAGTGAAGAAAAAATTAGCAGCCCCCTCCCCTAGGAAAACTGGGACACTGGTAGAAGTTGATTCATAAATTGGCCACAAGGATAAAAAACACCTATTATTTCCAAAACCCTGCTGCAGGATGAAAGAGGGTCCTGAGCAGACATGAAACCCCTGCACCCCCAGAGGCCAAATTCTACTCAGGCTCCGCAGCATCTGCCCCGTCCTCTTTTCCCCACAGCTCCCTCCCCAGGTGCCTGGGAATGGTGATGGTCAAAGACTCTGCAATACATAGGCACCTTGGAGGCATTTCAAGCCAGATGAGGACGCCAAGCACGATTAGTTTTACTTCCAGCAGACAAGGCACTCCCCACTTACGTTGAAAATAAACCCATAGAGGCTAATTTAGCGTGTCACAACAATCCATCCAAGCGGACTGGTACTGCCTGGTGTTTCATCCTCTGCATCCCTCAGTCCTGAAGTTGGACCAGGCATGCAGTTGAGGAGCAGCTGCTATGTGCAGATTACCACCCTTACCTTGCTCCAAAGCATCTGCACTTTCAATCAGTCCTCCTTACAACTGGTTCCTTTTATTTTTAGTGTGTCTGTCATTAAACAGGCCTCAAGAATGCAACAGGAAGATGAGCTTCACCTCAAGTTTGTTTAATGCTGTGAACCAGCAAGTCTTAGATTGCATGGGAGGAGGTGAGGTCTTTGGGAGCATCCGTGGACCCATGCTGCCCAAAGCATGTTCCAAGGTATCCCCAGGAGCAGGCAGAGCCTCCAATTCATTTGGGGAAGATATTAAGAAGCTCTTTTTGCCTTAGAGCAAGTATGCAAGGCAAGGTTGGATGGGGGTCTGGGCAACCTGCAAGGTGTCCCTGGCCACAGCAAGGAGCTAGAACTCGATGATGTTTAAGGCTTCTTCCAACCCAAACCATTCTGTGATTCTATGATGCCATAAAGTATTGCTCTGACATTGACAGTCATCTGTTGGTGATATTCCAGCACTGGGGCTAAGTGTGGTGATTTCTACACAGAGTGAAAAGACAGATAACATGAAGGCTGGTCTCTGGGAAAGCTGATGCAGAAACCAGATTCACTGAACAGAAAAAAATGCCACTGCTGCTTGGCTGGAAGCAATGAGAGTTGTGGGGTCTCTGGAGGCATCCTTTTCTGGGAAGGCCAGCGTTTAAAAACATTAAAAAGCAGGCACAGCAGTTCCGAGCTCCCCAGAACCTTCTGAGCTGTTCTGGATGGTCTTCACTATGCAAATATGACTTTCTAAACTTTTTTGGGTACCACTACATAAATGATTTTTAGCTGTAAGCCTTTATGGTTACAGACCTAAATTCTGATTGTTGTGTCAAAGAACAAGATTTACGACACATGCACACATGCAACTGCAGCTTATGTTTGTAAAGGACCACAAGACCACCACCTTCACTTTTTCAAAGGATCGTTCACAGGTCACAGCAATTAAAATTTGGACCTGAAGCTTTGCTGAGGTGAAGGCTGCACTGACCCAAAAGAAATCAGCCTCATCTCTACTCCCAGCATGTTGAAGCCATGTGGCACTTGCTAGATTTACTCTCCTGACAGTTGAGATTTGGTTCCGTTTAGTAAATATAAGCTTGATGGAGCGATCAGTCCTCCATGTCCTTGTTATCCTCATGCCAAGAAAATAACTGGGAGTACTGCTCCTCATGATGCAGCAAGGTCCCTGAGAGCCCATGCCATCATAAACCCATGTCCATGAGCCCCATCCATTCCATGGGTGCTCACAGGACTCTCCTGCCCATTTAAAACATACTTTTTAGATTGAGACCCCCACACAACACCACACAGACTGCAGCATCTCACACTACCACATGCTTCACTGGCTGCCACAGAATAGCTGAAAGTATTTGAAAACAGCAATTAAGCATTTCTGAAGTTTGGCAGTGGGTTTATGTCAGCCAGGAACTGAGAACTGGCCTCCAAAAGTTATCATTTGATTTATTTCAAGAAGAACAAAGGAAATTATAGAGGACACATAGGCTAGGGAGAGCAGCACACAGCAAAGCTGGACCACAATCCCAATATTGCTCTGGCATTCATACTCATCTGTTGATGATATTTGACCAGCACTGGAGGGAAGTGTGGTGAATTTTATGCAAAATGGAAAGATGGAGCAACTTGAAGGCTGGTTGAGCCATTTTCAGCTTAGAAGCAAACTCACACTTGCATGCAACAGGCAATAAACTCAATCTGCTAAGAAAAGCAAAGACAGGCTGTGTAAACTGAAAATGCCACCAGCAGGCAAACTCCAGCCCTGAGGCCCTTCTTGCTGCTCTTAAGTTTAAAAGCAATGACTGAATTTTAAAACCTCATTTGCTTCAGTGCTCTAGGACCTGGCTTTTTATTATGAAATGGTAGAAAAGGACAGAAAAATACAAAAACATGATCACCCTTCCTTTTAGTTTAATAACAGCCCCCAAACCACTCAAAGCACTTGAAACTGGTGAGATAAGTGTCCTTGTTTCAGAGAGGACGGGTGTGGGTGGCACCTCCCAGCACGGGAGGGGACGTTTGTATTGGCAGCCGAGGCAGAAAGCCTCCACACAACCTAGGGAAAAGGACAAAAATTAAAGAAAGAAATAAAGAAGAAAAAAAACCCACCCAGCAAATAAACAAAAGCATTCCTAATAAACTGGAAATGTCATACTACATCAGGGATCACAAGACTGAGCCCAGAAAGGTCCAAGTGGCAAGAACATGCTGTTAAAAACAGATGGGAAAAACAAGCCGGGAAAGGTTGAGACTGTGTTTCTAAACTTCTGTTCCCAACACGGCTTTTAGAGCTGGTGCTGGTGTGGCTGGGGAGACAGCGGGGTGAATTACCAGCTGTCTGCATCATCCCAATAGTCCCTGTGGAAACCTTATTAGCAGGAGGATGGGGGAAAGAGTTTTATGCTAAAATTCCTATCCAACAACTTTGGAAATGTAGATTTTTCCAGCTTCCTAAGCACAGGCTCACCACATGGGAGTCAGGTTAATAATACTGCTTTTTAAAATTTTAGCCTTGGTTTTGTGGAGTCCTGCTTGGAATGGGATTTGCTCCTCACAGCATGGCTGTGTCCAGGCAGAGGTTGAGGCTGGGTTTCTGGGATTCTCTGCAGCACATGGGGATGGCCATGTCAGCCTTTCTGTGCTCATTCCTACTCATCTTAAGAGAGACTTACAGAGGCAGCTCCACTCAGTGCCATAAAACCAAGTGCTCAGCAACCAAAATACAAGTCACGTGCTGGGAAAAGTGTGTTTGTGCTGACAACCCCCTAAAGGTTACACATTATATGAAAAGGAGAAAGGAAGACTAAAATAAAATGGACAGGTGAGGGTACCAAAACATGCAGCCTGCAGAGAGCTGTGCAGAGGAAACCTCTGTGCCTGCCACCCCGTCCCAAAGGCGACTGGAGATGAAGCTCCTGATGACAAACTCCTGAGATAGACCAGATGGTACCAGCTGTTCCCTGAGACATTCAGAGGCCTTTCAATGCAACAAAGTAATAAAGTTTATTGTTCTAGAGAACTTTTTTTGTGTAACTCCTTCCCCGAGTCCGGAGCACACGAAGCTGGAGCCAATACACCTCTGCATGCACAGGGACCTGTTTGGAGTCCACAATTTTCAGATGCATTCAAGCCAAAATCTGTTATTCAGAGAAAGAGGGTCTATCCTGGAAGAACTCAAATACTTTTGAGCTCCACCACCTGGAAGATCTCAAAAGTATTTGTAAATACTGGGGTTTGGCTCAAGTGCCTTTTTATGCAGGAAGAGTGTGGGGGAGAACACTTTTTGAAGCACAAACCAAATGCTATTCTGAAATTTAACAAATTCGACTGATTTGCTCTATTGTTTTGCATTCCTTCATGCTTTCGGCTCCAGAAGATGCCTAAATATCCAAGTGCACAGACTGCCAGCAGAGGTTTTCCAGCCCAGCAGGAAGTAGGAGATATCTTCAGGGAAAGCCTATTTTTGGAGAGCTATCCAGTTCTCAACTAAGCCCTCAAACTTTTTGTTGTTATTATTCGGATTAAGACAGCAGAGTGGGAGAGCTGAGGCATTCCCACAGCAAATCACATCACTCACACTCCTTGTTCTCAGTGCTGGAAGCGGGGTTTTGTACAGATGCAGAGCATGGCTGGAAGTCCAGGGCTAAGATCCTGGGTTTTTTTTTGAGGTCCTGAGCTGATACTCAGATCACCTGGACACTCCGATGCAGTTGCGTTTAAATTTCAAAAACAAGTTCTTAATTCTGAACAACTTATCCTGTGTGAAGCCAAGATGGATGGAGAAGACTATTTTCTCTTTTACCTGAAACACTCAAGGTGAAAAACATGTATATAACAAAGAATTGCATTACAGTAACTTTTCACATTACCCAAGATGTCTGTAGAATCAGCAGCCAAGAGCAGGACACCTCAGAGCCCCCCTGCTGAACAACTAGATTATGCTAAATTAATTGCAACATCCAGTGTTGGGTTTTTTTTTTTCCTTTTACAACTCTTATTTTATATGTAAAAAAACATTTAATAGCCATCCCTCAGCTTATTCCTTAAGATTAATAAATCAAAACAGAAACACTGAGGAGTATGCAACAACAACAACAAAAAAATACTAAAAGCCCCTTGGCTGAATTTAATTTCTATTAGAATCCTTAGTCACGATGGAAATGTATTTATAACCACAAACCTCCGCTAAATTATCTTAACAGCCTCTAGCTGTTGCACTGATGGCTGAAACAGCACAGTAAATTACTGTCTCACCGTACAAAATTATACACATCGCTATTACACCATGTTTCAGTCCCAGCCACTCAAAAGCAGAGCAGATTTATTCTTATTACCCAACTGAGCTCACCCACCAGCACACACATGTGCCCTGCCACATGTGTACTCCCAAAATGGAGTAAATCTACCAATTCTGGCACAACAGCCCTGCCCAGCACACAACAACCACTCACCTTTTCCCCCTCCTTTCCCACGTCTTTCCACTCATCAGGTTTTCCTGTCTGGCAGCTGGACTGAATTTTTAAACAGGATGAATTCACTCCTAACCTTATGCAATGAACTTCAAGGCAAGGCACGTGTGAGAGAACTTGGCTCAGGAAACCTGGGATTTCTCAGCACGAGACTGCAGGGACTGAGCAAGCTGGGATGCAGCTTAGAAATGGGAAGATGAAGATGAGATTGAAGGATGTTGGTGACTGGTTCCCAGCTCTGTGACAGACTTGTTGCAAGCTCTAAAACATTCACTTAGTCCCTGTACACTGCAATTTCCTACTTATAAGGCAGGACCAGTAAAGATCCAATAGTCTGGTGAGCAACCTGGTAGCCCAGGGGCGGAAAGGTTGGAAATTCAGTCAGTGCCCAATCTCTTGTGCCAGCTCTTTCCTTTGTAGGGATGGGCAAAGCTAAAATAATTTATGTTTACAACCCATCTCAGCGTTATAATGCCAAGAACCTGGAATATTCAGGGTAGGTGTATGAGTATTAGTGAGAGTTCAAAGTGCAAGGACCAAAGCCTGGGGGAAAGAAAATGAACCCAAGCCCAGGCCACACCACTCAGCTCTGGGGACAAAAAGGATAAAGGTGGGAAAATGGAAGAAGCAGATGTGATAATATCCAGGAATATAAACCGACCAGGAATAAATGTCTGAGCTACAACTTGAAGAGCACCACAGCCACATTTCTGATTTTGCTTGGGTGTCTCATTTTCCATCAAAGTGGTATTTTGTTGGGTTTTTTTTGTTTTGTTTTTTTGTTTGGTTTGCGTGTATCTTTGTTTTTAAATATATACTACAAGTCAAAAGTCTCCCACGCTTTGAAGGAAAGAAATCCAAGGTTTTGACCTGGCCCTTCCACACTGACAAAGAAGAATTGAACCATGCCTAAATTACAGCTGACTCAGCAGCAATGTGCACAGCAGAGGGGAACACTTAAACCCCAAACATGTCATTCTGGCTTCTCACCTTCCTCCACAACCTGAGCTACAGTTGGTTAGTGGGAGGCTCCAGGTACAAAGAAATTAAAAGAACAGGCTTTAAAAGCTCTTCCTAATTACAAATGCAAATCTTGAAGCTTGTCCTTCCCAAGTGGTACTCAACAGCTCAATTCTATCTGAAATTCCAAGCGTGTCAGAGCAGCAGGTACACACCGCACCCCACAAGACTTAACGACAACATTTAACATGACTAAGTTGGTCATGGCAGACTGTCCCAAGAAGTAAGATGGACAGAGAAAAATCATCACTAGAACATTGTCATGAAATACCCTACTTTACCAAGAACTCATAAAAAAGCCTCATGAACAACCTATACATTGCACAGGTCAAGATTTGCTTTATTTCTCTTTTTCAGCCCCAGCCCAGAGCAATGCGTGAGGCCCAAGACAAACACTCATTGTCAACTCCCTGTGAACATCCAACACACACTCCTGAGCACTGGGTATTCAGTGAAGCACTGCCCATGACACCAACCTCTAACATGCTCTGCCTTCTGCTACATGTGAGGTGCCTTCAGTATTAAAGAAACCCAAACAAATGAACTTTGCAGGCAACCTTTTTTCCTCTACACATGACTCTGTCTTCAAATCTTGCTCCTCAATGCACCTCCCTGTGACAGCACATGATACATCAGCCCATCTGCATGCCAGCTGGCTGTACTGTTTTGATGCTAGAAAGAGCGTATTGATTGATTGCCAGTCGAAGCCTCAGCCAACATGTTCTGCAAATGTTTGATATAATGGCCTGAGCCCTTCAGGCCCTCCCTCCATTGCATTCACTTTGAAGGGAGCAGCTGAAAATGGCTTTGGGAGTAACTCTATGGTGCTAGATGTAGCTAGTCTTGGACTAATGCTCACCCCATTACGCTGTAAAGGAAAGGAGAGAGCCCTATCTCTTGGAAAGACACATCCTCAACTGTTCGACTGCTTTAAACCTCAAAATAACAACTTTGTTCCTTTCCAGTGCTTTCTTCGTGCTATCAACTTCTAAAATTGCAGATATTCACATTATTCATATCTACTTTATAAGGTGCAAATTCAGCATTGGTAGGAAGGATACAGCTTCTCCCCAATCACATATCAATAGCAGAGGCAGAACTTGCTGAAGGATGAAGTAACAAAAAGATCTTACAAGCTTCAACATCTGCAGCCTGCTCCCCTACTGTGTTTGATGCCAAGGGGTCAGACACATCTGGTCACCTCTCCCAAGCACAATTCTCACCTCTCCAAGAGCAGGTTCCAAGATGGGAAGGGACATCACCCTCTTTGGTGATGTGCCAAACGCTTTGGCACACTTCCCGAAGAAGGACCCTGGGGTGCTCACATAAGAAGTCCCACAAGCCAAACTGAAATGCTGTCCCCCCTCTGCATGGACAGCAGCTCTGAGGACATTTATCAGGGCACTTTCTCGTTCACTTTCCTTGGAAGGTGGCTGTCCTTCGCTGCTTTGGAGGCCTGTTGTATAAAGCTTTCCCAGGCTCCTAATCACTCTCATCACCCTTCCCCAAAGATGCTGGTGTCAGGGGTCCACCCACACACATATTGCTGCAGGATAAAGTCCTGATTGCTGGCAGAAAAACTTCCTGCTCCCTGTCCTGCCTCACTCCATGCACACAGAGGGCTCAGAGAAGGACCTGAACAGAAAAGGCTCAGTTAAAACCTCAATTGACAGTTTTGAAGCCTTAAGCAGGAGCCAGCCTACATAATTTCTCAGCATCTCCTTCTGGTCAGGACAGCTAAAAGGACACCTGTCAGTCCATACACCTTGTATCTTTTGCATCTCTTCCTTTTTTTCCTTTCAGTTATATTATTTATTTATTCCCTCCCTCAAAGGCTTTAAGGAGCCATGATCACACAGTGCCCACCGTCTGCATGGCTGCCCCTGTGGATAACATAAGGCCATGATGGAGGTAGCAGTGGGGCTCAGCTGCCAGCTCTGCGCCCCTCTCTCCTGCCACCCTGGCCCTGTGCCCTGACCCCCAAAACAATGAGCTCTTCTATTCCCCACAGCCTGCTGGAAACTCCAGCCTGACATTACGTGTGGTGGACAGCGGGTGAGGCAGGCAGGGAAGGCGAGACGGGGGGAGAACACAAGCCTCAAGTCATTGATTCTTCTTGGGTCAAAGCAAACAAGGTTTTCCCGGGAGCTTCCTATCTGGAGGGAGCTATTTCGGAACAACATAGTGACCCAGAATCAAAGGAGCTGTGTCTAGTATTGATGGCATGGAAGAAGAGTGGCTGTTTTATGCTGTCCATCAGCCAGAAGGGGCATTTACAGAGGGGCATTTATGGAAAGGGCATGGAGACGAAAAGGCTCTAGGGAGACCTCATTGTGGACTTCCAGTACTTAAAGGGAGCTTATAAAAAAGAGGGAGAGTGAGTTTTCACACAGGCACATAGTGATAGGAAAAGGGGGAAGAGTTTTAAACTAACAGAGGAGAGATTTAGATTAGACATTAGGAAGAAATTCTTGACTGTGAGAGTGGTGAGGCACTTGGAGCAAGCTGCTCAGAGAAGTGGTGGATGCTCCATCCCTGGAAGTGTTCAAGGCCAAGTTGGAAGGGACTCTGAGAAACCTGGTCTAGTGGAAAGTGTCCCAGTCCATGGCAGGGGGTTGGGACTAGATGATCGTTAACATTGCTTCCAGCCCAAACCACTGTGATTCTATGGTTTACTGTGCTTGCCCCTTCCTGTGCTGGATGGCTCTCAAACACAGCACCTGTGGGCAAGCAGTGTGAGAAGAAAGGAGATCTGGAGCTGCTGATGTGGCCTCTAGAGGAGTGGTATGGGAGACTTTTAAATGGAGAAACAACCAACAAAACCCGGAATTGCATAGCCAACCTTCCCTTTTTCATGGGGCACAGTTTCAAGCCAAGAGCATCCAGACAGCTGTAAAACCACATATTCCCCCCTTCAAATAAAAAAAAAAAAAAAAAAAAAAAGCCAGAAGATCCTTAAACAACTATGTGGATGAAGATCTGAAGAACAGATCGGTAGCAATGACTAACAACACCATTAAGTATTGTTACTTGAAATTACTATGAGATAAAAAAAATGCAGACAAAGGAAAGCACTGTCCAGTTCAACAGCAGCACCCAGTACCAAAGCTCCCATGTATGTGCAACACAGCTCTTCAAAGCTGAAAGTTTAAAAGACACCCCAGTGCCACCAGTAGAGAGGAGAGAAATGAAAGCTTACTAGTCACTTTTGGAAACGAGACATAATCCCTGGCTGGAGATTATGTTAAGTGGCCAGAAAGCGGATTTAGCAAGTCAACTTGCAATTTTTGGCAGCCACATGAAAAGTCCATTGGCTTGTTCTGAAGGTCAGCAAGGAACCAGAATGGGCGAGGCAGCAGCTGGGATCATCAGCAAAACTTAATCACTGAAAATCCATGAAATTCAGGAGGCCGCAAATCTTTGACTCAGAATGTTATTTCCATCTTACCATATGGATGCGGGACCTGGAACTCCACCAAAGAAATGTCTAAATGCCTTCCAAAGCAAACGCCTTTGGAAAACACCAGGTTTAAATGGAATAAGATGCATAACAAGTACTGAAATGCTATTAGGACAGTATCTTCGATCCAGAAGACATGATGGAAATAGTTTGGATGTGTCCAAAAGGTGTGGAGAAGCAAAAGAAAGAATAAATAATAATTAAAAACAACCAACCAGAAGATAGTTCAGTCAACAGATTTTCATTTCTGTCAACAGATTATTACTTCTGTAACAGCGAGAACAAACATACAGCATTTAAAAATTTAGAGGTCATGTGAAGTCTGGAGTAGGCAGAGACAGAAAAGCTTTTGAAGCAACAGAAAAGAAGAAGTAATCTGAACACTTAATACAGAAATGTTGAAGAGCTGTTCTCAACTGGTCCTGCCTCAAAACCAGATTTAAACTATAAATAAATATGTCCCACTTCTGGCCCAAGAGAGAACTTCCTACCCTGAACACACATCATTTTGGGGCAAAAATATTCACATTTGGATGGAGAAGTTCATTTATAGGTATTAGTGTAATGCAGACAACCAGACTGATGCAAGATTTCCCAGATCAGAACCTTCTCCAGGAAAAGTGCACAAGAATGCAGGAAAAAAAATAGGAACCAAATACGAAAACACAAATCCAGAGATGAAATCAGCTCCCCCCTTCCCTCCCCAGGTTGCTGGATTTAGTCCAGATTCATTGGAGAAACAGGCACCGCTGGCTATCTTACACAGCAAGAAACATATGCTTCTAGCACTCAGATTTTCCTCCTGTCCTTTAAAGGCACAGCTTGCAGGCTAAAGACAGCTAAGAACACTTTTTTTTGACCAAAGCTGCTTTTTAAGTATTTAAAAAAAAAAAATCTATTTAAACACAGCACATATTTAAACTGCTGTATGACTAGATAAGATTGATGACATATGTATGATGGCACTGTGCAGGCTTCCACACTGACCTTGAGGAAATCCTCTTTGTGCATTGCAAGGTCATGGCAGGCACGCCTTGATGCAACTGTGTATGCCTGGCAGCATGCAAATGGTATGGATCTCTTCTTCAGGTCTCAGGTCTGTTTTTTGTGAATCCACATGATGAATGTTTGCTTTTTCTGTCACTAATCACAAATAAGAAAAAAATGTGATCACAGAATTACAGAAGATCCTGAGCTGAAAGGGACGGAATCACTGAAGTCCAGCTCCTGGCCCTGCACAGGACACCCCAAGAGTCACACCACATGCCCGAGAGCACTGTCCAAATGCTTCTTGAACTCTGCCAGGCTTGGTGCTGTGACCACTGCCCTGGGGAGCCTGTTTCAGTGCCCAATCACCCTCTGAGTGAGGAACCCTTTCCTAATACTTAGCCTAAACTTTCCCTGGCACAGCCTCATGCCATTCACTCAGTCCTGTCACTGGTGACCACAGAGGGATCAGTGCCTGCTCCTCTTCTTCCACAGCAGTTGCAGACCTCAATGAAGTCTCCACTCAGTCTCCTGTTCTTCAGGCTGAACAGACCAAGTGCCCTCAGCTGCTTCTCGTAAGGTTTCCCCTCCAGAGCCTTCATCATTTTCATGGCCCTCCTCTGGATGCTCTCTAATAGTTTTGTATCTTTCATACACTGTGGCACCCTGAACTGCCCCCAGCACTGCACGTGAGGCTGCCCCAGTGCAGAGCACAGCTGGACAATCCCCTCCCTTGCCCAGCTGGCCATGCTGGGCCTGATGCTCCCCAGGACACAGTTGCCCCTCCTGGCTGCCAGGACACTGCTGACTCTAACTCAACTTCTGCCCACCAGGACCCCCCAGGTCCCTTTCCATGGCACTGCTCTCCAGAATCTCATTCCCCAGGCTGTCCATACATTCATGATTGACCCATGACAGGTGCAGAATCTGGTACTTTCCCCTGTTAAACTTCATGTGGTTGGTGATTGCCCAGACCTCTAATTCGTCCAGATCTCTCTTGCAGAGAGATCCTCTCTGCCTTGGAGGGAGTCAACAGCTCCTCTCCACTTATTATCCTCAACAAACTTACTTAGTATCCTTTTGAGTCCTGCACCCAAGTAATTTTTTAAGATGCTGAAGAGCACTGGCCCTAAGACTGAGTCCTGCAGAACTCTGCTAAAGATCAGTCACCAGCCATGTTCTACCCTGGCTCCATCTATAGAGCCTCCCACATTCTCTGCCAATTTGCTGTGGTTTAACCCATGATAACCACATGATAACCACAAAGCTGGTTTCACTTGGCAGCAAGGTGGAGGAGCTACGCAGAATGGCAGCAAAATGTCTTTCAGCTCTACTGCTGCTCTATGGGCACCCTGAAGTAAATAAAAATATCTCTCTCATTTCTGCCACCTCCTGAGATACATTTTCTCATCACTGTAAGATGCTGAAAAATCCACCTAATCATTAGGATAGGAAAGTGAGACTTTAAAGGAATACCAAAAGGAAGGGCTATTTATATTAAAAGCAGTAATTTCCAAACCTTTTGGATCCAAACCTTTGGATCCTTGATGACCTTGGCATCCTCATCATCCAAATCCCTGATAGATTTATTATGTACCTCTCTGGACCAGATGCAATCTGTTTCCACAGCTTCACACATCCTCAGAAGCTTGTGAGCACCTTGGAAGCCCCTGGCTCAGGTAGAAACCATAAAGCCAAGGTGAGCTTCCAGTTGTGGGAATAACCCTGAACACAAGTGCAGACAAATCACTGACTTGCTCCATGCCTTGGTTTCCCCATCAGACCAGACATTCAGGGCAGATGTGGTCTCCCCAAATACAGGACATGGAGCCCCAGACACCTCAGCTGCTACTGTAATACAGATAAATAATTTTTGTTCTGCCTTTGAGTCATTACTATAAATTATGTGCCTCAGTCTGGTAAAGACTTTTGCACCATGTCTTCCATCTGATAGTTGCTAAAAGAAAAAGGGAAAAAAAAATAGTTTCAGTATCACTTCTGCTCTATTTCAAAGAGAAATACAGCCGGCTTCCTCACACTATTTCCTTAAGTATTGTCTTTCTTACGTTCAATCTGTGCTTTTCCACCATCCATCTTTTACATCCACTGTGGACTGCCAGGACAATCAGCCAACTCTGAAGTCATGACAGATAGCTGAGGATTCACTCAAGCTGTCTTAGCAAAGCCAAAGCACCAGGAAAATACACTAGGTTCACTCCCCACACAACACATGGACTCCTTACTTCTGTGGGCATGTCCACCACAATTGATGCAATGCCTCAGAACATGCACAGGTTAGTCCTGACCAAACCAGTTTGGGTTTCAGCAGCTGAAAAGCTGCCCCAGCACGTGTGTTGGCAGCAAACAAAGACCATCCGCCTTCACAGTGAGCTGGGCTACAACAGCTCTACTGCTTCTGAGATTCATGGCTCCATGTTCCACCTTACAGAGGTGTAAGAAATGTTGGGTTAGAGGCACCTCGGGAGGTTTCTAGTCCAGCCTTTTATTTGAGGTGTCACTAGATCAGGTCAGTTGGAATATTCTCTAGACAAGTCCTGAAAACCTCCAAAGACTGAGACCCTTAGCCTCTGTGGGAACCTGTTCCTTTACACCATGACCCCCTTACTGGAGGGGCTTTCCTAAGACCCAACCTGAACCTACAAAGCTGGGTTGTGGTTGCTGCTCCTTATTTTGTCACCTTCTACAATCAGGAAGAATTTGACTCCATTGTTCACATAACCATCATTCACATATCTGCCTGTTAATAGATCACAATGACCATGATGACAATACATCACCACCTGACAGTTTCCAGAAAATGCTACAGTGGGCAAAGAAATGCAGCCCCACACTCAAAAAAACCACAGTGACCCCAAAAGGAGGTTGTAGGGAAGAGGTCATGTGTTTTGACTCATCAGCAATAATGCAGCAGAGAAACAAGTTAGAGAGCAGGACCTTTGTGCAGCATTGCACAAGAGAGCTGGTGTAGCAGGAGTGCTGGCAAGCATTGCCTTTGCAAGCAAAATGCACCCCCTGACCTGCAAAACCTTCTCTGGTGGAGCAAGTGTTCATACCTCCTCTGAATCATGGGGCAGATAACAATAGCTAAAATATATGATGGTCTTTTGGAATCAAGCTGGGAGATTAAATGGGAGGAGCAGGGTGCAGCAAGGCAGTTTGACAGATGGAATAAGTGCAAACTCATGGAGTTCAGTGCAGTCAAAACTTTCTACAAAGAACTTGTCAGGACTTCTCTGAGTCCCATCAGAAGATCCAGGTGACATAATTGGTGCCCTTAAGCCTCTTACCTATCTCTCCCTACATCCAGGCTCAAAATCCATAAATTCATCTAAACCAGCACTGGAAGGAACTTCTGGAGAATTTGTCAAATTTATTCCACTGCCTCAAAACAGATTCAGCTCTCTGAAGTGGAGTTTGGCCAACCTGCACTTCAGAACTGCCACGATGGAGACTCTAAGCCCAACCCAAACCATCTGTTCCACTGCTCCACTCCTCTGGCAATCAGAGGTTAGGAAGTTTTTCCTACTCTTGTTTCCCTTGCTGCAGTTCAAGCTCAGCACTTCTTGGCCCCCAATCACCAGCCACGAGAACAGTTTACCCCCTTCCCCTTTACAGCTACCTTTGGCATATTCGAGGGCTGTTATTTCTCCTCTCAGCCCTCTCATCCCCAAACAACCCCATTTCCTTCAGTCTTTCTGTTTTCTATATTTTTGCTCATTTTTTGGTGCTTTTCTCTGGAGTGTCCGCAACTATTTCCTATTTTTGTTAGTGGGTAGAGCATCCTGAATGAGACATGGCACAGCTGAGCATGGGAGTGACCAATTAAAACTCCTTAGAAAGAAGAGGAAAAAAAGGAGATAATTTTGCACAATACCTATCTTCCGCACTTTGCTGCAGAATAAAGAGATGTTCTTTCTTCTCCCTCCTATAAAATTTCATCCATATCAGCACTGTGCCAAACTCCACCTGGTACCTCCACCACTTGACAGCCTATGATATCCCTGCACTAACGGTCCTACTTCAGTCCACATCCCACATTCTCATTTAAGGAGGACATCCTTAAAATGTATTTTCAGGTGGGATACAAAGAGTCTACTTCAGGAACCAAAATAAGCCCTTCATCACGGAGTTGCCCCTAGGAATAGGGCTGCAATCAGTAAATCAGCCC
The DNA here is from genome assembly GCF_049639895.1 of Pseudopodoces humilis. NCBI lineage: Eukaryota > Metazoa > Chordata > Aves > Passeriformes > Paridae > Pseudopodoces > Pseudopodoces humilis. The sequence goes on along the minus strand of NC_142201.1, from coordinate 84,663,430 downwards.
TTTAACCTCTTCTTGCTTGTCCCATCAGAGAGGAGCAGCTCTTCCAATGGCCTTGATTAAACTGCTTTTGCTTGATGTAAGAACGACATTGATGCACAAAGCCAAACCCAGATAAACCAGCTGGGAAGGAGAAAAAAAAAAACCAAACCCAAAGCACTGAAGGACTGTAAAACCGGTACACGACGAGAAGCTTTTGTTTTAGTCAGAACTGCAGACATACATCTCAGCCAGCCAGAAAATACTCTGACTTCATGGTACATAAATGAGCAGGCAGAGCACACTGATCTAACGATAGGGAGCCGAGTTGCTCTACGACAGCAGTTATTTTTCACAGTGCTTCCCTGCCAGACAGTCCACCCCCGAGCCCATCGTGCCGGGCAGCGGACAGACACAAAACACTGCTCTAAACCCACGTCCAACACAGGAAACAACAGACAGGCACGTCCAGCAGGAGAGGACCAGGAGACAGTGAGTCAGTACAGGACCAGCACAACATGCCCTGGTCTCGGCTCACTGGTCACACAACTAAAGCCCAGGGGTTTGTTTAGGGATTGGGGTTTTTTTCTGAAAAAATTTCACGTGTGTTCTAAGGAGGAGCTAGGAGGAGAATTAAAAGACAGTTCTGTGCTTTGTGGCTGTGCATAAGGAGATCCTTTCATGCGTGAAAGTCAGAAAGGCAAAAGGTAGGGACAGGCTTTTTAATAGGGTCTGTAGCAACAGGACACAGGACAATGGTTTTAAACTGAAAGAGGGTAAATTCAGACCAGGTATGAGGAAGAAATTTTTTTTAAAACTGGGTGGTGGTGGGGGGGGTGGGGGGGAAGGCGTGAAACACTGGCACAGGTTGCCCAGACAGGTGGTGGATGCTCCATCCCTGGAAACATACAAGGCTGGATAGGGCTCTGAGGAACCTAATCTAGTTGAAGCTGTCCCTGCTCATTGTCAGGGGATTGGGATAGATGAATTTTAAACATCTCTTCCAACCCAAGCCATTCTATGAAGGTACAAAAACTGTTTGTCTGGAAAAAAGCAATTAAGCAAGAGGACGAGGGAGCTTGATGTCCCAAGCAGAACAGAGGTGAAAAAAAATATTTTGGTACTTCAATTACTTTTGACCTTCAATTGTTTGCTTAGCTTTCATTATCAATATTACAGTAGCATTTACAGCCAAACTGCCCAGAATCTACATGAGCCCCTCTCTGCAGCTGGGAGTCTGAAAAAAGGTACACTTTGTCTCAATCTTTAAGCAATCATTGTTTGATCATTTGAATGTCCCTCAACAGAAGAGAAACAACATTGATATTTCCCAGAGCATTGTACAAATAGGTCCCACAATCTCACATAAACACAATCCTCTGAAGTGAAACAGAGCAGGTATTACTGCAAATGCAAATTAATGCTGCACAGATCAGGTGGGGAGAAGAATCCCCTTTCCCAACTACCCTGGGTGAAAGTTAGAGAGTAAATTTAGTACTTTCCTCTCCTGCCATAGATTTCCTTGAAAAATAAAAGCAAAACAAAACCAGGCTTATAAAAGCACAGCACTTTAAGGACAGCATTAGTAACACACCCATGTGCAGACGCATACATTTCAAATGCACTTGTCAAAGAAAAAAATAAATCTGTCCTCTACCCTGTGTCAATACAGCCAGAGCAGGAACTTCAAACCCCATTAGCAGCATCCTGCAGCCTGAGATTTCTCCTTTGAGGTCTCAAAGCAGAATATAAACCAAAGGTATAAGGAAAGCGGTAAAGCCAGCGATTCAGCACCTTCCCTTTGAGGCTATACAAAAGCTGGTGTAAACCGCCTTTTGTGCACAAAAACCAAAGTCCAGCCATGTGGGTTTATTGTGGACAAAGACAGGTTTTACAGGAGGAAAGTCATCACCCTCAGGCTCTGGACCAGCAAGCTGCTCTGAACTACTCTGGAGGAGAACCTGATCCACACACCAGCACCCTGAATGCACACCACAGCTACATAAATACAGTATCAATAATAACACATTAAAAAGCAAAGGGACAGGGCACCACAAAGTGAGACACAGTCCAAGCTAAAGGACAACACTTTCAAATCCAGCCTCTGATGCAGGAAGCCGGTGCAACTGGCGTGACTGGAAGGGAAGTCCCACTGACCACAGCGCCAGGACCGCTCCAGCGCAGAGATCCCCTCGAGTGACATCTGCCAAGCACCGCTTCCTGCCCCGCGGAGGCTGCGTGGGATGGCCGGGCACATCTCAGCATGGCCGCATTTCCTCTTGGGGGAAAGAGGATGTTTTGAAAACATAGGTGGCTTGCAAAGCACTTCGGGATGTATGTGGATGAAAAGCAGTCTTATGCACATCGATAATTAGCACTAACCGCTGGCATGTCACACCCTCCATGTAGAGCATTTAGCAGATTTATTCAGCTCTTGCTGGAATGCCAGAGCACAAGCTGGATATTCAGACAGTGATGTGAGCGCCCTTTCACGGGGCAGATGCTGGGGAGCTAATGATGTTTGATGAGTTAAGGCCATTGGTGACTCAGGATCAGCAATTAGTTGATTTCTGTGGGAGGAAGGTGCTTTGCTCCATTAAGCTAAAAGCATCCTGCACAGTTCAGCATGCACAAAGTCATTCTGTCCACCTCACACAAATCCTGTCTACATTCATGAGGGGGTTGATACTTCCCACATAAACACTCAGGTTTACCTTACTGGATTCCCTAGCAGTTCCACCCCACAGCCCTGTGTCAACCTGATATTCCCTGGAAGACCCTAAGACACACAAGGAAAAGATTGCCAGGAACAACTGGACATACAGTCTAATGCAAAGGGATGTGGTACCACTGATGTACACAGGGTTGAACCCATTTTGGACAAGGCTAATAATGCTCTGTCACACATCAGACACAACCCCAGTCCTGCTCTAGCCTGCAGTACAGGACTACAGACATCCATCTCCCTCTCAAGGGTAGGCAGTGATGCTTCCATCAATCAATAACAGGCACTGGGGAGACACCAGCTGCACTTGTTCTGCCTGCCATTCCCGAAATGCACGCAGGCGAAAGCAACAGGACCAAAAGATGATCTGGCTGGTGTCTCCCCCCAGTAAGGGAGAGCATCCAGCTCTCTCCCAGAGCCTGCATTCCAGTCATCTGAAGGCTGGCCGAAGCTGGTCATTAGCGTCAGGGAGTGGGACCCTTGGCATCCTGGGGAGCGATGTGCCGAATCATAGGACGGCAGCGCGTTTCTGAGCGCTAATGCTCGTGGCACATGGCAGGACTGTCAGGCGGAGGATGCAAAGAACAGTTATTTCTTTCAATGAGTGGGGAATGTGACAGAGCTGGCATTTGGACCCTCTTTTTACAACTTCTTTGAAGTGTTTGATCTCAGCCGCTAACGACACAAAGGCTATCGAAGCGCTACTGGTGCTATCTTCAAAGGCTTGGGACGTTCAATGATTAATAGGAACGCTGCACGGGATGAGGGAGAGCGACTATTACGGGAATGTCGGGGGGGGATCCAAGATGCATTAGTACCTTTACTCTTTGGGACCAAGGTACTCCCAGCCTCCCCTAAAACAGCCGACTTCAAAGGCGGAGGTGTGACCGTCGCAGGTCCCGGGTGAGCCCGGCCACCGCGGGGCGCAGCCTGAGCGCCGGCCCCAGCGCCGAGTGTCCTCTCCGGCCGCGGCCGTCACCGCCCTCGCCACCACCCCGGGGCAGGCAACAAGCCGGGGGGCTCGGAGATGCTCCCACTCGCCCTGCCGAGCGGCGGGGAGCCAGGAGCGTTCGTTCCCCGCCCGGGCAAGGGGCACCCCCGCCCTGCCGAGCCTCCGCGGCGCCGGCAGAGGCGGCGGCAGGTGCACCCGGGCTGGCGGCGGGGGAGCGGGGATGGAGGCGGGGGGATGAATCCCGGCTTTCCCGGGGCCGGGGTAAGGATGAGGTAGGGTGGGCTGAGACTTACGTATCTCCGTAACTTCTTCTCCGGCGGTGACTTTCGGAGCCAGCCCGAGCACACCACCTCCCCGCCGCTCATCGCGGCAGCCGGGCGCCGCCGGGCGCTGCCTCCCGGCGCTCAGCGCCGGCCGCGCCGGCCCATGGAGGGCGGGCGGGGGTGGGTGGGTGAGCGGACGGATGGATGGATGGATGGGTGGGTGGAGGGAGGGAAAAAGGGAGGGAGGGATGTAGGGATGGATGGGGGGGGCGGCGAGCGCCTCCCCCCGCCGCCGCGGCCGCTCGGCTGCGAGCGGGGAAGCAGGAAACTGGCTCCTTCCCGGCTCACCACGCCTCCGCCCGCCCGGCGCCCCGCCAGCCCTGTTAAAGACACAAACCCCGCGGGGAGAGGGGCTGCCCGGCCCCACGCCGCCCCCGAGGAGCTGCCGCTCGTCCCTGTCCCTCCCACACTCATAGAGTGCCTGTAGAGAAACTTTATCCATACCGCAGCAGGTGACCTCGTAACAGCGCAACGTTTGTTTAATTAAAAAGTACAGCTCCACCCAAACCTCTCACCCCTAAGGTTTCATTACGCCAGGACCCTTCTCCTCTCTTGATGGAAAAGGTCCTTCTCACCTCGGAAAGGCGAGGCTGGCTTTAGCTTCTGTGTGCTCAGGGGCTTGTGCCTGAGGTGGAGGTGCCGTAGGAAAACAAAGAGGTTGAGCAAGAAACAGCTAAACACCAATGATGCCAAAAACCCTCCTAGAGAAAAAAAATAGCAATAAAAAACCACGAGGGGAATCAATAAAAGCTTCGTATTTTATTATTGATTTTTAAGTAATGGAGCAGTGCCCACTGAAAGGGGATTTGACTGCCATTGGAGTCTCATGCAGACAAACCAGGTTTTGTATTACAGTGTATTATACCCTAGCTGAGATTCACTATCAACTTTCAGATCTAGAAACATTGTACATCTCAAAGCCTGATTGTCTCCTCCCCAGCTCAGGCAGTAATAAAACGTCCCTCCACAGCCCTTTGAGTTGGATTATGCTCTAACCTTCCTTTCACTGCACCCTTTAAAACAAAACTTGGGCATGGCTCCCATAAAAGCTAAGTCCTCTTAGCCCATGCTCACGTGGAAAACACAACCCATTTGCTAGGGATGGATTTCTAAGACCTGTCTCTATACAACAGCTCTGCCCCAAACCTGCTCGGGCACATTCAGTCATCCTTGCCTCAGCTTCCCTGCCTGTCCAACCTCTGTGGGCAGGGAGGGTCCCTCCTTACGTGTTTGTGCTGTAACTGGTGCAATAACAACTTCATGCTGGCTGGATGTGCTACTGTATGTCACACAACAACAACCTTTATATAACGCCACTCAAGCAGGGATCTTGCATCACTTCAGAGCAATAATTGCAACTTGCAGTGCCTCTGGGAGGTAGGAACAACACCTCTTTTCAAGATGGGGACAGCATGGTTAAGCCATATGTTGTTGATCATCTTTGTGAATGCATAGAGTAGGGGAATAACCCCTTATAGAACAAGTCAGTCATTTGTTAGGAATGTATTTTCTCAACAGCTTTGTTTTTCTGCCATTGAAATGCAATGGCTAAATAGGAAGATTTTTCTATCTTCTCACTACCCAAAGGAAGGGCTTGATGGCTTGATCCTATTCCAGTGCTGGGCAATCTCTGCAGAGAGAGGCTATGCTCAGATCAGCTTGCCCATCTCTGCCAACGCAGTGTGTGCGATGGGCTGAGAGCAGGGGAGGATGGAGAGACCAGTTCTGTGCTGGCCTCAGCCAGCATCGCCTTATTCAGTGCACTGGAGCTATATCAATTTACACTACATGAGAGCGAGAGTCTCACCTGCAAACTCTCCTGGGTTAGAGGGATTTTGTGCATTTGTACAGAAAACTCTGTCCCGGTGACGTGCACTTGAGAGATCTTCCCGAAACACACAGAAATTTCAGGGAGGCCGGTGAGCTACTGGGGACATAGAAAGATTCGATTAAGAACACAAGATCGTGATTAATACACAGGTATCATGCAAAAGTATTCCATGGTGTATGTTAATGATTCACAGGTTAGGAATTCACTCATACTGACACCAATGCAAAGTGGTATCAGTTTGAATACCAGTTGAAGAGAACCCTGTCTGCATTTTTATGTTAACAACTTCCACCACACAGAATTGGAACACTTCATTTGGGTGATGGATGTTTAAAGAAATGCTCCATAATTATCATTGTGTGAATTGGAATGAATTATTCTACATATTCTGTGACAGCCCTTCGTTTATTACCCTGCTCCCTTGCTGCACTATTTCTTCTCTCTGCTCATCCCCTATTCTGGATCACATTTACTGACTTGGTTATATCACAAGATATATCTGAACAGTGTCTAAAACATGAAACACTCCTGTGAATTATTTTTTCCATGATTTTGGTGATGCCTGACACAGGTATCTCAGATTGCTGGGATTTTTGGATGGGAAATGGGTTGCATTTTCTGTACATTTAAATATGCTGCCATCTCAGATGTGACACAGAATCATAGAATCATTAAAGTTGGTAAATGCCTCCAAGATCATGGAGTCCAACTGTAACATAAGCTCTGTGCAGAAAAATGCTTCAAACAAAGATGCTGCACGTGAACGTGCCTTCCCAATTCCACTGTGGCTGTACACAGAGGGGGAACAGTGAGTTAATTCTGGCATCAGGCTGCTAGATTACATATGATCCAATGCATGTAACATTACAACGCCTTATAATGCTGGCCCTCCTTAAAGCTTTTGGCCAGGAAGATGCACAAACACTACCCTCAGTGCCCCTGGGAGTTAAAGACGATGTCTGTCATGAGCACAGCTCGATTTGGCAGCGCTTGCACGTTCGTAACAGTTTTTACCAACTTCAAGCTGTTCCTCCAACCAGCAGGGGAGAATGAACTCAGGCTGGCCCCAGCTGACTGTGTAAATCTCTGGAGTGTGAGCTAACAGCCAGCAGCCTTGGCGGAAAACTGTGTGAAAACCACATCCCTGTGTTGGAAAAACCTGCCGAGGGAGTTATGCGAAGCCATCGAGAATCCATCTCTGCCAGCAGAAGTAACTGAAGGAGGAACAGCAGAATTAGCAGGCACAGCAAGGGAGAAATTCAGAGATGCCACGTAAGAAATAATATTCCTTGAACAAGGGTATGGCTGAGAGAAACATTTTTCTAAGAAAAAGTACTTGTACTGTCTTTAATGTGCTGGGATGCACGACAAAGTGACACTTTCTTCTGCAGAAGCCTCTGGGGTTTTTAATCGTAACCTTCAGTGTGGTTTCTTTTTCACGTCTGCAACCGAAAAATCAGAACTTCTAAGAAGGAAACCACAATGTCCACCGCTACTCCTTCGTGCTCCAAATTTATTCAAATGAGCTGTGCCATCTGCTGGCAGACGGGAAAGCTGCAGGCGGAGCAATTCCCGTGCTCGCTCCCAGCCGCCGGTGCAAGCAGTGGGGATGGATGGAGACACCGGGCATTTCCTGTGGATTAGGGACCAGCTGGCTGAAACGCTTCGGGCTACTTACCCCAGCCAGGCACAAATCCCTTGGAAATGCCCTATACCGTGGTTGATATAAACCGAAGTAGGCTGGCGGGGGGAAGGAAAGGCTTGAAAAATCTGCCGTGCTCCTTGCCTGCTTTTAATTCTGAGCGAATGCTCAGTCTCCTGAGATCCAGCTCCGCAACAATAAGACCTGACTTTATCTTCACACAACAGTTCCTGCAGCAGAGTGGGATGGGAGCAGCGTTTTGATTTCATGAGGAATTTTCAAGGTTAAAAAAAAAAAAAAGATCACCTCTTTCAAGAACTCGAGTCTTTTCAAGCTTTCCACCCTCTGTAGAAGAGCACAGCAAGCCCCCCAGAACGACTGCAATTGAAGCCAAACCACAAGACAGTCCTTTCCTTCTTGTGACAGACAGCAGCTCCAGCAGCACTGGCTGCTTTCTGTGAGCAGAGGGAATAGTAGCACAAGGTACTTTGATCAGATAATGAGACAGTTTGAAGCATCTTCAGTACAGTGTTTTGGCAAAGACAGGGACATCAGAGCTCTGATGCCTTAATACAGGCTTGAAACAGAGAAGACTTGCAGGCCAACAGTGTTCAAGGCACATAGGCTTGTGTGGAGTTGATGGTCCTACTATGTCCTCTCTCTGTTGGAGATCCTGGCCAGAACCAGCATATCCCATCCAGAACGGATACAGACCCCCTGGGCAGCACAGGGTGGGCCTGGGGTGCTGAGCTGGAAAGTATCAGTGGATGCAGCTGGAGGACACTTCCAGTCCTCACACCTGAACATTATTAAAGAAGACTTCCTATTCCTATTCAGTTCACACTGAAGCTCAGTCCTACTTCTCTCACCAAACTAGACACAAAGAAACAACTTTGCCTGGAGCTGAGCTGGGACAGAACACTAGAAATGCATTTCTCAGTTGTGGAGCCAGGTAGAGTTTTGGGTTTTTTTGTGCTTGGTGATTCCTCCTAGGATGATGGGGTCCTCATGCAAACTTTCTTGCCTGGATCCAGACACATTTTTGGCAGCTACCTTTACCTTTTTCTACCCCACCCCCCCTCCCCAACTTATGCTATTTTTACCACAGAAGGAAAGGAAACTAGGAGGTTTCCCATTTTTTTCTCACCTCCTCAAAACAGAAAACCATTATACAACTGCTTGGTGGAAAGTGCACCAGGCAATGCTCCAGACACAGACACTATTCTGACATAAGCATAAAGGCCACTTCATCCTTGTTTTTCCCCGATGAGAGCAGCAGCTCGGAATGGGAAGGACTCCCTCTACGGACACTATTTGGCACAATGGGGCTTTGACCACAGCTGGACGCAGGGCAAGCAACCATAAAACAAATGATAATAAAACGGGCAGGGAGAAATCTTTGCCGTGCTCCCCTGCCTGCTTACTCAACCCCGGAATACCCTCTCATCCTTAGGCATTACTTCAAGAGCAGATGGTGCTCTGTGGTAGAGCAAATGAGCAATTATCCTCCTGACACCCTGCAAGGCCTCCCCACATGCGATTGCAAGAAGTTACTTCACCCCAAGCTAAGAGCTGTTGTCTGGCTTTTCAGCATAATTGGATGTAATCAAGTTTAATTTGGTTGGTGCAGTAACTCTGAAGACTTTTGTAACTGGATTACTGTTGGCTCAACGGTCATGTGCCATTATATCTGCTGGCCAAAACAGAAGCCAGAATAAAAACAGATGCTTTCCCCCTACTTCTTCCAGTGACACCCTTCCAGGATATGAGCTTGCCCTGTACAGCCAATATAATGAACTAAAAATTCTATTAGAAGAAGGAAGTCATTGCTGTTATATTATGTCCAGGCCTCTTCTACAAAGTGTAAATTACTTAGAATATGTATCTCTACATTTGCTAAAATTGTTGACCGTGCACAGCTTAGAGCCAAAACTACTGGAACACAGAGCTACTATGCCCGTGAGCTTTTAGAATTATAAATCTTATTATTCCAACTATACAAGTAGGGAAGCTGAGACCATGAGCAGGAGTCAGTGGCTGATGAGAATGGACTCCCCCAGGTCCTATTTTCCACTGTAAACCACCATCTGAGAACATGGAATATACAAAATGCTGTCGTCATGGCAGACCTATAGCTCTACTGCAGGTAATCTATAGGTGAGAGAGGGGTATCTGGTAAATGTAACAAAGCCAGCAGCATAAAGACCTTATTTTCAGATCCCCCAGCTGCTACCAGTGTTAAGTCATGGAACAAACATGTGAAAGCCATCATGCTTTAGGTGTCATTTTGCAATTTCAAGAATCTGTTGTCTTTTGTAATGCCCCTCAAATGGTGGCAGTTAAGACACATCGATATACTCCCGAAAGATGCCGAGGGCAGGCAAACAAAGACTGAAATATGGCACTTTTTTAACAGTGAAAATAATCACTGGAGCAGTGCATGGAGGGGATATGCCCTTGAGGTTTCAAAGCATTTTAGCCCATCTAGAGTGTATTATATTCCTGGCTGAGATGTCGACTGCATTTTAAACAGACGTCTCCTAGAAGTCTAAAGGCTCTTGTAAAGAAGAGACTTTGCCGAGATCAGAGCAAAAGCTGCTCTGCAGTTGCCAGCCCCAAATGCTACACAGCAGCCACCCTCCCAGATGAATGCTGTTAAGCTGTGGTTGCAGGCATATGCATCTCTGGTTTTGGCCAGATGGCTATTTTAAGTTTCTAATGATCTGGGAAATGAACACTTCATAATGTTCTATCTCAGAGGGTTTAGCACAAACTTTCTTTCTTTCTTTTATCCATGGCAGCAGTGTTACAGATGGTATTGGATCTCAATTAGGGACTGGAGTAACACAGTGCTAAAAACACCGTGTTTTAACATGTACTGCAAGGACATGGCAAAATAATCCTGCCTGGCAAGTCATCCATCAAGTTCATTAACGAAGAGGCTCATGAAATGTGTTAAACACTTGAACCTTATAGTTCCTAAATCACCACGAACACTAATAATTTATTAATGCCATTAGTAATAATGGAATTTGAAAGACTTTTTGAAGCCACCGTATAAACCAGGCCCTCGGATTTGATTTGTATGGTTGAGTTTTGCAGGTGGCAAAGTTCAGCCCTGTAGGGTGATCTGGACAAACACCACCTATGCATGTTTACAGACAGGCACCTAAAGCATGCCTGTCCCAGGACTCCAGCTGCTGTGCAGAGCCCTGTTTCGGCAGCTATGACTCCATGTACATGCTGCTGAGCCAGCCTGAAAGCACATGGTGATTTATTTATACTAAACAACTGCAGAGGTCATTTCAAGTGCTTCACAGAGATGCCATCATGTGAGCCCAACCTGCCAAAAGGAGACCTTCTCAGTTACAGTGATGACAGAATCTCTGCAGTAGGTAAGTGCTCACAGCTGGATATCCTGGAGCTGCAAACTGGCTAGTGATGGAGCACTGAGTGTCTGTAAGTTCGTGCAGAAATGGGAGAAACCTGTTCTCAACTCTGACAGGGCGGCCTGGAAACGAAACCCTAATCCTGACTCTTGCTTCCCTCCACAGACTCTGGCAAGTCCCTTCATCTGTCACTGACCTGGAGCGTCTGTCCCAGCTGTGAACAGCCCTGGCAGCACTGACACTGAGAGGTCAGTCAGCCTTTGAGCTGGCTGAGGTATGGGAGTTCAGCTGTCTCCTGCTTGGATGCGCAGCCCACGGCCACGCATTCATCAATGGAGCAGCAGCAAATCTGGGGGACAAACAGAAAATGGGAGACCTGTATCTGAGAAAAATGTGAATCATATGCCTGTTTCACACAGCTTAACCACAGTACTGAGCACAGAGAGCCCAGGATATTCAAACAGCCATCAAAGATACTGGAATTATGCTCACTCTGAAGGTAAAGGCACCATAAAAATATTACTAAAAAACATTGTGTCAGTGAAGTATAATTACTTTCCACAATGACTGGAAATATAGCCTCATTCTGAAGCCATGGCACATAGTAGGGAACAGTCCCATACTGAAACTTAAATGTTTACATGATTACCAAGGCCTCCTACCAGACCACACTGATTTTTTTCTGAGCAGTTTGCATAGCAACCTGTATGATCAGTGATTTCTAAAAACTCTGAACTCCATTCTTTCAGCACAAGTATCAGTACATTAACCTGCTGAAGACAGCAAGATACACAGATATCAATGAAGAGCAAAGAGCAAGATCAAGCCTTGCAAAGAAAAATCTACTCTGTTGGCTGCCTCAAAATATTCAGGGAAAAAATCAATTGTAAGAGTAATAAAAATAAACAGCAGGATTGCTATCTCAGAAAGGCCCCGGGACATACAGGGATAGATAGAAATCACTGAAGCACAGTCTAGGATCTTAGAAATGCCAAAAATGTGTTTGAAACCGGATCAGTTGCAAACATCCTGCCTTGCTTCTGGTGTGGCAGTGCACCCAAAGGCAAACAGAGGGAAGTCTCGTGAGGAGGCGCCAAGCAGGGATTTGGTTGATTTGGGTCAGTTCCATGCTTCTGCCACACATCTTCCATAACCTTGGGCAAGCAGATTAATTGCTCTGTGCCTCAATTCCCCGCAGTAAAATAGTGTCAGCAATAAGAGCAACATGGATTTCAAAGTAATTTCATCCGTATTTCACTCACAATAGAGCCTACAATTTCTGATGTAGCTGGTACATGACTTTTAAATGGCTGTACAGTCTTGTCCCTCTCTCGCCCTTTATGTGAGAGCTCTCCCTTTACAGCATCTTTTCTGTACACCTTGTGCAGCAGACACTGCAGTACAGCAGCCATAAAACAACGGGAGCCATAATTTCTTTGAACTCCGGGTCAAGCTTGTTGTTAGCCAAGTCTGTAAGAACTCGTATAGTAAATTACATATGTCTCTTTATCAGCAGGATCGTAAAATAAAACTTTACAACCCTTCTGAAGGTCACGGCTCTGCAACAAACAGTAAGACAAAACAATAAATTCGCCCCCGAGACCACCGTTTTTGTGGCTTCGGCAGCTTTGGTTAGATCTGAGGAAATTAGAACTCTGTCAATCTTTATACAAAGTCTTATTTCTCCTTTGGACCCATCTCTCATTTGTCCCTAAGTATAAGGTAAAGGCTAAAACAACAGTAATAATGGCTGTTACTGGTTTCAGCAACAGCAAAGCCAAGTTTATCTCTATACACACATTTAATGGAAACAATGACAAAAGTGTTTCTTGGCAAATTTGTCTCTTTCACCCCCTGAGAAAAAAGACATCTATAAGCTATTCCCAAAACAATCAATATTAGTCCAGCAAGTAAAACTGTACTTTACGTTTCCCATCAAAGTCTTGGCATTCCCTCAAACAAGTGATGCTTTATAAATTACAACTTCTACCAAAAAGCCAGAGAAAGAACTGCTGAGCTGGGCACCTTGCTGCATTTCCATCAGGTCTGGGGTCCCAAATGCAGGTAATTCAGCTCAAATACCTCTGCTGTCTGCTGGCTTTTAAACATTTGGCCCATGTACCTTTTTGTCTCTGCTTATACAGAAGGTACAACAGTCCAGGATCTGAACACTGCCACAGTATCACAACATAATCGTAAGGGGGAGAACAGCAATCTCTATTCCTTGCTTCCGAGTGTGCATTTGCTCTCCTGTGGATTTAAAAATGAGAAGACTGAAGCAGGGTGTTAGTTCTGCAGGTATTATTTTTTCAATTAAAAATAGAGTACTTTGGGATACTTTGATCTTAGACATTAAAAAATTAAGTGATGGGATTATCTGATATTCTTGAAGTGAACAAAACAGATGTTTTCCTCTAAACACTCTTCTGAGAGGCTGGCATTTAGTTATGCAAAGTTTATGGTGTAGCTCTTTTATCTCCCATCACTCTGTTCTAATGTTGCAAAGCTACCAACGCAGTAATCAATGACACTCATCTTTCCTGTGAAGCTCAGAGTGAGGACAAACTTGAAAAGAGGCAAGCACGGGCTGCTGAGGAACTGAAACTTGAAGAAATACTTACAAAATTATGCTAGCAGAGACAGTGCTGGTCACCTGGGCTTGAGAGCTGACTGCTTATGGCACTAAGAACACCCCAGTGTCAGCTACTACACTGCACAGTCGGCCTAAGAGGCAATTCCTGTGTGCAAAGAGTAACAGCTTTTTATTTGAAGAAGTGTCAGTTTTTATCTGGCCTCATTCGCTGTCAGGGTGCAGACTCTGAAAGAAGATGTAGCAAGGAAAGCTGCTTAAATGAAGAAAATCTTGGTGCATTTCCCTGCTTACATGTCCAGGAGAAATGAACTCCCTGTCCTCCAGATTAACTTCCGTTTGGTTCTAGGAAGGGAGATTCAAAGGAAATACATGACATTCCACATGGAAATCCCAGAAAAAACATGTTGCATTCTTTGGCAATACCAGTCTGTGTTATATATACATAGCACGAGGTGAACAATGCCAGCCTGGAGGGAAACTCCAGGGCTGGCTCCCACCCTTGCTGGCTATCCATAAATTTTCTCACAAGAATGCCAATCTCAGTATTAACCCTGAGCAGGATCATAATGCACAGGGCCTCAGCCTCTTCTCTCTCTCACTGCTAGCAAAACCAGCACATGTTGAAGGCTGTTACCAAGACCAGACAGCCTTTCCTTCCCCTTCTAAGCCATCTGGTTACCTCTCTTGGGACAACTCTGCCCAGCTCCTGCTTCATCTGCCAAATTACCGGGGGTAGTTTTCTTGAGCTTTCAGACCCAAGAGCAATGTCCCCTTAGTTAATTTGATACACAGCTCATCAAGCACCTTGAAATGAACCAGGACACGTAGAAGACTGGGGAGACTGCTCCTCACGGACACCTAGTCGGAAACACAGAAAAACCCCACTCACAGTGCATCCTTGTTACTTCTCTCTAACTTACATCTACTTATCTGCAAGTCAAAGGTTTGACCTTTATCTTCAGTCCTGCAACAATCTCTGAAAAGGGCAAAGAAAGAAAGGTGGATTAGACCAGTTCTTTGTTCTTGCCTTGTCACCCTGACAGCCACCCTGCAAACCTGTTTGAAGCAGTTGTGTCCTTCCCTGTAACTTGTGACTCATGCCACATTAACCTAGAACTTTTTGGCACCTTCCATTGTCTTCTTTTTACATCTTGTTTTTCACCTGTTGCTGTTTAGCCCCACCTTGCCCATCAGATCTGGCATCTCAAGGCAAGATCAATAACTTCCCATTGATGCCAAAACCAACACAAGCAGCCCAGAGCTGCTGTTGGGGAGTGACAGCAGAGCTGACAGGAGGTGTTTTGCCATCACCCCACTCTGCTCTCAGAAGATGGGCTTCCAGTGCAGGCACTCTCATTTACAGGGACTCTGACAGAATCAGTGACTAAGGTTCTCAATAAGGATACCTGCTCCTTGCAAGTGATTTAGGGAACATGCTATGGATGGGGCTGTTTGGCAGCTGTACTCTTTCCACATTTTTCTGCAGAGAAGTAATTCCATAACATAAAGGCCAGCAATAACACTTAAGACAACATACTAAAGGAGAGGTGGTCTAAATGCAGGAAGATACTTGAGCGTCTGTTGTGGGAACTTCTCAGTGGTTTCAAAGGGAAGGCAGGTGCTCAAACTGTTTTGTGGAACCAGACTTGCCAACTCAGGGCTGTACTGGGAAATGCAAACCAGCAAACGCACAATTAACACCTGCTTAATCAAGTGGATGAAGGAGACATGAAAAAGTCTTGATATGCAGGAGATGTCTCAGTGCACACAAGAAACCCCCCAAAGTAATGACTTCATGGTGATGTTGCTTGCATGATCCTAACAGGTGAAAACCCCAGCCACGGAGCACACCGAGACACGGCAGGTGCCACATGACATAAACAGGTATTTTTAGATGCTGCAGGTGCAGTACTACACAGCCTTAGCAGAGAGATATGTGACTACAGTATTACCAGTACAATGCTAGTTGATTACTATTTTTCAATCACTTCCATCTACTTGGAAAAGAAGTTTTCAGGGCTGTCCTGTGTGCCAAAATACAGAGGGGTTCATCAGCAGTAAGGCCACTACCTTGCTTTTTCTCTTTATATACATTGTTTACACTCCAGCCTTAGTGGGCTACAGAGTAGCAAGCACTATGCAAATGATCATTTGCTGTATTGTGATAATTTGGAAGGGAAGAAGGTTTCTAGAAACCCTCAGTTCAAGTCCCAAATAAATCACAGGTTTCCACCTGCCTGAGGCAAGTCACTTGGTCTTCCCATAATACTGCCTTCAAAACAGAAATAAGTATTTCTTTACCTGGCAGAGAAGCTGAGAGCATAAACCCATTACAGACTGCCATGGAGTTCAGATCCTGTAGCGATAAGCAATTACTTAATAGCAGTGCTTGGGAACATCTGTTGCTTGTTTCTCAATATAGACCAAACTGCTTGGTCTGATGAGCACATGAGAGATTTTCTCACTAACAACAACAGAAAAGCAAAGCAACAACAAAACCCCAAGAACTGCAATTTGGCTCTGGAGAGATGAATGGATGAACAAACTCTCATCTAACTGAACATTTCTGTCTGCTATGAATATGTGCTTTCTTGGAGACAGAAAACAAATACCTTCTGCAGAAGTTGTGCAACTAATTTGGTTATACAGAAAATGAAACCTCTACCAAAGACACTGAAGGAAACTCACTCAAGCTGAGAGTTACAGTTTTATAACAGAAGAAGAAGCCATACAGAGTTATAAACAACCCACTGTACATCTTTATTGATGATTCACAAAATCAAACATCATTCAACAAACTCACTCCAGCAATTCCAATATGACATTGTTCCTTGCTAGGTTTGGCTGATTTTTCCAAGGTAAACAGTATTTGCTTTTAAATCAGAGTGGGGAGAATCATGCTATACAGTAGCTATTTCCTGACTGCAGCAGTAACAAGTGTATCACAGCCATGACAATATTTTAGGTCACACTTCCTTATTAATATTTCACATAAAACCCCCTGCTACCTTCAGTACTTGTTCAGTACTTCCACGGCTTGTACTAGTCTCATGAGAATCGTAACCCTTTAGTTAAGTGGGATTTATTAATACTCCTGAAGTGCACAAAAGGCATGAGCTGCTATCAAATTAATTGCCAGTGTCCTTCCATAATCTTACCAGAACATATATTATTTTCAATAACCCAGTATTAAACTGACCAAAAGTTTCACTGATATAAAAAAATGATCTTGATTTCCCACTAAAACACACTCGGTCGTATCCTGGTATGTTATATACACACAGTTACACCAGCGGTTTTCTCCACGTGAGTCAACTGCTGAGCTACAGGAGACAGGAGTGAGAAAACCTGGGGAAAGGAATAACATCTTTGATATTGTCAACTCCCAAGATGTACTGCAGGTAGCGTTCAAACCCCATTCCGAAGCCTCCATGAGGAACAGATCCAAATTTTCGGAGGTCTAGATACCTGTAATTTAAACAGACAGTTACATTTGCAGCATGGTTATGCTGATGTCATTAAGGTAAGCTGTTCAACTAGGGTTTTTTCCATCTTAATTACCTCCCTTTGACCCTAACCATTGTGATTTCTGTGCTGGTCAGGGGTATGAAGAAGCAGAATTGTATTAGCAGAAACCCCAAGTTTAAGCCCATTTAAACCAGCATAGCTATGCTTTGCCAATATACTACAGTATGTTTTTTTAGGAGCAAGAATATATTTGGGTACACAGAACAGCTTGAGTACCATAGCTCTGCTCATATGGAAAACACCTTTGTAGTTCTAGTACCTAAAGCAACCCTAGCAGAGGCACAAACACAGGTTCCTATGGAATCACAAAGCACTTCCACTACTGGAGAGGAAGCTCTCTGCTTGGGCTTGTCTAGCCTGTGCCATGTTGGTGTGGAAATCTGCCCTGCAAATTCTTTCAATTTCTGTTTGCTTTTCAATAGCCTAAATAATTTCATTTTCAGTAATTTCTTCAGAAGCTTAAATAGGTCTTGCTGTCAGTCTGCTCAACATTCCTGCATTTTTATTTTTTTTTTTCTTTTAAGGTAATTATGATGGCTTTTTGCTACTTTTTCCCTGATCACTCTTACAGACGGATTCATTTATTTCCATAGTCAGACAGAATAAAAACCCTTGAACATATCTTTTCTGAAAATGAGATCTGGAACAAGACATTTTGTTTTGCAGAACAGCACCTGTTGTGCACAGAAAACGTTTGGAAGCAGATACTCTGAGTATATGGGTGTCAACAAGATTATGATGATGGTTTTTCTACAGTTACCCATTTCACAGCTGGACTGTGGCTGATATGATACTGTATTTGCAGCTATAAATTCTCACCAACAGTTTTATTTTAATAGAAGTGAAAAACATCTCAGTGCTTCTATTGATTTGTGGGGCTACTTCTGAGCTTGCTGAGGACACCAAGTTTTTCTTCTTTATATGAATGCACTAGTAGGGGATTGAGTGGCTCCAGATGTATTACTTTCTTCTAATCTTGGCGTATGAATATTTCATCCTCACAGTTTAGAAAAAAATCAAGTGCACTTAAATATAAACGCATATGTTTTACTACTTATGCAGTGGAGTAGAGGGGGGCAGAACACTGTGAAAGAAATTAAGATTGGATTGATTGCAGTAAATGGCTTCCCAAACTCTACATACTGTTAATAAACTGCAAGGAAATATTATATTTGTGTATATATATATACTTATATATGTATAAATACGTAAAATATGCATTATGTATATTTGATTGTAGTTGTTTGGACATCAGATCTTTTCGTGGCTTGAAGACTGTATTTTAACAGATTGAAGACAAAGTAATGCCCATGATCACCTTTACTTGCAAAATAGAAGTACTCTCCCATAAATTCTACAGCTGCAAGATTGCCCTGTTGCTCAGTTTGACAGTATGCCTTTCATACCATGAAACATTATTTTTCCTTACAGCCATTACAGTCAATCCAATATTCAGGTTTTTTTCTTCCCCAGTGTTTTTTCCTTCCACTCCACTGCCCAAATAGCAAAAAGAGAGGCAGAACTTACTTCTTCCTAGTAGTACTGACACCCAAAGTGCAGTTTGAAAGCTGAACATCAGGCCCAAGAGTGGGACATGTTTTCTGATGATTGGGACCCACGTGCTTTTCTCTGTGCTGCTGGGTTAGCTTGGCTCACTAAGGCTTGGTGTATGCACCCCACATCTTGTGATGAGGATTATGCTCGTGGATATGAACATGCAGGCTGTGCAACAGCATGGTGGTCTTCATCTCTACCCACTTTACACAGACTGCATTAAGAACTTAAGTCTCTGCAAACACCCTGGAACTGCTCCTAGGGAGCTCTGCTGCGCAGCTTTACAGGGGTTTGCAGTGAAGGTGATGGGCAGACCTGATGCTGAGAGTGATGACTCATGAAAGACCTCATAAATGTGAGGGTTACGGGTTCTGGCTGTGGCAGATCAGTCTGACCCAGCTCAGGGGTTCTGAGCAGAGCTGCCAAACCAGCAGCTAACTACTTTAGCTGTAACCAGGAATACAAGTAACAGCACAAACTTTTCTGATGATGTCTGTAAGTGCATCAGCCTTCTAGTTGTAGTCTCAATTGCTTTTGCAATTCTGCAGTTGAGACTAAGTCCAGCATCTTCTCTCCCTTTTTGCTGGCAACAGAGTTTATAAAGTCATTGTAAGAAGATGAAATAGCTACTTCCAGATGAACAGTAATAATAAATTCTACCCTTGCTTATCCAAGACTTTGATCAGTAGATCTCAAAGCACTTCGAGAAACCATTTTGGCAAAAGGGGCGAAACAAAACCCATCAAAGTTAATGGAAAAAGTCCATTGAATTAAATGTGCTGAGGATCAAGACAGTGAATCCTTTCTGATGACTGTGCATAGAAGAAGCAGAAGAATTGAGAAATTTTCCATTCTTTACAGATGAAAGGAAAAGTAACTGCCTGCAGATGAAGAGAAAAATCCCTTTAGGCTGGAAAATGCTCCCTGAGGTTTTCCTTCATTCAATAGTCTACAGACACTGGATGCTTCTCACCTCAAAAAGAATCATGAACTAGTCTAGTTGTTTTTGCTAGTAGCTCATACTTAAGAGAGGAGCTGAGCACTCTGTTGGCAACTGGTGGACCGTGCAGCATTATTCCACAGGGGAAGTAAGTTTCTGTGACCTCAGCTAGCCCAGGTGTTCCTGCTCTGTACCAGAGCACTGGTAGGTCTTCAGAGATTTGAATCTTACTAAAGTGTGTACTGTAACAACGAACCCCAGCAATGAATTCCAGGAGCTCATTATGTGCCATGTTAGAAGAACATTTCTGTTCATCCTTTTAAAGATTTATATTCTCTTATCATCATCATGAGCTCCCTGTGTTGCACAGCAAGGCACTATGAAGAGCAGTGCTCTCCTAGTGACCATTCATAAACAGAATGTGTTCTTTTCAGTCTCTTTTCAAAACAAATATAACCTCAACCTTTTATGCAATCCCCTTGCTACGCTGAAGGTTCTGTGGCCAGTTTGAAAAATGTAAGGCTGAAAGAACAAAGGTACTATAGTCCATGAAACTGAATATTCTACTGTGTGTGTGTATGTGTGTCTAAGAAAAACCTCCCTGACTTTCTGCCTGCCTCTGTCTGGCCCAGCATGGCACTCCAGTTTCTTCCCAGAAGAGGAATAATATTCCAGGCCAGGTGGCTGCTAAGGACAGTGATGGGTTACCTGTTTTAACTGGGCTCTGAAGAAGGTTAAAGGATGAGGTGAGTATAGTCACTGGCCATGGGCTGCAAGTGGTTTGCCATTGCTACTTTTCCCTAAGCCCAAGTCCTCCTTTTTACCCTGACATGCAAGGACCCAACAAAACACTCTGACATTCAAGCTTCAAAGATTACTGGAAGTTAAAGAGCCCAACACAGCTCAATCTTCTTCACTCAGAGCAGGTGCAAGGCCAAAACAACACAGTAACATCCACTTGAAGACAGTAAACAACATCTGCTCTGCTACTGTGTACTTTCACCAGTGTTATACCAGAAGATCAAAAAGATACCTGGACTGGTAAAGGGTTCAGTATGAGACAATTGTCTCCACTGAAGCACATGAAGATAATCAGAGTAAGGAAAGCAGTGCCTTACACGTAGGAATGTCCAAAACACTGCTCACGCGGATGGTTGTGGGAACACATTGTTCATTACAAAGTTCCTGCTTTGTTACTTTTAAGATGGCACTTGGAGGCTGCAAACAGCATCAAGTCCTCTGTTTACGAGGCAATATACTTAATACTCCCTGGTCACAGAGAAATCAATGAACTCCCAGAGTACTCTCATCACTTGACTTTCCCATCTCATTTCCACAGACCTCTCAGTTTAGCCAAGATCATCATCTACAGCTCTGAGCTATTTTCTATCTAGAATTCAAAGGAAAAAATGTGAAAATAAGATAAAATAACTACAGAATCAAGCCAAATATTACTCCAACTGATATTCTACATGGAAAGAAACTTGCTTAACAGGAAAGATGTAGTATATCGAAGAAGCCTCAGAGTTTGACCATGTCACTTTATCCATCTTTTGAAACACTTCCTAAAAGATAGGAATGGCAAGAAGCAGAGCAGTATTTCAGACCATCAATTGCCTCTGCCTTACGATTCACCCACAAACAAGGCAATCTTGAAACTGCCCAAGAAACAGTCAGACCCCACAATATCCTCTTGCTAGTGGGGGGAAGAAAACAGGTAGAATCAAAGATATGGCAATGGTTAAGGGACTTGAAAGGAAGATCACATTCAAAAGTCAGCAAATACTATATTTAAAAAAGAATGACTCAACTGTTCTTCCAGGAGTTTGTGAGCCAGCTTTGAAGGCTCAATTCAATCACTAAATTGGAGGAGATTAATTTTAGTCTCTCCTGCCACCTCCACTGAAAAGATGGATGCTGGCAAGCCACCTACCTGTATTCTGGCAGATTTTGGATTGCAGTCCAGAAGCATCCAGAATTACTACTATCCTACACCTTCCTAGGAAACCAGACTCTGCTATGGCAGAGGGTAACAACAGCTATCACGTTCTCCAGGAAGTTACATTGTCTGTGATGGAGTGGAGGGAATAAAGGAGGAAAGAGTCTCCAAAACAAGATTACAGCAGGAAGAGTTTACAGAATATGATCATTACATATCATGTGAAAATGCAAATGGGTGACAGGCAATGTCCTAATCTTTTTTTTGCAGGAAGCATGGGGAAGGGCTGTGCTATCTTAGTAGTGCTGGAAAGCTCTGCCATTGAAGACCAGACTTCCTTGGGTTGTATCTCAGGATCTAACCACACAACTTATCACCCTTGTTCAGGATAATCCTTCCCTTAGATAAAGGGATATGGTGTATTCTGGGCCACAAATACAACAACAAAGGAAGAAGTTAAATTCACCCTGTTTGTACATGGATGATGTGAAGATCTGCCATACACTGGGCTCTTCTTCAGTGATTTCATATTGCAGGAAGAGGAGACTGAAGAACTTATACTTTGCTTTTTTTCAAGGCAGCCTTCCTAATGATTACTCCAAATACTGCAGAATATTTGAAAATTCTCTTCTAAATTTAATTTTCTCTGCACTAGCACTCTCTCAGTAGCCATGATGAAGTACGTAGCAAGAAACACTATGAACTTTCTGTCATTTTAATGGGATAAACTGTTAATTCAAAGGTTGATCTGTTTCCTTAGGAGGACAGCTTTAATTGCTTTAACTCCTTTGTCAGAGAAGATTTTTCGACCCAATTGCCCTGTCAATAGCAAAGGGAGTTATTCATAGACCTCTTAAGGGTCACAAATTGCTGTGGTTCTGTAACCTGTTTATCTCGTGCATGGTGGTCAGAATCTACCCAACTTCCAACACAGCCTAATGATTTAATATCAAAAATCATTATGGGTTGTAAATTAATCCACCTCATGCAATCCTGAGAGGAATGACCTGTGTTGTGAGAGGACAAATTGGAGGCACAAATTAAGTAGCATTAGATTAACCTTTGTTTAAATGAACCGGCTATTTCATTCAGACTGGCAGTGATGGCATGGCAACAGGGCCAAAAATTGTTCCTTCAAAAGCAAAGAAATAATAAAACAAAAAACAAACAAACAAAAATTAATTCCAGTTGCTTAAACAGTCTTAAAAGAAGAAAAAGAGCTTGCAGAGCAAGGTGGCATCTTACCATTGATAGGCATCTGTGAGTCCTAATCTGTGAAACAAAAAGAAAACTCCTTGTAAGTAAAGGAACAGTTATTCCACACAAGCAGCACTTTCTATTGTATGAAGCATGCATAAGGAGACAAGAATCCTGTTTTTTCTCTCTAAGGTTATGCTGGTTATGCAGGAAATAGAATTTAAAGGTCTGAAGTATTTGGGCTTAACAAAATGAGATCCTGAGGACTCAAAACTGAGAAAAACGTGAAAGGAGGTGTGATTTAGTGAAGACACACCCCATTTGTGCCTTGAAATGCTTTCTATGACTTTCCTGACAAACAAGAAAGTCTGGCTTCAAACTCCACATGGACTGTTTCTCCTCCTCCCGAGGACTGTGGACTCAAATACTGGCAAGAAGTTTTGACTGAAAAAGTGCAGCAGGCAACATTGTAGTTTACATGAGTTGAAGCATGCCTGCTTCAGAGGGTTTACAGGGAGAGCAGCAGGAAGCACAGCTCATCATCCTACTAAAAACTGAGAATTAATGTTCTGGTGATTTTTATTGCCTGGTGCCTTTTGGATTCATTATGTTGAAGTGGATTTTGCTCTTCTCCACTGACTAGATATAACTGTGTGAGCATGTGTCTGATTTAAGGAACAAATTAATTCCCAATGTGCAAATGGTGTTACTCTGGGATTAACCTTCCTCCAATACTGCTTTGCACAAGTGTATGACTGGCCCAAACAGTCATACAGAACAGAAGTGTTCAGGTGCTGGGTGGGACTTTGCACAATCTGCCCATGGCAGCATGGCTGGAGCTGGATGGTCTTTAAGGTACCTTCCAACCCAAATCATTCTCTGATTCTACAAAATTTTTGAACAATCAGGTAGGATCCAGAGCACAATTGTCTATGGATAATTACCCAGTGTATAGTGTCAATTATTAATTAAAAAGAAGCTCTGATGTTCTGACATTGAAGTTAGCCTAAAATTACCAAAAGTAACAAGACACAGGCTAAAGCAGCAGGGAAAGAGGAGCCCCCCATGCAACAGCACAGACCTTGAGCAGCTCCAGTGAAGCTTCCCATGAAACTATTAGCAAAGAGCCATATTCTCTGAAATCAGGCCAGTCACTGAGGCCAGCTGCATCACAACTGACAAAGCTTCTGACCAAAATTGCAATTCCTCAGTTACACAATGTGATGACAAAGAGATATCTAAGTTCTGTGTATGTGACAACTTCCACCTTCACAATCCACTTTCAGCCACAAAAACTGAAGAAAAGGATGAAGTGTCCCACAGCAGACCCTGCTCCAGACAGTTGCAGCAGAGCTGAGGCATCCTACTGCCCTGAGCTCTTAGCATAAAGAAAACTTTTCTTCTCTGATGAGCTAAAACAGAGAGGCCTTTTGCACACCTATGACAAAAGCACAAGAACTTCTTCACCAGTTTTCAGTCACCTACTCAGATAAATAGACAACACAAAGACAAAAATAGACTTCTTTTAAATACTATTAGCTGCTCTTCCACTCCTCTGTCTTGCCAACCACAGAGAGCTGCTGAAACACTCTCCTGCTCAGGCTAGTCTCCTGGCATCTGTGGATTTTCCATACCTCTGTAAGCGTGATTCGAGGAAGGGCAGTCGCTCCTCTCTCAAGCTGCCTCCACACAACTCCCCTACTCCTGGTACAAGGAGATCAACAGCTGCAACCTTCAAAGAAAAACACCTAATTGAAGTCATGCCACATAGGCACACAGTGATTAGCAGAACAGCTGATTCCAGTTTGGTTTTTTTTGTAAAACCCTACTGTAATTCTTCCAGAGTCCAGGACACTCAGGTAAGGATTTGCACGTACTTGAAAAGTCTTTTGTTGACAGGAGAAGGCTGTGAGGAAGTTGTGCAAGGATAAACATCAGTAATTTACAGAAAACTTAAATGACAGCAGCGATGTCCCAGACTGAGGACATCTACTGCAAATGGTTTGAACTGAATCTCACCAAGTTACTCTGGTGACAACCTGTGTGAGGTTATAAGGAACCCAAGAGCAGCTCAGAAGATAGCAAAGACATATGGACAAGTTTTCTGAAGCGCTGATTCCCAGCTCTGATGCTGTAGCTTGTGTTCAGCCCTATCTATCCCCATTCCTTGAGCCAGCTCTAATGGATATGGTAGCAACGGCACTGATGTGCTGCATCCAAGTATTAGGATCCAAGTGCTACCACTCAGGCTGTTAGGTTTGGGCTGTCTGTCTTCTCTGGTTTGTCTTCTAGGGTTATTTTTCTTATCCCACAGCTGAAATGTTGCTAGAATTAAAGCCACTGAAGACACAGTGGTGCATGGCAGTGTTGTTGGTCTTTTTAGCAGAAGCAATGTTTCAGATTTTCTCAAATCATTTGAGGAATCACAATTTCAAAGCATGAGACTTGATAAAAAGTTTTTTTCTTGTGCCCATCTGCTATTTGAGCATTACATAGATTCTACATTGGGATGACAAGAGAATCACAGATTACTTGGAGTCATCCAATTCTAGGCCTTTCACTTAATAGTACAGAAGTTTACCAGGAAAATAAACAAACTATGGCAAATTTGTCTTAAGGCAATTAAGGGAAAAGTTAACACTGTCCCAACTCCCAATTCTTCCTCCTCTTGTTCCCACTTTGGATATTTTTTCTACAATAAGAAAAAAATGGACAGGATCACCTGATGGTCACATCTTATCTTGATCTTTTTGAGGGCAGGCCTAGCAGATGATTTCTGTCAGTAGGCCAAGACATGTTCCTAGACAAAAAAGTGGTGGAGGTGTGACCCATGGACTCACTGTGTGTTGAGGTCCGTCATCATTGTCCCGCATGTAGAAAGGTTTGAGGTCGTATGGGTAGTTAACCACAAACACAGGAACCTCCCCACAGTGCTTCACCAGGTACTTCTCATGTTCCGTCTGGAGGTCACAGCCCCACTGTAAGGACAGCAAAAGGGGCCTGGGAATCTGCTTTGGTGCCTCTTGCCCATGGCAAGAGACCCAGAAAAGTCCCTGTACATAGAGAGATGCGCTGCTTTGAATAACATGAAACCAAGCAAAGCAACTTCTCATACAGGTCACTGGGAAGTAGACATTTTGATGAGTTTTCAGGCAGAGCAAAGCATGTAAAATAATATGATTTAACTTAACAGGGCCAGATTGTCTCTGCAGCATCAAGCCCAAGCATCTGGTATCAAATCAGAAAAAAACCTAAAACAAGCAAAAAAAATCCCAACCCCAAAAACCCCAGATCACACTCTGCATATCTAAAGGAAAAGAGAGCCTGCTAACTTGATCCAGCAAACCAACCTTATTTCAGTATTACCTTTAGCGTATAGAAAGCAGTTTTCCTAGGCTGATTACTCTCTTCCCTGCTGTGTCCTGTTACATGCTACATTAATTCTCACTTAAGAAAATCTAGCACCCTATTAACCAATTCTTTGTTATCACAAACCTTGGACATTTGCAATGTCCTTCACTTTTCCTTTTTTCCAGGGATGTTATAAATCCTTTGGCTTTTGACTTGAGACTCCCCAGTCCATTTATAGGACATGTAAAGAGTATTAGGAGAATGGAAGGGGAACAGGAAAACAGATCTCCCCCAGGCTCTCTTAATACTAAAATATCCCAAGTTTGCTGTCTCAGATCCAGGTAGTACATAGACAAGATTTGAAGTTCTACACCCACTTGTGCACAGGGATGAGACACCCAACTGGCTATGAGGGTGGCTTCAGCCAGAGGGTTATTTTCCTCAAAGTATCATAATGAGATAATGATTAAACAATATAGACATAAGATGAGCAGCACCACAAAAGCTGTCCCATACTGGAGTGTGTGTTTGAAACTGGGCAAAATATGTTTTTAAGAAAACCATAATCCCATAGCTTTAGAAAGACTAGCACATTACTCTTTTTCCCAGTCAACATCTATGCTTCAGAAAGACAAGGGATTCCCTTTACCTACATGTAGATTACATGGTATTTTCACATGGTATTGGTTTATTAATCCTTGTCAAACTTTTGGTGCTATCCTCTTACCTTTCCTTTTGTTGAGAACTATTACAGTAACTCTTCTTATATGATTGCAACTGAATCAGCAACACTCTCAGCACTAGTCACATACAGGAAAGAGAAGTGCCTTTGCTAAAGACTTGGTCCTTCAACTGCAATCTCATCACTTCCTTCCCTGCAAGTGTTACATGTTCTCCTGCTACAGATCTCACTCATTGTATTGTTCCCATTTCAACCCCAAAGGGCAAAAGTTACACTGGATTTACAACCCAGCAAACAAAACACCCCAGGAGGCAGATAATCTGTGCAAACAACTCTTGTAGTATCAGAGAGAGAGACAGAGAGAGAGAGAGAGTGGAGATTCTATGAAGTTCAGGCTCTGCACAGTGACAAACCAGCTGGCAATGACCTACCTCTGGCTTGAAAGTGAAAGTTTGAGGAGCTTGCTTCAAAATTTCCACTGCTTCACTGTAGGAAATTCTGCAAGAGGAAGAAAAAAGTCTTTAAGATAACTATGAAAGGAATAACAAAGTTTTCTGGCTCAATGCCATGCTGGAAAATTAAGGAGGCATTTCCCCACCACCATGCCAACTTGTGTGTAATGTCAGACTTCCCAGCAATGCTTCTTTGGACAGAAACCAAAAAGCATTTTATATGGCAAGAATCCTATGTTTTCCTGTGCTTCAGCTACATGCAGGGCAGGAAGTGCTAAGCTCTCAACACTTCTGCATTATTGCAATATTGCATTTTAGTCAGAAGTGAGCTCTGCAGGGAATTGCTTCATAGAAATTTGTGATTTTTTTTTAAGAAAACAATATGTCCTCATCAGCATAGCTACAACAACATAGCTCTAGTCCAGGGTGTGTTAGGCAAAAATAACAGTCCAGGGTGCAAAGGGCTTGTAGCTCAAATGTTTCCACTTTACTTTGCAAAAACCATGAGATTTATATGTGCAGCAATGTTTCTCTACTTCTCTGGCAGATTTGAGAGCAGATTCTCCACCAATTTCCACCAACACAAAAGAACAGCATCATGGCAAAGCAAACAGAAAAAGTACAGTGAACAATGCTCCAGGTTTGGTAACTGGAAATCAAGACTCAATGGAAGATAATGTGGCAGCCAAGTTTTCAACATACCAAGCCAAATGTTGTGGACAGAGAGAAGAAATAATAACTTGATCACAATAATTTCATCCTTGTATCACTGGCTAATCCAATGAAAAACCAAATTCCCTAAGGAGCACAAGGTCTTTGCACCCCATTACAAGGTTTCACTAAAACAGGGAAGGCTTCTGGAGGAAATACCTCAAGAAGGAGTATACTGCTCTACATGTTTGGGTTATGTGAGGCCACAGACCAAATGAGGTCTATGACTGGCACAGGTTCAACACATGTAACCAATGTGTGCAAGCCAGGAATGCCCCAGATTTGCCAGCAGCTGATGAAGAGAGACAGAGAGGGAGAAAGAGATGGTCTGTCTCTCTCTCCTTTTCCTTGGTACATGGGAGAAGCTGCATGCAACTTTGTCCTTTCAGAAGTATCAGTTAGGTTCAAAGAGAGGTCTGAAAATGGGAGATGGTAACTTCACTGAGGACTCCCATGGTGCTCATGCAGGCAGAGGATCAGGGGATCAATTGTGATCCTGTTGCCCAGGTGTGGCTGTAGCTGATTAACAAGATAACCAGCGCTGGGATGAGCAGCCCTACAATGTTCTGTGGGATAAATCAAGAGCTTCACCTTTTGAAGAGACAAGCCAGGAGTAGGGAGGTGGTGGCACTCTTGGGGGCCAGTGAGGGAAACTCAAGCCCTTCAGTTCTTTAGCACAAAGAGAACTGGGAGTAGAAGCAACACAATCAATTTGGAATAGAAAACCAATTGGAATTGTTAAATATAATAAAATGCTTCCATAAAAGGAAAGCCACTGGAGTCAAAGTGTGAATGAAAGCAGAGCATCAAAGCCAAAACCAAGCAAGACTGTGAGCAACCACTGTGCAGGTACATGCTGGAAGGAGAATAATTTTGAGGGTCTTGTCCAGGGGAGTAAAAGCCAAAGGTCAGCAGATTCAGGTGTCAGTCTCATGCAGAGCTGAAAGGGTATACCTGACAAACAGTAAAAGGGAACTGCAACTCATGCTCTTTTGAAGACATTATGCTAACCCAGAAGACACTGAGTTGTGAAAGAAAAAGCACATAGACAAAATAGGAACTCTTTCCCCCAAAGCCCTCTGCATGATCATTTTGAAATAGTACTTACATCATAAATTTGTGCTTCAGTATTTGTTCCAACCTGCCCTTGGTCAAAACAAGAAAAACATAAACATGTAAAGCTACTCTTTAGGGTTCAGGGGCAAACTCAGGAAAGTGACGTCCCTCTATACTGTAACTTGTAAGACTGCATTCTGATCTAGATATGGGTCAAAATCCACTCCTGGCCATTCAGTGCTAAAAGGGTACCAAATTATTGAAGCTGATGATTCAGAGGCTACCAGATGAAGTGACAACTACAGTTCTACCACACTTACTACCAGCTACAGAAAGTTTTATGTCCTCTTGCTGTTAGCCTAAACAATCACTTAAGCTCAAGATGGTATTTTCAGAGTTTCTTAACACAGGACAACAGAGTAAAAATAAAATAAAAAAATTAAGCCTTCCTATAGCCATGAACCCCCAAAGACACAAAAGGATTGCAGTTCTTTCCTGTCACATGCATTACCTTCTGTTCAGGAGCTATGTATTTATGAAAAAGCTCAACATCACGAGGACATCTGGAGAGCACAGTGCTCGTCACTGTCTTGAAAAGATCTTCCATAACCTAATAGGGAAAAAAGGAATGCATGAAAAATGAACATTGCTTAGGTGCCCCAGACTATAAATTAAACACAGTACACATCAGCCAAGGGTACAGAAGGAGTTTCTGTCCTTCTGCATGGCCAGACTGCATAAGAGGGAACCACCTCACTAATGCTCCTAATTAGCAGGCTTGCTTAGTAGCTGAAGAGAACTGGAACCTTTATTTTTGTTATGGGTTTAGGGCTTCAATGTTGGCTGATGGCCTCAGTATCCTCAGTCAGGTATCTCCAATGAAAAAAATCATAGCTAAATATTCAAGCAGCAACCCTGGGTAGCCACAGACACATTATACAACAATCTGTGGGCCCGGTCTCAGATTAATTCTTAGTGAGGCATTTGTCCTGTAATGAACAATTCTGGATTTCTGCTTTGTTGTTAGAAAAGGCAAAACTGAAGGAAAGAGAATAAACATGTAGTATGCAGAGCAAGCCCATCAAACAGATCTCAGCTGTAGAGACTCTGTGCAGTAAGGGCAAAGTGAGCATGTACAACATGAGTAGAGAGCTAAAGCAGAGGACACATCAACGAACAGATGTTTGAGAAACTAAAAATATGTGGTTCCATTTCCCTAAACTAATGTGGATTAACTAAATGACATTATCATCCAATTTGGATATACTTATCCAGTAAAACGGGCTTCACTCATTAAGAAATTAAAATGTCATTAAAAGCCCCCACATGGGATGCTGTTGCATTTTCATCAACCCATTTTAAGAGTCATTTTCTCTTCTGGTTAAGCAAAGCAAACCATCCAAGACACTCGCTGTTGTGCAGACTAAGAGTTCCTATGGCTCCCTGTAGTCTTACATCAGCACAAAGCAGGTAGTTGACACCTGCGGTATCAACTGATGATCATTCCATCTCTTCTTCAAAATCACCCTCTTAGTCCCATTTTCATTGTAAAAACAGAGCAATGCATATGGGACTACATGTTGTCTCAGCCTGAGATGGGACAAGGTTTTCCTAACAAAGTGTATCTCAAAGTTCTGGCACATTCTTGGCTGGTTGTGGTGGTTTTGTGGTTTTTTGTTTGTTTTTTGGTTTTTTGGTTTTTTTGTTTGGTGGTTTTTTTTTTTTTTTTTGGTGAGTGTAACAACTGCATCAATTGCAGACCTGAGAGAAGTGAAGTTTCCACTAATTATATCTAGGTGAGCAGCAGCCCCTAGACACCACAAAGCCTGTGATGGTGGAAAACGAACCTGCTGTTCAGTCAGCAGATCTCAAGAAGACCCAATAGGTCTGTGCCTTACAAGGAACCAGATCTTACAGGGTAAGAGGAACACAAGACACAGAAACAAAGCAGCTAGGCTACTGATATAGTCAAAATGAGATTTCAGGCACGTTGTTCACACTTATGCTTAGATGAACATCCTTCACACCTGCCCCAATCTGCTGAAACACTGCTCTGTGCTGGTCAACAACCTCTGCAACCCACCAGCCTAGTGAAGCTGGTAAAGCAGTCCATTTGGACTCTCTGGAGCCAAACTCAGACTCAAGACTCCTGCATCAACCTGTGCCCTCCTTTTAAAAAAAGGGAAGATGCAAATAAGGGAACAGCATTATCATATGCAGATGAACAGTTTTACGCCTCCTGGTACTCAAACACAGAGGAAATGAAAAGCCAGAATTCCTGCTGCTGAGTGGCAAATAACCAAACAGTCAGCTTTGAACTTTCTTCAAAGTAGCTAGAAAAAGGCTTATGCAAATGAAATTAGAAAACTTCTTAGCAATTCATCTGGTTTCACCAGGCAGAGACGAAGGGATTTTACATTAAGCTTCCTCTTTCTAGAAAATGAAAGTATCATCTGGTTTCAGAAAAGCATGTTGTTTAATTAGCACTTTTTTTCCTCACTGTGCGATAAAGTAACAATTAGGTTCCCACAGCATTCAACATAAACAGCTTCCTCTTGTGGAAAAAAGATGTGGGTGGTATGGGAAAAACAATCTGAGAAATATTTCCAGGTTTGAGACTGAGGTTTTATCCTGGCAAAAAAGACAGATACGTGGATCGTACACTGGCCTCCTCACTGCTCTTATTTATGCCAAACAAGTACTAGGCACAAACGGTAGACGCAAAGAAAGAAAAGGAGGAAAAAAAATACTTCAAACTGAGAATATATGTCTTTAAGCAGATAGTATAATGAAGGACTGCAAAGAAGGCTATAGGAAAAATGAGTGGAGAAATGTAATCACTGGCTTGTTGGTTTAAGGGGACACGAGTTTGAGATGTAGGTGAACATACACATTGGTGAACATACTCTGTAAGAAGCATGTTTGACAGGAGACTTAGAAAAAGTCATGGGAAAAAGGCACTGGAATCACAGCAAGTAGCTCATGTCAGAGGTGGGACTCCAGCTGTCCCAAAAGCCCAGTAATTATGACCAGGGTTGAAACAGAGCACATCATCAATAAAACAGCGGTAAAAGTCAGCAGCAGCAACTGAAGGTGCTGTGCACTCCAAGAAAGGTTCAAATCGTCATCTTTACTACGTAAGAAAGTTTACATAAGAAAAATCGCATGACCTGCCAGTAGGATTTTTACGTATGTATTTAGCTGGGCCCTGCATATGGACGCTGGGTAGGTCACAGGCTACTTACATATGAAACACTCACCAGTGGGCCACTGTTTGTTGCCTCCATGCTTGCTCACACCCACTCTGTGTGTGCCCATACACACAGAGGGGAGATCACATCTGATCTATGTCTCTCAGCAACACAACCAACAGCTCAGGCCTGATTTTGGAGAGATGCTGTTGCTGTGCAAGAAAAGAGACTAGTCTGCCAGACCACTGCTCCACTGGCTATTGAAACTGAATGCTGATAAAAGTTAGGGAAGAGAGCAAGCCTGAGCTACACAGCTGGATGCCACTTCAGACAAGGAACCTACAGTCCTGCAGATACGCCAATGTCCCTTAAGACTGTTGTGCAAAACTCTTAGAACAAAGCCTTCCCATGCAATTACTGGTGTTTGCTCCCTCAAAACTGGAGTCAGACCTGCCCAAGTGCCTCAGCCTTGGTACTGAAGATAAAATGCTGAGTGCAAACTAGTCTGGAAGGCAAATCACATACGTGTTTTAGATCCAAGCTCTCTAAAGCTGACACCCAAAATCAGTGCTACTGATTTCATTTCATGCCTGAATTCCCCTCTGTAAAATGGAGGTAATAATGCTCCATGTCACTAGGCTGTAATGACAGCAAATTAATTTTGATGAAGTACATAACCAGTGGAAGACAATACTCCTGCCCTCAGGACACAGCTCAAATACTAAATGTTAAATTGTATACTCCATCTTAAAGAGATATAGTCTCCATCCCTTAAAGAGACAGTAGTGCTAGGATGTAATCTTGTTAAGGACGACTAACACTATGCATAAACTCCTGACAATGCCCTCAGGAAAACTTCCTTCTTGCATTTCCTAACTTTACAGACTAAATAATGTCTTTTTTAGCATGGCTTTGTATGTTTTTTTGATGAAATTTAATAATAACTGTATCATATGGCCTCTTTTAGACTCCATTAGCATCATGAGTGTAGTGGGATCCTTTAAATATACTGCACTGCTGATACAGTGGAATGAAAAACTGAAGATAATGGCCTACAAATAGAGCTACATAACACAGCATTGAAGGGAGAGAGTGGTAACAGGCATCTCAGAGGACAAATGAAACTGGAGACCTTGGACCACCAATTCAGGTACTGGAAGGGCTAATGGCTCTAGGGAGTCCAGACACTTCCACAACTGGACCTCTTCTACTGTCTACCTGACCTTTTCCCAAATCCTTCTCCTTCTCATCCATTTTGGAGAAGTGCCTTAGGGAAACCTGGCAACCCAACTTCTTCACTTGACTTACAAAAAGAGGTCTCTCCTTAGATACCTTTACATGTACCCTGTACATTAAAGCAGAAATACTATCACCCAGCCATGCAGTGTAAAGTACTGCACTGAGCACATGGGGCTTTCCACAGAAAGTATTGTGAAACCAGTACTGTGAGAGTCGAAGCTTCTTTGTAGCACTAAAACACATTTTGGCACAGAACAGAAATTTAGATTGTATGATTAAGACACATGAGACTTCACAAGAACTGTGCTAGTAATTTAGGAATAACTGAGCACTGCCCTGCGCAATTACAAAGAAGCTGCTGCTCTAAGACTTCAGACCCTTTGTTCCCAAATACATGTAGCTTGGTTATTAAATCTCTTTTTTTCATTTTATTCCATAATGTTTCTTTTGGAGCTTTGGCTGAAACATCTCCAAGCCTCACCAGTGAATGGTAAACACACACATCTTTGTAGCAAGGCTCTTTAATGGTGTATAAGCAAATACTTCAAGATGTCCCTGAAGAAGCTGAGCATTCCCAGCACAGTAACTTGCTCAAGTGAGAGATACTTAGTCCAAATGTTGAATAGCAATTTTAAAAATAAATTTTTAATAATCCAGCTCCTTATGTGAGGACAAAGTTCAGATAATAACCCTGGCCAAGAGCCCTGAAGGCTTTCAACTGGGTGTTTTGCACCGAATAAAAGACTTGCAGATGACAACAAACAGGCAAAATACCCGATGGGCAGATACATACGAAAACATTGAATTTAGGTCAGTTACACCAGGCAAGACATTTAGGCTTTAGAGCAACTAGTAAGGTTTTCTGTTGATTTGTTGTTTTTTTTTTGTTTGTTTTGTTGTAAGAGAGATTGCCCAATGATTTAAAAATAAACAGAATGGGAACTCCACTTCCCCAAGTAAGAACACCACAAAATTAAGCCTGTTGCAATACAAACTCACTGTGAGGAATGCAAAATAACGGCTGCTAGGAGACTTTCTGTTATAGGGAAAGGTGCTGGTCAAGGACTTTGGGACAGAAGGAAGATTTAAATGAGAGCACAAGCTGAAATTTCACAAGATACTTAGCAACAACAAAGGCAAAACTGAGAGGGAAAGTTCCCCCTTTCCCTACAAATTCCAGAACAGTTCTCAAGTATAATTCTCTGAATTGTCTGAACTGGCTGTCTATACTTCCAGAGCCAGAAAATTAGGGTTTTCTGCACAAGGTATGTTGATTCTGTGTTGAAGGGTTCAAACACCACTTAACAGAAGACCCTGCTTATTATACTAGAGAAAAAACAGTGAAGATTTCAATTGACTCCTGATAACCTAGAGAAATAGGGCCTTAGAAATTAAGGTGTGCACATATACACAGGCTGTGCTCTAAGAATACACAAAGCTGTGGAGAAAAAGAGACAGAAGAAAGAGCTATTCATGATGGAGCAGAATCCCAAAGGATCAGTCCACACAGCCCAGTGCCATCCAGAGGTCCCAGATTCAGAAGCAGCATACAGAGCACACCAGCTCTGCTCTCAGGCCATGCTGATTCAGCACTATTTATGACCCATGCTGAAGAAACCATCGCCTGGATGTTATTTTATAAATCTGCAGCCAGTGCCTCAGGTATTTTTCTTCATAAGGTTATTTTTCCAATCACTTTCCACAGAGCTTATCTGATAAATGAGAGTGTGTGTGTATGTTTACTCACAAGTCCCACTGGGTGTAAGCTGGCTTATGCTGACACTAGTAAGGTGTATAGGCATCTATCATGTAGTTAAACTGCAACTGAGAGGTCAGTCCTGAAAAATCAAAAGCCAGCTGAGTAAGGATTTCCTCCAGTCTTCTGCTAACCCCACAGTGAACAGTGTATGCCAGAAACTACTGTTTCTTCTTCAGATTTCAATGCAGATTTCAAGGTGCTTTACAGAGCACACCAAGGGACACACTGCTTAAACACTGCTCACTCAGTGGAAAGGTGCTGGATATTTTGAAAGGGACAATGCCACTCATTAGTACTAATCAAGCACATTTACATTCCCTGGCAATACAACAACTGTGGAGCTTCCCATTCAGATGAGGGCTGTGTGCACTTACATCTTCTCTTCCAAATTACCTCTATGGCCTCATCTCTGCTGAGCAAACCCTCATCCTTGGGAAATACCTGTGCAACCTCTACTTAGCTCACACAGGGTGAGAGGAGCTGTGACCTCAGCTGAGGGCAGGGAGCACAGCTCAGGGAAAAGGAATAAACTCTGTTACCAGTCCTGCACAGACAGCAGGAGTGCCCACCTGCATGATGTCCTGAAGGCTTTCAGTGAAGGACAGCTCAGCCTCCACCATGTAGAACTCTGCCAGGTGCCGGCGACTCTGTGAGTTTTCTGCTCGGAACGTCGGGCCAAAGGTGAACACGTGAGTAAAAGCCCTGCAAGGCAGCAAGGAACAGGCAGGTCAGGTCCAGCACCCAACTGGGTCTACTACACCTAAAGCCCTCACTTTTCTCCCAGCATCTAGAAACAATCATGCTTCCATTTCTTCTCTGACCAATTTAATGGCACTGCTGAATAAGCTGCTGTTACTTTCCTTCATCCAGGTATGGAGAGGGGTTATTCACGTCATGTGACTCAGAGATGTTGCGTGCATGCACGCACACGCACACACACACACACACACTATTCAGCTTTCTCTGAACACAAGTTGTGCTCAGGACACTTTTTGTAACTGTGTGGGAATAAACCCCACCATTCTGCAGAATCGGATAACTTGAGAAGCATGCAGATAACCACACCAATCATGCTACCCTCACCCACGTGCCTTTACATTTCTTTTGCTGCAATGCCTGACCTTCACAGGTGCTGTGAGACCCCAGTGCTCAACAGAGCAGAGTGAGCCGTGCTGCTGGAGTTGCCGGGCTGATGGGCACTGAGGGGTGGCCAGTGAAGCCCATCAGGATGGGAGGTGTACAGCATGCAGCCCCCCTCTAGTGGTAAGATAGAAGTTCATTGCTCAGAGAGCCCTGGGGATAAAGAACTGGGCTCTTTGACACAGCTAAAAATGGTTCAGCTGAAAGGGGTCACTGCTGCAGAGAACACATCTGGGAGAGCATTTAATGCTGAAGCAACCAATGTATTTCCTATTATGAAGCCATTTCTCCAGCCACCTTCTGGTAAGTCTATTTAAATACATCCTCTCTTGTTCTGCAGTCATGTCATGCTGTGTTTTCCACTTCCTCCATGAGAAACCTTCCTATCAAACACCAACACACCTTTAAAAGTTTTGATTTTATGTGGGAAGCTGCACTCCAAGCAATACCTTCTACACTGTGATCTATGAGCACTTGAGCTCCTGGACACCCTCAAGCCAGTGAGAGCTTCCTACATACATGCCATGACATCTGTGTTTCCTCTCATGCTGCATGGGAAGAAAACCATGATTGGGGAAGAGAGCAAGCTGCTTCAGAAAAACCATGAACTGGGCAGCTGCTATCTTTGGCACATCTTTAACTTGATGTTATTTTTAGCTGCAGACAGTGTGTAGGAGAACAAGAACCCGATCAGTAGAGATTAAGCACAGTTTGACACTCATGAAAGTGATGCGTGCTAATTGCTGGGGCTGGCATTTGACTTGCATCTTGCTCTGCAATCTTTCAACTTAAAAAGGATGTTCACTGAAGTTTCTGAACAGGCTAATTTTGTTAAACTGAAGTTTAAATAAACAAGACTACAAAAAGCAGCATTTTTCCTTTGCCCCTTTTGGAGACATCTGTGCTACAAATAAAGGAACACACACATTCTGCTTCACTCATCTGTTCCCTCATGTCACATGTTGGTTAAAGGTTATGATCCAAAGAAAGAGCACTTTATTTTTCCTAGTTGTAGTTCTTTTTCCTAGAGCTGCTAGTGGTAAACACACCAGAAGAAAGTTTCAGGTCAAGACTCTGAATACATAGCCTGCCTGTAGGTTTTTTCCCCCATGTCTCTGTTTTCCCTCCTCCAAAAAACATACTTTCTGTCTCCACTTTGCTTTTGTACCTGCACTCTCTCATGTAGGACCACAGTATCTACAACCAACTAGATTTTGCAGCAAACATCTTCCTTCAAGCATCATTTTCAGCATGCCACTTTTCCCTCTGCTGCCTTTCTCACTTGCTGACATGTTACTGTAAACTTCTGTCACTCAATCATCCTCCTTCAAACTGCCCTTTGCTGTAGCATCTATAAAACCTCAACAATGTTTAGATAAGTGATGTACCAAGACTATTACTCACTGTGGAGGTCATTCACTATTATATCATCAGTTCCTTGTGATCCCTCATCTGTAGCCACCTGTTGTCTTGGGTTATACAGAAATTCATGTTCTTCCTCTCATGACCTTTTTGGTTTGTTTTTTTTCCCATGCTCCTAACAGCACCTGGCACAACAAGGTCTTGGATCCAAAGATTAAGAGCCTCTACTGCTATAGCAATACAAACAACAAATACGAAACAGTGAGTCACACAGTCAAAATCATTTTATGTTTAAGGCAGAACTGGTCAAAAGCTTTTGTTTGCCAGGTTGTGGAGGTTGTCCTGCAGTGGGAAACAGGAGTTAGAGGCAGGTTCTTGCTCTACCTGCTCCCAAGTTTCAGGCTTTTGCTCAAATATTTCAATTTGAGGCCCTTCAGTTATAGAAAGAATTTTTCCTAAATAAATGAGTTTAGTCACAAATTCAGTTTGTGACTGAGCCAGGATCAGACACAAGATGAAAATATTATGAAAAGCTTACAATTGCTGAAGTTCTCATTCAGGTCTGCTCAGTTTGATGTGCAAGTCTCTAATGTCTCACTGACATGAAGGCCTCAAAGTAACACTGAACTAAAGTGTGACACTAGCAGGCTAGCATGAGATCCTTTCCGAGAGAGCCAACAGCCTGGCTTCAGGGACAGACATTTCTCAGCGGCTGTCCACGCACCAGCACTGACACTCCAGTTACTGCAGGATACTGTGGCAGGACAGATTCCAGCAATGAAAGCTACTAAGAGCACTTTGAACTGCACTTATTTCCTACTGGTCAGCAGCCCAAGCATGATGACTAGTTACTCATCTTTCAAGGGGCTAGCTGACTGCAAGATGCCTAAAAGCAATCAAAAACAAAAACCCCCACCCTCTTATTGCTCCAAGATGTCAGACATGGTCAAACACTTCATAGTCAGAGATCAATTCTGTAGTGCTAGAACAAAGCTCCTCTGTGCCCAAGACAGCTTTTGGGCAGGGCAAGTGCAGAACAACTCCCACAGAAACCAATTGCTGTCTTTCCTCAGCTCTAGGCACTTATACACAGAGAACCACCTATGTTTACAAAACAAACCATTAGCACTGCAACTCCATGGACCATCCCAAGGTGACAGTAAGTGTAAGGGCTTTGTGATAACCTGTAGAACCTAACATCCCTGGTGTGGGGCTGAATTTGTCTAACCCTTGAAAAAGGGGAAAAACAACACTCACTAGTCCCCCTCCCCATCAAATAAACCCCTATCTGCAGGGAGGGGAGGAACCATTCATTTCTCAGGCTAACTGTAAAGGGAAAGGACAGACAGAAGTAACTATGAGAACTTCACTGGGACCCTGGCAAAGGGAAACTAGCCAGATGTCATGCTGGCAAAGCGATCAAAGGAACGCAGTAAATGCAAGTCATCTGGTAACAGCAATGTAGCACTGACCAGAGGCCTGGACATAACAGAGAAACACAGCTAAAAATACACAGAGTCACTGTTATCAACTCCGTGCGCAAACAATTATTTTCCATCCAGGCATTCATATACTGTTTACTGTGCCCTGCCATTCAAGATAGTAAGCAAATGCCCACTATACAAATCAAGCCTTTCTTTGTACTTCATCTGCTATAAAAAACATATCTGTGATTCGATACACTGCTGTATCACACTGACCATGTACAGATATATCAGAAAAGAGGGATGGGAGTTGATTCTGCTCCAATTTAATGGTACTGAGAGCAAACCCAGTCATTTTGTTCTGTGTGCATTCAGCACCTAGCACAATGGAGCCTCAGTGCAGTGCTGTGACTCCTATGCTCTATGATGCAAATAATCATTTAACATTCCCAGACCTCTGCAAGACTTCCAGCATTTAAAAATATCTTGAAAATTCTGTCTAAGTCTCCAAAAGTGCTTAGGTCAGTTCGGGTTGTGGGCACTCAAGAGTCTTTTAAAAAAAATCAGTAGTGCTAATTCCTCATCTCCAACAAAAGCATACACACAGGAGAGGAAAAAAAAAAAAAAAAGCCCACTAATCTGCTGAGCCTTTTTCTTTAGCCATTACAGGCAGAGCAGTAATGTCTGTAACACTCTCCTTGTACGTGCTACCAAAGAATACAAGAGAGGCTTTGAAACGAGTCCTTTTGCAGTCAGCTTTGCCCAGATCAGAGCTCTGGACAGCAAGCCCAAGAGCATTTATGCAGTTCACAGGCACTGCTGGGGTCGACACCACAAGAAGGCACAGAACCGTTTAATTAATTGCTCCCTTTCTGTGACTGTATTTTGCTCTGCCCAGTTCTCTGGGAAAATTTGAGAGCTTAATGTGGAGGCCAAGAGAGTACCCATAGCGCTCCTTCTAACACACTGAAAGCATCAAAAGCCAGGGCCCTATCCTGCAAAATGCTGAGCTTGCTCACCCCAGCCCAGTGAAGAGCCCAGCCCCTGTTAGCTAAAGGCTCCCAGGAGTCCCCTTGGACACTGAGGCAGTACCTGGAAGTGCTGCTGGGGCACAGCTATCCTCTGCACAGATGGTGGAGCCTGCACTGTTGCACAGGCCACACTTGTGTTCTCCACCCTATGAACAGACAGGAAGGGAGAAACTTTCTACCTTTCACCTTTATTTCACACATTACTAAAACAGTGTCCGGAAGCAGCCACCTTTGGGAGCCTTCTGCCATGCAGAATGAAAGCTCATTTCATTTGAGTTCATTGACATTTCATTATTGAGGAAGTGAGAAGAACCAATAGAGAAGTAATAAGTATCCGTACCCAAAGCTGCTTCAAATCATTCTTTTAATTAAACTCATGCAATGTTTGTAGGCCTCAGTGTCTCTGCCTTACTGGCAACTTTTATGGTGCAATCCAAATAGAATTAATTGTGCTGATGATTCCCAAGCCAGGAATGGATTGTGCTCCTTTTCTGAGCCAGGACTCCACGCTGCTACCAAGGTAATAAAGACTTACTTGTGCTGTTGAACTAAGGGCATATAACTCTGAACAAGGCTATTAATCAAGAAAGTGCAATCCCTGCACAGTCAGCTTACAACCAATGCCAAGGTCACACCATAAAGTAGCGACACAGCTGGAGGCAGAAGCTGGTTCCTGTGACTCAGGGCTAAGCACTAAACCATACCAGTACACACAGGGAGCAAAGATGTTTTCCAAAACTTCATCACCCCAGTGAGTTCTACTGTAAGCCATGAAAATACATTACCAACACGGCAGAGAGGGAACAATTAATTTTCACGGTGCCGTTGCTGTCACCCCAAAATATAACAGATACCTATGTAAACACAAATATATTGATTACTCTGGCAAGATCTGCAGGGATGAGTTAAGCTGAACAGTGACTTGTGCAAATCTCTTCTTTGGCCATGCTAAATGAACACAGCATGTAACCCTTCAACACAGTGTATGTTCCCCTGCACCGTAATCCACCAACCCCTCCCTGCAATACACACAGAAAAATCTAGAAACAATAACTTCTAACCCAAATACAAAACAACACACAATGTCAGCAGAGGAGGAGAAATGCTCAGCAAGGTGATCCTAAAGCCCTGGAGTTTAGCTTTATCTACCCACTGTCCTTTATCTTAAGAAGGGAAGAAGTTAATAAAGTGAGCCATCTGATTCAATTCCACTCTGTTCTGGCATGACCATATTCATATTGAGCATGTAGGACCTGTGTGCTCCACTGAAATAAGCAGATGACTTTGCTCAGCTGCCAGGACACACCAGTTGGCTGCAGTGCTTGACCTCAACATGAATGCAATTGTTCAGGGATGCTGAAATTTGTCTGTTGAAAGATGTTGTGGCCCTGTGTACAAAATCACACACTCACAGGCAACCATTCAAAATATCAGCCCAATGTTTCCTGGGTCTAGTTTTTAGAGGAGCTGGAAACCCAGAGCTCCT
Source organism: Pseudopodoces humilis (assembly GCF_049639895.1). Taxonomy (NCBI): domain Eukaryota; kingdom Metazoa; phylum Chordata; class Aves; order Passeriformes; family Paridae; genus Pseudopodoces; species Pseudopodoces humilis. The sequence continues at coordinate 84,621,957 of NC_142201.1, read as the reverse complement.
AATGATGATAACAAGGTACAGATATCCAGCATCGTGGAGAAGACGCAGAATACTTAAAATCCTTAAGTTGGGTAGACTGTGTTAAAAAATACCTGTTGGAGTTGGACAGAAATATCTGGGGTTTAACCTCAGTGTAAAAATAATACTCCCATTACTATTGTCTGGTGGTTTGGTTGGTTCTGCCCAATGAAAATGCACATTTCCTGTTGAAAAGGCAGAAGAAAGGACTGAATTTTACCCAGAAAAATGAGTTTTGAAAAACTCCACATAGGCCATTTCTGCTTGCCCTCTGATGATGAGAAAAAGCTGCATCTTGACAAGTCTTTTGTAGCAGTATGTGAGGCTCAGGCCCGGGCAGCAGAGCTGGTGTGCTGTGTGCTGAGGTTTCGGCTCATGCTGCAATGAGATGGGACTGTACTTCCTTTTGTAAGCAGCCAAAAATAAATACATAAATTAAAAAAAAAAAAAGAAAAAATAAAAAAGCTGTCTAAGTTCCCAGACAGGGACTGGGAAGTGCCAACTTCCCCCTGCAGCCAGTCCAGACTGAAGCAATGCAGCAGCTTCTCTTGCTGCAACCTCCAAGGAGAGGGATCCACGGTGCCCGCAAGGTTGCAAGTGTACAGCACCCTCTGGCCACACCCCAGGACCTGCTCCCCCCTTGCTACAGCCTCTGCTCTGGCTTCAGCGGCACAAAACAGAAGATGGGACAAGGATTCTTCCCAAGTCACCCCCCCCTCTGCTTGAATATGGTCCAGGCACACTTGAGTAATTAAGAACAAAGTGACCCATATACCCTAATTATCTGGCGAAGCACCCAGAAGTTTGTTTATTAAACCTCACAGCACAGCCAGACACTGGATTGTTAGTCTACAGATGGCAGGAGAATAGGGGAAAACCAGGACAAAGGACCTAAGAGTTACTCAGAGCCATACAAGTCGTCTGCTCCAGGCTTGAAGACCTCATCAGCCTGGATCCTCCACCCTTTTATGCAACAGTGTTATATTTTATTGTCAGTGGAGTCTTGCTTTCTCCTAGTTTTGATATTATTGTTTCTAATTAAAGTCAATAAAATGACCGATTAGCAATGAAAGCTCAAGCTGGGTTCATGAAAGCCACCAGAGTTGTTGAGGATTTATTCAAATAATCATTTCCCATGCTCTAGTTAACAGAGATATTCTACGAAGGAGCAATACAAAATGTTTCCAAGATTTAAATAAAACAGGTAGCTAAGATGTTGTTCAAACTTAATCACCCCATTGACTCCTACTCTAAGGCATTAAAATACATTACCAACATGTCAGGGGGAACAATTGGGTTAGATCTCTTTTAAAGTGAAAAAACCCCATGTTCTTTAGAAACTGCATTATAAGAGCCAGGAAGAGGATATTTAATTTTAATTTTTTTCATTTTTCAGATGAACATCGGTTTTATGAACTCTGCAAATATCAATCACAAGATGAAAAAGCATCAGTGGGTGAATTACTGAACAAAGGGAGTTATGGTTCAAGCCACATTCCAAAGTTTGGGTGTGACTATTTAAAACCACCAAAGCCTCAAATTCTACAGTAACTAAACAAAGTAAGCATCTGTATCCAAAAAATTATTAAAATCCCTATAAAATGCAATATGTTTCAGATGACTACAACATGTATTTATATTCTATTCTACTTTAGCACAATGACAACAAATCCAAGAATTCCAGGGCATGTGCTAACGGATTTGTGCATCTGTTTTAAGGAAAGCTGTGGGAGCAAATAGGGAGGAAGCTGCCTGACTTCACATCTCATCCTGGAGCCACTTCCCGAGGCACGGAGACTCCGTGAGAAGCAGGAGCTGCAGCCTGGACACAAGGCAGATTCATGCTCTCACAAGCTATCAAGTTTGCCATGGCGCTGTTTTGCCACTGATGGTCAGCTGAGCTGCCCGCAGGCTTCTTGCTTGTCTCAGTCACAAAGTAAAATAAGCTTGCAGAAGTCACCATGAATGTGGCTACTATGGCACAGGAACATGTGGGCAGAGGGTTGTGACAGCCCTACTGTCACTCACAAAGCCACAGCTTCTTAAACCCCTGCAGCTCTCACAGCGTTGTCCAGGCACACAGATGAAGTGGAACTGCAAGGCCCTACACACACTGTACGTGGATGTATGTGGATGCTGGGTTCTCCTGACACAGATCCTACAGCACCTACCACTGACTGGACTGGGGATGATGAGGTACTCAGAGAAGGAAAAGGGACTTTGCACCGGATTCAAGACAAAAACGCACTGGTTCAACTTAGCTTACTTGTAAAATGAGAACCAAGAATTTCAGCTGAGGACACCTTTCACCAGATGAGCATAAAATTGGTTCTTCTCTTGCTACCTGCACTTGATTTGATTACAGCAAGGACATAGCACAAAGAGCACATATTCCAAGACTACTGTGATTGCATTCAGCCCTCCTCCATGTGAGGATCCCAGAACATGGCTGAACTGCAGCTATCCTCAGCACACACTCACCATGCTTGCAAGCAGATTACCTGCTTACCCTCCCAAAAAGGTGGAGAGGTAAAAAGGACCAACAGGATATCCATGTGGACTGTAAAGCTCCAACTAGCCAAGCAACTCTAGACTCACTGTTGTACCTACGGAGTTCATGTATTTGGTCTCCCAGTAATACAAAGTCATTAACAATCACTGCACTAGTCATGAACCAGACTGAAGTATGCAGTAATTGATTAAAACCAGACATGCCACGGTAGCTTTTTATAGATCCAATTAAGTGTCAGCCTAATTAATGGAAGTTAGTGCACTAATTATAAGAGTCTGCATTATGACTCAGACTCAAACAAATATTGTGCAAGAAATGTAAGAAATTTTTTTCAGACATCCAAGATAAATAATTACACTTATTTTTGTTACTTCTTAGCAACAGGAATGTTATACAACTGGACATCATTCCTGCAGCTGCATTCAGAAGCATTTAAAATTGTACAGTGTAGAGCAAATATTTGTTTAAAGACAATGCAATCTGTTTCATCATTAGCAAGTCATTTTGGAATCAAATTTTAAGAGCGTGTGTTGCCAGACTGCTGAGAATGAAGCCTCTTTTATGGAAGGCAGCCTCAAACACATCTCTTTTGAGCTCTGCAGTGTTTGCTTGAACATCAAAATCACAGCTCTCTCTCTCATTCTCCATCCTCCATGCTTTGAAAAACACTGAAGTACTGGCATTTTAAAAGTGAAATCAGTGTGACTTAGTACCTTCTCCAAACGACAGGAAATTCACTGAGTTCAGCTCTCTACAATCTCAGGCAAACACAGTCAAAATAGTCTGAATGCTTTTTAGACCCTCTCTGCAACCTTCAAAATCAGTTGCAGGATTGCAGAGAATATCTGGATTAGGCAGAAGAGCAGCAGAATACACGATGGTTTAGCAATCAAGGGGATGTGATTGAGGAGAGGGGGATTAATTATGCTGCATCTAAACCAAATTTGATAAGTAGGTGTTAACAGGCAGAAGTCAGAATTAAGGGCTGAGATTTTAAGTTAGCAGGAAAACACAAGTCCTGGGGATATTGAACTGAAATTGAGAGATCATTCACCAAGATGATATTGTGCCTGAAATAGGTGGAGAGGACAATGAGAACAAGAGCAAGAAGAAACTTAAAAGAAGAAAATTACTTGGGCTAGAAGGGACCTCAGGAGGTCATTGGTCCAGTCTTCTGTTCAAAGCAGAAGGGCAGCAAGGCCAGACCAGCTCACAGTTCCACTTAGCTGCATCTTTGATGAAAAGCACACAGTTTCTCTCATCCATCTCTTTCAATGCTTGACTGATTTCTCCATTATTTTCCCCCCTATATCCACTGAGAACTTCCCTTTTTTCAACTTATCCCCGTTGTCTCTTGTCCTCCTGTCATTCACCACTGCAAAGAGTAGGCCTGTTTTTGGAGAAACTTCTTGCAGAGCTGTAATTCTTGACAATTGGCTTTGGCTGTCTCCAGTATGCCTCTGAATTATTTGCAGCTGTCACAGACCCTCCAGCCCAGTTCAGGTCTGCAAAGGGGCCTTTGTCCTCACCAGAGGATTGGGGAAAAGGAAATACCACATGGACTTTTCAGAAAACCAATGACATTTAAAATCAGATATCAGGACACAGACAGCCCTACACTCCTACCACGCATGCTGGTTACTGACTCATCAGAGACTGAGGAGACTGAAGGGGAGAGCTGTATTACTGAATAAAGACTTTTCTGGAGACCTTAGAAAGCCCATAGATTTACAGCAGCTGACAATGATTCAGACATGCAGAGCAGACAACCTAGATGCTGTCACTGCTGAGATGAGGCACAATGAAACAAGAAGTTGTGCCAAGTAGGCCGTTTGTGTCACACTGGGAGACAAGATGAACTCCTCTGACCTTGCCTTCAATAATATAGCACAGCAGACCACCAATAAATGCAGGAACATCTCTCTTCCCACTTTTCCTCAAAGAAAAAACTCACCAACTAAAAATGGCTCACTGCTCTCTCCTGTGATGAGGAATAGCATCCCAAGCAACCCTGCCATGAAACAGAACCCTGAGCCCTGGACAACACATAAGCATGGACATTCAGATGATACCCTGTGGTCTGCAGATGAACTCTCTGCAAGGACACAGAAGATGAGAGTCCAGACTCATCTGGTACCTCCCTTTCCAGACTTCCAACCACAGCTTTGAGGTTGCCGATAAGCTCTGTAAAGCTAAAAGCTAACCCCAAAATTACATGACTGCCTATCTGACCTTCTGTTCCCCTTCTACATATACCCCCCCACAAAGGACAAATTCCTACCTGCCTCTCACACCTACCCTGCTCCACCTCTGCTTTCTAATGGACTTCTGCAGGATATGTCTCTCTCCCAAGGTCTACAAGTCACAAGAGAATATGGGTCAAAACTGGATGGGGAAGGTTCTCCTCAGCATTTCTACCTCAGTCTCCTCCCACAAACTATCAAGAACAAAGTGTTCTTGAGAGTCTTAAGACTGCAACACTCAACATTATATTTAAGCTAAAGGTTAATTTTTGAAGACTAGATAATTTTATAGATATGAAGAATTTAGTCTGGCTAAAACAAAGGGTAAATTTCATGGAATCAAATCCAAAACAGATAAATGTTTATGTTTTACCTAATTTGTTTATTGGGAACACCAGAATATTTTCATTTTGGAGGTGGAAGACTCACTTTTTACTACTCTAAGACTAAGTATGAAAGTGTCACGTCTTTCAAAGAGAGAGTTCTCTTTCATAATGGGCTTGGTCTTCATCTACACTGAATCTTCCCAATAAATTAACTGAATTAGTATAGTGAGTAGCTGGCATGAAATCAGCACAATAACCCTTATTGGAAGGCACATTTTTCTGTGCAGTTGCAATGTGGGTTCTCCTCAGACATGGTACTTCAGACAAATCACTGCTGGCCAGCTGGACTGCTGATAGAGCCTGTCAGAGACCAGATCTCAGGGAGGTAGCACTGCCGTTGTTTGCCACGCACCAAGGGGGTTCATCGTGAACTTATGGTAACTTTAGAAACACTTTTAAAGTGATCAGTTACTGTGGTGACCTCCTGAAAATGGGAGGGATAAAATCCTAGCTTTGGAAAATGTGTACTTTAGAGATTGGCCTTTTCATCTGGGAGTTCTGACCTGTATTTCTAATAGTATTTGATGTCCACGCCTCATATGCAATGTTGACAATCACTGCTGGAGTTTTTTTATGTAATCATTGTTGCACAGTTTAATTGGCTGCTGATAAACAGCTGCAGTGAAATTGTCCAAAGGGCAATTTTTGCATACAAATCAAAACATATAAATTTTTTCAGAAATCTGTATTCTGCCTGGTTTGTTCTCCCTGAGAGACATGGTCTCTTCTCAGACCAGCTCAATGTCTGTGATATGCTGAAATACTCAAGCTAGACATTTTTGATAGACAGGATGTTTCTCATGTGGTGCCCTCCCTGCTGTGGCCAAAGCACAGGTCACTTGACAGCCAAAGACTGGCATAATCTCAGATATTAGCTGGGGAAAGTTAATGAGGAAGAGATTTGTTTAACTGAAGGGGGGAGAATTTTGTCCCTGGAAGATGAGATGACATGAGTTTGTGTTAGACTTAATTGACTGTCAAGTGCTGTGACCTTTACTGAAAGACAATTTGAATTCCGCAATTCAAATAAGTCCAAAGACAGAACATGGATTCTAATGATCAGCCTGAAATACAACCTCACTCTATTACATCAGGCTGTACCCCTCAAATAGTACACAGTCTGCTCTAAGATTGAGCAGAAAGCTAAACTTGGCAGATTACCTGTCTGGTAAATACTTTTTCCATTGATATCACTCAGATGTACCTTGCTCTCTAAGGACAGATAAATAAAAAAATCAATTCTCTTCAGCATGCAGTACATTACTGCTTCATGTTCCTATTTTACAGTAGTGTGCTGTTCTTACAGGCATTTTGAATGAATCCAGGGCCATCTAAAATTAGATGTGTTTATTCATAATGGAGCATAGCTGTTCTGGGAACCTGCTCCTTTTATTTTTATTTTATTTAAGTACACTGAGTTTTTGAAGCCTGCCGCTCAAGTGGTATTGAATCCCTTCAGTCTTCAAAAAAAAATGAAGCTCTTCTAGATGCAAAAGCACTGCACAGATACATCACACAGCATAAACTCCCTAGATGCTGTGAGACCCTTCAGAATATAGACTCATTGAATGGTTCTGGAAGTGACCTCAAAGACAATGCTGTTCTAACTCTCCAGCCATGGGCAGGGACACCTTCCACTACCCCAGGTTGCTCAGAGCCCCACCCAACCTGGCCTTGAACACATACAGGGATGGGGCAGCCACAGTTTCTCTGGTAGACCTGTGCCAGTGCCTCACCACCTTCAAGTAAAGAATTTCTTCCTAATATCTAATTTAAACCTTTCCTCTTGCTATCTGAAGCCATCCCCCCTTGCCCGGTCACTCCTTGTCCAAAGCCCCTCCTCAGTTCTCTTGTAGCCCCTTAAGTACTAGAAGGTGCCCTAAAGTCTCCCTGGAGCCTCCTCTTATCCAGGCTGAACAACCCCAGCTCTCTCAGCCTGTGTCCATACAACAGATGCTCCAGCCCTCTGTCTAGGCTGGCCTTTCACCATGCCCATCATCCAGCCACTGACACTCAATCCACTTCTCGCAGATAACCATGACAGATATATAATGGATACCAAAATTACCAGTTGAGAATATCCCACAAAGATGAAAACATCTAATTTTGCTCACCCTGCCATTACTTCCAAATGTAGCTGGCCAGAAACTGTCAGGAAGGCAGGCACATTGAAGAATTGGGTCTTTTCTGCAGACTCCTTTGCCTCTCTTGATGTCTGTAACAATGAGCAACAAATCAGACCACTGGTGTTTAAATAAAAAGCACAGTACCTGGTTTATTTTCCCTCTTTTCAAAGCATTGATTTTCACTTTCCTATCAAGATGAACAGCGAGGAGGAAGAGAAGAATCTCTATCATTTGTAGTTTGAAGCTTCATACAGCACTGCCTTCAAAATTCAATTTCAAGCCCGATGAGAAAATAGAGGAGTGCTTTCTGTGTCAGTCCCACTGACTTTCAGAAACTTTAAAAACAGTGTTATTTTCTTTTCATGGGGAAATTAATTTGTTTCCACTGGAAAAAGACAAACAATAATAAAAAAAAGGCAATGCAATATCCTCTTAAGATTTATTATTCATTCTTCAAAAATATCACAACTGAAACAATATTACTTTGAAGACATCAGAGCTTACATATCATATGGGCAATGAAAAATAAACTATGTTTCATTTCAGCTTTTACATGCTTTTTCAGGTCATCAGATATTTTAAGCATAAAAATCTACAAGTAATAGAAAACTTAGCAGTTTTCAGTGTTCCATTATGAAAATAAAAAATGAAAAACAAAGGTCCCAAGAGACAATAGGCATGGATTTAGAAAAAGACACACAAAAATTTATCTGAAAACAAGAATAATCTTTAATATTTACTGTGTCAAGTACTAGAACAGGTTGTCCAGAGAGCCTGTAAAGTCTCCATCTGGGGAGATATAAAAAACTCAGCAGTGGAGTACTGGGCAACTTGCTCCAGCTGACCCTGTTTGAACACAGTGAGACAGATTAGATGATCTCTAGAGGCCACAACTCAGTGACTTTTAAAGAAACATGAAGATAAATGACAGTGTGTTTCAACATCTTGTATATTTCAATGTCATCCCTAAACTTCGGAGGAGCCAAAGGTTCAGAAGAAAAACAAAATGGAACTTCAAAGCTAATCTGAGGTCTGTCTGACTGATCTACATTCACTTCCAAACGAAGACTTTCTTCTGAAATAAGTCTGAAATATACTTTTCAAGGTGTAGCTCCTAGAAGTCATGCTAAGTGTTGCTCATTCAGCTAAGTATGCCACTGCCTCCAGCACTCCCCAACTTGCTCTGTCACAGGTAGCTTTGTTCACCAGCCTTTGATAGTCTACAAGCTGCCATTTTTCTCAATGAGCTTGAAGGTGTTGCTTTTGTTCTCAAAAAGCTCTGCTGCTCATCACAAAGATAAAACAGTGTCTTCCAAAAACCTCAGATCACAAGGCAGTTTTATCTCTTCACAGCATCACACTGAAGAAAAAAGCAAGCTTGCCTTGTTCCACAGAGATCAATGAAAATATGACAATTTGTGGCTGTAACTGCAAAACTGCTTCCTTTGTTTCAGAGGTTTTGTGGTTCTGAAAAAATCAAACACCAAACTCCAAGGATGCAGAAGCAGGTCCCTGCTGTTTTCATCAAATAAACCCAGAGCATTTGCTCAAAAACAATAAGGATATTAATAAACATTCACACACTGCAGCCCCAGAACCATGGCCAGAACACTGAAGAGCCATGATTTCTGGTTTCTCTTTCATGGTTTCTCTTTCCCTGCAAGCTTCGTTAAGACATTCCTTATTCCACCAGTGAAAAATTCCACCTAATTCTGTAGGATGCAACTTCTAAACAATGAGAAAGAGACAAACTGGAAGCAAGAAAAGAACAAGAAATCAGCCACAAAATCTCAGTGCTTCCCCCCAAATTCACAAACAGGATACAGCTGTCTCCAGGAGCTGGGGCCTGGTTTATTTATAACAACTTTGTGTCATTTTTCATTCTCCAAATCAGATGTGATCCCAGAGAGACATAAGGAAAATAGAAATACAGTAAGTGACTGGAGAAAGTGAGACAATCTACAACTCAGCTGGGCTTCTGAAAACCTGCAGCCTGTTTGAGAGGTCAGAGACCCCCAGATGTATTGTCTGCATTATGAGCAGCTCCTGAATGGCTTCTGACAGAAGGTGAAGAGCAAACACAGCAATATTTAGACAAAATTGTACTGCCCCATCACTATCTGATCTCCTCTCCTCTCCACAGCTGCCCACTTGCTCTTCCTCATCCTAAGGCACAATACTTGATACAACTGGGTGTTGTGAGCTGCAGCACAGCTCATGCAGAAAATTCTTCTGTGCTGGAAAAATTAAATGCCTCCCTTTTTGTTCAGAAGGGATACCTTCAGCAAGAGGAGATTCCATAATTAACAGCTGCACATTTCACAGGAACAAGTATCAGCTAAGCTACTGGAGGTGATTCCTCCACTTGACACATTCAAGCACAGGCCAATATTCCCAAGTGCCCATGTCCCAGATTCATGCTCAACCTTTTCAATCAAGGTGGCTTTTTTATTATATGAAACCACAGCCACTGGTACAAGACAAACAAATGGTAGGGGATGTTATCCATTCACTGCTGACAGAGATTGGTTTTCATGCCCATGACTAGCAAAACGAAGCAACAACACTGTGGTGCTTTTACTTCAATTAGATAGACACTTGTCCCAATTCCCAATCCCAAAACAAGGACTTGATAAAAGACTGGGAGGGGAATTACGGGTTTCCTTTCAAGCTCTTTCCATCCCAGAGTCAAAAAAACTATCCATATTACAATGGGGGAAAAGGGAGAGGGAACCTGTATGAAGCAACTTGGTGTCTCAAAGTAAATGTGCTATGAACATACTAGTATTTGACGTGAACTTCAAAGGCTTTTATTCTCATTCTAAATACAAGAACAACTGGATTTAGTACCTGTTTTGTTCTCCATCTCCTCAAATGTCTAATGATTTAATTTAAAATTATTCCCTTTGATGTCAGTCTTGTATTAACTTCTCCTTGAGGCAATTAGCTTCAGGAGAGTACAAACTGTTTGATTCTGTTTTACACTCTATGCAAGCCAAAAGCATGAAGGGATCAGAGAACACTTGAAAAGCTCATAAAAATCATTGCTGTAGCTCTAGCCAAGACCCACACTTCCATGCTGCTGCAGCTTCCCAAAAACACATCTTTAATCCAGATTTTCTCTCTGTGACACCCCATTATAAACATGACTGGATTTTCTTTTTTAGACAACCCCTGCAAAACTCCTAACTTCCAAGAAGTCCTCCTTGCAATTCCAGTCCTAATTCTGATCAGCTGGACTTGCACTGAGCAATAGCAGCTGGTTCTGCTGAGACACACATCTCATAAATATGTACTGGAATGCATAACGTCTCATAAATACGGACTGGACAGCCGGATGTGAATCAGGTAGAAATGAGCAGAAAATGGGAGAAACTAGCAGAAAATGGGAGAGCTAGAACATGAAAAAGCAAGCTGTCCCTCATCTCAGGTCCAGCCTACCCTGATCCTTGCCAAGCACATCTCTGAAGCACCAGTCTCCCAGAAACTGGTTGCCTCCCAGACTATCACACATCTCTAAAAGGGGAAACACTTTACAGACACTAACACTGTTGCGTGTAACTGTGATTCTCCCCAGCAGATCCCAACTTTCTTCAGTGCTGACAAGGATATTTTTCAGTAGTACCAAAGGGGTGGTAGGAGTAAGTTTCTGCATCTTCAGCAGCAGGTACATACATACTGCTGGTGCCACAGCCATCAACCCTCACCTTCAGGAACCTAAAAACTTTGACATTCACTCCTGTGAGCGAGGGGCAAAATAACCCTGAAAGCCCAACACCGTTATGATCTCCAGATGCAATTTAGAGAAGAACTATATCTGGGTGGTTCTTCAGGTTTACAGTTAAATATCCATTCATGTAATGAAATGGCCTGATCCAGACTCTGGGCTCAGGCAAACACCATTCAGGTGCCATGAGGTGGGTGTGTGGGAAGAGACAAACCTCACAGAGATCACATTTTACCTCTGCTGAGCCATCAGTGCAGCACTCCTTACACGCAGAGAGTAGTCCCAGAAAGGAATACAGCCACAGACAATAAAAAACGCATATGAGATCTACTTTAAGGAGCTGTGAATGCATGATACAATTGTTATGCTTTGAAACTCACTTCAGGCTGAGCTCTCTTAAGAGGCTGCAGCTGGGAAACAGGGAAAGTGGCTGTGGAGACCCACACTGAACCAGCTGGAGTGTCCTGGGCCAGACAGGCTCTTAGAGAGCACAGAGAAGCCTCCACCTTTCTCCACAGCAGCTGAGAGAAAATTTTCCAGGGAGCAAAGTGGAAAAGAGATCAAGAGACTCAGAAAGCAGGGAGTCTTCAACACTGCACACAGAGTGGGAACCTACTGAAAACAGCAGGAAACAGATATACAGCTGGGTCACAAAGAAAAAAGTAAGGCAGATTTCCTAGGATGCAGCCACAGAAGGAGACTGGGTAAAGTTTCTTGCAACATACAAAGCTGCTAAGAATTTCAGACTTCAGAAGAAATAAAAGAGAAAAACAAGCAAAAAAACCCAACCCTCAAAACCAAGGAAAGAATCTGTGCTGAGGTGGAGGTGCTAAAACCGCTGGTATGGGAAAATTATTTTCTGATTAAAATAGAGTAAAGGCTATCTGCCCCTGCTGATTTGCGTTCTCCCTATTTCAAGAATTACCTCATCCTGCTTTGTATGATACTAAAACGCTGCTTTCAACAGTCAAAGCTCTTCTAGTATTTTCAATATATTTACTTTAAAGAAAGAAGCACAAACAAGATGCTTTCTCCCCTACACGCTCCCACCACAGGAAGACACTGTCAACGGTGCAGAAAGCCACAAGCTGGTGTTGCTGATGTTCTCTGTGTGGGTTAGGGTCTGCCTAGCTGTCTTCACACTTCTGGCAGTTTCTTCTCAAACCTACACACTTTCCAGGTGGAAAAGTTTCCTCTGGAGTTGTTACCATCTTGTGACTTATTTATTATTTAAAATGTCCTCTGCACTCTCTTCACCATTACGGTACTTCATTTTAAAAACATTTAGTTAATTTGCCCAGCAGAGAGGGAATATGGATTCTCCCCCATCCCAAGTCCTAATATGAGAGCATCCCAACCAAAGCCATGTACAGACTAATCAGTACATCCAAAACCAAACAAAGGTAATGAGGAAGCTGAACATATAAACAAATACAAATCCTACAGGATTAAGTGTTTTAGGAATCAAAGACCATATTTCAAAAAGCCTTTTCATTGTAACTTCAGATACGTTTTTCCCCCTCTCTCCAATTCACATGTAAAAACATATTCCAACTCTCTTCACTTTCTATCACTTCAAAAGAACGCGCAGGCCTGAGCAGCCATCAGATGTTTAATCAGAGGATTAAAATTTTGCCAGTTAGAGAAATCAGCTTTTTAAAGGCAATAGTTCACAGTGGTGCAAAAGCAGCCTCTACTTAGGTCCTGAAGGCTATTCAACTAAAGTTTTCAACTTACTCCACCTGCAGCAGGTCAGCCAAACTGGTGAGACTATTAGCTCTATGTACTGCCCAAGGGAGCTAAAAAAACCCCAAAACCCAAAGGCAGAAAAAACCCCAACCTGTTAACAGTAGATGTACTACAGCTACTACAAATTCAGGGGTAACAGGACACAAATTCTGGTTTCAGCTAGAAGATAGACCTTAAAACTGAAGGAACAGGATTTAAGTATTTTTTGAAACGGAGTAATCTAATTTGAAGGTTGTTTTCATCAATTCCCATCACCAGAAATCATAGCTCCTCCTCAAATATAAGAGGAACATGAATTTATATTCTCCCTTGTCCTGTTCAACCAATGAATTAAAGGCTAGTTTAAAAAGTGACTGAATACAGCAGAAAAGAATGTCCTGATAGTTGGTTTGGTTAAAAGCACATGAAGATTCTGGGCTTTGCTGCAAATACCAGGCCTTTATTATTATGTCTGACACCCTTCTGTCATTCTTATTTTGTGTCTGACAGCATCGTATGCATGGCCCAAGGCAGGCTTAATCTTCCCCACGTTTTCACTGTCAAAAAACAGTGTCACTGCTCCAGTGGAGTGAAGCAATCCCAGCAGGATTGCATGCAGTCTTAGATTTCTGCTAGCCAGGACCAATTGTGAACAGGGCTTTGCAGAAACAAAACTAAGTCCTAAATGAGATCAGACAATGAAGCTGTACTCAAAGAAGAAACAGGAAATCAGGGAGAACTTCCCTCTTCCGAGCAGCAAGTGGGTTTGTGAAGCCCTTCATTTATGGCACAGGCCATTTAATGGGGTCTGACTTGGCACTTGCAGCACACCTTTCAAGCAGAGCTGTAGTTTCATTTCTCCAAGACAGGTATTATTTGCACCTTAGCAATCCCACTGGAAAGGAGTAAAATATCTGCCTTGAACCATGCATTTAGGTAAAAGCCAGTTTATACAAGTTTCAGGCTGACAATTTAGCACCTCATTCAACATTTGCATCAGGGTTTCTGTCACTACCAGCCACCTACGCTGTAGTCCTGCATCCTCTACAGCTTTCAAGTGGATACAATTTGTACTGAAGACGAAATACATTGTACAGCTGCAAACTGCATAATGTTTCCATCATTAAGTGTCACTTGTTTCCACGTCTTAATTTGCATGCAACAGCCTGGAGTGAACCCTGGGTAGCATTAAGACATCTCAATTAAACAGGAACAATTTAGTTTAGCTAATCAACCCTATTGTCCCAGCAAGGAAAAAGCTGAGCCACATGTATTGGTCTGGAAGGGAATCACTGGTAGCACAGGTTAGACCTTGAGATCCTGGAGAACAAGTAGACAAGGTTTTTTTGTCATGAGGCTGTGCAGAGCAGAAGATGTGATCCCATAGCAAGTAACTGCTACCTCAACAATTTTTCTTTTGCTTACAGATGAATCACCCGCAAAACCAGAGCCAATACATGTAAGTGGCAAGGAGGCCGTTGTTTGGGACAGAAGAGTGAATTTCAGATACAGAAGTATAAAATGCAGATGGAATTAATGGGTGCAGTATGATTAATGACTGTGGGGTCTGGAATCATGAGAAATCTGTGGGGGAGATCTTAGTGGCTATGGCTGTGTTTCAGTTTCACAGGAGGTTCCAACCCATGATGTGAAGTACTCTTATAATGATAGATTGTGGCAGTACTTTGTGGTTATGGGGAGGCTTGACAATATTGAGGGAGAATTGCGACATACAACAGGAGGAGCTTGTAGGGAGGAACCTGTATGTACACATTGGTGAAAAGGAGTTTCAGGTATTGCTGACTTTTTTTTTTTGAGGATTATCTCATGATTAATTATATTCTTTGTTTCAAAGCTAAGAAACATTTGAGTGTAGTAATCTGTCCTGAATGATCCATCCCATCTCTTGGGCTCTTATGATCACATTGTTCTGTTTCCTAAGATGTTCCACCTCCCTCCATTATCATCTGTAAATTTTTCCACAGTACCAGGGATGGAACAACCTCATCAGTACAAAAGGTACTGATTAATGCACAAAATACCAATAAAATAAAAGATAATGTATCTGTTTAACTGTCTAAATTATTAGCTGAAGCAAAGGATTGCTATATTAAAAAAAAAAAATCACAAAAGTACATAAAAGGGTTTTATAAAGATAAACATTTCCTCTAACCTTGAATAACTCAAGAATTCCTTTGCAAAAAAAAAAAACCAACAAAAACAAATTTTATGCAACCCAACTTACCTCAATTTGAAAGAGTTCCCCAGCACCTTCACAGTCATTGGATGTAATTATGGGGGTATGAATATGCACATACCCATTATCCTAGAACAGACAAAACAGCAAAGTTAAGAAGCTAAAGATTCCAAACATCACCCTGAAGGATGACATCAACCAGAACACATAACTAGGCCATTATCCCAGCCAGGACAGCACATGTAGTCTTTCGTGCAGCTTCTGCCTTACAGGGACAGATGACAAACTAAATGCCAAGATGATTTAGAAATCAGTGTTTACTACCTGTGCTCCTCTAGGTTTCATAACCAAAAGAGATTTATGTCATTACTATGAGCTGTTTTTTTTGCAATGGCCTGTTTCCACACCATTCCCCTTTCTTCTCACTTCCTTCCGCAATTTTATATTTTTGGGCAGTTTTGATCAAATTCATCCCTGTGACCTCAACACTTTGTTTTTTTCAGCTTTTTGGAAGGCAGTGGTTAGGCAAAGGACAGTCTTTGTGTGCTGCATTAAAAGAAGTGATCAAATGTGTTGGATGACAGAAATCACAGACTAGATGAAAGAGACATTAAAAACACCCAACCACCAGTAAAGTATCAATCCTGCCTTGCATCTTCTAAAATACTGAAATCAAGCTGATTTTAAGAGACAGGGTATACCCTGGCTTGGTCATATTCTAGGTATTACATTCATGTAATAGTTCATAAATCCAGAAAAGGCCTCTGACACCAGAAAGGCTGAATGAAGAAAGAGGCCCTGCTCTCTGGATTTCTCTGCAGTGCAACCTTAGGCTTTTAAAACAGCCGCCACACAATATTCAGTGGATGGATACATCTTAGCTTCACAGCTTTTACCAGAATATTACAATTCAGTCAGTCACATGAGACGTCATGGTCCTTAACCAGCTCGTTAAGGGGCTAGGAAGACAGGAGTAGTATTTACTGCCCACTATGAGAATCAAACTAAAAATGATTTGGAACAAAAACCTCCTATGGACATACAATACATTTTGTGGGAATACAGTAACACAACCAAGAGGGAGCAAAGTCCCTGCAGTCAGCTTATAGGCTACCTTGGTTACAGGTGCAAAGATCTTGGCTCTTCACTTGGCTCCAGTTACTGCACAGAAGGAAGTTTTGGATCCGGAACTACTTGCTTTGCCTGGAGGAGGAAGCTTCAGTCTACCAGTACAAAATGCACGTCTCTGACATAGTTCACTGCATATTCAGAGCCCTGTAGGTTACATGGCCTCCCAGCTCTACTGGAGATGTTTGAAAAATGCCTAAATCCCTCATACAGTGGTTGCAGTTGCTGCAAAGAAGCAGATTTCACACAGATGATCCCTTAAATGCTTCGGAAAGTAAAGCAAACTGCACAGATCTGAAATAAGAGAATCCCCTAAAAACCTCTTGGATAATTCCCCTTATAAAAGCTTTTAAAATAATTCAAGTTGAATTACTGGCTCCCACAAACCCGGAACTTAACGTGCAGAATGGAAGTTGCCATTCACAGTGCAACTATCTTACTGTGCCTAGGAGCAATGTTCCTATCCCACATGGACCACAATTCTCAAAAGAAGATTTAAAGAGGACATTTTAGCTTTCAACATCCAAACCAAAGGCATTTGGCACTAGTCATTCATTCCTGGAAATTAACAGGCTAAAAAATAGAGGTTCTTAAAGTTACAGAGAGTCTTGATAATTTTGTGTATTCAAACAACTCCACTTATTTTCTTCCATCATTAGGCTCCTTACAGCTTTGGTGAGTGGAGATGCTCAAATAATTTGACTGACTTTGAATATTTTGAATACTATTGAATAATCTGAATAACTTTGTAGCTATGGTATATTCTGACATTAACATATAGAAAACTGTAATACTCTTGAGATAATGCAAGTGGCAATTTTAAGACTTCCTTCCATTAGAAATGGAATAAAACCCCAGACATTCCTGGGAGAATGCTAGGAGAGCTCTCACACGGGCATTTGTAAATATCAGGTCTGGGACCAAATCTCTCTTATTCCTTTAAAAACTTAAGTGTAGCTGCCACTGCTAAATTGATGACAGATTCTATTTTTTGACAGAGCTCTGCTCTTGAGCATTGTAAACAGGAAGGTATGTCAGGGCCTGAGCAGGAGCTGATCTGGAGAAGCAAAGCCTGAATAAGATGGTTTTGTATCTGGGCTGCCTTCGGTGTCCAGGTTTGGAAGCACAAACCGTTGTAGGCAATGCCATCTAGTGGCTCGACACCGGCACAGACTGATTCCCAACAGAGCTGGCTTCTGTCTTAGGCACAATCCTGAAACCCACAGCTTTACCTGACACAGGATTTCTCTTAAAAAAACATAAAACACACCCCAGACACCCAACAAAACCCACAAAAGTCATCCAAACGCCATGCACTTCCACACAGACAGCTCTTAGAGTAAGCAAGCCTTCTTTGCAACTGCAGTCAACAAAGACCACCAAACGTGGGACCCGGA
Organism: Pseudopodoces humilis; assembly: GCF_049639895.1. Classification (NCBI taxonomy): domain Eukaryota; kingdom Metazoa; phylum Chordata; class Aves; order Passeriformes; family Paridae; genus Pseudopodoces; species Pseudopodoces humilis. The sequence continues at coordinate 84,604,495 of NC_142201.1, read as the reverse complement.
ATTCACCTTGACATTTCTAAACTGTTCCTTGGGCCACACTAATTATTACATATGGATTTATTCATCAGAATGCTCCGAGTATGACTCTATTCTAACTAAAGACAGCTTATCTAAACTAAAACATGCTTATTTCCAGTAACAGCTTTAAAGAAAGGCTCAGGTGTGCTGGAAGATTTGTAACCTTCCTTTGTCTACTCACAAAGAATCACATGGTCTCTATGTGACAAATGGCATCAGAGTCAATTCACTGCCTGCACAATGCCTGTGCTGTGCCCACAGCTTAAGAGTGACACATTCAGAAAACACCAGGGGCTTCCACCCATCAGTTTCAAATGAATCAGAACAGGAGTCTCCTAATGTCAGCATCCAAACAGACTTGTACTGCAGTAAGAGGCAAGAACTGAGAATAACATGAAGCCCTGAGTCAGCCCGTCTGTGTTCCTGTATCACAGATTTTTCCATGTGGGAGGAGGCTTCTGTCCAAGGACCATAAGGTCACTGCAGAGGATGGGTTGAACAAGTCCATATTATGTTGTGTTCCACAGACCACACACTCACAGACAACTGTACTGCAACTCTGTGAAAGGGATAAATAACAGGAAATGGGTGGAAAGACACTGACAGGCCACAGATGCGCTAACCTGATCATAAGCAACAGTCTGGCCAAGGCCCAGCAAAATCCATACCCTGCAGCCAAGATATCATGCTCCTTCCCTCCTAACCTGCTCCCATAAAGCCAGCCTGAGTGGAGTGTTCTACACATGAGGCTCGGTACAGAAGGGACTACCTGGAAGAAGGAGTGGATGGCTGCAGTGGCTTCACTGCGGATTCGCAGGAGGGCGCCCAGCGTGTTGCTCCTGCATCGCAGGTGAGGGAACTGTCGGACATACTCCAGCGGGTGCCTTTCCTTCATTTTCAGGGGAAATGACTGAAAACAACAAGGAAATCAAAGTAACAGGATGAGAACTTGGGAGTCCATGCAGTTTTACTGCTATTCACGGAATGCCATTTCTCCCTACTTAAACTCAGTCATCATTACAGAGCACAGAATAACTAGATGTTCTTGCCTATCTTTTCTGGTTATTTTGTGTATTTTACAGTGCTTACAGAAGAGCAAGAGCCATGAACACAAGAGGAGGTATTAGCACTATAAAATGCTCCACGTTTTGGGGAGGTTGAGCCCCACTGAAATCCAGCTGTTCCCCTCACTGCTGCAACAGAAAGATGGTTCTGAATGTGCCTGTGCCAGATATGGTTCTTCCAGCTGCACAACCTGAAGCATCTTGCCAGTTCCACTGTTTCTCCAGTTTATATCCAAGCCAGACTTACCAGGTAAGCCACTTGCACAGATAAGTGCTTCAGAGTGGGATAAAGGCAAACTCTACACTGTCAGCTTGTGCACATTTTCCCTGAAGAAACAGCTCTGCCCCAGAAATGAGCTTTCATGGTGATCCAGTGTTTCTCCTTTCATGCAGCCTACAGACACTGCTGACAAAGTCTGCAGGACCACTCAGACTTAAAGAAAATACAGTTTCAAGCACGTTTTACTGTATACTTGGACCTTCCAAAAATTGATTTCCAGCAGTCGTATACCTCCTGCTGCACTGACATACCCAAATATCACAAGGTCCCACCACATGAATTGTTTCAGCTTGCAGCTCCACGTTTTGCATCCTATGAGGACTTCTGACAAGCTTCCCCTGCACTTCCACTGCACTTCCAAAAGTCAGGTCTCTAAGAAATCAAGAAAAAGCAACAGCTTAACTAGGTGCTGATACAACTACATTCAGAAAAGACATTTCTGTTAATTTAGTTGGATCACTTGATATCAAATGAAAAATCATTAAATGCAGAGGTGTGAAAGGGAAGCGATTAACAAAGCTATAGAAGAATTTAGGACAAGGCAGGAATGTTGGACAAGTGGGGAGAAAACTGACAGGTATTTATTAGAAGGGGTTCTTGGTGGGGACAAATGTGGTTGGTGAGTCCCTGGCACAGGGAAGGAGGCCTAAACAAACCCCTCCAATCACTGCTCAGTACATACATTTCTCCAGTTATTTCAAATGGACCTACCTCTTTTCCAGGCTGGGATCAGCAACCACCTGGAGGCTTTCCAGAGAACTGCCATCATTTATGTGCAGGAACAAAACTTCCTTCTGGGATCGGACAGAGCGGACCCAGCCCTAGAGGTAAAAGAAAAAGAGATTTGTTATTTTTTGGCAGGAACGCTGTGTGCTCATGCTCTTCTTCCAGCTGAGCTGGACACACCACTTCAGGCCTATTTCAGCTTCTTACTGAAATCAAAGTAACTGTTTCTTTAGAGGCAAAAGATTAATCATAAAAAAAACAAGAAGAGAAAAAAAGTTAGTGTCAGTTTTTTTTTTTGACTTCAAAACAGAGAAACAAATCCTTAAGCAGAGACATCCTTCTGAGGCAGTCTCTTCCTGAGAACAGAGAGGATTAATAAGATGTATCTGCATCTTTGGGGAGCTGAGAATAAAGAAAGCAACAAAGCATTCTGAAAATGTCAAGTGTTTTGGCAAAGTGCATACTTCTATCAGTGATGTCCCTTCTGAACTCTTACTAAAAGAGGAGAGACCAGTAATACACCATTCTGCATTACAATACACTCAAGACCATTCTGATGGTTTTCAGTATCAGTTTTGTTGTTGTATCCTTGTAGAAAGGTTCAAATCTTTCAAATCTTCAAATCTGTTCACTAGTGGTTTATGTGGCCTAAATTGCTGGAACGGTAAAATAATGTTGCAGCCAATAGATTCACATGAAAAATTATATATTCATGCAAAACCAAAAAAATTATTGCCTTGGATGTTTCTCCTTTCATCTCAAAATCAAGGCTGCTTCACTGAGCCCATGAAAAAAAAAAAAAAGATAATAAGAAAAAAAATTAAAAATACTTTGTCCAGTTTTATGAAAAGAATTAAACTAATAATACCCAAATTCTTTCTAACAGCAAAACAGTAGAACTGACCATGACCTGCGTAGAACGCAGGCTAATGTCTTAATTTGAGCTTTTTAATGACATATAAATTTCAATTACTTTTTTTAAGGGAAATATTTTATCCTCTGTATTCCAGGAAATCCCCAGAAAACACCATGTATGTTATACTGGATACACGTTTAATGTAGAACAGCAGATATTTTTCCTCAGTTTCCCTCCCCACAAACACTCCTTAACAAAACACACCAATAAAAATGAACAAAGAAAAATTCTCAGGAATATTTTTTGCCACCTCATCAAGCTGTTCTGGGATCAATTAAATAAGAGCCTTCCTGCAATAGGAAGTAAGAGCATACCCACAGGCTTGTATCGGAGCAGCAGAGGCTGTGGCAGCAATGTTTTGACCACTTCACATCTTACCAGAATGAATATACAACAGAAGTGACAATCCTGACTGTAACGACTAGACTGCACATCCCAATAATCTGACCATAATAAGGTTGGATTTAAGCCAGACTGCATCCCTAGCCCAGTTTAAAACCCCCACATTTTGCCTGTTCAGGGGAAGAGCAAAGCAGCAATGCTCTGGAGGACAGGGAAGGGGGAGGAATGCCACTACTGCAAATTTTAGCATCAGTTTATTCTAGCTTGCATCATTCATCAAACTACATCAGAGAAGAACCAACACAGGAAGAGCTTCTTCCAAACCTATCAGGCTTCACCTATGTGTGAGCAGGAATACCAGTGTGCTACAAACTGGTTTTTGGGTCAGTAGAATCACAGAAAGGCTTGAATTGAAAGGGACCTTAAATGTTATCCAGTTCTAACTGCCATGGGCAGGGACACCATCCATTAGACCAGGTTGCTCCAAGTCCCATCCTGGCCTTGAACACCTCCAGGAATGGGGCAGCTACATCTTCTCTAGGCAACCTGTGCCAGTGCCTCACCACCCCCACGGTGAGAAATTTCTTTCTTATAAATCTAAATCTAACAACTTTCAGTTTTGTTTAAAACTCTTACCCAGTGCCCCAGTCCTTTTCACATTCGTGGAGAAATACTGACAACTGCACAGCTCTGCATTGAAGCAGGGACTCTGTGTGTGCAACCACCGCTCTGCCATTTGGAAACACCAGAAAACAGGGGAACACACAATCCTACGCCAAGGAAAACTGCTCCACAGCTAAAATGCCCATTAATTCCAGGCTATCTTGGTTCTCAAGAGGAGCCAAATACAAACCTCAGTTGTATTTAAACCTAAGTGCTATCGATGGTTCTACTAACACTGCTCTAAACCTGGATGTACGTGGCACAAGAACTACGGAAAAGCTTTAAAAACAACAGCACGCAGGCAATGGCTCGCTCTCCGGAACAGAACGGGTAATAAAGCCGGCGTGGTGGAGGGCACATTCAGTACAATCCATCACAGCGACAAGGCTCCTCTGCACGTGCCGAGTGACTCCACAGCAGCGAAGGGAGCAGGCAGGGCGGGAGAACACACGGGGAGGCTCTGCGCGACTGCAGAGGAGATCTGGGAGCTCAGCAGAACGCTCTTCAGGGCTCCCACGTTTCCCTCCCCTCCGCTCAGGCTCCGGGCCGGGCCATTCCCGGGCACACACCTGCACTCTGACCGCGTCCGCCGGCTCCCGCGCCCCCAGCGCCTCGCGCACCCGCAGCCGCACGGCCCGCGGCAGGGAGGAGCAGCGGCGGAGGGCCCGCCACCCGCCCCGGGAGCCCAGCATGGCAAGGCCGGGCGGGGCCTGCTCCCCCAAACGCCCGGCCCGAGCCCGGCCGGCCGCTCCCAGCTCCCACTCCGCTCCCGGCCCGCTCTGCACGGGCCCACGTGAGTCGGCCTGACTCACACCGCCCCACGTGACCTCCCGCCCAGCCAATGGCCGCTCGGGCTGCCCCTGGCCAGCCAATCAGAACAGAATGCGCGGCTCAGCCCACCTCTTCCGCCGTTTGGGCGCAAGCGACCCTGGGAAATGTAGTTCCCCTTATTGGGTGTCGGCTCCTAACGGGACACGTGGGGATGGGATCCCCACGAGTGGGGGGAAGGATGCTCCGTGGCCGCGAGAGGGATCCCCTGGTGGGACACAAGGGATCCCCGTGGCGGGGGTACGGGATCCTGCTGATCTCTGGGACCACCTCAGCAGCAGCGCGGTCTGGAGATGGCGCGGGGTGGTTCTCGGGGACCTTCAGCTACTCTCCCGTCTCCCTGGCTTTTTCTCAGGGACCATAGCCCCTCGACATTCCTCGCTTTTCCTGATAAGAGGCGTAGGACTTGGGTCTGCTCTGCAAGTCTTGCTGACGAATAAACCTTTTCTCCTGTTTCTTTTTGAGGCTTATGCCCTTCTGTCCTTCCAGCTCTTCTGGGTGGATGGTGAGGAGCAGCCATCAGGGTCTCCAGCCCTGCAGGGAATGACTTGGCAATAGAGTTGGGCTTAAAATTGGACATGACCCAGCAAAGTGCACTTGCAACCCAGAAAGCCAGTTGTATTCTGGACTGCATGCAAAGCAGTGGGGCCAGCAAGGTGAGGGAGGGATTCTGCTACCTGTTCTTGTGAGACCTCACCTGGAGCATCCAGCTCTGCGCTCATCTGCACTGGAAACATAAGGACCTATTGAACTGAGTACAAAGGAGGTCACAAAGATGATCAGAGAGCTGGAGCACCTTTGCTGTGGAGATGGGCTGAGACAGTTGGGGCTGCTCAGCCTGAGAAAAAGAAGGCTTCTTCCTTTCTGAAGCCTTCCAAACTTAAAGAGGGCTTATAAGAAAGACAGAGAAGCTTTTAGTGCCAAGATAAGGGACAATGGCTTTAAAATGAAAGAATGTAGATTTAGATTGGATATGATGAATAAATCCTCTACCGTGGAGCTCTGGAAGAGGTTGCCTAGAGAAACTGTGGCTGCCTCAACCTTAGAAGTGTTCCAAGTCAGGTTAAATTGGGCTTAGATCAATTAGGTCTAATAGAAGCGTCCCCTGCCCATGACAGGAATGTTGAAATTAGATTATATTTAAATGTTTTTTACAACCCAAAACATTCTGTCAGTCTATGAAATGTATAAAGTCAGTGCTGCTCCTCATGCAGCCCAGTCTTTGCTTCTCTACTTGCCTGATTCGTGCCTGTCCCTCTTCTGCAGCATCACTGCAGGAAGGCAGCAGCTGAACGTGCCTGCTGTACTTGGGGTCAGAGGTTGCCTCATTGCTGTGCTTTGGTCATTGGAGCACTCTGGGGGACGAAAGAGAGCAGCAGTGGGATGCCCCAGGGCCAGGAGGTGCTGGGAGGCAGCTTTGATAGTGACACTGCTTGTAGGGAGACAAATCCGTCCCTACCTTGCTGTAAAGTCACAGGTAAGAAAGGAATTGCTGAGGAGAGACTGCATTTAGAAGAAACAAGCTGGGCTCATGGGAAAGAGAGAGGAAAGCTTTGTAGATGCCTGGTTTTGACTTTCCCATGTGATTCTTTTTATCTGGGCATGAAAAGCTTCTTTGTCCTTAAAGTCCAAAGTTGCTTGCCAGGGCCTTCCTTCACCTCTGCTTTTGCTCCAAGTAAGCCAATATCCCCACCCCCTTGACCTGAGCTCTGACCTTCTATCCTGAGGAATTAGAGCTGCAGGGCAGGGGCACAGACATAACCAGGTGGATGAGAAAGACATTGAGAGGTAGGACAGGAGACTTCAGGGGTGGGGTACAGGAAAGGTGGGTAGAGGGAGGGATAGAAATGCATGCTCAGGCAGCGAGGACAGCTTTTCCAGTATCTCTCCTCTGTGCCGCTGCATGAAGTCATGCAGACTGCCTGGACACACATGGGTTACTGCCTCAGTGCTGAATGGAAACACAGGGGCACTCGTTGTGGGAATTCCAAGCACAGAAAGCTCTCAAAATCTTGTGTATGCAAGCTCACAGACATGAACACAGGGTTTTATTTAAGACCTTGGAGAAGGCTTGCAGATTTAGAATCATAAGTAACAATGTGAGTTTAGATAGTAAAGACATTAAGCTAGGTAGTGGAAAGTTTTAAGGTTTTAAATTTAAGATATAGAAGTAGTTATAAAGGTAATAAGAAGTTTGAGGTATAAAAAATAGTTTTGTGTGCCGTTATGCGATTGGTTAGGAAAGTCCACACTGCGGCAAAGATGTATAAAACAAAATAATTAGCTATTGGTGTGAAAGTAGAAACATTCTTTTGTGACAGATGTTTATTGGCTAATTAACCTTTAAAAATCCCTGTAACCTGTGGTCTTGTGACCACTGACCAAGAACATCTGGTGAATATGGTGAAGATGTTCTTACAACTTCATGAGACTGTAGAAGAAGAATAATAAATCACGTTTTAAGACATCTCCCTCTGGTCCTGCCTCTTCCACAAAATACTGATACATTTCTTTGTACTCCTGAGTGAGCAAAATTAGTTTTATTTTAATGCCAATCACCATACCCTCCTGTAAGGGCCAGCATTGAGTTGTGCTGTACATTGCTACACTGCTGTGATGTGGTTTCTTAGAGAATCACAGTGCAGGAAGGAGCTGGTATTACTGCAGTATCAGGCAGAGATAGGGGATGTAAATTGGTAGGAAATTAGGGCTTTGTCGTTCAGGGAACTCCTGTCTTTATGTGAGAATTAAACATGTATGTAATGACCGCTCAGTGCATCCTACACATTCTCTGTGCCTGGTCACAGATGGTGCATTTATTACTGCTCTCAACTATAGATTTTTTTCTCCTGTTCTGCCATACTGCCCAGAATATTTTTTCCAGAGTTATTTGACTTATAAAAGCCTCTTCAGACCAACTAAAAAATTAATTTAAGGAAGTATTAGGGGATAGAACTAGACAATGTCTAAACACATCAAGAAATGGGTAAGGTCCTTCCCCTCAGACCCATTTGCTCCAGGACCACCTGTGGGTAATTGAAGGCAGGAGCATAACACAGGAAAGTCTGGCCTCACATATTTTTGGACTGGACTTGAACTTTTCCCATCCAGCTGAATATCCTTCTCTATAAAGACCAAATGGTATCACTATCCTTTTGGGGGAAGCAGAGGTGAGACCATAGTCAAATCTTCTGTTCCTGCTGTCATAAGTGGTGGGGCAGCCACTTTGTAAATGAGGGCTATCAAGAGTAACAAAGAGAGAGATCACAAAGGCTGTGGGTCTTGCACAAGGGTGAAACAGAACCATGACACCTTAGCATCACTCCCTCTTCCACCTCTTGCAGTGGTGAGGGTCACCTGGCATTCATCTGATAAACTATCCCTCCCCCAGTCTTCGTGCCCTCAGGAATCCCTCAGCCACACATCTCACAGCATAATCTCAGGGTTGTAGGCTTCAGTTCCTGTAGCTGCCCATCTTCTTTTCACTGCTGGATGCTGTCTTCACTGGCCAGCAGTTCGGCAACATCAGAACTGCTGTGTTGTGCAACAACATAGCCTAAGAGCAATCAGTGCTTCTTCAGCCTGGAGTGCACAAGAAAATCTTTAGACAGACGATGGACAGGTCTTTCTCTGGGAATCTGAAATGGTTTATTCTTTGAAGCGGTCCAGGGACCAACATAAACTTGATTTGAGGGCCCAGGATTATATATCAGGAAACAGGGGCAGCTTTGAGGGTCAAGGGCCAATGGCAGCAGGGAAAAAAGGTGCAGAGGCGGGGTTAGGGACAGGAACAACCAATAGGAAAACAGGGGTGTAGGATTGCAGCAAACTGGGGCCAATGGCGATTGAGGGAAGGGAGAACATTCTAGGGCATTTACAAATATGGTGAATGGGGGGGCTGAACCAGTGTCCTGGGGTGACTTTATGATACTGGTATCCCCAGTCGTCTGGTTTATGTTATATATCAAGTTCTGCACCTTTAAGACTGGCTTTGAGAGCAAGAGAGGGGGAAGAAGAAGCGCGCAGTTTGTGTTAAAGAAAAACATCACTCCCACACATCCCGCGCCTGGACTGTGGTGTCTGCAGCACGGACAGACAGCGGGACAGAGCTTCTCTCTGGCTTTTAGTTAGTTCTAGCTAGCTGAGGCAGAGGAGTTCCCTGGACCTTTGTTTTTTTTCCCAATTTTCTTGGATCTGTGCAAGCCTGCTCTGGACTGAACACCCAGCCAAACCCCGGGAGCTCACGCCTGTGGCCCACCGGGGCCTGGGCCTCGGCACTTTCCAGCGCCGGAGGGACTGATAAGAACCTGAGCGAGCCGAGCTACACCACATGAAAAGGACTTTTTCTTCCTAGATTTGCCATCCCATCGAACAGCAAGAGGTTTTATTATTTAATATTACTCAATTTCTGTTAAATAAACAGCTTTTTCCACTTCTCTCCAAGGAATTTTTTTTTTTTTTTTCCTTTTCCCGGACCAGTTGGTGGGGAGGGGCATTTCCCTGGGGAAATCCTCATTTGGAGTTTTCCTTCCTAATTTGCCCTAAACTAGGACAACCAGGATGACAAAAACTTGGGGAACCAGCAGGGTCAGAGTAGTAATGTCAGTCTGGGCTAGGAAGCAGGATGCTGGTTGTCTGCAGGGAGGGAGGTTTAAAAGGATGATGGGAAATAATGGTTCTTCTGTACTTACATCTGGGTTTAGGAGACATGAAATGTTCCCAGTAGATGTTTCTGGTAGAAGCAGAATTTGTCTTCTAAGATGGTCCTTCATTGAGGGAAGAAAGGGAGAGGATTGAAGGTGAATGTGGCTGGGAGATGTGTAATGTGAGGTCATGTTAAAGGCAGTGCATTTGGAACAAAGGATGCAATGACAAATGGTTTGAAGGAGTAATCTGTATGATATCCATTCCTCCTGTGGCTTAGTAGAGATTCCTGAGGAGAACTGGCCACAACTCTTCATCTCTCATCTCTTTTAGTTTAACAGCAAAAATTTCTTCCATGGAAACAGCTGTGGGGCTATCCCAGCTAGCTGGTTTGTTCTGCAACAAGCTTTTGTCCTTCTGAAATGAAGGTCAAGTGCTTCAAAAATTAGCAGGAGGATATGGACAAAGTTGTGTATGAGGACCAACTCCTAAAGGTAAGTTAGCCTTTCCAGATCCAGGTCATTTTGGAAGTCGCACTATTGGCGTGGCCCAGGGTAAGTGACTGGAAATGGGGAGATGAAAAAGTGTTGGGAGGAGCTGTTCCTAGCTTTATGGGGACAGCAGGAAATCAGAAGAGATATTTTGAGGGGAAGCAGTGTCTATTCTCAGGTGTTTACTCTCTGGACTGTTCTTTCAACAGAAACACGCTCTGAATCTGCTGTGAGCAAAAAGGAGGCTGGAATGCCGGGCTTTGCGCTGGCTTAGTTCATGGGGTACTATCAAAAGAAGAAAAAAAGTGAATTATACATGAGCTAAGTGGAAACCTGTTCTTAATGGGGCTACAGAGAGATATTTTGAAGCCTGTAAGGCTTCACTAGAATTTAGATTTACCATGATGATTTCCTTGGGTTCCTGGCATTCAACTGGGTTTTATATGGTCTAAATCCAATATCTGCAGCAGCCAGCGATAGCTTTTGATTTATTTTAAGTGATGTTAGATTGGGCTTTCACTGATGAGGAGTCATTTCAGAACTATCATCAGTTGCTAAAAGGTCAGTCTAGTTCTCTGAGACAAAGTCCAAGGCTATGGTTTCTTATGAGTATCAAATTAGCTACTTCATTCCCAAATGTCTCCACATTGCTTTGATGCAGACATATTTTGTAGCCTCTGGAAGCAAAACACATTCATACTTGTTTTTAGAAGGATTAAATACCTTTCTTTTGCAAGTGCACAGGGGAAAAAAGAGAGACATTATCTTCCAAAAAGCTGTATTATTGTTCTCAAAAAGTAGGTTTGCCAAGTAATAGTATCTTATCCCAGCCTTTGCTTTCTGCATTCTAATAATTTATAATTTATATTTATAATTTATAATAGTTTATAATTACTAGAATCACAAGCTGGGTAAGTCATTGTTCAGGGATATCTTTCCTGGTGCAATGAGGAATATCCCTCAGCATAATCCTCTACTGTTAGTTTTTTCCTTAGCAAACTCCCTTAAGCAAGCCACATCTAATGTAGCCCTTTACCCCTATTAATTCTCAGCCTATGGATTTAGGTCTCTAGCATCGGGAGAACCTGAATTTCCTGCCCACCACCACCACAGCTTTTGATAACTAGGGAAAAAAAGACCTGGTGCTAAAAATGTTGTAAACCCCTTTGTTGGACCCAAACATCAGCTTCCCAGAGAACTATGATGAAAACAGCATACAGATTTTATTCCGTAGGTATCAGTTTTCCAGCCTTCCCAGAGCCTGAGCTCATTGCACCTGTGTTGTTTGGAGGCCTGCATTATCCAAACGATAAATGCTTTGGGTAAGTCTCTACTGTGATCTCAGAAACTGGATTCCTTTGCCATAAATAAATCCTTTATGAGCACAGCGTCTGGCAGCGCTGCCATGGGCTCTCTGAAGGTCATCTGGACTTTAGCACCTCTCTGCTGTGGAGTAGCATGGATTGTTGGGATAAACATGGAAATCACAGGGCAATCATTCAGTGTTGTGAGTATGGGAGACTGCTAACAGCAGCCTGGAGGAGCCTTTCTTGTCCCTCAGCCTAACTGGCACAGTGACTGGCAATGCTCCAAAGCCTGTGTGAGAAGTTCCTCCACTCATTCCTGCTGTTTCTTCCTGCAGGGCTGCCCTGCTTGTCTACTGCAACCACAGAGGAAGTTGACATGGAAAGGGACACACTGCTGGGTGACTAAGTCCACAGCAAACCTCTGAATCTGCGTGTCTCTCAGAGTTAAAAGAAACTGTTGCTCCCTGCTTTTTTCCCCAATGCTATTCCTTTCCCTACTGACTGTTGTCCATGTTAGCATGGGTACTGCCTCGTGCCCGCTCAGAAGAACCGTGAATTTGCAAATTGGCAGACTTGCAGATTCAAGGGTAGTCTTGGGGACTGATGCTGAGCCACTGAGGCTTGGATGGAGACTACTCCTGCTTTAAGCAGCAAGAGGAAGGCTACAGCTTCCCAGCCCTGCACCTACCTAGAGAGAGAGAAGGGGGAGTACACAGTAGCATTTCCAAGGGATGTTTTATACTATGAACAATTTATCTAAGGGTCTGAAAGGATTTAATAACTGTGAACTAATTAAATGTACTAATTAACCTAGTATTTAATCTCAGCTCTTTCTTAGCTTTCTGTGCTGCTGAAGCAGAGATGTAGTCCCATATATCATGACATCCAACCACTTTGCTTAATTGTGATTCCTCTGCACATGGTGCAGGCACTGAGCCGCTAAGGTGCTGAGAGAAGCATGAAAGCCCACGTACAGGAGAAAATTAGAGGGGCGAAGCAGCCCTGTGTGACTAACAGTCTTGAGATTTTTTCCATGAAGAGGATATTGACAGCCTAATTTGTTTCCCCTACCCATTATCACTGGTTTGTTCTTATGGATGCTGCTGTTTTGCTAAGGGAGATGGAAACATTCTGCTCTGGCCACATGAAGACGAAATGTTCTTGTTATTCCTTTGTCCCATCCTTGTCACTATGGCTCCAAGCTGCTCTGCTGCAACCAGGAGGAGGACACTGCTTGCTTTCACCTCTCGTGATACTTCCCTGTGGGCTTGCCTTTCCATGAGGGTTTATACTGATGCTACTGGTACTATTTTTGTGCAGAACCCACAGAGCCAACTCTCAGATCTCCATGAGCTGTTTCTTCAGTGCCACAGAAGAAGGGGCATCTGAAATGAATGCCCAGCTCAATCCAGAAGGAGATCAGGAACAATGTGACTTTCCTGCTTCCAGGGCTAAATAATTCTGGTTCTGGAGCTGTGGGAGACCCTGGAGACTGGAGGATGTGGTGGAACCAGGACATGGTATGTTTCACAGCAGAAGCAGAGACAGACAACTTAGAAGATTGAAAATCCTCATACTCATGAGGACCATCATCCCAAGATGCGCTCCTTGTGGATGCAGTATTTAGTAGGGGACATCTGAAAACCTGTCATTGCTTCTTCTCACATCTGGCCTAGGAGGTGACCATGAACCCCACATTGCCTAGTCAAGGGGAGAACAATTGCCCCAACAACACTATTTAAACCAGCAGCTTCAGTTAGTTCTCAGCTGTAGCTCCATCTCCACACTGTTTACTTATTACTACTCACATAAATGTGGGATGGAAGTGAGCTTCTTTCAGGTTCACAACCTCAGCTTGGAGTCACGATTCCTTTAGGAGCTACTCACTTAAAAGAGTCTGTGTGCGCAAAGGGTCATTAAATTAGCTGAGAAAACAGGCTGCAGTGGGGGAATGCGGCAGTCACCTTCCTTGGAAATCACCAAGGGAAAGCTAGGCACAAATCTGTATTAAGGATGTTTTAGGAGAATGAATCAGACCTGCCAGGATATGGGGAGAGGGGAGATGACCCACTGGGGACTTTTTTTCTGAACAGAACAAGGAAACGATTTTATGAGACCGACAATCCCCCAGTGTCTCCTTGTGCAGCCCTACGCAGCCAGCGAAGGAAATTGGTAACTGTACCCAGCAAGCCTGTTTTTAATTAACAAATAATTATCTACAAATTGCTGTAATTATTGCCTTGGATTCCAGAGGACAGGGACGTTAGTGCGAGATGAGCACAGTTTCCTTGCGAGTGAAATATTTTCCCTGCCTTATCTACAGAGCCCTGCTGCTGTGAGGTTTGGGGACTCGGCAGCGCTTTCCTTTGGAGAAAGTGATAAAACAGCTCTGGCTGTCTGGAAGGGGAAACACGCTGGAAAAGGCACTGAAGGAAGGGCAGTTTCTTACATTTATCAGGATGTCTGTCCTCATGCTGGAGTGGTTTGGGGGATGCCAATTAAGACGTAAAACTCATCAGTGACTGCCAGGAGGAGGGTGCTTGCATATCTGTGAGGCAACAGAGCAAATTGTGCATCGTGATTTGTGATCTTTCAGTGAGGAAAGGATAAATCCAGATTTGCAAAAAGATTTAAAAAGATAACTATTTTAAAAGATAGTATTAATTCAAATCAAATGGAAGGCATTCCCTGAGCCTTCAGCACTGAAGGATGCTGGTCTGGACCGAGTGCATCACTGGCCGTGACCTTCTTGATCACATTTTGGAGGGAGGGCACACAGAGCCCTTTTATCTCTTTTTCTTCAGGTTCTGCTGCCAAACCTCATGGTGGATATTCACAACAACCACTTTTTCACAGTTACAATCTCTCCCATGGTAGCCTAAGTACTAGCACACAGAGACGTTTCTTGTCCTGCAGGGCTTGCACCCTTTCAACAAGCCTAACAGAGAAAATCCACTCCAGCAGGAAAGGCACTGAACGATAGCAGTATATCCTGGCTGGATGGGCACAACCTGCTGAAGAGTTCCTGAGCCCAGACTTCAGCACTGCTAGGTGTGTTTAATCTCTGAATTCTGATGCTTCCCAAGAAACTTCGACTTTTCTTCTGTCATTTCTAACTGAATCCCCTCAATGATGCCACTCACTGCCAGGGTTTCCATGACAGCCTCTGCTCCAAGCAAACGGGGTGCTTTTTATTATTCATCCGTGGCATATTTACCTGAGGTGAGCTGCCTGTACTGTATGCTGCTGTGAAATGTTGCTTTTGTTTTTGCTGCTGTATGCTGTGTCTTCTCCAAGCAGATACTTACCATTTGGGGCGGGGGGAGCCCTGCAGCACCTTCCAAGATGATGTGCATTGCCAACTCTTTTCAACATCACTTTGGCAGTAAGAAAACTCCATCTCAGTGAAAAGATGTGGCTTTGTGCTGTGGAGGAAGGGTAAAGAGTAGGTCAAGCTGAGACCTTGGCCCTGCCCTCACCCTCATCTTGCTTCTACCAGTGGGACAGCATAAAAGCCCTTAATCCTGCTCAGAAATATCCCACTTTGCCTGAAAAGACAGAAAGGGCAGCTGATTCTCTTCTACTTTATGGGATGGCAGGAGGAATTAGTTTGGATGCATGAATCTGTGTCCCTCCTGATGCCCAGTATGGTCTCCAGTGTTGCCCGGTCCCAAGGAGCTTCATGCTCTTCAGACCCCCTGAGGTTTAAGCTCCTGGCATGAGCTCATTCTTTCAGAGCTCACATTGGGACCTCATCTGGCACAGAAAGGCATTTCTCAATCATTTCAGGGCTTCTTGTCAAGCTCTTCTTGCTGATTGTGTGAGTGAAAAATTGCCCACTGTGAGATCCTGCTCTGCCCTTAGAATGGTGCCCTAAATGCTGGATCTTTGTTGAGCATCAGTAATGTTCCTGCCTTGTTCAAGGCATGGCTGTGGCTCAAATATGTGACTCTAACAGGAAAACAAAGAAAAGTACACCATGTTTTTGTGTTAGGATCAAGAAGTGGTGTTGTTTGTTTTCCTTAATATCTATCCTCTCCCATGCACTGAGGCCTTTAAAGAAAGGGTTCCTAATAAATGGAAATAAATCATGGACAAAGAAGATGTCATGAGGAATGATTGATTGTACTTAATATTTTATTTTCAAGATTTGAAAGGAAATCTCTGAAATATCCTTTGGCAGGTCTGTGAACCTAATGGAGTGATTCATAGAGACACAGAAGGAACAGAGGGCTTGTTACCAGCAGAGCGGGACAGTGTTGGTTGTCTTTCCTACACACTTTTGCAACATGGCTGGAAAATACTGTGGGGAAAAGGCAAACAAAGGCAAAATTCAGGTTCAGTTGCTTCAGGCCTGGTGACAAGAGAAAACCTAGGGTTTTCTAACCACTGTACATCCGTAATATTTAAAAAGCAGAGAGAGAAAATCAACTCTTTGTTGGTGAAACATGAATTTTCTTTCAAATTGGAGTGTCTGCAGGCAATTATTGTGCCCAGCATCACTGTGGTGTTCTGTACCAGCAAACTTTAATGCCTTTGGAGTGTTCCCACAGGAAACCAGTATCCTGTTGTTTTACTGGGCTGCACTGGTGAAACAACTTGCCCTAAATCACACAAAAGGTCAAGGTCACACATGGGATTTGAACTCTGACCTTCTGATGTCTCCTTCTGTGTACGCACCATCAACTCTTGTTTTTCTTTTGCCTCATTTCACTCCAGATAGCTTCTCCTGCTTTCAACCTCTCCCAGCTGCCGATGATGCTCTTTGCTGCCTCCAGCATGTCCATACAGGGGACATGTGCCCATGTAGGACATTTTTCCAAAAGGCTGGAGAAACTCATCGCTATGTGTGAAGGAAGAGACCAGGTCATGGTCTCTTCTCAAAGTCAGTTGCTTTGTGAGCTGGCTAACTGGAGTTTTTTCCCCTGCAAAATCAAGAAAGATGAGGATAGGAACAAGGTTTCAGGAGAAGTTCTGACCTGTTCTCCAGGTGAGAGTCACCTCCCAGTTAAGTGGCAGCAGTCATCATGTCTTACTCTAGAGCGCTGCCATGCAGGTGTTCCACTCCCTTCATAGCTATTGGAGACAAACAAATTCCTCTAGGAACCAAGTTTCCCCATCCTGAAATAGACATCTAAATTAGCCTAGGTGCATGCCCACAGAAATGGCTGTGATGGCATGCTTGGATGGTGAATCCTCCATGGTTGGATGTACCCATTAGAGCTTTGTTGGCTGCAGGCGATCCTTGAGGAGTTAGAGCCACCCTGGAATGTGAGGGAGAGATCTTAAAAATATCTCTAGTGTCTTTTCATGTACAGGTGAGACCTCACTGCTGATAGTGACCGTCAGGTGTACAAAAATGCCCAGTTTTTTTCTTCCAAGGCACAAGTTGCACTCTTCCACCTCGATTTTCCTTCTTTTTCGGTTATTTCTTCCCTTTTGTCACTAGATGACAGCAGAGGACATGCCAAGGACTGCTCTGAATCCAGGGCAGGCACCACTTCTGTACCAGGCAGTTCATGGCTGGGTGCCCCAAGGCATCCTGATGACTTTTAATAACTCTTTACTTACTTGTTTATCTGGCAGATTATGTACAAATGCTGTATTTAAGTCAAATCTTCGGCTTTTTGTGTGGAGCTACTTGAGTGCATTTTCCTGCTTCATCGCCTCCATCATCCCCATCCTATTTTTAACACTTTTTCTCTCACATTTACTTGATGCCTTTTGTTTTATACTTGGCTTGTACTCTCCAAATCCATCTTATTAAATCCAACAGGAGCCCTCACGGATATAAGCAACTGGAGCACACTCCAACAACTTGCTCTGTACAACACTCTCAGACATAGAACTGAGCTCCCAAGAGATAGGTGGTTCCTGGAGGGAGGATTTCTGTGGTAACTGGAAACTGGCACCTAAATATGAGCATAAATACTTTAGACAGGATGGAAAAAAGCATGGATGGATGGATGGGTTTTAGAATGCACAGTAATTCTTGGCGGAATATGGGTCAGATAACTGACATAGTTAACTAAAGGGTAAAATAGGTGATTTTAAAAAGAAAAATACTTAATTATAAATTATTCTGTAATAAGGAATACCCTTAGCAGATAACAAGAAAGAAAAGGCATGGATTTTTGACACATGAGTCAGCCAAATGGGTGATTTCTGTACTGGGGTGCTGTGAAGGAGGCAGATTCAGGCTGTGGTCTAGCAGAGCTCTGCATGAGCACATGGGCCTTGTCTGATGATTAACTGAACCAGGTCTCTGATCTGTACAAAGGTATTCTGTGGGGAAGGTATGATCTATGTTCCTAGGAAAGGCCAGGACACTTTAGGAGACATTCTGCTTGATTTATTCATAGTTTCATAGGAGATTCCACAACAATATTTCACAAGGAGGATTTTCATTAAAAAATTCTCAAACCTACATCCCCAACAGCAATCTTCAGTGCTTGCAGCTCTTGGGCATGGTCCAGGACTTTGTTCTTGTCAAAAAGAGAGCAGAGGAGATACCGAGACCACTTGAATCTTTCAGATACTGCAAAACTAGAAAATGTATCTCAAGCTTCTTGTCAGTGGCTAGAAGCTTACACATTGTTTCTTACAGAGGTTGTGGTTGTTGCCTTTGTTTTACCTGCAGTGTAATTTATAATCTCAAAGGCAGTGATAACCTCCAGATACGGGGAATCCTTTGTAAGCAGTCCTGGGCCCTCTGCTCCCATTGACTTGAACCATGCAGGATCACAGTCCTGAGCAACTGTTGTAGTGTATCATGATGGAAAAACTAAAACAGACAGCATTTTCATTTCTGGTTACTCAGTCTCTGTCCCACAGCTGGACGAAGGACAGAAGAAGATATTATTTCTTTGGTGTCATGCTCTAATTGTTCCTCATAGGTAGAGGTTTTTTGGGAATGATGCTTCCCAGTTCATTGTAATTCGAAGGGGAGGGGAAGGGAGGACAGGAGGGGAGGTTAGGGGGAAGGTTGGCAGGGGCAATCTGAGAAAGATATTTAAGCTTCTGCAGCTGTAGGTGGAATATTCATAAACAACCATGCAAATACCTCATTTCCACTGATGTTACTGATGTCACATGCTTCATCCACAGATTTGGAAGCTGCCCTGTCCCCAGGCTCAGGTGGTGACTGATGTGGCACTGGGAGAGTCTAACAATGTTTGGGAGCGTGCCCATCACCAGCAGAAGACCTTGAACAGCACTTGACATGTCCCAGAGCACGAAGCAGTTCCTGTGTGAACCAGCTAGGATCTGTCCATCTGTTTCATGTCCTGTTTTAAAAACCGTGAATCAAGGTAAAATCCAGCCTGGAGGTGACAAGTATCTAGGTCATCCTGGCTATGTCCACAGCTGGCAGGGTGGAGAAGGGAGGGGAGAAGGGTGGCACTTACTGATGAATCAGAGCTGAAAGCAGCCCTTTAGAGACACTGGTACAGACTAAATGTTATAGATCAGCTACTACTGACCTAAAACATTCACCTTGAGGTTCAAAGGATGACTTCTAAGCCTTGTTACTGCGGTTTTGGGACTAAAAGAAACCCTGAAAAGCCCCCACAGGCTGAGCCTCAGGAGAAACAGCCTGCAGCTAGTCAGCTACGTGTGTGTGGTACCAATCAAACTTTTAAATCTGGAAGCATCTGCCCCAGCAGTGATTTGATTTTATGCAATGAGTCTCATGGTACTGTATTGCTAAGCATGTCACTAAATCCTTGCACATCAAAGGAACGAGTAAATCAAGCAAAACTGCATAAGCCACTCTACATTCGGTTTTGGCAAAAGGTGCTTAGACAGCCCTGGAGGCTGCAGTCCCCTAGCTAGCAGCAGAACTCACATAAACCCAGAAGCAGTGCAGTTTTTCCTGCACCACCAGGCAAATGGCTTGCAGCTGAGGTTGGATTAGGAACTGGCCTGGAGTCAAGTGGTCCAAAGGTCTAGTCCTGAACTTGATTGTAATATTCCAGGTGGATTGAGACATTAAACCTAACCTTTTTGTGTTTCTATTTCTGGGTCCATATATTTTCCCTCATCTTCCATGGGGAAGATGAGGATTAATTAGATAACGCTGTTTAATGGAGTTGAGAAAGCTTTGCAATTGTTAAAGATTCAGGTTTATCCTTTGCTAAGCCAGCTTGTTGGAGTTCCTGCTGCTCCTGTTGTAGTGCAGAATTTGTCTACAATGTTACTGTTAATATTCCTTATTTGTTCTCCCAGTCATAAAAGAACTGACGCCTTTTGCTGCTTCGCAGGTGTTGGTAGAAAAAGGAAATGGTCACTTCACAAGCTCAGCAGCTGTTCTCACTCCCTGAGGTCACATTCCAACACAAGAGCTGTCATTCCGTGGCACACACTGAGGGAGAAATCCCGGGGACAGGTCACTCATTTGGGTCTGATGGGTGACAAGGGTGGACAGACTGCTTGAAGGCTTCGTATAGGCCACCATGGGCTGTAGGGGAGAGGATGCTGTGGTGGCTGTGCTGGAGAAGATGCAGCGCAGAAGTTGGTGTGGCTGAGTGATGGGGTGAACATGTCACCACTGCCTGCACTGATGATGATGGGGGCCCAGGGACTGCCTTAGACTGGATGCCCACTTCAACATGATTTGAATTCAGTCAGTGGAGGTCTAAGGCTCATTGCATTGCCCAGGTGGCAGCACTTAGTGCAGTGCAGAGGCTATGGGGGTCCTGGGACATCTGGAAGAAGGCTGGTAAGTCCAGTACAGAATCTATGAGACACCTATACAGTCCTGGAGGATGGGCAGAACACCAGAACAATTCAAATGCACTGACCAGATTTGTGTGGGCAGGCAAATAGAACTGCAAGTCAATACACCCCATGGATAACAGGGAATGGCTCAGCCTGTAGGGAAGCAGACACCTACACCTGCGTGGCTCAGTTGCTTTCCCAACTCCACAAGTGCCCTGATACTTCACATACTTTGGCAGAAACTCACATGAGTGGCTCATGTGAACACTGAACATAAACATCGACATGTAGGGATTAAACCAATCTCTGGCTTCCTCCTAAATAAGATCCTCCAGCAGCAATGATGAGATCCACCACAGTAGAAAGGAGGGATCCACTCTGGAGGATGACCGTACCTCCTATAGTGAAAGGAGGTAAGAGCAAGGTTCTCAAGGGGTTTGTTCTTGCCTCAAGATGGATTCTTATTTGAGACTTTCCAGGTCAGGAGAATGCCAGATATCTCCTGCTCAGAGCCCTTTGTACTGTAACTCCCTAGATCTCTTCCTGCCTGAAGTCGTCTCCATCATAAATCTAATTCAGAAACTCAAGGCCTCTACCAAATATCCCAAACCTCTTGTCCCACACCAGCTCTTTGGTATTCCTTGCCCTAGCACACTGTTCATTGTGCCTGTCCCACAATAAATATAGTCTTCAATGTCATTTAACATGGATAAAGTGAAACCCAGTTAAAATTACTTTTGGCCAGTCCTGGCTTAGAACATGTTGAAGTTTATAGACCACCATCCTCCCACAGAGCATTGCACAAGAAACAAATGGAACATGTCTCCTGGGGATCTTTTTCTCTAGAGAATCCAGATGCTTTCAAGGCGCCTGGTAACAGTACAAAATAGTCTGCTATTAAAATTCAAAAGCAAGTAAAATAGCCCTTCCCTGCAGGCTTTCTTTCTATGAGGCATTTCTGATGAGAATCCAGAGTCTCTGCAGAGGCCTGGCATATGAAATACAAATTATATAGCTAGCATTCCCCTCTTTAGAAGTGACTGTGTGAAGCACAAAATCCCTCTGCAATTCACACTCATGATGAGAGGCAGCTCCTTATGTTCAGACCGCTCCTCTCAGCATGCCTTGGGCTGAAGGCCTGCAAGCCTTGTAGCCCAGGAGCTACCTGCCCTTCCTGGGGTCATCCCAGCTCAGGGGAGAGCACATCTCCTACATCCTTCAGAGCACAGTGGAGGGTCCACAGACAGAACCACCCTCTTGCTTTCTCCAGCCCCCTAGAAACACACTGGGGCTGCATTTGTCCTTCCATCCCTATCTCTGGAGCTTTCCTGCTGACATCAGAAAGGGCATGTGTACAACTACACATTTAGGGCTATTTTGTCATGGGGATAGGTTAAAAATGAGTCATGTCTGTTTCACGAATGACTTGCAAAGCAGAGTTTTTCCACACAGTGAGCCATTATGAACCCATAGGTGGAGAAGATAATTATGACTGGTGTAAAGCTGTGCCTAATTTCCCACTCCATAAAGGGGAGACAATAACTCCCTTTCCTCATGGAGGTGTGTGATGATTTAATCACAAGGTGAGCTCTGTATTTATAGATTTTAAAGACACCGCTATGATTTTGTGGTCCCGCCTCTTGCATAACAAAGCTCAAAGCACATCAGCCATGAATGTCTGTGTTGAGTTCATAATTTTGAGTTTGTAGCACATTTCTTAGAAAGACATTCATGTGGCCAATCTGAAAGTATGTGTTCCAAGTTATGAATCCCATTTTCTATGCTAACTTACACACAGCGATGTATTTTCTGTTTATAAATTCAGCTTAGGAGTAGAGTCTCCATTTTGTGCTCTCTGTTGATTTTATACTTACCCCCCTTTCACTGCAAGATTGCAATAATGTCAGCCTGACAGTGCCCTGATCAAAGAAAGAATCTGCCACATCCTTGAGAGATCATCACTGAGAAATTGTGGATAAAACCAAGTATGTCCCTTTCACCAGCTAAGAGATATGGCAGAAAATTATCATCCTTGGGCTGTGAATGGCAGAAGGAACTCTTTGCAGCTGGGTGGGTCTATCTGTGTAGCCCTTCTAATTCATCATTTGCTTTATGTTCATGTACAAAATTACCAAGGACAAAGGTTTTATTTTTCATTTTTTTCCAAGAAAGTGAAGATAATCTCTGTGTGATGTCCTAATGAATTAGCATAATT
Source organism: Pseudopodoces humilis (assembly GCF_049639895.1). Lineage (NCBI taxonomy): Eukaryota > Metazoa > Chordata > Aves > Passeriformes > Paridae > Pseudopodoces > Pseudopodoces humilis. The sequence goes on along the minus strand of NC_142201.1, from coordinate 84,582,283 downwards.
GTGACTGGGGTTTCTTTCTAGGCATGCATAGGGATGGATCAAAATGAAATTTGTAGGAGAGGTATGCTGACATGCCCGTGAGTCCAGCTTAACAAACGAAAGAATACACTTGGTGAAAGAACTGAATTCAATTCTCTTCAATTAAAATGGTTTTCATATGGTGAAGAACCTAATTATTTTGAGAAATCAGTTTAACCTGCTGTATTTCAAAGGAGGTTCAGTTTTGTTGTTTGGTGATATGACAGGCAGTACTGAGTTTCTTGTCCTCCATCACAGGATTTTGCTCTTGCAAAACCATTGCCTTGCAAGAGCTAATGCAGCCAAAGTTATTTTTCTTATGCTCTTGAATGTGGGATCACTATCATAAATTTGAGGACATTTTTCTCCCCTACTCAACATGGGAGGGAGGGATGTGTTTCCTGATGGGATACATGGAGAAAATGAACCTCTGTGAGAAGGACTATCTGTGAGAAGATTTAGGGCTCAGAAGAGAAGTTCATCCTTTGTCACATGCAAATAAGATAATCTGAAGACTGAGGTGCTGGTTGACCTCTAAAATGCCAAGAAGGTCTAGCCCAGGGGGGCAGCATCCTCAAAAGTCTTCAGTTAATGAAGACTGTAGATCTCTTGTTCTTTCTAAAAGTGACATGATACAATTTAAAAATTCCCGTGCCAAATGTTTGTGGTTTTTCTCTCACCTGCTGATCATTGTGTCCTCTAAAGAGTGAAACTGAGAGCAGATAGGCTTAGTGAGGTGGCAGCCAGGGAGAAGGTGTGGAGTCTGAATGCAGAGTGTTATGCCTGGAAGGAAGACTGAGATGAAAGAGCTGTGCTAAAATATCTGACCCACAGCCAGGACTAGCTTGAATCTAGACCAAAAAAGATGTGAGGGGATTTACACTTTTTTGCAGGATATAATTTTTGTGTCTACTGCTGGTGACCTACCTGAAGTCACCCACACACCACGCACAGCAGGATCATCACTAGCCAAGAAGAGCTCCTGTGAGTGCTCTCTCTTGGTGCTGACAGTGAGGGAGTTGCTTGGATTCCCTGCACTCAGGTTGCTTTTCCATCCTCTCTTCAAGGCAAGGAGCCATGGCTCTCTCTGACTCATGGAAAGAGCATCTCGCTGATCATTGCTGAGGAGAGAGGTGGCAGACTGGTAGCCAAACAGAACCGGGGGTAAAGTGTAGATGTGCATTAAAGACCCCAAGTTACTTGATTAACATGACCATTAACATGAGCAGTGCCTGCCTGAACTGTTTTGTGGGAGGCTGGGGAGGTCCCAGGCCATGGGAAGGTGACCTGTGTTCAAGAAGGAAGAGCCTGGTGATAACAGTCTCTCTTCTGTGCCTGGTAAAATCATGGAGAAGTTTATTCTGGGAGTTACTGCAATAACACTTGAGAGGCAATGCAGTCATTACTTGTGGCCAGTCCATAAGCATTCAGTACTTGTGACCAGATGAGGATGGATGAATTCACCTCCTGTGGTGTGATGACTCTGGCCTTTGTCTGCATGAAAGCACGAGGGCTACAGGCCATCCAGAGTGTATTAAATTGTGTCCTGTGTTCTTCACTGGGTGAAAAACTGGCTGGATGGCCAGGTCACAGGTGACTGATTAGGTGACAGGGCACAACCACCGCTGTCTTGCAGAGCCACTTGTGATGCCACTGGTGACTAATTGGCTGATCCTGTATGAATGAACACCTGGCTTTTGCAGTGTCTGACAATATGCTATTGTGCCTTTTTCCAAGGCATGAATGTGGTCTAACAGGGACAAATCTACTTATGCAGGTTACACAGAGTGTCTGTTTACACAAATACTGTGTTTGTGATCCCGACCTATTTTTCACTAGTAGTTAGGTGGAAGACAGTATTACCTGCAGGACATCCCAGCACTGATAACAGCAATAAAATTCTAATTTTATTTGGAATAAAAATGATGTACTCCTTTGAGCACCTGCATGCCATAAGAGGTGGAGCAATAAAACCAATAAGGGCATTGAAGTAAAGATGGAAGAGAAGGTTATGAGGCAGTTGGATGTTTTTATGGAGAAAAGTAGAATTAGAGGATATGGTAATTAATCAGATAGGTGGGGCTGAGACTCCCAAAAACCAGAGAGGCAGATTAGAGGTGAGGTATCTTTTTCTTGTTTAGTAGTTCCCCAGTTCCCTTTTAATACCTGAGAGAATATGTTCCTCATGGAAAAATATTTTACACAACTTCATGAACAAGCCTGAGATGGCCAGAGCTTTGGCTCATAGGTGTGGGCATGGCTGATGCTAGAAATGCCTCATTGTCCTGTCCCAGCTCTTGTCCAAGAGTGTGGTACCATTGCTGTGTCTTTGGGCTGTGGGATGCTGACTTGGCAATTGAAAAGTAATATTTTTGGTTTTTCCTCCACTCATCAGCATCCTTAGGTGACCCAGGCTTCCTTCCTCACTCCAGCCCCTCCGGTACCTTAATGTGTGCTTGAAAGTGCACAGTAGCAATTTGAAAGTAATGTTGAAAATTGAAATCATGCTTTTGGCTTCTCATAAGAATCTAGAATGTTTGACCTATTTTCCTCTGTCATGGTTTAACCCAGCCAGGAACTCAGCTGCTTCTTTATTCCCCCCGGGTGGGATGGGGGAGAGAATCGGAAGGGTGAAAGTGAGACAACTCATGGGTTGAGATAAAGACAGCTTCATAGGAAAAGCAAAATCTGTGCATGCAAACAGAGCAAAACAAGGAATCATTCACCACTTTCCATGGGCAGACAAGTCTTCAGGAATCCCCAGGAAAGCAGGACTACGTCCCGTGTAATGGTGACCTGTGGAGACAAATCCATCACTATGAATGTCCCCCACTTCCTCCTTTCCCCAGCACAACACCCTGTGCTCTGGGGTATCCCTGTGGTCATTTGGGGTCAGCTGTCCAGCTGTGTCCCCTCCCAGCTCCCTGTGCACCCCCAGCCCCCTTGCTGCTGGGGTCAGTGAGGAGCAGCAAAGGCCTTGGCTCTGGGTGAGCACTGCTCAGCAGTAGTGAAACCACCCCTGTGTTATCAACACTGTTTCCAGCACAAATTCAAAACACAGCCCCACACCAGCTACTATGAAGAAAATTAACTCTACCCCAGCCAAAACCAGCATATCCTCCCACTTGGTTACTTCTCTCCTTTTAATAAATCAAATAAAACTGTAGGAGCACTGTGTTTCATCTTGTCTGAACTGTTATATTTAATCTCCTGAGTGGGTGGGGTTGGTTTGTGTGGAGGGGAACAGCTCAGAGCCTGAAAACATGAGAGATGACTCCTTTAAGCTTTTCTGATTTCACGGAAAGTTGCCAGATAGCATTTTAATTAGGATCTATCAAAACCAATCAGGAAAAGAAGAAGGTTTGTCAAGTTGTTAGCAGACGTTAAGCTTTTTAGAGTTTGTAGGATGGGTTTTTTTTTTTGCCTTGTGCACAAATTTATTCATCCTAACAATTTTACAGCTCTGCTCCCTTGCTTACAGCACATCTCTCTGCATGAGAAACCTCTTCTATCATCTTTGCCGCTAGCTCCATTGGTAATTTTCCTGCTGGGATGGGCAGGAGCACTCAGGCATTGCCAAGGTAGAGATTAGATTTTCACTTTGCACTTTGTTATTTTTTTCCCTAGTGCTAAAAACATTTTCCTTGTGTGTTGATAAGGCCATTATTTCTGTTTCATTTGCAAAGTAAGTTTGGAACTCAAGGATCCTCAGTATTCACTAGTGATGTAAAACATAAGCATGATAAATAATCATATTATATAGCCTACTAGGGAAAAAAGGGGAAACCAGCACAATCTTAAAATTAGAACATTTTCTTCAGCAGATTTTAGTGGAAAAGGTTTTTTCCACCCATTTCTAATTCCACAATGTGGTTCACATTATCTCTGGAATTCTTTGCTCTGTTTCTTGCATTTTCAGAGATTTTGGTCAATAGGGAGTGAGTCAAATATGGAAAGTCAGGATCATCTTGAAGTGTTTTGCTGGATCAGAGATTTCATTATCAAGATACTGGTCACACCAGCTCTGACATCCGGGAATATTTCTTGTTCAGAAACTGTTTAAAATAAAATTATTCACTTTTGTGTCTAATACAGCCACTGAAGGAAAATATTTGACAGCTGGAGACTGTAAAAACAGGGTAGGATCACTGAACACATCTGGAAATACTTTAATTACTGCACATTCAACTTTGAACTATTTGGTTCCTATGTAAACACAAAACTAGTAATTAAAGTACAAGACTTAACTCATGTGGATTGCCATCTTTTAACTACCGGTTTGGAGAAGGGAGGGGAAAGAGAAGGGGTAATTTTACCTTTGTAGATTTGAAGGCCAAAAGGACCATTAGATGTGACCAGCTGTATAACAGACTGGTGAATTCCACCCCATTGCTCCTCCTTTGTTCCCAAACCTTGAGTCCACCACAGCATATTTTCCTGAAAGACATTTAGTCTTGGTAGAAGAAAATCCAGAAATGATTCTACACATTGGGGAGTAAAGGGAATACTTATTAAATGAGTTTTAAGAAAGCATAAAGTTAATTAAAAGCTTTTCAAGTCCTTTTTTGAAACAATCTAAGGATGTATGACATTTAAATTTGATTTGCAATAAACCAGTTGCAAAGAGCCATAGTTTTACCTGTAATTAATTATATATTTAACTTAAGATGTGTTAATAAAAAAATAATGGAGGCCTAAAGGATATGCAATCAAAAATCAGTCAACTTGGTAAATTATTCTGAAGAATTGCTTCAAATAAGGTTAAACTTGCTGACTTGCCATGAAACCTTGCACAGTTGGCTCAAGATGATAAATTAACTGTGCTGTGAAAGTAAAACTGCTTTAAATATATATTATTATTGCATGGGGACGAGTGGAGATTTTTATGCAGTACTATGGAGGACCTCATTTGCTGGTCACCATTTTGGGTCAGCAAGTCTTTTCTGTCTGTGTGAAAGCATAGTGCATGCTTCAGCCTTCTGCAGTGTGCTGGGCACTGTAAAACCAGTGCCAAACTGCATGTGATATTATTGCAAAGCATTGTCTTACCTGTCTTGAAATGATGCACACCTTGGCTCTTCTGGATTTGCTCCTGTGCTCAAAGGACATCTCTCTGCTGTGCTGGAAGCTGCACGAGATGCCCTCATGAGGATACTCATGATCAAGCTTGACTGAAGGCAAACTCAAGTGGGCAAAGCCAAAGTGGTATTCTACACATAAAACCAACCAAAGTGGTATTCTACACATAAAACCAGAAAAACTTGTATAAGTCAGTTTGTCCTTGGAAAGCCAGGACTCAACAAGCCCAGGAGTCTGGCTTGATGCCCCAGCTCTGTTCTGTGTTTCCAGTAGAGGTAGGAAAACCTGTAAAAAACCTCTCAGTTTTTGAGTTTCTCCTCTGCCTGCTTTTTTGGGGTTTTTTTGGTTTTTTTTTGGTTTTTTTTGGTTTTTTGTTTTTTTTTTTCCTTCTGAGATCTCATGTAGAAAACTTAAAAATTTGGGGAAATGCAGAAAATGCACTTCATGTGAAATACAGCATTCAGAATAAAACCTGGACATTTTTAGAGTAAGTATTATATTATTGCTACTGCACTTCTACCTGTTACTTAAATATTCTCAATGATATCAATATATATCAAATGGTATAATATGAATAGCAATGATTTCCACAGTTTTTAGACTTTACTACTTGTAGTTCACAGTGCTTTGTTATACTGAATTATAGTGAATATATATATAACAATGCCTTTTCCCCCAATCTTTCCTCCTGAATGATGAAGATTTTCTTCTCTGTCTGCAAAACAATATAAGAGGATGTAACATTCCTTTTTTTTTGCAAGTCAACAATATAGATGCTTTTTATTTTATTTTCAAGTCTGTAATTTCCCTACCTATTTTATCAGCATTTATAAAGATAAAACATATGCAGGCACTTTTGTATGCAGCACTATTGTATGTGTGGAGTGTATTTGTCACTATTGGGAAGCAAAGACTTTAATAGAACCACCAAAATATTTATGTAGCATATAATGATAAAGAATATATTGTTTATTAGATATTAAAAAATATTTTAAAATATTTTAAATTCCAGATATCCATTAATTTCTTTCTTAAACATTCCATTGAAATTTCAGATAAATAGATCTGTGATGTTACTTACCTTGTTGAAATCAAATTTCCTGCTGCAAAGGCCAAAAAAAAATGAGCAGCGATTTGCCACAAGGTGATGGAAAGCACCAGGAGGTAAGTGTAGGTTATAGCTAAGAGAAAAAGGGTCTTTAGAGAATGGACTAAAATACAAACTGCACTGGGCTGCAAAAGAAGCGAACGGGAGGTGCAGAAGACACAAGCAACAGGAGACATTCGGTGATGCTCATGGATAGATCTCTCTTTGTAGTTGCTGAGGCTTTACCTTTCAGGCCCTAATCTCACCCAACAGGTTTTCTCAAAGGAAAAACATGGAGCTGCTGTGGAATTCCAGCCTCTTCCTCCAGATTCCAGTGGTGGCAGATTCACCTGAACATCAGTATTACCAAGAAAGGATTTTCATATTGCAGAATATCATTGCATATCTCATGGCTGCAGAGCAGAGGAGTTTTTGCAGCTCCTCTTCTACAGTGTCTCATGTATCTCAAGGTCTCTCTGGCTTGTGTGGTACAAAATTGTTGTAAAAGTGTAGGATTGTAAAGTGATGAACTCAGAAAAAAAAACAGTCCTAATTGTACCCGTACAGAGAGTCTCTGAGCTGATTGTCACCTCTCACAGCTGAGATGGTAATAAAAATTTCTAAAGTAAGCAGCACCTCAGTGCACAAGAGCTGTCAAAAAAAACCCAACCAAATTGCATCTTAGGAACTGTTAGGAAAACAATACAGATCAAACCACAAGACATGATTGTGCTGTTGTACAAAACCCTCAAAGAGATCTTGTGCAGTTCTGCTTCCCCTGTCTCAAAACCAATCTTCTAGAAGTGGGAGTGACAGAAAGGAGAATAGCAAGGAAAATTAAAGATATGGCTTGGTTTCTATACATACAACTGAGGAGACAGGAATGGGTAAAATCATGAGTGACAAGGAAAAGCTAAATGGGGAACAGCTAATTGTGGTTTCCAATGCAAGAATCATTGCAGTGGAATGATGGCAGTGTTTTACTGCTTAAAATGAAATTAAAAGGAACTATGTTCCCAAGATGTAGAAGGCTTTATTTCTTTCCACAGCTAGGAGGTGAAGTGCTGAAGCGCTTGCTGCAGAATATTGTTGATGTAAAAAGTAGGAGTTAAAAAGGGTATGGTCCAGCTAGGCCTTTAGTCTGCCCCAACAAGGCATTTCTTATGTGAACTTGGAATTTGGTTAAAAATTCTTCTGCATTTGGACTTATGGAACTTGAATTTACCTGTATGTGAGAGTGTCAGGTATCAGGGCTTTTGATGAGAAATTTTATGTATTGATTCAAAGCTTGTGGAAAAAACCTGACTCCAGTTACTGTATATCCACAGCACTAAAGGGACTGACTGATGTCACTCCTGCAATAGAAGATGCAATTCCAATGTCAGTTGTAGGATTTGAAGTAGAGAATAAACTGAGAAAACCACTACTGATAGCAGATACACTCCTGAGAGTATTTAATGAGGCTGTACTTGAAAATGATACAGGGAACAGTATAATACATGCATGTTTGACCAAAAATAATTATCCAGTTTCCAAACCAACAAAGAATAAATTTACAGAAGCTGCAGCTGAGTGTGAGACATCACTGGAAGCCACCATGGTTGTGATTGTGACTGGCACACATGTAACCAATACTTCCAGTTCCACCTGGAGTGTTGAAGTGGCAATTCATGGTGAGCTATCTGAAGACAGCCCCATTGGCTTCAGAGGTGTTGTATTATTTGAAATGCTTCAGAAAAATACAGGAAGTGTAAGCGGATGTACCCTGAAGAGCCTAAAGAAGGGTATAAAAAGAACTATTTAGAGAAGAAAATGTGAAGTGGACACAGACAAGATCTTGAAATGTGTGAAATGTGCTGAAAACTGCAATGAAACAAAAACTTGTGCTAATAAATCAGGACTTGAAGCCATGGAGCACATGTACATGACACAAGAGTGGCTGTTTCTCAGCTTTAGCATACTCATCCTAACACTAATTGCTTCAGTGGAAAAACTAGCACCAAATCCATCATCAGTCATGTTAGTCTGATATTTGCCAGATGTAGGATCCCAGCAATAATTAGAAGCAAAAATAACCCTCTGGTTCAATAGACAAGACTTCAGATGATTTGTAGTTGTTCATGAGTTTGAGTTTCTCCTTGTCCCAAGCCATACAAAAAACGTGGTGGAGGATGTGAGCAAAAGTAAATGTCTGCACAGTGAACCCAAAATCTGGTGAGGAGGACCCAGGGGTTCAAGACCCTGCAGCTGGTGTATACATTGCTACCACAGAGGATCAGGGAGATACAAACTCCAGAGGAAGATTTGTGGAAGAATCAGAGTGCACTTGCAAGCTATTCTGAGTAAGAGGAATAGGGTTATGAAACCTGTCAAAATAGCCCTAAAAGTAAAGGAAAAAATGAGAACATTGCAGCGCTGTAAAAGAATGAGCAGAGGGACAGAGATGGATGGGCCTCTTAGAAGAGCAGCCAGCACACACAGTGCTTCTGGGAGCTCCTGAGAGACTGACTGAGTGCTGTTAAAACAGTTAAAGTGGAGCTGAATGTGTATTTTTTTTCTATGTGCCATAATACAAATGGCAATGTGAGCTAATTTACAGCTGAAAAACAGGGAGTTGTGTTATGAGGATATTGATTTTCAGGACAGGAAACAAGGTGATACTGACCAGAGATACCCAAAAAGGCACCAGCAGGCTTCTGGAGTCGGTTAAATGTCATTAATACAACTTGACTTTTCTACTGCATGTTCAGCTCAGGCTGCCGTCCTGATGGGAGCCTGAGCCAGTGTCTTGATTCTTCCTCCACGAAAACCATGGCCAAAACCCTTCCCTCTGAACATCCCAGGCTGGTGACAGAGCAGGACACAGCCTCTGGCTTCCTGTCTTCTGTTTGCAAGTCATGTAACCCAACTTTGAGTGTCTCAAGTTGAAGTCTTGCCAGTTTTTTTACCTTTAAAACAATCAGAGGACAGAAATAGGCTGCTCCTGTGGTCTCCCCTTGCATCGTTCTGCCATGGCTGGATGCTGAGCTACATGGGGACAAGAAAAGTTCCCAGGAATTCATGTTTGAGGCAGACATAAGTTGGCAGAATGAGATGGACAAGGTGAGACCCACAAGACACAAATTATGAATTCTTGAAACAGCCTAATACCTTGTTTAGTGGAAGAAGTTCTCTTACGCTCAGCCGGGGGAGCTCAGCCTATCTGAGATCCACCATCTGTGGATCTTCACTTATCTACAGCCAGGTGTTATTCACCTCCTCGCTATTTACCCCTGGACACTGTGTTCTTCGAATGCAAAACACATCACATCATTCAAGGAAAAAGCCTGTGTATCCTCATCTCTGCACCTTCCTACCCCAAATTCCTGTTGGACAGTTCGGCACACTCCGTGCACTGTTAGATCTGCATGGGTTACCTGGCTTCAGCACCATCAATATTCAATCCATCAATGTGCAAATCCTACTCTGGGAAATAAATATCCACAACACGTTTTGCTGAGACTCCCAACCAAAAGAAGGGCAGATGATGCTCCTAGCTGGACTGTACAGACCATTGGAAGTAAGAGCTTCTGAAACAGCTTCTTTCTTGAGAATTTGTGTCTCATTAATCTTTTAAACAGAATAGTGTGAGCTGAGCACAAAAAGATAATGGAGCTCCCAATAGCATCCTTGGCCCTGCCCTTAGGACAAGGGTAGCAGTGCTTGGGCCAGATTAAAAAGTCATTTAGGTGGAAGTGGTATTCTCTGGAGATGCTTAAAATACCACAGGATATGTTCACTGAAGGACATAACTGCCCTACAGCTACTGGATGCAAAATGGAGATCCCTCTCTTGTCCTGCTTGGCTGCTTCTCTTCCTGCAGGTAGCTGTGTACTTCACAAACTTATTTTTTTGCCACTTAACCTTCCCTAAAACCCCATATCTGTCCCTGGCTTCAAGGTCTCCAGTATTACAGGTAATGAGCATGAGCTGAGGCTCAGTGATGATGTGGACCTTGTATATGTGGCTTGCGCTGGATTTGCTCCACAGTGGGTTCCACACAGGGCTGGAGGAATAGAGGATTCCTACCTCCACCAAGTGGTACTTGGAGCACCTCTCCAGAAGGAGAGAGACTCATTTGATTCCTCTTACAGCAGGTTTTGCATTTGGATTCATGGCTGTCATCATCCATTGTCCCAGGTGTCTTGCTGAGCTTGTTTGGTGAGGGGCATTGTATCATAAGGCCCGAGCAAAAATGTTGTCTATTCTGTAGTCCTGCACTGAGGGAGTTCCCAGTGAGAGAAGGAGCTCAGAACTCTGGGCTCTGTTTCAGCAAACATATCTCTTTTGCACCTTGGTCTTTACAGCCAAGACCCCAACCAGGTCATGCCTCTTGATATGATTCTGGATCCTTTGTGACTTCTGACTTCTGTGTTTCAGGTGCTGCAGTCATTTTTTTCACCAGGTAAAATCAGGAGAAGGGAGATTATCCCCAGCTAGATGTCATCCAAAGCACAGGTGTCTGGAATAGCCATGGGGGGGTGCAGATTTGGACCGAGGCAGGGCAGAAGCTGGGCTGCCCACAGCTTGGATGAACGCTACCGCAGCTGTGTCACAGCTGTGCGAGGGACACAGCAGCAGCCCAGGCTGTAAATGCAAGCAGGGCTTGGCAGTGGTCCTGAGAATGCTTAACTCCCTGGTGTAGGTAATCCATTAAAGGTGTTTGGTGGTTTTTTACTCCCTTCTCATCCTGTTATAAGGCCAGGAGCATTTTTGAACCACTTGCTCATCTCATGAATATATAAGACTTTCCTTTGGCTGTAACCTCCAGTGGAGGCACTGCCAATGGCTCACAGGAGTCTTGGCAAACCAGAAGATTTGCTTTTCATTACCATTTGTACCAGTGATTCATGTTATCTTTGGCTGGCTGGTTCATTGATGTTCCTCCGTTTCCTCAGGTCCTTGAACTCTGTAGCCCAAATGTAGTATATACATGAAATTATTAACTGCTGCGGTTGCTTCTCCTTCACATGAATTCAGACACTAGCACTTCACAAATTAGTACAGAGCAAACAAAGCCAGATTAGAAGAACTGCTGAAGCTTTTCCTCTCCTATTTTTTTGAAGTGTGGTTTAGCAAAATCAATTCTAATCTTTTAAAAAATGATGCCAGTAGCAAAGTCTTTCTGAACTTTAATGACTATTTCCCAAATATGACTGGAAAACTCCTGCTATTTTCAGTTGAATGGGGAGTTTTACAGAAGGTTTTTGTGAAGATAGATGAAATATTCTGGTCATAAACAGCAAGTGATAAAATAAGGATCTTCTAAACCAGACTGAAAACTGACTGCTCTGCAGTGCAGCCAAGAGGCTAATGTTTGATGAAGGTTGCCTGCAGTGCAAGTCTGCTGGGCTATCATTTCTTAAATCATAGTGGTTTGCTCGATTTTCTTTTGAGGGAAGAGAAGGGAATGTGTAAAATTAATGTCAGCAGACCCCTAGTCTCTACCAGCAGAATGGGTTGTAAAGTGCATCTTTGCCATTCTCCATCTTCCCTCTGGAGATGGAGGATATTCTTTTCCCTCCATTGGTTTGCTGGGAAACCAGTTTATTTTACAATTTATCACCAGTTTTGAGATTTTTTGCTCATACTTTTATTTGTATCAGCCTGTGATGTCACATTGCAAAAAAAAAAAAATAACATTGTCTCTTGGAGGCACTGTGGGGAGAATCTCAGTGGCCCATGGGTATTTGTACACAGAAACTTGTTTCCCGTTCTTCAGGGCTCTGCTTGTTACCACCATGAGGCCTTTGACCCAACGCGATTTATTTCTTAAAATGGCCTCTTACAGTGTTTCAGTCCCAAACATAGCTCTGAACTTGCCACTGGCATCAATTACAGGTTGGGTCACACTTCCAGTTCATTGTCCCTTTGTGAGCCCTGAATGAACCAGGAGTATCCAGACAGCGTGATGTTCCCTGGTAGATGGATTTAAGTGTGATGGAAGACCTGCATTCAAGTTATATTACAGCACAGAGGGATAAGCTTGAACAGAAAGGAGGAATGTCAAGTCCAGACAGAAATGCTGGATCAAATCCTGCAGGTGATGAGGATTTACACCCCCAGAGGATTTACATCCACTGTGGGCACAGCTCAGCCCAGGTGCAGTAGTGTGTGGTTCTGCATCAGAGTCAAGACATCATCTGTGCTCTTTGGGTGTTTCTCCACTCATTTCAGTGGGGTTTAGATCATCATGGATTTAAAACTTCATATTTCTCACTTCTGATAGAGCTCACCTGTGGACTCTTAACATGCTCCTTGGAGAAGGTATCTTCCTTCCCCTTCTCTTTTCATTCATGCCCTTTCCAGCTTTCTGCCCAACTCCTTTACCCCAGCCTGGGAATGTCAGTGTGCAGGAGAAGGACACCTTGGGACACTTCAGCTGAATGTGACTGAAACTTTCCAGATTCAGAAAGAACATTCATGGATATTTCTCACTCATGCCACAAACAGTGAAATGGATAAAAATCCCCTCTGATTTCTTTTACTTTACTATTTTTTAACCAGTTGGAAAGCCACTTACACTTTGGGAATTCTCATCAGACATTTCAAATGCTATGAAAAAATGAAAAAAAAACAAACCACCATAAAACTCAAAATAAACAAACAAAAAACAACCTAACAAACCAAACCCAAACAAAAATACTGCAGCTTTTGGGGATGTTCTCCTCCTTCTGTACCTCCAGTTCCCTTGGGTTCTGTGTTCCCATCCCTACCTTGAAGAAAAATCTCAGCACCAGTTTAATGCAATTGAAAAGACCTTGACACTGGAGGAAAGTCATACTTAGGAAAGGGTCATAAAGGCAAGAAGAGGGACAGCAGCTTGATCTTTTTTCAGTTTTCATCTCTTCTTTTGTAAAAGCCTCATTCAAAGGATCATAGAACACTTTGGATTGGAAGGGACCTTAAAGACCATCTTGTTCCAGCCCCATTACCACAGGCAGGGACACCTTCCAAGAGACTAGAATTTGCCCAAGCCAGTTTGACAATAAACCGCAGCATAACAGGATTTAAAATGCCACTGTAATAACAGCAACAACATAATTGCCTTTGTTCATCATAAAGGGCCTTTTAGCTAGTTTTATTAAAGCTCTTGGGCTTAGGTGCTGATAAATTAGCATAAATTGCCATCTTATTAATGGCTCCCACTCTAATCTTCCTTGTGATGAGAAAGATTGGGGTGAAAAGTCTCAGCAGAAGTTGCATTTTCTGGCAGGTTGTTTTATTATTATTATTATTGTGTAGGTTAGTTTTTATTATTATGTGATTCATTTTTGGGGGTTGTTGCTTTTTTTTTTTTGTTGTTCTGTCTAATTGTAATTAACTAACAGTTGAGAAAGTCAGCCTTGCTGCATCACCCACAATTGCTGGGGTCCAGGCTGCAGCTGTAATTTAGAGGGCTGGAATAATCACATAATTACTCTGCAGTGATTATAGGAGGCTTGCATGGTCAGTGGATAAGAGAGATTAAATGGCAGTGGGAAAAAAGAGGCAGACATATGTTGCTAGTTAAGTTAACTGCTTTATATTAATCCTGGCCTGCCCAGGGAAAGTGTCACACTCCTGCCAGAGGATGGGATGCACAAAATCTTTGCCCAGACTGTGGGGAGCACAGAGGCCTCATGCCCCAGTTCCATTGAGTGGAAAGATTAATTTTCATTGAGGAAAATGGAAGATTAACTCCTGGAGGTAATCTGCTTTTCCTTACTCTGGCCTTGCTTACGTGGCAGTTTATGTGCAGTTTTGTTGAGAGGGCACCTTAACCTCGTTGGCTGCAGCAGGAATTGAGTCACACCTGTCTGGAGCAAGGTCTGGTGTAGCTTTTGGCCTAAGAATACCTCAAGGTGTGCCTGGGAGACAGGGGGTCTTGATAACCAAATCATATTGCTTTTCTTTGTTAAAACAAGATACTTTAAATCGGGTCTGAATGCTTAACAAGGCAGGTTGGAGGGGCTTAAGTTAAGTGGTGTTTTTCCCAGATTATTCGCCAAGCAAAAAGAAGAAACATGTTGCTTATTCTCCATTAAAAGTAAGCCTTAAAATCACAGTTTTTGTTAGTGAAAATAAAGGAGACTGGTGAGATTATAACAGGATGCTGCAGCCCTCTTTTCCACATGAGAAACTGTTAGGAATCTTTGTTCCCACCTCGACTGGGCAAAAGGGACTAGCAAAGCAAGGAGCAGTGTGGGATCATTGTTCCCCTTCACTAGCCCTGGGGCTCATACATAGTGCTGACCCTGCACAGAAACACATGTATTTAACAAGTGTGTGGTCAGATTATGTCCAAGGTGGCCATGGGCTTCACAGGGCATTTTTGGGCACGACCCTGGAGCTGTATTCCCCAGGTATTCCTGGGTGCTGCAGGGCGACAGAGAATAAAATAGAATATTTCAGTTGGAAGAGACCTACAGGAATGCTCTAAGTCCATCTGTCTGACTGCTTAAGGATGGCCAAGTTAAAACACCCCATAAGGACACAGTTCAAAGGCCTCTCAAATGCTGAGGGGAACATCTGTACGATACCTTAACATATGAAGGATCCCATCCCTGCTCCCAAGCTTCTCTGCTTGTGGTATGATTTTCAGAAGGGTAAATCTACTCATAGAAGTGTCCAGAAGTGCTGCCACTGGGGATGACCTGGAAAAACTGATGACTTCTGTGCATGAAGACAGTGCTTGGCTGAGAGCAGGACATTCCAGACTCCAAGCAGAGGTGACTGCTGTTGGCAAAGACCTCATTTCCCAGGGGTTGGCTTTCTTTATTCCCCTAAAAGCTTGGATTAAAAAAAACCTTCCAATGAGATACAAAACCTGCTTTAAAACAGTGCTGGATGGGGTCCCTTGGTGGGGAAGGGGGCTGTCTGAAATCTGCTTCCCAAACACCGCTGCGTTATCAGTTGTACAGGTGCGGTGTACACGAGGGTAATGAAGACAGGATAGGAGGGGATTAGTAGGACATTGCAAACAAGTTTGTGCTAAGTGGCTTAGGATTCATCCTGTCCTGCTTCTAAATACTGACTTCTGCTGCTTTCACCTTCCAAAACACATAAACTGTGTTGATTTTGATTAGTAAATGAATTCATACAGATAAGCTTCAGCCATTTGTTAACAGCAAGATGTGCCCCACCACCTTGTCTTTGACATTCAAAACTGGGATCGTGGTGTTTTCGTGCAGGGTGTCCATTTATCTGAACTGCCAAACACAGCCCCATCCATGCTATGACAGTGTGCAGCACATTTAACCCTTCCTAAAATCAGTCCTAAGTCTTATAAGTACTCATTCTTCTGAGCCTTGACAACCAACATGGCATTACAGTGCAGAAAAAGATGGAGAGTACTGAAGAGTCCTTTGGTTCCCATTGCCCTGTCTCTCTATCTGCAGATCCTCTGTCCCCATTTAGGTCTGGAGTAACTAAAAATAGAAAAATAGCTACATATAGCTGTTCTAGAAGAACAGAAGAAATAACTAACAACAGAAGCCAATTAATGCTCTGCTGACACAGTTCACATGGGGGAAACAGCCTTTCTCCAGGATGAGTCAGGTTCTTGGCTTTGGCTTTCATTGAGTTTCTTACAACTGTCTTCAATAAGAAGGGGCTGTTGCATCACATCTAATATTTAATGGGAAGCTTGAAAATATTCCTAAACTCCATGTCACCCTTCTGCATATTCTGGGTCCTGCTTGATTTGATTGTCCAAATCTACCAAAATTCTCAGCCACAGAGTAGATTCAGAAGCAATTTAAAAGATCATTACCTCTAATTTGTTTTTAATTCCTGTCTCTGAAACCCAGAGAGCTGCTAGCAGTTTCAGAGTGATTATGGGGGTTTGCTCCTGGTAAGTAAAACTCCTTGGAAGAAGGCAGAAACTTTGCAGGGTGTGGGGGGCATTTCATGCTGTCACTTCCAGGTTGACTCCTTGCAGCATCCCAAACAGGTTCTCTCTGTGCAAGAGAGCCTGGCAGCAGCCATCAGTCTATGAGTGAGGAACTTGGGCTTTTCCCCACTTTACTAGGACACTTGGGGCCTGTGAGTTTTTCTAGCTTTAGCATTAAGGTATCTGGTTGCTTTTATGTCCTGACATAGGCTTTTGCCACCTTTTTGTCCAGTGTGTGGTAAGGCAATGTGCAGTGACAAACAGGAGGGAGTCTACTTGAGAAAACCTTCCTCTTCTGATCTCGAACTTGGGTTGCTTCCCTTTTATACTTGTTCTTGTGCAGAGCAGGGGACTTTTTCTCCTGCAGTAAACCAATACCTTTATGCTCCTAAAACACATCAGCGTCCAGCCTGCCCTGTGCCAAGGGTAACACCACCATCACCAGACCCAAAACTTGTCCATCGCACAAGACCATGGCAAGAGCACCCAGACCTGTCCCATCCCCATAAACAATGGTTGCAGTCGATCCCTGCTCACACACAGAGCTGTTCTCATGCGTGTAGATGGGGTATGAGCCCCCAGAGGATGCCATGAGCTGTGCAGCCACAGTGGGTGGTGGGGCAGCTCTCACATCTCTCCCCTCTCACAGACCACTGCTCACCCAGCAAAATCCATCAGACTCTGTGTCCACCTCTGCGGTGCCATCGGGTGGCTCCAGGAGATTGGACACAGCAAATGTCACTGATTGTGGGCTGGTGGAGCCAGAACGGGAGGAAACATCGTTGCAATAAGAGAGCAGGAGCTGCAATAAATGGGGAAATGTGTGGCTTTCCCGATAAAACGCTGCCTCCTCAGCTCTCTGTACCACTTTTTCAGGTGCTAACAGGCACATCCACCCGCATGTTTAAACTCCAAACCAACTTCTTAGCAAACCTCCCCACTCACCATAAAGCTGCAGATGGTGACATCAGTTCATGTTCCCTGTGAGGTGATTATTTCTGGGCTAAAATACCGAATCCAGCGCATTCTCTGGAGGATGCCCTGGCGTCAGGGCTGCCCACTCCAGGAGGTGGCAGCCTCGCACAGCGCTGGGTTCTCGTGCGCTCGACTGAGATCACCCGGCTATTCGGAAAGGGCGTAAAATATTTATCTGCAGATGTATTTGGAACTGATTCCCCACCACCACATCTTTGTATCTGAACGATCTCCTTCTACCCTTGCCGGCATGGCAGTTTTCCAGAGAAATGAGATTTGGCAATCCTGTCTATGATCGGTCTTAAGCAGGGTTGTGGGGTTTTTTTTAGTTTTGTTTGTTTGTTTGGGTTTTTGTTTGTTTATTTTGGTTTTTTTGTTGCATAGTGGAAAAAAATTAAACAAAATTACAGCTAAAGGCTTTAAAGGTAACCCAAGGTTTCTGGTACATAGAAATCATTAAAATCCAGCATGTTTTACAGCAGAAAAGGTGAAGTGAATTTGCAGAGTGTGTATTTTTCCCTTCCCTGTGCTCATATTAAAGCTTGCTCATAATATTGAATGAGCCTTTGGCCAGAGACGTGCCGAGCCTTGCCCCTGTTGATCAACAGGGATTCAAAAAGGACACCTGGGACGGCTCGTGCCGAGGTAATGAAACAGGAATCTGAGGGCTCTGGAGAGCAATTTGGAAAGTTTCTTTTCTTATTGCTATGGCTGGGGCAGGCTTTTCCCCAAATTTAGTATTCTGTCCGGGAGAATATAAAATAATGAGACTCCTGCTGCTTCCTAGGGGAAACCCTTGAATTGCCTTGGAGATATCACTGTCAACCTGTGTTTTTTTCTGTCTAAAGCTGACCTGAAAAAAGGAGCAAAGAAGAAAGCAGGGGAAACATAAGCCTCTTTTAATGCTTTCTGGTTGCCAAAAATTACTTTTATATTGTTTTTCTTGGTTTTTTTTTGGGGGGGAAGTTGTTTTTTCATTCATTTTACATAAGAAACACCAAGTTTAGGGAGTTTATTACTGAAAACATTTCTCTTTGTAAAATGAGAAGAATAGGGTATTAGTCACAGTGTGCTCTCAAGGTCTCTGCAATCGATGGGGAAGGGATGCTATGAGGCTGAAAAAACACAGGGTGTTTCACTGTTGTCCATTGAAAGGATCAAAAGCTGTCACAGTAAAAAAAAGAGAGAGCAGCTGCTGGAGCAGTCAGGGGGGAGAATCTGGCTGTGAGATATGGGGTTTACAACAGGCTACCTTTAGGGCATGAGGAATGCAAATGCCAAGGAGTTCCACCAACATGTTCCTTGCAAGTCAGGAGGAGGAAAACCAGAGTGCTCCATGCAGAGCCCTGGAAAAAGCTGCCAAGAAAGAGAGTCAGTAAGGAGAGATCCATTGCTGTTTCAGCTTGCTTTTAGCAGCTCTAAAACTGCCCTGATGCTGAACATGGACCTATTGTGTCTGGTGTTGCCCCTTAGGCTCTCACTGCCGGCTGCAATCTCTGATGGTCCCCCAGGAAACCCATTATTCCACACATTTATGACACATTGGGGGCTGCTCTGCAGAGCAGAGCTCTGGCTGGCTGCAGCTGGGCTGGCAGACAAGGTGAGAAGGGCAGATGTGCCACTAGAGTGGCTCTTTTATGGGGCCCTGTGTGCAAATTACACCTGTCACACAGCCACTCCAGCTCTGAGGGATAAATGTGAGCAACCAACTCTCTTAGCAAGTTAAGCGAGATGGGGAGCTGGGCTAATCATAGAATGGTTTGGGTTGGAAAAAGCCTTTAAAGGTCAACTTGCCCAACTGCCCTGCAATGAGCAGGGACAGCTTCCATTAGATCAGGCTTCTCAAAGCCCTGTCCAGCCCAGTGTTGAACACTTCCAGGCATGGGGTGTCCACCACATCTCTTGGGGGCCTATGCCAATGTTTTATCACCCACATCATAGAAAATATCTCACTTAAAGCAGTGGCTCAGCTCATTGCATAATTTTCTTCCAGTCATTTGAGTGGTGGTGCCTGGGTGTTGCTCGTGTTTCACTTTGGCTGGATCTGAAGGTTCAGACACTTGGAGCTGCAGGAAGTGCCACCCAAACTTCACTGCTTTTGGTAAGCTGGTCCTGAGATTTGGGGTGGCAGAAAGTGTGCTGGGGGCACTGGCCAGCTGTGGGGCAACAGAAATGAGCAGTGACTTCAAAGCTGCTTGGGAGGTTGGATCATAGTAGCCACAGGGGTGAGCCAACAGACAATGAGAAAAGTTAAGAACAGAGTTTGCAAACAGTGCTGGGAATTCAGTGAAGGAAAATCCAAGGATGAATCCTTGGTGAGAGCTGCTTCCCAGTCTCTATCTCTCTGGATACAGGTGACCTAGTCCACTTCCACCCTGTTGGAATGTAACAGTGGCTGTGCAGCTTGTGGAGGGTGTGCCAGCCTTCTGCTGGGTATCTGTCTTTGTTAGGGCTGGTCCAGAGCTGGCATGTCTGTCATCACCCTGGACCCTTCCTGAGCTGCTCTTTTGTTCACTGGAGCAAAAAACCAGCTCTCATGTGAGGGGCTGAGCAGCTGAGGCCACCACCTGAAAATAAAAGGCCACAGGGATAAAGGAGAGCTGGCGGAGCCCCTTTTCACTCAAAGGAGAATAAACATATGGAATAGGTTAATGTGTGAGGTGGCTGAAGCCATGCTATAAATAAGTTCGGGAGGCATGTCGGCAGGCTGCTGGAAAAAAGCCATACGGTGGGGAGGAAGGGATTGTGGATATTGGGATGGGGGTGAAGGGACCCAAAAGATAAGCTTATGATAAAGGGAAAATAAGATGGAGAAGTAGTCTGGTCTCTTCTCCTTCCAGCTGTGCTGTGAGTTGGAGGAAAGAGCTGTTTCTGATCCACATGCTGTGACTGGTCTGTTCAGCATAAGGAGGGTTTTGCCCATAAAACTGGAGAGTGCTGAAGAGAGTCGGCAGCATGGTGTAAGAAATTGGGTGTTACGTGCCTCTGGTTCTGGAGGTGCTCTAAAGGGTGGATGTGTGGGTTTGGAGGCTTGTATTGATCAGAAATACATCTGGAGGGGGGGGATGTCTCCAGACAGAATCTTGCTGAGAGGGGATAGGGTGAGGGTATGGGGGAAGGACCTCAGCTCTGCAGTGGCAAAGTGCAGAGACCCCTCTGTAAAGCCTCCTCTGCAATGAAGCATGAAGAGGTCATGTTGTCATTGAGAGAGAGGAGATACTCTGCAATGGTGTCTGGGGCTGGTGGAGACATGGAGGTCCAACACTGCTGAGAAAGATCAGAACCTACTCCTGCCTCAGCCCCTAATAACATTAATTTCTCAATGTCATCAACAGACACTGGGAGAAAAGAGTATTCAAGTAAACTACTTGGGTGTAGTGGATGGTTTTTGGTTGCCTTGGCCAAGCAGCTCTTTAGGAATTAAAATGTGACCCAAGTCCACCAAAGCCATCCAGCTCCAAGATTACATAAAATGTTTTATTTTCTATGTAACAGACCTCTTTAAAAACTCTGCACTGGAAAATCCCATCACTTAAACGGGAAATGTGTCCCAGGCTTTGCAAAGGAAGATATTTCTAAAATCCTCAAATGAACAAGCATCCCCTGGCCAAACAGAGTAAACATCCTATGCTGTGGTACTTGCAGATCCAACCAAACTGATTATACCAGCTATAGCAGCCACTTTTTTGGCTGCCAAGGTGGGAAATGAGCTGGGAATTTCCAGAGTGAGAAGCCAAGGTTTGATAAACTGGATTTTTAAGTGATGTTAATGGTGAGTTGCACTTCCAGGCAATGCAGCTGATGGGTTTTAGGCATTTTATCCTGACAACAGGCTCCTGATGTCTGCTCTGACTTACTGGAGCCTGGCATCCTTCACAACAGGAAGGAGACATTAGAGCCCCTGAGTTGCTTTCTTTGAAGATCAAACTCTTCTGCTACCCAAGTGAACGCTGAATCCATCTGTCTTGTAAAGGTGACAGAGCATCTGTTCTGGATTTTGGGTTGGGACTTCCCTCCCCAGCTGGGCTGTAACAGGCCTTTCTGAGATTTCAGACAAAAGTTTTGGGATGCTGTTTCAAGTCTGATAGCTACCACTGGAGCAGTGTGACCTGAGGGGCAATGTGCCTGTTGAGAATTGGGGGTGAAAATTGAGGCATTGCAGGAACATTTATGGCAATAATGGAATTGTAGAATTGCTTAGGCTGGAAAAGACTCCATGATGATTGAGTCCAACCATTAACCCAGAAAAGCCAGGACCATGTCCCTAAGCACCACATTTTCCTGCCTTTTGAATACCTTCAGGGATGGTGACTTCACCACTGCCCTGGGCATCCTGTTCCAATGACTGGTCCCTGTGAATGCTGAAATGCCTGGGTACCTATGTGTGGCTCGTGTGAGTCACCATATTTTGTGACTTCCAAAATTCCAGTTAAACCGAAATGCAGGCACATAAGTCCCTTTGCAGATCTGGGCCTTGGAGCAAATGTTTTAGTTCAAACTTTTCCCTACAAATGTACAGAAAGTAACCTAATATGATGTTAGCCTATAGACATCACAGCCCGATGAAAGCATCATCAGATGGTTCCTCAGAGTTAATTCATCCATTCATTATTAATGTGTGCCTGGAATTTCAATTTACTCTCATTAAAACGTGATTGATGGTAAAGATACAGCACGTAACAGTCACACTGCACCAGTTCTTTCTTTGCACTCAGCAGAAAAACCCAAGAGCTGCTTCATGAGCAAAATTTTGATTTGCTTTCTGTGGAGAAAAAGTTGGACTTTTCTGGTCTCTCTATGGTAGTTGCTTTTCCTTTGTCTCTTTCATACTTCATTGCTATGCTGTAAATTGGGACAACCAGAAAGAAATGAAGAGCAAACATAGGAAATGCCACTACTGCTCTTGCAGCTTTAATGCAGGCACAGTAAAAAGGTTCTCAAGGGGGTGACACTGGTGCCCATTCCTGGAGCTGGTGATGGGGCCCTGTTAAACAGGGCAGTGCCACCATGCCAGAGCATCAGAGCAGTGTCATCCTGGCACACGGTCACTGCCACCCTCATCCACCTCCTCCTCTGAATGTGGGTGACAATTTCCTGTGTAGCCTGGCCAGGCTCCAAGCTATGCTCTGAGCCAAACCCTGGCCTGCAGTCATACAGGAGTTAAAGCCTCATTAGTTTCTTATTCCCATGTCAGCAGGCTGTTAGCAGGCTCTGAATTGGCCAGCTGGTTTCTGGAGAAGAGCCAACCTGCAGCAGCACGGGCTCAGTCCCTGCAGCAGGCACTGCTGCTGCTGGAGAGATGCATTTTGCATGCATCCCATGACACTGGCCCCAGTTCTTCTTCTTTCAGGGGATCCCTCTTGAATGAAGTTTTGTAGTTGATGGTGCCAGAACTTCCAAGACAGACTCTGCTGTAGACCCAGGCTCCTCAGAAAATATTTCTCCACCAGCTACTTTTCATCTCTTCCCTGCTCTCCAAATTCCTGGGTGTCTTGATCCAGAAAAAGCTTTTCTTGATTGCTTGGTTCCCCAGAGAGCTGTCTGTAACCCTGTGTGTTGTGTTGGATGGTGCTCTCCTCTGTGAAGCAAACATCTAAAGAGCTGGCTACCCTTTCATCTCTTGAGCCAAATTTTCAATGCTAAGTCAGAGTCAGCAGGGTCTAACCTGGTCTTCAGATCTTCTTCTGGACAGCTCCAGCCTTAGCCTGCAAAGAGCTGCTCTTTTCATCTGGCACTAGGCACAAAATCCACTGGCAAGAGATTTTCTTCCCTTGGATGCGCGTGCGGGAAGCACTGTTGCAAATCATGCTTAAAATTCAAGCTGGGCAGAAAAGCTTTGAAATGCCTTTAAAAGGCTGAGCAAAACATTTATGTATGGCTGTGTAACCTATCCCTGAAGAAGGGAGAAAGAGAACTGCTGGTGGCCCACCACGATTGGGGTTTTTTTCACTTATTCCCTCTTGATCTCGTTCATACCTTTTTTTTATTTTTATTTTTTTCCCCCTATTCTTAGATCTCTCTGGTAATATGGTCCATATGTTTATTCTCCTTCCAGGGAAAGCAATGCCAGCATTCACATTGCACACTTCTACACTGCCATGTTTTCCTAATGTGCAGAGGTTTGTTAGGAGGAATTTCAAGGCTTTCCATGATTTCCAAAGTTGGCAATTAGATCACTGCCTCCCCCCTGCCTCTTGCAGTGAAAATAAACTCCCATTTCCTTTACTTTCCCTCATACCAATGCCCAGGAATTTCTGAATGTTTTGTGACTTCTTCAAAGCTTTGTTCCTCTGGGTAACTGCAGAGTATCCAAGACAAGGTCATGGATTACATGCTCGGGTCTCTAGCTGAGATGTAGCCATTCCTCTGCAAAGCAAAACCTCTTCTTGCCCCTGATTTCCACACTGCAGCTTGAGACCTTCTTAGCTGCTTTCTTTTCCGCAGCATTGCAGAAGTGGAAGGTTTCCTACCCTGGGAAATGAAAGGCTTTTGATGGCACATGAAGAACATGGGTCCTTTATTTTGCTCTTTCTCTGTTGTCTTTCTGTTTCCCAGTGGCTCAGGAGGAGATGTGATTTCTAAGCATCCTCTGGTCCTCTGCGTACATCTCGTGGGCAAGGTGGTGGTGGGTTTGATAAGGATGGGAAATTGCAGATTCAGAAATTGAGGGGCATTTTTCCAGGCTGATTGACCATTTTTTGAATAACATCAGGTCCCTCATTCAGGCAAAATTTCAGCTCAGGATAGCAAGATTTTGCATAATTAGATTCCACCATGTCCCACTTACATTTAAGAGATGGACTCTGCAATGGTATGAGCTTACAAGGGAGATTCTGGGAGTTTCAAGGCTTTCAGTGCTGCCTTCTGAAAAGCTGTGAGAGCTTGGCAGAGATTACATCAAACTTACCTCCAGGAAAATAAAAAAATACAGACTGTAGGAGCTAAGCAGTTAAACAGGAGGAGAGAATCCAGGGCATGTTCACGAGGAAGTTTTGCAAATCCCAGTTAGAAAATCTCAGTAATATTTTGGGGTAGGTGAAACAGAGACACAATAGGAAGAAAATATCCCATGTACTGTGGAGAAAGCATTCCTAGCCAGAAACCTTGAGCTGAGGGGATCAAGTATAGTGTTTTTTTCAAAGAAAGAAGAAAGTGCTGCTGAAAGCAAAGATATCAACAGTGTGTCTGAGTAGCCCTATGGAATGCTGTCCATTTATGCCAATAAATTTGAACAAAGAGAAATTTCACCAGCAAGTGGCACTTTTTCCAGACCTGTGCTGTCAGGCAGGAAGCTCGATACAGATTTGAGTTGTTTGAGGTCTGAAACTGACTCATTCAAAGACCTAATGGCCTTCCTGTCAGATTCTTTAAATGACAAAATTCAAATCTTCTCACTATTGGCTGTGACTTCAGTTATGCCAAAATTTAATTGTTTCTTCAGGCTTTTTATGTGAGTTATCACAGTCTGAGGTGGGAGCATTATCCCTGTGCCTTCATTCTCAAGAACTGACACTTCTTTCTTTAACAAAAGAAGAGGATGCGAAGTTGGGAATGTGATGAGCCCTATGATTAGGGGACAATTTCTGTCCTGGTTCAGAAGGTGTTTGATGGTTGCATTGGGCTCCTTAATTGTTTAGAGGTAGATAGTAAATGTAGAGTTTTCTCTTTCCTTGTTGAGTGTAGGAGCTCTGAGATCAGGACAAAATTATTTCAACATCTTGATGTTTTCTTTTATATATGATAATGAACTTTCATCTCATACAAGTTAAGGCCACATGACCAAAAATCTGTGATGTATTTTCTTCTCCTCAAGTGATGACAGTAACCAAACCAACCATGTGTTGGGTATAGCATAACACTGAGAACCAGCATGCAATGACATTGCCTGGTTTGCTATTTCAATGGAAATTCTGTTTGAGGCCCTTAGAAGGTCTTCACCTTTTCTCTCATGTACATTCTGTCTGACAGTAATATATCTGTACCATTTCTATGTTTAAGAAGCCTCTACTAAGGTAGTCCCAAACTCTTTGGGCAACAAGATAATGAAGGATCCTGTGTAGCATTTATTTTACACTATACCTGAGCATTTGTTTAAGCCATCAGGCAAAAGGATTTTTGTCTGACTTGAAGAAAACTGAGAAAAGCCAGCTTTTGTGTTTCAGGTGGATTCTAAAGTTGTTAAAAATATTTGCTGACCTCAGAAAAATGGAGTTCTTTTGCATTGCAATGAGTCTTCAAACCAAGCAACAGAAGAAGTGGGGAGATTTGGCTTGAGCTGTTACAAAGGAATCAGGCTTGGACCTCTAGATTACCCATTTATTGGAACTGATTTCCCAGAAGGTGGGCTTTTCTCTGAATTACACAAGGAGATACGCCCTGGCTTGCACCTTCACTTCCAGAAAGAGTCTGGAAAGATCCTGTTTCCAAAAGTACTGAAGGAAGCTCTGGATGCTTAGCCCTATACCTGATTTTATACTCTAGGAATGTTTTAAACTCCTCACAGACATTTTATATTCATGGAATGTGAGTTTTCTGTGATACAGGTCTGGGAGAATATTGATTTTGTACCACGCTCCACAAAGTTGCACTTGTGCACTACGTAGAGGAAAAGCCCTGGATTAAAGCTGCTGTAAGAAAATTCAGTCATGCAGCTCATGTTTGTGGACTTGTATAGATTATGGCCATGCTTTATCTCCTGGATTAAAGCCTTCTTCCTTGGCTGGAGAGCTGGCTGCACAGGGACACACAGGGCACGTGGGAATGCACAATCTCTGCCAACTCATTTTGGTGCTGTCTCACCACAGTCCACTCTGCCTTCACACACCAGACTATCTGAGTGTAGGAAAAGTCACCTGCCAAGGGAAGAGAAATCTAACCCAACATGAAGACACAGATGCCTCCTTGGAGCATACCAAGGAAGCTGTCCAAGGCTGCCCTCTAATTTTGGATCTTGGTGTGCAACTGCACATCTCATTTCTGGCAAGTGAAGAAGCTCTCTTTAGGTCTAGATGTCAGTGGCACAAGTCTGAATACCTTGGATATCTGTTTCCATTTGTCTGGAGAAGCGGATGAAAATCTGAAACAATACCTGCTGATTGTCAAATCTGAATGAAGTTGCTGGGGGTGGGAAGAAAAAGTGGGGAGAAGAAATCTACTGCTGCTTTTGCCCATGTTTTATCTTTGGCACTTGTCTATTTGGTAAAATGATCAGCTGCCTGGGCATCTGCCTGTTGCTTAGCAGCAGAACTGCTCTGCTGATGCTCTGGAGAACTTCATCTGGGGACATGTCAGAGGAAAGAACTGGTCCATTATTGCTTTCAAACAGCAGATTTCTTTTTTTCTTTATTCATGACTTAGAACAGCAAGTAATTTACAGAGAAAATACCTTGTTCTTCAGCAATTTAGTTTAAGGATGTATAGGAAGAATCTGTATGTCTTCTTTAGTGCTTTATGTACTCCATGTACTTTAGAACTCTTAATAATTCTCTAATACTCATGAATTTTTTGTTATTCATGGAATTTATCTGGGTCTTCTTGCTGCCAGTGCTATCATGGGTGAGCGTTTGCTCATTGAATAAGACGTATGTGTTGTTCTGTTTGTTGATAGCATCGTGAATCAATAGCTGTCAGGGTATAGTAGATAATTTGTACCTTGCATTATTACTTGGGAGAAGGAGGGGAGGCGTTCAGGAAGTCAGAGAACACAATAAATAAGTAGTCACATGGGTATTTGTTTTGTTCTGCATTGGCTCCCAGCTAAGCCAGAGGTAAGACTTTATGGTTTTCAGTGCAGCACTGGGTGACTGGCCATGAGAATGGCACAGGAGAAACAGTCCAGAGGTACACGCTGGCTCTTGGTGCAGTGCGTGCTCACTCACACTATTGTCCCGTTCCTGAGCATACCAGAACTGACATGTGCACTTCACTGTTTGTGAACCCCTTTCTGCCTCTGCACAGCCTTGGTCAGCCAAGCCCCATTTCAGAAGGCACAGCTGGATCCAGAGGGGCAGCAGCTGAGGAAGCTGATGTTTGAGCAGATGATGTACAGTGCCTAGCTTGGAGAAGACACATGACAGCATAGGACAGGAACAGGAACCCAGCCTCTGCACAAGTGGCCAACTCCTTACAAACAGCACTGGAATCATGTCCTGTGAGCTCTGCTCTACCGTCTCCTTTTGGAAAACCTCATCCAGCTTCATCCAGTCGTCCAGTCCAGTGCAGCTGCTGTACTTTCTGCCTTCAGATTCCTGTTGGCTGGTCTCAACATGAGAGAGGCTCTCCCATAAGGTCCTGTGCCCAGGACTGGACTTGCAGAGTCCACCACTGCACTAAGCTACCTCTGACTCCTGCTGGTGCTGAGCACGTGCTAGCCTGTGGTGTTTTCCTGCAGCTCAGCTTCCTCTTGTTGCAGCTCAGTGCCAGAAGAATTAGGAAATTCAGTGACAGAATCACAGCATCATTAAGGTTGGAAAAAATCCCTAAGCTCATTGAGTCCAGCCATTAATCTAACAGTACCCTGTTGCACAGCTAAACCAGGGAGGTTGTCAACCACATTTGCCTCAGGGACCAAAGGTTGCTGAGAAACTCTGGCCCAAGCCCAGCCTCTCTTCTGCACTGCAATCCTGTTGCAAGCAGCCAAAATCTGCCTATCAGGTTCCCTGCTGTCTCCCATCCCTGTTTCCTATCTACTCTCTTCATGTGATGTTCTTCCCCAGAGCAAAGCTTTACAGGCTGCCTCTGTGCAATCCCACCACTAATCCAGGAGCCAGTGCCAGCCCTGTGCTCCAGGTTACACCTGTCACAATGCACCTCCTGCTGCTATTCTGCAGAGGAGGAGTCCCCCAGCCTTCTTTCTTCAGCTTCACTTTTTGAATGCATGACCCAATCTAATAATTTTTTTGGCTCTGATGGCCAGAACACACCTTCATGTTGGACCTGGTGCAGCAGAGCAAATAAATGGAGGATGAATTTAGACCTGGAATGCAGCAAACAGGGTGGATGGACGTTGGCTTTCTTACCCAATTAGTCTGGGATGTGTTGGCACCTGTTCAAGCACTTTCTTGCTCAACCTGGACATTCCTATCTACTTCTGTAACGTTAGCGGGTAATGTTGTGCGGCACCAAGGACAAATTCAAGGTGCAAGTGATTCCTGTGATGTAAAGAGGTATTTAGAACTTCTGGCACTAGATCTGTCTGATGGCGCCCGTTTGAGTTGAGTCTATTGCTGTACACCAAAGCTCACCTCTTCCAGCTGGCACAGCGAGATCTGGCTGCGTTTCGTCTGCTTTGCACCTCATCAGCAGCGAGGATGATGCTGGAACCAATTTAGGTGGTGATGTGGTAGACAGTGCGTGAGGCAGAGCAGGATGTTGGGAGTGGCTCTGCATCTGTCTCCCATCATGGGGTCTGGCTGGGATTTTTCGCCTGGCTGTGGGAAGAACAAATCTTAACGAGTGAGGAGCACATGCACCCGCAACGCACAGTTGTGCCTGGGATTGCAGCTGAGGAGGGAGCAGCCTTTAATAAGCAAGGTTATGGCATTAGTTTGGGTGTTGCAAGATCTGGGCTCTTCTGCTGGGCCTGTGTCACTCGTGAGATTTGGATCTGTTTTTTCAACCCAGCACAGCCTTAAGCTCTTCCACAGTTGTTAAAATGCACAAAAATGGTCTTGATGGGGTGTGGTGCAGTTTAGCATTTGGAAAGAAGTGTGAGGCTGGTTTATTGGTGAAAGGAGCCTTAGAAAATTCAAAGCATTGTTCTGACCCTTATTCTTGGAGTAGTTGAGGTTGGAAGGGAGCAGCAGTCACCTGTCGAACCCCTCACATTCAAAGCAGGCTAGTGCTTCTTGTACTGCTGGCTTCCAGCACTGTCTTTACTGGTTGTGCAAGGCCAAGTGAATTTTTATTTTTTTTTAATACTGTTTCTTTACAAAATTTCTTCCATTGTTTGTCTGATCTGTATATCTTCTGAGTTTGAAAGAGTTGTTTGGGCTGAATGGTGCCAAAATGGGGAGTGGAGCCTTTCCTTTGCACTCCCTCTGCACCATGGACAAGTGCCTGGAAAACAGTCTGATTCACAGCAGATTTCAATCCTGTGGATCCCCAGAGGGATCCTCTGTTTATATCTGATGGCTCTGGTGCATAAAGGAAATTACACTGCAGGCACAGAAATGTTTGAGTGATACGAGGGCCTGTTCCTAAACTGGAGCAGATGCCACCCATTTGGCTCTGCCACAAGACTCTGGGCTATCAGCAGCCTTGGTTGAACACATGGATGCTGAGCAGCTCCACTGTCC
This sequence comes from Pseudopodoces humilis, assembly GCF_049639895.1. Lineage (NCBI taxonomy): Eukaryota > Metazoa > Chordata > Aves > Passeriformes > Paridae > Pseudopodoces > Pseudopodoces humilis. The sequence continues at coordinate 84,552,915 of NC_142201.1, read as the reverse complement.
CAGAAGGAGAGCAGGAGTGAGCAGCTGAAGGAGGGCATACCAATAGCCTCCCTGTTCACCTCAGCCACGTCCCCAGCACAGCTGCAAGCCTTGGCTTGCAAGAGGAGCTGTTGAAGAGTGCCCTTGGTTTGAGAGGCTTGGAGCAGGGCTTAACCCTCCTTTTCACATCTGTGCTTCCTGGGTTTTGGAAACTTTCCTCCAAACCACAGCCCTCTTGGAAGGTCTCAGACATTCCTTCACCCCTGGTTTAAATAATAATGCAACTTTTTCCGGTAGTTATCTGTCTCCTTCCCAGAGCCTCAGCAACAGGGCACAGAGCTTATGTCTGCCTCACGTGGGCAGGCATCCTTTTCTAATTTTTTTGCAAAGTATGAAAGGCTAACAGAAGAAAGCTGGTTGCTATCTGTGCCGCTGCTTAATCCTCAGTCTCCAATTCCCGCTATCAGCACTATCAGGGAGACTTTTCTCTCTGCCACCGTGTTGCAGAACTGCAGATAACATAATCCTAAATCCCAGGTAAAATTTTGACCCTTCCGCCGTGCAGCTTTATTTTTGAAAGCAAAGTCTCTTGCATCAGATGAATCACTGCTGGTAATATTCTCCTTCAGCCTATATTGCCTTAGCATCAAACCAAGCCCCATGTGCTTTCTGCTGTCTTATTTTCTGAAACTATTTTCAGTTTTCATTTGAAAATATCTTTTAATGTGGCCTTGAATGTAAGACCTTCTGGGAAGAGGAATCAAAAAAATTCCATGATGCATCTTTCCCTCCTGAAAAGCTTTGATTTATGGCTAAGAAGAATTATTCTTGCTGCCCATAAAGTAATTTTTCCAGCATGTTGGCTACAGACCGGGTAAGATTACTTCCAAATCCAGATAGCTGTGGATTTATCAAGCCATCTGAAATGCACATACACATGCACATATGTTTAAAAATATCCCTTGGGGCATTTTTTTTTTTTCTTTTTCTGTTACATAGAACAAATTCAATCAAATTCATTAAGTTGCCTTGGTTTATTACCAATGGAGTTGAGACTGGGCTATGTTCCAGGGACTGCATCTGTGCAGGTATTATTACCATGATCACCTGCACTTGTCATAGACCAGATTTTTTCTCTGTGTGCTAATTACAACCATAATGTGTGCTTTAGTTGCAAACAATAATGTCTTATAGGAACATACTTTCATTTTTAACTGCATTACAGTAAAAGCACATGATTCATGATGGCATTTTTTGGAAAATCCCAAAGTGGTTGGAGTCTAAGTAGCATGGGAAGATATGATGAGCCAGCCTCCAGGTTCCTGTGGGTGCTCTAGATATGCCAGTTCAGGGACACACAGTGGGTCCACGTTGTGGTTAATGCACTAAGTAGAAAGAGTATGTGGAGGCCTTTTTCCAGGCAATGAGCAGCTACAGCACTGAGTTTTCATGGAAGCAGCTGTGACCCTGCCATCTCCAGCCATGAAGGCTTGCTAGGTATTCATAAGCAGTACTGGCTTTTATGTGGATGTGGGTTAAAACCTTTTGCTGACATCTTTATGGTGTGTTTAATTCTGCTCCAAGATTAGGAAACTTTTATTTTTGTCCAAACATCAAGTTATCATGGCCACTTGGCAGTGTGACTGCAGAGGCAGGAACTGGAGGGAAATGCTGGCACATCACAGACTGGAGAATAAGAATTTTGCAAGCACGCTGTCTCCTCTGAACCTCACTGGTCCTAAGTTGCTGCTCCTTAAACAAGTTCATGCCGTCTGTGCCTGTGCTACGTTGTGGGCTACAAGGAGCAGATCCAGGCTGCCATGGTTAATCCTGCAGGTGCCAATGGCACCTTCCAGTGCATGTCCTGACCCATGTGATATCTGCTGTACCAAAAAAGAGGGCAAACCAACCATGCAACCTTACCTAAGTTAGCTTGGATTGCATGTGCAGAGTTTGACATGTAAATTAGAAAGCCAATTATAGGGAAAACCTGGCTCTGTATTCCTTAATGTGACCACAAGCTGCTGATAGGGTGTGGTGTCCCATGCATGCTATGGTGTCCAAAGGCACCTTCTGCTCCTGCACCTTCCCAGACTCAGTGGCTGCTGGAAATCCTCCCTGAGCCCTGAGCCAGTTCCATAAAATGGGAGCAAAATTCGGCTGCTTTAGGAAAAGCCACCCCAAATTGCTTCTGCATCCCTAAAATCTCACCTTCTTGACATGAAATGCTTACTCACACAGTTTGAGGGCCTCCTCACTGTCAAGTCAAATAAAGCACCAGAACTGTAGCCATGATTTTCTGAACTTACTTGGAAAATTTCTATTTTTGGGCACCTGACTTGGTGTGGTCCTCTGGCATCTAAAAGATGTGCTGTGGTCCTCTTTGACACATGTCAGATTGCTCACATGAAGACCCCTAAAACTTTCCAGTGACAGGAAGATCTTCCTGCCTTCTTCTCTCTGTAAAAATAGTTTGTTACTAAATACGTCATATGTGATTATAAAACTTCCCACCTTCTGTTTTGGGTCTTTCAGGTTTGAACTAAAACAAGCCACACACAACAGTGTCTCTTTGGGGCTTCATACTTAAATGTTATTTTTTTCCCCCTAGAGTAACAGAAGAAGAATAGGCAGTGACAACTGATGGAAGAGGAATTTGAGCATCTGGAACAGGGTAAAATCCAAGAAAACAGTGAACTCTGCTAGATTTTCTCCCAGCCCTGGATTCTGAATAGTTTTTCCATGCCACAAAAACCCTCATGGAAGGGAGATGCTTTTCTCCCTGTTCAGCTGTAACAAAAAGCATGCTGTGAATCAAAGGTGCTCTCAAGAGCATCTGGAAATATTTCCCACACCAAGCAGGGACTTGTGAATGCTTTGCAGCATCCCCACCACAAAAAAAAAAAAAAAAAAAAAAAAAAAAAAAGAAAAAGAAAGAAAAGTGGGTGAAAGAAAATGCATCTAGGACATTTTCAGAGTTGTGGGGGCAGCACGTGGAAGAAACAAGGGCTGGATGTTGGTCAGCAGCTGTTACCCCATGGTGAGACCAGTGTACTCTGCTGTGAATGCAGCTCCATTGGTCCTGGGCAGTTGCTTGACTCTGTGATGGGTCACACAGGGCTTGTTTCCAGCTATCCTGGTGCCTTTTCCAATGGGAACAACATGGTTAAGAGCAAAGCTTGGTCTGTGGAACCCCCTGGTTCCCACCTGTGGGGCAGTGTCCTGACTGGCAGTGGGGGGCACCCCCCAGGTTCGTAGTTACTGTTGAGTCCAATTGCTGGGGCACATTTCTGTGATGCTCTTTTGTTGGCAATACCTGACTGTGGCCATTTCACAAAGTAAACAACATCCTGAAGCAGTGGGGAGGATCCCTTTGGTGGGTCTGGTACACAGAGTCACCCCCTTCCGTATCCAAACCATTTCTGCTACAGGCAAGTGCCCCTTTGAACTGAAGATGCAGTGATATATCCTGGGACTGTGTTGCTTCTCCCAGGGACATGAGGAGGGGTCCTAATCTCTCATCTGACCCTCTTATTTTAATGGGGGGGAGGCTTTATAGCCAGTGTGAAACTGAAAGAATTTACTTTTCAGTTGATGTGCTCTGACACGTATTTTCTACATGATCTTGGCCAGTTATTTGCGCTCTCAGTGTTCCAGTTTCCCATGAGAATACTGAGATTTCTCTTACCTTGAGGCTGTATTCCTTAATGTCAGGTAGGGGCTAGGGGAGCACAGGGGAGAGGGATGCTACATGACTTGGCACCTACGTGTGCTAGAAACAGCTCTCAGCAAAAGGCCTCTCCCTTTCTCTTCTGTTCCTCACTGGTGATGCCTCCTGTGTAGCCAGTTCTGGTTGCAATGGGTTTCTAAGAGCTTGTAGATATGGGCTTCTAAAGATGCCAGTTTTCCAGGCTGAGATAGCCATCAGAAGACACATAACTTTGACTGCAGGCTCACCAGTGGGTCACAAATCCCATCTGCGAGGGCATGGTTAACTCACCCCAGCTGCCAGTGCTGTCTGGTGCTCCAATTCTTCCACCTGCTGCTCCTCTAAGCAGGGTTGGTTGGGTCTATTGCTCTGTCATGGATTGTGTCAAGTAATGGACATGGAAGGGATTTTTTATGGCTTGTTACATGAAGAAAGGCTGAGATTTTCTGAGGCTAAGAGAGAAAAGCTTCTGCAATTAAATGGATGCTGTTCAGCACAGGCTGTTCACTTTTGCGGGTTTCCTAGTGGTAAACTCCCAGCAAAAGCCTTGGAGAGTGATACGCGGAGAATACATAAAGACTTAATATGGCAGAGAAGAAAATCAGAAATTTTTCTCATGCGTGTGTCTGTCTGTTGAGACATATTTATTATCAGTTTCATATAATTTTATATTTTCCAATGTATTTCAGATATATGGTATGATATAAAAATACAGGGTCTCACGACAGTGTTATAATTGATTGGAAATTACCAGCTGGGAAATTTGTCTTCTGCAATATATAACACAATGGAAGCATGTTGTATTAAAAAAAACCAAACAAACCATCTTATATTTAAAAAAAAATAAAAAAAAAAAAGAAAAAGAAATACTTGTCATAAGCAATCTGTTTCCCAGGAACATTCTCGATACAAAGTGGAGATTTATAAACCCTGCAGTGTGTGCAGAGAAAATGGATGAAAACATGAGCCGCTGGTTGGCGTTAAACTGCAGTGGCATTCCCGCAGCTCTCTGCGTCCAAGCCATGTGTACAGCATGGATTGCTTCCAGCCGGGAACCCAGCAGCGCTGCTGTCCTCCTTCCCAAAACTTGGGAAGACTGCACTTCCCTGGTGGGGTTTGCATGGGTACAGGACAGATGTTTGCTAGTCAGCAATTGGCCTTGCTAAGCTTTGGACGTGATTCTGGACCTTTTCTTTTTTCCTTTTCCCCTCAGAGACAGGGAAATAAATTGCTTTAGTTCAGCCGGGGATGCGAAGAGCTGCTCTTCATCATGGAAGAAGTAGACGTTTGCATTTTTTGTGAAGGTAACTAGATTTTTTTGAATAACATGTACTTGGGAATTCAATTCCTGCTTTTGTGCCAAATAACCAGACATCTGTCAATTGATATAAAACTGGATGTATTTGAGTTAATAAGTAGCAGGCTGTTGTTGTTAGGACCCGCCACCCAGAGAAGCCGTGGCAAATGCTATGCATTTGGCTATTGATGACTGTTGATCCTTGTGCCAATAGCAATAATAAGGCTAACCAAACTGGCTCATGGAAAGATGAAAAAATCCCCAGACTTTCATCCCAGGCTTGGAAACAGGCAAATGTTGTGAGAATCTACCATTCTCACATTAGCCAACACACAGAGGGATGTGGAATAAGAGTGTAAAGGGCCAGAAGTGATGAAAAACATACTTCACATTACAGTTCTGTGAAAAATTGCTTCCAGGAATGTGGTGGTGGGAGCAATGGGCTCACTGACCTGATCAGTGATGGCTCACATGAGTAGCAGCCGGGGGCTTGGCTGGGGCAGGGATGTAAACCTGCTTGTCTTGGCCTGAACAGATCAGTGCTGGTGGATTCCATTCACAAAAGGAGGAATACCTCATATTTTAATGCAGTGGGTAGCCTGATGCAGGAGTCCTATTTTATGGCATCCTTGAACTGTCTGTTTTTCCTAGCCTCATAACCATCTGGTAGTCATTAATATCCCCTTGGAAAGCCAGGAATTTCTTTTCCCCCCAAAGACACGTAACTTTCCATGCTTCCTTGACTCTTCACAGAGCCTCCAGGAAAATCTCTCCCATCTACTTGCTAAAAAACTGTTTTTAGGGCATAGATTTACTGCTGAAGAATATTTCAAGCTTTTCCTTTCCATGCAGGCATCTTCCGAGGCCACATTCCCAGTCTGTTTTCTTGGGTGGGATAATGGCCAAGGAGATGTTGGTGAGGGAGAGACTCATGGCAGCCAAAAGCAGCCACCATCTGAGCTCAGCTTCACCTCCTTCATAGCCAGCAAAGAGAAACAGAAAATTCCAGAGTGGGAAGCACCTGCCCTAATGTAGCTATCTGTCTTGGGATGAGATGGATCCCAGCCCTATTGCTCTGGATTCACTTTAATGGGAGACTATCACAATTAGTGGGATGGATGGCAATGCTTTGGAGCCTAATGGTGGACAGGATGGACACCTCTTTTGATCACTTGTGTTGGAGGAGAAGCTGCTTCTACTACATGTGACAGGCCTGAAAAGGATCGCTGACAGCTTTGGCTTCAAGTCGGCATGAAAATCTATCTGTTCTCCTGGATAGCTGGTGGCACAGTGACCTCAAGGCTGGAACAAAATCCTGACACAAAATAAATACCTAAAAATGGGCAGAGACGGATTTATGGGACTGAGAGTGGATTCACTCAGTCCTTTTTGAATATACTAAAAATAAGCACAAACACTAATGGCCTCTTTAATGGTTAGAAAGATACTAATGTTAATGGACTTCTTCCTATCCACTCTCTGCCTAAAACGTGTTTGGTGTCATTGGCCAAAGTCAGACAATATCACCGAAGCTAATTCTGTCTGAGTTAATGAGCAACACGGGCACTCCTCTAGGGATTTCAGGTGGCACAGCTGTAAAATATTTAGTGAGATAAGGACTGATACTGTTTCAAAATAGTCCAAAGAAACACATCAATTCCAATTTTTGAAACGCTAGGACTATGTTCTCTGCATACTGCTGTGCTTTCTGTCCCTGCTTTTTCTACAGAAATAGCCAGGGAGCAGGGCAGGGTGGAGGTGGGGAGGAGGGGAAAGGAAAAAACCCACTAAAGGCAAATGTGGGAGATTTTGATGTATCTATATAAACCTGTATTTTTTCCACTTCAGCTCCTCATTTTTACTTTTTTATTTTTTTTTCCCAGAAGATGGAAAATTTTGTTGTTGCAATTTATAATCTTCCAGTATCACCTTTTGCACGAAACTGGGGAAGGTGGAGGGAAGATGGGGAATGCATTTCTGGTAATATCCAGCTGCTTTTGTTAGATCACACGCTAATTCCCAACCTTTGTATTCCGCAGCCTTATTTACATTACATTATCATTACATTTATGGGCCTCTCTGAGTTCTCAGTCACTTTGGGGAGCTCTCTAAATTTGCCTTTCATCACGTATTAATGAAGTGTTAATAGCTCACCCCAGCCATTTTTGAGCAAACACCATGTGATGCGTTTCTGTTGTGCTTTGTTAATTCACGGCCGGTGGGGACGAGGCATCTGCCACCTCCCCGGTAATTTCTCCTTCCCCTGCTTGCTTTGCTCGCACCTGACATCCCCGCCCTTCCGAGGCCAGCGTGGACCTCTCTGCACACAGCTGAACTCCTGGAGCTCTGTGCACCACGTCTGGTGGCAGAGCACACGAGAACGAGGAAAAGTCACTGAAAATTGGGCGGTTTCTGGGGGCCGGTCCTGGGCAGGAGATCTGCTGGGTGTCTGCACATCTGGCAGCTGGTTTGCTCCAGAAAACAGGCACAGCAAGGGGAGAGGTAAGGGTGGTTGATGACCTCTTGCTGCCCAAATTGGTAAGACAGGAGGTCTGAGCCTGTGCCACGCTCCCCAGCGCACACAGGGATTTGGGGGTTTTGACTTGCCTGTTGCTGCCTGTGCTTCAGAGTTAATTCTGACAGTGTTTGTGTCTGGTTATTGATTTCTGGTGAGTTCTTCCATCCAAACAAGAGGATGTTTTTGTTTTTTTTTAAAGGATCTGTGTAAAAACCTGAAAATGTACAATCATGAACAGCTTAATTTGTCTTTGCCCTTTTTTTTTGGTTTTTTTTTTGTTTTTTGTTTTTTTTGTTTTTTTTTTTTTTGTTTTTCCAAAATGAGCAAGTTGCAGCTTGAGGGAGGGGAAATCCAACCCTTTATTTTGCCAATCCCCACTATGAGGGAGTGTTTCATCAGCTTTTTTCTTAGGTCGTCAGGAACCACACATTTTCCATATTCCCTTCTGTGTTGCCTCTTGTGCATTTTCTTACCTTGTCTTTTTGTTTTGTCTTCAGCTGCTGCTGGACACCTTCCACCCTGACCTGGCAGCGCTCAGATTGCTGCTCCTGAAATACAGAGAGGAATAAAATCTGATGCTCTGGGGGATGTTCTCCTGGGCATCATGCTAAGCTCTAGCAGGATCAGACTGTTGCATTGATGCAAGTGATGGGAAAAGGCGCAGTGATGTATTTTAAATCACTTTCCGGAAGAGCGTATTGACAGGTCCTTAATAAATGCTAAGTAAATGAATATTCCAGAGGTCATTGCTGTGTGAGAGAGGGGGTGATAAGCCCTCTGAAGAAGGTTTTAGTGTCCCCAAACCACCCTTCCTGCCAAGGCAGCAGGGCAGGGCAGCAGGGGGGCTGTGGTGGGGATAATGCAGAGTCTGGTGGTGCCTGACGAGCCCTGATCTCTTGAAAGGTGGCGGGGAAACATCACCTTCTGCACGAGAGACCTCGTCACTAATTCAGTGTTCCCAGTAGCCAGGGATGACATTTGCAGCCCCCTGCAAAGGACAGGGACGTGCTTCTTGCAGCCTTTGCAGCCTGGGCCACACTGTGTGGCAAGATCCACCACAAAGCCCAGCTGTGGGGATGCTGTAGCTTTTAAACATATTCAAGAAGCACAGTGCCTCCTTTTTTTTAATGCACCTCCCATTAATTCTCTAGGATATGTGATAGGATGCGACCCTCTTACCGCTGACCTTTTAATAACAATAAAATCACTCAGTGGTGCACTTTATTTTGATTTATCATTGCACAACATAAAGGGGCTATATATCAAAGGAGGCTCTAAAATGATAAGACTAATAAGAAGAGACCGGAGGAAGATGGGGAATAACTGGAAGAAGTTTCATTGGTATTTTCAGTCAAAAGAGATAGGAAACTATGGCTTATCTTGAATGGCCTTGGGAATGGTTTTTTTTTCTCCTTTCCAGCAGCTGGAAATGCATAGATCATGTAAAAATAAACTCATATTAAAAAAAAAAAATATGGGCTATGTAGAATTTATCTCAAATAATTGTAGTACTGGACATTTTCTACAGGCTTCAGCTATGTTATTTTTTTTATATTTAAATTATTTTCAAGAAAGGAGATTTATCCAAAGATGTCATATATTTTGATTTTATTTCCTTTTTATTATCAGGGTAGTTTGATCCATTGGCAGAGCAAATATCAAAACTTAGGCTGACAAACACCTCAAGATTTTCTTTTAAGAGAAGATGTTAAAGGGGAAATGATTGCTCTAAACCTCTTATTTTATCCCCTTACACACAAACTGACAGGTAACAACCACGGTGTTTGCAGCACGAACACGTTTGTCAAAGTGACGTGTAGGACAAGCAGTATGCTTTGTGAGTTTGAGTTATGTCTGAATAGATTCAGGAGGAATTTCCAGGAAAACTCCAGGAATATCAAAACATTACTTTTGCCTTTATGGATTAATGGAAGTGTTTTTACACATTTAAGTGCTATTTAAAGAAATCCTCGTTGTATATCAGCCTTTTTGTTACAAAGATTGGCTTGTGGTAAAAGAATAAAAATTTTTGAAACATCCCCATCTCATTCTGTTGAGAGCTGAATGGTTTTTTTTGAGCTTTTTACCATTGTTCGGCCAAAGAGTCCAAACTGTCCCTTCCAGTTCTACCTGGCCTCTTTTCTTCTCCACTTTCAGCAGAGCAGCAGCTGCACCAGGAAAGGACTGAAAGCAGGAGGCTGAGATTCAGCTCATCAGCGTAGACACGGAAGGTGCCTGGTCCAGCCTCTTTCCTCTGCTGTAAACCTTGGAAATTACCAGCCATTAACATTTCATCAGTCTGGGGATTTGTATGGCAGCTGGCAGAGGAGCTGAATGAAAGCAGCACAGGCTGTGTGCAAGCCAGTCTTTCTGAGGGTGTTTCAGGTGCAGCTGCTGTGGCTGAGTCAGGTGCTGGTTGTGACTGTGAGGCCACCGATGTCACAGCTGGACTCCAGGCCTCTGAGTGCCTAGAGAGGCATAAATCCACTGCAAACAAAGGGAACACAAGCAGCAATGGGGTCTGAACACACAAGGAAGGAGGTCTTGTAAGGAGAGAAAAGAAACATTTCTGAATGTGGGGTGGGCACGCTGTTTTGTGGGTTCCTGTCTCTGAGAAACCCACAGACGGGTGTAAAATGAGGGTTAGTGGGGCACTGAAGGTCACAGACACCGGGATGAGGGAAGGAGGTAAGCAGCAGCCAGAGCTGGAGAAAAGAAAAAGGAAGAAGTTGAGATACAAGTGTCTGAGGTACAAGTGGGGCTCTGATGCTCATTCCAGTCCTACCTGAAATGAGTATTTCAGCCCATTCCTGAATGAGGACCTTTATGAAAGATATTTTTGGCGTTGTAATTTCATCCTGTTGGCTGGTTTAGGAGCTGAGTTCCTTACAGCATGTTTCCTGCTAGGATGCTGGGGAGAATTTACATTTCTTATTCCAGGAGTGGAAAATAAAAGGTGAAAAGCCTGAGTTCAAAATGTTGGGTTGGGTTTTCTCCATCAAGTTCCACTGACTTTATTTTGCTGTAGAGCCAGTTCATCCACTTTGCTGAGGATGCAGGTTCCTTGGACAGGGGCATGGCCAGAAGACACAACCAGCTCACCTAAGACCTCAATCACTTGTTCTTTGTTGGTTGTACAGGAGTGTGTGGCAGTGGGTTCTTCTACGTGTTTGCGATAGAAAACTAAATTTAGGGGGAGGAATTTGGCCATCTCTAAGTATTTTTATGTTGAGGTGTTGAAACAGGACTGCTTTTTTATGTCTTCCCAAGGGTTTTCATAGAGGTCTCTGCCCTTCCCTGCTTGATCATAGGAAATATTGAAAACATCCTTGGACCCAGATCACTCTCTTGCACAGGTTCAAGGCCAGAGCCAGAGCTTGTGCCAGCACAGATGGTGTTGTTAGATGTGTGAGGGGAATATAGAGGGAAAAAAAAAGAAGACAAGTAGAAAAGTGCATTTCAAGAGTCGTCAGCCCTCCAACTTTGAAGTGCCAGGGCATGTTTGCTGCAGTCACTTCTCAAGGTCCCCACAGAATTGCTGAGAGGAAGAAAGCCGTGTTTAGAAAAGCTGCCAGATGACAAGACCTGGGGATGTAGGGCACAGAGCAATCACACGGTGCTTTGCTTGCTCAAAGTGCACCTGCAGGGAGTAGAGCAGGGATGGGAGTGTGACTTTGTGACAATGGGGGTGAGCACAGGAAGGGAGGGAGAATCTTCTAAATGCATATAAATATGTGAAAAATCCATCTTGAGGCTGCTTCTCTGGAAAAGCCACACTTATTTCTATATGCACAGATATTTCTGTGGGAATATACAGCTCCGTTTCAGCTGCAGGCTGTGCACAGCACACCTTGGTGTGCCTGTGTGCTGTGTAGGTGTGAAACCCCGAGCTTCCCAAGGCCATGGGCACACAGGACACCTCCCTTGGTGCTGACTTATCAAATGCTGGAGGTGGGTTTTTTTGGCATAACATCCAGAGGCAAGAGAGCACTGGGGAGGGTCTGGAGGAGAAGCAGAGCAATGCCATCCACAGAATCCTCTTGCCCCAGCTCTTTGCCCCTGCACAGAGCTGACCCATGCAAGAATGTACTGAAGAGAGCTCTAAATCAAGTGCAGCACATGTCCAAACTGACAGGTAGAACACTCTAACCTCTTACAGCTGCCATTTCAGGCTCCTGGACCAAAACCCAGGCATGATGAGATCCTTCAGGTAACATTCTGCATGTGTCCAGTGCAACACTGGATTTTTCTTTATGCTCCTCCTTATCCACTTTGTTTCTGGAACTTCCCTCCTTGCAGCTGCTGCTGGCTGGCTGATGGCTCCTTTTTCTGAGCCACCACCAGAAATGGCCCAAAACTGTCACTGCTGCAAGGAAGTTCACCAAAATTCTTCATCAAAAGGCTTGTCAGGCAATGGAACCAGCTGCCCAGGGAAGTGGTGGAGTCACCATCCCTGAAAGGATTCAAAAGATGTGAAAGTGTAGCACTTGGGGACATGGTTTAGTGGTGGACTTGGCAGCTAATGGTTGGACTCAATGGTCTTACAGGGTTTTTCCAGCCTAAAAGATTCTGTGATTCTATGATGAGTTCTGGTTGCATACAGCTCCTGTACAACATGAGTGTCTTCTGGATGGAAAATAACAGCACAGCAATGAGTTAACATATCCCTCTCATCTCCTGCTCTTGGAGGCAGAAATCAAAGCCATCTCACAGTCTCGCTGGTTTGGAGCATCTCACTGTCAGTGTGGCTCTGCTGAACAAAGTCGCTGTAATTAGCTGCACACTGACTCCTGCCTGAGAAACCCTGGGGTGAAAAAATGTTTTCTGAGCTTTGGGTTAAAAAACTCAATTGTTTCTTGAGAGAGAGGCTTGGAGATGCTCAAGCAGACTGAGTAGTGCAGCAGGTTGAAGTCCAAGCTCAGAGCCGTGTTTTGCCTGTGGTTCTATTTCATTTAATTCAGAGAGTGGGAGATGAGCTGGTTTTAGGCCCAAGCATGCTGTGCTGTTAGCAGTAAGGATGCAGTGCTTACCCTGTTCCTATATTCCTTCACATCCTTCTCTGAGTAAATCCTGACAAGGATGTGCCAGCTGGGTGTAGGCAAGCTTGTGTTTTTTGCAAACACTATGGTGGAGGAGAAGGAGGTGTTGAATTTTGTGGTTTATGTAGTGGGTTGGTGGTTGGAGCAGTTTTTTAGACAGAACACAAGAAATGCTTTTAAAGCATCCAACTCACAATAATTCATGAGGTTCCCTTGCCTGGACTGTCATTGTTTCAGCAGGCTGCATTCAAAGGAACTCTTTTGCCCTGGAAAATTCTCTGCAAAGGGTCACCCCCTAAAAATGACTGTTTCAAACCAGAACTGCCATGATTTGACAAAGACTGAGCTCAGTTGTTTCAAAGGGATGGATTAATGACCAGGTGATTTTTGTAAACCAAATCGCTTTTTGCAGAAGTCTCTGTCCCTGCTCTCAGCAGCAGCTCAGCTTTTCTGTATCTGTAGCCTACACCTTTGTTGAGGAGTCAAAGGCATTGGGAGCATTGGATTGCAGCCCTGGACTTTGCCCAGGCTGGGGCTGCAGCAGTGCCCTGCCCATGCTGTGCAGGGGAGGGAAGGCAGGCTGCTGCAGCCGGAATTTACCTGCCCACACTGTTTTATGGGTGCATGGGCACATGCACCATCTCACAACACACACCTGCAGGGCTAAACAGCCCTGGAGGGACCCCTGCTCAGGCGAGCTGTGAGATGTGATGTGATGTGCTGCGCCAGCCAGCGGCACCATTTTGGCCCTGAGAAGGGTCATGAGGCTGGAGCACTTACTCCTGGAGGGATGACCCACCTGAAGGCACATTGCTTGTGTTCTACTTGTGCTCACTTCTCTCAGACAAATATAATCACCATTCTTTGGTTTTAGTACTTTTCAACTATATATGAGATGTGGTCCATGGTTGAGGCTATAGTTGCTTTCCCGTGGGAATGAAGGACAATTCTGTCCTGTGTTCCCACCTTAAAATCAAGGAGAGTCTCCTTGTCGTGTTCTGAAAGATAAGCCAGTCCTCAGGCTATGGCTCCTATTAAAGACATGATGTGGTAAGTCTGCCCTGGCCTATTGGACTGCCATGGCAGGGTGGCCCTCCCAAAAGCACTTGATTTACTACTGCAATATTTTGATTAAAATATTGGGCTTATCTGGATCAGCCACATGAGCCAGAGGCTAACCTGGTTCACCCACAACTTGAAACGTTGCTGTTTCCTTGGCTACTCTTGGGGATTAGTCCTTGGTGCAGTGCATTTCAATACAATTATCAATGATTTAAGGCTGGTTCTTTTTTGATGATAAACTGCAAGTGGCACAGGAAGTGAGGGATGGCGGGTACCGAGGGTGGCTGGTCACCATGGCAGGGGGATCTGAATTCCCTGGCTAAGCACAGCTCAGGAAAAGGCACATGAGTAACAGCCTGATGCAAACTAAGGCGTCTCATTTGGAGAAAAGAGACCAGACCAGACCTGTGAAAAGCCAGGGGCTTGGGAGGACATCAGGATTGCTGTGTAATTATCCCAGTAGACAGCCACCTTCTAAGGCAAAAAAGAAGACAACCTTCAACACCTTCCTTGGAGATAAAAATCTCCATAGATTCTCACATAAGAGTGAGACCCTGCCTTGTGCAGAAGGTAAGTGAAGCTGTCCTGCTGAAGAAGCATGCCAGAGGATGGAAAAATGAAAACTATCCAGCAGCTGGAAAATGGACTTTGTGCCATGAGGCTGCAGGAGTCCATCCTGCTCAGCATAGCAGAGAGGAAGAGCAGAGGGGACTTGGTTGGTGTCAAGGGGACATTTGCAGGATGGCTCAAGGAGCTGCACTAGATCTGGTTGTTGGAAAATGAAGGCTGTGGAACAGGGCCCTGAAAGAAAAGTCACATTGTTGGAGAAGATAACATTCCACAAGGAATGGCCATGTAAGGGTAGAAACCTTAGGGAAACCTTGCAGGCATCAATATCCACCAGCAGCTGGACTCCCCTCTCACCTCACTCAAGACATGCATGCATGCAGCTGGTTCCTGTGGTTCTGCCTGGTGTCAAGGGAGAAAGAGAGATGCTGTTTATTTCCCCTATCACAGCCATCCACCTCCAGAGGGGAGGGATTCCATACAGAACTAAGCTTTACTCTAGAAGACCCAATTTCACCTGGTTTTGGAGAGCAGAATGATGCTGAGGCAGTAAGGCTGGATAGCAACTCTTGGCTCCTCCTCCAGTGATCACTACGCAGTCCTATGCTTCATCTTCCCATTAGGTTGTCCCCAAGGATCACACAAGAATACCTCCCTCAACACACGTTTTCTGAGCACACATGTTTTCAGCCCCTGTTTTCTGAAGTTATTCTACATTTTTTCGTGAAGCATCAGAACAAGCTGCCAGTGGGGTGGACCAGGTGGTATCAAGGATCACATGAGAGTTTTCCTGGGTCATTGTGGAATGTGCTGCAGCAGCTTTTCTTCTCCCTCTGCATAAATGAGGATCAGATGCACTGGCTTCTGCTGGACATATCACTAAACCTAATGCCATCTTGAGTTGTTAAGCATTATTTTGAGTTCATAGCATAGCTTCTTAGTTAGCTTACCTTTCTACTGGAATGGGGGCTCCCTCAGTGTCTCAAAGAGGCTCTGAATCCCAAGCATCGCCTCCTGGATTGGCAAAGCACTGGGCACTTGCAATCCCATACCCTATGTACAGGTGGGAAATGCACCTTCAGTGCATTTGAGAAGTGGGGGAGACATTTTGGCCAGCTCTTTTGCCAGGTCCATTTCCCATGTAAAGACCAAACAGCTGGGATGAAGAATTCCAACACTTTCATTTAAAAAAAAAAAAAAAAAACAAAAAGAAAACACTATTTAAACACAAAATATTCTTTTATTTGTCACTGAAGGCTACACATGGTCATTTCTGTCTGTTCGCTTTTTTTTTTTTCTTTTCTAGAAGGTATCTACATCTGCACTTATTTACAGCCTGGTTGTATTTACACAGTCAAGAATACAGTATTAGAAACACAAAGTATCGAGAAAAAAAATTTCTCAAAAAATTAGTTCCAGACTTCAGGAAAATTATTACACAGGGTAATGACAAGAGTCTTCAGTGCTGGGCTTACAGATGCAGCTTTGATACAAAGTCCTCTTCTCGGCTGGAGCTGCATTAGAAGTCCTCTCACAAAATAAACATTTTTCTTTTTAATAGAAAAGTGTGATTCTTTGATTGGTTACTTCAATAACATCTGCAAACTGTCCAAACACTTTATTTTTCATTTTTAAAAGTTTTATTGTTTTCTTGAACAGTTTCCATCTCTAAGGAAAAAAAATTTATATATATATGTATATATTTTTAGTTAAGTTTCATTTGTGGTTTCCTATGCTCCCCAGAAAGCATTGACCTCTGGAATGGGAGTTAACAGCTGAGCTATGTAACACTTGGTCAGGAACACAAAGTTTTATGGTAATTAAAGGAGAGTAGGAAAGAAACACGGAAGGTTTCCCTTGGGTGGGCCAGGTTGCTTTTGGCTGGGGTGGCAGAGGATGGAAAACTGCCACAGGAAATGGTTCCCAGGACATGCCATGGCCCTTCATCCAGGAGGAAGAAGGGGGGTCC
Organism: Pseudopodoces humilis; assembly: GCF_049639895.1. Taxonomy (NCBI): domain Eukaryota; kingdom Metazoa; phylum Chordata; class Aves; order Passeriformes; family Paridae; genus Pseudopodoces; species Pseudopodoces humilis. The sequence continues at coordinate 84,536,775 of NC_142201.1, read as the reverse complement.
TGGACAGGGCCCTCCATGCCCCGTGGTGTCTGTTTGAAGTCTGCTCTACAGTCGCAACTGATTTTATTTAAATATATTCAAGAGATGAAAAAAAAAAAAAACCACCCAAAACACACAAATATAAGAATCAAAAAAAAGCAAACACAAGAAAGCAGTGGGGTTTTTTTTAATTTTTATAAAACTCATGAAAATTCTTTGGTGTAACAGGGGACTATTTAGTGATCATAATAAAATGAGTGATTATAATAAAAAGAGGTACTGAAAAACTAGCTTGTCTAGTGGAGGACTGTAGCAACAGGAGCAAAAATGCCCCAGGCCATGCTCACCGTGGGATGGAGGATGCTGCTGGCCACATGGCAGCCAGATTTTACCCCATCAAATGCATCCCTGGCATGGAGGCACAGTGTTCACATTGACCAGGTTTGGCAGTGCCACCAGGATGAGGAGATAAAGTGAGTAAGATTTAACAAGCAAAGTGATCTGCTTAGCTCCATTATTAATGTCATAGGCAGTAATTTCTCCTCCCCTTTTAAAAGGCAGCCATAGGACTAACCATGATCCCTGGCCCTGGTTTCAATTACGCCGGGATTGAATCAAAACAGACTGCTGTGCCGTAAATACGAGGGGGGCCCTCTCTGTAAATCGTAAAATTGAATTCTAAAATTTCATGTTAAGAGCCTTGTCTTTGCATAATGGATTGCGCTGCCATCCATCACGGTGACACTTACAAGTCACAGCTGAAAAAGTACTTTATTAGATTGTTATTTTTTTGAACAATTTTGATTTATTCTGGTTACACTGTCTGTATAATAGACTGAGCAGAATTTCATGCCGGTCCCTACGCTCAATAAAGCAACTACAGATATATTACAGAAATCTCTCACTGTTCCTAAGTTACAGCCAAATGGTGTCTCAGGGACTGCTCCCAGTCATTTGTGTCTTCTAAACCTGAATCAAGCACCGGGCTCTTAATGACCTTCATCTCATCAGCTCTCGCCTGGCGTTGTTTAGCGTTGTTGGCCCATTTTCACTGTGGCTCTGATCAATAGCTGTGATGACAAAGATATGATGAGCTGCATGATTCCCTCCGGTCACCACTGCTTAATGATTTTTCCAAGTGCCAATCTTCAGTTGAAAGGGAAAAAAATAAAATAAAGATCTCAGAGGAAACAAACGTGGCATTTCTCGTGATGCCTAATTAGTCTTGCTCCTCTCCCCGTGGGCTGAGTACACAGGATGTTTTTCAGCTGCAGAGTCCTCATGGCACTGCTCATGTTTGTATGCCACACCAAGCAGGACCCATCACTGTTGTCCCTTCAAATGGAGCATGTTTCAGTACCAGCTCCAGCTACTGAAGACTTGAGCTGTTGCTCCTTACTGCTCTCATTGAGAGATGCAGCCTCTGCTCCAGAGCACTGGATTTTCTCCTCGGAGCTGAAATTTGGTCAGGATCCTTCTCACCACCCTTTACACTAAAACAAGTAAGTGAAGTTATACCTCTGTATTTTGATGGGGAACTCCTTTTGGTGAGGGCTTCTTTTTGGGAGTCAAGAAAGAAAATGACTTCTCAAAATCAAACCTTAAAGCACTTGAGATTTAAATCACAGGGACATTTTCCCCAGGAGATTGTCTGCCATGCCTTTGAACAGGCCTCTGAAAAAGCATCTAGAGCAATTGTTGACATGCTGGAGGGAAGAAATGCCATCCAGACGGACCTTGACAAGCCTGAATAGTGGGCCTGTGTGAACCCCATGAAATTCAGCTGTGGCAATCCCAAATACAGGCTGGGCAGAGAACGGATTGAGACTAATCTTGGGAAAGAGGACTTGAGTGTATCCATGGACAAGAAGCTCAGCATGAACCCACCAGTGTGCACTCACAGGTCAGAAAGCCCAACATGTCCTGGCCTGCATCACCAGCAGTGTGGGCAGCAGGGCGAGGGAGGAGATTCTGCCCCCCTGCTCTGCCCTAACCAGATCCCACTGGGATCCCACTGCATCCAGCTCTGGGGCCCCAACACAGGAAAGATGCTGAGCTGTTGGAGCAAGCCCAGAGGAGGCTGCTAAGACACTTGAGGGTTGGAGCACCTCTGCTATGGAGACAGGCTGAGAGAGCTGGGGTTGTTCAGCCTGGATAAGACTCTGGGAAGTCCTCAGAGACCCTTCCAGTGCTTGAGGGGCTCCAAGAGAGCTGGAGTGGGACTTTGGAAAAAGGTATGGAGTGACAGGACAAAGGGGAAAGGCTTCAAACAGAGAGAGCAGATTAGGTATTAGGAAGAAATTATTTCCTGTGAAAGTGGCGAGGCACTGGCACAAGCTGCCCAGAGAAGCTGTGCATGTTCCATCCTTGGAAGTGTTCAAGGCCAGGCTGGATGGGGCTTGGAGCAACCTGGTCTAGTGGAAGGTGTCCCTGCCCATGGCAGGGGGTTGGAACTGGATGATCTCTAAGGTTCTTTTCAACTCAAACCAGTCTCTGATCCTATGATAGGGGGTTAGTGCTGTGAGATTGGCACCCAGGACCTTCCAGTCTTATGGAAGCAATGGATTGCTACACTTCTGCACTCAAGCAGAGCAAGAAGGGTCAGGCAGCCAGAATGGTCCCATGGGGAGGCAAAAAGGACAACAAAAAGGCTGGGAAGGGGCTATGGGGCCATCAGTAGAGTAGAAATACTTGTGGATAGCAGAGTGCAGACCTTTGATAAGGGCACAACTCTTTGTGTTCACAGCCCATTCCATGGAAATGCACTTGAGATCCTGTAGGAAAAGCATTTTTCACTAATGAAGGGGTAAATTTAGGACTTCAGGACTGAAAATGTGATTTTGCCATCTAGGTGAAGTGGAAAGCTTTCACAGAGGCTGAGGATTCAGGAATGTAGTAGCTATCTTTGTACAGGTTTGCCCCAATATTAGACAGCACATCCCTTTAACGTTTTTGTTTTGATAGAAAGGAGCAACATATACATATATATACTTTTACATATATATTTTTTCCCCTTTTTGATACAGTGTCCATAGTTCCCACACCAGGTGCAGGCCCAGGAGAAGACCATCATGGACCTGGCAGGCTGAGAGGTGCAGTCACATCCCAGTGCTGCTTGAGAATGCAGAGAAATGCAACCCGAGGGTCTTGCCTTGACCATGGCACAGAGCTCTGGGCTCCTGGCTCTGGGCATGCTGGACAAACGTAGTGGGGCTGGGAGACTCTTGAAATACAGGAGAACTCCTCAAAGTCATTAGCTCATGTAATAACCTGAAGAGTCTGTAAGGCTGTAGAGGTGCCATCTCAGGCTGGCAGGGTTCCAGTATCAGTATTTTATACTCAAATCCCTTTTCTTGGCTCTGTGGAAACACGGCCCATTTACTCTTGCACTGCTCCTCTTAGCACTGTAACACCTGGACGGGGATAAACACAGAAGCACCACTTCTCTTCGGAGCTGCTCAGAGTGGGGCAGTGTAAAGGGGAGGCACATCGAGCTCTCTCTGCCCTACATGTCTTTACCAGGGGATCATACCTTTTGACCCTGCTTCCTGCAGGTCTCTTTTTGTTCCATTCATGCTGTTTGAGACACTCACAGCCACCACAGTTTTGAGGTTTTAAGAAGGATTTGTCCATGGTGTGACTTGGAGAGAAGGAAGCAGGGAGCTGGACAGCATTGGCAAGAAGGTGGTGCTTCCTTTGAGTAGGTGGTTACTGCTGGTTTGGCTAACACTGCCCCTGACCCCCACCTGTGCATCCTCAGGGCAACCCAGGGTTACCAAGCACTTGACACCAGCCATACAGGTGGCAATGCCATGGCCTTTTAACCATCCCTGTCAGGCAGCTGCCAAAGCAACAGCTCTCTTGCCAAAGCCTGGAGCAGGTCTGGCCGACATGTCTTCTCCCACCTGGCTCTGCCAGAACTGGATACCCTTTCCAGCTGCCTGTGCCTCACTCCTGCCAAAGTAATGAAGTTTGTGTGCTGCAAGGGGTGGTGGTACAAAGTACAGAATTGAGACACAGCTCCAGCATCATCACCCTTGCTGCAAGCAGGAGATATGACCAGAAATCAAACCCATACCGCTGGTCATGGCCATGCAGCCAAAGGTATTAGGGATTTGGAAGTGGAGAAGAACAGTCTGTTAGGGGAATTTCCATCCCAACACCTTCCTCCTGGCAAGCACCCGGGAACAGACAGGCAAGGCAGACGGAGCTGGCAGCCGGCATCTACAGAGAAACCGTGAGAGCACCGGGGCTGCCAATGTTTCGCTGCTCAAGGACTGCATGGCCAACACACGCCCCTGCTGTATTTCAGGGTGAGATCCTGCAGAGGAGTGTCAGTCTGTGCTGGAGGATGGCAGTGGTGGTGGCATGAGTGCAGAAGAGCTGCCTCTGAGTACACAGGTGCATTGTAGGACTCCGAGTAAGGAAACAGCCTTGGCATGGATTTGCATGTCTCGGGTTATCTCTCTGCAGAACTGGGAAAAGCCAAAGAGGATGGAATAAAAAAAAAAAACTAAAAAAAACCCCAAACCCAGGACTGAGCTGTTCCCAGAGAGACACAAGAGAGCTCGTAGAGTCAGGACATGAGCAGGTATCAGTGTGATAGAAACACCTATGTGGGACCGGGGTTGGCCACCTCCAGCCAGAGCTCCACTGAGAGGTGGGGCAACACTTCTGCCTGCAGGAACAACACAGGACTGTTTTAGGCAGGGAAGAGGATGCTGAGCTCATCTCCTTGCTCCCTTGAATTTCAAGGACTCTTGCAAATACCAGAGCACAGAGGTTATGTGAATAAAAATTACATTAGCATGCCGAGCAACTTTGTCAGCAGTTTCTTACTAAAGCACTTGGTCCTCTCTGTAGTGGGCACTTCCATTCAACCTCCCCCTCATCACTGCTAACAGTCAACTGGGCTCTCCATTAAATTTGAGCTCGTGTACGAAACAGTGAGAGGGTTGATTTCAATATTCTCCTTCTTGTCCCACCACTCACATGCTGTTGCTACTTATTAAACATTTTAAAATCCCTGCTGCCAAAGTCCCCAGGAGACATTTATCTGCCATAGTCATAAACGACTTGCCAGCATGCTACTCCAAACTGCATTTCCTAGCCAATAAATACACAAGCTCCAGAATCAGGAAAAGCAGGGTTTGGCTCTAATTTTCAGTGGTATGTCACTGGGATACTATAACTACTTTTAAATTCAAATCAGCTTCCTAAAAATTAACTGATTTTATCAGATACAGCACAGTGGACTGTTAAACACGTAGCCTCATGTACTGAAACACTATACATTTAATGAAGTTATGCCATTAGCAAATGTACAACATGGGTGCATTAAATCCACCTATAGAACAGCTCTACGTATGAGAGAGGATTTATTTTAGCTTTTCTCAATAGAGCAGGAGTCCCTTTTCTTGGCTTTTGCTAGGTTATTTAACTAAAACCAGGATTTGCGCACACACAAAAAACCCCAAAAAGTATCTACTCTCATAATGAAAAAAGACTGATTTTTTTTCTTTTTTTATTCCAGTTCAGGAAGGAAGAGAATCATCTTGCAAGGTATTATATTCAGCTCCCTTGCCTCTATAATCTACTTCTGCTCAGCAGGAGCCCCCAAAGAAACACCTTATGTCCCAAGTGAAACGTGAAAACTACTTGTAAGGTCTTTTTTGAGGCACATGATTCGGACGGTCACTTTCAGAGTATCAGAATCCGTGTTGTCTTCCATCTCCTTTCTTTCTGGGAAGAGCTCTCTGGCATGCCATGGGCTCCCCCTGTTCCAGGTGGAAGGTTATTTCCCTGCCCCAAATCAGAAAGGGTTAGGATGACACAAGTTAACACAGACACCCATTTCGCACTTACACCTAAGGACGTACGTTGACGACTCCCCACTTCAAATTCCTTACAAAGAGGGGGGAAAATAAACAAAAAACCCCAAAAACAACAACAAAAAAAGGACAAGAGACAGTAAATTTCACTGTGATCACACTACGGCAAAATATACCTTCTGTTCATTAAAAAAATGTGTGAAGGCCAAATTAAAGAGGGAAAAAAGAATGTTGCATGAGTTACAGTGCAACCGTATTATTCCTTCTCATTCTATTTTCCTCCCCCCCACCTTGTTCAGTTTAGAAAAAGGATTGAGTACAACACAGTCAGGTAAGTGGCCACAAAAGAGTAGCTGTCTTTGGCAAGAAGTCACCGCATTGACCCTCTCTGTCACCTTCTGCCCATTTCGCTCTGTCTCATGAAGTGGATGTTGTTGGCGCTGTCTGAGAGTTCGGGGTACTGCTCCACTGAGATCACAAAATAGCCATCGTAGCCCTGTACCCGGCCCGTGTTTAGCACTTGTTGCTTCTCCCCTTCTGTCCACGAGCGAATACCCTCCTCCCCATCCCGCAGTCTCTGCTGTTCTCGGGACCAAGCTTGGCTGATGGCGCGCTGTCGCGCCAGCTCCAGGACGCGTGCCTTCTCCTCGTCCAAGGTGGTCCCGTAGCGCGTGTTTAGACACAGTGCACCATACTGGAGCTGGATGTCCGTGTAGCGTCTAGTCCTCCCGCTCAGCACTGTGTTGATCTGGGACACTGTCACATTCACGCCGTTCTCCAGGGTCCTCCGCCCGCCGCTGAGGCCCAGGATGGATAGGTCGCCCTCCGACGGCCCCTGCTTAATGAAATAGTGTGTGTCCACCCCGTCGATGGTGAAGTGCAAGTTCTCCAGGTAGTGGGCGTTGTTCAGGATGGCTGCGATCCTCCGCCCATCCTCGTTGGCCACGCTGATGATGTCAGTGGCCACACGCCCGTCCTTCATGGCAAACTTGACGCCCTTGCCAAAGATGGAGCCTCCAGAAGCAAAGTTCTTGTTCTTCTTGACGCGCCGGCACCCAGCGATGCTGGAGCTGTAGATTTGTTCAAAGCGCTCCAGGGTGACAAAGGCCTTCAGCTGCTTCTGCACTTCACACTGAACTCCCAAAATGGACTGAGAGAGAGAGAAAGAAGAGGACGACACATTAGAAAGAGAAACCTGATGACCCAAAGGCATTATTAGGATGCTGGAGAGCAGGAGAACATTCTGGAAACATGTAATGAGGACCCACGTTATCTTTTTCCCTTATGTCATTTTTCAAAATTTTAATTCCTTTTCATGGAAGAGACATGTTGTCCCCCTTAATGCTCATTGTTTCTATAAACTGAACTGTATTTAATCCCATAGATTGAAGGATGTAAAGGTAGAAAAAGACTTTTTTGCCTCAGTGGTGTGGGGGTTGAGTTTGGACACATAATTTGGTTGTGTTTCAGTGTTCTTCTGCATATAAGAAACAATTTGTCTCGTGGCCATGATGCTTTACCAAATGTTTTCAGATTTTCTGTGAAGCATGGAAGTATTTGTAAAAGTTTCTTCTATTTTAACTCCACTTTGTAACTCCTTGTGCTGCCTTCAAAGGCCCTGCATGACCTGTATGACCCTCAAAGTGGCCATAACCTCTCTGTATTCTATTTTAGCCTGGCCAAAGCAGGTTGTTCAAAACTCAAGGAAGGCATTAAATCCAAAACTGATTTCCTGCAAACCCTCTACAATTTGTGAGGCTCCCTGAGTTAAGGCCAACCATACCTGATGCTCAACTTTTGGCTTATATTGAAGCAAACTGCTGAGAGACACCAGCCCAGGTCATTTGCAGTCCGGTGTAATACAAAGTCACTTTTGCTGTTTGTGTATAATGGAGCAAGCACACAGCAAGTCAGCAGCTCATCATTACTGCAAAATGCTCTGGAAATGCTCCCATCAACTCATGGCAGCACTGGCTTCTTACAGACTCCTGTTCGTGAACAATTATTTGCTCAAATTTCACAAAAGCAAGAGGATTCTATGACAAAACTCTCCTGGCACTGCCAACGGCTCAGTTCAATAATGTAATGACATCCAGGATTAAAAATAGCCTACAAAGTTTGCTCCATTCCAATTATTTTGAGAAAATTTAACTCCCATGAAGGATATTGCCTTAAACTGTCCATGAACTAGAGATTCACATCCTGGGTGCAAGAAGACAATTCAGATGATGTGGGTATTTCAGTGTGGACCTCTCACACAAGACTTGAAACATGACAATGAAAGTGAAATAAACTCTCATTTCCATGGTGACCATTTCCAGGGAAGAATCATAAAGTATTAAAAAAAAAAATAAAAAAATTAAGGATTGAGCATCGCAACTTGCTCAGAAGTTATGCAAAGTTTCGACTGATAAAAGAGAAAACTATAAGGGAACAGAGGAACACAATTTCAAGAGCACATTGTAGGTTGTAGAACATTACAATTCCCAGAAATTACTTTTTTGTTCAAAGTGCTGAGCAGGCTGGTGTACTTTCTCCTTTTCCCTTTTTGACTGGCAGCATAGCAGGTGGAGCAGGAACCAGTCTCCTATGAAAAAGGAGCTCTTTCTGGTTTTCTCCATCCTGCCTGTGGGGCATCTCACACACCCCCTAGAGAGCAATATAATTAACAGACTGATAGGGAGCTGAGCCCAGCTTCTCTGCCAATTGCACAAGTGCTCTAATTATGCAAAAAATGGACATAATTAATGTAGATGTCAGTGATGATGGACATGGAACAATTAGGCTTCTAGGCTCCCTGAAACATTTAACTGTTCTAAACAAGTGCACACTGCACAGCCTTGGTAATTAGCTATTTCCTCTTCAAAGAAGTTTAAATGGAGAGTTCTTCTCAGGTGTATCTCGTAGGGGTTGACTCCAGGTGGTCCTTTTACCACTTTCTATGCCATGCTGCCTTTCCAACTTGCCTCAGTAACATTTACCAGTGATGGGAAAAGGTATCTCTCAGCACTCGTACCAAATCACTGCTCACTCAGGGATGTAAATCAGGTCTTCTGTGCTACATTGCTATGTCCTGTGATCACTTTTGTATTGCCATCTATATATACATCACCTTGTTTACCAGCAGGTGAGTGATAAAGAGTCCCTGGAATTAATTGCACCATCTACTGATTATCACCTTGGGGAAGGGAGCTTCGGGAGATCAGGCAGTACTGGGCACGGATGAATAATTCCTACAAGATATTTCCCCTGTTTCCCTTCTCTTTTGTCTTCATCACCTTATTCTTGATGAGCTACAGGAACTCTAATATGTTTTCAATTATGAGCAAATTATTAGGTAAAGATCCTCTATGAGTGCTTCCAAATTAGGTTGACCCAACAAAACAGTGGATCTGGACCACCCTATATCAAAATTCACAGGCAGAGACCTACCTTCACGCATCTTAATCAAGAACAAAAACACAACCAAAAGGTTTTTTTATTGAGTACTGGTTACTTCTGGGCTCTCCCCACCTTTTTTTTCACATAGGGAAGTAGGAAATGAGATGTGCAAAGCTGTAATGCTGAACATTCACCATCACTTAGAATCACAGACTGGTTTGGGCTGGAAGGAACCTTAAAGATCATCTAGCTCCAAACCTGCCACAGGCAGGACACTTTCCACTACACCAGGTTGCTTGAACTTAACCATTAGCCAGCAACTATTTCAATAGCTAAATGCATCTCTGTTATCTTGAAAACAAGCCCAGGATGACTTTGAAACGACTTTGTGATTGTATTTCTTGGATAAAAGAGTGTATTTGGGAACAGCATTCTGTTAAAGGAAAAGCAAACACATCCAACAGAAAAAAAAAAACCCAACCAACAAATTTAAGCAAACCAGAGCACAGCCAACATGTAGGTTGTGCTGTGAATATAAAGAGGGTGGAGGCAAACAGATTATACATAGTTCAAAGAGGCAGTGTATCCCTGACTTTGAAATTGCTATTTCTATTTAATCTTAGAACTAATTTCAAAGAACTGGCAAGGAAAAGAAACAGAAAATTTCCATCCAAAGCTGTACTGGCATGTGCTATTCTCTAAAAATTGCTGCTGCTTTTAGCAACTGTAAACCAAGGCACCTATAAACCAGTTTTACAGAAGAAAGAAGGGAATTCATTGCTATTTTATTTCAATATTTGTTGCTCGATGTGAGTGACAAATATGCTGGGTTTGTTTTCCCTCACAGTCTTTTTTAATCAGATGTCCTTAGGTGACATTTCACTTTATCTAGTAACAACCCTTCGGAGAGAAGAGAACGACCTTCATCATTTGTTCTCTCTCCACAAAGCTCAGGAGAGCAGCACATTACCAGGATCTCTGAATAGCCTCTTACATTTTGCCGGCACCTCTTGAGGATTTGAAATACCATCACCAGATCCTATCATCTGTTGTTTTTAAATACCACCTTCCAGTGTGAGACTGAAAGCTTTAATTTCCCATCAAGGATCCAAGATGTGAAATACGTGAACATGTTTCCAAGGTTCTTTATATCTGTGTACCATTATAGATAGATAGGTGTTTCTCTTACCACCATATGGCTTACAATGCGGAAAGCTACTTTTTCCAAAAGGTTTGGAAGTTATGATTTCTCTGATATATGATTCATTTTTAACTCCTTCCTGTTTATCACAGAATCACAGAAAGGCTTGGTCTGTAAGGGACCTAAAAGATTATCTTCTTTCTAACCCCCCCCACCATGGCCATGGATGTCCCCCACTAGACCAGGCTGCCCAAAGCCCCATCCAACCTGGTCCTGAACAATCCCAGGAATGTAGCATCCACATCTTGTCTGGGTAGCCTGTGCCAGTGCCTCACGGCTCTCTGGGTATAGAATTTCTTCTTAACATCTACTCTATACCTCTACTGTTTTAATTTAAAACTGTTCCCCCTTGACCTATCCCTATTTTCCAGTGTAAAAAGTTGCTCTCCCTTTTTTTATAAGCCTCCTTTTTATTTACCCTGTAGCTCTCCATTAACAAAGCCATTGTTCAGCCATCAGCCTCCTCCCTGCATTCCACATGGCCATCACCTGGAGACAAGTCTCAATTTGGATGTGCCCACCAGCACCACTGCACTCCAGGCAGGTTGCCTGAGAGGTGATGTGTGGGGCAGCAGAGCTGAGCCATGTGCCAGCAAGGCCAGTGCTCTGGATGCTGCCTGGCTGGGAATGAGCCAAACAGGAACACTAACTCAGGGGCTTAGAGGACAGGTCTCTTCTCCACCCTGCCACTGTACATGACTGTAGGGGGATAGTGAGGTTGAGTTCATTAAGCAGTTTTCAAGTGTGGAGAAATAAGAGGATTTTCCTTCTCCTCTTGCTCATCGTTTTTCAGATTTCTCATCTATTTTCATAAAGCCTCAAGAGCTTAATGTCTTTGAGACTTCAATTCCTTTCCCTGCATTAGATCCTTTGAAAACTGATCACTACATTTGTAAAACATAACTGGGTGCTGATGGACAGACATGCAGACAGTGTGATGGTCCAAGCCCAGGCCAAAACACCTGCAACGTCAGATGCCTTCCCTGAATGAATGTACGCTGGCAGAGCCAGTCCCTCAAACAGATTGTCCTTGGAAGAAGGTCTGCCAGAAAGCACAGCCCCATAGCTCACTTCCTGACTGAGCATCCCAGAGCAGCCCCTGCCTCCAAAATGCTGCTGCAGAGGGGATGCCAAAAACTACTTCTCCACCAAAGCCTGTAACAGGCACTGCAGAAAACAAGACCATTCCTGGAGACAGTGACCATGGGATGGAGAGAAGGGTAGTTATAACAGGATGTAGATAATAATACAAGTGCTAACTTGTATTATTAAAACACATCTCCCTGGAAATGAAGTTGTTCTGGCTACAGCAATTACCTGACAGCTCAACAAGACAAAAAGGAAGGGAAGGAAAAAAAAAAAGCAAACAACAAAAAACTAGAAGAGAAATTGGATTCAGGTGCCACAATTCCACAATATGCCAGAGGTCACCCAGAGTCCCCCAGTGGCCAATAACACTGAACTTGTTCAACAAACAATTTAGTGACAGCCTCACAGCCAGGGGAGGAGGTGGGGGGAAGTGCTTCACAGTGGAGTATTAGATTTTAAATGTCACTTCAGAGCTTTAGGGGGTTAGTGCAAAGTTTATGACATGCTGGCTGTTTTCGAGGTGGTGGATGCTCAAAGTCAGAATTATCTCTCCTGCCTTCCAGACTTGCGAGTACCAAAAATGTTTTGGAAGGAGATGCTAGGGCCCTCTGGTTATGCACTCTGAAGGGAGATGAAGCAGTCATTTATGGGTGTTAGCTGCTTTGCTGTTGTGCTCCTGTTAGTCGTTTCTGCTGGGCCATAGCTTTGATCAGCAAAGCCAGTGCAGTAGCTCAAATATACTTTTGTCTAACATAAGGAGTTATGTGACCCAGAGAAACTAGGGATCATGGAGATGAGAAAGTTGTGGTACATCATTCATTGATCAATGCCTTGTCTAGGCTACTTTTAAATTACAAAAGGTCTAGAGATTACTCTGTATGCTTTGCAATACCACTTTACAGTTTGATCAGTCTTATTAACTGAAAATATTTCCTGTGCTTCCATTTACCTTGGTTCAATTTTGTCATTTCCTGTGTTAAATTTTCAAAAGCTTCTATTTTCTTCCACATACTTCATCAATAAATACAGAGACAGCCAGTGGGAAAGAGGACTGGATGGTGTCTGAGAGTGTGTTTTGATGACTGGAAGGTTTGAGAGTGAACAGAATTTTATGTGAGACATTAGTATTGGATGCATGGATAGGCATAGGAGAAAATTGATCATGTGTTCAGGTATCATATGTGAATGAATTTGGTATATGCAAATATGTGCCTACAATATGCTGGGTGTGACAGAAAGCAAGGGAATCCTGCTCTACAGCATTTAAGAGCCACTTGCTATCACAGCATGATCCTGCAACTGTAGACTGAAATAAAAATGCTTGTGTTTTGTTGCTGTTGTAACACAGGGGGAGAATATAAAACAGCCTGCAATGGTTAAATTCCACTTTCAACATCTGAGTGCAAAGGGACTCATCTGGAAGCATGACAGCTTCCCTCAGTATAGGTATACTGTCCCTTCATGACAGTATAAAGCCCTCTTTTAACAAGCAGGTCCCTGCACAGCCCTCACTGCAGCTTCTGGCTTTAAAAACCTGTGAGGAACATGGAGATTTTCCTTCCTTCTTTTTGCTCATTCAAGCAGATTCACCTAAATGGGTGGACAGAAGGGAGGACTCTCCTTCATTTTATTTCCAGCTTATCTGCCTGTATGAGCAAGGGTCAGTCTTCACCTCAAGCTGTCACACAAGTTGCTTGGCTATTCAATAAGTCAAATAATGATACTACAATACACATTAAAAAAAAAAAGTATATATATATATATATATATATATATATATATATATATATATAAGCGCTATACTACACAGAATGAACAAATAATAAAATAATGATATAATAACATTACCAATAATAATAATTTCTGTGGTGGTTCTGTGAGAGTTATTATCTACAGCACATTACAACAGAGAGATGGGCTTCTGTGCAGTCTCTGGGTGAGCCTTTCCTGTTTGCCTACTCCTGTACAGCTTTGCACAGGGAGACTGTCCCAGCAGCGAGGAGGAAAAATCCTCATTAGAAAAATTACTTCTATTAGCATTTTATGGTCTAATCAAGGAAATAAGAAATGAAAATGGAGTCTCTGAGCTTCAAATCACAACTGAGCTACTGCACGGTAAAAGTTTTCAAGCATCAATCCAGTCATGGTAGCAAAAGGCAGTTTTTTTAGTTCTCCCTATATTATTAAGTGACACATCATATAAATTTCTTGTTGAAGTTGAAGCTGGTACATTTTAACTTGTGTTCAGCATGGCTATGAGTCTGAGTACCAGTGATGACTGACACATGACTACTATCAATCTACAGCAATTGTTTGTACCTTTGAGTGATACCTTTTTTGATTCAGGAAATGTGACCTCCTGGTTTAAGATGTGTACCTCAAGAATCTGCTGCAGGACATCAAGATTTCAGTGAAACCATATGTAGAGAAGCTAGGAGGGCAGATGGAATCAATTCCATTGCCTACTTTTATTGTTTTATCAGCAGAAATGTGGTGAGCATGTCCTGATCTCCCCAAGCACGTTGGTGCCTCACTGCTCTTGCAATGTTTGAACACACTGCAACAGCAAGTGGGAGTTCAGACTAAAGAGGATTCAGACTAAACTGATGAAAGCCACCCCAGAATACAAACAGGCTATGAAATGAAAGAGAATCCTGAAAGGTAAATTACTTTTTCAAGGTTATACACTGATAAGCAGTAGGGCTGGGAGTTAACCCAGGGCTCTCAAATCCTGACCCCATGTTCTAACCTTTAACAGTGCTTCTTCCGTCTTTCAGCTGAGTAAGTCTCTACAGGAAGATGGGGAAATGATTGAGCTGCAAAAGCTTTTTTCTTGCCAATGTTATCACTGATTTTTGCACCAGCATCTACCAAAATGGCTTGAGAAACAAGATTGTTTTTAAAAGCAGGATACAGTTACATGGGATTAAAATGATAAAATGAAAGTTTATTTCATTTATCTGGTCAGATAAAATGAAAGTTTAATATCATCAAAAAATTCTTTCTGGAGGGACTTTCTGCAATGCAAAACAGTTTCCTATGGAAATAGTGTGGCTTCTTGTTTAAGACATTTTAAACCAAAATGATTAAGTTTCAAGAACAACAACAAAAAAATCTTCATAAACCTATTCTGTATCAAGATTCACTTTTTTTAACTTTTAAAAATCCTGAGTGTAAAGGCCTTGAATTTAGCCTGCAATATGTGACAATGGCGCCTCTTGTGGGAGAAAGAAACAGTAACACACCACTTCACTGAGCAACCAACAGAAAATATTGCAGGAAAAAGCACCATGGCAGTAGGGAAATTAATATGTGATTATTTGGTCAGATTTCAGTACTGGTATGGGGTCTAAATCACTCTTCATCTCACAACACACTGGTTTTTCAACCAACACTGCAAATGGATAGTTTGCTGATAAAGGCATAATATACAGTATGGAGTTACATGGATCACCTTGCTATTGTCCCATTCTTGGGTTTTCATCTGTGTGTGGATTAGTTCATAGGATGGCTCCATTGCATCCATGTCTGGCTTGGGGTAGCCAGGGATGACATTGTGCAGCTGGAACCCAAAGGTGAGCAGCCAACTGTTGACATCTGGAAGGGAAAAGAAACATAAGTAAGATTATCTGATCTCTCAAGCAGGATTGCCCAGGAGAAGGCCCAGAGGTGTACCCCACAGTGGCTAGCACTGTAGCAGTCTAGACAAAATGATGAGTATCCGCTTTGTGTGAAGAGCAGAAATCTTAATGCTCCTAGAAAGAGCCATGTGCCAAAATCTGGCCTTTCCACCTCCAGCCAGAGCCAAATTCTGCACTTTACCAGCTCTGAAACAGAAATGTTGGCAGTGAGCAAATGGCCCAAATCAAAGCCAACTTCATGTCTGTCCTTCATCAGCAGAAACCAAGCACTGTTTGAAGGTGTGCAGAAGTGCAGCAACAGCAATACACTCGGAGGCTGAGATATTCCATCCAACTAGGAAGTGTTATCCAGTCCTACAGTCAATGGGAAGTGTTATCCAGTCCTACAGTCAGCTTAGACCACCTCAGCCCCAATACTTCTCTTCCTGAGGACTCTCAAAGAGCCTGCGGGCTGGAGACTAAATTTAGAACTATGTACCAGAATACCAGGACATCCAGGATGGACAGTTCAAGCATTTAGCAGGTGCTCACAGAAGAGGCTCTGGATATATCCTCTGCTTTTTCCATGGATTTCCACCTCAGTCCAGAGTTTCCTGGCATCTTTTGTAAAAAGCTGTAGTTTGAGTATTAAACCAGTGTTAAGTCGCATCATCTTTTATAGTGATATATATAGTCAGCCTTCATACTATCTGCAAGGTACATTATAGTGAAAATAATTGTACAGACACAAGAGAGATATTTTGCCTGGGTACTTTTTACAAACACCTTAAAAAAAGTCCATGGATGGTGAGAAAACTGGTGGCTACTAGTGACAAATTACTGTCTTATACAAAAGAGGGACCACTGGCACTAAAGGGAACATGATGGAAAACCATCCATTTGGGACATCATTCCTGCATTTACCTGCCAGTAGGATTACAAAGTCTTCCTTGATTTTTGATTGCACAGCTATTAGGAATAGCAGCTGAAAGTTAATTGGCTGGAGGAAAAAATTATGAGGTTGGGTAACTCCTAGATCTGTTTGGGATTAGCATCACTTCCCCCCCTTAACTTCAGAGCATTTGATGAGCACACCTTGTTTGCCTTCACTTAGCTCCAGAGGACACACCTGCTACAGTGCCTAAACAATATGGTATGCATATGGCACACAATAGCAAGTGCAAGGTAAATACATGTATGAAGGTAAAGTTTAACTAATATTAGTTCCCAGGAGTCTTAAGTGTTTGGATGTAACTGGAATTTTGTTGGTGATTGCTCTGCTTCAAGCTGGAAGTGCAGAGGGCTGATTTTCATTTTGCTAAACTCAATAAGTGCTGTTGAAACAATCCGACGACAGAAATAAATTTAAATAATCAAATATGCATCTTTGAATATTTTTTTCTCTATTCCCATGAGCCTAAATGAATGTTTTGAAGAACTGGTTGGGAAAGAAATTATGGATGCAAGTGGCAAATAATGCCGTTCCAGATGACTGGAGAATCAAGAGCCAAACAAACACACTATCTGTTGCTTGTTTTCCTACAGGCCAAAATGTTGCGATTGGGCAGATGTCCAAAAAGCCCTTGCGACAATCCATGTGGAAGAGGGAGGATTTCTGTAATAAAAACACTTCTGTTCACTCAATGTACAGATTGTTTTTGGAGTGTCTTTGAAACAGAGAGGTTGGGGGGGTACGAAAGAAATGAAAAGGCTCATCTGATTATTTTGCTGCCTAGTGCTAAGCCAGCCTGCTTCCAAATCCTTCTTATCTCAAATGAAGAACTTTGATGTACATATTGTGGACCAGGTGGTCAGGAGAACACAGTAAAACAGTGAAGGTCAGCATTGGTGCAGGAATCATTTCCCAAGCACTTCAAAAATGCTAAAAAGAATACAGGGAATGGATGCTGAACTGCCGAAAAATATGTAACATGTCTGGAAATATCCAATACAGGGAGTTTTTTAATACTTCTCAGAAAACTGACTTCTAAAACATTTGCAAATAGGAGTTTGTTCTTCTTGGGAAGAGGTGTTGGAATACCCAGAACAAAAAAACCCCACCAAAACGAACAACCTGAAACCATGGGAGGAAGGTGTGGAGCTGAGAAAACAGAGGGAAAAATACTAATTTGCCAGGAGGCAGTGACAACTTTTTTGACAGAAAAGTACATTTCACATCACAGAGGTTTTTTTCAGCTACAGTAACCCTGCCAACACATTTCACAGTAAATTCATTTGAGGGCAAAGAAAAAGAGTGCTTAATGCAGACACATGTAATGGAAATGTCAGTTCAATCCATCAGGATTGCTGAAGTTGGCAGCAAAGCTCTGTGCCATGAAGTGTACAATCACTAAAATATTCATGTTTAACAATGGGCCTCTCAAAACATAAATACCTGCTTGTCCTGCTCTCCCCTCCACATACCTTCAATTTCCAAAAGCTCAGAGACCTCATCATTGTGGACCAAAGCACGTGTTGGTCACCCATGTCCTGGGCACTGAGCTCCCTGAGGGACAAGCAGGTCCCAGAGTGGAAATGGAGGGACAGAAAGCGGTTCCCTCTGCCCAGATCTAGGCAGATTTGATTGTGATGACAAGGACAGTCTTATCATGGGTCCTGCCCTCGAGGTGCCTGAAAGCCCAAGCAGAAAGAAGTGCTGGGGCAGCAGCCTTGTGTCACAGCACTCATCCCATAGCATGGCCTGCTTCTTCCATGCACTGAGGGAGGAGAAACTTGTAAATGTATTTGGGCTCTGTATTCTTGAAAAATTAAAAACAGAACTTACAAGACCATGAAAAAAATTATTTGGTGCATATAAAATATTAGTGTATCAGGTTTTGATTGTTAGAGCTGTGTGGGAAGCTGTGCACCTGTTCTAACACAGGGCTAGGAAAAATATTTTGTCCTGTCTTAACTTGTGCAGGAAAACAAAAATCTGTTAATATGTCACAAAGCAACAGTTCAAAAACTAGATCAGTTCAAACCAAAAGTTTCCAATTAATTTCTGAATTAAACTACATTTTGGTTTTGACTCCTTATTATTCTTTTCTAGGTTTTAATCATTAGTTTACACTTAACTTGAAAGGGTTGAAAATCCAAAATGAATTGTTCTTTAAGGACATTTTGGAATTTGTCATTTAGACAATTTTGAGAGCTGTTTACGCTTCTGCTGAGAAATCTCTCAAGCTCAACCTTCCCCCATAAACATGTTCAGTTTTGACAAAAAAGCATTTTCTGATAGGAAAAGTTATCTTGAGGTATTCCCTCCCAGCCTTAATTATCAGAGTGAGAGCAACATACAGATCTTAGCCTGCATCTTTTGACATATTTTACTTCCCTTGTGGCATCATCTTCTCAGCTCTGGAGAAAACAACTTTTCATGAAAAAACCCCATGATCTAATCCTTATGAATATTGCAGAAGAACCTGAGAGCACAAATCCTAATGGCTAGAAAAACAAGCAGGATAGAAAACCTAGGATTTTTACTTTGTAGCTTTTATTTGCTATTAAGTAGATCTCGTGACTCAGGGGAATGCAATTATCGTTGAATATGGGAAGGTTGTGATAGATGCAGCAGGAGCATTTAAAAGTTAATTCTATCTCCTTAAGAAGTATGTACATTTGATGTGTGATTGTGGCATTTGTCTTTTCAATGGGAAGTATCAAGAAAAATCCCACCAAAAAGTCTTCTCAAACTGTTCTCATTGCTATGACTGTTGCACACTGTATGAAAATAGGTTTGAAGGGGAAAGGGATAAAACAAAGCTGGCTGGAGATAAACCTGGGGGCAGCACACTAACGGGACAGTTTTCCAGGGAGGTCCTTCAGGCTGCTGTCTCAGTGCGGGTCGTGGGGATGGCAAACATGCAAGTGTGATCAGGTGGCCAAGAAGGCCAGTGTTATCCTGGGCTGTATCAGCAACAGTGTGGCCAGCAAGACCAGGGCAGTGATTGATTGTCCCTCTGTACATGGTACCGGTGGGGCCGCACCTCAAATCCTGTTAAGTTTGGGGCCCCTCACTCCAAGAAGGACATTGAGGTGCTGGAGTGTGTCCAGAGAAGGGCAGTGCAGCTGGGGAAGGGTCTGGAGCACGAGTCTGATGAGAAGTGGCTGAGGGAGCTGGGGGTGTTTAGTCCAGAGAAAAGGAGGCTCAGGGGGATCTTATCACTCTCTACAACTGCCTGAAACAAGGTTGCAGTATGGTGGTGGTTGGTCTCTTCTCCTAGGTAACAAGCAATAGAACAAGAGGAAACAACCTCAAGCTGCAGCAGGGGAGGCTTAGACTGCGTTTTAGGAAAAATTTCTTCACACAATGGGTTGTTAAGCACTGGAAGAGGCTGCCCAGGCAGTGGTGGAGACACTGTCCCAGAAGGGATTTAAAAGACGTGTAGTTGAGGAACTTAGGGGCACTGTTTAGTGGTGGACATGGTAGTACTAGGTTAATAGTGGGACTTTATAATCTTAAAAGTCTTTTCCAAACTAAATGATTCTATAATCCTATGAATATAAGAAAGACATTTAACATACAAAAGGATTTTCTGTACAAATACCCCAGTGCTTATATTACAGTGATTTTACAAAGTTTCAGGGGAAGCAGTTCAGAGATTGTATTAAGCTTTGGGGTAGGTGTGCCCCAAAATCTGTCCTTTAAGCCTAATGCACCTTCTTTTCTTGACTTTTTGTAGACACTGTTAATTCTGTGGGACAGATTAACTTTGAACTACATAGCTAGTAGTGTAGTAGTCATGTAGATGCTCTGAAATAGCTGACTGTAATGAAAGGTTTAAATTGCTTTGCCATTCTACTAAAACAAATCTGTATGCCATTTGTTTAGTTGCAAATAACCATCTACGCAAAACTGTAAACAGAGCTGCCCCTCTACACAGAGAAAGGTTATCAGGACATTAATTGGTAGCTAAATTTCAGATATCTGAGTGGACAAAAAACTGTAAGGAAAATGAAAAGAACAAAGACCTAAGAAGAGAGAAGAAAACAGGTTTGGGAATTACAATCTCCATCTATGCTAATGAATTAAACATGCCCTGTACATGGGGGTCCACCTGGCAAACTAAAACTTATGTCCATTAATTAAAGAATGGAAAACCTCATGGGGATTAGGACACTGAGAGAGGAATTACCTATTGTACTGGTTTTGGTGAGGATAAATTTCTTTACAGTAGCTGGTACAGGGCTATGTGTTGGATTTGCTCTGCAAAGCGTTGGTAACACATAGATGGTTTTGCTACTTCTGAGCAGTGCTCACACAGAGCCAAGGACTTTTCTGCTTCTCACTGACTCCACCAGCGAGGGGACTGGGGGTGCACAGGGAGCTGGGAGGGGACACAACTGGACAGCTGACCCTGACTGACCCAAAGGATATCCCAGACCATAGGGTGTCAGGTAAAGCTGGGGAGGAAGAAGAGAGGATGTTTGGAGTGATGGTGTTTGTCTTCCCGAGACACTGTTTTGTGGGATGGAGCCCTGCTGTCCTGGGGATGATTGCCTGCTGATGGGAATTAGAGAAGGAATTCCTGGTTTTTCTTTTCTTGCACAAGCAGCTTTTGCTTCTCCTATTAAACTGTCTTTATCTCAATCTCTGCCTATGGGTTTTCTCATTTTTTTCTGTTCTCCATCCCACCTGGGAGGAGTGATTGAGCAGCTGTGGTATGGGGCTTAGCTCCATCTGGCATTAGACCATGACACCTTTTTGCTGATGGTAAGCTTGTGAAAATGTTTATTAATTTAAATGTCTTACCTGTCATGTAACATTTGATATCCTGAGAGTTGCTAATGGGGTTGTTGTTTTTGAACATATACAGGTTGAAAGGCATTATGTTATTGCTACTCAGATGCTTCCACATATCGTGGTCTGGACTTGTCCAGCGACCCGCTAACACATCGTAGTCTCTCCGGCCCATGTGGATAAGCTTTGTGAGGGGGTCATACAGTCCTCCATGGTAGCCAATGATGATCTGGAAGTTTGGATTAGTGTCCATGTAGATCTCACCATATGCTGTGTACAGTATCTGCTTGATCATTAAGCCAGTCCCACTGAAGACAGCCAAAGGAGTGCCAATGTTATCGCAGGCTATGTAGAATTCATCACCGCTGCTGAGCTCCATTGCAAAGAGGTGGCCTTGGAGGTCATAGTACAGGGAGGTTATCTCAGAGCTTGAGTGGTTGTACAAATGGGTGACCTTGGTTGGGTTGGTCAGATCTGCGTAGAAGAACTGCAAGTGATGACCATGGCTGGTTTTGCTGGAGACTCTCCTTCCTAGGCCATCATAGCGGTACTTCACACTCCACCCACTCACTTTATTGTATGCTTTGATGAGCAGGCCAGCTGAGTTGTATTCAAAAATATCATTGCCTCTTTGCTTCAGGAAGCCATCTTCATCCATTTTGTACTGCACATCCCCCAGTCTAGTAATCCTATCCCTGAGGTCATACCTGAGTGGTGTAAGGCGGGCACTGTTCCCCGGACTCAACAGATGGAGGTTTCCGTTTAGGTCATAGCTGTAACGCCAGAGAGGTTTGTCATTGATAGACACTGTCTGCAACTGGCCATCAGCATCATATTCATATGAGTAACGAGTTGTGTTTGCGTAAGGGCCAACCTTCAGCTCTTTCTTAACCACTCTCCCCATGTTGTCATACTGCACAGTCATCCAGTACATGAGAGACCGGAAAATCTCATACTGGACCTCCTTCATCCTGCCATAGGCATCAAAATGTTTAGTGTGGGTCATGACAGCAGTGGTGATAATCTGGTTGATATCGTAGTAAATGACCCCAAATTTACCGAATTGCTCAGTTTTGCCTGACACATCATCGTACCTGTAGAGATCAATAGGCAAAGGTGTCTCGTTGATGACCGCTTGCATGCTGGTCACCCGGAAGCTGTTGTCATAGTTATAGTCAAAGCGTGCATTCACCATGCCCTCCTCAGTGAAGCGGAAAATCTGTCTGTCAATGAGGGGTCCTATCTGTCTGTATCTGATTGTGCAGGTGAACCCCTCATTCTGCAAGTTTATGGTCTTCAGCATGCCTGCAGTTTCGTCATACGTGAAACTAATCTTTGTGGTATCGTAGAGCATCTCGGCTAACTTGGACAGCTTCCCGTACTTGTAGATGACACGTCTCCCTGTGCCCAAGTACAAAGTGTGGAGGAGCTGCTCATCCTCTGTGAAGTCTTGAATTACTGAGGCATTGCCTTCTGGTGGCCGGTAGATGTTCCTGTAGTAACCAATGGAACGAATGGTTTCCAAAGTCTGACGGGCAACGTTGGGCATGGTCACCGAGGACAACCGGTCATTCTTATCAAACTCAAAGATGTACTGTCTCTGGCTGTGAAGGAGCAGCACCATGGACTGGATGGGGAGAAGAAAAGTATAGATTATATGCCTGTTTTTTGAGCAAAATTCTACTCTCACAAAATCTGTAAGATTCCTCAATCCAAACAAAGTGCAGGGCAAGTAGGAAAAATCTATGCACCCATAGAATTCAACAGTGAAAGGTAAGGAGCTGCACATGGCACATCAAGAATCCTCAAACAGGAGTGGGTTGGTGGAAGAAACCATTTATGCAGTGAGGAAGGTCCAAGTTCAGAATGCTGTTTTTCAAATCACTACCTTATAGCTGTCTTACCAAATTCTCTGTGCCAACAGCCTTTGAAAGCTAACTAAATAAAATTGGTGGAGATACTCAAACAATGCTTGAAAAAGTATTCCCCAATACCTTCCAAGGCTGAATTTATTCATTGTGTCAACCCATTTTCTATTATCCTCTTCCTCCAAACTTCTGCCTGCATGTTTAATTATTCTGGAATTTATATTTTTTTTTTGTATATAACAAACAATCCCCATAGATTGTATAATACAAGGAATAAGTCAACAATTTTTACTTTTTAAAGTATTTAATATGGCACAACTACAGTCTTCTTAAACTGTTTTAGGGATAGGCACTCTTCAAAAAAAAAGGAATAAAAAATTCCAGTCCCAGGTATATAGTGTATGGATCTGTGGGTCACTGGGCAGTGTAATGCTGAATGGTAATACCTGGAAAATATAAGTTCCATGCTAACCTACAGAGTGCAGGCCCTGGGAAACACCGCGAAGTGTGCTACAACAGTGTGGCTGAATTAATGCCTCACTTATTAATTACATGTATTTTTGTAAGTAGAAATGGGCCACTTGAAGAAGGCAGGATGTCAGACTGTATAGATTGTTTTCACATGGAAAATATACTGGAAGTTCCTACTGTTCACTCTGCTGACTTTATCTGAGCATATTTTATATTGCAGTCAAATCAATAAAGCAAGATCGTGCTTAAAATATCACATGTCAAAGCTTCACAGTTCACATGCTCTCAGCATGACTGGGGAAAAAAACATCTCAGGCATTTTCAACTGCTCTGTGGAAGCAGAGGTCCTCCATAAGGAGTCCTCCATAAGGATCAGCAACTACCTGAGGTGAAGGAGTGCAGCTGTCCTGATGTCAAAGGAGTAAAGCCCATGTGCCTCAAATGAACCATCTCTGAGTGTGAGAGCATTCTTACCTTCTCCAAGTAGGTGTAGCTCCATGATTTACCATCAGCAAAGATTCTGGACGTAATTCTGCCAGACTGATCGTATTCCATCCTTTGTGACATCGTGCCCCTCTGAATGCCTGCAATGTGTCCTCCTGGGGAATAGGTGACGTTGACCCCGTTCAGTCTGCTGCTGGGTGACCAGAGACTGGGCCTTCCCGCCTGGTCGTAGAGGATGCGGAGTGTGAACTTGCGGTGGTCATCATAGATTTTCTCAGTCCTTGTCACACGATCAAAGTCAAGGGACAGCAGGTTTCTGTTGTGAACCTACAGGAAAAAGAGGGATAATTAGGAAGCTGGAAACAGTTCAGGTTAGAAAGACTAGCCTTGTTTCACCAAATACCTCTTTACACCGCACTGAAGAGTATCGAGCTGATCACTGCCGCTGGATAAGACACAATTTTTAAAGCAAGGAGTTGTCCTAACATTGCTTTTATTGATTTCAGTGAGGAGAGAGGCAGAAGTATGGTACTTAAGAAACATCATCACAGTGAAGGAATATTGCTCATATCCCAAATCTAGGTTTAGGACTGCTACAGCAGATATGACCTACAGAACACAGAATGACAGCTTGTTGCAAGCAGTATTTCCAAGATATTCTACTTATCAAACCTAGAATATTGACTCTTGCTTTGATGAGTTTCAAACAACACTTGTAGAAAAGAGATGCATGTTGTACCAAAATAGCAGAAATCTGTTTTTCTCTGAGTTTACTGAATATAATGCAGGCATTGAAGGTTAAGCATTTCCCTTGATATGAAATATGGAGGCTTTAACTACACAGAACAGGGACTTCCCTGTAAGAGCTGGAGCTTCAACTTCATTGTCCCAGGGTTATTCAGAGTGGCATAATTATACTCCAATCTTTGGAAATGCAGAGGCAGTGGAGGTAAGCAAAGGTATCTACTTCAAAGGCAAGAACAGGAATACATTTTGACTCCGGGATTGCAGTGCACAGCAATACAAAAAGGAGCTGATAATACAACTCATGTTTAGCCACGTGTGCAAGGAGACTTACAAAGCCACACCACCACAGCAGCAAAGTACTGGTTTGAAAGCAAGGAGGAAAACCACTATTCCCAGTATGAGCTTGTCAGTGAAGATAGCTCTTTCTCCATCCCACCACTTCCAAATCTCTTTTAGCTAGTGAATATCTTACTTCTGGAAGGATGTAGATTCTTTCTGGATGAATCTCAAACTCCAAAGGGCTGGCTTGGTTTTCAGATCCCTTTGCAGCCCTTCAGCTACAGTCAGTAAACCAGAGTTTGCTGCTTGCTATGAGGTTTTCAGATCAAGTTAAAAACACTGCCCTATCCTGCTCTGGGTAACACTAACACTCCTGACTGGAAGTGTTAGAAAACATGCAGATATGGCATTTGAGGACATAGTTTAGTGGTGAATATGGTGGTGGTCGTTATTTTAGTTTGACTTGTGGACTTTGCATGGTTGGGCTTGATGATCTTAGAGGTCTTTTTCAACCTAAACCATATCTGATTCTGTAATTCTGTGAACTGAGCGCCATTCTCTGCCCCTTCCAGCTTTGAGATTGGCCATTGCTCAATGGGCAAGGATTCATGATTAAATTCCTGCTGTATTTTTAGGGATGTGGGAGCATGTGAGAGCTAAACAGCAGGAGAAAGGATGGGGTTGAATCAACAGAGAAGAGGTTCCTCAGATCTGGAAGAACAGAAGAGGGAAAGACTGAATCACTGCAGTGCCTTTGTCTTGCATGGGCAGACATCTGTGCTGAAGACTAGAGAATGGAGACACCAGAAAGGCAGAATTCAAAAGAAGGTATCCCAGGGGCTCGGGAGAGAAGGAATTGTTGCCATGATGTAAGTGTGAGGATAATGTAAGAGAAGAGGCAAGTGCAACAACAATTTTCAATTTATGAATAACAAGGGTAAAAGGTGGGTATGACTTGAGGGAAGAAACTTTGTAAAAAGGTAGACAATGCTCTAATTAAATATGTGTGAAATAGGGTGTAAATGTGCAATTGGAGAGAAGAAATCAGTCACTGTAACAGGGAAGCTGGGAAATAATTAAGAAGGCATCAAGACTCTTAAGTACAGATGCCATGTGTAACTAAGAGGAATTTGGTATCTCCTATGTGCTTGCTGCTATGGAGAGAGAAACATGAGTGGCAAGTCCTTGCAAAAAAAAAAAAAAAAAAAAAAAAAGAAAAGCAGGGAGTCATAGCATCTCTGCCTCCCATATATTCACAGAGCAGCTCCATCCTGGCAGCTGCAGCTTCTTCTGCTCTAGGTCTTTGCCAAGAAAGCTGGAAAGAGCTCTTCTAGGGTGGAACAGTAATCCAGGCTGAATGAGGTTTCCTAAGAAGTATGTTAGCAGCAGTGCCATTCACTGGGCTGAAAGGACCAAACAGCAGGTCCCTGGATAGCTCTTTAAGCTCAGTCCAAATGTCTGTATCCCCTGACTGGTGCCATAAATTGTTCCACCCTCCCTATGCTCTGGCAAAAAATGTCTGTGCAACTACTTGGAACTAATCTCCCTTTTCCTGTTTTTTATTTTTTAATGATTTGGTTTTTTCTGCTTTCTTGGTATACTGTCTCTTTTATTTGAGAAGTGCTGCAGTGCTAACAGTAACCCCTCAAGGTGATAATGAAAATGAACCCTACCCTGCCAGTAGCCTCTGAAGAGGGTCTAAATCATTTTCATACTTGTTCAAGGGCATGCCTTGTATAGAAGTGAATTTTCTGCAGAAGAACTGACAAGGCTGCAGGCTGCAGTCCAATACCTGTGTTTTATGGTCAACAGTTAAATAAGGTGCCATCCTCCATCCCAAACCTTATGCTAGAATGGAGTCTGAAAACCTCCTGCAAAAAGGTTTTGCCCCTCGGAGTGTTTGACAAGGCTTGTGATCAGCCCAGGATCAAGACAGGGTTAATTTAAATCCACAGTTCAGAGTGGATTTGACATTCCCTTTAAAATGTCTGAGAGACTAAATTTAACCCCAAACTCACATTCCACAGTACTTGATTCAATCCTTTAGCTTCCTCTGCAAAAAAAAAAAAAGAGCATGAACACACTATCATCTCTGATTTCTCCAATACTTCCTTTGGCACTGCTTTAGCTGAAATGATAATTAAACAACCTGCATTGATCTCCTTGGGAACACAAGAGCACAATAAGGGAGAGGATTCTCATGAAAACAGCCTGGCAACCTTCAGCAGAGTAGGGAAAAAAATACTCCTGTAATGAGAACTCCAGGAGCCAACAACATCCGTGTGATGAACGGCTGCCTACAAAGGAACTTCCCTGGCAAATTGCTGAAAGTGTTGGAGTGGCCATAGCCAGACCTCAATGTCTTACAGAAATTGTGGAGATCATCTTGGACCATCTTTATTAGTCAGCATACCAGGAATGGTAAGCACCATATCCCACTCTGGTCATGTCAGCTCTGGGGATTTCTGGGATACTAGGTCTTGATGTCGCCATTAACCTGCTGCCAAGGTCTTGAGGAAAAAAAAGTGACTTATGACAGGAGTTACCATGGTTAAATAAATAAAAGAACTGAGACAACAGCTCTGTCTCTTTTTGCTGTCCTATTTGCTCTATTGTCAGAGATTATTGTATATCCTTCTTTATTAAAAAACTCAAGTTCTTTTAATTTAAAAAAAAAAAAAAACAAAAAAGGGGAAGAGTCCTGTTCCTTGAAGCAGGATTTACCTAATGCTCGCTCTGCAAATGGAATCTATTGCTGCTGTTGGCCAGGGATAGGTGGAATTCACAGCCAGCCAGTCTGCAGAGATACCTCACTGCTGGGTGGGTGGATAGAGCACCACAACTTTTCATGAGGTGTGTGGGACAGCAAAAGTGAAAGGGGCTGCTTTAACATATTTGTGCTGCTTTACAGCTGCCTGGCCAAGTACAGAGCCAGGTCAGCACTGGTGGAATAGGGAAAAAAATATCAGGTCTGTCCCCTTTCCCTTCATCCATGCACAAGTCTCTGCTGTGTGCATTATCCATGCAATAAGGAACCACGTATTGTATTATTTCTTAGGGAGGGTCAGGGAGGCAGCTGTGAAAGTGGCCTCATTGTGCTGGGAGCTGGCTGAGCTCATGGCAACAGGTTGCCAGTCCCCAAGCACACCATGGAGGAAGAGGCACAATGCATAAAAAGTGAATCCTTGTGATGACAGCAGAAAGGATCACTCTTTTAGAGTGTCTAGATCCTGCTGTCCTCACTTCAAAGGCTTCATGGAATGATGCTGGAGCCTCTTTGGGATGCTCTTTCCTCATGGAGCACCATGTCTTTGCTGCTGTCTCATGTAAGCCATGGGGTGAGGGGAGAGGTCACTTAGTCACATATAGCAGAAAATGGTAATATTTCCCAAAATGAACAAAAACATGTTGATTTTAACTTTCCTAAGTTTCTTTCCTGCCAGGGAAAGCAGCAATTATTGGTGTGAGGGAAGAGGGGAACATCACACAGAGAATATGTTAAATGTTGTGCAATCCCAAGGGAGGCAATTAGCACCAGGTTTTTGTCTAAGGGGTGCAGATGCTGCCATGCACGCACAGACACAGAGCTTAAAATGTCTTGTACACCCTCAACTACTTTGAATCTCTGAACACAGCAGTAATTGAGTCCTTTGACCATGTAAGATGAACTTCTGCTTCACTAGAAGGGCCCTGACAGGCTCAAAATGTGAATAAATGCTAACAGATTTATAGGGATACCAACAACTAGCCTGAAATTTTGCAAGTTTTTCCAACTGTATTACAGTTTTTCCAACTGTAGTACAATATAAAACACAGACACATTCTGTGTTTGAATCTACTGCAAAAATTTTGGGAGACAAAACTTACACAGACAGCTGAGCAGTGGCTAAATGATTGGAAACTGTTTAGAACACCAAATAGCTGTGACACAGCTGCAGATTTCAGAAGGCCATCTCTTTTCAGGAAAAGGCCTTTCTGAAAATTTAATCAGTAATTAAAATGAAATGAAATGAAATGAAATGAAATGAAATGAAATGAATAAAATAAAATAAAATAAAATAAAATAAAATAAAATAAAATAAAATAAACCCCCCAACATAAACCCAACAAAAAAAGCATGATGACAACTGATCTGCAGATACACAGCAGTTCACACTGAAAGAGCAGCTTCAGCTTTCATTACTGTTTGCATTTTTTCTCCTGGTAACAAAATATGAGGCTATTGACACATGGGGAAAAGGACAGAGGCTGGGGTGGAGAGATTGAAGAGAAATACTTGACAAGTGTGAGTGAGGAGAGACGGCAGAAATCACACCAAAGTGGCGGGGGTCATGTAGCAGGGAATAGGGAGAGGTGAAGAGCAAGGACTGGGAAACACATATCCTGAAACCAGAGCATTGATATTTACTGCCAAGCTTAAGTGTGAATAAATAGCTGCAGTCCTTTTGCTGTGGTAGCATTACACAGCACTAAGCATTTTTCTCAGATGGTCTGAATTTGCCAGGTACTGAGCAGGAACCGTTCATCAGCCTGTGACTCTGAGACTAGCAAGGTGCAGGGTGAGTGCACAGGACTTGCTATTACAAGTTCTCAGCTTTGCCAGCAGTTAGCAGATGAATTACAGCTTATTGGGCAAGATCTTTAAACAGCCTTGACAAGTATGAGGTGCATTGTGCGGAACAATGTTTTCAAAACACATCAGTCTCAAGCACAGAAAGGTCTGGGCACTCCTGGAGGGAGAGTACTGTCAGGCTGGAGCTGCTTGTAACACTTCAGGGAACAATAGCAATTGTGGTGCAATGTTTTGTGAGCCCAGTTCTTCAACAGGTTCAACAGATTAGCAATTTCAGGAATACAGAGTTTTTTTCTGGGGTTTCCCAATGAACGGTATTCATAGAATTATTAATGTTTTGGGTTGGAAGGGATCTTGAAGTTCGCTTAGTTCCAAGCCCCCCTGCCATGTGCAGGGACACCTTCCACTAGACCAGGATTCTCAGAGCCCCATCCAGCCTGGCCTTGAACGCTGCCAGGGATGGGGCAGCCACATCTCCCCTGGGTGGCCTCTGCCAGTGTCTCACCACACTCACAGTAAAGAATTTCTTCCTAATATCTAATCTGAACCCTCTATTTTTCAGTTTGAATTCATGCCCCCTTTCCCTACAAATCTGTGCCCTTGTCCTAAGTCCTTCTCCAGCTCTCTTGGAGCCTCTTTAGGAAATGGAAGGTACTCTAAGGTCTCCCTGGAGCCTTCTTTTCTTCAGGCTGAACAACCCCAGCTCTCTCAGCCTGTCCTGATATGCTTAGAAAGCTTTCAATGCTCTGCTCTATCACTGCTAGAAGCACAGGTAGAAAACACCTGCACTAACTGGTGTGGTATTTTATAGTTATGACTGTTCCTGGCTTTTTTTAACAGCCTGAGATGATGGCTAAAGCTGTGGTGTCTGATGGGAAGTCACACATTCCCAGTGATGCAGAGGACTGGTAGGGAGATCAACAGTAGTGGTACGTTGATGGCTAAAGGAACAGCAGCACATAAGGAGACATAATGGTATACTCCAGTCATAAAGGTTTTGTCACTGAGGGTGAACAGCCAATTCTCTGTCCTGCAGCTCCATCCCTATTGCAGACATTACAAATCATACCCATCCCTTTCTGCCATGATACTGGGACTGATGAGATGGAAAGTGGAGGCCAAAATTGCTCGTGGTTCTCACTTACCCTCAGCCGACGTCCAAAGACGGTGACCTGCCCTCTCGCTTGCTCCTTCCTCTGCCTCCACTCCACGAGGTTGAGGCCGTTGTCGATGGGCAGGGTGACATTCCTCTTCCCCACCGTGGGGTTGACGGTGCCAGCCAGCAGATGTGGCTCGGTCTGCAGGGCCACCTCCATGCCATTGGCAAGAATCAGTCTGAGGGAGCCATCAGCCCCGATGTAGTAGCTGTTTCGGACTTGGTCTGAAGACAGAAAAGAGTTCTTTGCTGATCTCTGAGGATACAGCTCCAGCTCCTCATTTGCTCCCTCACCTAGGCTGCATCAGCATTTCAGATGGTTGTAACCAAATGCACTGGTACTCACCTGTCCCACTCAATGGGAACAAAACATTGGTTTAATCAGGGAAAGTAAACATGGACAATTGCTTTTTCATTCTGATGAGGTTTGGCACCTCATATTCTTGCAGGAAGTCTTGCACAGGTTAAGAAAGTGAAAAAACTGTGTAATACCTTACTAAAGGATGCAGGTTCAAACCTCTTCCTCTAGGCTGAAACACTGTGTGGTGAGATATTTGTTTTAAATCAGTCTGACTGAAAACTTTCCATGCTTTTATATCCTAAAGATTTTAATTTCACAACAGTATATGAGAAAGTGGGGCCACCTACTTTCCTCAGCTCATTCACTGTCTCACAAGTGACAGGAAATTGCACAGCAAGTTAATGCTAACCAGTTCCCCAGACAACAGCCAAATCCTTTCCCTTGAGAAAGCTTTCAGGAGGCAACTGAAGTCCTCATGTTTGGAGAGAAAGCAGAGGCATTAAGCTCCCACACTTCTCTATACATCTGGCCTCCACTAGCTCTTGAAAGATCGGATTTTGAGGCCAATATTTGGGAATTCAGGAGTTGAACAGAAGAGCAATCTCTCTTCTACATCCTTCAGGAATAAGGCAGGCTGAAAGCTCATCCTTTGAATCTCCAGCTGGCATTTATCTCCACAGAGAGTAGCTCATGAAGGGTAAGAAAGCATGAGACTTACTGCAGAATGGCTTTAAAGACTTATTATACAAACACTGCCTTATCTGAAGCTCCTCAAAAGCTGGAAAATATTACAATTTCTGTCTCTCAGGCTGCCATAAACTCTTAATTGTGAATAAAAACACCCACTGAATTCCCATTAAGTGTTTTTCCTTTCTGAGGCAAGCTGCGTTTTGTTCACTAGTTGCTCTGCCATAGCTCAGCAGGAAACAAAATCACAGTGAAATTACCATTTCTTGTCCCCAAGAAGATCAGCAAAGAGCACAGTTTGGTATAGTTAGGGAAGGAAATGTGACACCAACTGGTCCTTTTTTATGCAGGTCTCATCCTGCTCCTGTGGTAGCCAGATGGAGTTCTGCCACAGAGATCTCAGGAGAGCCACTGCTCAACTTTACACAGGAGTGACAGTGAAACCACCGGTGCACAGAATTTTGCCAAAAACATACAGCAGTGATCCACAATGCAGATCCAAGTATTTCAGCTCTACCATTGAGTATGTAAGCTGATGGTCTTTGACATAGACCCCAGCCAGATAAAAACCCCTCCACACTTGAATCTGAAAATGGAGAGAAGGTCCAGCCAGTCAGCAGCCACACCTTTCTTAGATGCTTGGTTTGATGCTAAAGTATTAGGAAATGTGCTTTAAATCAAATCAGTGAAATATCCCTGAATAGTGGATATATTCCTCCCTCTTTTTTCCTTCACTGGGAAGCAGAGGAAGGCTTGAAGGTTTACATGAAAATTAGACACATGATGTTCCCTTTGTGTTACATAAGCAACACAGAAGGGTTATTGTCACCTGTGCTGTGCTACAGTGTGGGGAATGTAAATCCTCTACTTTCAACATTTTCCCAAAAGAAGACTCTTCCCTGGCTCTGGCAGGCATTTCTCAAGGGCTACATAAAATCCATGGGCCATTGGATGCTGTATTTTAGGCTGCTTTGGCTCTAGGGCTCTACTGCCCTACTTTGGCATTGAACAAATGCTCACTTTGTCACTAGTCCAGAAGACAAATCTCACTGGAGTGCTGATGTGCCTGTTGTAGAAGCTCCTAAATCCATCCTACAGGAATCTGCAATCTTCTGAAAATGCCTTCTCAGATCTCACCTGTTCACAGTGTGGTCCAAGTTTCCTGAAAGGTTCACCAAGAATTTGGTTCACCAAGCCACCTCTTCTGCAGCATTATCCAGATCTTTGTTTTAAGCGAGTTTCTTCAGATCCAAACAGTTTCATAATTTTATACCTCTAAAGATAGTTAAGCTGTTTATAATTCTGGATGTTCTAATGGCCAGAATGTCCCTGTGCCGGAGGGCAGGACAATGACAGAATTGACTGTGGCACCATTATGTAACTGTGCCTTCAGCACTGAGTGTATGAATCACACCACAGTCAATTTTGTCACTAAAGAGCCACCAACAGTGGGCTCTATTGCTTAAATAGGCTCTTGAGGTGAAGCCAACCTCATGTCTGTGCAGTTGCCACCCATCTTAATGTGAGTGAGTGAGATGGGGTGGAGTAGATTGCATCTGTCTTACAGGCTGAAGTAAAGAATAAGAAAGTCATGGTATTTCCCTACAGGAATATGGGGACAGCCTGAGGGGACTGGAACTCTCTCAGCTGCTCTCCCCAGAAGGGTAAAAGCAGTGTTTCAGCCATAGCAGACACTTTCTTTTAGGGAAGGTTAGTATTGTTACAGGGAGGGAGAAGGAAATTGTATCCCAGAGATGTGGGAATAAATGCCACTTTGGAATATGCCTGCCCCACTTGGAGCAGCTTGCTCTTTACAAGGAGAAAAGATGCTTCACTCCCCATTGTAATCAATCAGAGTTAATAAAATCTGGGGAGTAAAGAAAGCAGAGTCTGAAAGTTCCATCCCTCCTTCCAAGCCCCAGGGAACAGGTGTGATAGCACATCCTGATCCTAAGGAGGTTTCAGCTTTCAGAACCCAGAGAGCCAGGCTGGCACTGTTTGTTTCAGAACCCAGAGAGCACAGGCTGGCAGTACAGGTTCTGTCACTACCAGCATGTCAGCACAGTGTTCCCCTGCTATTTATTCCTCTTTTGTTTCTCACTTCATTTCCTTTTCCTCTACCTAATCAGTCCTCTGCTTCCCACCTTCCTACCACAGGCACAACCCTGCTCATTTCCCACAGTCACAAACTGGTCCCACCAGTCCTACCCCACCTGTCAACTTCTCCTTTGTGCCTCTCCACACCACTTCTTAGCTCAGACACAGACCTTTTGGGCACAGGAATGGTAATTTTTCTGGATGCTTCCTTGTGAATGTTTGAAACACCAGTGAACAAAGAATCAGATCTCCAGCAATTAGCTGGAAGCCTGTTCCAAGAGGAGAGCAACTGCTAAGTCAGAAGCCATTAAGAGACTGAAGCAAAGGGGTTGGCTGGAAGTGTGGCTTGATTTATGCAACCCTTTTAGTTACAACAATAATGGTAATGATGACAGAGGACTGTACTGCACGAACCTGCACGGCAAGGGGCTGGCTGGGAACGGAGCAGAAAAACAGCTGCAGAGTATCCACTGTGCTAGGGAATGAGGCTAAGTAGGTGTGAGTGTGTGTCTGTACCAGCATGTGGGGAGCTCTGTGGCACTGAGAATGCAGGTGATTTTTGGTGCTGGGATTATCAAGACGATGCCTGTTTCCTGATGGATAATCCATTATGTGCAGCTCGCTCAGGAGAGGGATGGTGGCCCAACTCACCTTGGAGTAGGGTGTAGAAGGCCCCCGATGCTGACAAATTGGTTGTTATTGTAACATCATCCTTGCTGGAGGTTTCCACCTGGACATGCACAGAGCTGTCAGTATCACTGCGGAAACTGCTCACTTGGCCAGTAGGGAAGGTGACGTTGGTCAGGCGGCCAAAGCTGTCGTATCTGAAAGAGACAATGTAATGAAGTCAACAGCATCAACAGAGGACAAATCATCCTATAAAGCACAGACCAATTCTTCAAGTCATCATCCAGATTTTTCACAGAGAAAAATGCACTGTCACTCTTTCAGACAGTCTTGACTTTTTTTTGCCTCATGAGAAGAAAATCACAGCTTTTAGCTGAAGAAAATGAAGTAAAGAATAGAAAATTATTAAATACATATTAGCTTGTGTTTTAACAATATTTTTCCAACACTCCTCACCTGTATTATGCTTCTTGTTTACAAGAGTAACTTTATTTCCCATCTACTATGCTGTTACTTACAGAAAAGCACTGGCCTGTGCATCCTGTGTAGCAGAACTAGGAATTTCTGAAGGCCACCAACTGATTTGTCTGGTTGTGTCCTGAGATGAGAAATTTATTTTAATTTTTTTTCCCTGTCTAATTAAAAACTAAACACTAAGGTAACAGTGAGGACCAGATATGCCATATCAGGTAGAGAACTGTCCTTAGTGAACATGGTGTAGAGTCCTGAGCACAGCTGAACACCCGTGTCTACCTTTTACTGTTCCTAGGAACAGATGGAAGGACTGATTTAAAAGTGTAAAAAAGCAGACCAGTTTTCACCCCTACTGTGTCCTTGGCTTTTCCAAAGAGGAATCAACATAAGCACCATCTGGGAAAGTTTCTGTGATGTGGACACCTATATACCAGAGCCCAGGTAAAATAAGCTTCATACACACAGGCCCCACTGCAGTTAACAAGGTGGGGGAGTTATTTTTTGATAAAAAGAGAAACAGCCACTTGTGTCTAGAGCCCTCCTGAGTTAAGAGAGCAAACACATCATTATGCCTCCCGTCTGTGGCATTACAAAAAGGTTCACAGACCCAGAAGGCTGGCAAGGGACCTTTGCAGTGAGGTTATTGTAGTTGAAATGGAGGGCAATAGGGAGCTGGACCTTCTGATGAGATGGATGTTCAGGGAAGGGTTATTTAAATAGTTAGGCAGAAACAGAAAAAATCCAGCAAATCAATCAGGGATAAATGTTTGACTTTTTTCAAGTCCTGCCCACAACTCTTTTAAGAATGATTTATATGAAACTAAGTAGATCATATTATGAAAATGCATCACTTGGGGATGCAAAGTAAATGGTAGGCAAGCAGAGAGGTCTTGTTCTCCTGTGCTACCCAGTGGTGAATCTTTGAAGGAATGCAGTGTCCAGTGAAGGGCACCATTCCTCAGAATGACAAGGTGATGTAAATGATATATTAAGGATAACAAGCTTAGAAAACCTGATGTAAGAGGCAAAGCTGAAATAGAGTCATTTGGAAAAGGGGAAACAAGGAAGTAGGAAGACAACACCCCAACAATGGGTATTCTGAAGACGATTATAATAAATTGTTTTTCATGTCTACTGAGGATATGACAGAAAGTAAATGGAAATTATGAAAATTCAGGCTAAAAGCTGTAGAACATATTCAAGGCCCATGGTTGCTCCGAGCAGAGGAACAGATGGAGCACTGGAAACCCCACTGCCCAGCTCTTTTAAGAATAAGTTAGAGAAATGTCTTAGAAGGGATCTGGATACAGATGATTAAACCTTGGAGGGAGCAGATGGTTGAGGAGCTCTTGATGCTTTTCATTGGGACTACTCTGAGCCTCTGAGCTGGGGAATAAGAAAATACACCCCATCTAATAACAAAACCCAGAAACCAAACAAAAACCCAAGGAGGAAAGGCGAGTGGAGGGTGGAGTGGGGAGAGGGGCGAGTGGGGAAGGGCAGGAAAAAGGAAAGGAGAGGGGAGGGGAGGAAAACACAAAGTACTCTTGAACTGCAACCAATGAGAGACCCATGAGCAGTCACTGGAATGGCTCTGCACTATATAGAAAAAAAATTGTCTCCTCTTCCACTCTCATTTTTTCAGATTCAAACACAGTGCTGGTACTTCACTTTTGAAATATGGTGGTTTTATGTGAGGAAGGGCTGGTTGAAAAGATCATTTTTGCCCAAGTTTAATATTTAGGTTATAGTGACTAAGTGTGTGATCTCATTGCAAATCTCCCCAGCCCTCAGGTTTGGAGACACTATCACATGAGGTTTTTCTTGCCCACTGAGCAGAAGGGGAGGTAGTAAGATAGGAGAAAGAATTTGCCCTCCACAGTCAGACTATCAGTCACAGATTATCCAAGCCTTGCCCTTTCTCTCCAATATCCTGGCAATCAATCAGCCACTTGTAAAATGGAAAAGAAAGAAGAAAAAAAAACAAAACAAGAAAATGTTGAAAACAGGGCTGCATTGCAGGAGTTTGGCAGAGATCAGCTAAAGCTTTTCCAAGCAGCTAGCAGCACACAGCGTGGATCTGAACTGCATCTCCACGTAAGAGCCAGAACTAAAGTGCTCCCAGTACAAAACAATTTACTCCAGATTTGTGGCTGCCCTGTTTGCACTGAGACAAATGTGTTTTGCTTGTACTGTCTCCAGTCACCTGCACATCTTCCCCTAAACCAGCATGTGCATCTTAAACAGAAAACATCACAGGCAGTCTCTTTACCCCATCTGCTGAGACAAGACACAAGGGATATGATTTAGTCTCTCCCCTGAGCAGAAAAAACATTGTTATCACTGAAGCTCCTTCTACCACAACATAGTCCTATATATATAAAACATTCTGAACTGTAAGCGTAGAATCAAGTTTGCAAACATTCCGAAATTTTAGTAAGATGAATCTGAATTTGGCACCTCTGACTTGGTGGATTAGTAGGTGTGAGGGATTTATTCTATTGCTTCATTTAGATTTTAAAAATGAGCTGCTCCTAAAAGTAAGCCTGATTCTTCTCCTAAAAAATCTAGATGTGTTGCACTGAAGTCTAACAGGAAGAGTTTGGTGTAACAGGAGTATAAAAGGAAGCAGGTCTACAGGTTAGGGAAAAAAGGAGTGCAAAAGCCAGGATGCAGGCAGAGAGCTTGTTCATGTGGTAAGTGCTGAGTCAATGTCCTGTGAGTCATAGCTTTTTATCCTAATTGATGGCACCTAGAAAAATGCTGAGAGTCAGCACAAAACCTTTACTCCATGCAAGTCCTACTTATGTGCTCCAAAGAAAGCCTCAAAACCCCATGGATATAACAGCCCCTAGAAACAGCAGACAGCCAACTCCTTATATTCATCAAATCACAGAAATATGAATTGGTTTGGGGTGAAAGGGGCCTTTCAGATCATCTTGTTTCACCCACTTCACCATGGGCCAGGACACCTTCCACAAGATCACACTGGCCGAGCCCCTTGGGCAACCTGTGCCCACACCCACAGCAAAGAATTTCTTCCTATAATCTACTCTAAAACCTACCCTCATTCAGTTTAAAACCATTTCCCCTTGTCTTAATGCAGCATGCTCTTATTAAAAGGCAAGTAGTGCCTTTTTAATAATATTTTTATAACATTCCTGGACGTCAAGCTTCTACCACCCTTACAAATGATTCTCCACTTCTGTTGGGCAAATAAATAATATTTGCAAATATGCAACTGGAGAAATATGCCAGTAACCTCTGCTTGTGCAAATTAGGTTAAAATGGCAAGAAAAAAAAAGAATGAAAGAGTGTGATGGTGCCTAGACTTCTGTGCACACACTTTTCTTGTAAAGTCAAAATGACTAAGTACAATACACTTAATTTACATGGTTACATTTTAACAGCTGTACAAAACCCACAGTACTTCATCAAGTGCAAGGACTTCCATTTGGGACTTTGGATCCTAAGAAGCAAGGCTCTTTTTGGGCCAGAACAGTCTGGAATGATCTGCTGGAACAGGTTTAAGATGTCAGCAGAAGTATGTTAGACTTTTGGCACATCCTTAGTCACCCCATTAACCTCCTTCAGAAGGAACTAGGACCATCTGTGTTTTCTGCATGTGCAAGAGCTGCTGCACCTCTCTGCCCAGCAGCCAAACAGGGACCTGCCAAGGACTGTCTTTGGCGGGGACAGCTCACTGATTTACAGCTGCAAGGAGATGCTGCCTTACAAAGGCAAAAAAATGAGAAGGTAAGACAATTAGACTGTTCTGATTTTTATTATTATTTTTAACTGGTGACAGATGAAGTGTAAAATACTCACGTCCAGACTAAAGCTCTTTTTAGCACTGTGGTGGCAATGCAAACTGAGGTGTGGGAAGTCCATTAGCATGAACACACACAGTGTTTTCTTCTTGGCAAGCAGTTCTTTTTCTCTTTTCTGTTTTTACTCAGAACTGGAGCATTTTCCCCTTTTTCCCGATTTAGCTCACACAACACATACCTGATATCATCTATCACATACCCACAGTCTCCCAGGGATGTGAAGACTTGCACATCCCAAAGAGATAATATGCTTAACAAGTTAAATGTGCTGGTTCCTTCCACCTCTGCTTTCTGCCCTATAAAGGCCCTTACAGGGCACACCTCAGCTTGGAGAGGAAGGCCAAGTGACTGGCTCTTATGTAGCTGCAGGTGTGCCCTGGTATTTGCAGTAACATAAATCTCTCCTAGTCACCTCATTTTGCAGCTAAGCTGCCTAGCCTGTTTTCACAGCATCAGGATTTAGGGCTGGGCCAGTTTTCATCACAGCCTAAGACTTCTGTGTTCTCCAAATGCTCTGAAAGCCCCAGAATTAAAGAAATACTGAAGCATGGGAGTGCACACAGCAGCCACTTGGAGCAATGAATCCATCACCTGCTAACACAGCTGCTGCCTCCCATTCAAACCTGCTGCAAAGCCTCAGCACTTACAATTACAGTGGCAATTATTAGGCCAGCAAAGGAAGCTGTTGCCATCTATTCCCAATTGGAAACGTATTTAGCTAAGGTTCAATGCACAGAATTAAAATGGTATTTGGTGCTTATGAGGTCTAATTGTTGGCTTGTAAACATTCAGAGCTTTCATTTATCACATTACCATTGTGTAGAGACCTGGACCTTGGGAATTAAAGAGCATCCTAAGTACCATCTATTCAGAAATCAATTTCTTGCCTGAGTTTCTGCGTTTCCTCATTTTAGCTTCCTCACATTTCATCAGCCTTTTAAAACACAAGTCAAATAGATCAGAAAAAATTCACTATAATAATATTGCATTTAGTGCCAAAGTGTCTAAATGGACCTTGCAAACTATATTTTGCATGTAATTATACCAACGTGCACCCAGTGCCTCTTAACAAGCTCGCCTCATCCCAATTTTTCAAACAACATTAAACACAACATTAAAAATAAATCTATAACAGACAAACCGATGATACTCAAAAATGCATGAAGGCAAGTCCTCTCCCTAATGACCAAAGGCCAGGTTGTGGTCACAGTCTGCTAAATTTTCTGACTACCCAAAAAAGAAGAGGAAGATCTCTTTCTAGCTTTTATGATACTCATAATTCCCTTGGTTTTCAACTAAACTTTGCTATCAGGCATTCATTTCAGGGCAGGACAGTAGCTCAAAATGTGACCTCACAACTTAGTGAGGGTACTGGAGAGCTGCTATTTTATCATGGCACTTACTGGAGTTTCACTGCAACTTTGTCAGAGGAAAAATAATGAGAATCTCATCATTTTATCATGTAGAAATTGTGGAACAAGTGGAACCAAGAAACCTTGCTAGAAGAGGAGGGAGGACAAAAGCCAAAGGTGTTTCTCATACTCTAGTCTGCTGCAGGAGTAGAACAAGACCCTCACTTGATCTACACTAAATCAAAGCCTATAGAACTCTGAGTATGACCTGATAAATCACAGTCACACAGACCAGGGCATTGGCTTTGGCACACAAAACTGCTGGTGCTGGGGTGGGACCTTTGCTGAGCCCTGGGGGTCACTGGGAAGCCATTCAAGGTCCTCCTGCATTCTCAGTCCAGCTGGCTCCTATTTTCCACCCATTACAGTGTGTGAGGTTTGGCAGAGTTTGGTTCTCTGCAAAGCAGCCTCCAGTGTTACGGGTCAAAGCTCCCCTTACCACTCATCTGAAGATCTGGCTCCATGAGACCCTTTGCCCTCCAGGCAGCTGTGAGCCACTTCTTGGGCAGTCTGTGAAAAGGTTTTGAATTTCTGGGCTTGGCTGGAGCAACGTGTAAGCATTTGAGTCTGTATGGAAGGAGGTGACCTTCAAAACTAATTGGACACACAAAGGACGTAAGTAAAAGAGCCTCATCTGGGCTAAATAATGCATAGAAGGTTTGACTTTGACTCAAAGGGAAATTGAATTAATGTACAGTGATAACATCTCACTGAACTAATCAAGATAATTGCCGTATTCTTGATTTAAACAAATCCATTAATAAGAATTTCCGGATTCTGAAGCAGACAAACAGCAACTGCTAAGAAACTTTGTAAAGGCTGGTAGCAATTTTTTTCAGGTCAAGTTGAAAAGCACCAACAACAAAGCATCAAGTAGTCACACAGCATCCTTTGACTGGAGGAGCTGAACAAGAAGTAATTCCCTTAGCTGAGTTTCCAGACCAACTTCCTTTGCTGCTGATTATCACTGTCACCGTCACTAGTTCAACGCGAAGAAAAGTCCTTAATCCAGTTACTGGACAAGCTCAGCTGCATTGCATTAACTGACATTAACTGATAGATAATGTCAAGCCCACTGCAGGGGCAGGAAAGGTCTATATAATGCTAAAACCCTCAAAATAGTCATAGACAGGTCTTTGGGAGCAGGCTAATTGCTGTAGGGACCTAAGTTTCACTCTCAAACAAAAAGGGAAACTGCATACCGTTATACACTGAGTCTTACTCAGAGCTAAACCTGATAAAACAGGATTGTTAGAGCAGGTCTGGGTGTAGGATGTGTGAAAGGACAAGGTGTAAGTGCTGTGAGCGAGTCTGCCACTGCCTGAAGCCATCACCGGTCTCTGTCCCCACAGAAATGAAGGGACAATGTGCCAGTCCACCATGAAGCCTTGGAGAACCTGGATTCCCTGGTGTCCCCTGGAGACAGACCTCCAGTACTGCCCCAGAGTAACCTGCCTCCTTCCCTCCTTTCCAGAGTCACACCAGTGCGCCCACATGTCAGAACTCTGCAGCCTTATGGTAAAGGCTAAGAAATGCCCTGGTAAGAACAGCACCTGGAGGAGAACCAGAGATGCTGGCTATTTTGCTGGAACTAGATGTTCTTTAAGGCCCCTTCCAACCCAAGCCATACTATGATACGGTGATTCCATGATGAACACATGTAGTGATGCCACTCTCACAACACCAGTGCTCTGTCATGTTGGGTTTCTGATTTATGGTTCTTTGTAGGCAGTCAGGTGAAGCTAAATGTTTTTAGGATGTTATTCATGGGATCACTGATGCAGTGTAAACTTGCCAGCTGTATTTACTTTACTCTTAACTTTTCAGGCAGCAGTGTCCAGCTTGCCCTGGCCCACAAACAGCTATTGTGTTCTGTGAGAAACATGAAACTTTTCCTCAGAGTCAGATTTGATGCTTTTATTTCTTTTGCCATGAGCAAAATAGAAATATGAACTTTACCCTTCCCCTCAGTCAGGACTGGAAACTACTTTGGAGCACCTTCCAGCCACTCATGTTCATAGGAATTCTCTAAATCACTTAAACCTTCCCAATGTACATTTCTGATGTTCTGATAGAGAAACCAATAACATGAAGGTAGAGAATGTTGATTTTATTTGGTTTACACCATCTTCTTCAGTTTCTTTGATAACAAGGAACTTAGACATCATCCTGCCATGCCTACACTCATCCCTGCAGCTTGTGTTTGAGTCATGCAAATCCTGTCTGTTGAGATTGTATTTTAAGAAAGGTATCAGAATCCTGATCTAAGATACCAAGAAATGGAGAATATACTGCTTTCATGGTTGGTCACTGTACCAGTTAGGTCATCTCAGCCTTACAAAATCACACTTTCTTGTCAACTTGAATTTCTCTAGCTTTGCTTTCCAGCCCCATACCCTTCTAAAGCCTTTCTCTGCTAAACTGAGAGTCCCTGTCTAGGTGAGAGCTTTGGCTGATATGTGATCTGGACACTTCCCAGTCTCATTCATGTTGAGACAAATAGATCAAGTCTTTCTTGTTCTCCCCATGAATGTATTTTTGTAGAGTTTTTATGCCCAGCCTTCAATTTTCACTGTTCTTCATAAACTGCATTGGAGCTGACAATATTAGTCACATCAACACTGCACAGGGAAAAAAATCAGCTTCCTACTAGCAACTACAAGTAGAGTGTGATGAGTAAATGTATTAATTTAATTTGTCCATCCAAGAAACAAGTTAGACAGATTTGCTGTGGAATCATGTGAGGATCCCACTGAAGACTTGATGCCTTGCTACAACTCTGAGAGTCAAGGCTCAGCCCACTTACATGTGTACCCTGGCACCAGACTGTAGAAGAATATATTTTGTTTAAATGGAACCTACTTTACCTAGCAATTGAAATATTTGACCCTTGTTTCCTATTCTAATTTTATCAGTCTGATTTTATATTCTTTCCCTGGTTACACATGCAAAACCTGGACAGAATCAATCCCTTTAATTCACTGATCTGCTTTCCAAGTCCCTAGTGGATGGGATAGGATGATAGGATAGGATAGGATAGGATAGGATAGGATAGGATAGGATAGGATAGGATAGGATAGGATAGGATAGGATAGGATAGGATAGGATAGGATAGGATAGGATAGGATAGGATAGGATAGGATAGGATAGGATAGGATAGGATAGGATAGGATGAAAAAGAATAGTCTCCAATTCAAGCACAGAAGATTTAGGCTGAGCATACAAAAAAAGCTTTCTAACAGTAACAATAATATAGGTAAATATATTGTTATCACTATTTATAAATAACTCAGATGACTGATAGAATCCATTTGACCAGACTGTAGACATCTGCAATGTAAACATCTGAAGTATCTGAACTCATCATTCTCTACTACCTTTGCAGAGATAAACTTTCAGAATACAACTCTTCTCATCCTAAAGGAAATACCTGTCATAATTCATAAGAAATTCACCTTGAAGGGGCCTGTTTCTCTCCACCTGCCTGTAAAGGGAGGCTGAAGTAACTAATTCAGATACAGATTTTTACCCTATAGTTTTATATAATTGCATCAGAAACTGTCATGAACAGTTAAATAGAGATAAGTGATCACAGGTTTCGATGAGATATCTCTGAAGACACAGTCACAATTCTATATTCAGCGATGCTGTGCTATCATACAGTGCTGACTTGCTCTAGTCAAAATTTCCATAGTCCAGCCACTGGAGAATACTGTCTTCCATTAGCTCTAAAAAGCATTCTTATGACTCTTCTGAAGTGCATAAAAGGACCAGAATGATGACTTTCACAAATGCTCTATTTTGCTGGACATCATAATGGATCACTGTTATAAATATATACACAGAGCAAGTTGGTTTTGAGCTTCTGTCTCGTTTTATCTCCTTTATATTTTCAGTTGCACTTTAAAATAAAAGATTATGTTTGAGGTATAAATCTGACCATTATGAGCTGTATTGTTTAGTTTACTTCACTGTCTGGCTGCATCTGTTTTCAAGCACAGGAACTATTGGGTTCCTTGCAAAAAGAAAATACCTCCTTGATTTAGCACAATGGTCCTGACAATACAGCTGGCTTTCACTCTTGTGGAGAAAAAACCCCTCTTTTTCCTCCCTAAGGCCTTCCTCTAGCAAATTCAATGTAAGAGGTGGAGAGTATTAACTTGGATTCACTGAGGAATATTGCTACAGTAATTGCAAGCAGGACATTGATGAAATGTTAATAACATTTCAAAAGATTCATCACAGAGTTTCCATCAGTTCTTTTCAAGGCAAGAGCTTGAGTATTAAGTGTATTAAGCAAAAAAATCTGAAATTTGGCCTGGAACATTTTAAGGAGAGAGCCAAATCAACCACGTATCAACACAAAGATATGTGGGTTTAACCAGCTTTCCTTTTCTGATTCCCTTTTTTTT
Organism: Pseudopodoces humilis; assembly: GCF_049639895.1. Lineage (NCBI taxonomy): Eukaryota > Metazoa > Chordata > Aves > Passeriformes > Paridae > Pseudopodoces > Pseudopodoces humilis. Next base: position 84,492,553 of record NC_142201.1, on the reverse strand, counting down.
TTAACAACTTTTTTGTTTGTCATCTTAAGAACTGTCTATTCTAGCCAAATTGGATTCCTACAATGGGTCTATTCTTACGGCAGCTGAATGCTTCCATGTAACCATTCAAACCACATTGGAAATGTCGCACTTAAAGAAGCGTATCAAGAGGTTACACTTTTAAATAAAAATTAAACTAAGGAAGAGGGAGGTGAAAGGGCTTTCAATAGCAGGATGAATCCTTCTAGGTGCTCTTCACTCAGTTATCTATCTTCTTCCTTTTTTATATCAGAAATGTGTTGTCTTCACAATATTTATAAGCAGGGAATTGCTAACAGTAGTACAGAAAAGAAGTACAAATATTCAAGATACTGGGTTTTTCAATGCATCCTGTCTTCTCTTTGCTTAAAACTCTTTGGGGATAGTTTTGAACAGTTCCAAGACTACTTTTAAAGCTTAGTGAGGCAAATTGCAACAGCAGGAATTGAGCAGTCCATTAATTACAGAATTGTTTCCAGAGCAAGCTCTCATTAGTCATTGCCAATTGTCATTCTACATCAGACATTTCAAACAGGCACAAAAACGACACTGCAGCATAGGAAGTAGGTGAAAAGCTGTGAAAAGAGAGGCTCTGATGGAACTTTCGTATTTCCAAGTCTTTCAAAGCCAAGAAAAACTCTCTGACACACAACCTAAATCTCCAGTCCTGACTACAGTTAAGGAGGACCAGGTGTCCAAATTACTGAGAAAAACTCAGCAGAAATTCTGTTTGACTCTTGACTTGGTAGAGGGAGCTTATTCAAGCTCTAATGCACTTACTGCCAGTATCTAGTGTTTGAGTGAAATCTAATACTCTCTGTTCTGGCCATTTTATTTGGACAATAATTCTGATCAGGGAATTAAATTCTACCAACTTTGCATGGTTCACAGAACACAGAATGAAGTCAGCAGCTCTAATATTCATAAAATACTTACTCATAAAATGTTGTCCAACCATTTTCATTGCTTTTAGTGGCAAGGAGACCAGAGTTGCCATGGTAAGTCATCATGGCTACTTCATGCCCCTGTGTTGTTACACTCTTGAGTGCACTGTTGGTACCAATTGTCACCCAGTAGACTTGGCCATCAGGCACCACCAGCCATAGGGGCATCCCTGTGGAATCTCTTCGGATATTGACTAAGTTGCCATTATTGTCAGTGATCAGGGTTATATCTCCATCTCCAGAATAAGTAAAATTGTAAAGATAATCTCCAGTGGTAAGGCTCTGAGTATAAAGGTGCTTCCCACTGGTGTCAAACAAGTAGAGTTCCTGGTCTATGGGTGAGGATAACTCATACAGATTTTGCGTGTTGAGGAACGGTTTGTTTTTCCGAATGAAGCGGATTCGGATATTCCCCAGATCGGCGACGTACAGCTCCCCATCTGCACACACGGCAAGGGAGGATGGTGCGTTGAGCTTGGCGTCCTTGGCATAGCCATCGTCCCCTGAGAAGCAGTCGCAATTGGCATCGTTCTTGCAGTCGCAGCTGCTCGGGGCGCCGGCGACCAGGGAGATCTCCCCGTTGGTGGTGACCTGCCTGATGCGGTTGATCTTCTTCTCGTCGGTCTCAGCGATGTACAGGACCCCGTTATGGGACACGGCCAGGGCGGTAGCAGACTCCAGCGTGGCGTGGATTGCCACCTTGCTGAGGAGAAAGTGATCCATGCCCGGCACCTGGCAGTGCATGGGCCTCCCCGCCACAATGCGCACTTGGTGGTTCTCAGAGATCTGCAGCACAACGTTATTGTCGAGGACGTAGAGTGAATTATCCATGGGATTCACGGCCAGATCTGTGGGCCATTCTAGACGAACCTTCATGGTAAAAAAACACAAGGGCATTTTATAACAAGATATTTTTCTACTGCATGATAGTAATAATCAACCACAATGAGGATGGAATCAACATGAATTAAAGGGGGAATGGGTGAAAAACCCCACAAGTAATTATTACTTGATAGGTGGCCATAAAGGGTATAACCTGCTGTGAGCGAGGGGGCTTAGCTCCTGGTCACTTGAAGCAGTCACATGGGGACACCCATACTCTGCACTAGAACACTGGTGGGAACAGGATGACAGACAGAGGCAAACCATTCTATGATTTTCCCTCTCCTGTGCTTTTTGAATTGACGGAAGCTGGACCTTATAGCAGAGACCAGAGACTGTAAATTTTGCTGTGTAAAGTGCTATGAAATCAGACACACAAAATAGTGACTCTTTTACTAAAGGATTTTTCACACAAGTGGCTGAACTCCTCTTGGTAAATGAGAAGGAGGGGTAGACACAAAACTGGCAGCTGGGCCAGCATGTGTGAATATCTAAGTGATAACCTATGGTTTTCTGCTTTATGCTTCAAAAATGCAGAATAGCAATTCACAGGAAATTCAGGCAATTTCAGTTCATGGAGTAGAATACTTGTGCCTTCACGGTGATTTTCACATTTTGTTTTAGCATAATGGAAAAATGGGTTCAGTAGTGGCACATCCCAGTACTACACTGATAATCCTCTAAAACAGTGACTGATAACACCACAAGTGAGTGAACACTAGAATGACTTCATTTCTAGCTCCACTTCTGCAATACACTCTTTTCAAGTGAGTCTTCTCTTTTAGCTGCTAAACCTAAAAAATGTTTACCAACAAAATTCAGAACTTTTTTTCTGTAAAGAACTCAAAATTGTGTGTTTTTCTGGATTATATTATTTTATTTCAGGTTTGTATAGAAAAAAAATCAGTGTTGTGCTGATGGGAATCCAATCAGTTCCAGGATAGTTTCTTTGTTTTGAACCTTCTTTTCTCACCATCCATCTCAGTTGCTTCTCATTTGTCTGATGTAACGAAGTTTAGAGGAGTATTTTGTAACATTACTGGAAGGAGGAGCAGTGGATGTCAGCAGACTCAGATCCAGGAAACCATCTTGCACTGTGATTTTATTTAAAACTTCTTACTTGAAGGAGTAAGAAGAGACCAGGTAAGATCTACAGGAACACAGGAAATTCCTATTTTTGAGGCCTGTAGTTAAAACATCTCTGCTACAGCCATGCTTTATTTTGATGCTTCTATATGCCTTTTAAGCATTTTTTTAAGGGATCATATGTAAGGTATTTAGTTTATTGCGTCTTTTAACACCTGGGTGCATGGGGCTTATTTTCATGGCTAAACAATTTGCTGAGCTCTGTCTACTCTGGTTCTCTGCTTGCAAAATCTCCTTCCTTTTCTCAGCTCCTGGCCTATTTTAACCCTTCTTGTAGTAAAACATTATAGCCTGTGGTTTTCTCTTTAATAATTCATGCCTCCATCCTTTCCAATGGTCTTTAAGCTCTGCAGTTTTCAGTTAGCATCAAGAGCTGAGTTTATTCTGAACTGACAAGGGAATTTTCAATTTCTTAAAAATTCCTTGTCAACAGTGGCAGCTAAATATTTCATGTCCTCATGTCCCAGGGAGCCTCAGGGACCTGGCAGGAAAGACCCTTCTATCCGCTGTAAATGATGAAAAGCTGCTTCCCAAGCTGGCTTTTATTTTTTAATTAAGCTTGTATTCAGTATGTTTCTTTAGAACGGGACTGGTTAATCTGCTAGTCCCAGTACAGGTTAATATAAAAGTGGTTCCTGTAATTTTATGAAAAGAAAAAGGAATCTTCAGCTGATATATGTTCATCTCAGAAGTGTTTGAACATGACATTGGTTTACATAGGAGCTACATAACCTGGAAGTAAATAATTTTTAAAGCCTGATTAAACAACAGTCTTGTGCTAAGTGACCCTGAAATACACATAAAGAAGAAACTAAGTCTGTATGATGAGAAACATTACAAGGTGGCCTTTAACCATCAACATTTTGCCTCTACAGAAGGCAGAACAACTTTTAAAGTCATTATTTCAGCTTGTTCATAAATTACATACAGTGGGAGCCAGTTGCAAGGAAGCAAGAATAATCTTTTCAAATTAGAGGGGAAAAAACAAGAACAGATTCCATATGGGAGCATGGAAATTATCTAGGTAGTTAGGAAAAGGAAACCCCATTGACATCTATTGTGGCTGAATAACAGTACTTAGCCCTCCAGCTATGATCTATATTTTCATAGGAGAGGACAACGTTCCTGCAGTCAGGCAAACAAGTGGCACAAAGGTTTCAAAGGACACTGTCCTAAACTGGCACAATTTGACAAGTTGGCCAGTGCCACAGAAAACTTAGTGCTGGGCTGTAACAGATTTCTTTTCTGCACCATCCAGCAGTAAAGCAATCATCAACATGAGATTTCTTTTTCTCTCTTCTTTTTTTCTCTCCACCTTGAAGCAGCAGGACTTAAAAGCCCAGCATGATGGTAGCTGCAACCAATTTGCAATCTGATGCAATTCAACATTCTTGTTTTCCTGCTGTTGCTAATTTTGGCACCACATCATCCAATCAGTATTTCCTATGTTAATTTGATTCAGGTCTAAAATTGTGCTGGGCCAAATTAGGGTGAGGGGAAGGAAAGAAAAAAAACTGTTATTAGCTAAGATGTTATAATGGAGCATGGCATATAGTCCATGGCATACAGTGAGACGTGTGTAACAAAACCTGCCTTCCCAGGAATCTGTGTCTTCCCACTGACTGGGAACTCTGAAAGAAGTCAGTTCTGTAGCTGGGACACCTTTAAAAATCTCATCCCTGGAAATCTATGAGCTAGGACAGTCAAGTGTGTTCTTCTGTCTTTACAGGGTAATTCTTCTATGATCTGGTCAATTTTATACCATAAACTACGTAGAAATGCAACTCTCCTTGAGTCCTTACCTCTTTGTCAAACCTGCTGGGGAAGCACACAGACATGCAGATAAGGGTGAAGGTGTAGGCTCTATAAAAACCAAACCAAACTACTGTCATACCTGAGAAATGTCCATAACAGAGTCACAGCTGAGAGGCCGAGCAGATGTCAAGTCATTGGAACCCAACACAGTTGAGATGATCCCATTCTGATCAATCCGCCTGATCATGGTGCCATCCACAAAGTAAATCAGCCCAAACTTGTCCACGGTGATGCCTGGGCAGGAACAAAGAAAGACAGTCAAAGTGATGGCAGCCTGACATGAGGAGCATTATATTTTATGGCATTCCAAAGGGATGAGAGGATGTGGGAGTCCTGGTTCTCGAGAGCTTTGAACTGGCATCATTCCATGGAAGGCATTTTCAAGTGGCACACAATGCAATGCAGAAATCCCAGCTCGCTTCTGGAAAAGGGCATGGCATTCGGTGAAATGCTGAAATGAAAAGGTTTTCTAATAACTGCCTGTCTTACATGTTCAGAACCCTGGTTTTATTGCTCATTGTATGAATGGTAAGCCATGCACGTAAAAATGTTACACTGATGAATCTTTCCAAAATGGCAGTGAAAAAAGCCTGTGAAAGATCCATCAGGTCAATCAAATTCCAGATAGATAAATGAGAAAGGGTTTGCCCTAGGATAATCCTACTAATATACAGTGTTTCACCTGATTCTGAATGCTGCTAGTGATTAATTTCATTGTCTAAACCTCCTTTGTAGACATACTCCTGTGTCAGTGGATTTGAGGTCTGCTGACAGCAGTTACAGGCTGCTGATCTCATTTCTTGCCCTGCATATATGTGCCATTTCACCTTCCCCTAAGCACAATTTCTCAAGTATTTGTTATGTTAGCACAACCTCCTTTAATCCTCTTTATCCTAGGCTAGCTACCCTCTGCATCTTCCATCAGAGTGCTTTACACTTTCTAATTAGACCTCACAAAAGTCTATGAATGTGATCATTCTAATTTTACATATCAGAAAATTAATAGATAATGCAATTCTCACAAGGTCACAGAGAAAGGTCATGACTGAGGCAGGAATAAGAAGTTAGGGGATCTATTCACTTCTCCTTTGTGCAAGTATAAATTAAAATAACTCCACTGATACTAATAAAGTCATTCACCTCATCTGCCCTACAAAGGCAGAATGTCAGTCATTATAATACTTGAGTGTGTTAAAGACACTAAAAGCTTGTAAAGAAACAGAAAAAGAATGTAGAGGCCTGTAACATCTTTTTCTATGCAAGTGAAAATTCTGCTTGAAATATATGAATATTAGGTTCTTCCTGTTTGATTTCTTTTCCTTGCAGGGTTAACAATCACTTGGCATAAAGCAGACATCTGCACTGTGCATCTAAGCAAGTTTCTGAAGCTATTCCAATCAGTGGAGAGAGAAATCTACTTTGAGAGTGCAATTTGTATCACCCTAAAGCCCATATCCCTGAGAGATTATACAAATCCTGCTAGAAATACCTTTTCCTTCCATTTGACTATAAAAGGAGACTACAGCAAATATCTCTAAAGAATTAAACATTTATATTGTAGGCAGATTAAATTAGTGAGCTGAATCCTCACTAGGCTGTCTCTTTGGTTGTCATCTTGGTGACAGAAATGATGGAAATACTGTTTCAGATAGAAAGCTTTGAGAATGTTTGAGGAGTGATCGGATCTTGTGTTCTTCCAAAATGCTGTTCTGCAGCCAGATCCCCTTATTTGAAACACTTACCCTCAGTCTCCATCGACTGTGAGCTCTGCTGTGAAGTGCAGATGCAGAAGTTCAAAGATCAAAAATTATAGATTTTCATAGAGCAGGGAATAATCCTCTGATTGCTTTGGCAACTAAAATCATGGCCTTCAGCCAGCACTGTAAGTATTGAGAGGGCTGGAAGCCGTGGAGGTAGGTGATACATGGAAAAAACATAGCAGATTTGATTATAAGGAAATCCACAGAAGATAATCTGGCCAGGCAGAAAAACATCAGGACTAAGTCACTGTTTGAGAGAAAGAACAAACTTCTCCATTGAGCTGAGGTAAAGGAAAGGATTCAGACATGGTTGCAACCTGTTGATTCAAAGTAAATTAGGAGTCAGAAAAGTGATGTTTCAGATCACTGAGCTGAATGGGAGCTGTGTGTTATTGCCAGGAGGCAAAAACAGCATTTTCGTTACTTCACAGCATCATCCTGCTTGAAGGGCATCACTTTGACCTGGATTGGATATTTGACCATCAGAGCAGTGTGGTTTCAGAATAGCCTCTACAGCAGTGAGGAAAAAAATTACTTGCTGTTTCAAGATGAAGTTCATTAATTTTGGAGAGGATAATATAGCAGGATTGCTGAGATAATGGATGACAGAACTGAATGACCTAAAAGATTGCTTATAGTCCTATACTTTAATACCTGTGTTCAATTCATGCCAAGGACTTGTCTTTGCAGGACCATGAAACAAAAGCCTCCAAGAGAAGCACAAGGTAACTGTTGAACATCTGAATTTACTGAGGGTGGTGAGGCACTGGCAAAGGTTTCCTAAAGAAGTTGTTGCTGCCCCATCCCTGGAAGTGTTCAAGGATAGGCTGGATGGGCTTTCAGCAACCTGGTCTAGTGGAAGGTGTCCCCCTCCCAGGGTGGGTAGGAACTAGATGGTCCTTATGGTCCCTGCCAATCCAAACCATTCTATGATTTATGAATGCCATGGGAGAAGCCACAGTAGTGGTGGCCATTTATTCTCACTACACAATATAAATACACCATTTGTATTTTAGCACTTCGTTAAATACTTGCAGAAGGATCTGATGGGATAAGCATCAATATTTCACTGGTATCCATGGCTTTCAGGAAGCTATCTTTACCTGCTATGAGATTTGTCAGCACCATGCCCTCTTCAATGAGTCATCCAGGATACTGGCACATGTCACCTGTCACTGGCATCTGCTGTTGAAGGTCTCTCCTCTTCTTAATTATTTTGCCTACTGAGTGTCAAGTTCTTTTATGTTTGCTGGCATTTGCTTAAAAAACAGGAACACAACTGATCTCTTTAAGCAACATGTTAGATGTGCTTTTTTTGGAAGAGGCATGATAGAAGGTTTAGTTGATCTTAATTGGCTTTTGTCAAACACAAGAGTTTCTTACCCATTCCTTGGTTCCTAACAAGTATTTTTCCCGGTGCCTGTCCATTAGGCTGTGTGACAAGCTAAAAGCCAGTGAAGGGTGGCAGTCTGGATAATGTGATTTTCAATGAGGCAGAATTTTCTCCCTTAGCTAGTTCCATATGTATTGCATTGGACTTATCAGCAGTGTCTGCTGGCAGTGGCTCGCTGTGTGCAGTGCTGGGGTTTGATGGCTGGTCTGATTACCCAGTTACAGTAATAATAACCTGGATGCACTCTGGCCCTCGAGCTAGCTCTGATCAGCTGATAGGGCACAACTTTATTTTGCATTCCAGCTTAGACAAAGAACTTGCACACCCAAGTAAGCTGAAGTGGGATAGCAAAGTTACCACTTATCACCCTGCTCCAGGGCAATGGTATGTGAATGTGTTCTTATCACTGAGCACTTCTCTGCTTACCCCTCTTTCATGGAGGCTAAGCAATCTCAATTGCCTCATATTTCCTGAGATGTTCTTCAGGGCAGCAGAGTTCGCAGTCTGTCAAAGCCCCAGATTCCCACTTGCACACATTCCTTATGTGGCAACTGCTCCAATCTCTTCCTGATTTTGTTGATTGTCTTGGAATCAAACCTAATTATGGAAAAGAGCCCTGCTATCCCACAGACAAGTGTCTTTGGATGGATGACTTTTGTGAAAAGGGAAAGAAGCATCTCATGATGCTTTGCAGCAGATTGTAGAGGTTAGGTTGGACTTTTGTGTTTCCTTTCTTATATAGGCACAGTTCCAGTGCTGGGAGCTGGCTCCTGCCAACAGGCACCAAAATGGATAATTCACATGTTATGTGTGTTAAGCCCAAGGCCTTGGCTTGCTTTGGCGGAAGACTCCTCTCATGTTTCCATAGGAACATAAGGGAATTACAGCCTTTCAGCATATAGCTCGAAGTTCAACCTCACAGTTACTGAGAGGAAACAGCTGCTGCCACTGCTGCCAGGTAGTGTTGCAGATCCAAACCTTAAGTTCTGAGATATGAAATACATACACTATGAAATCATTCTGGCTCCACTTGCATAAGCAGAGATCTCTTACAAAACAAGGCCCTGTAGCACCATGTGCATCACACCAGTGAGCTGTGCTGATAGAAATTTGTGATGTGATGACATTTGCTTGAAATGTCAGGACCTTGTAGCATGAAGAGGTGACAGCACAATGTTAGCTACTGGGACATGGTGAATTTCTTCTATAAGACAAACCACTAAAAGTGATTGCATGGTGTACATAGCTCTAGTTAGGAAAAGGACAAAAAACCCTTTTAACTGAAAAACAAGGCTAAAAGAAATCCAGATTTGGACCTTTCTTCTCTGACTGGATGCTGAATGACTGAGTGATAAAACGGCAGATAAAAATCAATGTCAATAAGTACAGAGGAATTCATAAGGGAAGAGGAAAGCCTAACTACCCATACACACTGACAATCTGAAGAAGAGCACACAGGAAAAAGATTCTGGAATTCTTGTGAAAAGTTTTCTGCTAAGATCAGTTTGGTGCTACGCACCGGTCAAGAAGGGAACTACAAGACAGCAAAGGTTAGTAAAGACACAGAAAAAAGAAAACAGTGGTTTGGCCTCAAAAGAACCATTCTTTTTCATGACCTGGCTAAAGAAAATGTGGAAATTATTAGCACAGGGTGCCTGGAATAACAAAACTAGGTGCTCAGGAAGGTTTCTATGCCAATTGATGCTACTGTATAAAGCACAGGTCTGGTGCAACCTCTTCAGAATGTCCCCTAAATGCTGATGACTAGCATCTGCAGTGTTAGCACAGGAACAACACATTGCCCCTCTCCCTAAGCGTCTTTTCTGGCCAGAGTAAAGGACAAGAAATTTTGTTCAGTCAGCCTCTGGTCTTCCCCAAAATGGTCCTATTATTATCTGACCATAAAAATGTTAACAGATTGTGGAGGGTTGGTTTCCTCAATTAATTCTGTCGAACTCTTCAACACTTAGCGAACAACTGAGATTTTGTTTACACATTCAGCAGGACAGAGTGAAAGAACCAATCTGTCCCCAAACTAATTACTTCATTTCACATTGGTGTTACAGTGCTAAATGAATGAGATGCCCCCTCCCTCCCCCCATGCCTTCTGAAACCTTCCTCCTATTGTGTCAGACTTGTCACTGCAATCTTTCTTAATTGCAAGCTCCTTAGTAATTTCTCTGCCACAACATTTTCCTGAGAAGAACCAATGGTGAGTACTCAGATGAAAAGAAATGCTCTGACAAGCTGGAGTTTTAATTTTTCTTTAGATTGCTTGTAGAAGAGGATCATTATTAGCAGACAATAATTAGGAAGTGGTAACACTTTAATTTACAAGGATATATTGAAATTCATTAGCATCTGAAAGCTTTGCTGTGCTCTGTGGCAAATGAATTGGACAGATCAGACTGGTTCCTAATAGCTATGATAAATACCCTGACCAAACCACTGCCACTCCTATTTCATCTGTGGATCTATCTGTCCTGTGTTCCTGTAGCTTACATTTATTAAACAAGCCAAAGATGGGTAAAGTGTGAAATTCCTGGAGTGTTTTACCCCTCCTGATGTCTTTTCTAAGCTGATGGTCTAAAAGGAGTTCTTCTTCCTTCACTGGAGTGAGACAAGAACCTCTGCCCAGAAGCTACTTCAGAGAAATGCATTGACAGGAGAAGGGATAATGGTTCTGAACTAAAATAGGATGGATTTAGATTATATATTAGAAAGAAATCCTTTCCTGTGAGGATGGTGAGCCACTGGCACAGGTTTCCCAGAGAGGCTATGGATGTCCCATCCCTGGCAGTGTTCAAGGCCAGGCTGGATGTGGCTCTGAGCAACCTGATTTAGTGAAAGGTGTCCCTGCCCATGGCAGTGGGGCTAGAACTGGGTGGTCTTTGAAGGTCCCTTTCAACCCAAAGCATTCTATAATTCTACGAAATTATCCCCTCCTAACTCAAGGGAGGTGAGAACTGGACGAAGTGATCAAAACAATTGGTTTTGAAAAGGTCTGCTGTTCAGAATGTGCAAGAACCATTCGAACAGTGTCTGCTGCAGTGGGGACCTCATCCTTCAGGCTATCAGATCCAGGAGAAGACCAGTGCCCCCAGAACGTGGTTCATCCCACCTTGAACATGTCACAGAATGAACCACCTTCAGGTTCTAGTTTCTTTCTTCTAGTTCACTAGTTTCTTTCCACTGAGAAGGGACTCCAAAACAACCTACTTAGACCAGATGTTTGACTGGTCCAAGAGGCTAAAGGCTTATGCAAAGGCATATGTTGACAACTCACGACTATTTCTCCAATCTTAATGAATTGCTGTTTTTCATCTGGCAGTAAGGTATCCCTCCATATTTCCACAAGCTGCAAATACCAGCTAATTAAAATATCATGAAAGGCAAGATTTTTATTCCTTATGTTATTTGAAAAACTGCAAAGATGTCCTTAAAATACAGAAATCCTACTTGGCATGAAGCAATTATGTTCACAGCAAAAAAAATAGGCTTAAAAAGTAGCATCCTGTGAAGAGCAATGATTCTTGAAAAACTGACTTTCCAAGTCCTTCCCCAGCCAACTGATATCTCTATAGCTACAGAGTAGTTTTCTAATTTCCTCTGACCATTCCCTTATGAGTGTTTATTTGCCTGCCAAGACACAGAAGCAGAGGGTCACTTGAGATCTACTGGTTACTTATACAATAAATCAATTTTATTTTGAACTATTATGAAATACATGAGGGAAGAGCATTTGCTAGATTCTTCTGCTAGGATGAACCACTGTGAAGGTATAAACAATGGTGTCATTACACTGTCAACGTGTGTTTTCATGTTCATCATTTATAGAAGGGTCTGGGGAGTGAGTCACACCTGCCACAGCCGTTGCCTCAGCAGAATTTGCAAAGGCATGTTACAATCAGATCAGGGAACACTGTTTAGGAACTTTCTATTGGCAGTGCCGGCTTTCTGCATTATTATTTTCTTGTTGTCATTTTGCTTCATGTCATTTCCTCTTTCACCCTCAATTTACTTCTGTTTTGTGAAATTTTGGAGCTATGAGGAATGAATGCATGAATTTTGCTGTTATACGATTGAGGTGGAAGAATGGCCTCCTGAGAGCTTCAGTTGCCAACAAGAAGGATTTCAGTGCTGAAAACTTTGAACTCCAGAGCTGTTTGCTATAGCAAAGCAGAAACATAAGTCATCTAAACCTTGTAACATTCGCACATGGATGGAAATGAATAATATCCCTCTTATCTTGTACAACGGAGAACAGAGGACCAACAAAAGTGGTGGGGTATTTTTTTGCACTGATTGAACTTCAAAGAGGTGCAGAAAATTGGATTACAGATTTCTGGATTCCCTGATCTCATGATTCATCTGCTGGACTGCCTGTATCTCTCTGCCCAAGTCACTTAATTTTCTTTTCAGTCAGCTTTCTCATTTCAGTGAGACAAATTCTACAGGGCAAACTGACCACCAGTTTGTTCCTTCGCTATACCTATGCTTCTGGCAATACTTTAGCCCAATATAATGGTTAACTCATGGAATTCTGGAGTGCTTGGAAACCATTCTGGACTCTTTGAATATTACAAGGATAGAAGTCTGGGTTTTGATGCTTTTTGGCCAAAAAAAATAACAGGTTCTCCAAAGTATATTTTTCTGCATTCTTGCCAGGAAAAAGAAAAAAAAAAATCACAGCCAGACCTAACACAAAAGCTCATTAAATCATTTTGGGTTTCTTGGATTCTGTAACAACGTCATCTCTATGTGATGAAAACTAACTTCCTGAGAATTGTGAATTGTGGAATCACTGAAGGGTTTGCGTTGGAGAGGACCTTAAAGACCATTTAATTCCAAACCCTTGCCATGGGCTGGGACTCCTTCCTCTAGGAAGGTTGATCAAAGCCCCATCCAACCTGTCCTTGAACACTTCCAGGGATGGGAGAGCCACAACTTCTTTGGGAATCTACTCTTAGTGAAATAATTTTCCATAAAATCACAGAATGGTTTGGGTTGGAAGAGACCTTTGAAAGTCATCTAGTCCAAACCTGTTGTCATGGGTAGGAGCACTTGTTGAAGGATCCCCAGGTTTTCCTGAGGGGTTGCTTTACAAAGAGGTTGGGATAGGCTTGGCCATTGTAGTGGTGAGGAAGGAGGGAGCTACCACTCCCTGATGCAATGACAAAGAAAACCTGCAGCACATTGATGTCAAAGCCAAGAACCTATAAATAACTCCTTGCACTCTGAACAGCTGCGCAGGAGATGACGCATAACAGGCAAAAATGCCACATCTCAAAAAACATTCCTGCACAGGTGCCCTTCTCAGCCCTCTTCACAAACATGGTCAAAAATCTGTGTACATACAGTGCCTTCCACCTCATTTCTATCCTGTCCATGTCATCTCTGTTCCCCCATATGTTTGGTTTTTTTATTTTTTTTTTTGGGGGGGGAGCTGTGGACAGCTGGGAGGAATGACATCCTCCATCTGCAGATCTTGTTACCTTGAGATTGCCAGACTGAAGTCTTGGCTACACACAGGACTGCATATGTTTGGCTAAACCTGTTTTGAACAATTTAGTTCACAGCCATGAAGGCTGTGTGATGCTTTTATTCTGATTCAACTGTGCTTTTATCACATTTCAGTATGTTGGAACCAGGTGAAACTGAGTTAGACCACTCCCATATCAAAGTTAGTATCCACCCCCTACAGGATTTAAGCTGGATGCTGTAATATATAATGCCAATGTCTAAACAACTATTTGTGTATCTTTGAGCTGTATGCTAGTTTTGCTGCCCTTTTATATATATACATATATACATATATACATATACATACACAGCAATGCTTATAGGGCTTTTTTTTAATGCCAAGAAAGCCTCAGTCAACTGAATGTTAGTGAATCCTGCCTAGGTTGGGAGGGACCAAGCACTGTTAGTAAGGAGGAGTAGTGGCTCAATGGGCATAAAAGTGAAGGGTGGATTTATTCCATTTCTCTCTGGACACGTGCCCATCACTGAACCCTTCTGGTTTGGCATTCCTCCCAGCCATGTGAATTTGAAGAACCATGATGACACTAGATGAGAGTGAGACATACTCACTTATTTCCAGGAGAAAGCCCTTAGGATGTGTTTCAGAATTGGAGAGGAGAGCAATCTCCAGTGTGACTAAACAAGCTGCTTTCAAAAAGCCCCCTTTAAAAATGCCAGTGGAGAAGAAGCAGTCTCACCCCTGGGATTTGTAAGGGTGGCATCAGTGCCTTTGCCTCCATCTCCACAGCGGGTATCATCAAATGGGAGGCACTGATCCCCAGTTCCAGCCAAGACCTCTGAGTTCTTCACAATGTCTTTCACTGACGTGGTTGACTTGATTTTATAGATACGTCGGCTGTTGGTGTCCGAGAGGTAGATGGAGCCGGTGATTGGATCTGTGGTCAAGTAATACTTATGAGCTGGGCTGTGGCTGAAAAACAAGGGTATGACATTATTAATTTTTTGGATGATGTGTTTCCTTAAGTCAACAGGCAATGTGAACACTTTAGAGAATAAAAATGCACAGGGCAGAAAGACTGGGAAAGTAAAGGAGTGCTGTTTTGGACAAGGTTAGTACATGGTGAATTACAGCACAGGATCCCAAGCTGTGTCCATTAGCAATCGCTGTGCCTAGTGTGCTCTCTGGCATGGAGGGAAGAAAGTGAAGGAAAGGGCTCTCTGAACCAAAACCATGCCAGGAACTACTACAGGTTGAGTTCCAGTGACTGTGTTTGCTTTATTTACTTGTTATAGAAAGTGGTGTTCGTGCAGTGCCAGGAAGTGAAGGGAAAACAGAGGACAGAAGGGAAATTAATTAAAAAAATAAAAATAATAAAAAAAAAATATCTGCCCTCCCAACAAAGACTAATACAAACTCCAAAAGGAGACTCCCTGTATAAAGCACTTGAAGATATACCCTGTAATGTCACTGCATCTAGGCTCATCTGGTGCTCCTGCTGACTCCAGCAAAGACTCTAAAGTTGTCCTGCCCTCAGGGTGATTAAGGGAATCCTGCCAGTGAATTCAGCTGGACCTCAATGATGATAGAATCAAAATAATTCCCCAAGTGGAACATTTTTCCCCAGATAAATCATGACTTGGTATTAGGCTGAGGAACCTCAAAATCAGTCCCCTGTTGAACATGCTCTGCTCACTGTTTCCTTGCACACAGAAAGGGTGGCTGAGAAAATGGGATGAGCAAACAGAATGATAATACTTTTAGCTCCATGACTGCAACATTAAATGAGCCCAAGAATGAAGAAATTAATAAACTAGAATGCACTTTATGGAAAGCATCCAATAGGACTGGCCAGAAAAAAACCAACCAGATGGGTTTAGACAAAATTTAAACAATTGTCTTGCAAGGATGTTACCTGTATTTTAACACAGATACTAAAGTTATTTGTATCTTCTATTAAAATTGTTGACTACTAGTGTGTATTGAGCTGCATCTTTTCTAAGCCTGAAAATAACAGGTTACACTTTTAACATCTGTCCCAAACAGATTTATTTTCCTTCTAAGAAAGCTTAAGTAGTAAGTAGAAGAAGTCTGAAAAATATCTACTTTTCTCCAGAACACCTACAATCTGCCCAAACTCATCAGTCCAAAGAATCCATAATAAAAACCTAGGCCGCGGCTCACAATTTTGCACTTAATGGAATTGTTCCAGGAGAAGTTGACTAGAAACTTGAGTGTCGATCACAGTTGACTCTATTCCACATACAGAAAATTTCTCTCAACCTTTATGGTAGGAAAATTACCCCCTCTTCAGACATGTGAAAATTACTGAGTTATTCTCTTTAAAAAGCAGTAAATTGGTTCCTCATTCAAATTATTTAATACTATGGGGGTGGGGGAAAAGAACCTTTCTGATTTATTCTGGAATATCCCTTGTGATTTAGCCTATTAAAGTCTGAACAGATTTCATCTCCAAAAATGACACTGATTCTTGCTAAATAAAATGCTCTGACCTTCAAGACAGCTCCAGCCTGACAGTTCAGTCTCCATCTGTATTCCTTCCCAATGACAGCAGACTGGGAGGGTATTATTTCATTTACCTGCATGTCACTCACACTAAGCAAGTGGCTTCAACCCTGGTGGAAGAAGTTCCCTGTGGGAATCCATCATCCATTTTGATCAGGGACTTGCATTTTCTGCTGACTGTCCTAACAAAGCCCTGCTGAATGTCAGTAAGCTTTTGAGCTGTTCATAATCTCTATTTTGCATGAGAGGTGGACAAGAGGAGGACAGTTTTAATGGCACTTTGCAATCCTTTACCATCTCTGACTGGCAAGCACAGATAACTTTCCCTGAGTTTTAGAGCAGGCTATGTGCAGATGGGCAAAGGCAAATGACTTACTCAGAGACGGAGAAAAATGGGGACAGAGAGAAATTCCTGCTCCCCTCTCCCAGCACTGTTGTTGTGATTTATTTTTGGATTGCACAGCCTCACTCTGGTGGATTTTATTATTGATTACAATCTTCTGTGAAAAAGAGAGTTCTTGAAACAATTTTCTATTCCCAGATCTTGTATAGAATAGATGCTGAAACAATCTGTTAAAAATGGTCAAGCTGGAATTTACCCCCCTGGACTCTGCCAACTGTTTTCAGCACTGCAGAGAGATAGTATCATGCTCTGCCCTGGCATGAATTGCAGAATCTTATACACTGGAGGGTTTTTTTTGTCACTTTGAGATCCTTCAGGGTGAAAACTGCTTAAATAAACATATGTTGGTCACATAAAATCTCCAAAACTGCTTCCCTTTATCTGTGATAGTGAATGAGCAGTGGAGCCAGGAACATTGGGGATTCACTTTCTATTTAAAGCCACAATCAACAGGCAAATCCAAATGGTAAACTGGACTGGGCTGAACAGCAACTGAAATAAATATGCCTGGGGTGAAGTAGAGAAGGCTTTTTTCCCCCTTCATCCTCTTATTTCTCAGCTAGATAACAGCCCAAAACAAAAGACAAGACCTTTTACTATTCGAAAGACTTGATTTGCTATACTATTTGTAGTCTTAGAATATTTATCCCCCATGCTGGCACAGACACTAGAAAATGACTGCGGAGGAAGAGCTGATTTCCAGTTCTGAGTGTTCCTTGAGCTAATACAGTTTTTTTAGGAGAAAACCTGAGCAATACATTGATATTTTAAACCCCCTGAAGCAATAACATGGAAGTTGCAGTGATGGGATGGGCTGGTCCCTAGCCAAGAACTGACACTTTGATGGGTATTAGAAGGCACGATGGTGTAGTAACTGGGAATGAGAACAGTTTCATGGCTCTGCAAGCCAAAATGAAATGGAGGTGATACTGCTTCCCTGTATACTTGTGACACAGATGTGCTGAGAAAGCACATAGAAATCTTCCAAGTCCAAAGTGATCCCACTTGTTTGGGGTTGTGTATAGTCTCTTCCATACATCTGCCTTCTCCTTTTTATCATTCTCATTGTTTGGACAGGATAGTACCAGTACCATTTAGGGAGCTCTGCAGGTACATTAAAAGATTCGGACTCCATTTTAAAGTGTTTGTGCTTTACGTGATTCCTTACGCACAGGCATAGGAAAGAAACGGGATACAAAATTGAGTGAGCTGGCAGAGGCATGAGGCTTGGATTGTGGATTGTTTCAGTTGTACTATGATACGTGCACAGGCTTTGAAAAAGGCCTGGTATTTTCCCTTTGGGCCCAGAGCCCATGTTTTGGAGGAGTCCTGGGAAGGAACCTCCTGCTCTAGAGTGGGAAGCCAGTCTCTATGGAATAGAGATGATAAAAGGGAGATGGTCCCCTTTTTCAGCAGGTTCCCCACAAAACATCAACACAACAGACTGTACCTTATTAGTGGTTTCTGTAAAATGCCAAAGGATTCATATAATCAAGCTTTAGATAGTTACAAAGTGGATGCTTACATCAGAGCTGCTGCCTTGATTCCCTTTACAAGTGGACAGAAATATCATCTTTTTGGAGTAGGATTTGTCTGACTATTTTCAATATTTATCTTACAAGATGAACTGTATCTTAGTTTCTCAAGTGCAAGGGCATCTACCACCTCAGCAAAGGACAACTTCTGTTACTGGTAATTGTACAGCTCTGGCTCCCACTGTGGTCAACAGACAGGAGCAGTCACACCACCAAATTGGTAACCCACAACCACTGACCTGGATAAACCCCTGGGGTTTCCTTCAATCTGATGTCTCTGTTTAAGGACAAAACCATCTCTTCTTTTGTGCCAGCTACTCACTTCCCCTCTGAGCCTTGCTGGCCATGCACATTTGCTGGTGACTAAAGAACTACCAAATTCCTGCAGCCAGGAGTTTTTTTGCCAGTGGGGCTGTGTTTCCATGGCTCCATGCTAAGCACCCTGCAGCTCAGAATCAGAGGATTTAATTGTGTAAGGTACTGGTCTTATTTCTCTGGGTTAAATTCAATAGATTAATACCTAAGGAGGCCACACAGTGCAATGAGCTGAATTTACACTCGGTCTTTCAGTGTCTGCAGTTTGTGTGTGATGCCCAAAGCTCTTCTAGTGTGACACACTGGACAATAAAACTTTATAACAATGCCATAAGCCAAGCCAGAGACTGCAAGAGACTTTTATATGATCCTAGAGCTGTTTGCTGAGATACCTCTCTTTGTCACTAATTGTAGACATCTCTCTACAGTATGAATAGAAACAAGAAAGAAAGAAAGAAAGAAAGAATAAATTTAAATGTGGCCACTTTTTGTGTATTTGCAAAACAGCAATGCCTCACTGCCCTCCATGTTCCTGCAGAGAAGGCATCATGATTTGGCAATACTTTTTGGCTTAGCTAATATCCCTCATTTAGGCTGTTACAGAGTTAGACCTTGGCTACAGTACACAGAGCTGTAAGGCCAAGCCTCTTAGTGGGTATGTCCAGGACCTCTGAAGATCAAGCTCAGCACAGACCACATATTGAGGAGGAATTCCTTTCCCCTGAACTGAGGCAGCTTTAGCATATGGATTTCAGCTTTTCCAAACCACTAAGATTCAGCCCTATGCATCTCACCCTTCGTACCATTGCTGGTCATGGTGTCAAGCTTAGGACCTTCTGGAGTTCAAAGCACTGGAGCTTTAGCTGAGACCACACCCACGCATTTCCCTGAGGGTCAGGAGCAAAGAGATTTCCTAGCAGGAAGTATTAAAGCAAATGACACAGAACAGGCACTGTTCTGCATGGGTGACTCCTTCAATGCAGGCACAGATGAGAGCATTTGATCTGGAACTCCTCACCTGCTTCCTCCCTCCCTGATGCCCTTTGGGCTACACTGAAGCAGGCATGTCTTGGATTTCTTTCACATACTTTCTTAGTTTTTAGGCTAAGGGTAAAGGCTGAAGCCCTGCCAACCCGGCTTGCCAATCTGCAGCATTTGTGGCCAGTCCATAGATCTTCCTTCAGTTACTGCTTTTGTACACAAAACCTCATCTTGAAACAGGTATACAACTACTGCCCTTCATTGTCAAAACAAATGCACTTCAGTGGCTGTGTATTTCTTGGGCATTAGAGATACAACCTGGCTGTTCCAAAGAGAAATTAATTTTCTATAGCCTTCAAATGATATGAAAGAGGGGCTGGAACTCTGCCTGATGAGGACAATCAGCGAAAAGGTCTTGGGTAACAACCTCCAGCCCTGCTAATAGATGCTTTGGGCCAGTCTATTATACTGTGAAGCTCAGCCCTTCGTTATTGTTCTGGCAATAGGATAAAAAAAAAAAAATCAGTTTCTATTTCATTTCATTTCCAGGCATGCAGATAAAATAATATTTCTGGTTTAGCATAACCTCTATGAAGTCAAAGAAATAGTAAATGAAAAGCATATAGCAAGAAAAATCCCCAATCCCAAATGCAAAAGAAAACTAAACACACACACACACACACACACACACACACACACACACAAATCCCAACTCCACACAGTCTAAACTTCTGATTTAAAAAAGCAACCAGGGAGAAGGATGGGTAACTTGTCAGAGAAGTCCTTGCAAACACAGGCAGTGACAGGAAGTTGGCATCTTCTGGAATGCAACTGATTGCATCAAACCCACTGAAACTCCAGTGAACCCAAGTGACAAATATTCTTAGTGACAAAGCTCCAATTTAGGAGTCTCTCTTTTATCTTATTTTCTTGTCATTACTGTTTTATTGCAATTCCTGGCTAAGGTTCTGACTTGTGCTACCTCCTATTTGAGTCTGACAGACTTTCACGTGTCAAATCTCTATGAAAGCTCAGACTGAAAAATGTTACAAAAACTAACTTCCCTGGGTAGGTGATGCTGGGTCACATAGGGATCTTCATTATGTCTGTTAAACCCCTCCCAAACTCAAATGAAGACTTTTCACCGTATGAAAATTGTTTTTCCCTCCTAGTTGTTCCAGTGACCTGTATCCTGATGCTGTTCCCATTCTACTTTCTTGGTTAATTCCCACCCATTTTTCTTCCCCCCTCCTCTTCCTGTTACCCTGTTTCTCCTGCCTGTAGTTCCCCTGTCTCCAGCTATAACAGCTCATGCAGAAGCTTGCATGGCTCACATTGTGATTAATGGCTCCCAGTTCTGATGACTGATTGCCTACACCAGTTTTAATCACGCCAGCTTCATTTGCTATCGAATCATCTGGAAATGGCACTTGTGGCTCACTGTGTAACAACATGCAACAAGACAGGGAGCAGCATAAGAATTCTCCACTGGTTGGCTTACCTATGTCTGAAATCTTTATTTCTGACAGAAGACAGGAAAGCAGGGAATAGAAGAAAGAATGAGGAGTTAGCAGCTCAGTTCGATGCATTATTAGCAGATTGAAAACTTGACAGTAACTATATCACACAATGCAATAATAAATAAAGACTTAGCTGGAATGACACTGATGTATTTTATATTGGATATTACTTGTCAGTGAACTCACTTATGTACTGCCACATATCACAAAGGAAGTGTGATCTCACCTGCTTGGAGTTTTTCACTCACACAAGAGATAGGACCATCAGAATTTATCTATCATTCAGTGCAGCACTGAGCTAAAAAGATGTAGATGCAGATATCTTTCCAGGTTTTTTCACCCTCAGTCAAAGCAACACCATGTGGTTTACAAAGGTAACTTAAGAGTTGCACAGTTACAGGTGGCAGTTCATTGCTGTAACCTCTTGAATTCCAGCCCAGAGGAATGAAATTATGCTGAGCTGGACATTTTTCATAGATTTAAGTTACACACCCAGCTGCAGCTCTCTGCAACCCACAATGCAGCATTTGCTTTCCAGAACACTACACTCCAAAGCCACCCCTGCAAACAAACCTTGGAGACAAATAGTGAGGGTGTTAATCTCAAAGGAGATGCTGATTTGAAAAGACACAAGCAAACTCCATTTAGTCCAAAAGCAATGGCTTTCCTCCACAGCTTTTAACCAGCCGACATCTGAACCCACTTTACAGCACACCAGAGTGAAGAAATGTTCATTAGATCCAGTAACCTGAGTGTTTGCACAGATGAAGCAGCAATCGTTGCAGCAGATTTAACTCTGGAGTAAATTTAACTCTGTGGCTCTACACAACAGCCAGCAAGGCTACACTGTCAAGGCTTCCAATTTTCTCTTCCCCAGTGAGGAAATACTTTACAAAACCTCTGTTTGGTCTGGTATTTCCACTGACAATGAAACAGGGATTGGGTTTTCGAAATTGTACTTCTGGGAAAGATATATTAATCCTACTCTGTTGCAATGGGATTTGGGCTCACCTAGAATCTTCTGGAAATTTTACCTTTGGTCATTAAAATAACTTTCTGGCACGGGAAGGATATTACACTCTTAACGAGGACCAGGTCTGAAGGTTTATCCCAGCTTCCCACCTTACAAACATGAGAGATATTATATTCTCATGTATCATGGAACAGAATAGCAAAAATGCTTTCTTACTTGAAAGGTGCCCCAGCCCTCTGAGGTGCACATACCAAGGCAACTATTCTGTAAGTGCCAGCCTTCTGGTGGCTGTCTGGATTTTTTTTTCCCATACACCATGATCTACAAGGATGGTTCTGAGTGCCAAATAAGACTTTTGGCAAGGTCTAATGACTGTGGCATGTTTGTGCATGAGGGACTAAGGGGATCTTGCACAAATTTGGCTTGCAGAAATGCAGTATTATGTTTGTCCTCAGCAGCAGGGGATATTAAATCTGAGGAGGGAGGGTCTTACTTTTGGAGAAATTCTCACTTTCTCAGGACCTGAGTTCAGGCCTGTCAAGCACAGAAGACTCACCCAGGAATACTCCCTTAATTGTATCTGACTTTCCTGGAGTGAGGCTTGTCTGGCCACGCAAAGCCCAGAAACAGGCCCCATTGCTTTGAAGTGGATAGATGTATTTGCTGTGGAAATTTTAGATAGTAAAAATATCCACAGTGAGGTCAATTTGAAATTTGGTTCAGTCACAATTTATTCCATTTTCTCAGAAGTTGTGACAAATCATACTGTTCCCTCTGCTTCATTGTTTTGAATGGATGTTTCTGCCCCTTCCTCGTTATTTCTCCTGGTACATTTTTTTCCTTTGCTTTCTGGCATTAGAAGGAAATTCTCCATTTATTTACAGACTCTCCCCATCTCCATGTTCAGCCTGACACTGCTGCTCAGTTGGGAACTTAAGGGGGCTGCTACAGCTGTCCCCTCAAAAAACAACTAGAAAACCCCCAGTTTGTGACTGCCTTCAATGATCATCTTGTCTAAATTATGAGTGATTATCAGTCCTGATTCACCTCTACATATCATCATCATCAGTGCTGTGTCCTTCCAAGTTTAGGTTATTTCAGAGGCTGCTTGTTAATTTTCAGCATTCCCAATGGTTTCTGACTACAGGAAAAGGCAGACATCAGCACAGCCTGATTTAGCAGCACAGAAATGTGTCAATAGTTTTGGCGTGTGATTCAGTTCTGGAAGAACTTGCTAGGCCTGTGTTTCTCTGGTGTAAATCAAAGTCAGCAGAGTTGCAGAAGAGGCAGATCCAGACAGCTTTTTCTCTGTTTTGCTGTGTTGTTTGCTTTCTTTTTAAGAGTTTTGCTCATTTTTCTTTTGGGTACATAGGATTTCTGCAGAACTTAAGAGCATTACTCTAATGCCCACATTCAGCACAGAGTACCTCAGCTCCAGTATGTTGGTGACATTGCCAGAGGGAAAGATCCTTCGGATGTAGTTGAAATCTCCAACATAAAGACTTCCATCAGACCCACATGTTAGGGCAACAGGAGCCAGGAGTTTGTTTCCATCTGCCAGACCATTGCAGCTTGGACAAGAAATGCTCCGTCTGCGGCCGTTGCCCATAATGCTTCCAATTACAGGCGGCTGCTGGGAAATGAACTGGTTTTCCCCATTTCCTTTATGCAAGATACCTAGAGAGAGAGAGAACAATATTATGGAAATTAAAGAAACAGGGAGACTGAGACCAAAGGGAGCACAAACTGGCAATGCTGCATGCCAGCTGGGGAATCTGCTAAATAGTAAGAAGGTTTATCATCTTTCATAGTATTGTTCTGCGATAGGTCCAAAAGAGGAGCCTCTTTTTTGAATTAAGTATTTTTTTTAGACCCATTACATTTCCTGCAGAAGGAAAATATGTAGGGAGAACAAGACTGTCCTTATCTTTGAATGAAATACACTTTTCAGCATCTTATGAATTTTTACCTGCCCTGTCTGTTCCTCCTTGCCCTGTAATTTTCAGCCTACCAGATAAAAAAAAAGAAATTATGTAGCTCATGGAAAAGTAAGGGCCAGGAAGACCATAGGACATTCTCTAGAGAAATGTTTCACCTGCAAAGTTTTAGAGGAGCTCTGTCTATTTTCCTTTTAAGCGCTGTGCTCTCAGCAGTGATGTGGGCTGAATTAGATGTTTGCTCCCATACCACTGTTATCCAAAGGGACACAATGCTTCCACCTTTGAACATGTTCTGATCCTCTTGTAAGCCTCCCTACTGCAGTCCTCAGCAGTCCTCAAGAACTCTGGAACCTTCCATTCTCCCTTAGGACCCATGAAGCCTCTTGTTTTGCAAGTTCACTTGGCACATTGGAAGATGCCTCTGGATGGATTTATGCTTAGTGACAGCTCCAATCTGAATAGGCTTCCCTTTGTTATTTCAGGAATATTTTTGTAGTTAATACCCTTCTTTTACAACACTACAAAGTTGGGCTGACATTCAACTACTTCGTGATGGCCAGCTTATTTTACATTTTGCACACCAAATTGCTTCTAAATGTAGGTTACTAGAAATAATTTGTTAGTAAAATACACGAGAGAGCACATGTGTTGGTCAGGTTTCTTTCCTTTCCTTTTCTTGAATTCTTAATGATAAAGAACAACTGGGTCTCGAATGCTTTATTATTCCTTTTATGTGTCACAGACAACCTACCACTTTGTATGTTGAGGGCATGGTGTTTGTCCAGGGACCATCCTCCAAGTTTGGAAGCATCAATTTCATAACCCTGAAGCACAGCTGTCCTCTTCTCCCACAGGATTAAGTCTGGACAGGATTCATACTCATAACCTACTGAAACTGTGAACAAGAGAGAAACAAAAGACTTCTTAGATTAGTAACCCAGAAATGCAGTGCCAGCACAGAGTCACAACTGAGCAGGGGTAAAAGCATTTCTACAGAAAATTGCTGATTTAATTGAAAATGTCATCATCATAACCTACAATTCTAATTTTTTTCTCTTAAAAGACTATCCTGCACTTAAAAAGATCAATGCCACTGTAGATGTTTGGCAAATGTGCTAAAAATTTTAAGGACACTGTTTTAATGATATATTTTAAAACAATGGATATCAGAATTGAAACTTGATCTCTGTGAGTCCCTTCCAACTCAGGATATTCTATGATTTGAGAGTGTAAACCACCGCTGGACTCTCAGATAAGAGAATTTCACTCCTATCTATTTTCTTTGATCAAAGAGTACATGCCAGGAACTTGGTCTTGATCATAATCTTTCTTAGAAGGCAAAGACATGTGCAATTCATGCATGGGGCAGGGAGTCACTCAGAGGCAGCAGTCTCAGCCAGGTTGACTTGTGGTCATTGTTAATGTCCAAAGTTTGCTTGCCGTGATGTCTAATCAGAGCCTTTCAGGAGTAACTCTGCTGAACACTCTGGAGTTGCTTAAAATTATGTTAGCAGAAGGAAAATCATGTTTTTGACAGAACAATGATTCCTTTACAATTTTCTCAGAAGCAGGACCATTTTCATTGGTCTGCTTTTCTTCTAATCTTTATAGCTGAAGCAGAGCAGAACTGCAAGTTCCACACAAATGAAAAGCAATTACATAGATCTTTGTTTTTTTTTTACTAGATAGAAAAATGTCTGATCCTCCAAGTTTACCAGCCTCTTTGAAAAGTGCTGAGTGCTGAGAGAATTCAGGATTCGCTATCAAACATAGCCTTTTGCAGATTGTATCAGAAAAAGACGCAAGTTTGGATATGAAAGGTCAATATTTTCCACTATTCTGGAGGTGGGAATTATTGAAGGCATGAATGCTGATGTCTTCAGACCCCCTTGGGTACTCTGGAGCTGCAGAGCTGTTTTACAGAATACTCCAGGGCCAACTGGTGATCTAGCATCTTATAGAGCATGCACACAGAGTCCTTTGGGACTACCAGGACACATTTCTCAGTGTGGTTTCCAAACTGGGTAAGGCTCAGCAAGGTGTATCATACAGGCTGCTCAAGGCAGATGAACCTGAGTGAGATGAGGAAGGCACCTATTCTTATTCCTGGAAAACCAGGCATCCTGCAACTCCTCTAAAAAGACTTATCTTCAGTTGAGCTATGAGGCATCAGTGAACCATCCTTCTGCCAAAAGGAGCTGTATTTGCTAATTTGGGATCTCTCCCATTTGCTGATATAATTTCCTGGCAACCTGAAAGGTCTAGTCTAGACTCAGTTGAAGACCTGTAACAATGTCCACTGGGTGTTGACAGTTGGGAAGCAATCACTGCATTACCTCTGCTCACTAAACACCCAGTATGGGATGGCACTCTTGAATGGGTAATGAAGGGGAAACTAAGATTAGACCAGTCCTGAAGGTCAGGTACAAGGAGCAGTGGAAATGAGGGCTCTGTTCTAGGGATTCCTTTCAAAGCAGTGTTGACAGTTTTTGGCTATAGGTGAGAGACAGTGAAATGCTTCTAGTCCCAGTTAATTCCTTCTGTATGAATACAATGGGAGCAGCTCGGGATGTACGTGCTGGGCCATGAGCCAGAGAACAGATTAGTATTTGTACTCTGTCCTTGAAAGTGTTGAAGGCCAGGTTGGATGGGGCTCTGGGAAACCCAATCTAATGGGTGGCATCACTGCCCATGACTGGGGCAATGGAACAAAATGGTCTTTAAGATCCCTTTCAACCTAAACTATTCTGTGATTTGTCTGCTGGGGAATGAGTGCTGCAGCAAATCTGCAAGGACCATTTCCTGTGTCTGCAGTCAGACCATACTGATCTAGGACAAGGTCTATCACTGCCACTTGGCTGTTTCTAAAAGAAGGCACAAACCCTGGAGTCACTTACCGAAAGCTTCTGAGAGCCCATACACCTTCTGGCTGTAGACATCTGTCTTGTCCCAGATGAAATAGTAGGACAGGTCTGGAGCTGCTGCAAACCACTTTCTGAAGAGGCGTCCCTCGACGGCCACCATGAGATGGACTTTCATGAGGTTGAAGGGGATGGTGGGGTGGGTCATGCTGATCCGCAGCACTGATTTGTAGCCAGCTGTGCGACTGCTCAGGTAACTCACTTTTATTTTACTGCCAGAAACGTTAATCTCCTCTTGTAGAGCCTGTGGAAAAGCAATCCACGAGGTGTTAAATCAGCAGAGAGCAGACAGGAAAAGGCAGTGAAGCTGTAATTTATCAAACACACCTGTATAAAAGCTCTGGCAGGCATGTCTAAAAAGGCACCTAGTAGGCATCAAGTATGAAATCATATATGTAACCTATTTCTGGAAGCTAAGGAATGCCTCCTACCTTCTCCATCTCTGTTACATGGGACGACACAAGAACAAAGTGTCACATTAAGTCTGTTTACAAAGGGACTCATTCTTAAAAGGAGTACCAGGACCCATGGAGAAAAGAGCCTGGGATCTCAGATAATTACTGCCCATTAGTTTAGTTTCCATTTTCTAGGTTTTAGAGGCCTCTAATTTTTGTCTCCTGGCTTCCTTTTACCAGTAAAATATCATGCCCTACTTGGCCTTAAGGATGTTTCCTGGTCCTGAGCATAACATGCAATTTTCTCTAAGACATGAGTGAATCCTGATTCCACTCTCCCTCCTTTGACTTACCCATCTCTCCTTTGAAACTGCTCCTCTCCTACCTCCCCTCTGACCCTCTCTACCTGATCTACTATCTACCTCTAGCCTTTTTTTAAATCTGTATTCTTGTCCTTATTTTCTGACCTCACATTTGCTCCTACTTATTCTGGTACTTGCTTAAAATTCCTTTCCTTCTTACTTAAGTGATAAAATTGTTGGCCCGACCTACCACCTATGATTCCTTTCCCTTCCCTTGCATTCTTCCTTCTCTTTCTTTTCCAAACTCCTCTGTATTCTAAGTGAGTTGCTTAATTTTCTCCTCCAGCCATAAGTATTTCTGACTGACTGGGACAGTTATCTAACAGGTACCCATGACAGTACAAAACTTCAGGAAAGACTGAAGAAACATCAGGCAAAGATTTTTCTGCTTTGAGAACAGAGAATTCTCAATAAAGATGGGATTTTCAGCTAATTTACCTGCTAAAATATCACCAGAGCTTATAATTTTGTTTTTATTTTATTTTTTTTTTTTTTAATGGAGAAATGGTTGGAAAGTTTATGGAAAGTGATACAAGTATATCCCTGTCACTGTGCTGGTCTTTCCATGCAAAATGCCAATAAAAAAATCTTAGGAGAAAAAAAAAAAAAAGTCACGTTCAAGAAAACTTCACTCTTGATTAAGCACCCGACTTGGACATTTTTGGCGCAAGTCAGCAACCTCTGGAGAAGACTGGATTGGAAGGTAGAAGCTTATCAGTGAGCTGGGAAGCCTGGTCTGCTAATGGGATGTGTTAAAAGGTCACAGCTGGCACAGTTCTCTCCTGTGCCACTTCTGAAGTTCTTCAGTGAGCTGGACCCTAAATGAGCTTGGAAAATACTTCCCTAGCAATAATAATCTTCCTGAATATTAAAGGCAAGGAAGCTTGAAGGCAGGTGGGTCAAGAGATACACCCATCAGGAAAGGATCACACCTATCACAGTGAGATTCTTGGGGTGTCCTGTGCAGGGCCAGAAGCTGGACTCAAGGGTCCTTATGGCTCCCTTCCCACTCAGGAGATTCTGGGATTCCATGATCCTTGTGCCTTCAAAGTTACGTCATTCCTACACCCAGGTCCTTCTGTGTGGGAGCAGCAAACTTCCCTGGTATAGTGAGTTTCTCAACTCTTACAGGTTTTCTGGTTAGTGTTATCAAAATTGACAAATCTTATAATCTGCCCTCCAAAAACACCTCTTCTGAGATGTTATCCGAGGCCCAACACTTTTTCAAGTGATAACTAAAAGACTGAGTATTGCAGCACTTGAAAATGGACACATCCAGCAGTTAAAGCCCTATTCCATTGTGTTCATAAATATTTACCTTCTCTAATGCAGTCTTTTTAATTTACATATCTCAATGCTTAGGAGGCTGAAATATGACAGAACTGGGAAAACCCAGGATTTGAAAAATACATTTTATGAGATCAGCAACAAGCTGGATGGGGACCAGGCTCAACCAGAGACCAGCTGAGCCAAACTGAAGTAAAGGTAGTCCCTTGGATCAATTATGTAACCTCATTAGGATAAAAACAGACAAAATAATTATTGTGGAGATACTATTTGGAAAGTCTGTTTCAGATCCTTGTCAAAAGTAATTATTTCTCTCTGTCCTGATCTATTTCTGCTGTCTACCACTCCAAAGAAAAGGTTAACTCAATGCTGCCAAGGCACTGAGCAGCACAAGGGGCTGTGTTTAAAGGTGTCTGCTTGAAGAGAGGGTTCAAATAGTAATTCAGGTGATTCAAAGTATATTTATAGTTTGTAAATGGTGACAAACTAGCAACAAAACACAGCACTGGTAGGGGGGTATATAATTCAGTAGGATATCAGTGAGAGAAAAGGGGAAAAACAAGCTTTGAAATAATCTGAATGTGCTACAAGTAACAAGCTAAATTGTGCCTTTATTTCTATTTGATAATTGCTGCTTGGTCCAGCCACATTCATATGCTGTGACTGCAGGCCTTGAGAAAGACTCTTAGAGTTTATCCCACTAACCAGTATAATCTGCTCTTTTAAAGAGGTCCTGCCATGAGGCTGGGCAGGCTGAAGAGCTGCTTCTTCAGGCTTACTGGGGATTTACACAGGGTAGCAATTTTCACTGTCATGTTCTCTTGGCTCTGTGGTGTTGATCTGTTCTTGTCTTAGTAGCAATTTTTCTACTCTTTGCATGAGACAAGGTAGAAAATCTTTGTTTCTGTGTGCTGGAGTTACACATGTCTCTTACAGCTACTCTTCAGTCTACCAGCAGACAGGCAAGGAACAGTCAGTGTATTTTTTTTATTTTTTTTTTGTAAGATGCTCAGAGAGAATTTTAAAAAGGGAAAACTATTTAGAGTCTGATTCAGGGGCCTTAACATAGACATGCAGTGCTTTTGAAATGTTCTATGGTATCCAAAAGTTCTGCAAGGGTATGACAACTCTGACATGGACCTTTCCGACATCTCTGCCTTTCTGAAGCTACAGCTGGACACCTGAAGGGACACTTCAGGGCATCTTGAATGGCCTCAAATCTGTCTACAGGCACCTGAATCAAATATTAAAAAGGCACTACTATGTTTTTGAATGCATCCAGGTAGAGAGCACTGCATTTATTTCTGCATTATTTTGTTGGAGCTCATGAGGTTCTTGTCTACCCACTTGTCAAAATCTCTTTACCAGCCCTGATATCTGCTTGTCATCTCCTCCCAGCTATGTACTCACACCTTTTATATTTAACATTTATTTCCCTGCTGAGAACTGTGTATTATAAAATGCAGCTGCAGGAATGGACAGCTAAGTTATTTCTTATTGTAGGTACATCCAGTATAGAAATGAAAAGTAGTGCATTTCTGAAATGCAGTACAGTCAGGACTCTGCTACAAATCAGATTCTCTTGTAAACTCCTGTACCACAAACTCTGCTAACCTTCACCTGTCAATATTTGAGGTGGAATATTGATTTACAGGTTTTTGCTCAGACATATGGCACACAGAAAAGCACTGTGTTCATCATGTACAGGATTCATCTTCTTTCAACTTAGGAACCTAAGTTAGGTGTCTCCTCTGAACTGCTCTTTTAGGTCTTCCCTACAACTAACACTATATACAGAAAGACTCTTTAGAAGGCTGGTGTTGCCTTGTAAACTTAAAAGTGGGATTCAATTCCAGTTTAACCATGTAAATCCAGATGTGAACTTATAAATATGCTCATGTGAGGTAGGCATGTAAACATCAATTTTAGTCAGTGGAATCTAACTGATACCATTGGTGAGAACCAGAAAGCTTCAGGGTGGTCAGCCTAAATGATGTGTAGGCTCCACTGATGTACTGATTAGATTTCTGTCTGCTTAAATGGGAGTTTGGATATTTGGCACCTACCCAGACAACTGCATAAGAACTCCTTATAATATCAAAATTAATCTTTCTTATGTATTAGACTCCATAACTACAGGTGTCTAGTGGGATTTGAGATGTCCAAGTGATCTGCTGTTCACAAGGATTCAGAAGATATAACACAGGACACTGACAGTGGGATCATTGTGGATCGGCAGCTGGAAGCCAAGCAGGATATCATCAGGACATTTCAAATGGAACTAAATATCTTCAGTGAGGGTGGTAAAACACTGACACAGGTTGCCCAGAGAAATGGTAGCTGCCCCATCCCTGGAAACATTCAAAGCCAGGTTGGATGGGGCTCTGAGTAGCCTGGTCTACTGGAAGGTGTTTGTGGTACCAAGTAATGACTGAGGTTATGATCATAGTTGCGCTGTATCAGACATTTGCTTTTTCCCAGGCAGAACTGACCATTACTTTTCATGGTGTTTGTTTATTTAATAAAAAGATGTGGAAAACAAGATTCTGAACCAAGAATTTATAACATGGAGGACTTTACAAGATACAGGACTTAATTAGTAATTATGCTGGGACAAACATGGTGATGGTAATTGGAAATTAGTGTGAGAAAGGATCATAAGACTTGGTCCAGAGGGAAAGGTAAAGACACCCCTAGCTTTATTTGTTGCTGGGTTTAGCACCTGGTTTATTAAAATTAGAAGGTATAAAGTTACTTCTTTCCTCATTAATGGTACTGCAACCCCAATGGAGTCACGACGGAAGCACACAATTTGTCTCTACACTTGTTATTATTTCCACCTTGGCAGATTATTGTCACTAAAAGCAGTACTCAGGACATGCTGAACACTGGCATATAAAATCCAGAGAACAACATGTCCAAGATAGCAAAGGTTGAATACTGCTACATTCATATGTTTCAACAGAATTAGTGTTTTTAAGGAAAATTGATAATTTGGTTCTTTGGACTATTCAGGTTAAAACACAACTTTCCATTTGACAAAATAGATTGAAGCCACAGCGGATTGTTAAGGTTCTTTATCTGACTCATGTTTCCTCAAAAAAAAAAAAAAAGGAAAATGGGGATGAGAAATTAAAGGTAACCCTCTCACCCTGCTCATTTATTCCAAATGTCATGAAATGTAATAAAACTGACGAGCTCTGCAGGCAGGCCCCTTCTCAGCCATCTGCTGGCTGACTGCATGTCTCAGCAGCCATGTAGAATGGAGGGGATGTGACTTCCAACCATGAGGAAGTTCACTCCAACACTCCACCAGCAAGGTTCATAGTGCCTAGTGGGTGGAATTTGCTCCTGAACAGAAGACAGGCATCAGAGCAGAGGAAGGCCATCAGCCTGGTGTACTGGCTATGTTGAATGCCAAATGGCTGACCAAGGGCTTGTTGTCAGTCACACAAGGGTCTCAGCTCAAGTGCTGTCAGTCACAAGTGCTTTGACTCAATCTCTCAGGGATAAGAGAAAAGAAATCTGGTAAAGCGGGTGCTTGGGAGTGAGTGCTCCTGTCAAATGTCTGAAAAATGGGGTAACAAATGAGGAATGCTTATTGTTAGGAAGGTGGGAGAATAGTTGCATTTGCGTTGCTCAAAGCTGTCAAAAGAAGCACAAAAACAAGATGGGGATGAGGAGGCACTGGCAGAGGTTGCCCAGAGAAATTGTGGATGCCTCTATCCCAATTCAGTGCCAGCGTGGATGGGGCTCTGATCAACCCAGTCTAATGGAGGGTGTCCCTGCCTATGGCAAGGGGGTTGGAAACATATAATCTTTAAGGTCCCTCCCAACCCAAACCATGTTACCATGTTATGAGTTATTATCCCTCAACTCAGACTGTTCATACCTGGATTTCAGGAACAATAGGACCTTTCTCTGAGCAGGAAGTTGCAAAAGCAGTGAGCGGAGATGGAGAGACCACAGGGTTGGGCCTGGCGAAGTTACTGAGGTCACAGCTTGGGATCTCATTCTCTTCGTGCCTCATGACTATGGTTTCCATCACAAAGAAGCGATCCCACGGCAGCCACAGCGTGTGCTCCTGGGTGATGAAGGGAGCCCGCTCAAAGTGCAGGATAATGGAGATTCCACCAATGGTAACAAGATCAAAGCTGTTTTAAGAGATGGAATACAGAATTAGTGCAAGCACTACCCCATCTGTTTGCATCAACTCCCTAGCAAGGACTCCAGAAAAATAACTGCAAGAAATATCATCAATCTTATTTTATGAACTTAAAATCTGCAGCCCAAATAGGCTTTACCTGAGTAACAGCAAGTTTCAGAGGCAGGAGTCCAAGCTCAGCTTCTTTGCACATTGTCCTCATGTATATTAGAATCATACCCATCTCTTTTTGGAAACATGTTTTTCTTTGTTGGTGCTTTTTTTACCACCAGCATCTTTTGGCCATACAAACACATTTTATTTTTTTAAAAAAGGAGCTATTATCCAAACAAATGCACAGATTGGATCAGTTCAGATGATGAAATAAACTATTCGGAAAATGGTTTCTCTGACACATGCCCATTTAAATTGTCTTGACTCATATATAATATAATTGTCTAACTAATGCGTAATGCAACCAATGGAACACAGAGAGCCCAGTCATGGACTGAGCCTAGTCTACTAGAAATACAGTGCAGGGTGTCTATGTGTCACAGTACTCAGCACATCATCTTTTTTGACTCTTTAGCATTTTGAGCAGATGAATCACTGCCTGTGGTCTCTGACTTCACCCTAAGCTACCTCTAGCCAAGTGGCTTTTCTGCCTGTTTTAGTGTTGGATAACAGACAGCCTGCCAGAGCTGTGTGAGAAAATGTTACCTTGATAAGGAAAATTCATCCTCTGGATGTAAAGATGTTGGGATAATGTTCTGGTGGTTTTCTTAGTTTTGTACTTTAACTTCGATGGAGATTTTATCAACTACCACTGGGATTTATCTACTATGCATAGACCCAAAGAAGAGGTGTTAAGTAAGAAAGGAAAGGATTTCAATAGAAACTGAAGACCTGTTGTTTTTGCTCCTTTGTGTTTTTCTCACTGTCTCTTCGGTTGCAATGCCAAACATGTGCTTCAGGCAAAGAAAGTTTTCTCATCCCTGCTTCTCACTTTCATGCTTGGTTACTGCTGTATGACACTCTCACTGAGAGTTTATGCATGTGATCAGGCTTACTGGTTTCAGTAAAGCTGCTCATGTGCTTAAAGAGCTATGAGCTTAAATGCTTCTCTGCATGAGAACTGGGATCTAAAACACTCTGATTGCCCAAAGCCAGACTTGATGCACCTTGTAAATATGTGGTAAGAAAGAAGGTGAAAAAAGTATCTAAAATTATTTTTTAAAATTAATTGTGAGACTTTCAAATTGGGTGCAAAAATCCCAGAGGGGCAACAATGGGCATGAACTATTTCTAAAAAACATCTTTGTCAAGCAATTTTTTGGGGGAACCTTTTTTATTTCATGGCTGATGGACTGAGGTACAATTTAGGAAACAGAATTATGACAAGAAGGTTATTTATTAAAGAATGTTGAATTGAGTCCATGAGAGGAAGTGGAAAAGCACTTCAAAAAGCCAAAGCCATGTTTATTCTACCACTTGAGTTGGGGCATCATGTTCCCAGACCTATGGAGCTTGGCTTGCAGCAGCCTGAGGAGTAACTTGCTGGTCCCTGCCAGCAAAGCTGCACAACGTTTGTACCCTGATGTGAATGTTTTTAACAGTCAATTAGCATTTGGCAAGTCCTTCAGCTGGGAGGGAGATGCTTGCTCTGCATGGATCCATGCACTGAATGGGCCAACAGGAGGGAAGAAATAAACATTACAAATGATGCTCAACAAGTTTTTAGGCAAGTTGGAAGAGTTTTTATTTGCAAACACCTCTGTTTCATCCCTTTGGGCTTCACTGAGCCTGTATCATGGATGAGGATCTGCTGGGGGGAAACATCCTGGCCTCTCCTGCATCCCCAAAACAGGATACAGAAGGGAAAGCACCACCTCCGTGTCAGGCTCCAGCAGCTGTGAAAACAGAACCATGCAGTATTTTTCAGCAGGCAGTGTTGCTCACAAGCTGGTTTTCCCAGAGTCCCAGGGTGCAGCTTTCAAGTTACCTTGATGAACTGAACACAAAGTAAACCCAAAACCAAACAGAAAAAAAAACCCAGAAAACACCTCCCAGTTTCCCTCAGTGAAATTAAATTTAACAGAAGGAAAACTGTCCTGGGATTGAAGGAACGAGATAATTTTATTTCTGTTTTTGCTGCTCATCTCTGATGTAGTTTTTATCACTCTGTAAAAACCATACTTGTACAGTTGTTTTGTTTTTTTTTTTAAAGACTCAGGAGAGATGAGCTGAAGGATGAAATTATCTATTTATCCAAAGCAGGCTCAAAAAATAAAAACTCCACAGGAAAGTGTAACCCTTTCTCATCTCTTTTCTCTGGAAGTTCATGTTTCTGGTATTTCTGAGAAAGCTATGCCAAAGCTGCTGAATGCAATGTGGAAAAAGTCTGGAGACTTTCTTGCTGTTTTATCAACACCGTTCCTACAATGCAGGGATACTGAGGACTTGCAGCCTCTCTAAACTACCACTTTAATCAAATCTAAAGCTTTATTTAAAAATGTGGTTTATAATCCAGTACTGATACTTTGAACTGTCAGTTAACTTTGCTTTACAGAGAAATGCATACAAAAGAGTAGTTTGAGAGTTGTCACTTTATACTCATGCCTTGTTATATAAACAAAGTCTCTGTTGCAGTAATTAGGCTAAAAATACATGCAAGCCTTGAAGTTATAAAAGTTTTGCTCAGTCTAAGTAATGTGACTTAAACAGGACCAGGGTTTCACTATTTCAGTCTCTATCTGAGCAATGTAATAGGAGAGACCTAAAATGAGCCCTCTTGCAGAGATGAAAAATTTAGTTCACTTTAATTCTAAAACTGAAATTTTACTTACTCATTTGGAAACTTTATCATGCCAAAAAGAAACCCCAAAACCCCCAAACCTGGAGCAACAAAATCAGCTTAGGAACCAATCTAGCTAAACTGATGCAATTGTATCTTTAAATTTCCTTACTTTAAAACCCCAGTTATTTCCCTGCTATCAGTAAACTGATTTACTAAATCA
Organism: Pseudopodoces humilis; assembly: GCF_049639895.1. Lineage (NCBI taxonomy): Eukaryota > Metazoa > Chordata > Aves > Passeriformes > Paridae > Pseudopodoces > Pseudopodoces humilis. The sequence goes on along the minus strand of NC_142201.1, from coordinate 84,456,794 downwards.
ATTTAAGCCAACTCAGTGCACATTTTCAAGAATAGATATTCCTATGGTGAAGATGCCAAAAAATAACCCTGCTGAGTTTTATGCAGTTATCTCATGACCCCTGGAACAAGGTAACTACTTGCATGTGTGCTCCCATTTATTCTCCAAATCAGAATGACACTCAAGATGGGAGAGATGGCCCAGTATGACTGTGCCCTGCTCTGGACTGGGAATGCATGCAGCCTGGTACTGTAGGTCAGAAGAATCTGCTTCTTGTCTAAGAGCATCAATTTCTTAAAACAAAATTGACTCAATCACATGAAAACTTTGCTGTACAAAAGCTGATGAGATGTCATGCTCTATTAAGAAAAAATTACTCAAACCCATAGAAAAAGTTAGTAGAAACTGGAATAGTATGAATTCTTTACATGATTTTGAAAATGCTTTACAAATATTATTAAATAAATACTGTAACAATCAGTAAGGAAGGCAACACCCTTTCACAGGCTAGTTCACTGGCCTGGGGAGGTCAAGAGATGCATCTAATGGTACCCACCAAATTTGCAGTGAGGCTGGGATTAGAAATTAGGGATGTGTGACAACGTTTTCTGTCCTGACAAATTTTAGCTTGAATGGTCACAAACAGTTCAAGATAATTTACAGACCACTGAGGAAGTCACTGGACTTAAGGACAGATTTCATGGGACTTTGAGCAACCTGGTCTAGTGGAAGTTGTCCCTGCTCATGGCAGGGGAGTTGTAACTAGATGATCTTTAATGTGGCTTCCAACCCAAACCATTCCATGGTTCTATGGATTTTGGTGTTCTTTAAGTTGTCCATTTATGGACAAGTGGTTTTTGTCTATAGAGTGCCTACAGAGTACACAGATGCACTGATGTGCCTGTTCATTTGAGAAAGTACCTGCATATATCCCTTAGCTAAGTTGGACGGTACACTCATTATTCTGGAGGCTCAGCACTGCAATTGAACAATTTCTTTGATGTTTGTGCACCAGGTTTCTGTAGAAGCAGATTGACTTGAGAGGAAGGTGAAGAAAGTGAAATCAGAAGAGCTGACACCACAGAGTCTGAGGTTACACTGACCCCCACCAGCTGCCTACAGAAATCACAGCTTTAGGATGAATCCCACTTGGTCACAGATTCCTTGCTCTGAGACAGCTGATCTCTGTCATTTTTATCACTTAGAGCTGAGTGTCTGCTGGGGGCTGAGTCAGCAAACTGCACCCCTGAGCTCCTTGAAACTAATTTAGCTTCTGGAGGCTGGCAGCCACTCCAAGGAGTCCACCAAAGCCTGGTGGAGCATACTGATGCTCTGGCTGCATTGCTTTCTGCCCTGTGTCCCCGCTCAGCTGGACCTTGGGAAGGACATAGCATGGAAGGAGCATCCCCAGCTTGAACTGCCAGTAGAAGTAGATTTATATCAGGAGGGTTTACCTTTCACCACTCAAGAATCAGGAATAAATACTTGCTTGAATATTACAAAGGTCTGGAGCCTGGAAAGCAGCAATCACCTCCATGCTCTGTCCCTTTAGCTTACATGTTTTCTGGCTAGAGGTCCAGTTTACTATAAGGCCCCTCTGTGCTAGGTACAGCACAACTGCAAAGCAAAGAGATGGTTTCTTTCCTCAGATTACTTGTAATCTAAATGAATGATTACACACATGTTGGGTGTTGTACACATACAAGGAAAGAGACAGAACATAAGGTTATGACAGGCATTGTTGTCCAGGAATCTTTTAGTCATATTTATCTGTTCTACTGGACACAGATTTTGTGCTGGTCCATACACAGCAAGCTGATCATGATAGTGTGGTTTGGATCCCACTTCCCCACAAAGTACGTTCAGTAAGGTTGTCAGAGATACCCTTAAGCAGAAATGTTCAAATTTTCTCCTTTTTGCAGTAATGTGCAAGCTACTGGCAATAAGAAGACACCAGCTCCAGGGGTGTCCTTTTCCTGGAATGCCTCTTTATCATCTGCATTTTAATGTCATAACATTGAAGAGTTGGAGCATCACTTGGAAAACCTTCCAGTCTCCATCAGTGTTACAGTAGGTGTAAGCATCCCTGAGTGTGAATAGGACAGCATCAAGCACATGTTGCCAGCACATGTTCCTCTTCTTCATTACAATTCTATCTATTTCTCCAGCCAACTCAAATGAAAGTTGTGGATTGGAGAGGTGCTAAAATCCATAAATCCTCTCCCAAGTGCTAGTGGTTAGTAGTTAATACATAGAGCATATGCAGCTGGAACCCCTTCTGTTATGTTTTTGTCCTTAAAAGAAAGGAAGCAAATTAACACTGACAAACAAAAATAAGATGAAAGACATTCCCAATTTGCACTGCTTTTGTTTTGGTTGAGCATGATTGCTCAGGTTTTGCTTCTAACACAACCGTAATCTTAATGGATTCCTCCTAAACATTTCAATATGAATTAGCAAGAATAGACCTGCTGGGAGCAGAAGATATCTTTTTTTTTATATGCATGGGCACCACATTGCCAAATTGCTGGCTAAGATTCTAGGTGATATCACAAAGTTACTAATAATAAAGAAGAATAGGATAGGATAGAATTAGAATAGAATAGAATATAATAGAATAGAATAGGCTATTCATTTGTATTCATTTGTTAGGGAAGTACAAGGATCATCAAGTTCAGCTGCCTTACCAGTTCAGGGCTTATCAAATCAAATCATGTTATTAAGCGCTTTGTCCAAATGCCTCTTAAACACTGACGACAGGCTTGGGGCATGAAACATCTTTAGGAGTGCTGATGCTACATTTGGTGCAGGTAGCTTGGTGTTCAACTGCAGTGTGAGCTGCAGGTTGAGCTCCCTGGGGGGTGGGAGGCCAAGCCAAAGCCTGAGGCAAGAGGCAGGGAACTGCCGAGTGCCCACGTGGAGACACAACAGGAGCTACAGGACGACTCCAGACTTTCCTATGCTTAAGACTGCGAGGGGATAAAAGCCCAGGATTTCCTTTGTCTGGGGTCCCTCCTTGCAGGCACCAGCTTGGGCTGTTATTTTGTTATTTAGTTATTGCACCAAGATTAAATTGTTTAAGGGATCTGGATATCTGAGACACTGCTATGAGAACCCTGGGGTCAAACAGGTAGGGAGCCCTGGTGTGACTGTGAGTGTGGGATGTGGCTACAAAGGGGCCTCAGTCCTAGCTCAAATGGTGTGAGTGTGACTGACAGAGTGGCTTCTGGATGCTTGGACAGGGAAGTTTCCTTAACTGGAAGCCTGTTCCAGTGTTTGAGCAACCTTTCAGTTAAGAAATGTTTCTTCGTAGCCAGTCTAAACCTCCCCTAGTGCAGTTTTGAACCATTCCCATGAGTCCTACCAATGGATACCAAGCAGATGAGCTCAGCACTTCTCTCTCCACATCCCCTCCTCTGGAAGCTGTAGGAAGCAATGAGGTCACCCTTCAAGTTTCCTTTTCTCTGAACTGGAGAAGCTCAGAGTCTTCAGATGATGCTCACAGGATATTCCTTCCAGTCCTGTTACCACTTTCTTGCCCTCCTCTGGACACACTAAGGGACCTGAACACTTTTCTTAAATTGTGGGGCCCAGGACTCTACACAGTATTCTGGGTCAGGCTACACCAACACTGGATACAGCAGGACAACCACCTTTTTGACTGTCTGGTCATGCTGTATTTGATACACCACAGGATGGGGTTTGCCCACTTGGCTGCCATGTCACACTGCTCTAACAGCTTCTGTTCAGCTGCTGCTGGCCAGCACCCCCAGATCCCTGTCTGCAGGGCTGCTCTCCAGCCACTCCTCTCCCAGTTTCTACTTGTGCCTGGTGTTACTCTGTTCCAAGTGCAGAAAATCCAGCATTTTGACATTTTAAAAATCATCCCATTCATCACAGACCAATGCTCCAACCTATCTAGATCCCTCTGGAAGGTCTCTTGTCCCTCAGAGCATCAAGAGCACCTCCCAGTTTGGTACCATCAGCATCTTGCTAATGATGCATTCAACTCCTGCATCTAGGCTGTTGATAAATACATTGAACAAGACTGGCCCTGGAATTGAACAGCAAGGAACAGCACTGGGGACCAGTCACCAGCCAGATGTAGCCCCAAAACAACCAATAATAATGCACCAACAAATTCAAAAGGCATCAATAATAAATGTGCTTTTGGAAGGAGTGTCTCTTTAGTGGTCATGGCAATAATGCTGACTGAACACTGTAAATCCCATGCAGACATCCTACCTGCCATCTTGTCTGCTGACTGTGTATCCAAACAGGGGATTGTTGACAAAGCTGATGTTCACTCCAACTAGAGGTGTCCCATCTGCTGTCATCACCTGGCCTCGAATCACACATGCATGTCTGCAGGAAGTAGAAAAACGATAAGAAATAATAAGTCTTTTTGACAAATGCAGTTTTTTCCTCTGTTGATATGGCTAGCAATTCCTATGGGTTAGAAAGCCAAGGCCTTTATGACCTGTAAAGCTGGAGGCCATTCAGTATGTTTTGATGGTGGGATGCTACCCTTGAAGGCTTTCTCAGGCATTATGTAAAAACTTTTGATACTCAAAATGAAGTTTAAAATTACCTACTATACAAAAGAAACTGCTGCAGCATATACTTAATGAAGTATAAACTTCTGTACAACTCACAACATCACACTGGAATTTCAGAATCATAGAATCCCCTGAGATGGAAGGGACTCATGAGGATCACTCAGCCCAGCTTCTGGCACCACATAGAACAGCCCTCAAATTGTACCACATTCCTAAAAGTGTTGTCCAAACACTTCTGCAACTCTGGCAGGCTTGGTGTGATGACACTCCCTCAGGAGCCTGTTCCAGTGCCCAACTACCCCTCAGAGTGAAGAACCTTTTCCTAACAGCCAGCAATGTCTTAACAGTATCACTGTAATTAAAAGCAAGGTGCACTTTAAAATAAAAGAGAACAGAAAATTACCATGCAGTACATGGACATATTTAAGGCACAAAAGCCGCTGAAGATCCTGACCAAGGCTTGGCAGTTCATTTCTTTCCCATTTGGGAAAACCATGACAGATAATTTGCCAGGTTCAGAAAGCCTCCTTACAATCTGCCTGGGGAGCTGAGCACACTAATAGGACAGGTTTTTTCTTCCCAAGTTTGGTAGATTGCACCATTTTATAGGCTACATCTATTCCAACTACTCTGTGATCTGTAATATGCTCTTTTATCTAAGGATTTCAAGAATCTTTACAGGATCTTTACAAACACTGATTAATACAGCCAGATTGGTATTTTACAGAGAGGAAATAAAACATGGAATGATTTTCAGTTGTCCAAGGTCAGTCAGAAAACCTGCAGTAAAGCCAAAGACAAATTTTCTCGGTTCTCATTCCAAAGTCTGTTTCCAGACTTCTAAGTCATTACTACATTGCTACCTTAGGAGCTTCCCATAAAGACAAAACATCACATGTCTTTGAGAGTGTCTGAACCCAATTTTTGGCTGAAGGTAACTATTTTTCTGAGCAGCAACAGCAAATTGTAGTGTCAGTGTGCTAACGTGACCCAATGAATAATTTTCCTAACTGCTGTCCTGATGGAGAGCAGAGATTGAAAGCCAATATTTCTCCAGGTGCAGAACCAGATCTCAGCTAGAGTAAATCATCCCAGCTGCACTTCAATGGAGTAATGGTGCTTTGCTGGTTCACTGAGGCAAAGGATGATTTCTGCAATGTTTTGGAAAGATGATTTCACAAACACAGATCATTAGGGAAAGAGCCAGTTATTTTCTTATAGTCTACCTAAAAATCTGAGATTGTATAATGCAAGGAGATAAAGTATAATTTCTATTTAATAAAGGCTGCACAATTTTTACATTCCACAGTACAAAAAACAGACCATTTGCCAGGGAGCCTTAAACTAAATTCCAGATTATCTAAATGGAGAGCTCCAATATTATCAAAAATTACCCTAGAGATGCCAAAATGTGTCTGCAATCTAGGATGTGACTATATTCATATATAATTTTGGAATAGGTCACAGGAAAATTAGACACTGGAACTGATTTTTATGTCACTGAGTTTTCTCTGACATATCATTACTGACTTCCCAGGAGTTATGTAGGAAAAAATTTGGACTAAGTTTGTAGCTAATAATCTTACAATCCTACAATGGCTTGGGCTGGAAGGGACATTAAAGATCACGTAGTTCCAATCTGCTTGCCTTCCACTACACTGGTTTACTCAGAGTGCCATCTAGCAGGCCTTTGAACATTTTCAGGGATAGGGCTAATGGGGGGAATAATATCCTTAATACCTCTATTACTTCTCCCATTAAGGGCTCTAACTCAGCTTTCTATATACAGCAACTGGAAAACAGTAATCCAATACAGTATTATGCACGTTACTCTCTAACACACAGGTAGTGCATAACTCAAAAGGATCATGATGCCATGGAGTATGCTTGGAAAAGTGTCAATGCTTGGAATAACCCCAATAAAGTCAACAGGTCACCATCTGCAGTGCAATTTTTGCGTAAAGTCAATGTGTCTGAGCACATCTCTGAGCCAACAGCAGAACCTAGTCTTTCTCTTCCCAGATTTTTCATGATCTGCTCTACTCTTCCCTATCTTCTTTTCCATCCTTCAGAGAGACCAGATGATGGGTTTGAAACTGACTTCTCTCAGTTTCTCATCAAATGGGCTGTACATTTTGTGGAAGACAAGGAATCACTGCAAACTGTTTCATGAATACTAAGACCTGAGTACAAAGGAATTGGTGTTCTGTACCACGTATTTAAGTAAACACTACAACTACTAATGTTTTAAAATAGTAAGAACAAGATCATACATTTCTGTGAACCCAAGAAGAACACTTCCAGCTGTTCTTTTTTCTTCCAAGAGGTCAAAGCAAGTAAAGGGAAAAAATAGATGGTGCAGGTGTATCTCCTGCTGCCCTACACACATGTCCAGGCAGTTTTAAAGCTTAAGTAACAGTGAAAGCAGATTGGCCTAGACCCTCAGCCCAGTAAATGGGGCATGTGCTTTATATCCACAAGCACCTGCTCCATTACATATCACTGACAACTATTTCCACAACAAGCACCAGCAGAAGGTGGACAAACAAAGAGCTTCCTCTCACCTTGGCAGCTGTTGCAAATGCATTTGACACCCCACCTTTGGACTTTTGGGACTCCCACCCTGGCTGATGCTTCCCAGCACTCATTCAACTCCATAGCACACCTATGTGCTCACGGACTTGGAGGCAGTCTCTTCTCAGAGAAGCAGCTCATCAGCAAACCCAGCTGCATGCCCCACCCTCCTGAGGATTATAACCATTGCTTCATTTCCATGATTTAAGGATAGATGTTATCACTTAGGGGGCATCATTCCCAACCCACAGTGATAAAAAGAAGCGGGAGCAAGATGCATGAATCTGAATCCATTTAAAAGAGGTAAAGATGGAAACTGGAGGAAAACTCAAGCCCAGACTATTCCTTGTGAGTCTTGAATCTTCTCCTTCCCTGGGTGATAAAATTTGCCCCAGTTGAATAAAACACAGTGCACTGGAAGCAGCTGGCTTCTCTAGTGTCAACATGCCCTTTCTGGAGGCAAGATTGAGTATCTACAATGCCCCAAGCCCCCCAGGAACCTGGTTAATGCTAATTTAGTCAGCTATTTCCTTCAGTTGACCTTGGTCTAAATGCAATTACCCTGCAAAGAAGTTAAGTGGTACTGCTAAGATGCTCAGCTCTGCTAGAAGGTCTCAAAATACATTTACATAAAATTATCTCTTATGTTAATAGAAGAGATTTATTCCATCAGTCCAGGCCTGCTAGTTCAGAGTGTTTTCTGCAGTTGAACAAAATTCAATTTCTTGTAGCCTGAGCCTCATCTTTTCATTAAATTATTAATAGATTCCACCTATTGCCTCTGGTTTTTGGTTTGTTTTTGTTCGCTTGTTTTGTTTCCTTCACTACTGTTACATGATGCTATATGTTCTTGTTTTACAAGGAAAAGCAGTCTCCATTTTTCCTTTTCTTTAATTAGACTTTTCCATTTTGATTTTTTTATTTGTCCATAAAAACTTGCTTGAAAGACCAAATAATTGTCAAAATGCTATTTACAATGCCAGATGGTGTATCAAAAAATTTTACACCCTTGCTTTGTGAAGTTATCCTTTATTCGCAAGAAAATTAAATTAAGTCTTTCTGGTAAGATCTGGGCCACAGCGGCAAAACAGACAGGGGTACACTGATGCCTTTATGTTCCTATTGCTCATAGACAAATAAAGTTTGACAGACTGTCAACAAAATTCAAGCAGACCAAACCAGCCTTAGAACAGAAGCTAGAAAAGTAAATTCCACAAAAGCCATTTTACCTCATGGGAGCACAATAAAGACTTGTCTTTAATACTAACTCTGATCCAGTGTCTCACAACCTAGACATTGGTCTTTCCAACACACTTTACTCACAGATGTTTTCTGGTGACACTGTGCTTGGCATTTGGAAATAAGGGAAAAATACTGCTTCTGTTAAGCATTTTTCACTGTAAGAAGAAAATTCCATGCATCCTAAATCCCACTTTTTCTGAAAGAAATGTATATTCTTTCCTTGACTGAGGATAGACGCCATGGGAAATCTCACTCCGATTAATTTTTGTTGCTTCTCAAAATACTTCCAACATACCTCACTGGACTTTCTTGTTTAAAGGTTTCAATGTGTGAAAATGGTTATCATGACTGCTTAGCCATCCTCAGCCAAGTTATTAATAATAAATATCTTAATTTAACATTATAAATCTCTTTGAACTTACCACTTCCATATTTTATCGGCATCTATAAATATACACACAAATATATAGGATTTATCCTTCTGCTCTGGATAAAACTTCAGCTCCATAAAACAGATAAAACAGAGCTCCATAGAACAAAAGTCCAGAAAGTTATAGTTCATTGGGAAGAATGTTATTAATGAAAAATAATCTCAACAGCCTTTCTGTGTGACACCAGTCATGTCAGCTGGTCTGTTTGTCTCTTTACTGCACCTGCAAAATAACAGTCCCCTCCTCACAGAGACATAAGAAGAATAATTGTAATCTGATAATCCCTTGCATAGGGATTTTTACATTCTCATGGCACTCATTTGTGATCTGCTCAGTGTGATAAGTGCCTAGAAGTACAAACGTGCTACAATCTCTTGTCTTTAGCCTTGGCTGTGGCCTTTCTGCTTGAGAGTAAGAGAGGATAAAGCAAAATGTACCTTGTCCATTTTGGGTTGAATGTACCTGTCTAATGTTAAACAACCTCAGGGCAGTCTTGTACCAGGATAGACAGAGCACTTGGTAGGATGCCAGGTAAAAGCTAAGGGCATCATGATCAAACACACAGACTCAGAGAAAATGCCTGAGCTGGCAGATGAAGGACAAAAGAAGAGGGAAGATCAGAACATAGAGACGTTCAAGTTCATTGCTTGTGGCAGCATTTCCCTCAAAAGCTGTCTGCAAAAGCAGCCCTGCCCACTTGCCTCTTAACTGTGGAGAAAAACCTCCTGACAGTCTTTCCTTGAACTGAGTCAATCTGTCTGGCTTTTTTAGTTCAGTTTAGTTGTAAGAAAAGCTCAAAGTCAAAACCTGTGTACTGTTCTTAGCTGCCATCTGAATTAAGGAATTAAGGTAAGGAAAAAGAATGTAAATGATCCTTCTGAAGGTCTCCTTGTTAAAAAGAAAAAAGGCAGACTTATATAGGAAATTAAAATTGAAGAGCAGTCATCCAGAAAGACACCCAGACCATCACGGACAACACAAGCAAGTTTCTGAAAGGGTTTGGCATATGTTGGGCAGCTGGGATACAATCCTACTGGATTCAGGAGGGCTGGATGCAATGGCACATGGAATAATGGTTCTAAACTAAAAGAGGATAGATTCACACCAGATTTAAGGAAGAAGCAGTTTATGATAAGGATGGCAAACCACTGGCATAGGCTGCATGGAGAGGTCATAGCTGCCCCATCCCAGGAAACATTCAAGGTCAAGTTGATGGGGCTTTGAGCAACCTGAAAGAAGATGTCCCTACTCATGGCAGGGGCTAGATGGCCTCTAAAGGTCCCTTTCACCCCAAAATATTCTATGATTCTAAATAACTGATTAGGCTCATCCAAGGAGTCTGCACTAAGGGAAGCACCAGAATGCCGGTGTCAATGTGACAGACGGACTGAATGCACTAACGTTTGACCATATCCCAAATGGGGACCTGCTTAGTGGCACTGGCAGACATGGCTTGTAAGAGATCCTGCCATTCTGCTTTATGAGCTGCTGATGGAACAGGGACCCTGGAGAAGGAGAATGGGTCACAAAGAACAAAGTTTTTAAGAGCTCTGAACAGAATCAGTAAAAAAAAGTAAATTCTAAGTTGTCTACAGCAAGAAACTGCACCTGCTCTGTTTGTTTAAACTACTCAGTGAAGATACTTGAAAGGTCTCATCTCTGAAGGATCAGGAGATGCTGATGATTATGTGGGCATGGTCCTTAGCTGTAAACCCTTTTGCAAGAAGCCTTCTACAGTATTTAGATATTCCATGAAAGACACAGTAAAGCCAAGTGAATGAAAAACTCCAGCGAAAACCCATTGCTTAAACTGTCTGAAGAAGGACAGGGGAAAAAGCCATATAATGCTCAGATACTTTTATAATGTGGTTAATGAAGTTGGTATTTGAAGTCAAAAAAGAAGTGCTTATTAATCAATATTTATAATAACTTCTCTAGATGCAGATTTTATTCTTACTGCCTCTTTAGATCTGTTCTAACTTGACAGTATCAAACCAGCAGTCTTCATCTGGTATTTGGTTTATATATATATATATAAGGACTTGGTTTTGTGACCAATTGTTTTTCAGGCTTCCCACTGTATGCACCTGACTCCATTCTGCTCAGTGAAGACATATAAACTGATGGTTCTTCATGAAAAAGATTATGGACAACATCTTTTTTCAGCAATGTTAGTGGCTGCCAGTTGTAGCTCCTCCAAAAGGAAAAGGAGGTATCTTTATTGCATGACAGCTTGGTAATAAAATGTAGTATCTTTTGAGGACCACCAACCACTTCTAGAAACTCTGTGATCATTGCTTTCACAAGAATTCCCTATTGGCTCCATTCCTGAAAGACTCAAGCCCTTACTGCTTTGAAAACTTCTCATAGGAATTGAACATTATTCACCTTCTTGATGTGTGTCCTTTCTCTTTATGACAGCACAATCTTCCCCTCTGATCTGCCAAGCAATCTGGCCACTCTTGGAAAGAGATGCCACTCCTGCCATCCAGAGCATCTTGTGTCTCTGCCTCATTGACTCACTATTTTTACCCTCAAGATTTCTCAGTTGAGCTATAATGGTAAGGTGGGAGGGTAAAGGATATGGGAAAGCTACTCAGCAGAGGATAAGATGTTGACGACGCCTGTGAAATTGTAAAACTGGCTCCAACTGTTTAAATTAAAGTATTTTAGAACAGAGTTTTATAGGAAATGCAACGCATAATAAAGTTGGACTGTGCTTTACTGCAAAGTTTCAGTGAAGAATCCTTTTACTCACAATGTGATTGACTAATGCTTTAGGAGCTGATGACTCTCTCCATTTTTCCAGTAAACCAAAGAAACACTCTCTTGCTTTGCATTAGATATCAAAGAAACAGAAATCACACTCATATTTTTTTAGGTCTGTACAATCCAAATCAAATGTCCTGTAGTACATAAGGTGCAAGATAATTTTTCCACCTAATACTGAATTATGCTTATTTCATGATTTTTCAGAAGTCATTTTATAGCCATTATTTCTATGAGAGATAAAGACTTTATGCTGCAATAACTTTCAGAGATTAATAGTATATTCATGTCAAGTCTTCACTAAAAATGTCTGCAAAACTTAGAAGTTCTGTATTATTACAGTATTTTACATCTGGTATTTATTTTGTAAGGTTTGGCCACATGTTCAGCTGTGCAGAACAACCGGAATAAATGGACTGCCTTTCATTGAATCTGAGGCACCACAAAAACAAAACTCAGCAGAAGAGGAAAAATACATTATTTCCAGGTTAATTACAGAATGATGTCTCTTTTGATTATCATAGGGAAAGTTCTTTAACTACACGTAAGCTGTCTGATAGATTTGAAACGATCAAAAGGAGTTAGGAAAAAAATGTCCAATAAAATATAAAAGATTTTATGTTTTGGATTATAAAACTACTTTTTCATATAGGAAGTTTTAACCAACTTAGCAAATAAATGTCACACTCACAGGACAGACTCTTCCTGTTAGGCAGCTTTTTTCAGAGAAAAGTAACTTAAGTACTGAATAAATATTAATCAAATATCTATGTGGAGATTCAAGAGAATGCATCAACACCTACTCCATAGTTTAGACTCCTAGATTTAAAAGCGTACATCAGTACCTCTGTAATCTGGGAGGTACTTAAATCTCAAGCCTTCAAAACTTGTAAGCATGAAAAAAGCTGAGCTGTTCTCTGCACACTCCAAGAGCTCCTTGGGACACAGGTATCACCTGAGACCTTTTACTTCCAGGTGCAGGATGGTGCAGTGTTTTTATCAGCAGCCTTGCTGGGCTCTGGAACCATGCCCAAATAACACTAGGAAGATCCTACTCCTTCCTTTGTGTTTGGTCATAAAAATAATGTTTTAAAATTATTTTTTAAAAAACTACAGTCCAGTTTCTCTAGTGATTGTACACAGGACTTACAAAATTACAGAATCATTAAGGTTGGACAAGACCTCGAAGATCATTGAGTACAATCAAATTCCTCACAGTTACAAAAGAGGAATATAATTCCATCATGGTTACACTATCTATGTTATGGAAAAGAACATAAACAGAGACAGGAGCTTTGCTTTCATGAAGTCCTGCAGGTACAAATTCCACAAAGTTTATGTAAGTAGCTGCATATATTGCATTAATTTACTATATGGGAATAATGTTATGCCAGAGGGAAAACATTGGAAAAAAAAATAAACCCTGTACATAGGAAAGGTAAACTTTAAATTTTAAATTTTCAAAGTATGCTTTGCTCTTAATCCCTCTTGAAGGGATTAATTATTAAAATAAAAAACAGTAAACTTTTAAAAATTCCTTGTTATTCTGTATTTCAAAAAGCTATGAGATTTGTACCTAACTAGGAGTTCAATTAAGTAGAAAGCACTGAAAGAAGAATGATGCCTTTGGAAGACAATAATGCTGGGAAGAAGAGGGTTTGAAGACTTGCTGTGTTAGCTTGATTTAAAATACGGAAAAACATGACCTTGCTTCCATCAACGTACGTACCATGCTGTGCCATGAGCGCTCACCCTCAGAACATTGGATGCAGTGCTATCTCTATGACATAGTTTTAAACAGATGCAGCATTCCAAGCTGTCCTAACCCATGGTGGTGCTGTGCTCCCTAAGCTCCCTCATTGCTTCTGAGTGTCTGCATTCAGTGGGTGGATCTGACCCACAGAATTTCCTGCTGCTGAAGGGAACTGCATCTGCCTGCAGCCATGGGCTGGACTAGTCAGTTCAGGAAAAATCATCAGGATAAAGCTACACCTGATAAGTTTTGGTTCTTTGACCTCTAACTTTGTTTTCAACTAAAGAAGTGTTTTTCATGTTGCTGTATAAAAGTTACACTTTTCTTGATGGAAAAATGCAGAAAAGACAGAGCACCTTGGTTTCCTTGAGAAGAAACCTCAGAAAGATCTGCTGGGGTGAACCACAGCCCGCCATGAATGGGACAAAATGTATGAAAAGAAAAGATGCTTTGAACATATTCATAGAATCAGAGAACAGTTTGTGTCGGAAGGGACATAAAAGATCATCCAGTACTAACCCCATTGCCATGGGAAGGGACACCTACCACAAGATCAGATTGCTCAGACCTAACCTGGAATACTTCTAGGGGTAGGGCAGACACAACTTCTCTGGGCAAATTCCCTCAAGGATACTAAGAAAACATAGCAATATTCTTCTAAATCATTTAGGACTGACCAGATGGACTATCAAAACATTCTGAAAAAACATTTTGATCCTGCCCTATTTTCTTAGCTCTTCTTTGCCCATGATCAATATTCACAGTTTTTGATGGGACTTAGGACCTATGCAATTTAACTCTTTGACAAAAAAAAAAAATAATTTATTTATTCACAGTAAAAGAGTGCACACAGGCATGTATAGCATACATGCCTCTCTTAGTTTCTAGCTGTGCTGTTTCCTCTCCACCTGGATCACTAAGGTACATTGTTCTGCCTGGCACACAGAGGGGACGCAGGCAGGAAGGACACGTGTTTACCGATACCTTGTCATTCAGTAGTGGCAAAGATTGTGCAAAGTTAATTCTCAACAGAATTTAAATCCTCAAAACTAACTTTTTGTAAGTAGACTACTGACCTGAGGGCAACCAGGGACTACTCCTGCAGCTAATAACAGATGCTGCTCTCTGATGTTTCATGTAACTCAGATGGTTATTTCTAGCTCCCCAAGTAATCAGAACAGGTTGATACTACTGGCAGCAAGTAAATATACAATCTGTCTCAAAAAAGGAGCGGTATAAAACACGCTACTTTAAAACTGACTGATTTCAAATTTTCATTAAGAAGTGCCAATTCTATACATGGTTTTCTGAGGCACTTTAACCTATGCCAACACTTACCATAAAAGACTGTGGATCAGGGCTTTAGCCTGCTCTTTGCCATTTTCTGACACTGTCCCTCAAAAGAGAACAAAAATATCAGGTGTCCTACTTTGTAGTCAACTTATTGACACCACAGCATCTTGTGCTACTCCTTATGGTGATGGACAACTAAGAACGGTTTTAAAACGACAAAGCAAACAGTAAGAGTAAATGGTTTCAAAATCAATACAAGAACGACCAAGTAGTAGAGGAGTACTTGTTATCTGTTCATCAAAATGATGTGAAAAGACATTCTGCACATTCAGAATTTAATTTAGCTACTTGCTTTATCATCATAAACACTCATTTCAATATGGGCAATGATTATTTTTTCTTCCCAAACATGAATAATATATAATTGCTGGTATTTGGGAAGAGACAAGGTCTTTGCCTTTATCCATCAGGGTAATTTATCATCGTCTTCCTTTTTCTTCTGCACTGGTGAGAGAGCTTGTCAGCTCAGCTTGTTCTTAAAAAGCCAGAGTGTAATTCAATAATAAATTCACTCAAAGGCTAGCTGTCATGAGACATTCATTTATTTGTATCCATTAGGTGATCTGCACTGCTGTTCTCTCTACAGAGTGGCTAAGCTGTGGTTCTGGAGCCCAGGAAATACACTGCAGAGATACTCAGTTACCTCCTTCAGACTGCTGCCACTTCTGCACAGGCCAGACAGGGATGCAAATATGCCTGGGTTCCCCCAGGGTGATAATAAGTCAGCCATGACCTAGTGAAGCCTGGAGGAGCAGGCTGTAGTTCCTGACCTGAATGATGAGTGTGCCTGTGCCACTGGTGCCCATGCAGGATACCAGACACACAGGACACAGAGATCCATGTCACCGCTGTATTGCCTGCTCATGGGGGACTTCTCACAGCAAATTATGCAAATCCAACTCCAACCCTACCCCTGAGGATGATGGCATTGGGACAGAAAGATATAGGAAGTTCCATGATCAGCAGTCTACAGTCCTGATCTACACCAAGGAGATGATTTCATTAATCATCCCAGTAGCAATGGAGAGGGTTGTCCTAAAGCAGGATGCTGGAGCCCTCCATAAGAATAACTCCCTCCTGTCAGACAAACTTTTAAGTCAGCAGCTGGAAGGAGTGATGAAAACAGTTCATCTTGCCCCAGTGGCTGCTGTAGTTTTTATAGAGACACTGAGCAGCTCCATGAATAACAGGGATATTATCATCTACCTGTTGTAAAAGCAACTGGTGGAGTTTCATTGACGATGCCACCGAAATAAAGGGCATATCCACACATGCAAATACAGGCAGTCCTGCCTGTCCAGACTAACTGGATCCCAGATGGTTCCAGACCATGCTTCCCCACACACCAGTCACTGACCAGTGCTGAAGCACTGCCATTTCCAGGGTGACCAGAGGAGCTGTTACAAGGCCCAGATTTCTGGGTGGTGAAACACATAATTGAAACTACAGAGAAGTCAATTAAGCAGAAAGCCCTTGCAATAGTTGAGTTTATCCAGATGTATAGGATCTTTAAGAACTAACAGGAATATATGATGTCTTAAAATCCCAAGAGTAGTGGCATTTTCAACAACCCAACACTCTCATAAACCTGGACCAGGTGCAGTCTCAGGGGAAAACATACCTTCTGTTGAGGTTCTTCAATGTGACTTGCAATCACTCTTGTGAATCAAGATACTTAACTTGAAAGATGCAATACAATCACAGCTTGAGATGACATATCTGTAGACCATATTTAGTGGCACACACCCTATGCTGATAATTTGAGAATGGAAACCTCATAAATCACTGCTATCTCTGTATAATTCTTCATCCTGACTTAAATAGAACAAGTTTTATTACTTCCACTGCATTTAATCAAAAGGAGTCATTAAGACCCTTCCTATTGATCTGAATCTTTGCATTCCCTCACTCCAGTAACCTACATACCAGACAAACATTTATGCTAGCAGGTGCTCGTTTTGAATTCTCAATCTTTCTTCAGCAGGACATCTACAGATGGTTAATAGGCCCTTCCTACATAGAGATTTATCATCAGACCTATGAAACACATGTAACTTCTGTAGGAATTTATATGACCCTAGATGACACATTCTTTCTGTTGGTCCACTACTTACACTCTCAGAAATAAATTCACTATGTAATAAGAAATTCCCACTATTTTCCCCCAGCTCTGTATGCTGCTGAATGCAAGCAGCCCTTAAAAGAGAAGCTGTAATTTCATTTTTTTATTGCACAAATATGAAGATTGCTATAGTTCATTAGTTGTATGGAAAGTTCACTAAACACAGATGTGTGTGTACCAAAACTCTCTGCCTGTCAGAAAGGATACATATGGACCTGATAACAGTCCTCTGTGGAAATGCTGAGGAATTGCTACCCTAAATATACCAGAAAAATGAAATTGTCAGCAGAAGCTATTTCATATTCTGAAGCCTGACTTCATAGCAACAAATCACAACAATTAGTCCAGAGTTCATTACTGTTCAGTATCCAGTACCTGTGATCTTCAGAATGCCAATGAATGACAATTTGCAAAATAATAAGTGTTTTGTAATAGTCAAAGTCACTGTTGTCATCTTTTATGGACCCTGAAGACCTTAGAAGCAAGAAGTATCAGGGAAAATATCACATCATGCCGATTTCCTGACACTGCTGTGATGATGACGTCAGCCTGGAGACTACCAAAAATGGTGATATATGGGAGCTGGTACTCAAGAGATGCTGGCAAGTGTCCCCTCATGAAAAGCGTTAGGTCAGATCTGAGAGGCCAGTTGAGATGTAAGTGCTATAATAAATACCCACAGAAACCTGAGGGTTGTATATTTTCAGTGCCAACCTATTAACTGCTGTGTGTGGGAAAGCTGAAAGTAAGCAGTTCATGACTGGGTGAAGCTCAACAGAGTTCAAACCTAAGTGCTGACAGCCACCTCCAGGATCAGGGTCACTACTTCTGAAAGGCAACATTCAGGGCAGACACTGAATGATCTAGGAACTTGACACCCCAGTTACCCTGCTACAAGAAATGATTTTCAGGGATGACCAGCCCTGGCAGACATGAATATACTTAAAAAAAATTGCTGAGAAGAAGTTCACAGAAGTGAACTGCTATTGTTTTGTTTCCCAGCTCCTGTTTCTTGATGATGATTGCAGTGATAAAACTGTTTTGAAACCAATCTATATTCTGATTGCTTATATTGCAAGTCACTCTTAACAGCCCTCCCTAGATGGTATGATTTTCCTCAGTTCTTTTGAGGTCTCTAATATTCACACCGTAGATTGCAAATAGCATTTTAGTTTCCTTCTCTTTTGTCTGTGTCAAAGGAAGATCTGTCAGTGCTCTTTAGGAGATACTTGTGCACAATGTCAGCCACTTCATCTAGAAGAGCTTAATGGATGCCTTTCATTCCTTGAAATAAGGAAAGTGAGAAAACATGCAACTGCTCCTATGTGTTGGGAGAGAAGCATCTTTCCTTACTGGCTGGCAGGAAATTGTAGGTGAGACAGCAAAACTACATCAACTACAAATTTCTTCAAGTATCTACTTCACTTAAACAATTTTCATTATTCTGCATCTTGCTGCCCTTCCACATCTTAAAATGTCCAAGTGGCTTATGTTTTACCACTTACTGAATCAACCCCAAAATTCACTTACCTGCCTTCAAAAGGATTGTCCCCTGGGATGACGTGAGTGCTGTCCTTGCCAATCAGGAACTTGATTCGATCATAGAAGGAATGCAAGCTCTGCTGAGAGACAGGGGCTTGTGTCTCCTGGATGATATCCAAGGGGTCCGGGGAGCCCAGGCACAGCGCATTAACGTGGCACAGTGGCTGCAAGCAGCAGTCGGGGTCCATGCAATCCACCAGGCCATCTACAGAAGGGTAAGGAACATTTTAGAGCAATGGAAACATGGAGTGCTGAAGACTTCAGGGTTCAAGAACATGGAAAGAAATGCGGATTTTCATCTGCATTGAGTAAGGCATGTTCACTTAAAGTCACAATAAAAGAACCTAAAATACACATTAATATGTAACAAAAATATGCAGTAGTATGTAATATGTGAAAACTCATCTATTAGATGAGGCCCTCAAAAAAGCATGTTTTAGATTGATTCTGGGATGCACCATTCCAGAACTCAGTCACTTGGATGACTCCAGAGCCCCCAAAAATTGTTGTGGGTTTTTTTTGCCAAAATACACATCTTCTGTACCCTGCCCCTGTTCCTTGTGAAAATCACAGACACTGCATCACACTAAAGTTACAAGGTTTGCTTTCAGCAGGACTAAATAGTGAATAAAGTCATGGTATCTACCACGGCTGCAGAGAGACCTATACATATAACCTGGTAAAATAGAGTAGAAAGTAAAGGAGATTTTTCTGGGAAGGTTTGAACTCTTTTGACCTTGGTCACATTGATTTGATACCAAGACAGAGTAACAGATGACCTCAAACTCTCTGGATATAAATCTTTGCACTTTCAGCACCATTAAATTAATAGTAACAACAATAATAGCAGTGGACGCACATGAAAAGACTTGCTGAGCACAATTCAGTAAAGTGAGGGCTTGCATATCTGTCAAGCCATCAAATGCACAGACAGTACCACTTCCCCCCACCACAGCCATAGCACCATCCCCCTATTTAATTTAGAGATGCCACTGCTCGTTGCAAGCAACACAGTGAAAAGCAGTGACAGGAAAAGAAATACCAAAAAAAGCTCAAAAGAGGCTTGATGAAGCATCACATTTAGCAATAAAAGTTGTTAACATGTAGTAGAGACAGATCTTTAAATCAGATAAGGGAACTGGATGTTTTTGTTCTGGGGTAATGGGATATGGAGCCCTTCACTTCCAACTCATCAGTTCAAGCAAGACAGTTTGACAGTGAATGAAAATTACTACCATGTGATGGCTGTTCACAGACCTATGTGAAATGAGTGGTTGGTCTCTGTGTAGCTGCTGGGAGCTTCATATATCACAGAAACCACCTTTACAGCAAGCATCCTACTAACGGCTCCCAGCAGAGAGGCAAGAAATGAACACACCTGGAGAGCAACACTGTCCTGAAAGGTAGTGCCCTCCTGAAGTGGGATGAAATCTTCAGTTTTCAGGATAATGGATTTTTTATCTCAAAGAAACAGTAAATCAAAACATGACATTTTGTTGTTATTACTGTTTGTGAGCTTCAGTTTTGTCCTAGTTTTACCAGTATGAATTAGAAGTCCTTTCACTAATGTTATTTGCTTTACTTGGTATTTACTGCAATATAAATAGGGTGAAATCTGATCTTTTACTGTTCTAGTACTTAAGATTGCTAGCACATCATGGACTTGGATTCTGTTGAGTTATACCTATTCCCATCTTAGAATAGTTTAGTGTTTAAAATATCACTGGCATCATCATTTCATGTGGTTACTCACACACAGAAATCTCAACAAGCTGGTCAGGGTTCCCAGAGCTTTGAGTGTCCAAGCAGGTCAAAGACAATGAGTCCCTGCTCCGTGTACACACACACACACACTGACACACACTGGGTCATTTCCACAAGTGCTCTGCACTTGCCATTAATGGTAATGGGAGCACTGTTAGGCCAGCAAAAGTGCTTTGGAAAATCCCATCTGTTACCCTTATCTCTGTCTGTCCTAACATCTCTACATATTTATAACTCCTTACAAAATTGCCACAAAAAATTTTTGTCTTGTACACTAAACCTACCCATTGGCCTTTTCTCTTGATAACTAGTGATAATGGAAAAGAACTAATTAGAGTTTCTTTGCCCATTAAAAAAAAATTATTTGCTGCAGATGATTAGATAAGTAGGAATCTGGAAGGTTAAATCTCAGATGGAATTTGAGAGAAGGTTCACAGAATGCAGACCTGCTTAGATCTAACAGGCTTAGCCACAGCTACCTACTAAAAAAATAAAAAGAAACAACAAACCAGCCTTGTTACTATATTGACTACAGTTTCAAGCAAGATAAACTGTTGTCTTTTTCTCCCACACATTAATAGTTTTCTAAGGCTACAAACACTTGGCTGAAAGGATGGCAAACCAGCTGTACCATACCTCTTCATTAACCTGTCTTTTTTCTAGGCATCAGAAATGTGTTTTGGGGCCTGAAGCTGCAAGACAGCAAGAGAATGTTGTCTTTGTAGGAAACTGTTGATAAATGTTTGAAGAATAGATACAGAGGACAATGTTTTGAACAGGTGAGAATGATGAGGACTCATCTGCAGATAAGCCTTTCAACTAATGTGTTTTGGATCTATATGGAATAAATTGAGGATAACTACACCAGAGAGGTTTGTCACTGATGTCCTAAATTCATGAAGGCACTCGAGGGCTGAAATGGCATTTAGCTACTCAACTCCCTCTAATACCAAGAGGGAGCAGTTTCAGGACAAAGCATTTCTTTAGCTTAGGAAATGTAATGGCTATTTTTGTCTGAGTCATGCAGAGCAGCAAGAGTTAATCTACAAACCAGATCCTAAGCAGCGATGTCTCCATGTGCATACTGTTTTCTTGTTTTTTTTGTTGTACCGTCCAAAGTCATCCAAGTGGTTCCCTACAGAGAACTGCCAAGAAATATAATGACAGTGTACACAGCTATGACTTCTCATGCCCTGATATCTCTCACTAGACCCATCAGAAGAGTGAGGATAAAGTGACATTTGCAAGAAGCTCCTGACACATGAAGAGCAAGGTGTTCAGGGGGCTGCATGGATTAATAAAAAAAAAATAAAATCAGAACTAAATGTACCTCTGACTTTAACTGTCTGATTCAACAAAAAGAATATGAAGCTGTAATACAAAACACCTTTGAAATCCATAAAGCATAAATGTGAATTTTCATTAGAAATTACTGCAAATTTTTCAGAGACAGGGGGTGGTAAACTGGAATCAATGCCTTCTGCACCCCAAGTTTTGCAGCAGCAATGCCACAGAGATCCATGACCTGCATGTGGATTCCTAACTGCAGTAGCTCCAGAGCACAGGTAGGCTGTACAGTAAGTTCAGTTAGTTATGGATGCCTTTATTCAGCTCTTGGTTTTAAAAAGTGACAGCTCCCTTAAATATAACTGTAAAATGACCATGGCACTTCAGAGCAGAGAACAAATGTGTTGCTGAATTATCTCTGTGAGAAGTTTAAAGTCTTGCATACTGCAATTTGTATGTTTTAAGGCTGCTATGATCAGCTTGTCTGACCTCTGTAACCCATAGGCTGTTTATATTTTTTCCCACCCAGAACTGGATTAAAGCCTGTGTTTTAGAAAAAATATATACCAAAGAGGGCTGATTATAGTGAGTCAACCACTTCCTCCAGTAAGCTTCTGAAATGCTTAATTACTGCTAGGGAACTGTGTCTTATTTCAAGGTTGGATTTGTCTAACTCCAGTATCCCACGACTGATCTTGTTTGGCCTTTGTCCATAAAGTTACCAATAGTTCCTTCTGCTCTGCATGCTCTGATGTCTTTTCCATGTGCAAGTACCTCCACCCAGAACAATAATCCATTCCAAATCTTTTCTCTGAACAGCTGAGGAAAAATAAAATTCCCATTTTAAGGTTTGTTTCCCATCCACTGGACTTTTTGGTGTATGACATCCTTTAATCTCTTTCCAGTAATTTCACATCTGTTATGTGTAGACACCAACACTGGACATAGCACCACTTCAGCAATATCAGGCACAGAAAAGAGACCACTTCCTCTTCTCCAAAGAGTTTTTGGGCTTCTATACTTCTACGGTTCAGAGAGGTGAAGGTGCAAAAGCCTTGCACTGAGAACTCATGTTGAGACAATTACCTCCAGTGACCTCAAAATCCTGTTCTGAGTCATTGCTTCTCAAGCATCTCTCAACAAAGAAAGTATAACATCCTTTCTTTGTTCCCAGGGCTATTTTACATTTTGCTGCATTATGATATATTTTGTTTGATTGTGACCTTGCAGTGATGTGAGTCAGATCACTCTGTGTCCAAATGATCTGGGTACATTACTTACCACCATATCAAGCTTTAGGTGACCTGAAAATTTTACCAGGAGAGAAGTAAACTACATTCTAAGACAATAATGAAAATGTTTAGTAGGGCTGGATACAACAACTAGTTCCAAGGGATCCCTATAGAAACATCTTCAATCATGGATTCCTTCCAATTAACAAATTAATTCAGAGACTTGTCACTAAGCCAGATTTTAAGACATCTCTTGTGTTCCTTCTTATTTCCATGCAATATGAATTTTACATCTTTGAGACCATTTATGCATTCTATATATACATACACATCCTTTGACAGTCTTGCTAAAATGAAACCCAAACTTTTTTGTCCCACTTCTTTTGCATGAAGCCATGAAATAAATACCTTTTTGCAATCTTAGAGATACCATGGGGTGAATCAAACCACTATAGTTGTGAAAAGTGAGCCATTGGCAGGACATTGTCACACCTGGTAAATAATATGTTCAGTGGTTTGCATCTTTCACTAAGATTTAGGTAATCACAGAATAAATCAGAGTGGATAGCACTTCTGCAGGTCATCTTGTGTGCCCTGACTCATTCCCTTCAGAGAGGGACATGAAGGAGAATGAACTGGGCTCAGCAGAAATCCTTCCTTTTCTGGCACTGAGGATAAAGCAGCTCCCATTTATTCAGCCAACATTGTATTTTAGGGGACCAAGACCACTTTTATCAGGTAATCTGCACTCTGTATATCACCAGACAATGAGTTTTACTTGGGGATGGCTCATCTAGCTCATATCTTGTGGGCAGAGCTGCAATTTTTTTTTTAGAATGATGCTTTGACTCCCTTAAAGATTGAAAACCCACCAATCCTGTTAGTGAGCTCTTCAAAACACTGCTTTAGACTGTAAACTCCCTGGGAGCAGAGACTGTCTTTTTATTTTTCGTTCACAAAACATCTGTTCTAGTCCCAAAGGGCTCTGAAGTGTCAGCACAACCCAATGAAAAAACCACAGTTCTTATTAAAGTTTTGCATCTGCAGTGTACAGCTTTTTCTCCATGGGAGTGTTGTTTTATGGAAGGGGCTGAACTCCAGAGGTGTCCTCTTGGAGCAGGACTTTGGCCTAATGAGCGTAACATTTGCATAATACCAGCTGGAGAACACCTGATTTTAACTGATTTGAAACGCTGTAACTACCGAGAGAGCTACACTAGATAATGACAACACATGGAAATGTTGACCTTATTCAGGAACTTCATGAGATACTCCATATCAGAACTGCCTTCCACAAATAGTCACCTGGATACCAAATTTAAGAGGAGCTAAAATTACTTGGCTTTCAAACACTGCTCATGACCCATCACTTCTGAAAATCATGTCCTTTATGACATTTGTCTATATGATGCATGCAAAAAAATACATCCAACCAAACCAACCAAAAATTTTGAAATTCCTGCAAAATAATTACTCTTCAGCAGCAATGGGGCTACTTGCTGTCCTTGTCTTCCTTGAGGTGTTGCTGCACTTGCTGGCTGCAAGGTGCTCACAAATTCCACAGCAGTCTCATTTCTCCTTTGTGTCCTGTGAAGTCTGCTTCCAAGTTCCTCACTTAGTGCCACACAGCACCCAAAAGGTGTCAAGGATTAGAGCTTTGTACAGAACTAAAGGGCAGATTTTGAGACACTGCTTCTGTAGTAAACAAGATCAGCTGAGAGCTAATAAAATTTCAAATCAGCTGTGACTTTTCATGGCCCTACAATTGTGTTGGCTGATTTAATGGGCAGTGTCTTAACTGGCTGAGACTGAATAATTGAGCATTTCTATAGAGTTATGGATGCTGCAACAAAAAGCAGCCATGCTAACATCACCAACAGAATGCAAATAACCTACAGCCAGAGGTATTATTATGCATTTAAGCCGACTTTGACAGGTGCTGCATGTCAAGTGTCAGGCTGGAACAGGCAGGGATGGGTCTGTTTGTACACAGGGAGCATTCTGTGAACCATGACCACTGTGGGAACCCCAAGCAGGCAGGCAGGCAGAGGGCGATGAGCTTAAGGAGCCTGATTAGGGTGAATCTGGGACAGCATACATGACAAACTCAAGGATTGCTCCTGCTAAAGACCATGACACTTTTTGTCACTGACTGCAGTGGGATGAGCCTCTATGAGAAACTGTATTAGGCAAAGCAAAACTAGGAAGTAAAAACAATAAAACCCCATTGTCTCCCATGGGAGTATTTCCACTGGCAACAAAAGCATAAAATGCACTGATTATACAAATAATCATGTCTCTCACCTCATTCAGTTCTTATCTTTCAGTTCCCATCTTTCAGTTCCCTTTCTGTGCCATTCATCAGGCAACATTATCACTTTTTGTGGGGACACTGTCTTGTCCTGTGATGTTTTTGGATGAATTAGTGGGAGAGTTTGGGTGGGAAAGGTTTTAAATGTAAGTGCTCAAAGGTAAAGACACCAAAGTCTTAGTCTTACCCTTGAACAAATCAGGTTTTACCCTTTCAGTTCTAACCTAAACTCTGGTTTACAGGAAGGCTCTAAAGGAATGGCTCGTTACTTTTGCACAAAAAGTTATTGCTCATGTGGATGTTTGTGCTGATAAAGGTTTTACAGGAATAACGATGAGTTGAGGACCGACACTCAATTTACTAGAACTGGATATGAGGAATAAATGGGTTTTACTCCAATGTTTTGTAGAGAGAAACTGTAGTTAGTCAACAAGAGTTGCATCTTTTGGCTCCCCTTTAAGGAGTAAAAGGGAAAAAAAACACAATTGCAAGGAACAATGGCAATGTGACTGTCAACTCCCTGTGACTCCATTAGCTATTCATATTCTCTCTGCTTCTATCCCACCTGCTCTGTTTTGATTTCACCTGAATAAGCTTCTCACTGTCTGTATCCTGGCTAAATTAGATTGCTGGCTGCCTGAGAAAGGAATTGCCCTCACATCTTTCTCTAAGTGTTCAACACTTGTTTGCAAATCTGAAATAGCACAGTCATATGTAATAGCAGTCAAGTATTTGAATTACAGAGCTTCTTGGGCTCTTGTGCAGAGCCTCTGTGGGGGTAGTCACTTCAGAAATACTCTGCAAAATGTACATCCTAATCCAGAGCTACATTCTTAAAAAAACCCCATCTGAATAGAAAAAGAAGGGAAGTGGAAGGAGGAAATGACAGAAAACACATTATAATCACCACTATCTGGCATAAACCAGAGCTGTAATAATGTGTTTAGAATCTACAAGTTCACAGCATCCCACAACTCATCACTGCTCTGCAGAATACAGTTGCTGCAGCATGGGCTTCTTCCTTTCTCCAAGCAGATTTTTAACAGCCAGCAAAGCAGCATGGAAACCAAGCAACCTAGGATTTGAGGGAATTGCAGGAAGCTGAGCAAGGCATGTGAGAGACTGTGTCCTGGGGTGCATCAGGCACAACATCATCAGCTGGGCAAGGGAGGAGATTGTCCAGCTCTGCTCTGCACTGGGGCAGCCACACCTCAAGGCCTGTGTGCAGTTTGGGCACTACAGTATAAGAAAGGTATTAAGCTATTAGAGAGTGTCCAAAGGAGGGCTATGAGGAATGTGAAGGCTCTGGATGGGATGCCATATGAGATGTGGCTGAGGTCACTTGGCTTGTTCAGCCCGGAAGAGACTGAGGGAAGACCTCATCATGGTTTGAAGCTTCCTCTGGAAGGGGAGGGGCAGGCACTGATCTCTTCTCTGTGGTGAAGAGTGATAGGACTTGAGTGAATGGCATGAAGCTGTGTCAGGTAAAATTTAGGCTGGCTATTAGGAAAGGGTTCTTTACCCAGAGGGTAGCTGGGCACTGGAACAGGCTCCCCAGGGAAGTGGTCACAGCAGCAAACCTGACAGAGTGGGTTATTCTGTACAGGGCCAGGAGTTGGGACTCAATGATCCTTGCGAGACCAGCTCAGGATATTCTGTGATTCTTTGACTGGCATTTGGACAGGGCAGGAAGCACAAGTTGCTTAACCTGATAAGTTATCATGCAATAGAATACGTGAAACTACCTCTTTCAGGAGCCAAAGCATCTCTCAAAAGTGATTCCTCTGAGCAAAAGGAACTCAGAACTCAGCAATCTTTTGGTGGGAACAGTGGTTTCACACCCTCAACAGCTGAGAGATCCTTGTCACAAAGGTCTCTCACTTTCCTGGCAAGTGCTGCAAGTGTTAAGCTGCTGCTGAAAAGTTCACCCTACCATATTCTGACTGAATCCAAGCCAATTTAAGCAATCATCTGAGAACAGCTTGGAAAGTGGTCTCATATAACTCAGATATTGGCATGTTTCTCAAACCCTGGTCAAGAGGATAGTGGCCATACACTCTATGCATGTTGAGCACAGTCGACGCAAAACCTTAGGATTCTAAGGGGACTTTCTACCTCACAGAAGTTGCAACAGTTTGCCTCAGATGCTAAAGTAGGTCTGGTAGAGATTTTCTGAACTTCTGCTTTAAACACTGGTGCTCAAACTCTGTTTAAGTACCTTTTGAGGTGCAGAAATGCTTTGTGAAATAAGTGTCCAATCTGTTTTTTTCTGAAGCTGGTTCATGTCACCTTTTGTTACTTTTTGTGTACCAGCAGTGCCTCCTTCTAATAGATTAGATCCCTCATTTCAGCAGACAGTGGTAGGTTTCCTTCAACACAGAGAGCACTTTCATAGCTTCTTTCTGAATCTATTAATCAAAGGCATTTTATTAAGGACTCCTTGAAAACACCAGGAGCTCTCCCAAGGTGAGACAAGGCACTGCTAGACCCCCAGTTCACAATACATCATCCTCTCCAATGGCACAATCAACACCTGCTCTGGGACACTGGAATTCCTGGGTTAACACTGCCCTCCTGCCAGCCTTGCTGACAACAACTAGCCACAGGGGACATGCATGTGTTACCATCCAACACAAAATCAGTAAAGACCTGAAACCTGAAAATGTGAACTGGTCATTTTTTTTGAGAAGTCAATTAATAGTCACCAAGAAACAGAGAAAGAAAGGCTGGGTGATTTCTAACAACTTATACCAGCTATCCAATCTTTCAGATACAGCAGACTTTCTCATACTTCTAGCAGTGCTTTGTGGCTCCTCCAAGACAACCCTGTTGTTTGACTGAATCTATCTGTGATGGTAAATGCTAATTTATGATGATTGTTTTCTCAGGTGCATTTCCCAGGTGTGTAGCCAGCATATTATTACATAATTTTTGTGGTTTTGAGGAAGCCAACAGCTCACACACCACACCCACAGAAGACAATCTTCTCACGCTATTAAAGCCCATGTCATGAGGGCAAAAAGAAAAAGAAGTATCAGAAAGCACCCCACCACTTTGTCTGTGGCTCAAGAATTTACAAAGACAAAAATTTGTGTTCTGGGGTTCTCCTGGATTCTTTGCCATTCCCTTTACAACCCTGAGACTACCTTCAGGTGTAACCCTATACACTGCAAAAATCAGCAGAATTCTGCCAGCTCTCTAACACTCTTTGGCATGTAGTGGACAGACGGTGAACACATGGGTGTTAAGAAGGCCAGCATGCCGTGCCAAAATTTCTCCTGCCAAAGATTTGAAATCCTGCTGTTCCAAAACATTATGTAAGTCTCCACCTTACTACAACCACTACCTGATCCTTGAATGGGGCAAGGCACTGTGGGGTTGCCAGTGGGCTATGGTAGAGTTAAACAAACAGCACTGATTTGCCTCAGAGAAGCCATTCCTGAATTACACTGTCCCTGAAATGACCTGCTCACTGCTCCAGGGTTGGGAGATTAAAGCAACCTTTAGTTGTTCTGGTCCAGGAGGATAAGGGAAGGAAGGCATACTAATTGCTCCGCCTGCTAGCTTTTGGGAATCATCTGGTGGAGCACAGACTGAACTTGCAAAAGCAAGATGGGGCCATGGATACATTGGAACCCTTGGTTTGTCCTAGGCTAAATGAGATATAAACTGAGGGGGAGGAGCTTTGCTAATAAAATTCTTGTGGAAAAATAAAACAGGATGGCTTGTTTTTCTCAGTCCCAGAGGAAGACCACTAACCAGATGACAGCTAAGAAAAATGAAATTTCTATACTTTTATGTAATGGTGTGCAATATATGTTATGACAAGCCGGCCTTATTTGACTGGGAAGGGTATCTATCTATCTATCTATCTATCTATCTATCTATCTATCTATCTATCTATCTATCTATCTGCCTACCTACCTATCTATCTACCTATCTAATCTCTTAACCACTAACACTAGCCTTTGGAAGTATTTAAATTTGGAAGAGGCAGTGGAGAACAGCAACAACTGAATAGAAACCTCTAATGAATGAATTGTGAACATTGTCATTGCAGACATATTTTTCCTATGAGAAAGACTATTGCCTTCCACAAGTAGGTTCCTGTTTGACAGAGTTCAGCAGCTGTTCAGGAACTGGAATTGCTTAAAGCAGGAAATGAAGAATGAATCAGTTCCAGTTCCCAGAGATCCAGCAAGCTTTACCCTACCTGGAAGACTTGGCTACTCTGCAAAAGCCTCAAACAATAACAAAGGCCCTCAAGTAAAGCTACTGTGTTGAACTTTTAGACCAAATAAGCAATTTAATTTAACATCTGTAGTACTCTCAGGATTTCACTCAGTGTGATCTTGTCTTCATGTGAAGACACTGAAATGGAGAACTGGAAAACTCTGGCTCTCAACAGTTAGATGATTTCTCCAGAACAAGGATGGGTAACACAGCTTTGCTGTTCAACAGCATATTCATGAGATTAGTTAAGAATATCCTCTCTTCCCCTCAGTTTTTCCTGTACACTCTGTTCCTAACAGAGGAGTCTACCAATGCAACAGAGCCCATATTTAGCCTACAGAATACCAGCCTCCTCTCTAGGTATTATCAAACGTCATTAACTCCACTTTTATGACTTGTCACAGAAGATAATTTCCTTGATTTTTTGAACTTTCAAACTTATTCTTCAAGTATATGACAGAGCACTCAGTGTGGGGTGAGACACGTAGGTACTACCTATCACACCTACTCTTAGGTAGTGAGTGTTTGCAGCCATGAATTAGAGAGGTTATTTTCTGCTGAAGTGAGGCAAGAACCACTTTTCTCGTCTTGTTTTAAAGAAGCATCTCCTGTTTGTTGTAATACAGGTGGCCTCTTAGGTCAAATGTACCAAATCTTGGCCTTTTACCCAGATTGTTACAGCTCTGTCATTGCACTGTTTTTCCTTAACTGATACTGGATGATCACCTGCTCTCAGTTACTCACTACAGCTTCTTTCAAGTTGATAGGCTTGGTGTTTAAAAGTGTAAACAAAGTGGACCTGGGTGTGAAACCTAAGTGCTAGCTTTCACAAATGACACTTTTGTGTGGAGAGGGAACTGTGCTCAGAAACAACTTTTTACTAGCCTGAACAAAGATTACATTTCACCAAGTCTCTCTCTGAGTGACTCCTGCTCAGCTTGTTATTGTTTATCTGAACAGCCTCCAGATTTAAGAGGCGAACACACCCTGTAATTTAGCACCCATCTCCCTCAGGGTATGATTAGGCTGTGAGCTGACTAAAAAGTTTCTGACTTCAGCTTCCATTATCCTGAGGAATTTCTGGCTGCAGAGATTTTGATTAGCAGACACTTGACACCACAGTGTAGGAACCAGGTATGAGCTCAGGCAGAGTGAACCTCCCCATACTGTGAACAGCCTCACTAACCTCTTTCTCACCACTCATGGTATCCATTTGATTAGGTCAATTGTTTGATTTCTAAAGCTTCATGAAAGAGCTTCTATTGGCAACATTCACGAGTGAATTCCACATTTGGATCCTTTCCAGTGAACCAAAATAAACCACCTTTCTCAAGCCCAGAGCATGCATCACTCCAATGTATGTGACAGAATCCCAGAAGAGGGAGAAACCACAGTGCTCATCCACACACTACATGTTTTTTGGAGATGCTTCAGGCATACATCTCTTCAGTGCTCTTCAAAGCACAGCAGCTTCCCAAGGTATAATGTTTGTGGTGAATGGGCTCAGTTCTGCTGAACACAGTTGCCTAGTGTGATTTGAGTTGCCCTTGGATATCTGAGAAATCCAGAGGGAACTGTCACACATGAAATATATATATATGCTTTACCAGACACCTTCATAATATGAAGGTAATATGAGAAGTCAGCTAGGGTACTCTCAGACATATCAGATGGTGTTGGACAGAAGGCAAAAAAACATGAATTTGGCACATGGAAAATTATGATTAGATACAAAGAGAAAATATTTACTTTAGGGGTAGTCATACACTAGAGCAGGTTGTCCAGAAGTGGGATCTCCATCCTTGGAGGTGTTCAAGAGTTGACTGGACACAGCCTTGAGCAATCTGATGTAATCAGCATTGCCTTGAACACGGGGTTGAACTGAACACTGCTGGAGGTCCTTGCCAACCTAAATTATGCTATGATATTCTACAAACATCTCCACTTGCTGTAGAAATCAGCAGAACATCTAGCAAACAGGCAGAGCATCAGCCTTTCTTCATGAGTCCTTGTACCTATATTTGAATTCTTGTGCCAAAATAAGGACTAACGTTTCAAAGCAGGAGTGCCTCACCACTGCTGAAGCTCCTACCTCTCAGGGATTGAAATTCTAAACCTGAGCTCACAAATACAAATGACCCATTAAAACCTACAAAAGGAAGTTAATAAAGTAAAAGTATTCTGCTATTTCACTACCCAGCTGAGGAGAGCCCTTAGCAGTAACATAGCCAAACCAAAGGCAAATCAGTGTATGACCCATTATCTGTATCTGTATCTGTAAAGCACACCATGTACATACTTTTTTTTGGAGTATACCAAGAGTAAAGTCAACACCCATTTGTGGGCTCTGACGCATGAATGAACCGTCACAAGGCAATAAGTAACAACCTATCAGTTGTTCTGTTCTTGCTGCACACACCACTGCTCCACACAAGTTCACCAAATGCCAGTTAAGTTGCTGATGTGCACTAACTCGCAAACCTGTCAATGCTTTTTGTCTCTTCTGTCTACATCTAGTCTTGCAGGCTTGCAAGGCAGCTCATTTCAAGGTGAGGGTAACCCAGGTAAAAAGGTCAACCCTTGAATCAGGAGATATAAAGAAATACTCAGAGTCTGATCATGCTCTTTGTGATATCATACAGCTGTGATTTATATCATATGTTAGTCTGGAATACTCTTTCCCTCTCTCCCTTTCTAAAAATTTCACAGGGCTTTTGCTGGTTATTTTTTTCCATGGAAACTGGGACTATCCTTGGGTCTATTTACCATATTTTTACACATCTGATGCGATGACCTTTATTACTGGCCTGTGTCAGCTCTAAATAGAAAAGACAAGTACAGTGATATTCAGTTCCATATGAGGTAAAAAGCCATCTTTGTTTTATAGTGTGTACTCTGTATGGTCCTCCAATTTTCCCATCTTTTCTAAAGGGCTTATTTGGTCCATTTGCCATGCCAGATGTGCAGAAGTATTTTAAATATTCAATCAGAATTGCAGTTGCTGTGAAGCAGATAATCACAGACTTGGCTTGGCTATTATTTTTTTTTTTAACTGTACTGTTCTTGTGAATATGATAAAACAGAGGCTTACAAAATGCAGTCTCCACTTCACAGTCTGGGTCCCGGCCCAGACTTGTGGTTTACAAAGCCTTTTGCTGAGTGACAACAAAACAAATTATGTAGTCTCCCTTATGCCTTAAATTTAATATCTCATCTCCTGCTCTCTAATTCAAACCTTCACACTGCACCACGGTTTCCTTTGTAATGAGATAACTCTGAATATTAAGTTTGCATTACACAGAGCTATTATTCACATGCCTGACATCATTACATATGGAACAGTAATCAATAAAACATGGTTCAAGGGGGATTGGATGGCTTCTGGGCATGGGGGATCAGTCACCCAAGCCTCTAAGTTTCTGCAAAATATCCATCCAAAGTCAGTAGTGACCAACTGGAGAGCCTTAATGAAAGCCTCAGGCAGCGAGGGCAAAGTTTGAACGGTCAGGGATGTTCGCTGTCTGAGGTAGTCCCATTGTGTCACTGCTGAGACACTCGGCTGGGGTGGAGGGATTGGACAGGTGCACAGCCTCTGCCTGCTCTCTGCTATATGGACTTGATTTGAAGATAAACAAATGTCCCTCTTCAGCCCTGGCACCCCAGATCCAAACCCATTTAATTTGAATTCCAATCCACTCTGGCTGAGTCAGCCTGGCAGATTTCACTGTCTGTTCTCCACCAGCTGTCAAAAAACAATCTGCCCTGCAGAATCAAGCCCAGATGACTGTTCACTGTGAGAGGTTTATAGGCTCTGTGAAGCCTGACATATCACATGTGCTCATGTCCTACCTCCATCGTTGTCTTTCCCATCACCGCATGCCGTCTCCATGGAAGTGTCACAGCCTGCTCCTCTCCAGCCCAGCTGGCAGACGCAGTGCCAGCCGTTCATGTCCAGAGTGCATCTGCCATTGCCGTTGCACAAGCCAGGGCATCCCTCTGCAAGGCAAACAGCCACACGTTCAAATGCACTCGAAACAAAAAGCAACACAGCCTGGCAAGGGCCCCATTAAACAGCTTTTTCCTTTTGCCTTCAGTTTATTTCTCCACTCCCACTTGGTGTCTTCCCACCTGGAATGAACCCTCTTTGGTGTCAGGATAGTGATGACCACTCAGTGAGCAGCTGCTTCTGGCTCTCCCAGGAGGTCCTCACAGCATAACCCCACTCACTGCACTGAGGGAATGGTGAGTTTCAGGGAGGCACTGAGATACTCCTGCTTCATTGGCTGTAAAAGCAAGGCAACACATTGCCCTCCGAGCCTCTCAAAATATTTTCTATGTAAGACTAGTACTTGGGGTTACCTAAGTTGCATTTGGGGTTAAAGTTCCCAACACCCAGCAGGATGAAGCAGCTGGCTTTCAGTAATACTGAGATCTCAGACTGGTAAGCATTCAAAACCAGCTGGAATGAGAAAGGCAGAAAATATTTGGAAGATATACAGTTTCTTTACTGTAATAATTTTGGGAGGGATTCATCTCATCCGGTTCAAATTAATCTATAACTGAGATATCTTCAATTCTCTGTAGTCAGCAGAGAAACAGACTGTCCCAGGGCAGAAGTCTTCTCATGTGGGTTTGATGCTCATGGTGATGAGCTAAAGCATGCTCTGGAAACATCCATTTCTCCCCAGTGACTAAAGAGAGCACAGCACAGAGGTGGGCATTTTATAGGTGATAAATTTTACTTGTGGAGGATGAACACCAACCTCCCAGTCTGCTCATTAGGGTTTGATTTTCTCATCTGATGACATCCTGCTGAGATTTTGTACTTCCCCCTACCCCACCCCTTCAAGAAAATAGCAGAGTAATTTCCACAGTAAGCAGTGGTGTGAAGGAGGCTGCTTAGCTTAAACCCTTCTGGGGGCTTTTTACCTGCAGAGCTCAAAAATCTTTACCACCAAGCTGTCGGAAATGTAAGAGACACTTAACAGCTTAGGAAACTGAAGTACAAGGGACTGAAGTGACTGTGAAGGTCACTCAGCAGGACTGATTACACCAGGGACACAATTCAGTCTTCCTGAGTCCTGTTTTAATGCTTTCTCTATTTATATGTGTGTAGTGCTATCCTGCCACATAGTCTGTGTTTTTTAAGGTCCTCAGCTTTGCTAGACAGGTTTGTGAACCTATGCGAATGACACAGACCTATCCTGTGCTAAAGGACAGTGAAAAGGTGTGCATTGTCTCGACACCTGTTTGACCATATGATGTTTGAATGTCTCCCCAAGGCAGAGCTGGGACCCCATCTAGAGCATCCCATGTCATAGTGTGTCCTGCACTGGGGAAATGGGGTTTAGAAACAAAAATTTGTTTCTCAGGGAGCTTTTGAAGTTCACAGAACCTTTCTCAGTGAACAGAAAAAAACAAACATTTTTTAGGACTGTTTTTTTAACAAGTGACTGATTTACAGGGACCAAATGGAAAAAGGAACAAAGGTGGTAAGGAGAAGTCCTTTAGAAGGATCTTAAATAAATTTTTCCTTTACAAACAAATTTGTTGCATTTCAGTCTCTAAAAATGTGTACTCTGGGATGCAGCAAATAATGTGTATGTGTGTGTATGTGTGAGCATCCTGTTGTGTATTTTGGTATTTATACACTGTATTAGTATTTATATACTACAGAAGAGCTATTTATAGGCAAGACTACTTGAAATTCTTCATTTTAATATCCTGCCTTCAGTTACTTATAACAATGCCAAACTTTTAACCATTTAATCAAAAATTTTCCATGGCATTATAATTTGTATGTTTGATCATTTTACTTACTTTCAGTACAAGCTGAAAGCATTCAGCCATTTTGAGAATGAAAGAGGAAGAAGTGTATTAAAAAAACCTCCTAAAATTACTTGGCTAGGCAGATAATCCCATTTTGGAGTAGATAAATCTGGTTTGGATGGGGCCATCCTAACAGTTGAGATAGGAGTTTTTTCTCCCTCTCTAAAAATCATAGAATCATAGAATGGTTTGGGTTGGAAAGGACCTTAATGGTCATCCTGTTCCAATCTCCCTGCCATGGCCAGGGACACCTTCCACTAGACCAGGTTGCTCAAAGCCCCATCCAATCTGGCCCTGACTTCAAGCAATGGGATATCCACAGCTTCCCTGGGCAACCTGTGCCATTGCTTTAATTTGTCTAGATGAAAAGCCTCTGAAGAAATCTTGCTTTATGCGTATACTTTATGCGTATATAGATGGCTCTATTAGAGGTTGGCTGTTGCGTCACCACTGAGCACACCTCTTGTTTTTACTCCTCAGACTCTTTAAAACCTTTGCTAAAAAAGGTTCTATCCTACAGTTACAGAGACAGGGCAGAACAAAGGTGCAGTACTGTTGTCCTGGACAGGAGTGAAGTGAGAACCAGAAAGACTTGAATGAAGTTGAAGACACCATGTTCTCATCTCATGTGAGAAGTGCTCAGGAAAGGTAAGGGAAAACTAATGTAATAAAGACGAGGAGCTCATACAGAACTGCACATGCTCTACTCTCCCAGGCTTAGGAAAAAGGAAATTTGGGGTGGCAGAAAACAGATGACATAGTTTGGATGAAACGCCTTGGCATTTGAGGAAATGGGAAGAGCTTGATTTGAACAACAGTAGCTGAAAAGACTATGAATTTTTTTCCACAAGTTCATGAAACACATAAACATTGAGAAGGAAAAACTTCTTAAAAGCTATTTAATGTAAAGAGAATAATGCTGGCACAAGAACAAATGGACATTAACCAAGAATTAAAAAATTCTGACTGGAAGTTAGAAAAAAAAATCATTTGCAAGGATCAAAGGAATGAAGCTCTGGAACAGCCTCCCTGTGGGAGTGTTAAGGAGAAGATTCTTCAGTTACTTAACCATAGAGCCTGGTAAATTTATATAAAATTTTACACAACATGGCTGCCCTTGCCAGCAGAAGACTAGACTCTTACTGAGGAGACCCCTTTCAATACTATGTGTTTAAATTTTGCATGCAATTCATTGTCTATATGAAACATGCTTGAGAGTATTTGAATGGACTCTCAGGATTTACTCCAAAATCTTCTTGATCTGGACCCTGAGAAAGTAAGTCAAGCATTTCAGAAAGAGGACAAGAAGAGGAAAAGCATTGGTCAGGAGAGGAGAAAGATGAGAGTATCTCATAAGATTACGCCTTCCCAAAATATCTATTCCTCTTCTTGAGTACTATGGGAATCCAGGGTGCACAGATGAGACATAAATATCTTTAGATACCTAAAGGATCTAAACTAGGGGAACTCCTACCTGCAATTTTATACTCCACTGTCTTGGCACCCTTCAAGTCTAGAAAGTAAGTTTGTCCCTTCCCACAAAGGAGAACGTAATCTCTGGTCCCTAGTAGATAAAGCTGTTCCAAAGAGCCAGAAGAACTGTTTCCTGATGACAAATGGTTCTTCATGGGTTTAGGAACATACAAGTTTAATTTACCATTAAATTACAAGGTTCAGTAAAATTCCAGTGATGTGAGGATTAAACTGAACCCCTCTAGTGTCTTGGTTTGATAGGAGAGGAGACATTTTTAAGATGTATAGAGAAAGTAAACCATTAAAAGGAAAAAAAACCCAAACCACCAGCTGTTAAAGGACTTGGAACTCCAGAAAGTTAGAAGACAACAGAGATGTGTAAGCCAATATATCTAGGAGAACGAACCTATAAGTACTACCATTTCTGAACTGATTCACTGCACAGAGACTTGACCATCACTTACACTACACAGATAGGATGGTATAATATTCCTCATTCCACAAACAGTGCACTTCAAAGCACTTGATGAAAAGACGATACAAAATAAACTTTATCCTCTCCTTTCCCCCATGCTGGGGAATAAAGCAAAGAGATCATCTTCTTTCTGAATTGCTTCTGAATGTCACCACAGCAGGATGGCTTAATCCTCAGAGATTTACACCACCATAATCTTGCAGCTCTGATTTCTCATAGCTAGAAGTCACCAATGATCCATTATTCCTGCTTGTGGTGTTAACTGTACTTGGGTGACTAAGAGAATTAAATACATGAATAGGATTTTTTCAGAAAAGGGGGAGGAAACCCTTTTTGTGAAACTTGAGTACATGTAAGTGCTGCTGAAAGATTGTGGAGGGCTTTCACAAACATGGCAGGTCTGCCATGCAAGTGAGAGAACAGACCAGGTAAACAATATAAAAAGTGGGATAATTTTGAAACAGAGAAGCGAAGACCATCATAATCAAAGGAGACTGTCACCAGAAGTTATCATGCAATTTTTAAGACTGTTGGTAAAATAATCTGCTCTTAATGATCTGTATAATTAAAGGCTTCTCTAATTAGTTCAATTATAAGCAACATCTACTGGTACTTTTCTTCAAGGCAAACCTCATCACCACTTGAGACAAGACTTAGAAGAAAAGGCTATTTATTATCTTTTTTTCGCTGTCAGTAGGAATGCACTGATGGATGTTCTTACCAAGTCTCACAGACAGCAGTTGAGCTCTGATACAAGTAGGACATGGCTGTGAAGATACAAATACCTGAAGGCTGAGAGAACAACAACCGCTTTGAGACCTGCAGAAGCTTCTCTAAGACTAAAGGTGAGAAGCAAAGCATCAGCTGATCCCTGCAAACTACAAATGCTTGGTAAAATGTCCCAGAACCAACCCAACTCTGAAACTACCACCATGCTATTCAGTGGTGATGGGAATCCAGAAATCCTTAATCAGATATGTCCTCTTATAGGAAGATGAAGAAGTTACTGACCAGAGCTTCTACACTTGTAACTGTACAAATCAGGGAACTGGCTTCGGTCAGACCTTGGGTTCTCATTTGCTCTCACGCTTCAGAAACAGCCCTTGCAGCCACCCCTGAATTCTAATGCCGTTCAGCAACTTTAAAATTCAAACTAGCTGTTTATATATGCATCACTACAGTGTTAATGTGGTTAATGATTATTTTTGAAGAGTAAGAATTGATATTCAGTAATAGAAATTAATTACGCTGATGTACTATCAGATCCAATGACATTCTGAATGGAGAAGCTCTCTCTAAAATCATCACCTCTTTTAATTACTATAAAAATAATAGGCACCTCTTCTCATTTTAAGCATTACCAGTGTTAATTAGGCCTTAGTTTAGAAGACACTGCTCTGAGTCAAGTTAGAGCTTCTTGGTTTAATTATGCTGATGTTTGCTACTGAAACTTGCCCTTCCATTTAGGAACAATTCTACATCTTCTCTGACTGGTTGATTGTAAAGCTGTAGGAAAGATTCAGCAGTAAATCAGGCTCACCCTTTGACAACAGAGGATTACTGGGAAGGGATTTCAACCATAAAGATGTTAATAATTAAGAAAGCCAAAAGGGCATGAGTAATTTACTTTTGAAAAATGCACACCATGCAGTTAGCCAAGTAAAAAACCATGTACTTTTAATGTTTCAGCTATTGCTAATCTTTCCAAAAGCAGCCATGCATAGCAAGAGACAATCTTTTATTCTCAGTATGTTGCTTAACCTGTTACCCACTGAAATACTCACTAAATATAATGTGTTTTTATTACTGGCCATAAAGGTGAGTCCAAAAGCTATATAGAGGAAAAATGACAGCTACAGAAGACTTAGTTAAAAAAACTGGGCCACTGAATGGGCAAATCAGTACTGAAGGTTCCTTGCCAGGCTCTGCAGGTTGATTTTTCATCTCTTCTATGCCCTTAATGCTTATTTGCTACTTTTTGGTGCAACCTTCTCCAACACACATTGAGATGAAAAGGAGAAGTCCTGGGGTTTTGAAATGCAAACCCCTGAGATGTGGAACATTAACATTAGGTTCTGATCATGCTCCCTAGTGATGGCCCATATCCTCCTCTGAGGATGCCACCATGATTACTTCATAAGGGCACAATAAATCACCCTTTTTCCCTGATCTAAGAAAGAGAATGTACTTTTTCCTCCTAATTTAAATAAAGTCAAGCATGATTTTTTTTGGTGCTAAGCAATGAGAGAAAACTAACTACCACTGTACAATCAATTGATCCATAAAGAGGCATCCAAGGAGAGCTACCAGTTGTTGCATTCCACCTTCAGTGGAAGGTGGAAATATTTGAACTGTGGACATTTCCTCATCATTAGGATTAGTCTGTTCAAACATTTTTCCTATTTGCAGTTGTTCCTGAATCTGCCTTTAATGCTCAATGGAAAAAAAAAAAGCAAAACACTGAATTGCAAATTCACCCAGAGAAGTGAAGTCAGTAGAGCAACCATGTTTCTTGTCACACCACACAAGCCCTATATAGCAAAGACTTCATTTTAACTGTTCATGGAGTCAGTATTTGAACATATCTGCTCTTCATCCTCAGCCTCTTACAGCTGCTATTTTTGATTACTTAAAACCTGAAAAGAAGAATAATACTACAGAAAAAAAAATTGATTTGTTCATCCTGATTTTTGGTTTGTTTAACCAGCAAACATATAATGCTTGTGTGGTTTCAACACTGTGTTGCTGTTAGTGTCAAATCAGGCATGTAGAAAAATATTTAAGTCCAACTCAATCATATTTATTGTCATATGGTTGTATTTAACCATATGCATGCTATTTCAATATTTTTCAAAAGCTAAGTGCATTGTGGAACTGTCTGTTTCTATTAAAAAGTCCTAAAGTAATTAAGCTCATTGCTCTGATTAATAAATAACTGATTTTTATTTTTTTAAACAGCAGATGATCTCTGTTCTCTAACAGTTCAATTCCTTTTCTTCTTTGTTGAAGAAAGACCTGGGTCCTAGACTTGCATTACACTGACAAACAGGAGCATAAGGTTGGATTTTGCTCTAGTGTACATTAATGTAGCATCATTAATTTCTACAGATTTTACAGATTTATGCAACCAGAGGTTTTGGAATCATAACATTTTTGTATTAGGATAAAACCTCAATATATAATTAGTTAAAGCTTTCATGTAAGAGTTGGCAGTTGTGGATCAAAAACATGAAGACTGCACACAGAAAGTGCACTCACCTGTGTTACAAAATGGACCACAGACATTTAATTAAAACACATCACTGTACACGGCTCCTGCTGTATTCACAGACACTTGTTTTCTCCTGACTTGCCTTACCTGAGTGAGAAGGGTGAGGATGAGCAATGATTTGGAGGGGAGGGCAGGGACAAGGGAATGGGTAGGAACACTAATACAATGTTAACACAGGATCACAGCACTTACAGAGGTATTTCCTACCTAAATGACTGGAAAGTTCACCCTTCCAGACATTAGGGACCACTTTGGTGACAATGAGGAAGAGATGCAACCTCAACACAGCATGTTCACGGTGCATTTTTAAAAAAGAAACACAAAGACAATAGGAAAAATAGGAAGGAAGAGCATACCTTTCACTACCTTATCCAGATAGTGAGCTTGGGAGATAAAAGACAGGACATTTAAGGTAGGATTGAATAAGTGCATTGCGGCTTACTACGAGACTGTGCAGGTGCTAGAAAGGCAAAGGAGAGTTTGCTGTGATATGAAAAGAAAAACCTTGATTATGAGGAGAGAAAAAAGGAAGAAGGGTGGAGCACCTCAGTGGAAGTGCTCCTCAGTCAAACGGCTCGAGAAGGCTGTGTTAAGGCATTCAGTCATCTTTGCTCATTAAGATTGGAAGAAAACCGGGAAACTTCTATACATATATTTATGTGTTTTTGTATATATATATAGGTATATATGTATATATATATATATATATATATATATATATATATATATCAGGATATTGCAGTGCTCTGCTCATTTGCAAGT
This sequence comes from Pseudopodoces humilis, assembly GCF_049639895.1. Lineage (NCBI taxonomy): Eukaryota > Metazoa > Chordata > Aves > Passeriformes > Paridae > Pseudopodoces > Pseudopodoces humilis. The sequence continues at coordinate 84,415,833 of NC_142201.1, read as the reverse complement.
CTCCCTCCACTTTACTGACTGCTTTGCATTTCATTAGGAAAGCAGAGATATTTGAAAGTCCTCCACCTTACCTGATTGTCTTATATTTTTCCACGCAAAAAGGCACAGTTCTGTGACCTTACCAGACTTGTAGAGGCTTTTTCCTGGATCTTTCTAATGGTAATATACTGCATTTATGCAGTGTTTTCTAGCCCCAGATCTAATTACTTTACAAATATTAAATTAACCTCATGGCAACTCTACCAGATAGGCAAGTATTAATATATTAATTTCAAGGAGGGCTAAAGAAAAAGCAAAAAAATAAAGTTATAGATGTCATGGGATCAGTCATATACCCAATTCCCATGGAACACTGATTTGGAAAACCACTTTATTCATCTTGTGGTGTCAAGCAGAAAGCTGGTGGCAAAGACATGTCCCGCCTTAGAGAGCCCTTGTTCATGCCAGCAGGCGGCACTCTCTGTCCTAACACCACCTGGTCTTTATTAATAAAAGAGAGGCTCTGAGTCTGGTATTTCTCTATTTCAATACCTACTTAAACATTATTTCCCTTGTTCTCTTGTCTGCTCCCTGCAATCTCAGCCTCAGTTGTGTCCTGGTACTTTTTGAAGAAGTTTTTCTTTCAGGTTCGTTCAGGCAGACTGTCCACCTGGGAGGTCATTGCCCTTGCAGGAATTATTTTTCCATCCTGTGAATGCGATGGATCTGTATAGGAACTATTGTCAGTAAGTGGAGAGGGCTGGGATAGCTCACCTAGTGCAGGACAGTTATGAGGCTTGGCAAAGAGGTGAATTAATCATGTTGATGTGGTGGGAGCGATGCAGGAAGCACAGCATCACCATCTGCTTGGATGGTGGCTGAAGCCTAGGAAGGTATTTCTTGGATTTTGACATCCACAGCAGCCCAACCTGTTAACTCAGGCAGCCACTGTGCAGCTGATGGCAGCGAAGGCAACAGCCAGTGCCAACCATATGTCAGTTACATATCAAGGTTTTCTTGCAATGTGAAAAATAATGGGGCATCCTACAAGAGTAGCAGGAATGTTTCTTTTCTAAACCCATACAGGCTAAACTTCTAGCATTAAAATATCAGCTTATTCCCTACAGACACTCCTTTGTAAACCCTGTGGGCATGTGGGACATGCTGAGAAATTATGCAGGAGTTTAGAAGAAAAGCTACTTTTCTAAGGTGTCCTCTGCACCTAAATGTACCACCACACTCAGCTCCATGTCACCAGCCTACTTCTAGAAGCCACTTTAGAGCTGCTATGGGAGGAGCTCCAGTGACCATTTTTTAGTGTGAAAGCCCCTGTTTCACCAGCCTGAGCTAACTTGGTTTGCTTTGTCTGGGAATGATAACAAATACTTCTCTTGGCTCACAGAGAGGGAGGGAAGAGAGAAGCGAGAGATAATGCAGGTAGGTCCATGAGGAGGACTTGTTTCCCACTACGCTCTCCTTCATTTTCCAAATATTCTTTTTCCCTTTATCTTTCCTATAAGGTGAAATGGACAGAGCCTCAGGGAAATCACTGGAGTTAAACTGAGATTACACAAATGTAAAGGAGAGGAGAAAGTAAATATCCATTGCTGAACCAAGGACAGCATAAGAAGTTTATGCTACAGGGTCAGGGAAAACACTGTCTTTGAAGCTCTTCTGTGCTTAATATTTACTGGCAAATATGCTGCCAAACTATTTAAGGCCAGATTACCTTCAGATTGATTCAAGATCATGTCAGAACAAAGCAGCAAGTGTGTATTTTCCAATGATTGCTATAACCATGGTCTTCTCTTGCTCAAAGGTACCCATCTCAACCACGTAGAGTGAGTGCCAGAGGGTCACACAGAACTCAGCTTCTGCTGTGGATACACTTGAGCAGTGACTATTGGTCAGAGGGTAGAATCACAGAATCATTACAGTTGGAAAAGACCTCTAAGATCATCAAGTACAACCAGTAAACCAGTACTCCCAGGTCTATCACTAAACCCTGTCTCAAAGCACCACATCTACAACATAGCAAGAACCTTCCCCACACTGGTAGGCTTATTTTTATCTTGGGCCATGCATGGACTGAGTTGCTTTATGGATTCAAAGGGCACAAGTGATGCATTAGAAAGCTGGAGAAAAGAGACCAGGATCCACCTGTAAAATCCCTTGTCTGGATTCCAGCTGCTCTAGCAGAAATGGAGAGGCACTGATTAGAACCTCAGCTATTCAGAACATGTGTGATTACTTATGCAAGCGGACTGACGAAAAGCAAACTTAAATGGGCAGATTTCTCAAAAATCAGAGTTTTGCTACGTAAAACAGACCCCAGGCTGATGGCGATGTAAGCAGAAGCCAGGGTGGGACAGGCTGTCTGCCTGTCTGTCTGGGCATTGTTATTGCATACATCACCCTGCATGCCAGGACCGGATTTCCAAAAGGAGTTAAACATGTAGTTTTTGTGTAGATCAATGGGGATTAGGCACTGAGGGGCATTGAAACCTTGCTAGGTAAGCTGTGGAGTGTTTGGAGAGCTTGCTGCTGATTCCTCAGGTCTACAGAGACTCTGAAGTATTTAGCTGCAGCAACTAAGCTTACAGAGGTGGCCTTGGTCTTGTGTCCAGGCTGTTCAAGGATAGTGAATATCCTGATTCCACCATTATTTTTCTAAATAACCCTGGATGAATCATACAAGCTGGAGAGGGAGTTTTCACAAGGGTTTGTAATCATAGGACAAGGGAGAACAGCCTTAAGCTGAAGGAGGACAGGTTCAGATTGGGCATTAGGAAGAAATCTTTTACTGTAAGGGTGGTGAGGCAGTGGCACGGGTTTCCCAGAGAAACTGTGGATGCCTCATCCCTGGAAGTGTTCAAGAAAACATTGAATGGGGCTTGGAGCAACCTGGTGAAGTGAAAGGTTCCCTATCCCTGTAAGCGGTTGGAACTAGATGATCTTTAAGGTCCAAACAATTCTGTGATTCTATTATTCTTTATTGAGCCCAGGGAATTTTCAGTGCTGCTTCCTGTGAGGCAAACCCTTAGAGCAGCCTACTATACAACTGAGCTGTAATTTGGCCTTTCACAGCCCACAATAAGAGGGTTTATTTCATCTTTAAACTCAATGCTCCTAAAACCCACCATGCTGCTCAGATATAGTTTGGGCCAGAACAGAAGAAACTTGAGCTCCTGCAACGTCTCTAAGTAGGGATGAACCCGGAACATGCTGGAGAACCCATCATGGGAGTCTGGCACTGACGCTGTTGTCATGGTGTGTTTTGTTCCTTTCAGAAACTGACAGAACCCTTCTGGCTGGGTTTCAGGATTCCTGCAGTTTTCTGCTCTACCCTCCTGCACTAAGTTTGCTGAACTGGGATGATGAATGCAAGCTTCTGCATCAATTTCCTAGTTGGGAATTAACTGGGGTTACTCTAATGTAATCTCTGAATGTGAGCAATCAAGATAGTACATTCAGCGACACAACTCTTTGTAGGAGCAAACAAAATTAATCCACCGGAATCAGAGTACCTTGAACACCGTAAGAAAGAGCCTCCTATGACCTACAAAACAAAAGGATGTCTTGCTCTCACACATGCTTGACAGGAAAATGGAAGAAGTGTCCCTTACTGGTATTGTCCATTTCTACCGTGTTACCTGCACACACGGCAATACTGGTAAAGCATCACTTCAGCAATGGGGTTTTATGCTTGTCAGTGCTAAAGCAAACCGGGCCATGACATAGACATATATGGAATTACCATCAACAGAACAATTTGCCATGCAGGGAAATTACACAAGGACGAGGGAATGCTTTTCACATACTTAATGTAATTCCAAGTCAATGTCCTTTCATTTGTACCAACATAACTAGCTTATTACTTCTACTAAAGCCATTCAATTTTCTTGGGTATTTACAACTTTGCCAAATCTCCTTTACATTCTACGCATTTATCAATGAAATATTCTGTAGGAAATAGTGTTTACAGCTTCAGAGGGAGGAGACTATGTACAAATTTGTTGCTAAATCACCATGCAAGGAGATGAGAAGGGGGGGAAAGTGAAAAGAAACAGAATTACTCCAGCACTCTAAGTATCAAAGAATGATTCCTAAACCAAGGCAGTACTGCAACAGTAAGGTAGCAGCACAGGAAACGAGAGTGTGCACCAGTAAAATCTCAATGCTGACTGCATTGCAGTGCTGGCCTTCCCCATGATAACATTTATACTTAGAGTGAGGAATACTACAAATAAATTTAATTACCATGAAAGGTAAAAGCTTGTTGTTCGTAAACAGTCCAGGCGTATCAGCTGTGTGCAGAATTATCATATACTGAACTAATGGCATTTTGGTTTTACAGCAGAACTAATAAAATGGCACTAAGGGGATGAATCAGGCTTTTTTTTTTTTTCTCTGCATAAATGAGTTCCATATAAAGCTATCCCCTGGATCTTGGGCCTCTTGCTGAATTTTTTTTTAATACACTTTCATGAATCTTTGTTGCTTTCCTAATCAAACTGCTTGAATAAAAGGCAATAAAATATTATTACAGAAATAGAGGATTTCAATTAACACAGGACCGGTCTCTTTTAATTTTAAAGTCATTTAAGAAAGGTAGGTTTTTCAATCCCTTTCCCAGGAAAAGAAATGAAAGCTGCTAGGGGCATCGACAAGAAAGCAGAATGCAATGTCTAATGAGACAGAGGAAGTTTTAAAAGCTAGATATTTTTCATTAGGGGGATGCATGTGGAGACCATAATGTGATAGGGTGACATTAGCATAAATAAATGATAAGTAGAATTGAGCCACAGATATGGTTTGTACCATTATCCTAATGCTGAAATTAAAATACTGAGATCAGGCTTCATTTCCTGTCTTCGTGGGTGCAAATGCACCTGGTGCTCAAGCAAGGGAAGCGATGTCTCATATAACTAAGCTGCTAATCCACACAATAATTATGCTGATATTTGCCCAGGTATTTCTAGTGGTTAGTCTTGATGAAGTGTGATTTTCAGTTATCATGACATAATGAAAGTAACATAGAGGTAAATTTTCTTGTCTTTAAAAGAAGCTGATTAAAATAAAATGGCTGGAGGAGAATTTTCATTCTGGAACAATTCTTCTAAAGTCAACTGATTTTTTTTCAGGTCCACCAAGGCATTATTGAGAACAGAACTGAATTCACTAATTGAGTTTTCTATTAATATACAATAAAAGGTATCTGGGGAATTTAGGGTTGCTGATTTTATAGCATGACTACGGAAGGGGAACTGAAGAGGCCGAATGCATGGCAATCAGAAAGAAGGAAGAAGGGAAAATGCATTAAGTAGTTAAGTGAGAAAAGGAAAAAGGTGAAGCCAAGGCAGTTCATTAATGATGCTGCAAATTGCTTAATATGAGAACTGAACCTCTTTGCATGATTTAGGCATATTATTGGCTTCTTATTAATAATAACATCAATAATAAGAGACATGACAGAGAGAGCTTGTGAGTAGTGCCAGTGCATGAGGAATACAGAAGCAAAGAGAGAGGAAAGTGAAATGGTTAGAAAGGTAGCAGAACAGACAAGAGATAAGCAAGACAGAGTTAAATACCAGCCAGAAATCATCTGACTGCAGTTTCCTCTTTTATACTGGCAAGCAAAGTGACAGTGCAAATAATGTAGCAAATAAAGGAAAGAAAACTTAAAATCAGATGCATGTTTCTAAAAATGTTGTCACCATAGTGCAGAGGAGTCTTGGAGGCCACAGAAAGACCTCTTAAGAGAGGTAAGTGGGATGTTTTTAAAAAAAGCTTCTAGCTGACATTTAAAGGCTTGTCAAACACCACATAGGTGTACTTCATGTCTGATAATAAAAAATATATATAGCCATGTCACCAGCAAATGAAAGGACATTTTGTCTTGTTCCCACATGAAAATGTATGATATCAGAATTTGAAGTCCCAGAACAAAGGTGCTCATGCTACACTAAGTCACAGATATTCAATTAAGCATGCACCCTTTCTCCTCCCTGATCATCAATTATTCTCTTAAAAGGGGTCGGGTTTTCTTTCTCCCTACCAATAGTGCAGTGCTCTCCGTTCCAGCCCGGGCTGCATTCACACTTGCCATCCCGGCAGGTCCCGTGCTCATTGCAGCGTGGGTGACATGCTCGCTGATCACAGGCTGTGCCCATCCAGCCCTCCTCGCAGCGGCAGGTGCCTCCAACACAAATGCCATGTCCTCCGCAGTCCGCCGCACAAATCTCTGTGGGAGAGGAGACAACAGAGAGGAGGGGATATGTGCAGAGAGAGAGAAGGGAGAGGGAGAAAATCCAGAGTGTTATTGTTAAGAAAAGCAGACACACTTCACTACCTCGCCTTATGGGGCAATGAAAGGAATTCCTAGAGCTCATAACGCTAATCCTTCCTGACAATAGGAATCTAATAAGTATATTACAAAAAGAAATGGACATGGATTGCAAGGGTCTGCTGTGATTGATCCTCCTATTTGCTTTCTAATTTTCTTGCACTCCTCAAGCTTTTGTGATGTGCAAATCCAAAGGGGAAGGCTCTTCCAATAAGCAGAACGGAAGTCACATTTAATTAAAATCTGGTTAAATGTGGAAACAATGTGCTGATAAACTACAGATGCTAAAGCTAAGTGCTGGCAAAGCCTGTTTATGACTTCTTAAACCATGGTTACAGGGATGGGATTCATTATAATACTTCTTCTATCTTTAAAATTAAGAAAGGATATTTCTATTTCTACCAAATCTGCACATCTCCTATGTCCCTACTCTCCTACCACCCCATTAAAAATCCCCTCTCAGACATTCAGAGATATAACTATCTTTTGTGAGCCACATGCACTGGAGCTGATAGGATGGTGCTTGTTCTCAAGTCTTATCAGAGTTAATGGAAGCACAGTCACAGCCGGATATTTTAATACTTACCTCCAAAAAGCAAAGAGCTAAAGGACCTTGCCTTTTCAGGGATGATGGCCTTCCCCAACCACCCTGAGCCTCAGTAGGCCTGAGGACACAGGCATATTTTTGCCCAGCACTAGACTTTTGTCTAAATCCTGGCATAGTCTTGGCATGAATTTGGGAGATGTGCTTTTATCTACACTGTATTTGTCTGGAAAAACAGAGACTTGGTGGAGAAGAGATACCCATGAATCAGGTGTTGAAGTGCCTGTTACCACCATTACTATACAGAATTGGTTTCAAGGAAAAAAAACAAAGCCCAAATGATGCAGATGAAAAGAAATTCAACTATTTCTTCTCCAGACTTATTACTTGGCTGCTACTTTACATCTCTCATAAGCCCTCACTACACTCTCCCTGCCTCAACTGAAGGAGAGGCAATTCACAGTATTTCAGCCTATGAGGTCTTCTCTCTGACTTCTGCCTGGCGCATCTAAATTCCCAAATGTTTTGACCTCAAGCCTTCTGCTTCACTGAGCTATTTTATAGATTTTACAGGGTAAGGACACAGTTCCTTTTGGGGACATGGAGATGTGAACAGAAGAAATGCTGAGCAGGGCTGGGCTGGAAGCACAGAAAGGGGTACCAGTGTACTCTGCAGTGCACATTTTTTTCTGTGTCACTGGCTGCATATAAAATATTCAAAACTACTCAGACTGCATTAACATCACACCTGACTGAAATTCAGCTGTACATATGTTGCTTTTAGTCTTTTGCTAATGAATACCCCATTTACAGTACACTTGGGCTGTTCAAGAACTTCTGATATGCTCCTGATATAGGGCTAGAACATCCACTTCAGCTCCAGGAAGAAAGTGGTGCACCACAGCAGAAAGCTGTGAGATCTTCAGCCCCTTATGATGAAATGGATCAGAGAGTTCTTTGGAACAGTAATTTATGATAGGAAAAACAGTAATGCCTTGCAAGTCTAGAAAACACTTCATTTTTCAAACATGTCATGAGAACAATACCTAGCACCTGCTTCCCAAAAAGCTCAGGATGCTGAAACAGTTTCCAGTAAAACTCATTTTACTGCAGCATCATGGATGTCTCCAAACCCCCTCAAACAGTCCTATATGCTTAAGTCTTCTAGTGAAAGAACTCTGGAGTTCAAATAGGCTTAAGACACTCAGGAACTTGTCTGTATCATTTAGAATTAAACTTGAAAAAGTATTTGGGTATCTTGGGTACTTAAACAGAGCATGTGCACACACGACTTGCTGTTGAGATGTAATAGAATCTAATGTAGTATTTATTGTAAGAAAGTAGAAATTACACTATCAAACAATAAAGGCATGGCTGAGGAAGGGCTCCACTTGCTGTCAGAAGTTTTTACTTTGCATCTGGCATCGAGACACAGATTTTCACAGCTCCTAGCTGCGAGGGAGGTAATATCATACTACAGTACCTGCTAAGAGCAAAAGGGATGGGCAATTATTGACTTGCTGAAGGGCTGGAGCTCAGACGTGTGTTTTCTACTTTTTTCCCCAACTGCCAGACAGCACTGCAATGGAGCGTGGGCTGGTCAGGGTGGTGATGAACACACAGGACCTGCAAGTTGGTTAATATAGCAGTAAAGATGCCAAAAAAAAAAAAAAAAAAAAAAAAAAAATTGGTTCTCCTTGGCTGATAAACAAAATCTGGGGGAAGATAAAAGAAAGAGCAGATAAAAAAATCAAAAGTTAGATTTATGCTGCTAAAATTTCAGCAAGCTGAGAAGGTATACCTTGAGAAATTACAAAGTCTGAGAGTACTGGTATTTAAGGCCTAACTACAAAAATTATTGTTGCAGCCTCTGGTGCTTCCCAGTATGCTTTTACCATCAGGCTACTCTAGTTAGACTGCAATCCCTTCTCTGGTTATTCGTTTGCATTCCTTATTCATAAGTTTAGAACTTTGATCTCAGAATATCAAATAAACTGTAATTTTTCTTGTTCCTAGTTTACCAAACAATCCAGAGGATGCCAGCTTTGTCACTTCACACCTTCATTATATCCTGTTCTCCCTCTTTGTAAAAAAACTCTTCCTTATATCTAATCTAAATCTACCCTCTTTTAGTTTCAAACAATTATCCCTCATCTTATCACTACAGGCTCTATTAAAATGTCTGTCCCTATCTTTCTTATAAGCCCCTTTTAAGTAGTAAAAAGGTCATAATAAAGTCTCAGAGATTTCTGTCCCTCAGGCTGAACAACCCCTATTGTCTCAGTCTGTCCCCAGAGCAGAGGTGCCTCAGTCTTCTGATTATCTTTGTCCCTTCCTCTAGACTTGCTCAAACAGGTCCACATCTTTCTTGCACTGGAGATCCCAAAAACTGGGTCCCAGAGCTGGATGCAGCACTCCAGGTGGGGTCTCACAAGAGTGGAAGGGCAGAATCCCCTCCCTTGCCCTGCTGGCCACGCTGCTTTGGATGCAGCTCAGGGCACTACTGACTTTCCTGGGCTCTGAGAGCACATTGCCAGGTCATGTCCAGCTTTTCATCTACCCCCAAGTCCTTCTCCACAGGGCTGCTCTCAATCCCTCATCCCCAGGTCTATATGGATACTGAGGGTTCCCCTGACTCAGTGCAGCACCTTTCAGATAAAGTAACCAAGGCATACAGAAGGAAAGTGATGGATCCACAGGTGAATGTGAACTCTTGTGACAGGTGCATGAACCTCTTGATGTTCCAATCCACAGTCTTGTGTCCTATTGGTAAGATGGAAACATCAGATGTCTACAGATTGGTAGTGGAGGAAAAAAACCTAGAGATAATAGGAACAGTGACTGTCATAAGCCTTCCTGGAGTTATTTAAAGGTGTCAAACTAGGATAATGGAGTGCATTCAAAAATGGTGAAGAGAGAAAGAAAAAAAATTAATTCTGTTCTGAAAAGCAGAGTCTCTGTGCAGTCATTCCTATGAAAAAGGATGGAAAATCCCCTGGGACATTTACGTCCCAGCTGAAATTTTCTCAGGCAATATGCTGCCAGGGAACAGTCTTGCACATGTGGGCCAGGGATATGCACTGTATATTATAAACAAACAGATCTTAGGCTAACCCAAAAAGGGAATGCTAGGAATATTTTAGGTTTCATCTCCCACCCAGCTGAGACCTCAGCCAAACCACCACCCATGCACACAAAAGCATGCAGATTCCAGGTTATGAATGTATAATTAGTATATAACGGACATATAAGGTGGTTTGGATTTCCAGGCCTCAAGAGCTGTAATACAGACTCTCAGCTGTGAAAAACAATTGAGAAGCAAACTACTTACGACAGTCTCCCTAAAATGTAGTTTAATTATTTCTGACAGGAACCAGGAGCCAGGAAGTCTCAAAAATCTTCCATTTAGCTGCCAGTTTAAAGATAGATAGATAGGTACCCTACGATTTAAATAACCTTACAACACACAACTGCTACGTGCCCCGGTCCTTTACAACACAGCCCTCTTTAATGTTCACAGCTTTCTAATGGGCGATTAAATAGAGTAGCTTTTACTTTTCTGGTGGCACTCAAGAAATGATCAAAATTAATTTCAGATTAAGCTTCCACTTAAATACATGTCTTTTTGGACAGAATAAGACAGAATAAGACAGCTAAGGCTGTTTTACAGAAAAGGGCAGGTGAATTGTTTCTTTGTCATTCAGTCCCAGGGACAGAATTTGTCACCTCTGTTCTTATTACAAGCTCCATTTTTTTGGTACATTTCCCAATTCTGTTGTTAAAATTAGAGGACATGATTAGCTACCATCTGAGCTGCATGAGCAAATGAGAAGGAAAGCTTTTAATTCTCCTATTACAATATTCACAGACTGGCCAGCTGCACTATATTGCTCCTGCCTATTTAAGCTTAGTTAGAACGCTCTGACTGTGCATAAAAGACCTGCCTGTTAAATATTTTCACACCAGCTGTTCCCAAAAGGTGACTAAATATTTCCTTTTATCTTTAATCTCATCCAGTGTTTGTATGAACAGCTTAGCCACTCCTTGTCCTTTCCTAGAGGTGCACTGTGTTTTACCTCATCTCACAGTACAGCTCTCAAAGCTGTTTCTAGCTCCTTGAAGAGAGGGGATCCTCTGACTAAATCTGGTGCCCAATTCTAAGAGCAAATATGAGTCTAATGTCCTCAAAAAAGTACAATCAACACAAGCACCTCTGTGAGAAACATCTGGAGTTTGAGTATTACCCTGTATTTTGCTCCCTGATGTTTGTACTTACCAGATGGCACTGATGGATGGTAACTGATTAATGGATGCAGACTTTTTTCTAAGGAATCGAGTTAGTTTCAATGTTCCCATCTGGGATTTTGTCACATTATTGTCTTGGAGTCATGCCTTGCATTGCCTGAACCTCACCTCGTGTTATTCAGCTCTTCAGTCTTACCTGAAGAGCTGAATTGAGCCTAATTGCCCTCTGTGGATCAAGAAAGGAAAGAGATAGTTCCAGAGGATGATTCACTTGAAACCTCTTCCATGGAGAATTTCTGGAGTAGACAGTGCTCAAGGCATTGTTGAGCTTGGGGTGGTTCATCCAGAGGTCTTAGGTTATCATAAACATTATTCTTAGGAAAGGAAAATGCCATTCCAGTAGGACTCTGCTTATTTTTCATGCAAATAATCAAAAAAGAAATGACTCATCTCTAGTTCCAGGACCTGCTCTGTTTCATCACTGCTCATCCCTACCAGGAACTAGACCATTACTGGGGCTCAGAGCAACCTGGTCTAGTGGACGGTGTCTCTGCCCATGGAAGAGGGGTGGGAAATAACTGACCTTTTTAAGTCCCTTCCAACTCAAACCATTTTGTGATTCTATGAGCCCAGACTCAGCTGCCTGCTGGCTATTTTATAGACAAATGTTTCTTCTTTTCTTGTTTTTTTGTTTTTGTTTTTCTCATTATCTCCTCATGACTGGGGGAGGGACTTCCCTCTGCTCTGTTAAAACTGCCTCAGAATTCCTCAAGGCTCTCTTAAAAATCCTAGTCCATCTTGAATCCTACCCAAAATCTTGACAGTGGCTGCTGATATGCCTTAACTTCTCCTCAGTGTCTCAACGAAAACTGTAATGTGATTTTATTCTGTCTCCATCAGCATGCCACTCTCTCTGTTGTTGTTCACTTAAAGTTTAAGAATCTCAACTATCTGAGGCCAAGATTATCCTTTTTGTTCTGCATTTGCACTGAGCCAGGTCTAATGAGGTCACAGTCCATTAACAGCACTTCAGAAGTTAGAATACTAAAGCAATTACTCATACAAATAAAAAACTTGTACCTACTTCTCTTTTTATTTTTTTTTTTTGCATATACTGCTAAAAACTGACATAAATCTGTCCCTTTAAGAATAAAAAGTCTGCTATGTTGCCTTTGATATTTCAGAAGAAAAGTGGGAAAAGAAACCTATCAAACACTAACCTACCAGTGCAGTGCTTTGTTCATGGCCCTTTTTAATTGATGGAACAGACACAGGAGCCTCCAACACAGGAAACGCCATCATCCAGAATTTCATATTATTTTCAAATTACATTAAAGACTGGAGTTCGGAAAGGGATAATGATGTTAATTTGTGCTTCATTTTTAGCAAATCCATTTTTACGTGTTTACTCCTATCCCCCCACATATCCTCAAATTGACTTGACAACAATTTAAGGCTTTCCAGCTTAGAAAAGAGCAATGCAGATTTTTCTTTAGCATTCATGTGATGCAGAATCAGAGATTTAGCTGCTTCTGACCTGTCTGCTAAATCCTTTAATAAATATGGATTTAGTGCTAAAATATAAGATCAGGTGAAATTGCTCAGAGCTTCCTGAAAACTGGGTCAGTTCCACTGACCTTCCATATATTAACAGAAAATTTAATAATTAAAAATCTGCCTTAACTGGGATTTTCCCATTTCAAATTGGCTCATTTGAGGCCATTTCCAGCCCCAGACAGATTTTTTTTTATCCAGAAAAGCACAGGAGAGGGGTACTGCACAGAGCTAAAAGGCTGGGTTTAGTGAGGAGTGAGGCTTATTTTCACAATCTGCTTTAGAAGGTAATTTATGGAGAATATCTGGGAAAAGCAAGAAATATATAGATGAAAAAACCAGAAGGTGCGTGATCAGCATGACTTAGATAGCAATGAAGTGCTAAAGACATTCTTCATAACAAAACACATTTTGCAGTGTTATGAAACTCTCATTCCTGTGATTTGATAACTCTGTAGTGACATGAACTCCTGTGCTTGTACTGAAGATGACATAAAGAACACTAGCTTTTCAAACCATTATTTTTACAAATATTATAAGGAAAGGATCAAACTAGGGGGCAAGAAAAAAACTGAAAGAAGAGGTGTGGATTTTCTGTCACTGCCTGTAGCACATCTGCAGCATGAAATTCTCTGAAAACCATCCTGATTCAGTAGTGAACAGAGAATGATTGTATAAGTTCTGACCATGTCATTAATCGAGGGACATATTTTTACCTTCAGAGATCATGTCCTAAAAGCAATGTCTGCAAAATTTAATGCCTCTAAATAATCTGTTTATCTATTCTTAAAGCATACATCAAATATGCAAATATTACTAATGTAGAAATAATAATAATAATTTATGTCTATAAATATAAAACCTGTCCTTTTATGAGTGCAATTAAACTTCTGTTACTAAGATGACTCTCACTCCACTCAAGGGCCTCAACGTGTTTTACACAGCTCAGTAAACTGAATATAACTGAAAAGTAACAGCTATTTATTTTCTTTCCATGGATGAGGAAATCAAGATTAAAGGATGCTCTCTAGACACTGAAAATGAATCCATCAGCTTTGCTATCACCCCTCATCAGGAAGAACACTGACCTTCAGCAATGGCTTTCAAATGTGACTTGGACACCTGAATTTTCACCTTTTGAACATGAAGCCCTGAGGAGCATCCTGGAACGCCTGCACTGGGAATGCATATCCTGCATTACAGAGTGACCCTAACCAGGACACCTGAGCTGGCCTGAATGCTGATTCTTGCCAGCTCTGCAGGAGGACGGAGTACAGGTCTTCAATACATGTGCAGGAGGGATGTAACTGTAACATGTATTTTGCAACTCTGCACTTGCAGAAAAGACTAGGTATGCAAAAGGAAGTATAAAACACATTCAGAACAGAAGAGGAGAGTTTTCATTCTAAGCAGTTGAGCTGTATCTAGGAGAAGGGCTGGTGGAAATCCTTAATAAAAGAAAGGGCCCATCTCTGGCCCTCAACTAGACACAAAAGATTTAACCAACCCCACTTCAGCTTTTTTCCCCAGTTTTCTCCTGGTATTTAGTTCTTTGCTAGCATAAGCAGCTTTGTGTTTAAATGAAAGGCTTCTGCAAATCCCCTTCTAGGTCTTATTTCTCTCTGGAGATCCAAACAAGGAATGGGGGTGCCTCTGAGATGCCTAATTTGGAGATGAATAAATAGTCCACAGAGTAGCTCCTCACCTGGTGCTGAGCACATCCAGGAGATGTGTCCATAACTGCCCTGGAACGCACCCTCCATCTCCAAAATGAGTAATGAAGGGGTTTGGTATAGTAATATATTTAAACTGATGTATGTCTGTCCTCCAAGACTGAACCTCTAATTCTGTAAACATACAGGATCAAGAATTCCTGCCAGAAACAGTAACAATGAAAACAGGAGCACAATGTACACCATTAGCTGCACAATGTACACTGGTACAGCTGGGACCTCTTTTAAAAAAGTGTCTCATTTCAAAGTGCAGTTTCAGCCTGCTTCATATTTGCATAACGGTCTTCCAATTCCTGTCTGGAAAGTTGTAATTCTGAGCAATGAAATACCATTAAACTGCTGTGATGCTTTTTATCAGCTTCTAGTTTCTACAGTATTTATACTCTACTTTCATCCTTCATTAAATGCTAAGGACTGACCACCATGTTGTGTCTAAAGCATCTCCTCTATGGCACTCTACGGCTGATTTACTTTTGTACTCGTGTCAATCTTCCATTTATTTATTATTACAAACGCTACTTTAAACTGTCTCTTGTTGTTGAATAGCAGGACATGAAATGCCAGGTATTGTCAGACTTCAGTCTTGGAGCAGAGATTTATTGAATAAAAATAAATATTCCAAAGTGCAGGATTGTATTTTTCTCTTTGATGCTTAATTGAATCTTTATGCTTTCTGGGACATGTAAAAGCTTCCCAGAAAAGAAACAATTCCTAATATATTAAATGACGTTCCTAAGAAGGATTCTTCTCTGGGCTAATTTTAATTTCCTCTGTCCATAAGGAAGAGATAATTTGACAGAAGCAAAGTGTTTTGCTCATGCTTAAAAAGAACTGATTTCTTTTCCAATTCTGTATGTTTTTGTTTTTTCTAAAATAAATTCAGCAGATCATTTACAAATGCTTGTGATGAAGTGATCACAAGCTAGATTTGCTTGGGATTCCCTTACTCAGAGCTCAGTCCCAATATGGATTCCTTTTTTTCCAGACAATATTTTGCCAAAGAATTTAGAAATTTTATTGTTATTCATCTTCTTGAAAAGGAGACACAGAACACATATGAAACATGCAGGGATGACATATCCAGAAGTCAGGTGCCTGTCTATCCTCACAAATGGGATGCATCAGCAGCTATTACAGAAGGTTTGTTTGCTATGCTGTCCATATGCCTCAACACTGATCTAAAAGGATCACCTTTACCGAAAAGCAGCAGAGCTCTCTGCAAAGAGCTAACTTTTGTCTGTGAACATCATTAGAAAGTGCTCATTAGTGCAAATTGTGATGATAGTTTTTAGAGTATGAACATCTTGTAATTTGGAAGAGGGCAGAGGGAATATACTAATTTCAGTGCATCCACTTCAGACAGCTTATTAAATCATGGATTTTTGGCCATTAGTAGACACTAATCCACTATATGACTATCATTGGTCTTAGATTGTCTTTTTCTTGCTTAGTTTTGATGTTATTATGTTTTACTGACTCACAGACTATTTTCCTTATTATCTAACCTTGGACATTCTAACTCAGAATGATATAGAATCATAGAATGGTTGGGGTTGGAAGGGACATTAAAAAACATCTCATTCTATCCCCCCTGCCATAGGGAGGGACACCTTCCAACAGAACAATTGCTCAAAGCTCCACCCAACCTGGCCTTGGACACCTTCAGGGATGAGGCAGCCACAGCTTCTCTGAGCAACCTAGTTCAATGTCTCAAATATGATTTGATGAAGCTGAAAACATCCAATAAACCTTTGCAGGAACTCTGATTGTGATGAGTTCCCACTGGGTTGGAGTGTAAGGTCACAGTCACAGGAGGTATCTACCAACAACAGCATGGAATTGACTGAACACTGGTGGAGAAGCCATGACATGGAACTCACAACCATCCTTGCTGAGCCATAAGTGGTTTTATCCAGCATAATCAAGGTGGATCATGGCAGAGACTGACTCCGCACAAGTATATGCCCTGCTGATATTGCAGCACTGTCCTGGTTAAAAGTAGGAATAGTCAGCAGCAGAGGTCCAGATTTAAAAATTAAGAGGCACCTCCTTTCAAAGGTAGTTGGAGAAGAAGCCAAAATTTGGTCATCTGAGACTTAGAGATACAAACGATAAGTTCTCAGTGATACAAGAAAACATGCTAATTGCTCGGTCATCCTCAAAACATGGTATTTTAACAGTACTCTATTTTAAACATGGAATTTAGTATCTTGTGGTGGTGTGAAATTTTTTAAACTAGTCACATTAACAGGAGCCCCACTGACTCCAGTACAACATTGCTGTTTTCAGTCAGAAAAGTCCTCAACACAAAGCATAATTGACCCAAACAAAAAGAACTTCTGAGCTCATGTTGTGTCTGCTGAGGTCACATTTGAGGATAGGGAAGAATGTTGAACTGGCATGCTGGGAATTTTCCCTAATCATTGTGGAAAACAAATAGGGGATAGCAACAGTCTTCCCACTGCCCTTTGTAGGGGTCCATAAATTTTCACTGATTACTGCTGATACAAGAGAGAACTTTGCTCTTCACAGAATGCCTAAGGTTAATGAGAATCAGGGACTGCTTGTTACACGACTGGACACACACTATTCTCAGCCTGAGACATGACCTAATCAGAGCAAATGCTTTGTGATCTAATGGTCAGAGACAGACTGATGATGTCATTGCTTCCACTGGTTTTGACCAAGTCTGAAATGATAGCTAGAACACAAGTTTTCAGTTCCTTCAATCTTCCCTTTGTCATTGTGTCTGACCAAGACTGCATGGACTGCAGCAGAGAAGTGGTTAAAAGTGAGATCCTAAACATGACCCAGAGTTGACAGAAGTTTGATGCATCTCTGGTTGGCTAGGGTAATGTCCTAAAAAAATTTCTCAGCTATCAGATTTAAAGTAGGAATCCATATTTTAAAGGTAAGTTGTATTTTCTATCTTAGTGGGAGTTCTCTCCCTCCCTTTATTATGTCCCTTTCATGTGCTGAGCACAAAGATACTTGCACTTTTGAAGAATAGGACTCGCTACAAAAATAACTTCAGCCCTTTTCAACTATTATCTTTTTTTCCACCACATCAGGGTCTCCTTACACACATTTTTAATAAACAAAAGGAGAGGGAGTAAAAGGATATTCAAATGAAAGCCTCCCTGAATACTTTTATTTCAAAGGTTTGGGCAGATTTTAGTCTTTTATTGCATTTTTAATAAAAAGCTTTGAAGACTTTAAAGGCTAAGTTCATCTTGGCAATGGGTAGGCTAAAGTCTCCACGAACTCAACTACATAAAAAAATCATGTTTTTCACAATGATAGTTATTATTAACACTGTTGATTTTCTAGATTCCCCAGTTTCTTCCCAACCCACAAAGCAGATATCTGCCAGGCAGAGCCTGTGAGAGCCTTGAGTGTGCACTGGGCTGCACATACTTTTTCCTTAGAGAGAAGAGTCACTTCTCTCCATACAAAACGGAGAAGATCACAAGTTCAGAAATCAGCATGTTATGCTTGTGCAAGGCAGAGGTTGAAATTCCTGCTAGTATGAAACATCTCCAAGCTTTCAACAACCACTAAAGGACCAAAGTAAGGCTTTCAGGAATGAGTCTGCAATTTAGGTATTGAGTCAGAACAGATTTTGATGGTGTATTCTGACAACCAGCTTTGAAGACACTGTGCTTCACCTGCCCCAGACTAATGTTTCTCACAGCTCTACCAGGGTAGTGAGATGAACAAGTTACAAGCTATGGGAAAAGCCTTCAAAGTGGCCTTTGATTACATAGCTGTGCTCAGTGACTTTTTCTTAAGTGATGAAGATATTTATGAATTTCAGGTGTTGCATCCTGAGGTTAGTTTTCTTGTTCTTCCTCATGTGTTTTAAAACTAAGAAAAAGAAAAATCAGCATCTTAGGCATTAAAAGGCGTCTTGGTCTACAGTATGGTACAAGCCTGCATCACATCAGGCTATATCACTGTTATATCCATCTTTTATAGAGACATTTTTACCTCTGAAGAAAACGACTGTTTAAAGGAAGACTTATATGAATGTTTTCTAAGGATGTTTTTTTATCTTGGTGGCCTCGGGCATGGCATGAAATTAAAACGGATCTTGTTTTCAAAAGTTGACATCAGTAAGCCCAAGGAAATAAAATTTTATCACACATGTTGTGTTAGCCCTGGTGCTGTTTGAACAATGGGGTATGACATTGTCTGATAAAATGTATGAGAACCCGCTTCTGTGACCGCGTGTGTGTGTGTGTGTGGGCACTCAACAGTCTCCTTCACAACACCACGTGAAAAAAAGACATTGCAATGTAAAGGTGCATTTACTTCAGCTTAATTCTATAAAAGTTCATGCTTCATGGTCTCTATCTATTTGGAATAGAGAAAAGATGCCTGTTTCAATGAACTGTACCAACTCTGTGGTAAGGAACTCTGTGGTGTGCTACCTGAAAGACTTTCACCATTGTTAATTTATACAACTAAATTGATACTAAAAAATTCAGTCATTACCATTAACTGATACAGGGTCTTAAATCTAATAATTGTTTGTGAATAACCTTCAATTGATCCATACTCCTGCAGAGCAAATAGGAGCTCTTCCATTGACTTAAATTCACCCTGCAGCCAGAGACATGGATTCACACACCATGCTAGTTTTATTTTAAATCCAACTTCTCAACCTACTGAAAGTAAGTAAAGTCATGGAAGGTGGGTAAATGGCTGGTCTTCTGCTATCCTGTGGCTACCCACAATACTTCCCCACTGTGCTTGGAGGCCAGGTTTATCTAGGAATATCTCTCATGTAAAGCAGTTCTCCACAACCCTGTAGCAAAGCTTGACAATCTGCATTTGCTTAAGGCAAATTTTAAATGCCTAAGTATTTTTGTGATTGCAGACCTTCATAACAAAGTGTGTCAGTAAGTCACTGGGAAACAGCATTTCATCCCTGCCACAGTGGGGACAAAAGGACAGTCATAAAGTAAAATGCCATATCCTCAGAAAACCATGTTAGCAGCAGAAGTGATGAGAGGAGCTATAATAGGACCAAAGTACTAGATTTCATGAGATATGGTCATGCAAGCTCAGCCTCAGTCTCTGGCCAGGCACTCTCTCTCAGTCTTTTCAAAATGAGATGTAAAATATCATAACTTCTTACTTCTTTACTGAGTCCCAGATTCCAGTTTCTAAGTCTTATCATTAAACGCACAGCCCATGATTTTATGTCTCCACTGGCAATTTAGGACTACCATATACAAAGTATTATTCCTATTACTGCTCTTCTCCAGTGTATTTTTAAGGGTCTGAAGTACTGCCTGGATGTCAACCATGCATAAACTGTATGAGTCATTATGAATGAGTGATAGAGAAGGATTCCTTATCTGCATGCAGGTCAATCTACAACCACTGTCAACTGCCCAAAAAAAGTCAGTACACTTATGACACAGAGAACATAATTTCTATTGCTGCTTTGTATATTCAA
Organism: Pseudopodoces humilis; assembly: GCF_049639895.1. Lineage (NCBI taxonomy): Eukaryota > Metazoa > Chordata > Aves > Passeriformes > Paridae > Pseudopodoces > Pseudopodoces humilis. Next base: position 84,395,965 of record NC_142201.1, on the reverse strand, counting down.
CTTTGTAATGATTTGAGTGAATACTGGGAATGTGAAGATGTCAAGAACCAAAGACAGAACAGTGTGAAAATCACTGATTTAAATTTGAGGAGAGTGAAGGACAACATCAGATAATTTAAGTCCTTTAATAATGATTTTGCATCCAAGTCTAATGCTGTTTTGATGGGCCTGGGATTATACTGATGCATCAGTGAGATCCCTTTGGTAAATGGTGCATTACCCCAATGCAGATGACATGACTCACCTATTCATTTCACTGCAGTCAGCAAACATGTCTTATGGTATGTGGTGTGCTGCCTCTTGATTAGCCAGAAATAGCTGGCCCAGTTTAAATAGGTCAGAAATGAGATCATATCACTGTTTCACAGCGTAGCACAGGCCATTTTCTTCTTTCCACTACACTCAGAAAATAAGAGGTTAAGAGACCTGCCCTATAATGGCTTCATTAGTTGCCAGATAGGGCTCATAAGAAGTAAAGGGAGATAGCCCCCACATGGCCTGAGATACAGAGGGTCTGTGATAGCAGACTGGAGGAATGGGTTAAAATTTTTATTATTAGGTTCTTTAATTACCTTTCTTGTATCAAGCATTGCCTTGGACTTTTTAGCTGAACTGGGTTATAAAGGACTTTTCTGAATTTCCTTGTGCAACAGTGCTAAGATGCAAAAGGGAAATTATTTAATTATCCCATGGAGGAATCAAAATACCAGTTGTATTACTCAGTACAAGTTATCTCTGGAATTATTTCTTTACCTTTCTCTGAGATACTCTTTCTAGTATTTGGGAATTGGTCAAAAAGAGTGTATATTGAGGGAAAACTGATCGTACAAAACTGTCCCTTGCATGGAAGGAATCTGTTTGAGAAACATGAACTTTGAATCATGAAGGAATATGTTTGAGAAACATTTTCCCTGAGTTACAATTCTGAGGTAGTACGGTAGGAGCCCTGTCTCAGCATACCTTGGCAGTAGACAGACACAGAAAGCAAAAAAAACCCCAAAACATATAACTACTTTTTCCTACAATGCAGTTCAGAATAGGAATCTCACAAGAGATTGAACTGGCACAGCTTGTCTATGAAGGCTAAGTGGAATGCAAAAAGATAACATAAATAGGAAACAGAAATCTCTGTAATATTATTGTTTTGTGAAAAGTGAGCATTTTACCCAGTAATGTGTTCTGTAAGATTAACACTAAAGACAGGTAAAATCTACCTACTTAGCTGAAAGATGCAGTCTAAGGTTCAAAGAGGCTCTAGTTTTACCTTTTACATATGACAATCCACAGACTTCAGCTACTGCTTCCATACTGCCTGAAAACCTAAATGAATTCAGCATACAGCACTATAGACAGGTACTGTTCTTAACTTCAAGTTGGTAAGAGCTGGAAAATCCATTGTGCTTGCTCATATTCTGGGTTTTCAGATAATTATGCTGTTTCCAGGGTATGCCTTTCCATGTGGTTTATGAAAGGGGCTGTCCTTGGTGCAAATCCATGTGGGCACGGTTCTGTAGATTTCACTGTGACTGAACTCTATCTATCTATCTATCTATCTATCTATCTATCTATCTATCTATCTATCTATCTATCTATCTATCTATCTATCTAAATAGCACTAACTGCTTTGCTGAGCTGAGGGTGATTTCTGCAAGTACTTAGTTCTTTCCCTTAGTAATTCTTCTGTTTGCTCCTGTTTTGTAGGGTAATAAAAATCTGTCCCTTTTAGATGCTTCTACAGAACCTCCACCCCAGTGGGCTGAGCAGTGTGTTATTACATGCAATAGCATGCCTGCTCACTCTATTTTAACGATGAAAGTAAAGTACCACATATCCTTTGAGTAAATCTGTCTTTCAAATCAAGTAATCAATTCAGTGGAAAGGTCTGGGCTACAAATGGAAGTTTACAAATCACCTTAGCTGTGATTTTAGCTGTGAGGCACAATAACCCGAATGTTACAAGCAGCTCAGTGAGGAAAAAGGTCTTGGAATGATGCTCAAGTTTGTCTCAAATAACTTCATGCTGCCAAAGAAAGTTTGCACTAGATGGATTTATAAAAGCAGTATAAGGAAAGCTTATAAATCATCTGTACATGACCCTCCAGGTTAACAAAGGGAAAGTGAATTCTGTTTGCACACAGAAATAAAATTTTCTCCAAATCCATCCCTGCAATCCCCAAACCTCTGTACAAACACAGAATAATGACTCAATTATGAACTATGCTACAAACTACAAATAAATGATTACCTTTCCTCTTATGGTGCTTTTAAAAATAAACCTGCAGAGTATGGAATTGAAGATGTTAATATAGGGAAAGGAAAAGCCTGGCATCAAACTTATCTTCCATTCAATGTATGATAGCTTCCCTATCTACATCTGCAAAAGTTTTGATCTAGTTTCAGGACCAGACAAGTAGAGCAGGCCTCCTTTTCTGCTTATTCCTCAGTCCAGTCACACCCAGCCTAAATGATGATTGTCAAAAGGGTTTTCTTATGTTCTTAGCACCAGCATATTCAGTTTGCCTCATCCTTGGAAATTACTCTCTTAAAATACTTGCAAACAGTTAACCTGATTCTCTTTACTCATGATAGCAATTCCTCAGTGCAAATGTTGTTTACATAGTTTTTCTACTATATCCACTCTCCTAATAGCTTTTTTTTTTGGGTTGCTTTGCTGAAAATTCCTTTCATTTTACTGCCTATACTGAGCTGCCCTGGATTTCTGGCCTAGTTCCAGTCCAGTTGTGTAAGGTATAGAAACTGTTATTGCTGGGATCTCTTTTTTTGTGAGCACACAATACAGGACGAAAGCCAAAGGACTGATGCTCCATAGGTTCTGACTATTCAATGTATTCCACTATTTCTCAGTGTGGCCTCTAAGAGATAATTGCATTTGGAAGAAAATGGTCCTGAACAGTTTTTCTGTAGCCTTCAATTCACATACCTGATGCACATTTTGAGCAAGATGCCAATTGAGAGGAGGAGTAAGGTTGCTGTTCCAAACCTCTACACAAAACTGCCCATAAAAATGTGTCTTCTTGGTAGCTGCTTGTACTAATAAATACTTTTACTCAGTAAACTTATTTTTCAGTTGGTAGAGGACAGTCTTTTAATATGAACCTCATGAGGCACCCATCCTCCTCTAGCCTGGAAAAGCACATGCTTTGAATTCAGTAGGGAAAGGAGATCTGACAGATTACCAAATCTTCCTTCTTGTTTACAGCCACTAAAGATTATTTAGTCATCTCCTAAAAATCAAAACAGACCCTTTAGTGGCCACTGGGGTTCATCAAGAACTATCACCAGAACAAGAAGTTATATGTAGACCATCAATTACATTTACAGCCATATAATGAACAACAGCAAGCCTAGGTGGCTTTAATGGAGTTATTTATGATATTACTCTATGCTCAGCGATGGTAGCAGAATTATTTATGTAGTTGAGCTATGGAATTTCTCCTTCCAGTCATGCTCTACACGTGCTTCACTGGAATACATCTGTGGCACTTTTTTTGTAGATCTGAGTATTTCACAAGGTTTAATGAAAGACCGGCAGTAAGTCAGCGCTGGCGTTACCGATTGAGCAGTCGTGGCCAGTCCAGTTGGGGTCGCAGCTGCAGAGTCCAGTATCCGGGAGGAAGGTCCCATGACCAGAGCACTGATCCAGACAGGTGGCCCTTGGGGTCTCACAATTTGTTCCTCCCCAGCCAACTGAGCAGTGACACTCTCCTCGGACACACACGCCTCGTCCCGAGCAGGTAGGATCCATGCAGTCCACTACAAGTGAGAAGGAAAAGGAAGCAGACAGGGAAAGCAATGGGAATTTTGGAAAAAACCTATCAGACTGCTGTCTACACAAACATATTTACACAGTATCTCAAGGTTTCAACTAGAAAGCCCTGCTGTGTACAAAACAGATGCTTCATGCAAGAAGTCAGTGGCCCTAAAAGGCAGTGAGACCTAAAACACCTACGTGAAAAACAGAGAAAAATCTAGTGATGAAATCCATTATTTTATGCAGGTCTGCACTAATAAGTGATCCTTCTGGTAAGAACAGACTAATATCAATTAAGAATAGAGTAAGAATAATATTCTATCATACAGAGAGTGTGTCTTCATTTATTCTATTAGAATAACCTAAATTACTATTACTAATGAATTTGAAGCTGAGCCCTAGTTTTCTGAGAGAGAATTTTGCATAAAGATTCAGCAGAAGCTGACATTCTTGTTCAGCAAAATACATGCTTAAATTGAAGAATGTGTTTAAATCTATACAGATTTCATGGAGACTTAAAGAAATTTCACATTGAAATATATCCATAGAATTTTTTTCTGGAATAAGGATTAAAACAAAATAACCCCCCCTTTTTTTTTTTTTTATAATGGTGTTGCTCTGGTTCCATTTTTGATCAATTAATAGTCTTTTTAAAATGTTTGAGGCTTACTTCACCCCCCCCTCCCCTCCACAAAGAGGCACTTTCCTAACAAGATCAGAGACCATTTAGTTAGGGCTATAGCAATGTACACCAAAAGACCAAATGCACTCCCTCCCTGACTCCTGAGTTATGTGTTTTGTAGGCAACTGTCAGCTGCTCTGCCCACAGGGAATTTTACCCAGCAATCAAAAAATATGAAATGCACCAGACACCCTCCCAGAAAAACTGACTGGAGGGTGTCGATCGTCTATTTATAAATAAAAGCTGATAGGACAGCCTAGAGAAATTCTTCCAGTCTTTTGAAACGGTGTGTGGCAGTTCCCTGGGGATTGGTGACAAGTGTCAGTCTGGCTAAGCAGCACAGGAAAACTGTCCAGCTTCTGGCTCTGATACAGCAGAGCAGAACATGGCCACTGCACACACGGCAGGTTTGTGGTTCAGGTTTTACCCCTGGAAAAGCTAATAAGAATTCCACTGACCTGCTTAAGATCCAGAAACCTTAAAAGGAAACACAACAGCTGCTCTGATAATTCCCTGGATTCTCAAACCCTTCTCGGTCTGACAAGTAATGGCTCAGTTATTACTATCCCAAGGCATGAGAGAGAATTTTCTTTTTTGTTTGATTCCTGGAGCTCTGCTTATAGCTGGAACAATCCTCAAAAATTTTAAGAGGCTGGAAAGGATGAGTCCATAAATCTCCTTCACTGTTAGCGAGCTGGGAGTGAGGATGCCAATTTTAGCATGAGACCCTTGAAGCCCTGGCCCTGTTCTTTCTCAGCAGTAATAAGTATGAAAAGGACTAAGGGATGGAGTAGCAGCCTCGTCCCTTCTCAGCAGATGGTTTGAACATAGAGAACAAAGATCACAGGCTAACTGACAAGAGGCTACCTCCAGGCAATTAATCATCCCCTCTGAAGGTCAGTTGGGAAAAAGGTGAGTTTTACAGGGGCCTCCATCATAGGAGGCAGACAATCTGCTATCTCAGCTCTAACACAGATGATTATAGGAGGGGAATGTGCATGTCAGAACCCCCCATTTATCATAATCCCAAGGCCATTTTTCATGTTGAAATGAGCCCTTTCAGGAAATGTCACACACAATGGCTACTTTAATCTCAGCCTCACTAGCTCTATCTCTTTAGGCTTTCTGCACCATTGGAAGGGCCCTGGGACAGGATTACAGGCTTCGGAGTTCTTCTTAATCAATTGCTTAGTGGATTTGGAGTACAATAGTATACTTTTAGGGAGTGCTGCTTGACAAATTTAGCTGCTCAGCTCTGGGAGAACCAGATATGGGGAGCTGGGCACGAGGACAGAACTGACAAGATCTAGTATACCTGGGAAAGAAAGAAAAAAAAAGAAAAAAGCGTATGTCTGTGTTCTTGGTTGGAAAATCTCCCAAATGGTCAAGTTCTTGGTTGGAAAATGCCCTGTTTATAGTTTAGCCTTGTGCAGAATCTTTGCCACGGAGATAAATCATGCAACGCAAGGTTAGTGTCTCTTCTACACTTTTTCCCAATATGCTTCACGCTTCATTGGTCACACAAGTTATTAGGCTTATTCCGTGCCCAAAGAGTAACTTCTCATATTTCACTGCTTAAATTTGCTCCCCTCCCTGCAATGTCTCACTGGCTTCGGCCATGCCTTATAAAATATAGGCCAATAAACTAAGGAAGGAGAAAAGAAAAACTCGAGTAATGATTGTTGGCTGATGTTTTATAAACATTGCTGAACTTCTATGGGGGAAAAAGAAAGGACAGAAGAAACCCTGGAATGAAAACCCATTATAAACATGGACCAAGCAGTGAAGCTGAGAACTGAGAAATAATAAAAGTAATCAATACCAGATGGCCCTTCTTAGAAGAGAAATTAAAGAGTAAAAGCAATTTAAAAAATAGTATAAATCAACTTTTTAACTAAATCTAAATCTGTATATATATATTCTCAAGATTTCCCACATGGCATATTTCTGAGTTGCTTCCCCCCCTGACAACATAATACAAATTATGCCTTGAATATCAAAAACATGCATGCTTGGAAAAATACTAAACAGCCCATAAGAAAAACCATGTTCTCCTTGGTCTTCTTTCTTTTTCAAGTTTTGACCTAGTGGGACTGACACTGTCTCCCGCCACAGTGATAACATAAAATAACTAAGCAGTGCCTGGCTTTTCTGCTTTGAATGTGACCAGGGAAATAAAGGTTCCTGTTAGAGAAAGGGCAAATCTCACTCTGATTTACACACATTAAACACTTCTGGCTGGAGGCAAAATCAGGATCTTTTCATTTCTGTTTATCTAGTAAAGATATGATCTAGTAAATAGGAGGTCTACAGAGATGCTTAAAAGATACTTCAGTAGTCACAATCTTTGGGTTTTGCATGCCCCGCAGCTTCACTGAATTGTGCTTTAAGTCAAAATGAGGCTTTCTCAAGAGATGGCTTATTGTTATAAGAGTTGATACTGTCTTCATCTCTAACATTTACTGACACTGAAGCCATGCTACTTCGGAGATGTCCCACTCCAATACGTTTAACACATCAAAATAATTGCTATATTAGATGATATTTGAATGTCTCAATCCAATTCAGCCCATTTTCATTTCCTATAAAATAAAGCCATTTCAGATAAATCTTTATCATGCATACATGAAGACAACCAAAAATTAATTCAAGCCATTGTCATTCTTAAATATATCAAATGATGTCTTTATCAAGTGGTGAAGAGGCCTTACATATGTACCTTGTAGAAGCGCAATTTAAGAATAATTATTTATCAGGTCACTGGAAAAGAATTTGATAATAGTTTTCAAAAGTTTTGAGCATTATTCTTTCAATAATGCACTTTTGGATATATTTTTATACTCTCTGAATGATTTATATACTTGCAAAACTGTCCACTTTTTCATTTAGCAGTAAGAAGCAGTCACAGACTCAGGAAGATAAAGGTTTATGTTGGCAGGTGAGTTCCTACACAAAAAGATTAAAGATAAGTACTAAAAGCAGCCATAAATCTAAACATAAATGAAAAACGTTTGGGGGCTAATGTGAGAAAAAAAAGCTATGGAAGAGCCATTAAAATAATATCTGACTTCATAGCAGAATTTAATTCAAGTCCTGAGCATTCCTAAGCTTTTAGAGCTGACAAGGATCAGGGACTTTCTCTCACACACCACCATTTTGTGTATGTAAGCAACTGAAATTGCTTGGCAGAGCGCAGCAGAGAAGAAAGCACTCTAAAAGTAATTATATGTTTAGATGTGTAAATGGAAACGATGCTTTAATAAGAACATTTGAACATATGATTAGATGTTCTGGTCTTTCAGCTAGATTCTTCTATCTGAAGCATTTGATGGCTTTTCATCCAATTATTGAACAAGTATGATAGCTAACAAGAAGTTATGACAACATATCATTTTTATTTTGTACCCATCTATTGTATCTCTAAGGTGCCTATTACTGCTCTGTTTAAGTGCCAGTCCAATTCTGAATTGCCTCCATCCATATAATTACAGAACAACAATCAAAGCAAAAGGCTAATTGAAGGCATCTTGCAAATACCTTCTTCACAGCTCTCGCCTTTGTATCCCGGGTTGCAGATACAGGTGCCCATGATGCATGTGCCATGATTATTGCAGGAGACATCAATGCACTGGTTTGTTGGGACATCACACTCCGCTCCCTTCCAGCCACTGTGGCACAAGCACCTTCCTTTCATGTACTGCCCATTTCCACTGCACAGCACTGGGCAGGACGCTATGGACAGACAACAAAAATCCCATTAAAACAAGTGGAAAATCACTTAAAAAAGGAGAAAAAGAGCCCAGCATATGATTTACATTCTTTAAACATGGTCTTCACTGGGATATGTTGCTGTTTGTTTTCCCAAAACCAAATCTTTTACATGGATGATACCCAGCTTGTTAACTGTATTCTCCTATGAGTGTTTAGAACAAAGAGTGCCCTTAAGTTAGACTATCTTCTTGCTTTGTGTCTCTGATACCTTTTTTCACTAAACAAACTCAAAGTTTTCTTGTATTCTGATTTTACAATGTACAATGTCTTCTTTCTGCAGCATCACTGACCTTAGATTGCTTATCACTATCCCTGACCTGCTGCCAGACATTCCTTGACACTGCCTCTGCTGTGGACCTCAGTGGCACACAGATCACACCCCTGTTTTTTTCTGGGTTAACTCCCAGCTTTATGGGTTTCAGTCACTGCTTTGCTCAGAGCCCAGAATGCCACATTAAGACTATTTACCTGATTTAGCTCATGTCATACCATCAGCTACCAACTTTCTTCACTGAAAGGGTTATCAAGCACTGGAACAGGCTGCCCAGGGAAGTGACTCAATCACTGCCCCTGGTGGAATTTAAAAGATGTGTGGATGTGGCATAAAGGGATATGGCTTAGTGGACTTGCCAGTGCTAGGTTAACAGCTGAACTTGATGAAGAGTTTTACAGGTCTTTTCCAACTTTAACAATTCTGTAGTTCTAACTGAATATCCAGCCCCCAGTTTTGGTTATCACCTCTGCTGGACTTGATTCATCACCAGCCACAACACAAAATTGGCCTCTACTGTTTCCAAGCTCCCTGTAATAAAAGCTGTGTAAATCTGTCCTCTGAAATTTATATAATTTATAAAGGATTTTAAAAGGATTTTTAATTGTCCCTGCTTTTAATTGTCCTTGTCAGCAAAGTCAGCTGACTCTCAAGGCCACACAGATACAGGATTTCTGCCCTGTGATAAAGGTAAGGAGAGGAAGATGACAAGCTCAAGCTGTGGCATGATAGATCCCAGGATTAAGCATTTTCAGAGCTAAATTTGGAAACTGTCAGGCAAAGCTGGATGGGATGAACTGATGGGATACAGAACAGGTTCTCCAAGGAAGGACAGGGTATCAAGGACCAAACCTCAGCCTCCATGACCACAGCTTTTTGTAATCACTGCTCTCCAAGCCTTCTCTAGCTCCTTTCAGATGATGCCTTCTCCTTACTCCATTCTCCACACCAGCCACATTATGATCCTTTTGTCCTTTGCTCTGATTTTCCCAAGGAAGATGCTGATTTCAGTTCCTCAGAAACAATAGCCTTTTCCTGTTCACTCTACCTTGAAACTTCTTGCTCAAGTACTGTTCTCTTCCATTTAATTTTCCTGAAACTCAGTTGCAAGAACATACATTCAACACAGACTGCTCTTGTTCACTGTTGCACATCAGCCTTAGGTGAGAGCAGCTGGCCTTCTCATCTGCCCCTCAGAAAGGCAATTTATGAACAATTTTATGCAAGACAAATGTGAAATGAATATTCCATTCTGCTGCTTAATTCAACTGCATTAGACACGTGATGAATCCTCTTTTGCTTTGTTCCTGACTTTGATTATGTGTGGGCAGGGATATTACATGGTTAAGGAAAGCTTTCCTTTCCTTCTTTTCCCATCTTTTGAGACAGTAATCTCACAAAGCACATCAGGAGTTGTTTCCACGCATCCTTGTAGTCAAGTCAGTTTGAGTGTTCCAGAACTACAGCAGCCTCAATAAAATACAAAGCATTGCCAACTCTGACTGTTAAACTAGTTTGATATGCAGAGAAGTATATTTGCTTGACCAAGACAAAAGAGGTTTAGGAAAGAAAGGAATTTGGCAACTGTTATTACTAAGGAGCACTTTGTTCAGTTTAAAGGAAACACGTTGCAATGATGCATTGCAAGTACATCATTTGCAAGATGGTATCTACCTATAAAATATGAGATTTAAATTGTTTAAGATACACCGTGTTATGTGCATGGTTCGCAGCACACTCACTCTGTAATTTCATTTTTCAGCTAAGTGATGGAATTTTCTGCCCCTCCCATCTCAAATTTCAATGCTCAGTAATGGACATTGTTCTTTCAAGGCACAGGAAGGGGATAGTCTGCAGTTCTTTTCAACAAGAAGAAAGAGTAACTGCCTTTAACCAGAGAGAGGTTGCTGAGAAAGACTTACATGTTTCCTGACAAGACAGCTGATCACTCAGCAAAAGATCAGATAAATTACTGGCCATCTGCAGTGAGACTGACACTCCACAGAGCCTTCTGTGGAGAACACCTTCAGCATCACCTGGAAAGCACTGCTATAAATGTCAAGGCAATGGCAAGAACAAGACCTCCTCTGTGGCATGCAATAATGAGTAAAGACAAAAGAGGTTTCTGAATTTTTTCTCCTGTTACTTGTGCAACTCTTTTCTATACATAAAGATATATAATTATTATTTGATCAATCAGATTTCAACAATGTCGACGATGGCAAAATTATAGTAATTCTCTAGTGTAGCAATGATAGCACCAATCCAAATGCATATCCTGTTTCCTGCAAAGTTGAGTTTCAGAGAGTAAAATCATTTGTTTGTTTGCTTACTTTATGCAGAACTTGAAAACACCACCTCCTATGTCCAAGAAAACCTTCAAAAAGCCTATGGAATACACCTCTGGTGACTTGCTCTCATTTATTTTGTTTAAAATAATTGGTTAATAATACATTAATAATTAACCATTACTAAGAAGTGTATGGCTTTCTGCTCCAGTTTCCCATTCATTTGGATGGCGAATTACAAGGCTGAACTGAAACAAAGGAGCACCCAAGAAATCCATAGAATTCTTCATGTGAGCAGGAACCTGCTCTTTGAAGTATTACTACTCTGTACAGGGATTGCGAAGGGCTGCAGATGCATACTGTGACAGCCTTATACATGCAGTCCTTTGAGAGATTTGTAGCTCAAAAGAAGGATCTTGGATGATACTGAAAACCAACAGGGTCAATGCTGGGATCCTTGGATCTCATCCTCATGGCAACATAATCTATTTAACAAGCCCAGTGAAATGCATACATAAATATTATTTTGGCACTCCAGGTATTAATCTGTCTTCCTAAAGTCAGAGTGCAACCTGTGATTTGAACCCAGATGACTCTGAACGAAAAGACAGAGTTGAATAGAAGGTGTTCATAGAAGCTGGAACATGTGCTCTGGTGAAATGAGAGACACACATGGCTCCACCAAAAAGCCTGAGAAAATTTGGGATATAGCCCAGGAGGGGAGGGCTTCTCTGAAAGTGGATTCAGAACAAGAGTTTAGGTATTCTGACTAACAGTAAAGAAAATTCTTCTCCACAAACTCTACAGGGAGCTTTGAGGGGAACAGGCCCTGAACTTCTGCCCCTACTGAAAGTTAGGAGGTGTGAGCTGGAATATGCTATGGGACATGGAAAAAACTCCTTTTGTCTCCAGCTCCAGGGATTTGAAAAGGAGCTTGGAAATGCAAACCAAGTGTAAGGAAATGCAAACCAAGTGTAACCTGAGTCAGCAAGAAGTTTGACATAACAGCTCTCAGGGACGAAGCTTGCCACATCCATCTTGCTGGGCTGTGAACTCTGAAACCCCGCCGGGTTCAGCCCGGCCTCGCTGCCTCGGCAGGGAGCTCCTGTCTGCCCTGGAGGTGCACGGCTTCTTATCTCTGTCTCCTGGCTCTCTGCTGGGATGTGACCCAGCTCAGCTGGAGGGGGAGAGGGACGGGGTTGGACAGAGTTTAGCTCTCTCTTGGGAAGGCGCCAGCCTGCTTTCCAAAGCAGCGACGAGCCAGGGTGAAGGCTTGACCTGCAGGCCTTACCGAAGCTCCTTGGGTGGGCACTAATGTTTTATGCTACCTCCCTCCCCAGATTTATAAATCTGTACTTAGTTTGTTGGACTGTTTCAGCCAAAAAAGGTCTTGAAAATGTTGATGCACAGTATCCTGTCATTTCCCACATGCAAGGTTTTGATATCTTGGCTTGAAATGTGTTCTTACTAAAAGTATTTCAGTTTGTTTTTTAAATGTTTAAATAACCTAAAAAATTCAGGCCAAAGAAAACCCTTCCAAAACCATTTATTAAAAATACTTATCACTTGAGCAGAAAAATGTATTATACTGTTTACTGAGGTATGTCTCTTTCCCCGTCCTTCCAGTGTTTTTACTTCTGGCCAGAACAATCAGTTGTTCCTGCCATTATTCCACTCTTAGCCTTACTCCAAAGCCCTACCCTATTCCCCACAGCCAGACTCAGGCAGACTTGCAAGGTACTTTTTGTATAATCAGCATCTTAAAAGAAAGTGTTGTTATAGTGTCATGCCACTCTATGATAAAAGTGCTCTGCTAAACAAACCATAATGCCACATTTATAAGTCAGGTTTTCGAAAGTCACTTCCAGAGAGAAAATTTCCAATGTGACATTTTGCCTGTCCACAAGCAGCCCAAGGGGTTGTGTTGTTGTTAAGAGCACAGTAGTCACAATTAGTATAGAATCACAGCATCAAGGTTGGAAATGCCCTCCAAAATTGAGTCCAACTCCTAGCCCAGAACCGCCAGCCCACCACTAAACTATGTTCCTAAATGTCACACCTACACTCCCAGAGAGGGTGATTCCCTGAGCAGCCTGTCAAACCCTTTGCTGAAGAAATTTTTCCCAATAGCCAATGTAAACCTCCCCTGGCACAACTGGAGGATGTTTCCTTTTGTCCTATCACTTATAACGTGGGAGAAGAGACTGATCCCCACCTGGCTACACCCTCCTTTCAGGTAGTTGTAGAGACCAGTAAGATGTCCCCTGAGTCTTCTTTTCTCCAGGGTAAACACCCTCAGCTGCTGAGTGAAACTTTAGCAAATTTGTAGTGAACAAATTCACAGATCAACTTGTTTCCATTCTACTGCAGCATTCCCACACTGGGTGAAGAGTACTTTTCAAAAGGCACCATCATGAATATGATTTCCAGAAGAAAAATGTTAACTGAACAGGAGAGGGGAAGAGTTAATTGAGTTAATCAAGCATAAATTCCTACCTCTGCCACAGTCAGGGCCCAGAAAGCCAAGGAAGCAATGGCAAGTCCCAGACACACAGTCTCCATTCCCATAGCAATTGCTGGGACAGTTATCCACTGATTCTGTAAAACAAAAGAAAATTCACACACTTCTTTAGGCAAGAAAACACCTCTGAGTTTAGGAGGGCTCTGGATGGGCAGGACAGTTGAAACTTCAAAGAAATTGCTGCACTCGGGGCAAAAGCATTAGTGTGAGCTGCACTAAACCCTGTTCATTCATTTACACCAATGGGTGGCTCAACTGCAAACAGTGTGATTAAATACAAGCTGCTCAGCACCCACCAGGTTTGGCATTGTCTCATACCTGAAAATTTCCAAATGTCTTTTCTTCCTGTATATTTTTACAACCATTCTTCCTCTCTGAATTTATTGCAGGGATGCAATACACACCATTCTCATGGCAGAACATGCACTTTTGGTCCAGTTTTGTTGACGTGATTAAGCGACCTTGAGGCATTTATTTGTGCAAAAAAGAGCTGAGTGATGATAGATATGTTCTCCTATGAACTCACTGAACACAGACCCTTGGTTCATCCTAACTGCCTGTTCAAGAAATACTTCTAACCAAATTTCTTCTTATTTGCTCTGCAACATTATATTGAATATAATTCATTATACATGATATAATATATAATTTATATATTCAACAGCTGAAAGTGCTGGGGCTACTATTCAGTTTTGTGGAACAGGAATGGGTCTATTCCACATTTTCTTCTGTTTCTAGTTACCATCTTAAATTCCCTGACTTTGGCAAAAGTACCAGCTATTCATTTTTCAGGGTAAGTTAACAGGTAAGCAAATGTTATCTAGCACTTCTCTTTTGAGGAGAGTTCAGAATATTTGGGTTAAAACATATAATTCATAAAAGAAGAACACAAGCTGGTAAATACATCAAAAAGAGAATGAAAATAATCTTATTTTCTTACATTAAACTGTGAGTGAAGACTGAGTAAATGTGAGTGGGGCTTTGAAAGACATTGTAATAAATGCTATGGCTCATTCTACAGTGCTATTTCACATTTTCTCTGAGGGAGATGCCTATCCAATGAAAACCGTATTTGGTTATACAGCAGGAGCACTGGTGGTACACGTGGAGTGGGGTGAAAATCTCAGCCCTGTGAATAATGACTGCATTTGCACAGATGTACTTCATGAGACCTTGTGCAAGCAAAGTTATTTGTAAACTCCCAATCAGTGCAAGTGAAGAGAACCAGTGGCAGCAGAGATGTGCAGATTAGTTCTAATCACAAATGAAAGGAAGATGGTTTCTGGATGGGTGTTTGCCAAAGAGCAGAAGTTTCTGAAGGACATTTAAAAGGCTGTGGTGTATTTTAGTCATAAAGGACAACAGCAATTTTAAATAATAAAACCAGTTTAAAGCATTTATGTTTTAAGTCCTGGCTTCAGACATCTCATAAGCAGACAGCTCCATGCAGCAAGAAAGGTACAAGGAAATGCTGTCAGCTCTCTAACACTCAGTAGTTAAGCATTCACTTGATGGTGTATGGAAATACAGTCACAACGTGCAGTCAACCCTTTAGGCTTGAGCTGCCATCTTTATTCCAATCAAAGAGCAGCCATGCTTCCTAGAATAAAGAAATAACAACTCAGGCCTTGTGCATTTATACTGATATTTGGGAATATCATCTCTTACTTCACAGCAGGTATAAACACAAATCTGTCCTGTAAATTAAAAGTTAATATTAGCACATGTGTATACAATCTTCAGAACTTTGACATGGGTTAATGTCACTGCTGAAAACAAAAATTAATTCACTTTATGCCTTTTTTCTCTATTTTTTTTTTTTTTTACAATACTCGGATGTTTCTTTTCTTCAAAAAATATATGCAGAGATTTAGGAAAAAATGTTATTTATGTACATACTTACACACATGAAGACCATACAGAGTGTGAGTTCTGAGAAACAAGATAAGAGATGGGCAAGGAGATTTAACTGTTCCTGTTGCTGAAAGGGTCAGTCCATTTCCTCTAATCTCATCCTAAGAACAACTCTAAGCTCCCTCCTCTTGTGCTGGTTCTGGCACTTGTCAGACTCTCCAATGATGTGGTTAAGCTCAAAAGGTGGCAAAAAAAATCAATGCAGCAGAAAAAAAAGCTAAAGCATTTTTTTTTCTGCTGCCTGAAAACTGGGAAGACAAGGGCTGTGCTATTCAGCATCAGTACAGTTGTCCCATGACACCTCACCACCCCACTGCCACACTGGGTCAGGGGCTGCAAGGAGGAGCAACACTGCATAGATGTAACACGTGTGACCTTTGAAGTCCAGGGGAATACCTCAGGCCTTGATGCAGGACAGACTGCCAGCACTAACAACACCTTTAGAATATTAAAAACTATTTTTAAAAGCTTTTTCCCAAGTGTTTTCTTTAATGGACTAAACTGAGGTCTTGAAAAGGAGTAAATATCCATATAGTTTTCTTGGTATATTTTTGCAATATAATATTTAAGCAAACTAGTAAAAAGACCCACGGAAACATTTAGAAAGTATCTAAAAAGTAGCATAACATCGAGTATGGCAACTGTTCCAAAGTGTGACAATGCACCACATCAGTAATGGTAGACTTTGTTACTGGAAACAATATTTTGCAGTTACTGTGGGTTCAGCTGGTGTGTCTGTGATGCCTAGAACAAGACAAGCAAGACTCTGCATACCAATCTGATGGCAGATTAAACTGAGTTACTTTATCCACTACAATGACTATGTATAAAGGGATTTAGAAGTTCAGAGCGTCCACGGAAATGGAGCAGACCTGTGCTTAGAGAACCAACCTTTCCAGAATCTCTGGGTGAATCCACGTAAGAACCTTTACTCTGGGTGCATCCTTTCCTCCTCTAACTAGTTCAGCACAGACACCTATAACTGGTCAGATCTGTGCTGACAGTGACTGACATGCATTAAAAAAAAAAATTCACATCTATATTCTGGTTCATATGCAGATCTGGCATGTCTCATTGCAAAGCTGCAATGATATGCACACCTATCACTTCATCTATCACTATCTCCTCCATCTTTGGTTTCCCAGACACTTCTTTGCAAGTGTGGCCAAACTGCTTCATGCCATATAGTGGCTAGCTCAAAAGGAATTAAGAAACAGGTGGATGAAAAACCCATTTTAACTTCCTCACTGAAGCACCTCAGTAGCTCTTACTTGTGGCCTGAATACCCTATACTATTAATAATAGAGTAGGCCCTTAAAAATCCTTTCATCCCATTTCACTGCTTTGTCTCATGTCCCTTGTTTTTCTAATATAGCCATAAGTAACATTTTAATGTATTCTCATTTTACATTACCTCTATTTGCTCTAGAATAACCTGTCTGATAGAGATGAGATAAAGTGAAAAGAAACCCTACTCCCCCTGTGACTTGCATCACTTGCTGTTTTTTAGCAGTTAAGGATGCAAACTTTGTTGGTGATTCAGGGCAATTACGGTCTTCACACGCTCCCAAAAGTTCTACACTACTGAGAATCAATTCTGAAAAGCGATGAATGTTCATGCAGCACATCTTTGTCTCAAAGCTACTCCCAAACAACTCCAAAGTATTTCCATAAAGGAAGTGTTAAATGAACACAATTTTTTTTCCTCAGAAACTCTAGAGCTAATGAGCACAAACAAGGCTGAGTCTGAGGCTTGTGAGCAGCAATTCTGCAAGCTGTGTGTGCAACACTGAGCATGCTCCTATTTATATTCTTAGGCAAAATCACAACCTGGAATTTCTTTTTACTTTGAAGGTTGCAAGCATTAGCAAGTTATACTCACTCAAGGCTTCTCATAAAAACCTCTGTTTTCATCCTAGGACTGAATTTTGCTTCAGTAGTTACAGACTGCCAGTTGGGCACCTCAGACAATTTTCTGGCCCTCTGGTATGTGTAAGTGCACACACATTCACACACACTGTTTTAACACCTACATTTCAAGCTAAAACGGAGGAGGCAGATGACTTGGCATCAGAAATTAGGGAGTTGTGATGGGAGAACCCTGGAAAGAATGAAGAATCAAACAGACATTTTCAGAAGCTAGGGCTTAGCCAAATTATTATCACATGGGATAGAAGGGACAAACTTTAACATTCAGGAAGTCCCTAAGACAGTGGCACAAAGCCACTGTTTTTCTTTTGAGTATGTTCACAGTCAACATTGCTACAGAGGTGATACACCACCAATCAATAAGTAAAAACAGGTCACTGCCAATATGGCTGGCTTATAGTCTCCATTATACAGCTTATTCTGTAAGCTGTTCACATAATTAGAGGAGTATTTTCCAGTATATACAAAATTCCATATGGTGTTTTATGAATAGTACCATGGGAACTCCTTTAGAGAATCATGACAATGTTTTTGTTTTGTTTTATTTAATTTTGTTTTATTTAAAAGTTCACTGTGAGACCATGAACATTTTTTTTAAAAGATATATATGTTTTCTGTTTCCAGTCTGATTCCCACAGTTTTCTATTGGCTTCCAAATTCCCAAAGAGATCTGACTGACACCAGCTGGTAAGGGCAGAGATTAATAACTGGAGGGGCTGCCAATGGACGATACATGACGCCTTTACCAGGTTTTGCTATTGTGTCCGAAGATAACACGGAAAGCACAGTTTCCATGCCAACTTTCAACTACCAATGGCAGCAGAAGTCAAACTTCCAAAATAAAACAACTCACACCAGGGACACACTGGAAAAACTTGAGGTGGTGGGGTTTCTAACACGGAATGCAGAAGCTTGCTAAGGAACTAAGTGTTCTGCCAGCTTCACAATCTAATTAGCAACTGAAAAAACAAGCCATTTTACGGAATCACAGAATCACTAGATGGTTTTGATTGGATGTTAAAGATCACCTGGTTGCAATCCCCCTGCCATGAGCAAAGACAACTTTCACTAGACCAAGTTGCTCCACGCCCATCCAAACTGGCCTTGAACACCTCCAGGGATGCATCAGCCACAGTTTCTCTGGGCAGGCTGTGCTAGTGCGTCATCACACAGTGAGGAATTTCTTCCTAATATCTAATCTAAACCTGCTCACTTGTCAGTTTAAAGCTATTCCTCCTTGTCCTATCACTCCATGCCCTTGTACAAAGTCCCGCTCCAGTTCTCTTGTAGCCCCCCTTAGGCTGGAAGAGCTGTAAGGTATCCTTGGCATCTTCTCTTCAGGCTGAGCAACCCCAACTCATTGAGCCTGGCTCCATAGGATAGGTGCTCAAGTGCTCTGAGCATCTTCACAGTTTTCCATTATAAATATCCTCATATTTCTTTGAGAGAAAGTCTAAATGACATAATGAGACACTTGGTCTTCAGATCCACACTCTCATTTTGGAGAATGGTATGGAAATGCACTGTCTGACAGAGCAGGTACTCCCTAGCCTAGGACAGCCTACCTCAGCCAAGAAAAGGAGGATGTACAAAACTCTTTCTGGATTCATAAAAATAAGAAATGGAAAACATCCATTAAATGTGAAACCCTAGACTTCTCGAAGAGCAAAACTCCTCTTCTGAAGGACTCTTTAAGGTTCTTTCTGCTCATGAGCTTTAATTATCAAAGCAAAGAAAGAAACAAAATACCCTAAGTATCCCCAGCAGCTACAATTCAACATATTGCATAAAATAACATTGATCCTCTATTTTTGTCATTTATTTCAGGGGATGTTTTTAAGTACAAGTAAACTCACAGCTGGCAGATTTTGAGGGAAACTTGGTCGAAATCCTTATTCCATTGCTAGTTTTCCCACTGTTATCACCCTTTACTCTGAGATAAGCCATAAACTGGCATGATCCAGCCCAAACCCAAAATAAGACTTCACACTACACTATCTTTTATTTAAGGGTATTATTGAGTTCAATATGAAATTGCTAATTGTTACCATTCCCATTTTTTTTAGGTTGTTAATCTGAGGCATGGACAAATACAACACAGCATTTGCTTCATATTATAAATTGACTCGTGACAGCAACAAAACTCCCAGGCTAATGGTCTGCTCAGGGGACCACTTCGCTGCTGACAAAAAGCCCCATGAAAGCCAATTCTACTGTGGTGAACTCTATAAAAATCTGTCGGCCTGGCTCACAACTACTGACATGAATTACCTTTATCCAGATGCAACACAATAAACATATTAAGAAGGTAGACAAATTGCAAGACTCTTGATGGACTTCTTTTTTATATACTCACCATGTTTGCTGGTCAGCAGTACAGCTACTTTTAACAGTATTTCCACCTTATTTATTTACTATGCAACATTCAACTTAATAGCTTGTTTCCCTATCTTTGGGCCAGAGGCCAAGGCAGATGTTTGCCTGACACCAAATCCTATTAGAGGCTGCAGTAACACAATTGTGTGTTAAAGATAAATATTTTATAGCCTGCACTTGCCACCAAGCGTCATCATTCCCTAGGCATTTAGAGGCAACTATCTATTGGCAAAGAAAAAATAGTTATCTAGCTGGCAACTGAAGGCAGTAGCTTTTTGGGAGTTTATAAGCACCAGGACTGCTTTCTAAGAACTGATTAAATGCCATTCAGTGTGGTGTGGCTGTATGAATTCAAATGTAACTGTTTCATTTGATAACCTAAAAAAGTTGCTCTGGAGATGGCAGTGTTTGGTGTCAGAAACACGCAGGAATAGCAATCCAGTAGAACAAATAGAGTTTAATGAATCAATGTTAATCTCGGCACTTGAATGAAGGTTCAAGGAATATAAAAAAAATTGTACCAATGAAAATATTCCTTAATAGAAATGAGATGCAAAGAAAAGAGCAGGGCATTTTTAAGTATCCTGTCTGGTCCCTTCAGCTAGTAGTCTACTCCACCACTGCATAAGAAATGGCCTCAAAATCTTTTGTTCAGTGCTGTACATAAATCTTCAGAGAAGATATATGTAGTTGATCAACCTAAAATAAATTTCCACAGCTTCTCATCTACTAGCCCATGAAGATATTGCATACATACTAATTGCCACAATAAAAGGTTTTACCTATTGCTAAGAAATGTTGACTATCTCTATACAAAGATGCATTAATTCAAAAATAGCAAGTAAACTAAAAAAAGGAGGTAAACCAAATAATTAGAATATAATTGTTTACTGTATGAAAAAAATACATATTTTTATTGTCACACAGAGATATTTTTTCCTAACTGTCCACTGATCTATTTTCTGCCTAATTGTGCTCCCCTCACTAATGAAAATGTTTTGCTGGGAGGGAGGGAGGGAGGGAGGGAGGGAGGGAGGGAGGGGACATGGAGCAAGGCAGCAAGCAGGTAGATTCCATGGTTCATATTTGACCTTGAAATCCTCTGTCAGCCACATCAGTGCAAAAGGGCTATGAGGAGTGCCCAGCATTCCTCTCACTGTACATTGAATTACATTGCTTGGGAGAGTGAAGGAAAACCATATAACTTCACCTTACTCTTTGCTGCTGCACTAGAGCAACCTTAGAAAGCCACATATTATTTTTCCTAGATCTGTCTGTCCAGGATAAAACTGATGCCTACAAGTTCATTGCAATAACATCTCTCTTTCACAAAAATGCTCCTTGTCACTCCTCCGACTACGCTAGCAATAATTTTAATAGGAAGTCAAGTGGTAGAACATGAAAGGCAAAGAGGATTCTGAAGCTCTGTGAACACATTTAATTTACTTCCCAGCTGCAGAGCTTGCAGTCTTGTTTATTTTTCAAAGAAAAGATGCTACTCGATTGAATTTCACTGCAGGAGCAGTTGGATTCTAAGCCTAGAGAACTGTCACCTGCCCTTGTAATTGTGATAACAATGCCAAGGCAGACGTGGAGGTGAGAGGGGATAAAACAAGTTTCAGATGTCATCAAGCATCAGATTTAACACTATGAGCAAAAAAAAAAAAAAAAAAAAGGTAAAAAAAGGTAAAAAAATGTAAAAAAAAGGTAAGGGGAAAGAAAATGCCCTGGAAACAAAGGGAATGTGGAAATGCTGGGTCTGGTATTCTCTCGCTCCTCCTCTTCCTTCCCCAGATGAAGCCTTAAAGGACTGATTCCTTCTTTTAGTACATCATCACCTGCTGAGATTTCAATTTTCTCTGCTTCATTTGTGTTTTATACAGCTTTTATACTTCTGGCTCAAGTAATCCACACCTGGCAGCCTGGGATGTGAAAGTCTTGACAGAATCATGGAAACTCAGTCATTATTTTTGAGTGCTCTTTCACAGTTTCCTCTTCTGTAGGGTACCTAGTGTGATGCTGATACTGCTAATGCCAGTTGATGTTGTGCCAGATCTTGATTTCTTTTTCCTAAGGCTGGGAGGTCTGTTTTAATTAAGGACACATGCATATAACCCTGTTTTACTCTCACATGCCAGTGGAACTCTAATTGTCATGCAGGTATAAGGATGCTAAATTAGGAAAAGGGCAACAAGCGGGCAGCTCTTTAAACAGCTCTTTAAATTGCTCCTGAATCTGGAAAGTGAGAGAGAAGGAGCACAATAGTGAATTGCATGTTTTTCTCCCTCCTATTTTTCTGTAAGGATGTATTAAAAAAGCAATTTGCAAGTACAGATACACACCCATCTCCATGAGGCTACTGACAACAGATACCTGTCCCTGCCAGAAGTGATTCTACAGGCTGGGCCATTTTACAAGGTGATGGTGAAGCACAGGTTTGGTGCTCAGGGTCAGTTGGGTTGCTTAGTGAAATCAAGAGCTGCTGATTTTGCCAAATATCACAGTACATCATGTGAGCACATTTTCCCTTGAGCTGTCTGTACTTTGGCTTTTAGGCCTGGTTTGAGATGTCTATCCAGGTACTCAAATGGCTCTCACCACAATCATATCAGTCTTTCTCACACTATTTCAAGCACATTTGACTCCAGGCCCAGCTGGAAATACTAAAGAGTCAGCTTTTTTCTGTCCTATTTTGAACTTCTGTTCTACAGAAAGAGGGACCAAGTGGGAATAATTCGGGGAGTAAATAAAGAATAGAACAAACCTGATCATTTCAGAAACCTTTGCCACATTTGGTCTGAACTTGGATTGCCCTTTGAGAGAGAGCTTTATCTTTATCTCCCTGATTCATTCCTTTCTCTTACTGCTTCCTTATTAAGAATAAATCTTTCCAGTGCAGAATGCCTTATAATCTGAAGCTCTCAGATGGTTGGAAGCATGAAGTGTAATGGGATTTGAAAAGCACTTGGGCACTGGTTGATGCATATGACCATTTAACTTGATGGTAAAATCTCCCTTGACTTCACCAACTTTTAGGAAACCCTGCTAATATATTTCTGCTGTCCATAGGGCCAAACAGGGCACACTGTTCTCTTTCCTTACAACATGAGCAATACTAAAAGCACAAAAGAGTCTTGAAATACATTTCTTAAGGAATCATACATTGGCTATCTGAAAACACCCTCTGTTCCAAAGCACTTGAAATGTGATCACAGGTTGGAAGTCAGCTGGGGGGGAAAAAAAAAATCAGTGAATGATTTTAAACAAAGACTAGCTGTTGGACTGAAGTCTTCTTCTTTTTCCTTCTACAATGCAGCTTCCAAGCATAATAAGACTTTAATCCATACTTGTAACATGACTATGACATGGCTGTGGAGATCTAGAAAGACACACTGTGAACAGTTATTTTCTTCCTAGATTCCCTTTTTTGCAGTTGGAATATTTTTAAACCTGAATTTCACTCCAGTAGATGAAACTCTCACATCCCCTATTTGCCCACGGGATTGCAAAGAATTTTTTTTTGTTCCTTCCCACTCTCATAAATTGTTACAAACTAATACAGGAAACAACAATTATTCAGCCTTCAGGGTTCAACTTCTGGAGCTGCACTAGCAAGAGGGAAGTTACTTCACGTTCAGTACGTTACATTTTCTGCTGTCATAGCTCAGGGCAAGGCTAAATCTGGCCTTGAGTTTCACTTTAAATGATGCTTTAAGTTGGTGTATTACAGGAGGAAAAAAGTAAACCATTCTTGCATACACAGAGAACTACAAATGTAATCTCTTTTGGTCAAACAAATGCCATAAAAACTTGGCAATGTTACAATTTTGGGTGCATAAAAAAATATATTTCATTTTACACCAAGTCTTTAGTTAATATATTCAGCCTGATAACTAAGGATGTAATGGCTGGAATCATATCACACTGTTATGTGAAGTTCAGTTAGGTAAGTGCATGGTTCTATGGATATGCTCTCAAGCAGGATGCCTGGTTTACACAAGAGCCTGACTCCCCTCCAGGTTCTGTGTCAGCCTTGCCTCCCTGAAGAGATGCCCCCAGTTCTCTGGGGCATCTCAGGTGCCACCAAAGTCCTGTGCTCATGCAGCTGCACTGAACTCTTGGTGGTCTTCTCTCAGGGCCAGACAAAAAACAGTTCTTATGGCTCCATTCCTGTCACTTGCAGACTCACTGCACAAATGTGGTCAAATCTTGCTTCTTCTCAGAGCCTCCGGCAAGCTGTCTAGAAATCAGTTTAAGATAATCTATCTAAATCAGTTTAAGATAATCTATCTTTTTCTGAGACTGTTGTAGCACTGTTTGTTTCAGCAAAAGAAAGCAGTCACACATCTGATACACAGACCAGCTGTTATCATTTAAAAAGTCAACATATGCCAGGAGTGACTGCACAGACTGTGTCCTTCTCATCTGCTCGGCCCCCGTGCAAAATGAAGATTGGTCCAGTGACTCCTGAGGTGCTGATGTTGGTGGCTTCTGTTCTTTTATGGTCTTGCATGCAAATATGTACACGTGAATACAGCCTTTGGAAAAGTGAGGCTTTAAAGTGTCTGTTGTTCTAGCACAGAAAGAGTTTTCCTTTTGTTTGCCAAAGCGGATGAGTAACTCCCACAACCTTATTTCTGTGCTGTAGCAGGGGAGCATTCATGGAAAGAAAAGCATGCACAAAGCTGCTCTAGGAGCTTGGTAATACGACACAGGAATAAAACAAGCTGTGCTTACATTAGCCCACAGTCTGGGCTGCGTGGAAAGAGCTATATACAAAAGTGTAAAAACGAAAACCATATGCACCGTTTTACACATTTCTCCAGAACCCCTCAGACAGCACTTACATGCCATGTTATTAAGGCAGAATTCTGCTGTTCTGAAAAAAAGTGAACAGAAAAACAGAGGGACAGAAATAACAGAAAGGAAGAAATAACAGAAATAACAGAAATAACATAAATAACAGAAAGAAAGAGAGAGAAGATAGAGAGAAGAAAAAGAGAGAGAGAGAAAGAGAGAAAGAGAGAAAGAGAGAGAGAGAGAAAGAAAAAGAGAAAGAGAGAAAGAAAGAGAGAAAGAAAGAAAGAGAGAAAGAAAGAGAGAGAGAAAGAGAGAGAGAGAGAGAAAGAAAGAAAGAAAGAAAGAAAGAAAGAAAGAAAGAAAGAAAGAAAGAAAGAAAGAAAGAAAGAAAGAAAGAAAGAAAGAAAGAAAGGGTTTAACTTCAGTAATAAATAAACCTTTTCTTGACCCTAAAACTAAAGTAATTCCCACAGTCAATAAACCTTTTGTACAAGCTCTGTCAGACCAAGAGAACTTGCCTGCCTGAACACAGCACATGGACATCCAAGTTCAATGCTACCAGTCCATGTAAGTACAGATGTAGGCAAAGCTTTTCAAAAGGATAAATCTACCTTCATTTTCATACCACTTTAAAGCATGATTAAAAACAGACAAAATCAGGAACATGAAAGACATTCAGGCATCTAACTTCTACTGAGACAAATACTTATGGGGATCCAAGCAGTCTTTAGAAGCATGGCCTAATTTCTTTTATACAACAATATAAATGAAAGTATTTGTCCATTTTTCTATTTTCCCCACCCAAGTCACTTGTAGGATCTACTGATAGAGATGTGTACATATAGAAGTCGAAATTAAAAAAAATAAAGTTCAAATCTAACATTAAATAAATTATTGCATTTCTGCTTTAAGCTAGCTTTACACATTTTGATTTTCTACTGCTAGCTTTTATTCATCGATCATCAGTGAAGAGATACACTCTACACAGAAAGAGCAGCCATGGAAGTTTTCACAGCCAAGCATCTGACCTTTACAGGCTTCTTATTATTTAATTATCTTTGAGACATGTCCTAATTTCCTCTTTATTAGAGATGCCTTCCGTCTTCAATAGAAAAATTCTGAAATAATAATTTTGCCTGCCATTATGGCTTGGGAAGCTGGGTTATTATGCAAGAATTGTTTTAGACACTTGCAGAGAGAAAAAAGGTCATTAGAAGTAACATCTAGATTTGAAACAACTGGCCTGACTTCCTGTTCCTTGGAAGTGCTATAGATCTAAGCAGCAGCAGGCAGAAAGCTGCAGTTAACATTTAGGGAGCAGTGTACCATAGGATCACGTACAAACATTACTGACTGAAGCTGAAAGGGCTTTAAGAACCAGAAGGAATGTCTGATCTGTTAGGAGTTGTCTGAAAAGGCAGACACAGAGATAAACTCCAGCACTGGAACATGCTCACCCTCTTGGCTCACTTCACTGGGAAATGAGGCTGTTCATCAGTTTTGAGGAAAAAACATGAAAAGATTTAGGGACCACTGATAAAGCTGCTGCTGACTTCCAGCTGCTAAAGTTTTAAAGGCTGTGTCACCATCTATCCAAAGTCATCATCACTGTTTTGCTGAGAATAGCAAACAAACTCTGGATATGAGGAGTGCAAACTAAAGTGAGAAGTTTCACTGCTGCACAGCTCTCCTTCCATTTCCAAATCCAGGCTCAGACCATGTTTGCTTTTTATTAAGCCCTATAAAGAGAACAGACTAGATTTCCACAAGGGCTGGATGAAAGTGAAATCTCACCAAGCATGCTATGACACCTGCTTGGAGTGGGGAATTCTTGCAGCTCACAAAGCTCAGGCAGAGGGAGTTCGTCCCACGTTTCTGTCTTGCCTTGTGATACCGAACGTGTCAGACTGAGCTGGATTTGGCTAGGATGGTGAGGGCAATATCCTGTCTTCTTGCCAACCTTCTGTATGGACTAGTTCAATTCTCACAGAGGACCTCACATTCTGTGGCCAGCTGAATGTTTAGAGGAAGACATTTTGCAGTGCTGTAGCATAATCTCAACCTGCTCTGAGGATAAGCATTTTCAGTCAAGCAGGCCTGTCAACAGAATGTCATTCATGAGGTCAAATACACAAGGAAAGAAAAACCTTACACAGCCTGACAGGGACTCATAAATGCATTTTTACTTTCTACATGAATTGAGTGACTGTATCTTTTCTAAATACTACCTGAGACCTATGAGCTTGGCCACACTCAGAGAAGCTAGGTAAGAGTGGAAAGCAGGAAACAAAGCATCAAAAAAAGGGTTGGCAGCAACAAGAGAGTAATCAAAAAAAGCACTGCCCATCTGACAGAGCATCAGATGTCTGCTTGTAGAGGGGCACACACAGCCAAAGTAAAAAAAACTATTTGCAGAGCCTGCAAAGCTCTGCTGTTATTTTGTAGCAGAGAGATCTGTAACATCAAAAATTAGGTGATTTTCCTTCCTAGCACAGTTCTCCTATGTTGCTCTATTCCTTTTTCTGTGCAGAGCCAAAAAGGAGTTGTGAGTGTGGGCAGGAATGGGTTACAAATTAATTATCTGCAGAGGTTTACCACAAGGTGGAAGTGCTCTGTGTCCCTCTCTGAAACAGAAGGGCTAAGATGATCATACTCATGCAATAGGGGAGAACTGAATTCTTCCATGGAGCGGCTGGAGTCTCATTAGCAGTTAAGGAATTCTAATTCAGCAAAGTACTTGCTAAACTTTCAGCCTCTAGCCTAAGGAGAAGTTCAGAAAAGGGTAGCTGGGACATTAAAACCACTTTTCCTCCTTCAGAGTCCTGAAGATCTAATAGTACATGGGGGGATTTTAAGTCAAGTAACTGAGGCATTAAGGAGCTAAAAGGAAAGTGCAATCCAGAACAGATCACATTCCACGTTACTCTGCACAGTAGCCTGACTCTTCAATATTTACATGAAACCAATTTAGATTTTTCCAGGCATTAGCAAAGCAAGTGTAAATAACACGAATGGCTTTGAGACTCTAAGTGGATCACACTTCTGTATCCTCTCTGAAGTGGAAATTGCTAGTATTTAAGTTAGCTTACACATAAACAGCAAAAGCAAGGGAAGCAAATCTGAGCTACTTCCTTTTCCCTTTGCTAAGAGCAAGCTAAATGCAAAGGCACTTTCAAACAATGCTAAGGAAGCCATTCTTGTCATCTCTTACACAAGAAGGGTCCCCAGTCCCTCTGTGCCCTGCAATTTCTTGTCTCTGAGCTTAGTCCTACTGTGAAGTGTTCCTCTGTTGGTACAATTCCTGAGTGTGAACTGCTGTCCTAGGGACTGCATGGGGCAGGTTACATTCTGGGCTATTCCAGGAAGGGCATGTGCCTTTTGGTGTGTATTGCTAAGTGTTGCATGTGCTGGCAACCCCTTATAGATCACACTGGAGCTCGTCTTGCATTTCAGTGGAGGAAACTACTTACAGCAGAGTTTTTTACGGATGGTAGAGGGGGCAGAAAGGATTGTCTTTTTCTTAACTTAAGCATTGTCTCATGTAGAAGATAGGAATGAGATAAAACCTTGCATCCTATCCCAGGTGTTCTACATGTGTTTCCTATTGCTTGCTGGGTGACACACTGGTGAACAGCAATGCTCTCCTCTCACAGACAATTGACTTTGCTTTTCCTTTTGATTTCTCAATGGCCCTGCACAGTTGAGACTGCCAGAGCTCAGCAGTAACAGCTGCTGGAAGACACTTTCACTCCACAGATGCTCTCTTCAGGTTCTCAGATGTTTCTTGCTTCTACTGAGCAGACTTTTGGCCAAGATCTCTGTTTCAGATGTGCTGATTCCACCTGATTCCTCAGCCTACTATTTTGCTTCACTAGACAAGATTGCTCTAAATAAATTACCACTACCAGGCAGATAGTGGCAGATTGTGAATCCACAAGGTACTTCTCAAAGAAGTGCTTCTATTAGAAATTTCAGAAAGTGCCACCAATATAATGTACAAAACGATTAATTTATTACTAAGAAATCTTGACTGTCCATTCCTTTATAATGTAATGAATTGTAATTCAGAAGAATGGAAAATAAAAATGTTATTAAAAGCTGAAAACTTTTCCAGAATAATCTTTTACCCTCCACCTGAATTTCCTGTATTATTCAGAAGTATAAGCTCTGACAGGTATTACAAGGCTGTATTCTCCCCAGGTTTACATTCAGTGCATGTAACAGGCACACATCTTAACACCTAACCCTTCAGTGATGATGATTCCACACCCGTTTAGAAAACAGGCCAAGTTGCCATCTCCTGCCCTCAAAATCTGTGCTAATGTTCCTGAATAGAATTAGTTATAGCTTTATCACATTCCAAAGCTGTATAATGGACAGCCTCACAATTTATGAAATTACCTGTGTGTTATCAAACTGGGAATACAGATGCTTTTTTACATTTTTCTCCAGTTTTCACTATAATAATGGAAGCCAAATCATTCCAAGCAAGCACTGCACAGTAATTGCAGTTGATACTGTCATACAGAGCCTGCAATGATTTGCTGGCTCTGAACAGCTCGGTCTGTTGAAACATAGCAGATAAGACTTGGAAAATCAGCACTCTTTCCATCCAACATGTTTATTGCTGAAGTAAAAGCTATTGCCATTTATTTTGGTGAGTCCTCATTCGCAGGGGATGTTTGCCTGAAGCAATGACTGCACAGTTTGGCTTTATGAACTTATCATTATGATCACCATTATCAATTTTGTGCTTTCTACTACTATCTGTGATTATTAATTAATGCTTCATTCATTTTCCCAGCAGTTCTATCACCCTCACAGCATCTCTGGGGAAATGTCACTCTCCTCAGTTTTACACAGTGAGCAGCTGAAGGATGAGCCTAGGCTGTGGCAGAATTAACACATCAATCAGAATTCAGGAGTTCCAGGCTGCTGGTCCTCTTCTCAGATCACTGGATCCTACTTCTTCCTGCATCACAGCTATACTTTTCAAACTAGCTCTTACTGTAAGCCCTATGTTAGTGGAATAATAAAGGGAGATTTTTTTAGGTGGTCTTGCCACAGGAATCAAATTAAATGGCAGCCTGCCTCTGACAGTCAACACAACTCCTTTGAAGGTTCTTCACCCTGCACAGACAGATCTAAGGCTCCCATCACGTGTGACTTGATTTATTTGCTTAGTGTTGCAACTTTACACACTGGTTCAAAAGCAATGTCAGGTTGCTTTATCCTCTTTACTTGGGCAGTGAAAAAAATAATAACACTACAGTACCACAGTATTTATGTACTTACAATCTAGCAACCATGACTTGCCAGACTTCATGAATGCACTAGAAAGGTTGTGAAGCATTACAGTTACACAAAACACCTGACTGTTTCTTTTTTTTTTCATAAATAAGCTGTTGAAATCTAGATTGAGCAGAAAGGTATTGACTTGTTAAGACTATTACAGAGTTTTTATGGTACTTATACAAATGCTGCACTTTTCTGGACAAATTCTAGCCAAGAAACTGCATTTTCCTACCTAAAAATTTTACCTAAGTCTGTTTCAAAATGCATAGCTTGTACTTAATCAGGTTTTTTTACACAACAGCTTTGTGTTGATATACAGCTGATGCTGAGAAATCATTCTGATTCTGATAAACTGATTCCCACCTGTGCAGCAAAAGAAAACTTCCTTGCTTCTGAATCTCAAAAACACTGAATGATTCAAGGTCAGCAGGAGATATATTGAATATACCATGGGCTCCATATGGAGGACTGTTCTGCTTATCATGCAGTCATGAAGGTACAGCAGAGCAAAGATTGCCTTGAAGACAATCTGATATGCTTCTCACCCACACCATTCCCTTGATGCTCAAAGGCAAATCAAGAATGCTTTTTTTCTTTTTTTTCTTCTTGTTTTTTCCCTATATTAGTGCAATGAAGCCAAGAGAAAAGTCTGGCTAGAACACTTAAGCACCACTTTGAAAACAAGAACAAGTAGTGACAGTGCTTTAAACGTGCTTTCTGCTGTTAGAGCCTTACTGATTTCTTTCCTGTGATGGGAAATTTCGAACTAAAGACATTCTTAGAGAAGGAAAAAAAGCTGCCTTCAGAAGAATATCTTAAGCTTCTGTGGTTGTTGTAAGTAAAAAGTCAAATTACTAAAGTAAACTAAAGGAAGTAAATCCACATTCTATAGAGTAAGACTTGAATTTCATAAGCTAATACACTAATTCTCGTGTTGCTCAGCTGCAAACAAGACAGAACATCACATTTCCAGGTTTTAAATTTAAACCATAGTATTACAGCAGTTTCCATTTCTGCATTAGATAAACTTTAGTGCTAAAATGGAATATTGGGATGTTAATGACTTCGCTTTAATAAGACCTAAACTTTTTAATTAACCTGCCAAGACAAATTACAGCCCATAGCTCTTAGGTAACTATTGCAGACAGCTGAGACTCAACACCAATGCCTCTGCTGGGAGAGGGATTAATGGCAGTTTTGGAATGAGCCTGCTTTTTTCTGCAAAGAAAAAAAGTCCATTGAACACTGTGGTTAGAAGAAAGCTGAGTGCTAGTTTTATGGACTAATCTTTAAATTACAACCAAATGAATTTAGGTATATGAACAGATTCAGTAGGTCAATCAAATTGAAAATTAAATAGTATTGAATCAGAAACAGATTTAGATATTTACTGGGTGGAAGAAGAATACTCATTGTGCTGTCAGGAACCCACTGCTATCATTCCTCCTTGTACAGCAACTAATCCATGCCTGTGAGCTGAATTGACAGGGCATTTTACTTCCAGAGAAGTCAAAAGACCTACTTAGTTAAATTTGTTCTTCTTAAGCAATCTCAGCTTCTTTCTGTTAGCAAGAAGAAACAGGGATTCCTGTTACAGTGGTTGCTACTACCAAGGCTTACAGTGCACTTTATCAGAGCTTTAATCCCAGTACTCTGCCTGAACTCCAGCTTGAGTGATTTTGATGGTGTTCAATGAAAGGACTGTCTGTCTGTCACACAGAACTGTCTGTTCTTCAATCATTCCTACACCTCTGCTCCAGAAAGAGAAAAAGCCAATCAAACAAAAAATCAAACAAAACCAACAAAAGCCAACTAAATAAAAGGAAAATCAAAGTAAGAAAATAAAGAAAGGATTTTCCAGCTTGTAATCCATGTTTGGCACTGTGCAGAATCTCATTATGGTTATAGTTACTTAAAAGGCCTACAAAATACTTACTCAACATTTAGGGTCTAACAGTATTCAGCATGTTGCTAAATACAATCCCCTCCAAGCATTTTCTCCAAAACCACACAAAGCCATCATGCAATTTGAGTTTGTGCATTAATACCTGGCCCCAAGGCATATTTAGGAGTTTAGGAATAATAGAGGAAATCCTTACCAATAGCAGTAGTAAGAAAAGAAACCACTTCCGATTCCTTGCCATCATTGTAGAAGGCTAAATGCCATATTCCTGAATCTAAATACTGGATAAATCCTGTCTCATGGCTGGCCAAGGGCACAAAAGCTCTGTGCTGCCGCTGAGGTCCTTCCAAGCTTCTGGCTTCCTGTGTCAGTAGACGTCTTCCATCAAGGAGCTCGACAAAGTCAAACTGAAACATAAGAGGGAGTAATGATTATGTGTTTATCAGATTTCCTCAGGCTTAGTCTCTTATTCTGCATCTGCAGAAGCATCATAAATAGGATTTGCTCTGGAAACCCAAGTACTTTCCTGGACTACCTGGAAGCAGCCATTTTGGGAATAGCTAGTCTATGAATGTATTTTCCTGTAATTGCACAAACCTTGAGATTATCTTTGTTTAGAAGGTGACTTGCAGCATATTGGCCTTACTGAGGTGTTCTCATTCTGTAGAAATATAGGCAGGAAAATGTGAGACCATGCCTCAGCTGCACTGTAAATATGGCACTAAGCAGCTTATTTATTATCTTCATTTATGTCTTGGCTAATATGAAAAATAAGACAGAAAAATATATCTAGCCCAACTGGGTTGTTTGCCAGAGTTGCTAGGGGTCACCAAAAGAAAAGCAAGAAATATTTTAAAATTAACTCTGGTAGAGGTTTTGCAGAAGTATTTAGTTTAGCCAACAAGGGTTTAATCTTAAAACAATAGGAAAAGTGGTTAAAAGATCATAGAAAATGAAGATGTAAAAGAGATAAATATTACAGAAAAGTCCCATTTAAGGTGTAGCTCTAAGTATTTTTCTCAAAAGGATGCATTTACTTTTTGCAAGGGTAACTTCAACTGAACAACTGCTTTAATACTAGTATTGCAACTCTCTTTAGTTCTATTTAAATAACCTTCCACTGATTTTCCACAATAATTGTATTTTGTCTGGTATTATATTAATGGGATGAGGCAGATATAAGCCTAGCAGACATCACAAATGTTAAATGAACCTTATCTAATCTGACTTTCATCATGTGTTTAGATGACCAGGACACCTCACAAGCAGAATTCAGCAGAGGCACTATTCAGCTTTTCTATTCCCTATTTTCATTTGGTTCTGCCTCTCTCATCTAGCTGATCAGGTAAGCTTGTGATTTTTTTTGGGAAGGAAGAAGAAAAACAGACAGAAAGAAACAACACCACTTATTTCTGAACCCATAAATGTTGCTGCACTGAATGGCTGCTGAGTGTTAGTTGACTGTGGTACCAATATTTAGGCTGCTTATCGCTTTTCACTTTACTGTGGCAAAATTTGGGTGTTTGTTATTAAGTTGTCTGGTATGGTCTTCAAAGTCAACCAAGATAAGGACTTGATGACATGTTCTTTCCTATGTAGGAAAAGTTAAAAAAAGTTAAGCTACTAAGTTAAAAAAAGAAGTGTTTATTTACAAGAACACTGTGAGCAATAAGCTAAATATGACATAGCTCGCATATGAAATGACAGAATTCATCCCTAGATTATTTTAATTCTGTATTTTAATTATTTATTTACAGAAAATTGTTTTTTAACCTTGCTTTATTTTTTATTTTCTTTTGGTTATATTTCAGTACACAGATCTCAAATTTGATGCTGAAGAGTCTTTTTGAGAATGTAAAAGCTGCCACACTGCAAAGGTCATTCCTTTTGGGTATCTATCCAAGTTTGCTTTGTTAGAGAAAGAGTTTGTTTTGGAAAAATACGACATAAATATAAATGATAAAAATACACAATCTAAAATCTAAAAATACCAGGCAAGTATGAATTCTAAATACATGTAATTAAAAATGCACATTTCTGTTTCAACCATGTCCTGGGGTGCATCAGGCACAGCATTGCCAGCTGGGCAAGGCAGGGGACTGTCCCGCTGTGCTCTGCACTGGGGCAGGCTCACCTCAAGTGTTGAGGGCAGTTCTGGGTGCCACAATATAAGAAAAAACACTGAGCTCTTAGAGTGTCCAAAGGATGGC
Organism: Pseudopodoces humilis; assembly: GCF_049639895.1. Classification (NCBI taxonomy): domain Eukaryota; kingdom Metazoa; phylum Chordata; class Aves; order Passeriformes; family Paridae; genus Pseudopodoces; species Pseudopodoces humilis. Next base: position 84,362,233 of record NC_142201.1, on the reverse strand, counting down.
CACGAGGGTGGAGAAGGCTCTGGAGAGGAAGCCATATGAGGAGTGGCTGAGGTCATTAGTCTGTTCAACCTGGAGAACAGGAGGCTGAAGGGAGACCTCATTTTGGTCTGCAGCTTCGTTACTGAGGGGAAGTGCAGGGGCAGACACTGTGGTGTCTGTGGTGACCGGTGACAGGACTTGAGGAAACAGCATGAAGCTGAGTCAGGAGAGGTTTAGGCTATCAGGAAAAGGTTTTTCACTCAGAGTGTGGCTGAATACTGCAACAGGCTACTCAGGGAAGTGGTCATGGAAGTGTTTGGACAATGCTGTCAGGTACATGGTGTGATTCTTGGAGTCTTCTGTGCAAGGCCAGGAGTTGGACTCGATGGTCCTCACAGATCACTTCCAACTCAGCATGGCCTATGATTCTATGAAAACAACAGAAGGATTTAAGAGGATACTGGTGAGTGGTTGGTTTGAAGGACACTTTGGGACCCCAATGTCTGTAGCCACTCTGAGCATGAGATGCTGCCTAGGCTGATGCCTCATCAGATCTCAGCGTGACCGTGCCTGACACAGCTGAGCAGGACAGTGACAGAGGACATCATCATGGTGTCTGTGTGCTGGGAATTTCTCAACAGAGCTTGAGTAAGGAACAAGCAAACTGAAGAAGTTAAAACCAGTAAGAGAAAACCCGAAGTATTTCCATATTTATTTTGCAGCATGATGGAACAGCTTGACTTGATTTTTAAAACAGAACTTAAGAAACCACAGGTAAAGTTCACTTCAAGAAGTGTTGACATCTCCATAGCAGCTTGAATTAGTTTTCTAGAATCACCGGATTGCAAGCACAGAGGCACTTCCAGAATGCAACCTGCCTCATTGTGAAGTGGACATCTGAGAAATGTCCTGTGGATTGTACTTACAAGCATCCACTTCCTGCTATATATTAGATGTAGTTACTTAGAGCTTAGTGAGATGAAAACAATTTCAAGGCACTCTGGTACAGTGAGTTACTGTTGTTCCACTCCAATCTGGGTTATACTTACAAAGGTTTTTTAATAAATATTTGCAAGATGCTGCTGCAGATGTTGATTACTTTGCGAAGCTACTAGTTACTAGTTGTAAATATTAATTGAGCCACAAATGGATTGGGCTTTATTGCATTTTAAAACATTCAAAGATTTTTAATAGGCAATTAGCTACTGCCAGCAAGGAAATCATTGATAAAATGCCACGTTAATCCATTCAAACCATACAAATGGAAAAATGCCCTCTGCAAGCAGCGATGACCTATCTTTAAAATTTATGATTTATTAAAATTTGGCCTAGGTTAAAATGAGTTTAAAAAATTATTTGATCTAGGAAGATTAAATCTAATAGACCATAACAAAATTTTGTAACTTATTATGATTTGTTGAGAAGAATGAGAAGAAATGTCTTTCATTAATAGTAAACTATTTTGGACTTCTGTATGATCTATTCCTAAGACTACAGAAGTTTGGAGCTTACATTTTCTTCCTATTTATTAGTGACGACAGTTGTTGGCAACCTAAAATAGAAAACAGTCACCACAGTCAGAGAAAGTTTCCCAAAGAGAATTTGGAATAGTTTGTTATTTTAGCATGGATAGATATGACTTTGAGCATTGTACTGGGTTTGCGTGGCCAGGTTTTGGTAGCAAGGGGGGCTGCAGGGGTGGCTGCTTTGAGAAGCTGCTGGATGTTTTCCCTGTGTCTGACAGAGCCAGTGCCAGCTGGCTCCAAGACAAACAAGCCACTGGCCAAGGCTGAGCCCATCAGTGATGGTAGCAAGTGTCACCTCCTTGATAACATATTTAAGAAGGCAAAAAAAAAAAAAATTTTTACACAGAAATAACTGGAGCTAGAGAATAGGGGAGTATGTGAATATGTGAGTGGACCAATTATGCAGACACCAAGGTCAGTGCAGAAGGAGAAGCAGGAGGTGCTGGAGCTGAGATTCCCCAGCAATCTGTGGCACATGGTGGGGCAGCTGTGCCCCTGCAGCCTGTGGAGCTCCAAAGGGGAGCAGAGATCCCCTGAAAGCAGCCTGGCGAGAAGACCCATGCAGGAGCAAATGGATGTCTGAAAGAAGCCTGTGACCCCATCCAAAGCCTGTGCTGGTGCAGGCTCCTGGCAGGACCTCCAGCCCCATGGACAATGGAGACCACATAAGAGCACATCTGCTTGCAGGACCTTGTGGGAAACCAGTGACTGCACCCCGTGGAAAAAGTGAGGCTTATGTGTTAAATTTTAGGTTTTTTACTTAAACAATTAAACCTGTCCATGTAATAACTTCTGTTCCATAACAAAATTTAAGAATGATAATAAACAAATAAAAGGAATACAGAGTTCTGATCTAAAGTTAGTATTATGCAATCATGACTTCAGTTTTTATTTAACTAACACAGGACTTTTAAGTTACAAATGTTTGAATCTCCCTGTGAAAAGAGACTGATTAGAAAAGGGCAGTTACAGCATTACTGTGGCACTGAAATTATGATGTGCTGATCCTACTGAAATATTTTAATTCTGCAGAAAAGTAGGCAGAGAAGTGTAGATTTATGACACCTCTTTGACAGAAATAAGCTGGAGGTGTGTTAATATGCACAAAATACCATATTATCCACAGAGATAATAATAAACATATTTGTTTGTTCAAAAACAATTAAAAGGCAGGGTATTTCTATAAATCTCTAGTATTTTCAGCTAACAGTAGAGGGCAAGGGCAAGATACAGTAACATAAACCTGCTAATTCTTTGATAACCTGCTGATGCAAGTGGGAGTAAGATACTTTGCATTACCAGTGTATTATGTCCTAATGTATTAATCAATCTGGGTAAAAGCAGCTTAGAAGTTGAAACAGAAAGGAGAGAAAATAACATATAAAATCCTTACTCAAGGGGATGGTTCTTCAGAGCTTTTTCCAGAAACTGATTTTTGATAAGTTTTTTTTGTCAATGTGTGTTAAAAAAAGCATTTGCTTTCATTTTAGTCCTACAGAATAATAACTGGATCTTGATTTCTGCCTAAGTTGGTGGCTTTCTGTAAAAAATCGGTTTTCTTTTCTTATACACTAATTAATTGACCCTGACAAACCTCAGTCTAAGCTGACAGTCAGCACACATCGTGTGAAGGGTTGGCTCAAGGCACTCCAGCATGGAAGACGGAAGTGAATCTTGCTCCCGTAAAGGTGACCAGCTGAGGTCTTGCTGCTTTTACCATGAGGTGGGAAAGGCAGTGGCTGAAAGAGACAGACCTGAGGTGTATGAATTTGATCAAGAGAAGATTCCTTTGGATGCAGTTTGTGTGTGGCTGCCTTTGTGCAAAGCTCTGAATGGAGAAGGTGGTATCTTCTGCTGCTTGGAGCAACCAGCTGGTACCCTCAGTGACCACCAGCCTCAGCCTCACAAAACCTTTCTCCTCTAGCAGCTTGCTGCCTTAGGCAATTGCCTGCTCTGCTCCTGCCTACAGCCCACGAGATTAATTTGTGCAGATTTTTTCCAACTGTCTCTTGATTCCTGTTCTCTGAATAAATGATCTTGGGCATCTTGTAAGCATGCAACAAATTCTTGAAAGAAACAGATGAAATGAAACAATACATCACACAAACATCAATTTGAAACAACATAATTTAATTGAAATAAGGTCCCATTACCTGTGTGTGTGATGGTGGGAGTCCTTTTCTGCCATAGATGCCAACCAGAGCAGCCTTTCCTAAAGACACATTGAATTTCAGATGCACTGGGTGGTCGATGAACACCTGAGATCTCCAAAAAATACCAGGAGGGATCTTCTGTGTGGCTCGTCTGCCTACATCAATTTCTCCGGAGTCTATGAAACTGTCGTCTGGAAAAAAACTACTGGGCTTTCCTGCCAAAACACAGGAACAAAATCCTTGAATTAGTCTTTAGATCCTGAAAGTAATCTAATCATACTGGTATTTCGGACACTGATCTTGAGAAACAGTCTATTAGTGACCTGAAGTCTTCAGAGTACTTTGTCTAGTCAATCCATATGATTATGGCAGAAAAACTGTCAGGATTATTTCTGGTTTCAGTAACTGTTTTGTTTGAAAACATGAGCACGGGAAGAGCAACCTGGAGAAAAATGGTCTTTTATTTAAATTGTAACATCAGAGAGTGTGTAATTACATTCCAAAGATAAGAATAAATCATCTGACATTATATCCCAAATTAATATAAGTTTAGGAATGGAGAAGTCATCATTAAATTAGTAAAGAGAAGTGCAGTGAGAATGAGATAGACATGCCAAAAAGTGGAATGGTGGTGTGGATAACAGCAGCAAGAATGATGCCTAAGTGGGGAAAGGAAAATGTTTTCCTGTTAAATTAATTCTTGACAGTGGTAACAGTATTTGAAATAGTAAAAAAAATGCTAATGAAAAAAAGGACTGAGATAAACAAAGGAGAACATGCCTTGCACTTGAGTGGTATCTATTAAGAAATATGAGAGGTTTTAACTGAGTTTCAATATTATCTGTAAAGTATGTTATTATTATCCATTTTCTTTCAGAAGACAAATGGAGGCATCTGTTTCTAAAACTACCAGACTGGAGAGGCTGGGTATTCAAATGGGATCAGGACATGCAGTAATGTCCAAGGGAGTCAGCAGGGAGCTTGTCACCCCTAAAACACGCCTGAGGAATTCCAGGTTAGAAATTCATGTAGTTGTAACTCCCAAAGCAGGTGGTTGCTTCAAAAAATCTGGACTCAAAGCAAAACCAGGAAATGAGAGGTAGAATGAAAAATCAAACACCAGAATGTTTCCTTTTCAGCCTGTGCCATAACCAGTGGCCACAGCTTTGGCTGCAGGGCACAGGGATGATGAAGAAGGCAACTGCTTAAGAAATAGCCTTTATTAAGGACACTTATAGTGGAAAAGCATGCAGTAGTGTCACCTGAAAGATTCTGGCTTTAGTAAGGAGAGCAACATGTCACCAGCAAGGACTAATTATTAATTTTGAAAGTTTAAATAAATTTGTTTCTTATCTCTGTGCCACTACACACACTACTCTGTGTTTCACAGAGCAAACAATTCTAACAAAATGAGAAGGAAACTTCTGGCTACATACATTCTTTTTTAGGAAAATCACGTTATGAATTTTTTTCTTCCAGTAAGTACATTTGAAGAGTGGGGAAAAAAAAATAATCCTTTCCCATCTATTATGAATTTATGTCATATAGTCTCAGAATTTACTTGCCATGTTGAAAAGGTGACTGGTAGCATTTTATTGTTTCAAATGACATTTCCTTTAAGATTACATAATGTTAAATACAGTATTGCCTTAAATTTCTCCACATACCATCTCAACACAAACTTTCCAGGAGAAACAGATGTAATTTGTTAGCTGTCTCTGGAAATCAACATGGAAATGATATGTGTATTAACTATTAAGGATGGAGAATTTTTCCTTGCAGAACTTCTGGCTCCAGTAATACTAAATCCTGATTTAAAGTCAGCAACTGCTGGAGCAGGATTTGATGGCATGAGCTATCTGGAGGCAGAAGTTTTATGCATACCAGCACAAAAGGTGTATATGAAAAGACTGTATGTTCACACACACAAAAAAGCTACTCTTAATTTTATAAGATCTCCATTTATCTTTGCTCATCACTTGCAAATAAATACAGCTGGGAAATCTGCTGACTTTTTATCCTTTTTCAGTCCACGTACATATTAAAAGAGATAACTGGAAGCAGCTTAGGTAAATGGGCATTCTTGCTGAATCCTTCTGTGCTAATACAGTATAATTGTATAAGGAAAATCAACCAGCTAGATTCTGAAGGGAATTATTTTATCAACTGGATTGATAGTATTTATTTGGCATACTAAAATTTTCTTTTCACACTGTCAGGATCATAGGAAACAGTTCCAATGTCTTCATGCAAAGTTTCTTATTGCACTATTGTAAGATGAAAAGATTAAGGATTCTATTAAAGAAGAGCTGAAGACATCACATGTTTTGGTTCAAATGAAGGATATATTCTTTCTGATTACTACTGACATGTTTTATAGATTCTCAGATATTCAGATGAAAACCTTAAGTATTTGATATGCCCCATGATTGTTCATTAATAAAGATTGTACATCAGACTGAATCAGGGAAGGTGAGAATTTAATATGACAGATGTTGCTATGCAAGATAGAGCCTGGAGAAAATGAGCACAGGGTGTATTCCGTAGAGAGAGCAGCACTTGCTCATGCAAACAAAAATGCTTCTGTGATTGCAAAAGACAGTCTCACAGAAATAATTTTTTGTACACACAATTACAAAGTTTATGTCTCCTCTTGGTGGACAGTTGTATGTCTGAGAAGCAGATACCCTAAAAGTTGTTATGTCATGTTGCCAGATGTTGAAGCTTGTCCTGATACAGAAGTCCAAGGAGAAGCTCTCTTCACCAGCCTGAATTCAGTCCCTGAAATCTATCTCTGTTTCACCAGTTGTAGCCTACAATTAGGCCCTACGGACTGGATACTTGTACGAAGAAAGTACAATAAAAAAGCCATTTCAGCTTCTAATCAGAAATTGGCTTTTAATCAGAATACCTGTCTCTTTAAAATTAACTTCAGGTCTGAATTCTTAATTGGGCTGTCAATTACTTTGCTCTTTCTGCACATTACCTTGAACTTTTTAGTTGCCATAGCAACTGTTCCTAATTTCTTTGGATATCAAAATGAACTATTTAATTTCAGACCTTGCTGAATCTCTCTGTATTTCTCACAGGTTGTTTCCCTGACCCATCAAAACACTTAAGAACACACATAGCTCTGACTTCAATCACAGTCAATTATATGCTTAAATATGCTTAAATGTAAGCATGTGGTTAAGTGCTTTGGTAAACAGGGTTGGGCTTGAGCAGAGGTAAATGCTGTTCTGGAGCACAGCCACAGATGAGAAGAAATGACTGTTACTGAGACTTGGCAAGACATTGATAATGATTCATTCAGATCAGCTCTAAGGATGTTCCTAACACATTCCGGCCTATTTTATTCTGATCCGGAAGACATTCAAATATATTTCAATTCTTTTAAAAATAAATTTCAATCACATACATTCTGGTTTAGAACAGAAGCCCTGCAGCACTGCTAGTCCAGAATTAGTTAAATAGTTACCTGATGGGGAGAGAACTGCATTTGAAGGCTGGACAGCGTTACTTCTGCACCAAAGATGTGCTGATGTGTTTTCTAGTCAGGACACGGTATTTTCCTCTAAAGCCTACAGATTCCCTAAGATCTATACAAAGCACTAACTTGAGGGGTCTTCTCATGACATAACTAGGCTATTTCCCAGATTTCTCTTTTAACTTTTAAAACTTCTACTCATGTCACTGTAAACGTGGCTAAAATAGAATCAAATGGAGGTCTTTCACTTGGATGGCAGTTTTGAATACATACATTTATTTCCATTTTGACTTTTTAAAAGGAAATGGACAGATCAAAGCTAGATGATTCAAAAATGAAACATATGGCAAGCTAGAGGGAAAAAAGGAAGGATCTGTCGTGAAGTATTTTTGAGTACAACAGCAGGGCTGTCTGCAGCTTGCTGTACTGTCTAGTAAGGTTTGCTGAGAATAACCTGCTTAGCTGATTTTTCCTTGTAACAACTTGATGGCAGCCATCAGTTACCAGTAAATACACTGTTTTAAGGAACACATATAATTATGGCCTTTATTTGGACTATTAAAGACAGAAAAACTCTTAAAGAAAAAAATCCACTGCAATTAATTTAAATTAAACATGTAAACGCAGGCTGTCAGCTTAAGCCTAGGGAACTCTGTGGAAACTTTTGAGTTCAGTGAGTTGCAAGAACAGTAGTGTACATCTTATCTGTGAAAAAAATCTTCCACCAAAATAACTACCAGAAATATTCTATTCCTTCAATTTTACCGGAATCTCTTAATTTTATACAGAGAAGCTTGACATAGAAACAAAAAAGCTTTCTGAAAATTTGCATTTCTCATTTCTCCAGCTATGTCTGGGGAGGGATAAGACAGAGCTTACAAGTACTTTTAGCAGTGGTGCCTCTAAAAAAAGAATACAATGATGTAAAGCTGCTGAATAAGGTGCTGCTGAATTGAGGGCCCATAAGCTGCTTCTAATTTCTGTCAACACCATGATACTTTGTGGAGACTAGGCCTTTTATCTAGGAGACTATGTGGAGACTAGGCTACTTTTGCAAAGCTATGTTCAACTCTGGATTGCAAAAACTTACAGTGTAATATCTCTCAGTAAGTATTTTGGTCCTCAAAACATTTGCTAAGTGGCAACAAATAGTCAAACTTTTTTGTAGTGCTGTAGAGGAAGCTTGATCCAGTGTTCCAGAATCGTTCAATTTTCAAGAGACAATGATTTCCCATGAAAACAGCCACTCGAGGCAGGGTTTTCATGCTGGCCTTCTGTAGTCTGTGAGAATGCCTTGAATGCGTGGAGGTTTCACACAGTTTTATTGCATTAGTGGACATCAGAGGGGTATGAAACTTAGAAACATATGGAAACAGGACTGACAACTACTAGCTCTAGACATGAAAGACTGGAAAAGCACCTGCTGATGGCAGCACTGAGGGTAATGGAACATGAGATTGGACGGCTGGAGTTCAGAGGCAGACAGAGGACTCACAACATGGACACACACCAACCATACCTTCACTTGTTCCTTTGCCTTTCCTGTCAGGTAACTCTAACCCTGTGCCCCCCGAAGGATATAAGGAGACGTCCGTTGGCACTGGCCAACTGCTGGCTGTGTCTTCCGTGATCTCATACATCTGCCCTTCCATCGGCTGCAGGTGCCAGTTTAGGCCAAACAGGTGCATGGCTGCGGTGAGCAATGAGAAAAGTCATCTTTTTCTGTTTGGGAGAGTTTCAGAACTACAGGGGCACTTTCTCTTTCTAAACCTTCGCTCCAGTGTCTTATTAGTGGTCATTGCTTTAGGACAAGAATGGGATTAATGCAATTGGACAGCCTCTGCTGCTTCTACCATACCAACTCCCTAGGTCTTTCCACCCACTTAAACTCGATTTAGATCACCTGTAACAATCCACTCTGCTTCTTCCAGCAGGACCACTTCTGACTCATGGTCTGCATAATAGGATAACCAGGCACAGTGTTTCATAAAGCTCCCATGGCTGGGGTGACAATGCGGTGAACACAGAAATACACGGAGTATTATTTCTTAACATACCAATATGGGAAATACACTCTGGTTTGTTTTGCCATATATACAGTGTATTATATAGATTCTCTGTTTTCTTACCCATCAATTATACACAGAAGCCCTTACAGACATCTTTGCCAGCTTTTCCTGGTTAAGACCAAGTAAAAACAGAGGCAGTTCAAGACCCATTTTGCACATATGCCTTTGTGCTCCGCATCACAAATGTGAGCAACTATGTCTGAGCATTCCTTCATACAAATCAGCCCCTTCTATTCAGATCAAAGACATGTCCCTGAGAACAGAAAACGAGCAGCACCATTATTTAGATTTGTGTGATACCAGGGCAAAGCTCTCTGTAGGTTTCTGGGCCATGCAAAGTCATCCAGTGCACACGTGAATCTATTTTGAGGCATTACATAAAGACAAGTGAAATTAAGGAACAAGACAGACTACTTAAAAAGGAAACACATGTATGAGGAGTATGGAAATCATATGCTTATACAACTAATACTTGCCCCTTGCAAATATAAAGCAAAAGAATGTGGCTTGTGGCTTACCATATCAGTTCTTCCATCCCCAACATAAACATTTCATAATCAATCAGTATCCAGCTTAGCTTCAGGCTCTACACAGCTAAATGATCTGATATTTGCTACATTTGGAATGGCATTTCTTTTTGAAGGGAAAGCCTTGATATTTTACACTATAATTTCTCCAAGAAACTATACAATGGCACTAACATCATAGCCATTTAGTATAAACAAAACCAGTAAAGAAACAGAGCATTTCCATGCCCTATAATTCTCTTTTTAGTCACAAACATATACCTGAGATTGGCAACCATTGTTAGGGACAAGTAGTTAGTTTATTTGAACCTGAGCATCAGAAACAATCTTTACAAGAGATTGAAAAGTAATCTGAGTAGCTCTCTGAAGACAGCATGTTTAGGCAATTTAGCAAAATATGTGATTTTTTCCACTTCAGTCTCAATTAGGTCACCTATCATTTACTAACATAAACAAAGTTGTCTTTGCACAACTACAACATCACAAAACATGAGTGCAAAATTCTTTTTTTTACCATGTAAATGGGGACCGTGTTTGTTAACAATCTTATCCATTAGGAAAGAAAACACACTCCTTAAACTCCGACACAGCAAGGAATAACAGCAAGGAAAGTCTCCTGAGGACCAGTTCAACACTCATTTTTATACAGGTATGTATACCAAGAAGGAATGCTACCAACACTACTGTCAACTTAACCAGGGTACTTTAGACAGAGGGACAAGTATTTTCATCTAGAAGGGACAAATTTACTCGGCAGAAAAACTGTGCTAGGGAAGAGAGGAAATCAGACCATGAACAAGGAATCTGCATCAAGCATTTGGCATTGCTATGCTTGCATAATATCTTTGTGTTTATACAGCCCTCATCAGCAGAGTGCCTGGGCACTTCATAGCTATTAACCTCATAAAACCTCATCAGGTAGGAATCTGCTTTTTTCTACTAAGCAGAAAAGGAAAGGAGAACTACAGCACATTAAAGGACTAACTCAGTTCTCTTGTTTGGGCATTAAAATGCAATTGTGTGTTAATTCACTTACTCTATGCTTAGAGGGTCACAAGCTCTAAGAGGCATTTCATGCAGCTCTCTGCCAACAGTTTTGTTCCAAGCTCAGTACTGGATGCTATTCTATAATTCCATCCAGGCTGGATGGCTCCCAGGAACAGAGTGTTACCCAGGTGCCGCAAACCTGTTACAGAGCTCAAGGGCTTAGATGCTCTGAGCATGCAATTTCCTATGTTTAACACAGGATATTTGTAGTTACATGGATGTTTGTAGTTCCAAGCAGAATGGAAACTGTATTCTTCGTTCCTCCAAACTCAGGCAATCCAGTCAAGCCTTAGTTCTGCTGGCGCTAAGTGCTTAACACCAGCTCCATCTCTCAGATGTCCTCATGCTAGAATGACCTGCAAGAGCTTACACTGGACATCCCTGGTTTAGGCAGAAACTGAGCCAGTGGTCTGCATCCTTCATAACACCATTTGACTTGCTCTGTCCTTTGGACATCACAGCCTAAGTGCCACACAGATTTTTAGGAACACATGGCAAGACCATTGTTTCCCCAAAAGGACATTATTCCTTCTCCTCTCCATAAGAGGAATTTTTTATTGTAGATCATTATTTACTGCATGCAAATGAAGGTGAAAAACTCAACATTGTTTTGGGTGTACTGGGAAAACTATGAACATTTCTTCCAGGCATTAAAATTAATTTAAAATACCTGAGAGGAAATGTCTTAACAAGTAATCATCTTGCTTCAGTGTAACAGCAAAACTGGCACCCTGGAAGTGACAGCTTTTCTGCACATTATCCATCCACTTGAGCAAGTGGATCAACCATTCCATATCATCATTCAATTCTCAGTGTTTAAAAAGTGTCTTACAATGTCCCAAAATAGAAAATATGAGAGTATTTTCTGCAACATAGATACTATGTTATCACACAAAGTTAAAATATTTGTATTAATCTTAACTTTTGTCCTGTGATAGTAGATTTTGTCTAAAGCAAAAAGCTTCTTGTGGACACTGATCTCATCATCACATAGATCACAGAATCACAGAATGATTTGGGTTGGAAACGACTTTAAAGATCATCTACTTTCAACCCCACTGCCATGGGCAGAGACATCTTCCACTAGACCAGGTTGCTCAAAGCCCCATCCAACATGGCCTTGAACAGTTCCATGGATGGGGCATCCACAGCTTCTCTGGGCAGCCTGTGCCAGTGCCTCATCAGCCTCATAATAAAAAATTCATTATATCTAATCTAATTCTATTCTCTTTTCATTTAACATTGTTATGACCTTGTCCTGTCACTACAGACCTTAGCAAAACATCTCTCTACATCTTTCTTATAAGCCTCCTTTTAAAGTATTGAAAGGATGTAAGAAGGTCTCCAATGATAAGTCATGAGAATGAGAACTATGCACACCATGCATACAAAATTGTGGAACACTGAAAAACAGAATTATTTGAATAGCATTTTGATTATCAAGTGGCTTTAAAAAATTCAGAAAACAGTGTAAAAGCTCAGAGCTACTGCTCTATTCAGGATTTCTGATTTGATGTTTCTAAGCACAAAATAAAAGCCTATAAATATCCTCACTCATATGGCAAACAGACATCATGCAATTTCTGCTATAGGTAGGCAATGAGCATAAAAGTCAGCCTGCAACAAGAACAAAGAGTCTGATTCACTTTGGAAACACAGTCTTGTAGCAGGTATGTTATGAGGATGTCACCTGATAAAGTGATTTCACTACTATATTCCAAATACCATCAGTGTCTGACTGGCAACTTGTTGGAAGATTCACTTCTCTCCTTGCTTTAACTGCCACACTGGTGCTAAAAACTCAAGTAGTAACAGCAGTGGGTATTTTGGGTCTTTACAATGGGATGTATAAAGCTGTTGATGCACACAGTTGTATTCAAAGGTTTTAGGAATCAGCCTTGTTCTCTGCTAAATTGATGCAAAGTTCTTTCTCACAGAAAAAGCCCCAAACAAACAAAGGACCAGAATCACGGAAAAGCCCTGTAACCATGGTTGAGAGATATAATCATATATTTTGAAGTGTTAATGTTCCTAAAAGTGAAGCTGTAATAATAGTTTGAGATTCCTGATGTTCTTAGCCTCTGGGTCAATGGAACCCACTGTGGACACTTTCTCTGGCTTTTTTTTTTTCACCCTCTGCTCAGCTAGATACAAGATGTCACTGACAGAGAGTAAATGCCCTCCTAAGAGCCCCGATGTCCTTCTCCCTCTCCCTGGCCAACATGATGGTCAATAGATTTTCAGATATTGAAGACTCCCCATGTATTAAAAGGGCACTCTGCAATTAACAATCGTTAAAGTGCACACTTTTGTAAAATACCATGTAGCTTTCACTGCCTAGGAAGCTCCATGACAGGCTCTTTGCACAAGCTTTGGTTATATATCCCATGGAGAAGAAAACGCTTTTGTCTGCCTTCTCCTGGAATGAAACCCTGCGTCCTATCTGGGCTGTTTCACCACCAACAACTTAGATGATATAAAGGCATCTGGGGCCTCTGGCCCATTATGCTCATATTCTGACTTTAAATCTTTGACTTGCATGACCTTTGCCCTGTAGCTAACTGCTAGTGAAAGGTGCCCCGAAACTTGCTGAATGGGCAACAGAATTTTCTGTGGCACAGTAAATCACCTTATCCTCAGTCCTAAGTCCTGTGCTTGCCTTCTTGTTGGAAAAAATGGACATCAAAGTCCAGCCCCTTCAGGGTTTGATTACTTTGCAGAGTTCAGCATTTCAACCATGCCCGTGTGATATGGCTGTTCATTTGCTGGACTCAGATTCACATAAGCAAAGAAAATTTGCAAACAATTTAGCATCAGCCGAGTTATTTAATCATGCAAATAAATCGAAGTTCATATTGGTGAAACAAAGTATTCAAGATCATGATTCTTCTGATTTTAACATATTGTCTCTTCCTATATTGTATTATTCCTATGCCATAGCTATTTGCAGACACCATAATTGGCATCAGCAGAGGCTGTTAAGGCACATAAAGAGGAACATTCTTTCCAAGTTTCTTTTGAAGACACTCAGGCTTTTCAGTATCTCCTATGATCTTATTATTGCCACTTGCTTATGAGACAGCAAAACACTAAAGTCAAAACAACTTACTCAGCGGAGCAAAGAACAAAGGAAGTGGTAGAGCATTGAGAATGAAAAAGGACAAACTAAGATAATAATTCACATGGTCAACAAAATGGACATCTCTCAGGACAGGTTGATGGAGCGAAGGAGTTAGCAGGGAGAGGCAGATGATTGTGATAGATCACAGCGAGAAGAAAAGACAAGACATGCTTACTGAAGCATATGAGACCCCCAGAAACCACAGCAGTCAGCAAAAAATCAAAAAACAAACTGCTGGCCCTTTATTAGCTTGTTGCTTTGCCCAAGCTAAGTGTAATAAATAACCAAACCAATCAATTACGATGTCTGGAATTAAGGCTACAGCTGAAGCCACCAGCTGCTTCCATAGTGTTTGTTAAAAGCATTCTCCTGGCAGCTCACAGGCTCTGCTGCTTCCTTCTCCCCTGCCCTCTCAGGGCTACATCCTGCAGGTGCCACAGCTGGCCTGATGATCCCTCACCCAAGCAAAGCTGCTACAGAAACAAAGGAATGAATAAAATAACAACTGTTTTCCAGCTAACAACTTATCTTGCCCTGAACAATAAATAAAGAGTTTCTCAGAATTGAAGCTTAACAAAACACATTAATGATCCCTACCTGAGCCTGGACTTACAGCAAGTGCAGGGGTAAAGGACATAAAGGCAAGACAGGAAGTCTTTTGGGATTCTCATCTGAAAACCCCAACTAGTTGCTTTGCACTAAGAATACTCTCGGTCTTGAATCCATATTTATGTAAGAATATATATCCATATGTGGCAGTGTATTTGCTTAAATAACACAGGGGAGGGCACAAGTTTTGGAAAAACAAAGCTGCTCTGAACAGACACTCCACCCTCCCCAGCTCAGCTGTCCTGGCACTGGGCTCCATCTGGAGAAGTTTGGCTTTGCTACTCCACTGGTTTCTACAAGCACCTCACTGCACTGCTGACAGCTAAGCCTAAGCCAACACAAGCCAAAAGGCCACTGCTGGGAGGGAGAAGGGCTTTCCAAAGCCTCCCAGTGCAGCATGGGGAAAGGGAGAAAATGGAAGAACACTGTGTGAGAAGGAACAAATGAGAACGACTGATGCCACAATGGAAAGGATTAAAAATGAGAAAAGGGAGAAAGGTGAGAAAAATATGGAATGAGAGAAACTGAGAAAAAGAAGGTTAGAATAGAGCAAGGGTAAGTTAAACAAAAAAGTGTAAGAGATTTGGAATAGGAAAAACAGCTGAAGCTCTGTCATTGGTTGAAAAGGTATTTTTACAGCTTGTTTCTCTGCTCTCCCCTCTTTGTGTGGAAACAAGCATAAGATATGTGGTGGTTACATATTCCTCTTTAACCTTCATGTTTAGTCAGACTTGAAATAACATGCTCTCCAAAATGATACCTGAGCTTTGCTTTTTTCCTCCTAATTGAGAAAAAGCTAAATCCCACCTCTGAATTACTCAGGGTTAATTTTAACTCAAGTAAATGTATTGCTTTCACTCCTATCTCTGGAAGAAACTTGACTGTAATTATCTGGATAACTGACTCTACACTGAAATCATATGATTTCTGTATGAGTGGTAGAATTGACTGTTGCAGAATTAACCATATTTTTGTGACATCCAGTGTTATGAAAAAGCATTTCAGCAAGAAATAATCACTGGTTTGTCAATCTTCAATAAATCAAGGAAGACTACGAAGAATGGGAACAGCAAAACAAACATTAAAAAAAATTGTTTTTCTCTTACACTGCTGTTCCACTTCAGTGTTGGCCAAAGCTTCTGTGACCCCACATGGCAGAACATGAAAGAACAACCCTTCAAAGGCTGAAGTGGCTCTATGGCGCTACTGGTATAGGAAGAGGGCAAAAAGCTGGATGCAGCATATGCTATCTGCTCTACTTGTTTGTATGGTCAAGTCCTGGACTAGACAGATCCAAGCTATTGTTCATCTAAGAGCATGGGGATTGAGTGTTGTATTGATTTAATACCCAAAGAACAAGTTCACAGATCTGTAATTGAGATCTAGTATCTTGACTGAAGATCCCAGCGGTTTGTAATATCATGAATTCACATCATTTACATGTATATACCCAGGTCACTCAGCCAGGCACCATGGGGCAAGGAGAGAGGGATTCCTGCAAGGCCACTTCTTGCATGGACTTTGGCAGATACCTTGTGACCAAAATCTCTGTACAGCATTCTGTGTCACTCCTAGTGTTTGAAATTATTTCCTATATATAAATGCTTTCCGTCTGTGGCTTAAAACTCTCACTCAGGAAATGGAAAACCTGACCTCATAAATCATCTTTTGCCCAAATGAATGTGAATTTGCACACCACAACAGGACTGCAGTCATGTGGGAACAAAGAATCCTGCATACCAGGCTCTCCACAATCCAGATGGATTAGAGATGCTGTGCAGTTAGAAATGTAAAATTAACAGGTCACAAAGGAATGGAACCCAAAAGGCAGCTTGATTACATGCTCTTTAAGTGAAGACTCTAAGCCTGTGGCTGGGAGGTCCCATGGCTCTGCTTCCTGCCTGTTGATTTATTTGACACAAGACAATAGTTAAGAAAAATAAAAAAGGCACCAGGAGGGACATTTAGGGTAATGCTCACTATTGTAAATTCCCCATTTGCCTCCCCTCCTAACTGCTCAATGATCCACCTTCAGTGAGAAAAAAAGGGTTCTCAAGCCTCCTTCACAGTTTGGGGTTGAAGACACTTTGTTGGGTTGGGATGAAATTGCCTAATCTAAGAGCTAGACAATCTGTGTCCACCCATATCAGGATTAAGGGAGGAAAGATTTTGCTGATAAATCAGAGAGATATCTGTGTTGTGTTTGTTTGTGGAAATTTTTCAGGACCTCAAATGTCCTAAAATATGATATAGGTGCTTACAGCCAGTTCAGTAGTGACACATGCTGTGGGATATATCTAGCAATTTCTGTGACCCTATGTTGCTGCCTGACTATTGCTTCACATTTAAACTACGCAAGTACCAAAAGTGGTTCTTTTGGAGATAATTCATGTTTTCTCCTTTCCTCAATCAGAACCAACATGTGCAAAGGAGAAATACAAATGATAGAGAGCTTCCTACCTCTTAAAAATTTGCCACCAAGGTGGGAACTGCCTCTTGAGAAAACAAAGCATTGTGCTAATCACCTGAAATCCTGCCCACAAATGCTTACTTACTTTGATTTGACACTATTTATTCTTTGACCCCTTGTGATTGAAGAAGGGATGTATCCATGATTTCCACGATAGAAGCAGATGGCCTACCAAATAGTATTAGCTTCTTCTTAGGAGAACACTTTATATTTTAATTTAGTTCCCAATTGTTCTTAATAAGGAAGAAGAAAGGCTTCCAGCTGAAGCACCACATTTCTTTGAAACCTTCAAGGAAGTGACTAGAAAGGCATGTTATAAAATGAAGCAGTTAAATTCAATGTTCGTTTAATGCAAAGAGTCAGCACTTCCTATTCAATGTCTTCCTAATTGCCCCTGAGGATCAAAGTCTTTTGAATGATTGCCTGTCCACTCAAATCATTAATAGATGATCATTGGCCCCTCCAGTGCTACAGTAGCTTGTAATTTCTTGCAGGAAAGGGAAAATGCAGTTTTAAATGGGTATATTTAAATATTTTTATGCTTTTTTTGAAGGAGGATTTTTTTTAAAGTGTTAACCTATGGAAAAAAAATAGATATAAAAATGTCATGGCTTATCTGAGGAGCTGACTGCTTGTATAGCTTTGGTAATTTCCTTTACCATTTAGACCAATTTCAAATAGAATAGGAAGTGGAAAGATGGACCTCAGCAGCATTTGGTGGCTATTAGGCAGCCTGCTGCAACAAGGAAACTTATTTCAGCCCTCAAAGCTCTGGTAAATTTGGTGTTATACATGCTCAGGCCTTTCTCAGTAAAATAATATTTTGCCTTCTAGATATCCTTTCTGGCAGAGATCATATTAAAATAAATATTACTGAGATATTTCTTCAAGATCAAAGTCAATTATAGAATGGTCCCACTATACCTCTAAATAGAGGTTTAATTTGTGTGTATAATATTAGAAATAATGGTTTTCCCATTGGGGTACTCACTTCAGTTAGAGAAATGATGACAGGCAGCTCTACTAGAGGGCCTCTTATACTGCTTTGCATTTACTAAAATTCTTGGCTAGCCTGTTGTGGACAGTATAATTTTACAAATGTCTTTCATTACACACATATAAACTATGAGGCACTAATTAAAAAAAGGTGTAATTTACATAGGTAAATCCACAAGCTCTCACATGCTTCCTTCCTCGTTATCTCAACCAGAGAACTTTCAGAAAACCTGCCTTCCAAAAATAATACAATAAGTTGCCTAAAGTAAAAAAAAGAGTTTGATGTTCATAAGTCACAACATATACCTCTCTTATTCTAAAACCCCAGCACAACTGTGGTGGGATCAGAATTTGAATCAAATATTATAGTTATGCATAAAGATCTAAATATTGCTATAGAATTTGATGTGTGAGCTGCTCTCTCAGATGGCTGCCTGCTCATCTGTCCTTCTGAACACGAACATGATTTCATTATAGCTAGACAAGTAAATGTCTTTGAGACCACTGCTTGTGTTTTAATCCTAAAATCAGCTGAAAACTGCATTAGTGTTATTAGTCACCATGCACATTTTAAAAGCACCAGAGCCCCAGTTGGGCTGTGCTAGTTGATATAAGAAAAATTAACAAAATGACAATCTCAGAATCCCTTGATGTCCAAAGCACAGGTTTAACTTGAGCTTTACTTAGCCTAAGTAAATCTAGTGACTTCCAGAGGATGATGGAGGTGTTTCAAGTTCAGAACAAATTTACACATTTTGTAGATCTGGGCCAGAGTGCTCATCAGCATTGTCAAGACTAAGCTCTAAAGCAGAATCCTATCAGCCTTGAGCCTGTTGTAAGAGATACAAAAAAAATTTTATCTGTACATGTGTTCAGGAGCATTTTGTTGTTTTAGCTGCTTTGAATGACAAAAGCACAGGTATGTTTCAAGCAGGCTAAGAATATTTTAATTTATTTTCTAGTTTTTCTTTACATATACTAGAAAAACAAACACTGTTCCAGTTTGGAGAGGGAAAAAAAATCTTTTTTTTTTTTTCCCTGTACAAAAGCTTGGCAAATGGATACAAATGCACAGTCTGAGAAACCTGATAAAGTGGGTGACACAGCACAATTAACAACACAGTAATTTTTGTTCTGTCCAGAGACCATGAGCAAAATCCAGCACAATACTTTCAGGTGCTATAAATCTAAGTGAATGGTTCAGATCAGTGTGAAAAGCTCTCTCAATAACAAAACTTAACACAACCTGATGATTTCTTCCCTTGGACTTAGAACTAAATCCAGCACATAGAAAAAGGCAAGTGCGAACAAATGCAACCCACAGTGTTCTAGAAAGACCCACAGCCATCTTTATATTTAGTTTTACCTAAAAAAAGCATTTGCTAAAAAAACTTGAAGTTTGACATGTCAAGCACTCAAAAATGGGCAAAGAACAGAATTAAGATTGCTTTTGTGATTTTACATCAGCCCCTGTATGCATATGTACTCTGTAATAGCCTTTAATTCCCTCATCACAGGCTATTTTTTTCCACTGGCCCAATGCTGAGCAGAACAATTGCACAGAAATTACCACTCAACCCTGGCAACTCCAGCATTGTAGCACATTCAATTGCTTTCTAGGGATGCCATATGTGCAGTCTGCTTGGTAGCAGTAGGAGGGGGTTGGAAAGGGAAGAAATACGCTCAGCACAGGCAATTTTGGTACTGCACTCTAACTAGGTCCCTACTAAGCATGTGTGAACTCAGATTTTCTAGTTTTGTGGTAGCCAGCTTGGGGTGGACCAGAGATGTGATAAAGTACACACCATTGCTTGTTCTCCCTAATAAAAAAAAAGAGGTGTCACAATTCTCCATTACTTCAGTACTTCTGCAATATAAATAGAAAACAACAGTAGATCCAATAGCAGAATTTTGCCTAAATGAGTGACCACCATCAGATGGTGGATCCAGACCCCTACTCTCACATCTGTTTAGCATATAGAATCACAGAATCAATAAAGTTGGAAAAGACCTCTAAGATCATCAACCACTAACCCAGCACTGACATGTTCACCACTTAACCATGTCTCCATCTGCCACATCCATGTGCCTTTTGAACATTTCCAAGCACAGTGATTTCACCATGGGCATCCTGTTCCACTGCTTGACAGCCCTTTCAATGAAGAAATCTTTTCTAATATCCAATCTAAACCTCCTCTGGTGTAATTTATGGACATTTCCTCTGGTCCTGTCACTGGCTGCCTGGGCAAAGGGGCCGACCCTCGCCTGGCTACAATCTCCTTTCAGGGAGTCGTAGAGAGATAGAAGTTCCCCCTGAGCCTCTTTTTCTCCAGACTAAACAGCCACGACTCCCTCAGCTGCTTCTCATCAGACTTGTGCTCCAGCCTTTCCCCACCTCTATTGCCCATCTCTGGGTAAGCTCCATCCAGCACCTCTGTGTCTTTCTTGTAGCAAGAGGCCCAAGTGCTCCCTTGTGATAACTTAGGCCATGATAATTTTGGCTCATCATTAAATACAAATGTATCAAAGCACTTGCTTGGGGACACAGCACACTGCTTTGCCCCTGCATCCCCAAGGACTAAGTTGATAATAGTGAATTAAAGAGTATTAAGCAGTGTAACTTGATAATTTGTAATATTTATTTGTTAGGAAGGACTCTACTGTGGTACTGGTTCTGGTCAGTCAATACCTTCTTAAACTCCTGTGTACTGTTCAGCTAACAAGGACCAGAGATCATTCTAAATAGATAGTTTGGTCTGAATACCCGTAAGAGCTTAAACAGTAGAGAAATGTATCCCTTCCGGATCTGTTGGGTACCTAGAGCAGTCCCATGTACTAGTTTCACAACCTGGAGTAGCCCATGATGCAGTCTGACTGGGGAAGATATACTAAAATAAACAAATTGTTACTAACCACCAAGATTAAAGCTGTTTGGAATATCATTATGCTTAGATTGAAAGATTTTTTTTTTTTTTAACCAAAAGCCTCAGGAAACTTTTTTGATACTTGATTTCATTATATTTTTTCTGCCATAATTAAAAGGGATTCTGCTCCATTGATACTTCAATTAGATTTTCTTTTTAAATACTTAGGGTAAGCATAGCCATCATCGCTGCCAGCTGCATGGTTCTGCTTTGCTTTTTGAAGAGTCTCTTTGCATAATGAAGTGATGCTGCAGTTGTACTGGGCAAGCAAGGTGAAATGCTGCTGCTGTGTCACGTGCTACCGTATTTGGAAACAGCCAACATATCCTGTTCTCATCAACTGTCTAGGCAAGAGCTTCTGAGTGCAATAGGAACAGGCTTGGAAGTTAAGGTATGATAAGATCAAACAGAGAGGAAGGTAGGAAAAGATGATGATGGGAGAGTTTATAGGTTAGCACTGAAACACAAAGATTCAACAACCTCTATCTTCAGAGCACCAGATCCTACTATCTCAAAGGGAAGTGGTCCTTTTGGAGCTTTTAAGTTTCAGCATAAACAGTGGTTTGGCATCTTGACAAAGAGGAAAAGAGTGGATTGGACTTTCTGTTCATTATTTTAAAGGCCATCTAGGATGCTACCTGGTCAGTATACCTAACAACAACACCTCACCCTATAAAGATGTCTATCTACTATACAGCTCAACTTTAACTACAGGTAAAAACCTCAGAAAATGCACATGTTCAAAAGAAATGTATGACCTGGCTGCAAAGCAGGCTTTTAAGCCATCTTTTAATTTATGCTAGAAAAGGATGGGAGAGAAACACTAAACTATAACCAAGGAACATTTTTCAATGCCATTACCATCCCTAATTGAGATTACTCTATGACGAGTTACCCACAAAAATGTTTGGTATTTTAAAACATTGAAAAAAAGCCCATTACAGGAAACAACTCTTTCTGTGTCCACTTAACTGCAATTAAATTATATTTTTTCACACTAATTAGTATGAAATAAAAACATGGACTCAAGGAGAAGTCCTTCCATGAGACATATAAAGATCCATAAAACTGATTCTTTTTCAGCATCTGTGTGTAAAGGTCAATCTAAGTCGTGAAATAAAGATTATAGCAGCACATCTGTGCCACTGTCATAAAGACAAGGCCAGCACTTCTGGAGTCAGCCTGCTGTTATTTTCTTTTCTGGGGGCTTACAGCAACTATAAAACCTCACTAAAAGCAACTGATAAAAGCTTATGGATTGAGAACCCATATCTTACCATTTAATAAAACCAGATGGAATTACATTAATCTCTCCTTGTATTAAAGATTCTTAATTTTAGGGAAGGATCAGACATCCAAAGGGCCAACTAATGCATGGTTTTGTGGTACATTGACGCAGACTCCCAGCTCAGATAGAGCCCTCGGATACACAGCTGCAACCTGCTTTCGACTGGCTAAATAATCAGTTATATTGGTGGTCTACTTCTGAATGGAAGTCATTCTTTCAATGATCCCACAGTGATGGAAGAGGATCAGACTTTGACAAAAGGACCTCTTCAATCAGTGTCAAAATAAAACAATAAGCAGAAATTTAAAGAGTCGCATATAAAAGCCAGAACAATAGGGAAACAGTGAGTAATCTATATAAATCTAACGCCATGGAGAGAGGTGAAAAAAAGCTGAGGACATCAAGAAAAAAATAAATGTCTTGAAAAAAACCCCACAAAACAATAGAACTTTTTTTTAAGTGTACTGAAACCTAGCAAAATGAGCAGCAATATTAACAGAGATAGGGAAATTGCTAACAATGTTGTAGTAAAGACTGAAGTGTTCAGGAAGAATTTTTGTTCTAGTTTTTGAAAACAACTACAATAATGCAATAATTTCACAGGAAATAAGTTTTTTTCCAGTCCATTAATAAACAGGGATTATACTGAACTACATCTATTTAAGGACAAACATTTTTAAATCTGCAGGCTCATTTAACTTGTATCCAGTAAAGACGAAGGAAGAATCTGACTCACTGATTAATACTGAACCAGCTACCAAGAAATTGGAACAAGATTAATGTTCTACAAATATTTAAGAAGGGAAAAAGATAGGATGCAAGTCACTTGGTTTGGGCAGTCTGATATCTATTACAGACAAAATAACGGAAAACATAGAATTGAACTGATAGAGAATAAAGGAAGTGAATGTATGGTATCTCAGGCCAACCATATTGCTTTTCTGAAAAACAGATCTTAAGAAACAATTACTCATTCTTTGACAAGATTACAGTTTAGTAAGACATTTGATTTAATTTGATGTGATTAAACAAACAAGCATTTTTCAAGGGTATAAAGACATGCATACATATATTTAAAAATGAACTGAAAGGCATTAAAATTATCATTGCTAGTGAATAACCATCACATGCTACAATTTCTTGTGAAGTTCACCAACTGATAGTTGGTCTGAAATTATTCAACATTTGCATCAGTGCTATGTAAGTAAATATAAAATCATGGATCCCTAAACATGTAGATGACTCAAATATGTCAAGTGATAAATACAATGATGAGGGCAGAACAGAAAAACAGAAGAGCAGGGCAGTAATTAAATTTGAAGGATTCAAACAAAATGTGTCAATGGTCAGCCTATATGCTTTGGATAATGGACTGCAAGCTGTGTCCATGAGATGGGACACTGGCACCTGGAAAGCAGAGAGGGCACATGACTTAAGGAGTAAGCACAGGAAGATGTTGTTCAACAATATCCTAATGTTATTTGTACAGTTCAGAAAGACCTAATGAGATGCTTACACATATAAGTTGGGAAAAAGCCAGCTAAAGTAGGTATGTGACTTGCCTATGTAAAATGGGTAGAGTAAGTAGCTGGAGTTTGCTGGGTGTCAATGTGCAAAGAGGTCAGCCTGCATGATGTGACGGTTTATGGATTGTAATCTCTTGAAAAATGAGAAAAGAATTTTAAATGAAAATTATGGGAAACTCTGAATTAGCTAAGAAAATATGTAAACTTGACCAGTATATTTATCACTGTAGACTCTGAAGAAGCACTAACCACTTTGCAAAGCAAACATTTTGCTGCCATGTTCAGAGCAAATTGTCACCTACATTTTAGTACTTTCCAGTTTCCACAGATTGGGCAAGTCTGGAAAAAATTAGCAGGACTGCAATATCTTCTACTCTACTTTTCCAGCAATATTTTCTTGCAGCAGTATCTCTCCTTTGACTCCAGAAAGGGAAATGAAGCTGGTGAAGGGTCTAGAGAGTAAGTCCTATGAAAAGTGGCTGAGGGAGCTGGGGGTGTTTATACTGAAGAAAAGGAGACTCAAATGGGGACCTTATTGCTCTTTTCAGCCGCCTGGAAGGAGCTTGTAGTCAGGTGGAGGTCAGCTTGTTCATCCAGGCAACAAGTGACAGGACAAGAAGACACAGTCTCAAGCTGTGACAGAGGAGGAATTTCTTCATGGAAAGGGTTGTTAAGCATTGGAATGGACTGCCCAGGGAGCTGGTGGAGTCACCATGCTTGGAGAAGCTCAAGAACCAACTTGATGTGACACCTTATGCTGTAGTTTATTTGACATTGTCATATTCCATAGAAGGTTGGACATGATGATATTAGAGGTCTTTTCCAGCCTAAGTGATTCTGTGATTCTTTCAAAAGCATATCCATCATGGCGTATTGCTCTAATCATAACACTTTTAATGTCAGGTTACAGATCTTACTCAGATTGAAACAGTGAATGTTCTTTAATGGAGTTTCTATGGCAAAGTTTTTAACACCTATCTGAATTAATTGATCTTCACAAGAATAACTTTAAAGTGGCATCTTGTACCTTTATCACCTTTATTTTAAAATACAATAATAGATATATCATTTGTACTTCCTTCACTCTGAATTATAAAGCTAAGGGTAGCTGCTATCCAAACATACACTGGAAAATTCAAAGTAAAGATGCACACAATCACTTAATAATGCAAAGACCTCTTGTTGACTTTTCAGGTGATAGAAGATAAAAGACTTACGTTATAATTCATACACCATGCACTTAAAGCTGCAGCAAAAGACAACAAAACAGGCTGATGTAAGACTGAATGTAACCCATTGTGGTTTTAATTTACACAGAATCCTAGAATGCTTTGGGTTGGAAGGCACCCCAAAAAAAAAGAAGGTAATCTAGTTCCAAGCCCCCTGCTATGGGCAGAGACACCTTCCACTAGACCAGGTTGCTCAAAGCCCCATCCAGCCTGGCCTTGACCTCTTCTAGGGAGAAGATGGTCTGGGAACCTAGGCCATTTTTCACAGTGAAAAATTTCTTTCCAGTATCTACCTAAACTTACTCTTTCAGTTTAAGGCCATTGATTTAATTTTGTGTCTTTCTTGTTTCTCTGATAATTACTCTCCATGTGTACATGCATCTCGAGAGGGAGGTGGGGCAATGCCAGTAAAGAGGTGGGGCTGAAGCACTTGAGTCATTATTTCATTATGGATCTGGCCAGGGAAAGTTTATTTTGCCAGATTCCCTGAGGCAGCTTTCCTGAACTCACTGCTACTCACCAGCCTCTTGAAAACTTTACACACAGCAGCTGCCCTTGCTGGTTCTCTAACATAGTGAAGTGTAACTGAGGTGAACACAGAGTCCTGTGACCTTCACATCTCTCTGCTACAGAACAAAAAATGCAAAAAGATTTCTGCAACACCATACATTTTTGAGCACTCAGACAGAAGCTGAAGCTGATGGCATCTCTCCATCAACTATTTGATTTTGAGACTATTTTCATGCATTAGTCTTTCTGAGAAAATTTACAGGGGCAAAATTTGAGGCACAACAAGAAAAAGGATCATTCAAAACTGGATTGAAGGGCTAACATCTGTCATGATTTATATTTTATCTTCAGTCAGGTCAATTTCCACAATCAGGAATTTACAAAAATATATGCAGATTTTTCCAGCTCCTGTTGCAGACACTGGGCCCAATGCCACTGACTGACTGCATATGAACTAGTGCTGAAGGAAATGGAGTTGCTGCAGTTTAAGGGCAGCATGTGCATGAGAAGAATAAGGCCCATGTTTCCTAAGTGTCAGGGGTATGAAAAGAAGAGCTAGATGTCATCTAAACTGTCCTGCTTAGAAAGGGAGTGGCACTAACCCTCTTGCCCCACCCATGTTTGTCTGCATTTGGTACAATAAGAGCCAGCTTTAACAGAAAAAAACAAAACCCCACATATTCAAGTTCGACTATACAGGAAAAAAATGGTAGTGCTGGCACGTGATGACAGTCCCCTCTCATCCAGTGTCCTGGAATGTTGTTTCATAAACATTTATAATACTCAAAATATATCACTGGTAATACTAAAGCACCTTTTAGACTGACATTTTTATTGATTAAGGGTAAAATTAAGTAAATGAGTTTGCAGTTACTGAGCGAACAGATTACAGTGATTTTATGAAGATGTGAAAGAACCAAGAAAGGACCTCAAAGCTCTGTTTGAGGTAACAGATTGACTTCATAATATAAAGGCTTTGCTAGAACAGATTGTTTAGCTCCCATTTCTGCCTTTTATCAAAGACAAGATGGAAACAGAAAACATTCAAAGATTTTGATTTACAATCCTTGTAAATCAAAAGAACAAATGACAACAGTAGCAAAATAGAACTTAATCTGGGATCAGAAAAGAAATATTAAAGCAGAAAGTGAAAGTAGCCTGTTGGCAGGGTAATAAATTGTTTTATATTTTAACATGAATAAAAACCTTAATATCAAGGTATATATGTAGGATTAATAGATATTAATCAAGTTTAATAATTAAGCATTAGCAACTTTTCCTATTGATCTCTTACCATGTAAACACTATGGTAATTGGTACACTATACATCCATTGCAAACTAATTAGATTTCTAACAGCTTTGGAGAGCTGCTTTAAATTGGGTTTTCTCCATAGCATCAAAGAATCATGGACAAACTGAGCTAAAGTTAGCTTTCGGGGTGATTTTTAGACAATAAAAAAGAAAGACACTTTATAAAACACATCATAGCCCTAGCACACTTTTACTGTCAAAGCATTTTGCCTGCAGCAAGCAACACTGTTCTTCAAGTGAAGCTGCATCTGTACAGAGTTCAAATGAACACCGAGCTGAAAAGTAGAGAGCTTTGACTTCAATAAAAAGGAATGACTGTTTTGGCTTCATAATATATTTTCCAGCCATCGCTTTAATCTAAATCAAATGCCCCTCTTTCTTGCTGTTCATGCAACGCAACCGCAGCATATGCTTAAGTATAGGAAAATTGCAAGTGCCTAACAACATCAAATTGTACTTCCATCTCATCTGGAATCTACATCAGGCAGAGGATAATAACTTCTGTTTAAACAGGCAGAAACTATTCTCCATCACTAATTAATTCAGAAACTGTTCCACAGACCTAGCCAAACAGCTGCTGGGCACGGAGATCTGGACAATCAAACAGGTATTTTCTGTTTCTAAACTTCCTCCCAAGCAGTACAGCAATGTCAGAGACTCTTTACAATGCTCTGCTAGCAGGTCTGGCATCTACAAGGTACAGGAACTGCCGACAAAGTATTAGCATAGCAACACACCTCATGGGATTCTCTCTGCCATTAGCATCTTGCTAGAAATTAGCCCTCCAAGGCAGAACTCAATGCTATACAGATTCCATCAAATCCCAGCAAAAGCCATAAATTTTTTTCTTGTCTAGCTGTCTATTGAATGGACATTCCTAAAATGGGGAGTTCAATTTTAAAGTCAAGTCAGGAACTCCTGGAATAGCAAATTTGCAGGGCAGTTCTGAGCTCCTCAGAGGCATTTGATTTCAATGGCTCCATCACTTTAATGCTGCAGCTCTGATGTGCCCCTGCTTTTCTCCTTGGTGTTCTCAGCCCAAGAGACAAGCTTCTGTGGAGCTCATGGGATATGCATAAGCTGTGTGTGTGCAAAACACTGATGGGCACTGTCACCACTGCTTTAGTGTGGTGTCTGACTATTTGAAAAGGGGGCAACAAGTCAATCAAAAGCTGGTTAATTCAAATGAAATCCAGCTACTGGTGTTTAATACACTCTGTTATATTTTGTTTGTCATTATCTCTCCAGACCAGTGACTCAGCCCTGTAAAACCTTCACCTTGATCACAGTGTTGACACATGACAGCAACCATTCAGCTGCCATGGATTTATGTCTCCTCTCCTCATTTTGAAACAGCCCAGCAAGATAAATGAAACTCAGACTGTAAATACCATAAAGATTTACATGAAATAATAGAAACTCTGCCTTTTAGCCTCAAACAAATGATTTAGCAAGTTCTCCAGGTGAATTTCAAAAAGGAACTGGCTTCAGCAAAAAAATTCATTAATGACCAGTGCTTTGTTGTTTCCATGCAGCTCTGCCTGCCTCAGATGGGCACCCACCATAGTTGTGTCTGAGCACCTGTCACACAGAAAATACTATCCATAGCAGAGTCTCTTCTGTGTGTCTTGAGCTCCACACTTCTACAGACAGGTAAGGCCTACAGTGGGCAGTTTTTAATATTTAAACAGAGGACTGTGACATGCCTGATGCTGTAAGGAACATCCTGAAAGCCTAGATATCACTATCAAGTATTTCCATTATCCAACCAGCGCACAAAAACCAGATTAAATGCCAAACTGCTACTATGGGACCCAACCTAAAGTCCATTCACTTAAATAGGAACCTTTCCAATGACTATAATTTGCTCTGGAGGATGAAAATGGTCGTTAAAAGATAACTTTTGTGGTTATTTTAACTAACAAGGGTAAATGTAAAGCAGTCAAATTCCCAATACTCATAGACTGTTACAGAGACTAGACCTTATACTCATGATTAAGTTATCCCTTACCACTCAGATTATCGCCATGGCACTGAAAAGAGCAAGGATTGATTACATAAGAAAAGGTATCTGTACGAAAATGCAACTATGGAAATATTGGAGGGGGGGACCCCAAATTGGAGGCAAAACAGTAATTTGTTTGCAAACAGACCAGGTTACTTAGAATAATAAACAAATTCCTGTTAAGAATTACATAGTTCATATCAAAATGCAAAACATCTCAGTTTAACTTAGTGGAAGTACAAACATTTTGACTCCTTCATTCATTTCTTTTCTTTTGAGTTAGGTGATACAATTCTCATCTGCAACTTGACAGGATGTAAAAAATAATTACAAATGAAAAGGTTATTCATAATTTTTAAATGAGTTAATTAGTAAACCCTGCCAGAGTCACTCATTACAGTAATTAATAATTGATTATACTTGAAATTAAACACAATTTTTCATCAAAATCTAATTTAATATCTGCCTTTTTTCTCGTTGATTAGAACACGAGGTCTGGTACAGACAATCTTTGCTAAATATGTTTATGCTGAACTGAACCATTGGATTTGATTTTTAATAATTGGTAGTTCCTTTAGAAATTAGTAATTATGACCCATAATTACAGTGGTTCAACCTGCTCAGCGTTTCTGGCACCTTGCCAACCAACTGTGGTGTCTGGCCAATGCCAGTGAACTCACCCAAATGGAGAGAATAAAAAGGATGGGAGGGCACTCAATGGACCTTCCTTTGAACAATATTAACTGCAGTTTTAAGCAGGAGTGTGCTCTTTTGTGAACTCTGAGACAAGGTTCTGAGTTGGAGAGTGGCAAACCAAATTCCTCTCCATCTATCAACCAGCACACACCTCCTCCTCCAGAATGAGGTGAAATGACTCAGCTATGCTGAGCTGAAATGATTCTTCTCTGACACACTGAGATAATGTCCAAACGAACCATGTTCAGGACATAAGGAGAATACCAGACAAATGAAAAAGTCGATTCCGAATGTACATAGCAAATGATGAAAACTGACTGCATATTTCATCAAACGGCTCCTGATTTAATGTTGGTTAATTAATCATCCCCGTTCCTCTTACAGGAGACATAAAAGTGACCAGAGTATGATGCAAGGCAAAAGTGGAAAAGTATCAGTCATTAAAGAAGTGTATATAAAAGGAACACAGTAAAAGCAATCCTTTGTGGTGGTGCTAATTATATTCATGTAAAATGAAAGCAAAATCTTTCGATCCAGACTAAGATTTGTAATTCTAACCACAACCTTTTATAGATCATTAGTGTACAGGAAGTCACAGCAAAATCAAAAAAGACTCATTTGTGTCATGAGAAATGGGCTTTTTTATCCATGATCACATCTAAAAGGGTCTGACAACTGGAGTTTGCACCATGCACAGTTGAACATAGAAGTCTAGGAATGGGCTTTTTTAAGACATTTATAACACACATACCAAACAACTGAAGAAAAAGTAATGGTAACATTCCAACTTTACAGGCTTAAAGATACAATTTTCACTTCCACGAGTTCAATTACGTTTGCAACATACACTAAGAATGCTTTTTTTGCAATGAACACTGACAAGCCTCATAAACCAAAGAAATTCAGATCATGCACAGTTCCAGAAAAATCCACTGCTTTTCCACGCAAGATGCAAATTTCACCAACACCACCTACTCTAAAAAGGCTCTCCTGAACCACAACTTCAACCTAGTCCTTCTCCATCCTCCTGGTCACTCTGTGAACTCCAATTTAATTGCTTAAATGTCACTGAAATGGGTGTGTCACCAAATAATAGAATTAAATCACATTTTTGTGGATCAGGATCTTGGTTCTGACTCTGTCCCACGAAAGTCAACACCGGGATGTTACTGGGATTGGGACGTGGACTTCACCACCTGTTTTAATGGGATGCTTAGAGAAAACCTGGTGACTTTGCCTCACTCCAGGTACACTTTACTCTGCAGAATGTAAACAGTCCATGATACTGAAGGGAGTACAACTCCCTCATATGACTCATGTTTTACTAAGCCCTTCTGGCTTTATGACAGGTGTTAAGCTCCCTACCACAACACTGCAACACAAACAAGTCAACAGATGCCTTATTTCCCCATCACTTTCCACCACAGTCTTGACCCACTGTTTTCCAAACATTATCAGTACAGGAGGGTTTGTAGAGAAATAAAACAAAAAGAAGAAAAACAAACAGCAACAAGCTTACCTATGAAATAGGCCAGCAGGATCACCAGCGTGACTGAGATAACAATGGCACTCAGAGCAGCACATTTCCAGTTACAGTACTTATAGGGTTTCTTCAGGTTAAAGGCAGGCCTAGAAAAGGTACTTCTGGGAAGGGGCCTAGGGGGAGGTGAGTACACAGTGCTGGACGTCAGGGGATATCCCGGCGACGTTGTACAAAAAAGGGGAGAAGTGCCTCCAGGTTTGAACAGGAAGTGCCTGAGGGAAGAAAGACCAACAGCAAGTGACTCCTCACACAAATCGATGCTGAGGGAGACGTGGGGTGGGAGAATGGCGACTGCTGCCAGGACGAGGAAAGCAGCTCCACACAATGCTGGCTACGGACATGGACGGCATGCACAAAAGAGAAGAATAAAAATCAAAGGCAAGTCACACAGAGTAAAAGAAAACAAAACCAAACAAAAAAAAATCACAGTGCCAACAATGCCACAGAGAACTCTTCAAGGGCAGGAGTCCCCTCTGTGGAAGAGCTGGCGTTAGAGTGAGATGAAAACCCCAAGCACAGCTACGACAGACTGGTGGCACGGGCAGAACTGGGAGCCTGCTCGCACTCCCACAGAAATGCCCTACGGAGGCTGAAGAGGAGCGGAGGTCAGATTAAAGAAGGGAGGGCGTTTATCAATTTATTGATCACTGCATGAGAGCGTTTTTTGTGTGGCATCGGTGAATGGAGATGGGGAAAAAGAGCTTAAGCCATTCCATAGCACCCAAATTGTCACAGAGGGGAATATTCACACTGTCCCCATCAAGCAAATTTAAGTGTCAGACAATGGCACAGCTAAAAGCATCAAAGTCCTGTGTATTGCCAGTGGGGAGAGGCACCTGCTTCCACAGAGCAGCCCAGAGCACCTTGGATTGAAGCCTACCTTTAAAAAAGTGTGAATTACTGTCAAAGGCAACAGCATTTCCTGTCCAGTGACACATTGGGAGGCACCGTATTTTGCCCATTATGACAAATGCAGCCTGAGAGCCAGCCCGTGAGCACCTCAGGTGAGACTCATGGAAGTCAGCATGAAAATAACACACTGAAGCCCATGAGTTTCTGAAATGAAATGTCCCAATGGAATTTCTGTCCACGGGAATACTAAATGAAAAATCTGATTTTGGTGGGACATCATGCTGTAAAAGGCATTCAGATTCTGGGAATGAAACCCGGGAAATGGAGTGGACTAGTCTACCACCATGCTTCTGTAAAACAAAAACGCAGCTTGTGAGGACTGAGAAACAGCTCCAATGCCCTTTGCACATTCTGCCACGGCTTATGGGGCCAGATTTGCAGCCAGAGTAAATGCAATTAGCATGGATTCATGGGAGTCAGTCAAGCTAATACCAGATGAAGAGGTGACTCTATTTTCTCCATGAAGTTACTTGTGCTCACTGGGGGAAACATCACATGCAGAAACATCACAGTGCAGAAAAGCCACCAATTTATGCAGTAAAATGAAACACATAATTATCCAAAATAGGTGTGTGTAATACTACAGCCATGGTTCTATTGGTACTCTAAGCATGACTGCTGAGCATTAGAGAAAGATCCTTTATTTCTACTAATGCTCTACATAAAAAGAAAAATAAAAAAAAATACAATAAGTCAGATACTATCCTGTTTTTGAAAAATATTTATTTGGATAGAGATGTATCTATTCTGAGCAAAGAGGCACCTGCAGTCTTCAAGTACACCAATATGCCCTTGTGTGAATGATGGCTACCAAATTATGAGCTGCCAACACAAGAGTCAAGTTTTGGCACCATGTATTAAGTTAAAAGTCCATTATAACTGAAAAGTTAAGTGATCAAAATTTGTGTAAAGATGCCAGAATGGGTGGTTAAGTCAAACTCCAAGGCTTGGCTTACATCCACCACTAGTACTCACTTGTCAGATAAGGTATGTGGAAGACATCAGTTTAACAATGAAGTATCGGGCTGTTAGCACAATAGAAGTTTCAGATTTTTATGAAAATTAAATTAATTTTAGTTAATATGGGAGTTGAAATTGCTGTAGGTGCTTCTCACAAATGAAATTACTTTCAAAACAATAAGGGGATAAAAAGCAAATGGCATGCAATGGTTCACAAGCATATTAATGAGTTTTCCATCAATATGTACAGGACACAATGCTCCAAGCCCCAGAAATTAATTTCTTAAAGCCATATTGGAAGAGATCAGCAATGGCGTTGCCCTTAAACATCATTGATATGACCAAATGCTTTCATGCAAGGATCATAATGACTGTACAGTAAGCAGGAAGACCACATAAGTGTCACATACCCATCATTGTAAGCACCGTCATGTCGGGAGGAGGTGAGAATGTCCATCTCAATGAGGTTGTCCTGCAATGTCTCTAGGAATGTCTGCTTTGCTATGTTTCTACATACATATGGAAACATGAATGAAGCCAGTGAGTCATGCATATATGAAGTGTGATCTTATAAACCACAATGGTTATAGTGCAGTTGTGTATGGAATTAGAATGATGAACCATATATTTATATGTATAAGATGCTACACATATACATATATAGCTTTTAAAAATGTTCACTTCTTTATATATACACTATATATATGCATATACACACATATAAGCACACACGCCCATGTGCATGTATCGAAAAAGTTGATGTCTTTGTTCATTGCACATTATTTATTGCCAGTGACACACAAAACCTTCCAAACTCCTGGACCCAAAGAACCAGATTTCAGTCCAGCCCAGCTGTAATCTGGTTACACTCCTGCATCTGTGTTATTAAAACTCGGAAAAGGCACAGCACAGTATCTATATCCCACTGTGGCAAGAACCTTGGTAGCACTCTTGCATCTAACTTTCTCGTAGATTTCCAGCAAAAATCTGCCACTCCTTTACTTTTTGGATTAGAAAACTTTTTAGTTTCCAGTTTGATTAATTTATTTTCCTCTGTGGAATAAATAACTCATTATATAGGGTAAAATGTAAATTGTCAAAATGTAAATTTTGCTCAATATGAATATTCCAAATGCAAGTCTGTTGGTGATAAGCAGATAGAAGCTAGAAACAGGTTAAGCTGTAACCCAAATTCCAACACCAGAGTATTGGATATAATCTGGATAATACAGGCAATAAGCAAGATACTTAGGGCCTGCACATGCAAATGCTTGGGACTGACCCTGCACACAGCAGCAGCATTTTGTAGTTTTTGTCCTTCCGGCATGTTCTTTTATGAGTCACATTTTGACCTATAAATGCTAAATTGTTTTGTACTTTTTGAGGAGAATAGCAGGAACATAAAGAATTAACTCAGAGACACAGCTGGGAACAAACTGTGTCTTTCTCACCTTTGGCCTTGTTTCTCAAGACCTGGCAAAAGAACATTCTTCCCATGTTTTTTAAAACAAAATACAGTTCTGATTTTGCCCATGTCTGTTTTCAGCATCAAAACTGAATCTAAGCCTGAAAGTGAATAAACCCCCTGGCAAAAACTAGTAAAAGAAACGTAACAGCACTGTGGCACTTTATCATTTATGCAGGATTAAGAGCCTAGAGGGTGTAAGTGACATGAACTCAAACAAGAATCCCTGTCAAAGAAACTGGATTCAGGTAACATGCTAAACCTAGAGAAACCAGCCCTGTCACATTATACAAACCTTGATACTGTTTCTTCTAAAATATTCTCAAACCTCATTTGCATTTCTACTTCCTCCTCTTCCTGCTGCTAATGCCAGCACTTGTTTAGCTCAGCTCCCTGCTTTTGCAGGCCTTTGGGCTGCTTTGACAGAACAGATCTACTCCTTGATCTGAATGAAAGTGAAGTGACTCCTATTCATAGCTTTGGAGTAAAGTGGATCAACATGCATGAGCTGTGTGCCATACCACTTGAGACATCAATCCATCCCCAAGTGTTTGCAGCTTCCTCACATTCCCTGGGAATGCAGGAAAGATTGGATGTTGAGTTCAATGCAAAAAGAAGCAGCATATGTGCATGCACAGAGCATTTAATGGATAAGAGGCAAGGCACCTAGCAGTGCACCAATCAATCAATAAAAGTTCATTGGTAGATAAAATCCATGTCAAATTGGTTCTGTGGATTTCAGTTGTGGATTGTCAATGAAACAGAAGAGGGGAGGGTTACATAATCTCAAAATGTATGCATTTGTAGCACAGAGGTCGCTGGGTCACCTGAGGGACCGATGTGTGACTCTCCTCCTCATGGAAGGCCCACAGAGTCTGCGCCCTTGGAGACTACCTAAACTGCTAAACTGCTGGCTGGTTACGAAACACTTTCCTTTCTCATTAGCAGTAGTGGTGGCAGAAATCTGACCGTACATGATTACCACGTGAAATTTCCTCGGAGTGGAAGTCTCCTGAAAACTGTTGGTTTGTCAGCTAAACATCCATTTAGTTGGCATATATTTGCTCCCACAAGTTCAAATGTAAAGGAACAGAAAGGAGGCCACAGAAGAAAGAAGACTGAAGAATAAATATGGGGGGAACTCACTTACCTGTCAGGAGTGCCTGCTGAGCAAAGATCTTCTCATCACAACCTTGATAATATATGGCTTTTAAAGCAACAAAAAAGGGAGCAGACAGGAAAAGAAAGAGGAGAAAGGAGAAACAGAGAAAAGGGAGTAAAGGGAAACTAATGAAAACGAGGGAGAGAAGAGGAGGGGCTCTTCCTCTTGCAATATACAAAATTTTCAGATATGCTTATCCTGCCAGCTGTATATTTGTGCTGCACCTCTCTGCTTGCCCTTGCATTATGAGTTGGACACTTCCAGGCAGTGACAAACCAGTCTGAATTCCCGGTTCTGAAAACTGCCTGAAGTCCATGGCAGTCAAAATCAAGCCACTTCAAACTCTGGTTAAATTCTGTAACTGCAGGCACATTCCACAGCTTGTGACAATCCTTGTTTAAAAGATGTTCTCTCTCTCTTGACTAATACGGGATTAAAAGAAACCAATGGAAATATAATTCCATTTTCAACATGAGATTACTATACTCTCCTAACTTCAGAAGCCTTTACTCCTGAATTAATGTCTCTTGGCCAGGATTTATATTTCTACATATTGGACATTTTATTCTCTTAGGTGATGGTCTTTTTGTTTGGTTCTAAAAATCTTTGCAGTGGAGAAGATGGGGAAGATCAGCCTCATGAAAGAGGCTGAATTGAGCATCCAAGTTTGCTAAACAGCTCTGAAGCCTGGTCTTTTATGTCTACACAATTTCCACTGAAGGAAATGGAAGATCTCTGTGTGAAGGAAGAGCTGACTGTCAGTGGAGATTAGTCACAGATATACTGATCATCTATGCAGCTCATCCTTCTCTCTTTATGGCACTATTATAACACATTTTATTTTCTTAATGTTGTATAAGTGAAGGAACAGTCAGTAGTGTTCATTTGCTGTTGGCACAAAATTACATATTTTCCAACATGCTTGTTGTCAAAAAGGAACACTGGGAAAAATTACACCATTTCAATCAGTGTGTCAAAAGCCTCACCATCAGTCTTGAAATGTCCTGTTTTCTACCAAATTAATAAAATGTTTAGACAGAGGACCAGGTACAAATGTGACTGATCTGTGATGCTAGAGTGAAATCATCAAATGATGCAGAAAGAGCTCTTCATGCAGATGGACCTCCAACTGCCAGTCTGATTAACAGCAATAATGTGACCAATCCAACCTGCAACAAGAGCAGTCTGCTTCAGATCTTGAAAAATTTTCATCCACAATGATTTCACAGAGAAGAAATGAGGACAGCCTTTAAGGTTTTGCACTACTGAAATAGTGTATCATCTCTTCTACAAAGAATTCACCACCTGGCTAGGAAAAGGCACAGGGCTTCCTTCAAAATTATAGAGGATTATCACAAAAGATCTGCAGGAGTAGGGCCTAAGTATTTTTTAATGTAATTTTAATAAGAAGCATCACATAAAACTCAAAGCTTTGGTATTTGTGCTTGAGAATTACTAACACAATATAATTACTGAAACTGTTGCCAAATCATACTTGCATTACTTGCTTATAATTTTGTCTTAATCCTTTGGATCCAGCTTCTTAGTTGAGTCTTTTTAATCAAGAAGTCACAGAGAAATTAATTATCTTTAAATATCACAAAATGTGATATTGAGGTTGTTTTGGAAGCTTCAGAGGGCCAGCAGATATAGCTCATTCTCAAAAAGATGTGCTCATTTTTCTTAGCAGAAGTTGGCAAAACTGGGTACAATTTGTCCCATGATACAGCTACAGCTGCTGCTGCTCTCAATGGGATTCCTACAGGCAGCAATGTGACAAATCTGGGCTCTGTCTCATTTTCAGTTATTATATGATTTTTTGCAATCTAAAATCTTGTTGGTTTGAGAAGGTTAGACAAAGGAAGAACAAAGACAGTTGAGCAAGTGCACCGTGTTTTAGGCTTGGAACACTTCTCTGCAGACTGAAAATACATCGTGTATGGGAGCTAACGACTTCAGCATCCCCAGTGGCTGCTCAGTGCAAAGGAAATGGTGAAGCAAAACCTCTGGAGGAAGCAACTGGGACCGTAAGTAGATGCACTCACCCCCAGATAGGACCAATGTGAAGGAAGCGTGAGAGCTCTCTTTTCCAGAACCTACACAGAACCCGAACAAAGCTATGAACTAGAACCTTCTAGTACACCCTTGTCACATCCTTCAGGCATCGCATAGGTGGAAAAGAATTTGAGAGCTAAACGGAAAGACCATTAAATGACTGCTGCTGGGCTATCCAGTGTTTCCTGCTTGCTGGAGCAATGTTGAAAAAGGCAGTAGCTGACCTTTCCTCATTAGGTGAAACAAGATCAACATTTCTTGAATTATGTACTACAAAAGTACTCCTTGATGAGGCACAGCTACAGGGCTAAATCTTTTCAATATACTGACTTTTAAAATAGGATATTGATTTATCCTACCACATAGGAAGAAAAGACATTAAAGGAAAATAAAAGGAAGAAAACCAAGAACATTTTAATCTATGATCCTGATTCCAATTTTAAATGAGGAAAATAACCTTATGAGCAGCTGTTAAAGACAACATTTTTAGTTTATGAAAGAAGAGCAATTTCCTCTTCTCCTAGTCCAAATAAAAAGACACAAGGAATAATAAATACAATGCAAAATGCATAAGTCAAACACCAGTTTACAAACTAGGTGGCTGGCTATGCAGATGTGTGTATTTTCCATAACATCCTGAGCAGACACAGTCAGAACACTGCAAGTGCTAAAGAAAGTGACCTACCTTGTCTCCAGTGGGATGTTACTGTTGAGTAACCAGTTGTCCTGAGCATGGGCTGGCTCTTGAGTAGTGGCTGGTTGTTCTCCAGAGAGAGAGTGGTCTGTAGGAGCTGGGCTGGGGTTGCTGCGTGGAGTGAAGTTCCCTCTGTTCAGGGAATTGATGGAGGCCGCGTGATGCTGATTTGGGGTGTGAGCATGGGATATTGGAGGTGGTGGAGTTCGAAGTCTTGAATGATTTTGAATATTTGGAGGATGATCTAAAATGTAAGTAAAATACTTTTAAGGTTCCTGATTTGAGTAGTTCCATACTGTGCTCATTTACATGCAGACAGGCTGGGGTGAAGGCTGGGGTGCCACACATCCTAAATGAAACTCAAAAGGGTAACACAGCCTTGTTCCATATGTTCTAGTGACACAGCATTGATCCCTGAACCATATGGAAAAATAGTTCAGTCTCATGCACAAAAGGTATGAAAGTTTAAAGCACTGTAGAAAGGCTGTCCTGACAGCCAAGCTAACTTCAATGAACAACTGCAGGTTGCAAACTGCAATCTATCTGTGGCACTGATTTGTGATAAAGAATGAAAAATACAACCAGTCTGGATAGATAACATGTTAGAGCCAGTTTATGATGGATATACAGCTCCCAGAGAAGTTTGTTCTGTCCGTTTTGCCCAAGAACTTTCAATAGTTAAGTCAACAAGAAGATTAAGAATACATTTAATCATAGACTGGATTTAGGGAAAGCCTAAAAGCATGTCAGGGTTATACAATTTAACAAAATCCAATAGTTTGTACTATTAGAAATGTACTCAAACTGAGTAAAAAATGCACGTGGCATAAAATCTGAGGTGTCAAGAAAATGAAACAACTTACAGTGAAGAAAGATGTAAAGATCAGTGATATGGCTACTTTGAGTAAAACCCAAAGTATTTCTTAGCCAAGAGACTGAGGAAGAAAAATACCTAGGAAAGATGAAACTAGTGCTGATTATATCTGTATTTTTACTTTTTTTAGGTAACCATAAAGGGTTTTTTTAATGTTTTTTTGGAAATGAAGGAAACTAAAGTATTTTATGAAACCGGATGTAGATTGATAGTTCAGCACAGCATATGAGAAACAGGACACATATATCTCTCTGCTTTTAGTGGGCTCATGCTCAAAAGTCATTAATACTGTGCACTGGAACAGATTGCCCAGAGGTCATGGAGTCTCCCTCACTGGAGATATTTGAGAACTGCCCGGATACAATCGTGTGCAATGTGCTCTGGGATGATCCTGCTGGAGCAGGAAGTTTGGACCAGGTGACCCACTACGGTCTGTTCCAACCTCACCCATTCTGTGATTCCGTAACACACAATACTTTTGTGATGCCTTATCTGAAAAGAATGCCTATCCTATCAATCTAATACTTACTTGACTTCTGTATCATGAGACATTAACACCCATTTATTCTCTAATTAGAGACCTCAGAACTGAACGAACTGTATGTACTTGTAAATTACAATGAATGGTATCAGATCTTTAATGATATTTTTGAAATTTGGATTAGGACTTGGATTTAGTAGAGCAACAGAAAAAGCATTCACAGCATCTCTGTAGCTTCTCAGATGGTTAAACACATTAGATAAAAATATGGAGATGCGTGAGGGGCATCCCGCCCCTCTTCTCCCTGTGTTGACGCACACTGCCTCATCATTAACTATGGCTGGTATGCCAGAACCTTATGGCGCTTGAGGTGGTCTAGCACAAAAAAAAAAAAGTGTTAATTACAGGAGTGCCATTATTCTGACTGAACATATATTTACCTCTGGCTTTGTCAGGTTAAACATGCAAACAGGTGTATGTATTCCATAGGGAGAACTGAGTGGTTTTAGAGTCCCAATCCATTTTACCCTAAACCCCCAGAACTGTCAGACACATGCCTACTGGTCTCTCTATTTCATGTCAGTACAACAGAAAACAGCAAGTTAAAAAACAGGTCTACACTGGTCATCTACATTTCGACAGACGTACAGACTTTTCATGGGAATCTAAGGAACAATAAAAAATCTGACTCAGCAAAGCTCAACCAAACTTAAAAAAGCCCTATAATGCCAATAATATTGGCCTCTGACTTTCACATCAGCCAGCAAATTAAAGGGAAGAGCAATGAGCATAGGCAAGAAATATCAGAACTAAACCAGGTCTGACATCAACTCTGCAACACAATGTGAATTGAAGTGTCCAACCATTCTTGGACTGGATGTTACTGGGGACTGTTTAGTTGAAGTCCTGACTATTGAGGCAATAAAAACAACAGTGAAGGAATTCAACTCCTGGTTTAGTTTAATTAATAACTCTTCTCCTACTCAACAGACAGGAATCAAGATAGGAACAGTGGATTAAATCCAGTTGAGGGAGATGAACACATATAGAGGGTTTCCAACTTTTAGGGCTGTCAGTCTATCACCATACAATAAGAACTTAATTCATCTCAGAGAAAATGACTTGTTTATTCAGGAGAAACATACCAGAGGTTTCCAAGACCAGCTATTCAAGTTTTCAGCATAGCTCATGCCTGAGATGAATACTCCGCAATCTACAAAGGAGCTAAATGGGTGGATCTTGGAATAAGCAACAGGCCTGTGAAGTTCTGCTATTGGCTGACTTTTCCTTCTGGAGGCACCATTTTCACATTGTGAGTCAGAGCCTATTTTCAAAGATCTGTTATGTAAATTCCAATTTACACCATATTATTACAGACACATTGCAGATGCTATTATGGATAATGCTTTTGAATCAAGTAAAAATGTGTTATTTTCATTCTCTGTTTTCATATCCTCCGTGATTTCTTTGCTAAGTAAAGACAGCACATCTATCTTACTCTGCTCTATGTGATTTTTCACAGGATTTTATAGCTTGCATTTCATTTTTTCTGACATTTAGGTGGCTTTTCCTTCCAGAATGTTTTTTATTTCATTCATATACAAATTCTGAACACTTATGTCATATCTGAGCACTATGGAATTTAATATACCTTGACTAGAATTAGTAATTATTTCCCTTGCCTTATGACACTTTTTTTACAATTGTCTTCTTCTCAAATTAAGGAGCATTAGAAATAAGGTATAGACAAAAGCACAAGCCAGGAAATATTCCTATTGAAAATTACTGCAGCTGTGCAGGATTTTCTTTATGCAAAAAAAACCTGCTAAGGTTCTTACTCTCTGCTGTGACCAAACCTCCTGGGGGGTTTGCAATGGATCATGAATGCCAACCAAAGAAAAGAAAACAACAACAACACCAAAACCCCCACAACAACAACAACAACAAATATTCCTTGATTTCCTAAAATTTCAACTGTCCCATTATTTGAATATGTTTGGAAGTGTTCAAGGACAGGCTGAATGGGGCTTTGATCAACCCAGTCTAGTAAAAGTTGTCCCTGCCCACGGCAGGGCGTTGGAGCTAAAGGGTCTTTAAGGTTCCTCCCAACCCAAACCTGTGATTCTATGATTATTAACTAGACCCACAATGTTTGAGTGATATAAATGGTGTGGCTGTATTTCCCCACAGGCAGGAGAACTTAATGCTGGCTGTAGCAGCTCTCTTACATCATGTACTTGCGTAAGTCTTACACAGCGGGAAGATGCTGCATCATCCATTGTCTATTATATAGAATTTAATTTTTACACAATTGTATTTTTATAGATCCCACCGTGTAGGTGGGATACAGGAGAAGTTTGATACAGCTCTC
Organism: Pseudopodoces humilis; assembly: GCF_049639895.1. Classification (NCBI taxonomy): domain Eukaryota; kingdom Metazoa; phylum Chordata; class Aves; order Passeriformes; family Paridae; genus Pseudopodoces; species Pseudopodoces humilis. Next base: position 84,320,242 of record NC_142201.1, on the reverse strand, counting down.
TACATCTATCAGCAAGCCTTTACTGGGACAACAGCACCACAGAATTTCAGAAGACTTTACAGAAGAGTAGGTCACCGTGGCCAGTGCACAAATTGTACAAGATTCCCCAAGACCTTTCTTAACCGAGTATAAGATAGCTAAATCTGACTATCTGTAAGTTATCTTTGTTTACTCCAAAAGAGAGAATTTTCAACGTTTTTCTTCTTGCAATTTTCCTCTTTGGTTTCTAAAAAGACACAGACTTTATCATTCCCTCTCTACTTGTTGTTAGAATGAAAAACTTGACATAAGTTACTCAGAGGGACCAGCTGAGCTAACAAAATACCAAGGAATAAAACATACACCTTGTAAAACACCTCTCCCCCCGTCCACCCAAATTTCTAATAGTCTCAGAGTCAAGTAAAACAGTTTAAGGGTTGATTTGTGCCTTGAAGGGAGAACAGAAGAAACCTGTCAATAGCAAAGGACTCTCATACTCAAGTTCTGGTCTTAGACACCAGGTGCCAATGAAAGAGCATCCCAGAGATAAAGTTCAACATTTCTAGAAGACAGGCTGGCAACTGTGGAAGTCTAAATAGCCAGAACTTAACAAGCTCCTCATAAGCTTCATTTTCTCTAATGGATATCCAAAGTGTATCTAACATGTGTGTATTCAAATGTAAAGAAACTTTGGAAATCTGAATGCAAAAAAAACCAGATAGAAATCAAGCTGCTTTTATGTTGGGTTTTCTGTGCATTTTTTCACTTGTTTTCTAACATTAAAATGTCATTGAGAAACACTGGCTTGGTAACCACAGATAAGGCAGAGCTGAAAATTAATACAGTTAATGAAGCTTGTACTTGGTACATATTAGAGAGCCTTGACAGAAGGCTGTGAATGAAGAGCTGAATAAATGTGAACCATAAAAAATTACCAATGAGGAGCTAGTATGACAAAATTTCAATAAAAGGTCTGAACCTCATGTTCCATTTCTCTCCCTTAATCTTTAATGAGTAGCACTGTTTTGAAATTAGTCTATGTAACAATTACACTTTCTGATTCATTAGGTTTTGGGATTGTGTTCAGGGTAAATGGGCTAACCTCCGAGTGAAAAATACATTCTCATTTTTTTTCCAGTTTATTCTGTTCCTCCACACATTTGTCATTTGTACGTCTGCTCACATTCAGACAGACTGATGCCTAACTGGTGTCTGGATTAGGGACCGGAAATATTTCTCTTTACTCACTGTATATATTGCCAGGTGGAATGAATCATTCCCCGCTCCCATGAACTTTAACTCCACAGTAGCTGTGATGACGAACTTGCTAGTCTAACTTTGGGCAATTGTGCTTGTGGCCACTCACAAGGAAAAACACCCCCAGCCCCTATCCTGCCACTCCTTGCAGAGGAAACAATTTTTTTAAAACAACATACTCTGCATTCGATTGACAGAACAGCAAAGAACCTTGCTTCAGCTACAGGACCCACTTCAATCTGCTGCAGATGTACACTCACTGCACTTGCACCAGACAGATGAAATCACCTTCACAGAGCTCCCCGTCCTGTTGGGTGCCACTGAGAATGGGAGCTGGGGTGCTTCTCTCATGAATCTGATGAAGTACTGAAGGTCAGGTGGACTAGAAAAAACTCAACTGTGTCTTTTCCATCACCTTTGTAGGGGGCACAGGGAGTTTGCCATTCAAAGTGAAACTGCTTGCCAGAAACAGGTTCCCTCTCGGACACATGCTAAGCCAATGATGATGTCTCCAAAATGAAAAGTGAACAGAATGTTTAACCCCCAATTTGGCAGATAATGGAAAAATATTAAGAGGAAAATCAAAATGGGAGGAGCTGCCTGCTTGGAGGGTACCTTAGTGGCTTTAGACACAGTCACGATGAATTGCAGACCCAGTTTTTCTTCTATCTGCAGACAATCCAGTGGAACGTACAACATCTAGACTGAGCTGAAGCAGTGTGCAAAGCTCTTTTGTACCAAGCTGGCCCATCCCATGGCTTGCACAGATATTCTGCAAGCTGAAGGAGAATTTCCTCCTTCAAGGAGAAATGTCAAGGAATGTCTGACAACAGCGTCTGTCTCCATGGAACAGCCCAGTGAAGAAGCCATAACACAGGAGGGTGAAAAGAGATGGAGTGAAATAGGTCACACAGAAGTCAGATGATTTATCTGAGCAGAGATAAAGTGTTTTCAGAAGTGTTTTCCCTCACTAACACTTAAAAACTAGAATCAGCGTTACAATTTGAGTGACTGTATCTCTTAAGACGTAATTCAGTAATCCACTGAATTTCACTTAAGACTAGCTTCTCCTACTATCAAGTGGAGTGTTTTCAACAGACTGTGAAACACATCTTTTCTAGTAGAAACATCTTGTGTCCCTGGTTTTCAAAATGACACTGAAACATAAAAAGAAAGCCAAGTGCTGATGTATAATCTCCATTAAGTAGCAAAATAACAATAGGACAGCTACCTTGATGCTTTTTCTTCTGTTTTATTTTAAGTAACAGAATAATAGGGAGCTGCTGTTCCACTAATGACTCTCACCAGAGAAAAGCACAGTCCTCGTCATCCAGTTAGAATCATCAGTGTCTGTGTCCTGGTTCTAGAGAGTATTCTGGTTCAGAGTCTTTTTTAAGCTGAACTCCTTGAGTTTCAATCTTCACAGCCTTGTATCTCACCCATACTTTATGGTTCCATGTGCATAATCACACAACCAGCTGTGAATGACTAAAGCCTAAAGAAGACTCTTCCTATGCAGCTTTGGTAGAATCTTTTGTTCAGAGAAGTCCACAAACATTGGAAACTACTTACTAGAAGAACATCAGCTATACAGATGTAAATCGTTTTTAGTATCTCTCTAAATGAGCAACTTTGACATTGAATTTGCAATAGTATGTGCTACGAAGTGTGAGCACGAAAAAAAGCTGCAGAATATAAAACCTGCAGTGTATTTTCATGACAACACTACTCAGTCCCCTATTAACGTCACCAGACACTGTCCATAGCTATTTTAGATATTGCTAGTAAAGCTACATGTATCAGGACCAGTGCAGAAAGACTTTGCAATTATCAAAATCTAAACTTGACTTCCAGCAGCATATCATGTGTAAAAAAGGCAATAATTCTTCATCTCACAAATTGACCATAACAAGTAGCAAGTGGAAATGGGGGACCTCAAAATCAGGCAGCAGATAAAATGGCACTTTATTACTTACTGACAAGACTAGACTTTATAAACTTCATTCTGAAACATTACAGGTCATAGCTGTACTTAAGAAACTTATTTTGTTTAGATCAATTACATCAAAAATTAGGCCCATTTAGATGCTATCTGTGTATGTGTAAGATGAATTGAAACTCCCCTTCAGCTGCACAGATCAACACTTCACTGGCTTTACTGTTTATAGGAAACCATGGGTGCACCAAATCAAGTCCAAAAAGGCCATCTCCTCTGTATTTTGTTCATCAAATGTGTGCATTACATGCAAACTTTCCTCTCAAGTGCCAAAGTGCCTTTGCAAAAGCAAGATATTGACTTCTGGGTTTGAAATCAATTTTTTGTTTGATGCTGGGCTGTCAAGCTTTGCCTGTACATAGTCAGCAGGAGCTCTGGGTGGTTGTTTTTTCATCAGTATGCATCTGACTGGATTGAATGCCCTACAAGTAATGGTTTTAAAAAGGTCCAGGTCACCATCAAAGGATGATATGCAGACTTTTAACTCATGATGTTCATTACTCAATAAAAGGGAGTCACAATCTAATAAAATCAAGGCAGAGTATTACTGTTTAGCCTCTGACAGTTTATGAAGAATCATTGTCTTTAGCACACAGGAGAGTGGGAAAAAACCCAGAGTATGTGGCAGATTGTAAATTCAAAGAACATGTAAGTTGTGAAATAATTTATGGGAAACACAGAAAAATAGCTTCTACAGTGCCCAGCTAAGCAAATTTTCCTGCAGCCCTGGAGACTAAATTTTCTGCTGGACTTACTGTAAAGGAACATCTTTAACTACTCTGATACCACACACTGGAGGCAATAGTAGCCTTTGAAGTCTCAAGCTGTTGAACTTCTCGCCTTTCTGGTCTAAGCATATAAACAAACAAATAAACAATGCTTCATTAGAGCTCCTTGCCTCTCAGAAATGCCCCAAACATAAAATCTGACCATGAGCCACACCGCTCAGGTGAGATGCTGCAGTCAGCCACACTGTGCTCTCAGTCCCTTAGGTCTGGGTTCTCATGTTTGGAAACCCATAACTGCTACTCTCCTAATTTTCATGAGGATGCTCAAGTGAGTTTGCTGTGCCATTCTGACAGCACTGATGGCTCCTGTAAGCTCCCTTCCAGCTAAATGACTGAGGATAACCCACCTGCACTGCATGTTACCAGTGGCACAGCACCTTAATGTGAGGCAAGAAAATCCACTGGCCTGGAGTGAAGGATGGCACATCCATGCTCTGATTTTGAGTTGCTACAAATTAGGCTCATTGAATGTCTCTAAACCTTCACAACCTACCTCCTGAAGAACTGGGATTCTGGAGCTTTCTCTTTTCTAAGTAAGAGATGTACAAAGTCAGCACTTCCGAAGCTATGTGCCTTTTTTGAAGTGTTAGGTGAATTAAATTCCTCATGTTTCCATATTGCATATGAACCCTAAAACTCATTTGTAGTCACCCATGATATCCCAGTAGCTGTGGTTTAGCCAACTATGCCACTTAGATGATTGCTAATCTCCTGTCCGAAGCGTCCAACTTGCACAGACTTGGCAAAAGCAGCTGGGTGCCATCCCTCATACATAAAAGGACTGGAGAAATGGAAAAAAATTCCGATTTTCTGTCCCCTCCACTGCACATTTAAGAAACACAACTGTTATTACACCTAAGATTGTTCTTGAAAGGAATGTAGTGCATTTCTTTGATGTCTGCAGTTTACTGACTTGAGGCACCAAGAAAATCTTTGATACAGAGTTTCTCTCCATACATTCTCCCCTGTGTCTGTTTTATCTGTTTTATGTTTTTATGATCCTTTCATACAGTAATATATGGAGAAATATATATATATATATATATATATATATATATATATATATATTTGAAACAGATAACCACCCAGTTCACCCTTGTCCAAACCAGACATGATTACCTGTATAGTTACACAAGCAAATTTCTGAATTGTTTGTGTAAAGCAGTTCCTGAAACAAAAGTACTTCAGCAAAATGTGCCTCTGGCTGCTGTAATAACAAATAAACTCAGGATTTTGCCAGTACAGCTCTCAGATATTGTTGGTTTTTTTGCTTTTTCATATAGCTGTATTAGAAAAAGCTTTGAAATATAGACCTGATCTTTGTCCATTTCTCCATAAAAATAAAATGAACAGTCTCTATTTTGCTTACTCCCTTCCAAAATCTTATCTAAACTGCAGTGCTGTTGTGACTTAGCTGTACACAAATAGACAGAACTGACAGATCCCCAGCTCCATCAGCAAAGCTGACTGTTAATAGCAGCTGTGGAAATAGCCTGGTTTATGTATTTTTTACAATGTTGTTAGCCATGAAAATCCAGAGCCCATCCTTTTGCAAATATGAAGCACACAAGTTCTGTGCAGTTTGACCATGTGTCAGGACCAGGTATGTGGTCACAGTGATCAGGGTGAAAGATTAATATCCTGCAAAAAAACTTTTACAAATTTGCTGTATTCAGTATTAACTTGCAAGCTTTGGATCTGGATTCCTACCTCAAATGGCACGTAAATCCCAGAACCACCAGGGAACTGCATGGCACAAACATCTAAGGTAGGGTTTTGTCCCTTTCTTTATCATTTATATGTTACACAGGCTTTTGAATGACTAAGTCTCTGGAAACACACAATTCCATTATTTCACAGCAAAGTGCTTATGGAATGCAATATGATGTGATCCAGCACAATGCTAACAAGCACTAATGATTCTAATTACTCAGTCTTGAGAAAGAAATGGGGAGATTTCGTGTTGGCAGCAACTGAAATAAACTAATTCAAGTCTTTGCTGGCAAATAAGAGATTTTTTTTCATGACTTTGGATCAACTTCTTTGCATGCTGCCCCCCAGATGCTACCAAACAGAGGCACTGCACAGTACAGAACTAGTTCTTCAGTTTTTCCTTTGTTACCCACTCTTGCCCCCATCCTCTTTTTAATTATTTTTCCTGCCTTTAAAGTTTTAACAAAGAAAATTCTATTAAACATCTCCAAAGCACAACATAAACTGGGGACTCCATCTGACAGCTGTGACTGACTTGATGTCTGTCACAGGGCTTAATACCTACATCCCCTCCCCCATCCACCACATAGACAAAGCTGACTGACTTCCTTTGGTGAAAACCATGGGTGTGGATGAGTGTAAAATCTCTCTGCACAGGTGGAAAACCTTACTCCCTTTGGCACAGGAATCTGATTTGTGAGAGCTGGGCTCCATGACCTTTCCCTTCAGGTTCTATTTGACATTCTTGGAAGCACTATGGCAGATGGCTGTACTCCAAATAATTCTGAAACAGACATAAAACTTTTATATTTTTATTAACACTTGAAGAGGCCACTAAAAGAAAATCAAAACTATGAATCTGTCAAGACACCCCTCAGCAATGCTGCACTTTGTTCACAAAAGCACCATGATGGAATGGCAATGTAGCTTATCCAGCATGTATGGTTTTCTGACTATTCATAATGCCTCCAATCCTAAAAATCTCAGTACTAATTGATACAGGCCCTTTGACAACATGTTTGAGAGGAAATATTCATGATGAGTCTCATATATCACTATTTTTTTTTAACTTTTACAGTTTATATTATAAACCTGTAGCAGTTAAATTATATCAACAAAACTATAAACACATTACGCCTAACTATTAATAGATGATAAACACATTTATACATGTTCTGATGTCAATTTTTCACCCTAATATTCTGAATGTACCTTGTATATCTCTCTGCCTTGTTACAGCTAGGCAAATGTGTATGAATGTATACTGTGCTACAGATACAGAAAAAACATGTTATAGCTAAAAGATTTTGATCTTTTCTTAATTCCTCCTCTTAGCTTTTGTTTCCCTTCCATGAGTTATTGCCTTTACTGGCAGTGATGATTGCTGCCCTTCAACTTTCATCTTGGAGAATAGGCTAATTTAAAATGAATACATGAAAAGGCGTCTGGTAGAACAAAAAGACTGCCCTAGCTTTTCTGCAAAAAAAAGAACCATCAAAATTATTATTTATAATCCTAGTGCTTATTCTGGTTTTCTTCAGTGCAGGGGAAACAGAGAAAAGCCAGGTTACCAGTCTATTCAGCAGTTACTGTCATGTGCACAAGGCAGAAAAAGTTTGAGAAAGGCACATCTATTTCTGCAAGTCATTCTTCATTGACACAAGCCTATAAACTGTCCACGTGTGAAGCCATCACTGGATTATCACTGCTATCTCTACATATGCCGAGGGAGAGATTTTCAGGTGCCCTAACAGAAGTAGGTTATGAGCTGCTATTACCGCCACTCAGTGATATCTGCAACCTTGAAAAATTCACCAGAAAATTTTTAAAATCAATAATAATTTAAAATTAGCAATATTAGTGCAGATCCCAGAGCCAAGTGCTTAGGTTGTTTAATAATGTTTGGAAATACAAAGTCCTAGCACTGTCTGAAGTCTAATATTAGCTGGAGATTCCCTTAGCATGTGGCAGTTCAAGAGAGTGACAGTGCACTCAGATAACGCTTTGGTGCAAAGCGCGCGACTTTAAAGCACAGATTATCATGAAATACGAGTTTTGTAAGGTTCTTTTCATTACTTCCTGTAAGTGCTCTTGACATTCTTTGAAGCAGTTTAGGAGAGCTTCCCAGGGAAAATGTCAAAATAAAGTAATAACTTTCTTATAATACTGTTCAACAAATGTGAGCATGGCAAGGTTTAGAAAAGATCAGTGGCTTATGAAGATGGTGCAAACATGCACACATCTCTATGTTATCGAGGGCTTTGGTGTGATCAAAACAATAAACAACAATTTCATATATACACTGTCAGAGAAATAGAACAACTGCTCAGCGTAAAAGGGGATTTTTTTATGACTTCCAAGTATCCTGACAATATACATTTTAGCTATATATGAAACTTTGTTTCAAATATTGCTAGTTATTCTCTGAGCAAAACAATTTATACCAGCTTCGTGCTGGAAACACTTGCTATAAAATTTATACCCTTCTATCCCTTTTCAAACAGAAAAAATGGAGTTCAGAATGCAGTTGTATTAAAATACTGCCTTGGTCTTTTAGGGATAATCTTGTTAAAGTTAGTCTGCCACCAGCACCAACATGGCTCCAGGAGGGTGACAGAATTTTTTTGTTTAATTAAATAGATGATAATGAATATCTATTTTATTCTGTAATTCATGAATTACATGTGATAAAGAAGGTTTATTTTTGTTCCCTTCAAAGTCCCAGAAACTCCTCATCCCTCAAGATGAATGATGTAGGGTTTGGAATGGACCCATCACAAGCCACAAGTTGTAAATAGTGGGATGAATAACTGGCAACAGGGCTTTACAAATGCTAACAGAACACATCCTATTCAGTCTACTGTGAGGGAACTTCTTCCAAAAATACATTTCTGAAGCAGAAGTAAAATTACTTAATAACATGATTTAAATTAATAATGACTGGATATTTTAAACTTTCAGACTTAAATTTCACTGAATTTGTTTATGCATATAACTTTGCATAGCTCATTTTTAAGCTACAGCACTTCACATATTTACCAGATTGACATCAAAATTACAGGAAAGAATCATTTAACTCATCATTGGATGGTCACCACACCTGTCGAAGAACAAGACAGCTGCTACATTAAGGATGAAGCCTTGACTCCACTGAAAACAACTGTCAAAATCTTTAAGACTTCAGTAAGGTTGGACTTTTACAACTCATTTTCTGAAAAAAATACCTTAATACTTGAGGGCAACTTTAATAGTGGAAACCAGGCAAGGCTTTTTTCAGTTCCAGTAATCAAACCATGACAGGGACAGCTCAGTGTCTGCTGTTATGAATCCAACAGCCTACTTCCCTGCCAGCGTAGCCATTTGGAAAGAAACATGTAGAAACTCCCACAAAGATCCTTGATCTGCCCTTGATCTGCAGCAAAACTCCTGTATTGTCAATACTCACCTTGATCTGCAACGTAACTCTTGATGTCAGCAGCAGTTTTGTGCACAGTGTGGGCAGTATCTGGCTCCTAATGAAAATTTTAGACTCTGGGGATGCATTGAGATTAATCAGCATTTGAAGCCTCACTGAAGAAAAACAAATGAGCAAGGTTTGTGGATATAGTGAGTGAGTGAAATGCAACTGCAGCCAGAAACTAGCCAGAAAATTTACAAATTAAGTCAGAGAAGAAGAGCAAGAGTAAGGCAGGGAAACATTAGCCCTGAAGAAGGATCACTGATGGACCAGATTGTTTTCATCCCTTCTACAACTTTTCTTCTAAACTATCAATTTTCATCTGGACCATCCCTGGTCTTCCCCCATCAGTCAAATCTGTAACTCACAATCTCTGCTAAGCTATCCTTAAAACCAGATCTCATAAGCCATATACGCCAGGAGGGTTGGATGCAGCTGCTCAAATTTCCTTGCACCCCTCTCCTATCCAGTCCAATCTGTATCTACTGGAAGATTCACAGGCAAAGCACCAGACTGCTCCCCAAAGTGAACCCACAGACCCAACCAACTCTGTTGGGATCTTCAGGGCCAAGAGGTGGCCTGACCCCATAGAAAAATTGTGAGCAGCAGGGAATGTAGACTCCATTTCTTTAAAACCACAGCTGTAATGTTGACAGTTATGAACCTCCCAAGCTTCTGTGTAACTACACAGTGTTTATTGGAGGAGTAAAGTGATAGTCTCCCTCTTTGGAACATGGTGCTTTTAAAATAATCTATCTGTCATACAGTGGGAACCAGAAACACAAACAGTAATTTTTATTGCATAGCAACTTTCACCCTGGATTTTTACAGTAATTTACAGCATTAATTAGTTAAGAGCATCTGATAACAGGACTCCATATTAGATGATTATGGCTATAATTAAAGGTATTGAATGATGAAGGGATCAGAGCTCAATTTGTACATGAAAATAGTGAACTCTGAAGTAACGAAAACAAAGTTGAGCACAAAGATTTGTGACTAAGCACACATGACCATATGTATTTCATTTCTCAATCCTGCTTCCATCTAGGAATTTGTATGTTTTGGCTGCCCTGCTGGCTGCTGACAAAAGGAATGGGCATTGGTGTAATTCTCCTTATCTTTCCTTTCACAAAGGTGTCAATTTTCACAAAACTTGTAGGAATTTGGTATTTTTGAAACCTCTGCTCCTCATTAAGCAGCCAAAACTTGTCAACAGCTTAAAAATATAGGTATTAAGGAGTCAGGCAGAGAGGCAATACAGTTATTTAGAACTTTTTTCCTTAGGAAATAGTTAAAAATTAAGGTGATTGCATTGGGGGTACAAATACAGATTGTATAGTGAATTACAAAACAATCTTTAACAAGCCGAACAGAATTATTACTTTTTCTTAGTCACACATATGCAGATGATCTTCCTTACATAAAAGGCTGCCTCCATCTTGAAGAGGTCAAGAACATTCTGGTCTAGGGGAAAGCGCGCCTGCCCATGGCAGGGGAGTTGGAGCTCAATGATCTTTAAGGTTTCTACAAATCCAAACCATCATGTGATTCTATGATTTATGGTGAGAAAAATAAAGTAGTGACAATCATCTTTTTATCTTGCAGGAAACTCCTTTTTTTAGGAATCAGTAGAAAAGCTCCAGTGAAGTGAGGCATCATCCAAATGTCATTCAGTGCAGAAAGAGCCTTTTTTTCCTCCCTGTAAAATTAAGATCTTTTTAAGATAATTCACAGAAAGACAGCATCCACCTTATGATGAGGGACTTGTCCAATGAAATGGACTCCTCACAATAATAAAAGGTGTCAAAATTATGGATGACACACTAGGAGTCATGTAAACCGCAGGAAGGGGTATATCCTCTATATGCGTGCTACAGTCACCCAAGTTTTCAGTAACTCTACACTTCACAGTCCAGTGGCAATCAATAGATTCTGAAAATTTTCCTTTATTAAAAGTTCGCATCCCACCAGAATTTAAGGGTGGAAAATTAATAACACTTGTACCCAAAGAGAAACTTGATAACTTCCTCTCCAGGAGCATCCTTCCTTGGAGACCAATATCTCTAGCAAATCAAGCAGTGATCCATGAACAAGTATCGACAGTGTTTCTACCCTTGGCTGACTTGGAGTTGCTCATAAATACTTTGCTGACTCCAGAGGGGTTTGTAGCTGTGAAGCACACCAAACAAGAAGGTATGAAAGCAAAAGGAATACTCTAGTTGGCATGGAAAAACATTGTGGCTCAAACTGCTGATCTGAAGAGGAAGGCAGCTGTTTGAGCTGTGGAAGGTTGTCCAGAAACTCAGCACCTGGCACAATGAAGGGAGCAGAGTGGTTTTCTGCTGGAAAATTAGCAAAGACTCCATCTTGGTAACAATCTGAACAGCCTTTAATAAGGTTTCATCTGTTGTACATTTCTAACGCAGAAACGCAGAGTGTTTCAAGTGGTGGTGTGCAAGTGTACAGGCTGCCTGACTGACCTGGTGGCAACTACACTCACCTGGACAAGAGAGATGGCTTCTGAGGGGTCAGTGCCACAACAGCTGGTGTCTGGTGTGGGGTGCAATGCCACACTGGTATCTGCTACTCAGATCTCAGTGCCAGGAACAACTGTGGTTTAGCTCTGAGCCAGGGTCAGAGTTATGACAGTGTGATTCCTCACAGATCTAACAAAAACACAGCTTGAACCACAGACACCTTTGATCAGCAGCAAGAAGGAAAATTGTGCTTCTTCACGCAGAAAAATCCCAGGGGGGGCACTTAGGTTGTTTTTTATTCCTGTAGCTGTGAAGGCTTCTCTGTACATGTACACACCACCTTCTTATGCTTTTCCTTAAGCACATGACCCTGGAATTTCTGAAGACCTGCCCAGATACTGCCCTGATACAAATTATAGAGGCAACACTCTAATCTGGACAAGATACAACTGGAAGGAAGACTCCAGCAAGATGTAAAAAGGGAGAAAAATTAAGTGGGTGGAGCTCCCAAAACTGCCAGGCATCCTGCACAAAGTATTCTAAACCAATAAGAGTGCACAAAACCATTAGATAAAATCTGGGCCAAACTGTGTAAGGTATTATTGGTCAAGCATTTGCGTCTACAGCAACACCCAGAGAAGATGTAAGGCTTGTTTCTTTATCTTTCATTTCAAGTGCTGATTTATTCTATGTATTCCCACTAGCTCAGGTTTATGAAACAAATAACCTGACTGGTGGAGAAGTTTAAACACATGGAGTAGTCATGTTCTCATCTTTTGGCATACTATTTCCTTTTCCTAATTTATGTTACTAAACTTGTCAAGAAAAGAAGACTCTCTTGGCAAATCAGAATGAATGCAAAGGAGCAATCAACAACATACATAGCTCACAAATCTTTGTACCTAGCCTCCCAGGGACTAGAAGTACATTCAGGTTTAGATAGAATATCCCCATGGATTTACACCTATAAATATATTTAATGAACTCAGTAAAAACATGAAGTGTGAAGTAAGCACTTCATCAAAAGCCTATTTTGGTTTTCAACAAATAAGAAAATTAAAACTCCTGCTGCCCACGTGAGTCTGTATGTCTGGATCTTTGTTCATAGATAAAATTATTCATGGCATATTAGAGCTTGTCAGTCTGTTTAACTAGAAAAAAAAAGATGTATCTGTCCTAGGGGAGGTCTAAACAACTTCATTATGAAAGCTGTGAGGGAGTCACAACACATTAGGAAGAACAAATGCAGTCTGCAGTGCTTTTCAGCTCTTTCTACACCATTGACTCACCAGAGGAAAGTACTACTAATTACACCTACTTGCATTGATTATTTTTTTTCTTCAGGATGGATTACCTTGTCCTCCCCTACATCTAATGATTTAAATTAGAATGAAACAGCAATGTGATGGAGGATGGAAGTTATCTTGAAAGAAAGACATCAAACATGACATTTTTTAAAAAAAAATCCTCTTTCCTTACTGACTTACCCTTCCAAAATAGGCTAAGGTTCAAGTGATGTGACTTAGCAAATACTACAGTGGTGTAATATACCACACATTCCAGGAAATGCCAGATATATTTCTTGCGGCTATATAAGGTTCAGTGATCCAGATCTGGATCAGATATGATCCTGTTTACACCAATGTAAATCCAAGCTAAATTCCACTGAAGCCGGGAAATTAGTTAGATCAGAATCTAGTTCAGTAAATCATACATTATTCCATTCTTACGCATACTCTTCTTATCTGTCTCCTCCTTTTCCTCTTACAGACCCTCCAGTTGTGCAGTGAGGACCATGAGGATCATCTAAATGAAACTCATATGCTATTGGTCATGGAATATCTCCCCATCGTTTCTACATCAGACCCAATTGCAATTGTGGTAGAAAAGATCAAACATTTCTGCTGGTTTTTTATTTGTTTTTCATTTGTACTATCCCTGTGAGAACTCAGTAATTAGGAAACAATTACCATGGTAACATATTACACCCAAATCTGATCATAATTAAATCAGTGCCAAAATTTCTATCAGGTTCTTCCGATCAGTCAACCTCTCCCTCTACTCATACAAGATTGTATCTCATCTGCAACTTCTGTCCAACCTGCTTGTTGTGAGGTCAATCTGACAGACAGATCTTTAAGAAAATTTCCTGACCATTTGTCAGATTATCTACTTCATCATTTACATGCTAGTATAGCAATCACTACTCTGTCCTTTGTTTTCCATCCCCCTACTCTTCAAGCCCTCTTTCCAGGTAGGCACAGATCATTCTGCTCCACCCTTGCCATTTTGTAAATAATGACAAAATAATTAATTCCCAGCTCTGTTCTTTGCACAGACAGTTACAGTGCATGCTTTCCCATGGAATAGCTACTATTAATCCATTAAAATTTGAAAACTTTACATTTTCTCATTTGGTTATAATGCAGATGCAAACACAATCAAAAATTCCATGAAAAACAAGGACATTACAATGAAAATGAATAGTCCAGTATGGATTTAAATGAACTGATGCAGTGGCTCAACATCCTGTGACCTGACACAAAGCAGGTAGTATCAGAAGCGCTAGCAGCATGCTGAAGGATTTGGAGGGACAGGGGTGGGGAGGCACAATGAAAGCTTATCTGGATATTGCACTGAACATATAGAAAATGACAAGAAAGAGATCTGATAGCCAATACATAGCACAGGAATCAATATACACCAAGGAAACAAATTACTGGAACTCCAAGATGGTGAACTGTGCTGAATCCTTTGTACGCTTACAGAAGTGCATACATTACACTCAGGCTGCTGGTAGCGAATGTCACTGCCTGGATAAACACTTGTTGGAGGACTTTTACTTTCATCAGTGCTATCACAGAATCAGACAATGTAGTTTTGTATTTCTTCTTGCTTTTCTTTATCCTATTCTGCTAAATGGGCAATAAAATAAATTAATTTACGCAAGCTGAGTCTGTGTTGCCTGAGACTGTAAATGCCAAGCAATCACCTCACCCTCACTTTGACCCATGAACTTTTTGTTGTATTTCCTCCCCTGCCCTCTCAAGGAGGTAGTGACAGAGTGGCTTGGTGGGCACCTGAGAGCCAGCCAAGGTCAGCCCACTACAGAACCAAACCCACAGCTCCCCAACTGAGCAACAGAGATGCTGTGTGGGACCACATCAAAGGACTTAAAGAAGCCAAGATACATTACACCAGTTGCTCTTCCCTTCCCCACCAACATGGTCGCTGCATCACAGAAGGACACCAGATCAGCCCTTTGCAAAGCCACGTGGCTGGGTCTAATCACCTCCCTGTCATCCATATGCCTAGACATAGCTTCCAGGAGCATATGATCCATGAACTTATTAGACACAGAAATATCTGACTGGTTGATAGTTCCCAGGTCCTATTTTTACCCTTTTTAAAATCAGATCTGGTATCTCCCTTTTTCTAGTCACTGGGGACCTTGCTTGACTGCCATGACTTTATAAATATGATGAAGAGAAGCTGAGCAACTGCATCTGTCAGTTTCCTCTTATTCGTTATCATGTGATAGTAATGCTCAATATTGTCCTGCTGGATGAAGAAAACATGGAAAAGTCCAGGCTCTGAAGACTGGCAGGCTTGACCTTACAATACAAGTGTTATTTGCCTTGACTGACCTCATACATAATTTTTTTGCTTTTTTTTTCCCCATATACTTTTATTTTCTGCAGCCCCATGAGCTTAGGCATTATATAACGAGTGCTTTGAAAGCCAGGAAAATTAAAGGCTCCTAAAATCTCTTTCCCTGTAGATTATTTTCTTCATCTGCATGATCTTAGTGACATGTGTAAAACTCATGCCCTAGATTTTAATGATGGTGACCTTTGGGACCTGCTACTGTATTATATCTTTGTAGCTGGAGCCAAGTGAGAGGATGACAAGTGTAATTACCAGCTCTTTCTGTGATGACTCCTATCTGAGAAAATGAAAGAACCTTTACAAAATGAAAACATGGATATGCCATGACTTTGTATCACTAGCACATGTGGAAGTATTTACTTTTCACCAAAGTCAGATGAATTTGGTGTAGAAAACAGAAGTGCATATACATAGTTACAAGAATGAAAATGTATTGCCCTACACACTATTCCCCGTGTTTATGTTCTCTTGGAATTGGATGTCTTTTCACAGAATTGCTTTAAACTGCTATATTGGAATATTTGTAACAGTGTTCAGGTAGAAAGTAACACTGTATTTTATAGTTTCACATCCTGAATGCCCAGTTTGCAAGTTTAACTTCACAAACCAGTTGATATAACCCAGACAATGACAGGTAAACTGACTTGTTTGAAGCTCAGGTATTACCACTAATAAAACATCTGAAGCTAAATTGATGTAAAGACAATTTATTGACTTTACTGGGTCTACAGAGATGTATGTGAAAGCAATTTGGTTAATTATTCTATCAAGGCATCCGGAGAGAGAACAGAGTCTGCAGAAACCTTGAGACGTCATCCCTTCCCTCTTATCTTCTTCCCTTTTTTTCCCACTAGCTGGGGATAGCAGCTGAAACTGCTCTCAGAACCTTGAAATCCTACTGCCATCTCTGTGTTTGCATGTCTGGAATAACCGTGAAAAAAATTTAGATTTCCATTTAAACTATGAGAAAGTGTTTGACAATGTATCAAGGTTCAAAAAGTTTCAATAATGAGGACTACTACCTCAACCTGCAATTTTAGTTTGTAGAAAATTACCTTTATGGCACTAAATATTTTAATATATTTTTGATTCAGCACTCCAAGTCTCTCATGACAATAAAAGAATTACTTTTAGTACTCACTGAAAGACACTTTAAAAGGTAGGCTTTTGAGCAACAGTTTTTCCTAAATAAACTAGTACAGCATGCACACACAGGGGAAACTACAATCGAAAAGGAATTTGACAAGTGCTGCTGTAAGGTACTTCTCAGAGATGTTAAATGTCTCCCTTCCCACAGACTTTAGATTTTGTTTCAGCATCCTTTCACTATTCAGTGTCAATGCACAGCCTAATTGTATGTTATTGTAGCAATTTCCACTGTGAAGCTATTTCACATACTGCACCATATTGTACAACAACTTGCATAGTTATTACTGGGTCTGACCAGAGGAGAACTTGATGGTATAATGAATTCTGTATGAGAGAGAATCTGATCTGTCGTTCATTTAATGTTAGTGTAGAATAAATCTGTTAACTTCAGCAGACTCGTGCTGGTGTAATTCAGATGTGAGTTGGACCCACGCTGTGTATCCATAAAACCACTCCCTGCTGGAGGGGGTCACACCTGCTCATTCATTACATGTCGCAGAGCCTACACCAGTAGCACTTCTACTGCCAGCACTGTTCTGTCTCAGCCACCTAACGGGAAGATCAACGTACTCAGGTGCTCGGACACCACTTTGTTCCCAGGAGCCACAGAAACACCCCTGTAGAAAGCAATAGGCTCAGCCATACTGCGACACTGGGCTGTGCTCACTCAGGCACGCACTGCTTACAGCAGCAGCTCAGGTGCAAAGACCATGGCAGTGGAATGCTCCTGAGTGAGCTCCTGCCTCCCCTGGCTTGCAAAGCTCTGTGAAGATACTCGGCTGCACCTTCTCTTGAGCTACTAAAAGTCACAAAAAAATCACTGCTGAGGTCCCATGGGACTTCTAGATAAATCTGAAGTAAAAGTTAGAATCACCAATTGACAAGCCAGGGAAGAGCCACGATGACATTAACGAGCTTAGTGGGGACAGATGGATGAAATGTTTTTCCAGCAAGGATGTCGAGGAGGTGGGTTAGTAAACAAGGCAAACCTAGGGGGTACCCTGCAGCCGTCACAAAGATGGGAGTGCCTGCAGGGGGAGGTGGCACTGCAGGTGGCATTACTAGCAGACTGAAGGCTTACAGGGAACAAGGCAAAGGACAAGGGTCTGAGAAATACTTTGGGGCTTGAAAAGTAAGCAAAGAAAATACAATGGAAGGAGTTAATGAAGACCCAGTGTTAAACAGTATCAGCCACAGAGCTCTGAGCAGGCAAATAAAATTCTCTGTAGGTTGAGGAGTCCAAACAAAAGACGGCTAAAAGAAAACAGAAGGGGAACATGAGTAAAGCAAAGAAGCATACACTGGAAAACCCAGATGGTGCATTTGGTCACAGGCACCGAAGAGTTCATGAAAGCTGTGCACGTGTAACCGCAGGCAACCATCAGCTCTGACATCTGCATTGCCAGATTCCCACACTTTTGGAAGATAAATAACTTGTTTTGAAGGGAACACTTCAAATAATAGTACAGATAATGCTGTAAATCACAGTCTTATTCCTCAGCTGTATTTCATCCCCTTTACCTTATGTGCCTTATGTAGTTACCATTTTTCTATCATATGCCAGACAATGTTCCTCTATCCTATTACCTGCAAACAACCACTCCTAAATTCAGTACTGAATTCCCCAATTCTGCTATCTTTCAAACCATATATAAATGTCTGGTTCCATAGGCTATAGGTGATATTTCTATAATTGTCCCAAACAGCTCTCAATGTCAACAGAAGGATGAATAGAGAGAAAAAAACCTTGCTGCACAGGGCATCTGAAACAGACTTTCAAAGTTCTACAGCCATCAAACTAAATCACCATCTGTATTTACTATTTTTGATGTAACTCTCTTAATACCTCATTAATAACTAGAAGAGTGCCATCTAAATATTTTTTCATGACTACCACCTATCCAGTTTGGTTTTGAAGGAAATACTTACTATCTTCATTAAATCCCAGTGGCACCAGACCACAAACATACAAACAACCTCAGTTTAATTACATGACTAAGCCTCTCACAGGCTGGGTCTCCTGTACTGAAGTACAGGATAAGTCAGCTCATACTGAAATTGTTGAGAAACAGTGCTGATCAGGTCCAAAAATCAAGCACTTCTGTGTCAAAAGAAAAATAAAAACCAAAAAATGGATGGAATGGGATTGTAAAAACATAAAAAATATATGAAGTGTGCTCATGAGGTGGTTTTAATAGCACTTCTTGATCTGAAATGTCATTTTCATACTCCTCATTCAGTGCTCATTCAATACCTACACAGTAAATCAACAATCCTGTAAATATATTAAATAAAGCCTTCCTTTTTCATACAGATTTCAAAACTGCAATACCAGCACCAGCTCTGCTTGAATTTTAGAAAACTTTGGTCCTTGAGCAATCTACCTTCTTACCATGTAAATCCATTATACCATTTGGACTAATCCTTTTGTCAAAAGGATTCCTGGGAATACCAGGAGGCAGCTAATTTTACTACGTTTTTATTCTCGGCAGTGCCTGAAAACTGGATGTGTGGCTATTAAGAAAGTAAAATTCACTCAGTGAGAGCTCCAAATAAAGAATAATCTCCCACATAATCACTTCTGCAAGTCTGCAGGAGTAGGTCTAAGGTTCAGTAGGTGTCCTGGAGCTTACAACCATGCCTCTTTGTTCCCCTTGCTTGAATAAACATTTGATAAAGGAAAGATGAAGAGAAATGTTAATCCTGAATTTGTATCTCAAGACATGCAGGGGGGAGAGAGAGAAAAAAAGAGAGACAGGGATCTGGCTGGATTTTCTTACAATGTTATAAGAAAAATAAATCCAAAGATACTAATCAGGGGAACTATCTCTCCTCTTATCTAAACAGCTACTTTAATGTAAAGTCAAGAAATAATTTGCCTTCCAGGAAGACACAAGTTTGCATAAAAAGGAGATATACAGGCCAACTCAGCTGAAAAAAAAAACAACCAAAAACAATAATGAAAAATGGGACCAGCTTCAGAAATGTAGAGAGTTTGGGGACACACTGTGGAAGCTGTGGAGCTGATTGTCTCCAGAGACCCTCAAGCAATTTACCAGACAAAAAAGTTGTAAACATTAAACAGACCAGTGACAGAGTCCTCATCCCACCACTGACTGTGACTATCCTTGTGGTCCAAGACAAGCTGTTTAACCCATATAAATCTTTCCATCTGTGCAATAGGTTAATAATATTTACCTACTCATGTCTTTGGGATTAAAACATTATTATTATTTTTAAAGTACTTTGAAGATGAATCATGCTATGTGATTGCTAAATATTATTATTACTAAAAATGTGACATATTGTTTGAATTAAAGAAAATAGTATATCTTTATCTTAAGAAGCTTGTCAGAGCATAATGAACTGAAATTGTGGTTGCCTAATATAGTTACTGCAATTTCTAGTCTGAATGTTCTGTATTTATTGTTTGCATTGCACTGACGTATATTAAATTAACAAGATTATACCGTATGATTGCTCTCCTCTTGAGACCCTTAGGAAGTGAGGCTGTCCTAGGGAGCACAGTGTTTAAATAAATATTATCTTATGCATTAGTTTATAAGCATGGACTGTCATTTTTCTGTATCTCTGGATGTGTTTTTAATGTTACCTAATTCCACATTGTGTTTAAAGGAAACTTCATTGCTTTGAACATTAAAAACAAAAGAGTA
Source organism: Pseudopodoces humilis (assembly GCF_049639895.1). Classification (NCBI taxonomy): domain Eukaryota; kingdom Metazoa; phylum Chordata; class Aves; order Passeriformes; family Paridae; genus Pseudopodoces; species Pseudopodoces humilis. The sequence goes on along the minus strand of NC_142201.1, from coordinate 84,300,080 downwards.
GAAAGTATATAAAACTGGACTGCAGGAAGCAATTCCGCAATGGAAGCTGAAGGGACCGATTGCTCTAGCTCATCTTTCTTTCCTGATCGCTGTACCATTCCTACCCTGCAAACTTAATACACGGTGGAGAAAACAATGCTGCACTCACTTGTGCATTCACAAAAGCATTTCCTTTTCTTTCAGTATCACTGGAAGGAGCACATGTTACAAACCCATCACCCAGTCCAGTGTTAACCAATCTGTTCTCTGGCTCTGCACACCCACTGGCACGGTGCTCCTGGGACTGGGCTGGACAACACCACCAGCATTTCCCACCACGGCTTTGGCCACACATGATTCAAGAGATACCAGAACCCAGGAGCCAGGCCCAATGGCTGCTGCACACACAGCCTCTCTGTTTTCTAGGTTAGCAGATTTACTTGAATGGGTGCAGGCTGCTCCTTGACACCCAGACTCCAGGTTCCCAGTTCCAAGGCTTCAGTTCCAAGTACAGATGCAGCCAGACTGGAACCACTGCAGAGTGCTGCATGAACATCCTCGTGGCAACTGTGGTCCTTTGAACACAGACAACACTATTCAGGCACAGCCAGAGTTAAGTTAAATACAGCTGGAGTCAAATGCTCAATTTCCTGGCTTATACAACACTGTTACCACAGTCTGAACTTGTCAGTGTGGAATCATTACTCAAAGTGTCGGTAGGTTTTGTACACCACCTGAAGCATATTGCACAGCTTTTTCTTCTTGTGGAGTAGAATTTACCTACCTGTGTACTCCCAAATGAGTGCCATCCATGCTTTGCTAAAAGCAAAGGTTAGAGGGGCTAGTTCTCAGTATATAAACACAAAAGCCTTGCACCTCCGCTCTTCTGTGAATTTAGAACTAAGTTTTTCTCTTGTTTTAGAAGCTTTTAAGGCTGCAAATAAATCAAGACCACCCCGCCGGGCTCCCACAGCACAAACTATTCATCTAGAATAAATTCAGCTGTCATTTAAAGTTGAACTAGATTGGACAAAGAGGCAGCAATCAAGCCATTTTCATGTGAGGCAGGTAATTACAGAATCAGTTTAACTACAGTGATTAGGCACTGCTAAGAAGAAGCTCCAAGAAATCTCAAGCAACTTTTGAAAGGGGAAAAAAATAAGTTAACAGCTGTGGACCTCTTGCAACGGATTTGATTTTTCCTCCCCCTCCCACCCCCCTCCCCCACCCCTTATAACAAGCAAGCAGGTTAACAAGAGACAAAAGGCAGATAAGGGAGTGTAAGTGGATCAAGGGGAGCCTTGGGAATCCTCAAACAGTATGTCTGAATGTGACATTAAATGGTTCATTTGGTGGTAAGTGATTAAATGGGAGAGGATTTTCTTTATCATGGAAATTGGTCCTCGATACTGTTGGATCTATGCTAATGATTTGAAAGTGAGAAAAAAGGATGACTGTGTTATAATGGTTTATAATACACCACTTCATGCTGGACCATGAGGAATATTTACATTAATACAGCCATGCAAGGAATCTGAACAGCAATGGATTTTTATTTGGCAGAATTATTCTCATTGGTGTTCAAAGTTCACAACCTAGAAAATGTTAGCTTTTTTTATACTTTAACTTAAAGCAAAATGTGCCATTTTTAATCGCAACACAGAAAATAAAGGCCCTCCTATTATACTGAGAAGTCTCCATTTCCAAGTCTCACTAAAATTAGCCATGTGATGGGAAAAACCATACTGCAATCGTTGGGGTAAATGCAAACCTCTATTTAAATCATTCAAATCCTTTAGAGCCCTAATTTATATTTTGCAATGTAAGCTATGTAAACAGGGATATTCCTTCAAAGAGGGAAGGCCCACTAGCTCAGCACATTAGCTAAGAGTTTCAGAGACTGGAGATGTTCCCAAATTCATTTGCTAATTCCCTTGCCACCTTGAGCGACTTTAAATTAAGCTCTCACCATATTACCTCAAATGGCTTGATAAATGCATGCAAAATCTGGGAAGGAGGATTAAAATGCCTTTAAAGATCTCACTGGTGCAATACCAAAAATAATTCAAACTTTCAAGAGAAGAAAATGTAGTTTCATATTATGACCAGAACCTTGGATAGAACCAGAAAAAGCAACACATTCAAACCCTTTAGAAGTCAGAAAGGATCATTAAAGGGTCATTCCTTCCTGCCTTGAGTTCCTTGTCACCACTAGAAGAATAACAAATGGTTATGGTTTCATTTTATAGTGTAGCAAGGAGGATTTGAGAATCTGCAGGGCCTCATCTGCTGCCTCTTAAACAAACATCTAATGTAATTTTAAATTTCACTTCATCATTGTGATAGCTTCTAGCAAGCCCCTCCTGGGTGCCAATCCTTCCTCTCAAAGGCACACAGTCAGTGTAACAGAATGGGCAGAATCATCCCAAAACAATCAGCTCCCCTATGACTGTGATTTGTGACATAAGTTACATTTATAGGGACACAGATCCTCATTCTTCTTCATTTGCTTTAAAGCAGTGCCTTGCAGTCTGTGAGTAGAAAGTGCTGAAGCCACTTATTGTCACAGTGGTAAAATATAAGGTTTGATGGGGCATAGGGCTGAGTCTATAGGGATACTTAGGTGTGTGAAAGTGCAAGAGAGAATTGATGAGGTCAATACCTCTGAAAGCATCAGAGGTGCATTTTCTAGAAAGCCTTAGGCCCAAGTGAGGCTTCATTTTCAAAAGTATGCCATGCATTTTAGAGCCTAAGTGTTCCCAAAAGTTACCATGACTTAGGCTCATACATCACTTGGGCACTTCTGAAGAGCACACCTTTAGTAAACGTACAAAAGTGCCTGTAGCAGCGAGGTACCTCTCTTTAAGTGTCAGCAGAGTGAGGATGCTTGCCTCCTAGGCACTCTTTATAAATCCCCCAGGAATCTTCCTGCATTTTTATGTGTGTAAATAAATCTCACCCTGTCCTCTAGTGTCCTTTAGAATCAACAGGACAACCCACACACAAGACCACTGTGTGTGCGTATCAATAAATCCCTGATAATCAAATCTCCCACTGATTACTGATATGGAATTACTGCTCAGGCTGGAGCAATGCCAGCTCAAACACAGCCTACCAGCCTCAACAGCCCAATCTGACCTACAAGTGTTAAAGCAAAGGACACAGACAGATCATCTGGGTGATGATTTGCAAAGATGAAAATAGCTCTGCCAATGGAAACACCCTGGCCAGCCTATAGCTCTTTCCAATTTCAATGACCATATTCCTCTTGATGTTCAATGGATGACAGAAAATAAAGACATAAGCACTAATTGTCACTCATGGTGTCCAAGGAGGTCTTCAGATTTTCTTTTCTGTGTGCTAAACTAGAGAACCGAAGGCACTATGAGGACAGCATTTCTCTGGTACAGGCATTTCCACCACAGAAATTCCCCATGTTACTCAATCTTCCTGATATTTCCATGGTACTACAGCCACAATAAACTGACCACAAACCTTGTCCCTCCTTATCTCAGACTATAATTGTTTGACCGCAGGACTGCTGTCCCTAAAATCTAGAAATTCTAAGAATTTATTAGAAATAAAGGAATAAAGTTCTGAACACTGAAAATTAAATGTCAATATTCAACAACCCAGGAAAATGTTTTGCTTTCCACTTGCCAACTACATACCAGCAGGCCATACCTGCTATTTCTTCAGAAAATGAAGATTTACAGTCTCTGCATAGTTTAGAGAGAACAGAGTAGGTAGCAGTGTGGAGGGGAACTTCTCATGTACTCATCAGCTCTCCCTTAAAAGAAAAGGTACCCAGTTAAAGCCTCGTTGGTCCCTAGGTCTTTTTGAGGGGTTTCTAACACTAAGTATGTGGCTTCAAGCAGCAAATGTGGAGGTTGAGAAAACTCCCCTGAGAGGAGCTGCAGTCTCCAATTGCAGCATGGTGTTTGCTCAGAATTGACAAAAGAAATGTCAGCCTCCTCTTCCTTTCCCTGGTACTCACCTAAACAAACAGATATGTGAGTGAATGTGCTGGCAAAGACAGTGTTGGCTGTACCCAAGAAGTGCCATTCAGCCCTCTGAGGTTCTCCTCTGCTTACAGACACACAGTAGGAAGTGAGAAAGAGAGAATTATGGAGGCAGACAAATTATTTAAAATAATCATCATGGTTTTTTTATGGAATAGCCAGTGCTGGCTTCAGTTCTGGGGTGGAGGGGGAAGGATCTGTAAATTAAATTCACATGATCCACTCCTGTTTATTTGCTCGGTTATATAAACTGCCCACTGGCAGAAAGCTGATCATTTGTAAATTAAAGAAAAAAAATAAATAAATGTCATCTTAGTACAAATACAATGATGATGAAGACTATTAATCTTACAGGTAAAGAAATAATCAAGTAGATGACATGGTGGGGCATGACTTCAACTAAACCCTTGTGGAATTTCACCTCTGGTTCCACTGGAGCTTCCACTGTTTTAACAACATAGCTGGGGCACATTGTCCTGCACAAAGAAGAACAGAATGTAATGGGTAACTTTCTGAATTACATGGTCTATCAGATGCAATGTTCTCCCCAGCAGCAAAATGTCCATTGACTTTTACAAGGTATGGCTGGGCAGAGGCAATTTATAGCAGTAACTGTCCCAAATCCATGGAGAGAAATGGTTTCCCTCTCTGATTACCCAATGTTTGGGCCTTGTCCATTCTTAATGAAGACAGTAGTAATTCCACTTTTACATACACTTGAGTAGAACAGACCCTCCAGAACAGCAAGCAATGGAAAAATGCTGATGTAGTAATCACCAGCTCTCAGACAACAGCAGGTCATATATTGGTGGGTGTTCTGGGCTGAGTTCAGCCTTAGAAGTACTACCCAAACCCTCACCATTTCCTAGCAAATGGTTCAAACACTCCATGTCCCAAAAGCTAGAAAATAAAGCAAAGAAAAAGTCATAAAATAGCAACAAAGTTTAAATGCTGAATGCTGTTTTCCACATCACATTGGGAAGCCATAGGTTATCCCTTTAACTGTGAGAGGAAGCATTTGGGGCACAGCACATATAAGCACAAATACCCCAAACATAGGCAGTGTGATGGCAACTGGGAGTCTATTATGGAGAATTCGTGATTCCCTAACTCAGGCTCCATATGACTGCTGCAGGATATGCACTACAATCTGATCTCAGTGTTTCTCACTTGTCAAAAAATTGAGAACAAAGAGCCAATTAGCTGTGGTTTGTTTTCTTTTATTTTGCTGGAAATAAAAGCTGAGCTATCATACAGAAAGAATTCCTGGTGTGTGTACGAGGCAGGAGAAGGAAAAAAACAATAAACAAACATTTTTACAAAATCTCAAATCATTGGACTTGCAAAATAAGGACAGCTGGGATGCATAATCAAGAGCATTAGAAAAAATTTATTTTATACAACAGAAACTTTCCTATTCTGGCATTTGTTCTTTCAATATACAATATAACCACTGACTTCTACTGCAAATCTGCAAAGATTTTAAAGGCAGCTTAGCTGCAATGGGACTGGATTTTGAGGCTGTCTGAAAGGCAGCCACTGTCACACAGTGGCCAGGTGCTTTCCAACTGTTAAGATAACACTGCTTTGCATTTGCTTGGAGATGATGATAATAGAGTGTTCTGTGACAACAGAATTAATTGTTCCTCCCCACCCTGTTATGCAGTAGGTAAAGAGACACTGGAGACAGTGAAATCCATCACAGATGCCTAAGATAGAGCACTGCAAGATAAAAAGGGACCACCTGGCTTCATAGTCTCATCTCCTGGGCAACCCAGTTTACTATGTTTCACTCCACTGAACAGTAAACCAAAAGTTTTGAATACAAAATGGGGGGGGGGGCGGGAAAGAAGACTACTTGAACCAATTACAAAGACAGAGAAAATCTGGAGGGGTGGAGTAGAATTACTGAAATTGGAACGTAATTAGAACAGAGAAGTTAATATCCATGTACTACAAAGATGACAAGAGATCTTTAAGGGACCATAAAAAAGTGGTCAAGGTTTTGGTTTGTGCCCCACTTAAAGAGAGCACTCGATATGGGGCATCAGCACTAACTGCTAACAAAAACTCGTAATTCAGGAAGTACCAGCAGCAATCCAAGAAAGATCCACAAAAATTCCTGGGAGGTTTCCAGTTCAGGGATGGATCCAGCCCAAAACCTGATAGCATCTAATAAAGTACTACATGACTAGTTTATTAGGACAGCCTAGTGTAACTCAAATACATAAACACTGTTGCTTATAGCGAAGGAGGCAGCATTTAGCAACTTGCTTAACACTCTGCATACAAAAAAAGCAATTAGTAAATTTATTTTCATCCTGATCTGAAATCTAGAAATATTAAGAAATATATTTGTGTATTAATGTTTTGTGTAAGGAATTGGCACCTACAGTAACTACTATAAGAACACAACTCTGCCCATTCCTACTGATAGTGATGGGACTATTTTATTACTGACATGTCCAGTGAACCCTTTCATTCCTTTTTTAGGCTCTATATTGAATGAGGAAAATCTGCTGCTTTTTCTACTGTCACAACTCTTTGTCTTTCAATGCGCTGTTCATGAACTGCTGAAGCTTATTATGTTTAAATAATAAAAGAATGGAAATCAAGAGAATGATTCTGTACAAACACAGATTAAAGTTCTTTACCTAGAGCTGTGCTTAGGTCACTCCCAAGAGAGACTGAAGGGAACAGTCTGTGTGCACAGGGGAAAACACATTTCATAGCTTAAGACAAATGCCTTTTATACTGCTGCCTTTTAAGCAGCAATGGGAATCAAGCAATGTTGATTTCTAAGAAAAAACAAATTCGGTTTTTAGCACAAACAGAGATAATTAAAGCACTTGCTCTAACAGGAAGCTGCATTAGAAAACAACTTTGCACTTTTGAGGACGCACACTGTGTTTCTTGTTATGCCAATTTATTTTAATTAATCAGAAAAACATTTATTTGAGGTATTAGCAATGCTGGTGCTTAGTCTGTCATTCTGCCTCCCCTCTAAATACCCGAATGACAATTCCAAAGCAGAGCACTTCTAGCACAAGGAGAAATCTCTCCTTCTGGCACATGGCTGAAAAGGAGCAGTATAATTCAATGGGCCAAATCTTTGTCCTTCCACTCACCTGGAGTAAAGCTGAATTGTGCTGGAGCTCACTACCACACAGAAATACAATTTAACCCTTAGTGGGGTGTGAAGTGGCACCCATGGTATTGCAGGAGCCCATTCATCCTTGCCAGGGAGGAAGTGTAAGAAACCACAGCACCTCCAAACAGGCAAACTGTGACTCAAATTTAACCTTGGAGTGTCACACACAGTGGGAGCAGGCCCAAAGTGTCTCTGGGAGACAGAAGGAAAGTTGACAGCATAGCGAGGCTGGAAGGACCAAACAACTTGGACTGCACCCAGGTGATACTCCTGGAATACAAAGGGCAGATGAGATCTTCCAGGACCATTAAAGAAAAAAATGAATCAGAGAACTCAATCTCCTTTCATGCTTCTCTACAACACCTCTAATTTCTGAAACTGTCACTGAGTTTCAGAGTATCTGCATCAAAAGATGCTCCTCTCCAACAGTATCTGGAAAATGCAAATGAAAAATACCATCTTCCATATTCCTCTTTGCAGTCTTCATTCCAATAATGGGAACAACTGACCTGTCCTTACCAGCTCTTGTGCCCTACTGAACCCAAAAGCATTGGGTAAACTTTCTCAAAACAGAGGCAGACCCCCAAAACACATGTGACTGACATGACTTCTTAAAAGTTTCTGAAGTTTAAAAAGGTAATTAATTTTGATAATATTTAAACAGCTTTCATTATTTAAATTACTATTACAATCTATTTTAATAGCATGTTTTGGATCTTTTTCTGCTTGTTTCTCTGTACCTGTCCCATATACAAGGGACTCTTTTAAATTTTTTATTTTAAAATAAAATTAAGAGCACAGGAAACGTTATTTTAATCTTCTTTTAGTTGGACTGAGTTAATGGGTAATTGGAAAGTTCATGGGGCTGGCATAACAAAATAAACACCAAACATTTCCAGAGGCAGCAAAAACAAATGCAGGATTTGCCCTGACATATGCAGAAAAAAAATAGTGCTACCAATATCACCAGTAATATCTCCTACCTGGTACTGTTTGTCTTACCAGAAACATTAGAGGCTGGTAGGAAAAAAAACAGCTTTGACAGTTGCATGGCAACAAGAAAAAGACAAGGGGGATGCTCCCTGAGGATGAGTGTGGCACAAACAGGGAGCAGACAGTAACTTGGCTCCAGCTGAGCTTGCTGGGTGCTCCCAGCCTGACCTTAGACCAGCTACAATCCAGCAATTTCCACTGCACGACTCTGCCAGCTCTCTGCCAGTGCCTCTCATGTGCAATGGGGCCAGCTTTTAGCATCCAAGTGGTATGAAAGCTCTCAGGATAAATAAACCAGAAGACTAACTCAAACAGTGTGTGTGAAATGGCAGCAGCAAGTCCTCCAACCCAGGCAGTTTCAGCACTCAAGTGGCTCTGCAGTACAGCACTTTGGGAGCTGCTGTACACTACAGACTGAGACCAAGAAGGGAAATGTCCCAAACTCACAGTGTGACAGGCCACAGCATCATCAGGGGGAAAGCCAGCCTTTCCACAAGGCACTTAATAAAGAGACCTGAAAATAAACTGAACTTGCATATTTTGCTCACCTTAAACTCCTGCTAAAGTGATTTGAGATTGTGCCCTAAGTCCCATTTGACTGCTGATTTACTCAGAGAAGCATTCTCCTGTTAACACATGGAAAACAATTCCTTGTAACCTCCACAACTACCATATGCTGCTGTGACAGTGCCTACATTGTCACAGCGCAGTGCCCTTTGTACATTACAACCACTACCAGTAAGAGCAATTTATCATATAATAAAAATTACCATATTTTAGCAGAAGATGGAAAAAAACCAGTATGCTAAAACTAATGAAGAGCCTTTTTTTTAATTACAAACTAGTGAAGACCAAGTAACTAGAGAAGTGTAACCAAGGAAAAAAATTTGCCCCTTACCTTTCACAATAATTGTTTTTTTCTCTTTGATTTTTAACCTTTTCTGTCACCACCAGCACTAAAAGCTGCTTTTTTTTCCCCCCCCTTTTGCTGGAAGAACAAACAAACAGTTGCCATTTCAGTCAAAGCAATGTTATTCTTTGGCTGGCTGGCACTGGTTTCAGCTCACAGGGCGGTCAGTTCCTCTGGCTCCCATCCAGCAAGCTGAATAAACCAGTCAGGCAGTAAGCACAACTCTGTTTGGGCTCAGAAATCAGTGCTTCAGACCTGTTTCCAACCTGAGCGCTTCCAATTTACAGCACTCCAACACCGCAGGAAGTATACCAAGACAATCTGAAACTCAAATATATTTGAAACTAAACTTTCTTCCATGCCTTTAGGTCTTTTTCTACACTCTTCTTCCTTCTCTCTTTAATGTTTGCAGGTTGGAATTTAGTGTTCTCTTTTCTGCCAGAAGTCTGGCCTTTGCAACAAATAACTTCATCCAAGTGTGCCATTTCCTCCAAAATGCACAGCAGTGGCAGAAATCACAGACAGATCATTATCATCTTTTCTGTGTTTCTTGTTTCCCTCCTTTTGTATGGAGCACTATGAGATTCAAGAAGAACTTTTCTGAAATTCCAAAACTCATTTTTCACAGACATGCAGTTGCCCAGTTCAGGACTTTCAACTCTCAGAGCACAAAATGGAAAACAGAAGAAAACTTGTAATATAAGAGAAGCTGTGATTCAGCAAGTGCAAAGGCAAGCTGGAAGGATTGTAAGTGCAGGACTAGGCACTTTAGACTCCCCTTATGCTCCGCTCTCTGGCAGAACAACACTAACAGAGGAATTCCACTTTACTGGGATAAGGGACAGTGCTTATGAGAAGGGCGGGAGATGTGAATGCAAAGGTTGAGAAATTGTATTGAGTGCTGTGTTTCGGTGCTCAAGTTATTATCTTCTCTTTCCTCTCCTTATTTTTCACACCATTAAAATTCCACCTCGGACACCAGACTCAAAGTGAACAAACAAACATGCATTGTTTGCTATCCAAACCCACTACGCTCACACGGCTGCTGTTGAAGCTGCAGCGACACTTGAGCTGGAGAGCACAAACCACTTGGGCAGCTCACAGGGGTAAAGCCAGAGTGACAGATTAAGTACAAAACTAATCCACACATTGTGTTTCTGCTGCACAGGTGTGTTCAGGGATTATCCTTCTGCCATGCAAGTCACTTATGCCAAACAGCCTTTCTCTTTCCGTTTCTTGGTTTATATGAAGTTTTACATGGCTACTGTGCCAAAACCCTTCCAGGGAAATTATTTTGTAAAACTTCAAACATTATCTTTACCTCTTGTACACAATAATTTATCAATCATTGTAGCATGCTACAAGGCTGCATCCTACTCTCTCAGCACCTCAGCAGAGGAAAGTTACCCACATTCTTTGAAAGAATCTTAGATACTACTTTGCCCTGCAAAGAACAATTTGGGAAAAAAATAAATTAAAGCTTCAAAATCACCTCTAAATTCTGCACATAAATATTATGATAAGCCAAGATGGAGGGAAGTAGTGAAAAAGATGCAAGAACCCTGACACATGTTTGAAGTCCTCAGATGAAAGTTAGTACATACAAATTCCCATTTAGAAGCAGAAGTAATTTGAAGAAGTTCTACTTAATGGATGGCACAGAAAATATGGGTTCTGGTTTCCAACAAAAAGTGACATGAAGTAAAATATTTAGGCAATCTCTTGAGGACTATGTAGCATTTCATAAATTGAAGGGCTTTAGTCAACTTTCCACGTGACAGCAACCAATCCACAGTTCAGTTGGAGAAGTGCTTGTGTTTTATCCCAAGATGGATCGGAGGAACTTCTGGTGTGAACTGACACTGATGTAAACTGCTCAAGAGTTTTTACAGAAAAGAAATGGAAGACAAAACAAACTGCTTTAAATTGAAGCTACCACAATATTCAGCAGAAGCTGAAATTCTCTCTTCCAAAACTCATGTGACTAAACACTGGAATGTAATTTTAAAATAGGTAAGTAAACTGACTTTATAAATTCCACCACTATGTTTAAAAATCATCTTGTTCTCATTCCAACTGTGTTAGGTGTGTTTGTGTAGCTTTGGGTAGAAAACAGGGTATACTGGTTGTTAAAGAAATGGGAGAGCAAGGGGAAATGAATCCTGCCATGGTGGTATCACAAAATGCCCAGGTGACCTCAGGCTAGTCAGTTGTGACCTCTGTAAAATGGAGATAATCACACTTACCTGATTCAAAGAGGTACCAGGAGACCTACTGTTTCCTAATTGTTTAGAGATGTACACGGGAAAGGCACAATATATAGTTACATAGGTTAGGTTTTGGAAATATCTACTAGTGACAATAGATTTTACCCATCTGTGTAAAAGTGTCAAGTACTGCTATTATTTTGACCTCATTGATAAAGAAAGAATGGGTGGTCTGGTAGATTGAAGCACATTTTGGCTGGAAGCTATTACCCTTTGAGACAACCTCTTGTTTCAAGTTTCATTGGTTTATCAGAAAAGTTACAGGCAGCAACAGCAAGGGTTTCTATAATTCACGCTACAAAAACACTCTAATCTATTTTATCTCCTCTGACATGGTACTCCTCTGTGCTAGTCCTAATCATACTTTTCCTAATCAAGCATACGTTAAATGGCAGGAAGCAATGCCACTTCTTCCTGGTTTTACCTGACCTGTCTTCAGGTATTCACTGTATATATGAAGATATACCAAGCTCACTTGTCTCTCACTATTAGAGAAGTGTAGAAAAAGTGAATGCAATGCTAAGTAGGACACCAAAAATTATAGTAATTTAAGAGGAGGACTGATTTTAAAACAAGATACCTAAATTAAGGTAAAATGTAGATCCTTCTGATAGCTCCATGTAGCCATTCAGTTTTAGGGAGAGAAGTTGTTTAAGGTGATTTGGGCAGGATTTATGTAAACTGAGTAGCAAGGAAAAGAGATGATTTACATTAAAACATAGCACAAGCAACCATCAAGTAGCAGTATTTTTACTGCTGAAATGTGACTCTGGAGAATTTTTACAAAATCTCCACACTTGGCCAGGCAGGGCAAGGCAAGAAAGGGGCCAGTGTGAAAGCATTAGTTTTAACCTGGAGTAATCCATGCTGATTTCTATTTCACCAGAATAATTTTACACCAGAAATATTCATACAGAATGCAAATACTGGTACCTCTGTCTAAAGTGCTCATTTACCACCAAGTGCCCTTGTTTTACTCAGTGTATTTGCAAGGATGAACCACTCTATCATTTGTATCAGTAATGCAACTCCCACCCACATGTGTTTTAACCCCAGACTTGACTAATGCATGAATCTTTATGCTGTGCTCCTTATGAAATGCTGTGTCCTATCACGTTGCCACGATACTGCCACTAGATTTATGGCTCTAACTAAATCATCTGATCATACCACTTCTGTGCTGTGCTTCTTCCATTACCACCTAATGTATCAAAAGCATCGATTTTACACTTGCCAGCTTCCCTGCCGGAGCACTCCAAGGTCCAGCAGCACTTTATTACACCCCATGCCCACTCCCAGAGCTGTCATGCTAATGAGCCATGTGTCGCTACTTTAATTTTTCTGAAGCAGGTCACAAAGCTCAATTCTCCCCTCATGTGGGAGAACCTAGAGTCCAATTCCTGAGCCGTCATGGCTGGCTGATTTTGAATAGTGCATATGATGACACAGACTCTCATCTTACTGGACTGTGCACCACAACACCCCTTCCCTCCCAAATGCTGAGAGAAATATGGCCACTTATGGTTTCAGAATGCTTTTTCCAATTTGCAGCCTACTGTACTTACCAAACACCTAATATCCTGAGGTGTCCAAAATGCTGAAATTATAACCTGCTTAACCTCAATAATTCTGAGAGGTCAGTTTTTATCTCTAGAATAGGGGTCTTATTTAGACTGAAAGAAAATGAAAGACAGCATGATTAAGAGACTAAATTGGCAGGACACCTAGAAATACCCTGAAAACCTAGAGAAATTTAGCACAATAGAAAAAGGCTCAGATCCTCCAGAAAGGGCCAATATATTTTACAACCTGCAGGTATGAATCCCCTCTAACTCCAGGTATTTTATGATTTCTATGGATTTACTGCCTTTCCAGGACATCAGTTAGGACAGGTAAGAAAGACAAGAGGTTAGAGTAGCAACTTTCAGGTTACCCTGAAAGGCATCTCAAACACACTTGCTACATTTTGTAAGGTTAATTTCTGAGTAATGTTGAAGTCCTAAAATGTGAAAGAACAGGAACAAGTGGGAGGTAATTAATGAGGGCCAGTCCAGCCTTCTTATTTTGACCATTCCTACTAATAAAAGGTTACTTGGTGTTTAAGACACTTGATGAATGAGCAAAAGGGGCAGATTTGGGTCTCAGTAGCTTTGCTTGTTTTAGAATTTTAAATGGCATGTGAGCTGGGGAGAAATGCATCAACCATCATTCTGTTAAGCAGTTGTTTTCCACATGCATTTGTGTGTTAGTGGTGGAAAGTAGTAGATTGAGATATGAGGTCTCTGCCATTTGGCAGAGATTTTCTGGCATCACCATCCCTGGAAGTGTTCAGCAGGTACCTTCACATGGCACCTGGGCACGTGGTTTAGTGGAGAACATGGTGCTGGGTTAATGGTTGGACGCAGTGACCCTGGAGTCTTTTCCAGCCTTAATGATGTCAGTATTAGCTGACCTCTTGTAAACAGAAATACCATACACTACATCTGAATTTTATCATCTTTTGTCATACAATATTACATTTTATCTTTTTGCTACACTTTCTCTGCTTTATATGGAAAAGGCCCAAACTACTAGGCTGCCATTAACAGACCTAATTATTACATGGAAAGAGAAAAAACATCTATTAAACGTTTCCTGTTAAAAGTGAGGGCAGACTGTGAAGATGTGTTACAAAAAGGCTGCCTAAACTTGGCAGCATCACCATCCCCTACCTCCAGAGACAGAGCACATGTTAAAAGCCAGCAGTAAAGCCCTGAGACACTGTGGATTTATTAGCTGAACAGAGAGGGAATACAAAAGTATTTTTCATTTTCAATCTGAAATTAAGAAAATCTCCAAAACTTCTAAGGCACAAATAGTAGTGATGATCCCCCATTTTATTTATGTAAGAGTCAAGCACCAGCATTGAGGTCACTTAGCCAAGGTCACCAACTGCCACTGGTGACCAGTTTTTTGACTGGTGTTGACTCCCTTTGACTGGTGTTGACTCCAGATTTTCAGGCACTACTTGCTACAAAACATGTAGCCTTACAGTCTTGGATTTCAAACTAATGTCAATCATGCATTTAAAGCACTATGCCAACTATTCCATCTCTTTTGGGGTCATTTCTCTCAATTCATTTGGCAGGACTTCAAAACAAACAAAACTTTAACCCTTCAGATTCTGGTGTTTTCTAAACTGCCATGAAAATTAATTTTTATGTCAGGTGTGTACACTGAGGCTTATAGTCCTCAAAGGCTTAACCCAAATGACTCTTAAAGAACTGTGACAGTCTTTCATATAAAGCTCTTCATAACAAAAGTTTATTCTGTGCCATAACTGCCTGGCACATCAGCTTTACTACCAAGCATGGGTACTACGGGCTTGGTCTTGCTGTTAAGGCTGGTTAAGGACTGCCTTCCCTTGAACAAATATCCTACTGCTTTGCACCCAGGTGTACATGGGAAGCAATTTCAAAGGAAATTTGAAAGCAAGAAGCCGCATGATCCTCTCATGTCATATTTCAAGTATCACTTTTCAGAAAAATCACACTGGATCCACAGAAAACGCTTTTTCCTCTGAATTACTGCCTCAAATATTTTTTAACTTGATCCTTTCCCTTCTACTCAGAGCCTCAAAAGCTTCCACCCAAAATACCTAAAGCTATCATTGCTTTAGCTGAAGAATTTGTTGGGGTCACATGATGGTTTGAAAGCTGTGGTTGAGATTAATAGTGTGTTACAATAAACACAGTGAATAATGCAAAGCACAGAAATGATGGGAGGAAGTGGGGGGATTCATCTTCTGAGGCTATGCAGTTATTGGATGTTTAGTTTGAAAGAACACACAGGTCAGAGTGAGACTTCTGGCATCTTCTCCCTTACAAATTAATCACCAGTTAACAGTGACCAGCAAACTTCAGCTTATAAATAAAGTTCAAAGCCCCCAGGTCCTCATTTAAAAATGGAGACATATGGCTTGCAAACAGCTAATGGAACAAGCCTTCATGAAGTTTGAGCTCATTCCCAACTGAGAGATCCATTTCACAGTAAAAACACAACACAGCCATGAGTACATGAGCTTCAGACTTCCTTCCTGTATTTTATAATACTCTGCACTTCCACAGCAGCTTTTATCTGGTGAGTGGAAAAAGTTCTGATGAACATCAGTTATGACTTTTCAAAGTGTAGAAGGCACTGCGGAAACTGAGACCATACACAGACCCTTCAGCTCAGAGGTGATACACACCCAGATACAAAACTTCAATGTTGGGCATGCAAAAATCTGAAAAGATTTAGAAAAAAGATTAGCTTATTCTCTGAAACCTGACGTCTGCAAGTTTGGAGCCACAGGTCCCTTCTTGTCTACTTGTTCACCACAGTGTAAACCATGTCTAGTTGCAGTAATACCATACAGCTAAAGAAACAGTTCAGAAGGATACTGAATCCTAAGGTTTGCTACAGCTCTCATTTGCAACTGAAAAAACTGAGTTAAAGTTTTGTATCTGAGAAGCCTGTGGCAGAAATCAGAGGGCTGAATTCCTAGTACTCACTCCAATCTCTGGACAACTCTGTCTTCAATGTTTTGTTCTTCTAAAGCTGCCCTGAAAGCATTTTTTCCACACAGAATCTACTGCTTTGGGGGCTTTGTTTCATGTTAGTCACAAATCTCTCAGTATAACCTGAGGTAGACCAAAACACTGGTAGTCCTGCAGTGAAAAATCATCTAATGGGCTATAAATTAAT
Source organism: Pseudopodoces humilis (assembly GCF_049639895.1). Taxonomy (NCBI): domain Eukaryota; kingdom Metazoa; phylum Chordata; class Aves; order Passeriformes; family Paridae; genus Pseudopodoces; species Pseudopodoces humilis. Next base: position 84,284,033 of record NC_142201.1, on the reverse strand, counting down.
GTTTCATTTCCTTTAATAGTGTAATGATTAATTCCTTCTTCAGAGCAAGATTTTGTTGTATATTTGATAGTTACACTATAAAGAAAGAAACAGGGTTTTTTAATGTCAAAAAGGATCAAAGCCAGAATACTGCTATTTTTGTTTGTGCTCTTGTAGCTTGACTCTTCAAACAGTTTTTTCTCCCCAATTTTGTAAAAAAGTAAAAAAAAATCCATCTCAGATGAGACCTTGCACAGCTTGTCAAGTTTCAACCCACAGTGATTTTTTTTTTTTGCAGATATAAACTCCTGAAAGTAGGGGTTTCTAATGGAAATGGTGACATAACCTTAACTATACCAATGCTGCCGTAATGCTCAGGTTACCAGGAATATTTCTGCTGCCAATTCTGTTTAACAAGTCTGAATGCATATAATTTGTTCCAGTTGTCTTTCCTTGGAGTGGAGCTCCTTTGTGCACACTTTCCAATGTGGCTTGAATTAAAAGAAAGAAAAAAAGCCTCCTACTCCTATGTAAATTCATATACACACTGATACGGCTTTATCACAGCTAAAAAGCTATAAATCTGCTTTAACTGATTCACTGTGTTCCCTGGTCTGGAAAGGTGACTTGCTTCATTGCTGCCCTTCACTGAATGTGACAATCATAACTTTATTCTTTCTGAGATATTTATTCCTTGCAAAAAAACCTCCCAAAAGCCCCCAACCTACCTCTCTGTGTATTCATATTATCCTCTCCTGACCAAACATCCCTCTGTTAGAGCCAAAAGGATTCGAGCTGGGTCAGGATTTGACCCTGGCTATGCGAGGAATCTAATCCAAATGCCTCCCACCGATACCAGCGATAAGAATCTAGTCCTATAGCAAATGATTTGCTTCTCACCTTTGGCTCATCCTGAAGCCAAACAGCTTCCAGATTCAACAAATATTCTCAGGATGCAAAGTGAATTAATGAAGCAAGAGCTTAGGGGACAACAAGGTAAGTGGGCACTTCTAGAGCCTCATGTCCTCTGAAAGATCTGCAGCTCACACACTGACATGTCTCTGATCTTTCCTCCTAGAAGGAAGAGTGAAACAGGAGGAACAAAAACTCAACAGGATGGCTTCACTGCTCAGTGAATAAGAACAGGAATAATTCATGATCTGACCCTCCTCACAGCTGCCAGTTAACAGCTTCTTACTTGATCTTCAGGGTCTAAAAGGCAATGGCTGATGCTTGGAAACTCAAAACCTGAACCTTGTTGTCCTCTTTACATCAGAGAAAAATTCAGAGGAAAGATGAGAGGAAAAATTTTCAAATACATCAGTGAATTTTTGGAAGGTTTCAGTGAGTTTGAGTAGACGTCAACTCTGAAAATCAAGCCAAAATGGTCATCTCCACACTAACCTCTCAGGCTTCTGGGGACCCATAGTCGGACACAGCTCTAGCCCCAATGAGTAGAAGAAGAGAAATGTCCTCAGAATGACTCAAAACCTGGTGGCTTGAATGTGTCTATCTAAATTGAAAACTTATGGTTAATAAGTTTCTTGTTTAGTTTTCTAACTAAAATTACAAGAGAAGAATTATGATTATAGTTTCTCGGGCTGAATTCTGAGCACCATTCCCAAATTAAAGGATAAATTAATTGAAAAATTATGTAAAACTGATTTTCAAAATGCTTTTTTCAAAGCACTTCACTTAATCATCACTACTGTTTTAAAAAATATTATTTTACTAAAAATATTTTTAAAAGCATTGCTCAACAAAATATCTTTTAAAACTTTCCTCTCCTTAGGATGTTTTTTACTAAATTTCTGTAGTGTTGGCAAGGGGAGGAGGGGGAAGAGGGTGATTATGTTAAAAAAGTTTTAATAGGAAATGCAATAACAAAGAATATTTAAAACTTTTTAAAAGACACTTGGAAATTGATTGGCTATATCTTCCAAATCCTGTTTCTCTTCTGTAATTATGAATTACCATTATGAGTAACACTGACTGCTAATGGACTCTGCAAATCTCTGATAAAGGATGCAGAGATTAATTGCTATTCTTACTTAACACACTTGCTTGAGTAGTAAAAAAGAAGCAATACAAAGCACTGTGCAAGGACAAAACACAGCAAGAGAATAGATCCTCTGTTCACAAGCTTTTTTGGAAAGAAAAATGAAAGCCTTCTATAAAAGAAAACTGAATTTAATTGGAATTTATTGTTAGTTTTCAGATGAGAAAAAATATCAATTATTCAGATTACATTATCAAAGGTTCTTTTGCTCTCCTCAGTCAGATTCCTGAAAATTCTCCACTTCTAAGACACCTCACATGATACTATTCCTTCTTCAAAATCCTTTTAATATTCAGTGTCCTTTGGCCTCCCTGCTGCAGTTTGATCTCTCTGTACTTTCTGTCCTGGTGCTGTAAACACCTAACCCTGTGCTTGAGCAGGACTCCTACAGGAAAACTGCTGTGTCTGAATTTGGACCCAAAGATCAGAGGAGCGCTGCCTGATGCAAAGCAGGCTGATGCTGCATTCAGCCTTTCAGCTGGTCGCACCGGGCTGCTGGATGAGTCTGAGAACAGCCGTCGCTGTGTGGCAGACTCTGCAGCACCAACCACATCACGGATACAAAAGAAAGAAACACTGAGCACTCACAGGCAGATTAAAAACTTTCAACAGAAAGTGCCCTATGTTTCTGGAAGATGACTTCCCTCTAGATCCTGAGGAAATCCAGCCATAGCAGCAGCAGTGGCAGATGATCTGGTCAGTTACTCACTGTAAATTGCCAGAAATGTACCACTTACATAAAACTAAACCATTTGACAAGAAACAGATAAGGCTATAGGAGTCCCCAGCAGCCTTTTTATGGAGGATTCATCTTCTTAAATTTGGGCCAAATCATTGAATAAAAAAGTGGAAAGTTCTTACTGAAGGATAGGAAAGGGAGGTAAATTACACTGATTGCATTTAACAGCTTGAGGCTGCTTTTTAAAGGTTTTTTAAAAAAATAAAAAATAGAGAAAATAGGTTACAAATCAGGAGGCCCAGATGTAGCCAGAAATGAATATGAAAATCTTAGGGGGATTTACTGCTTCAAATTGTCCAGCACTCCAAACAAGAAAAAGTGGCAAAAGCAATACAAGAACCTTCATTAACTCTGTGACCATGGATTTTGTTGGTCAAGCAGCTCATTCATGCAGATCCCACAATGCAGAAGAAGCTACTGGGGGCAAACTGACCCTGATGATTTTCCACCAAAATCACGGATCATTGCGAAATCACACTCATCTCCCAGGATCTAACCTTAGTATATTTATGTATGTACCCAACATGGATTTCCTTCCCTGTCCACTGCCAATGTAACCTGTGCCGAGGTAAGAGCTGCTCCATCCAAGCTGTAAACAACTTTTAACCTTCCTCTTGGAAGTCAAAGTGTAATAATACTGAGAATCATGCCTGCAACCCCCCTCTCCCTCTCTCTCCAGCAGCAAAGTCACTTTGGTTGACTGACATCATGATCCTGCACTGGTGTTGCTTCTGTGAAAAGAGCCCTTAGTGGTAGAAAAGGTGCAGAACTGGTTAAGCAGCGGTGAGCAACAAGTTTGTGTAAAAGGGATGTATTTGAGGGAGAAACCAAAGAAACTGGGGTACATATATTCAGAGGTGGGTGATGAGAATCCAAACTGTATTAGATCTTTCCCAGAGAGACTTCAGCAGATGTTACCTCCAGGGTCACCAAAGTCATTTATAGGACCAGAGAGTCCAGTTTTAGATATTCTTACAATTTTCTGGTCTTGCTTTACTTCTGTTAGAATTAAATAAAATCCATGCTCTGGTCTCAAAAATTTTCTTAGTATTTGAGAATACTAAAATTCCCCAAATCAGAGGTGATTTGGGATTTTGTGGCTCCCATGTGCAGAGGCTTTTTCAAGTGACTACATCCAGCCTTCCTGTCTGCCTGATACAATCAGCTTAGAGAAACACACCAGACCCCACCAAACAACAAAAGCACACTTCTCATGGAATGCCTGCTCACTGACGGAGGAGCTGGAAGAAGTCACACATTTCAGCTTTGATATGAAGCAACACAGCTAGTGTCCTCAAAGGAATTTGGATGTCAACTTTCCACAGATTTCATATATCTTTCCAAATCTGTTCTATGTCACTCTGTACAACAGCCATTTCCCTACCTCAGACCTGCACTGGGCAGAGATGTACATGTTAATGTCCCCAGTGCCACAGCTGTGGATGCTGAAGGGACGTGGGCAGCAATGGTCAGGTTGATGTGCTCCTACTGAATACCATTCCCTAAAGACACTTGATTTTTTTAAATGTATTTTTCATGTCATTTTCTGGTTGAAACGGAAGAAAATTGCCACTAATGAGCTAATCACTTACATCTACATCCTTGGCTACTGCTCAACCTTTCTCAGCTGGCTGATATCCTCTCTACAGCCCCACTTACTCATGCTTCTTCTCCCCATACCCTTGTCAGGGACTGCATGTTCTGATCCACCACAGCAATTGTTAATTTCCTTAGTACAACCACATTAAAGACTGGACGCCTTCAGACAGTTCTGGCTTCTCCTGAGTCCTATACATGTATACCTACATACCAGTATACATAAGAAAACTGAAAAATTAATTAGTGCTTCTTAAGGTCCACCAAGATACCACAAGCCAGCCGACTTTTCAAGTAGTGCCGAAATCCTAAAATCAGGAAGTTTTAAGGTTTCTGAATGGAAACATCCTGAGATGTTTCAGAGAGATAGGGCTGTTTAGTCTGCAGACGGGAAGGTGTGTGACCTTTTGATGCTTAAAGGGGACTATGAGGAAGATGGAGATAGACTTTTTACATGTGCTTGTACTCATAGGACAAGGGATAATGTTATTTAACTAAAAAAGGATAGATTTAAATTTCATATAAGGAAGGAATTATTTATTATTATGAGAGTGATAAAGCACGGAAACAGGTTGCCCAGAGAAGCTGTGGCTGCCCCATCCCTGGAAGTGTTCAAGGCCAGATTGGATGGGGCCTGGAGCAACTTGGTCTTCTGGAAGGTGTCCCTGCCCATGGCAGGGGGTTGGAACAAGGTGATGATTAAAGGCATTTCCAATCCAAAGCATTCTAGCATTCTAGGAAATGGAGACATTCACACCTTAGTTACTTTGGGTAATTTTAGGTAAAGTAAAAAGCCTTCTGGACTTGACATATATAAAAAGAAAAAATGAAAAGGTCCACATCTGAAAAATATCTTTTTCCTTAAAATCAGTTCCTGCTGATATTATAGGTACATACAATAAAAATTTGGACATTAAATGTTCTAAATTATTTAGAAATAAAGAAAATCAAAGAATGGCTTGTAATGCATCTAACACAAAAGTCAAAGCCCTAAAAGATGTCCATGCGTATTAGCTGGTTCCAGCCTGAATTTGAAAGTTTAGATGGACATTTTTCTGGAAGTGTAAAAATAATATTTCTGACAATATTACCTTTCTGGAATGAAAGGAACTTAGATAAAGAATAGCCTACTGTATCTTCAAAAAGTAGCATGTTTCTTAAGTTCCATGTGCATTATATTTGCAATTTACATGGGGATTTGTAACAGCGGTGCTGCTCCCTGGGTGTTACTTACGTTGGATGGACTCCTCTAAGGCTGAGTTTACACAGCTGTTGTAGGAAAACCTAGCCACAATCAATTAAAAAGTGCAACACAAACCCTTTAGACAGCATTCTCAGGCTGTCCTGCTGTTGAGACAGCTACTATTCTCCAAGAACGAGTGCTCTAACTGTATTAAACTTAGTCCTAACCAAAATAAGCTTTTACTAATTTTCACCATTTAAGGAACATAAAGACCTGCCTTTGTCATTTAAAATTTAAGCTGACTAAGCCTCATAGAAAAAGAATGTTAAAGAACTAAAGGAATTAAATCCATTTACAGAGGTCAGAAGAGTCTCTGGGTTTTAGACACGATGGGATTGTATGGTCTGGGCTTGTCATCCTTGTGAACTTTCAGATTATGTGTTGATAGGTGGCAAAATAAGTCACCTTTGTTTTCCTCTTGATAGCAAAGTGACACTGAGCTGATCCTAGCAGGTCACCAGTGTCCTGGCATTACCTGCACTTCTGATTACTGAACAGCTAGAATAAGCAGGCAAATGAGACCCCAGACACCCTGTCTTTGTGTGGGACATATTTATTACCAAGCTACTGAATCCTGCACACAAAGAGGGCCTCAGGGAATGTAGTATGTCTACAAGCTGATGCAAAAAGCACTGAGAAAAAAAAAAAAAAAAAAAAAAGATAAATAAGCAGGCAACTGAAAAGCCTGAAGTTTAACTAACTCACCAGCACATTGATAATACAATAATGTGGTCAACCTGCTGTGGACTCTGAACAAAGCTTTTTTTGTTTTTCATCTAATTAGTAAAAGAAGAAATTAAGGTTTTTAATCTTGCTTGCTCTTTCTTCCCTCTTTTTACCTAGGGGGTGTGCATGTATGTGTACATATATATTTCTTAAATGAGCAAAGAGAAAGTACATACATATACATTATGATGTGGAAAACATGAGATGGAGTCTGAGTTTGGTTTTATTTCCAACAAGAGGGTCATCAACATTATTTCAAATTTCCATGTTCTGTGACTGCAAGCAGTCAGATCCACGTGTGTGTGTATGTGTGTGTGTGTGTTTTATAGGGTGGGAGGGGAAGGGGGAAGCTGAACAGAGGATATGAATTTTAATCAGTTTCTTGAATGAATACAACACTGTATTTCCCCCTACTCTCCTTAGGATGACAATTCAGAGGAGATAACCTTCTCCTTTGAAAAACCTTGAAGGGAAAGTTTGTTTTTACCATAACAAATGCAACAAAAGAAGAGGGAAGCTGGGAAAGGGAGAGGGCGGACAAATTAAATGTCAAACTTTCTCTCCTTACTTGAAGATAACAGCATACTAAGAAACCTTTTTAGAAGCTTAACATAAATGCAGTTAAGCTGTTGCCAGCTGCAGTAAACCTCTCTCTCACCTTTCTTTCTCTCTTTCAAGATATCTTTGAATGCCTTCTGCTTCATCATAAATCAGACCTGTGAGCAATTATCACTCAAGCTGGATGGCAGTGGCCTGAGTGGCCACTGCTATTCCACTGCTGTAATCTGCACTTCGTCAGGTTACACTACCCTTGATGAAATTTCACATTTCTTTGCCAATGAGCGTTACCTCTCCATTTATGACTCACTGTCTTTGCAGCAGAGAACTGTGAATTTCATTCCTCTCCTTGTAATTTGCTTAAGCATCATGGACTATCCGGTGGTGCTGAGCACCCACAGCAGCCCATCGGGGAATCTCAGAGCATCCCAATAGGATGTGGTTCTGCTGCTGTTTCCTCAAATATTTCCCGTGAGGGCATATCTCAGCGCCACGGACCGAGACTGGACACAGACACGCTCCTTTGGGATGGTGGTAATGCCACTGTCACAGCTATCAAAGGAATCCTTCGTATTCGTCATCCTCTATCCACGCTGTCCTTGGGTGACAGGTACCTCGCAAGCTCCGGCTCCACCAACCCCCAGGCTGCACCTTGCCACCCTCACAGGGAAGGGGGAGACTCTTTGGCCGATCTTACAGCCAGGAGTTAATAAAATGAAAAAGCCAAACCACCCCGAAATGCCACCCCCGCAAAAGGGAGCGGGCTCCAGCCCCAAGCCACGCAGGCCGAGTCTGTGAGCGCTGCCCGGTCCCGCACCGCCGCCTCCCCGAGAGCGCACGGCACCCAGCACGGACCTGCCCAAAGCTCCACTTCCCAACCTTTGCCAGGCGACCTCACACTTTTAAATAAAACCCCCAAACCAACCCAAAGAGCGCACCCGCTCCCCCGACCAACCTACATCCCCGCGCACAGCTGTCAAGACGGGCATGAAAAAGTAGGCACAGAGAGAGAAAGAAAGAAAGAAAGAAAGAGAGAGCGAGAGAGTCACTCACCGTTGGCGGCGACACAGAGGTTTCCAGAGCCACTTTGAACTAAGAATGACTGAGGGACAAACTCTTCCTCAGAGTCCGAGCCCGCGGCCGCCCGGGCCGCGCCGTCGCCCAGCGACCGCCCCGGGCCCTCATTGGCCGGCGGCGAGGGGAGAGGGGAGGGGGACTGCGAGCGGGGGGTGGAGGAGGCGGACGAACAGGGCAGGGGGGGACCTGCGGGCCACAGACACACACACACACACACAGAGAAGGGAGGGAGGGGGGAAAAAAAACACAGAAAGAAATAAAATGAACAAAAAAACCACGGCAAAACACGGACAGAAAGACAATAAAAGTCGAGCCGGGGCAGGAGGGAAGGCTGGCCCCCCCCCCCCCCGCCGCCCCCACCCCCCCGCCTGCCTCAGCGGGGCAGCCCTGCCTGAGGGGCGCCCGACTGCACGTATCTGACCCCATTACCTGCCGCCCCTCGGGCTGTTACTGTCCTTTAAAACTCCTATCCTCCTAATATCCATCCTCTAGAACTCGCATCCCTCAGGTTTTTTGTTGTGTTTTTTTCGGTTGGTTGGGGTTTTTTTAAAGATTTTTAACATTGGCGAGAGCCCCTGGTGCGAGATGCGCTTTGTTCCCACGACATGGGCGCTCACTGTCAATGAGTCGTACTCATTGATGCGGCCGCCCTCCCTCTTACAAACGGGAAAGCTTTGCCCGACGTATTGGGAGGTGAATTATTTCAGATTCCATGTGAAAAGTGTAAAGTCCTTTTGGGGATTGGCTTAACAATTCCCTTCCCTCTAGTTTATAAAGCAAACAGCGCAAGACCTCCACCATGCAGGCAAGAGGTGGAGGAAAGGTGCGGACACCTCTGTGTGGGGTAGCAGCAACTTAGCAAACCACCACACTGATAGCAGGGCAGAAGCACAGCTCAGACCGGCGTCATTGCATTGATTAAATGATGAGAAACACAACAAACCGGGTTCTAAGATTATATTTTACATAGAGCTGTGCCAGACTGAGGAAGAGCTTCTACTGACTGTAAGGAAATTGAATCAGGTACGTGTAGATTAAGTAGATCCAATTGGAAAAGCATACTGTAAGCAATTAATGGTTACCAGGGTCTTATTCCAATCATATTTTTAAACAGAAATGGGAAGTCAGAAGTGACAGACTGGCAAAAAAACTAGCAGGCAAATGTGGAGGTCAGACATGTGCAGTACATCAATAAAAACAGGGGGAATATGAACACAGACATATAATACAGGACAATGCATTTAAACATGAGCTTTTCCCCTTGCTACATTTGATCTGAAAGTCATCATGATTAATCTCCCACATTTTCCCAAATACTGATATGTTATCATGCAAAATCCATCAAAATGAAAGAACAGTCAGCACAAGAAAACCAGCAAACTTAAAAAAATCATCTGTTTCTGAAAAAACACATTTTGAACATAGCATAGCTCACAACATAACTGTACAATAGTTCTTGATAAACACAACAGGAAAGGACACAAACCAAAACAATAAAGTGGGTTTAACATTTAAATCCCCCAGAGCTGGTTCTGCTATATTTTCTTCCACCTTGGTCGTATGTTTTTCCTCGTCATAAACCTTTGGATGTCACCTCCTTGGCATATGCCAGTCTTATAAACTGCTAGTTATACTCAGAGAAGCAATTGGTGGCATCAGAGGCAAACCCTGGGATCCAGGAAGAATACAGGACTGTACCTGTGCTTAGAGACACTTGTCGCCTGAAGGAGAAAAGCCAGCATTGGCTGAGAGCCTATGTGTGAACAGCAGCCTGTGCAGCATGCAGACCAAGAGCCAAAATTGAGCCCTGTGTGTTTTGTTATGATCAGCAGTGGAGTTGTCTGGATCCCCTTCTTTCTGACGACCCTCCAGACAGAGAAGTTCCTCCTTTAGGAATGCAGCTTTTAAGGAATCTGCAACCCACTTCACACTCCTTGACCCTTTTTATGGTGCCAAGGCTGTAACCTTCCCATTGTGCTAACTACTGGTAGGAGCTGGAGACAGACAGGAAGAAAAAGGAGCACATGCAAGTGGATGAGCACTGCCTTCCTTATCACAGTCCCTGACATGAAAACTGAGATTCATCTCTAATTCTGATCTGCTTTTGAAGAAGCAAAGTCTACTCTGTGTCATCCTCTTTGTGGCAATAGAGATTTGATGAGCCCTGACATGTAACAAAGTTTAAATCAGGACTTTGATTTGCTATGCTTTCATTACAAAACAGGCTGACATGTATTTCTAATCCTGTGTAGTCAGAGGCTGAATTTTAGTGTGATGATGACTGAAATGAAAAAGAAGTGTTAAATCAATGTCTTCCTATAGACCCATACACTCCTTCGGTGTACTTTGTAAGGAGAGGACATATTTTTCCAGCTATTGAGGGAGAAAATCTAGACTAAAAATTATTTCAAGCCTTTGATTCATTTACACAAAGACCAATGAAATACATAAAAGGGAGTTTAGTGGTGTAGCTACCCGACCAAAAAAAAAAAAAGTATGGACAATTACAGAAGAGCCCCAAAGCTCTCCGTGTTTAGACAGCATGCTTGGCATAACTATACATGAATTCTGTAGTCTGGACATAAAGAGCAGGAGCAGAATGAGCTGAATTTGGAATTGTAACCGTAAAAGCAAAATGTCAGTGCTTTTGTCAGTCCACATCAGAGAGTTTCTGCCATTTCAACATGGCAGAAGTTGTTGGGACTTTTTTTTGGTAGGAGCTTTCCCCATCTTCCACTGCTGCAGTTTTGACAGGGATAAATTAAAAGAAAATAATAATAAAAAAAATAAAAAAAATAAAACCAAAACCTTTTTAACGGCAACTTTGGGTTTTAATCAACTACACCATTGCAGACCGCACATGAGAAGATCCCGTGGGCTTTCACGGTCGTTATGTGCGCTTCCAGCAGTGCATGAGCTGACCTTTACAAGGGAAGATTCCCTAGGAATTGTGCATACTAACCACTCAGGCCTGTGCTGCTGCGAATGGCACTGGCACATACCACCATGCTCCCTGGAAAATTGCCTTTTGGGCATAAATGATGGAGTGGATTCAACAGGAGATTTTGCCAGCTGCTGGGTGGAAGGTGTGCACTAGGCAGCTCTGCTGACAACATCCAATTAAAATGCACAGGAAACAAAGCGATACCTTTCTTTTTAACAAGTCAACAAGGCTGTAGGGCAAGCATGTGTTAAATTGTGGATCCTTTAAGAGAATTGCCTCCTTTTTTTTCCTGCTTGGACAGAAAACCAAGAATTAAATCTGACCTTTTCACAAAAATTAAACCAAGACAGAGACGAAAGCTATAAGTTTGTTCCCTTCTCAGACAAGTATCTCACTGAATTTACTGCAACTTCAGGTCCAAGTAAAACAAGCAGGATTTGGCCTGTAAACTTTCATTCCAGCTGCCAGAGCAAAATTTCTAATTGATTAGAGCAAAATGAATTTGCAGCAATACTGGGTTGCCATGGAACCTGAACAAGTAGGACAAGTTACTTTGCAGAATGTGCTGTTTCTCCTTCAAAAATACAAAACAGAAGGACTAGATAACACATTCATTATGCACACTCTTGCAATTTGGAACTTAAAGAAAAACAAAACGGATTCCAAGTATGGGCCCCTTGGCATCAATTTGTAACAATCTTATATATCCGCTCACAGTGAACAGTCAAAATTATGTTCTTTGGACATGAGGCAGGAATAATAGTTGTTGAATGTCTCTGTATGAATGATGTGATACTAGCACATATTCAGAGGAAAACAGAACAGAACCTTCTATTTTATCTATGTGCCAGTATTTCAGATTAAAATTAAAAAAAAAAAAAAATCAGGGTAAGATATGTTGCAGTGTCTGGTAGATTTATGAAAGTACTTAGGAAACACAAACTTTGGAAATAGGTTAGTACACAGAATCTGTTTCTCAGCTTAACTGAGGAACTCTGTAATATCCAGGCAACTGCTTTAAATTTAGGGAAGAGACAAGCAGAGCAGACCCTAAATAGTTAGGGGAAAGTAAGACAAACAATAAACACGCCTTCATTTTATGCTGCACATTTGGCTGTAATATTTAAGAATTACTTTATCTCTCACAGGATTTGGCATTCAGAGATCAAGAGCTGATTTAAAACGGGTGTATTCATGCTAGTGTGAATAGAAGGGCTGCCAGAAATACAGAACATTCACAGAGATACTTCTAAAGAAGGTCAGTAAATTGTTTCATGGACTATTCAGTGGATTATACTCATATGTTTATAATTTGTCCCAAAAGAGGTGAAAAAGAGTGGATATATACAAAGGCTGCCTTCTCACACAGCTGAAATGACAAGGCAACAGGAGTTAATAGTGTTCAATATACCCAGAATGGTATTATCTGTGATCAATAAATAAGTAATATCAGCTTTTTTCACCTGGTAACATCTTCTATCTAGCTTCATCCAAGAATCTTTAAGGGCTTTACAAGCAGTGGGTACGTAAACTTTGAAATACTGCTATCACATCTGTTAGGATCTGTTATCAGATTGGCTGATACAATGGTCAGAGGGCTGGAACACTTCTGCTGTGAAGACAGGCTGAGAGAGTTGGAGTTAAGCAGGGAGAAAAGAAGACTACGCAGAGATCTTCTAGAAGCCTTCCAGTACTTAAAGGAAACTTGTAAAAAAGAGGGAGGCTGACTTTTTAGACAGGCAGATAGTGATAGGACAAGAAAGAAGAGTCTTAAACTAAAAGAGAAGAGATTTAGATTAGATACTAGGGAGAAATTTTTCCCTGTGAAGGTGGTGAGGCACTAGCACAGGTAGCCCAGAGAAGCTGTGGATGCTCCATCCCTGGTAGTGTTCAAGGCCAGGCTGGACAGAATTTTGAGCAACCTGTTCCAGGGGAAGGTGTCCCTGCCCAGGGCAAGGGGTGTGGAACTAGATGACCTCTAAAGTCCCTTATAGCCCAAACCATTCTGGAGAACATACTTTCATTTCCGACAGATAAGGAAACTGAGGCACAGAGATGTGTAATAATTCGGTTCAAAATTCTTTCATTTCCTGTACCTGCACGTTGTATCTCTAGCCACTGAAACAGTCTAAAAGGCTATTTGTCACACTCAAAATATTTTAAATTTGAAGAATTTCCACCATAAAAGAATAGCAGGCATGGGCAGAAGTACTGTGATTGCAATATACCTCAGTACAACAACTGCAGTAGTTCTCACATAAGAACATTTGCATTAAGTTCTATGACTGACATTGACTTTGTGCCATCTTAAAATAGGAAAGTCTCTAACCAAGGTTAGGACTGGTGGACCAGTGAAGTTAAGCATCACTACAAACAAAAGACATCACGCTACAGCTCTGGCCTTTAAAATGAGACTTTGCTTTGTGGGTTCACAGAAAGGCTGTGTAAATGATAGCAGAGTGTATTCTGTGGTGTGCTGGCTGAGTTTATTATCCTGTCAAAGGCAAGAGAGTGTAAACAGATGAACTCCTTTTAACTTTTTTTTATGTCTTCCCCTCACTTTAATCAGAAGTTTTGAGTGATCTGTACTGACATTGACATGAAATCTTATTGATTAATATTAATTTGTAGCTAGTCTTGTGCTGGAAAAAAACATGATCTGCCTAAATAACTGTTAGGTACCTCTGTATGATGAAGGAAATAAATTAATAATTAAGTCTAAAACTCAGGCAGTTTCATCTCACAGTGTATCTGATTGATTAAAACCCCACAAGCATGAAGCAGTCCTGCAGAGCTGAGATCCTGTGTGAGAGCTATCCTTGCAAAGTAGCAAGCAGGGTGGGCATCAGGACATCCCTGGATTGCTGACATGTAGGACGAAGTGGAAAGGACAGCGCCCTGCCTGCACAGCAGTGTTTGGCTCCCTGAAAAATATAAAAGGCAGTGATTTGCTCCACTGGTATTTCATGGCATCACAGATCCGGATGGATTGAGGAAGAGAGTGGGAGAATATATGCCATTTTGCTTTTCATGGTGAAGAGGAATGTATATGAAGATGAGCCCTGATTATCACATGCTAGAAGACTAGCATCCAGGAGCCTCACTCCTTCAGAAATGGAGAAAAACTGAATTTTCCTAAGGGACAAACAGCATTCATGTCTTCCTCATGGCAGCATATCAAGCCTTTCCAGTGGAGAGCATAATACACCTCTGGAAAAAGAACAAGCTGAACTAGCTGTCTGGCAAAATGTGTTAGTGAATCATAGGAATAAGGAATTGTTGTGCAGATTTATTGCTGCTCTTTAACAATAGGTGGTCACAACATTCTTAGTTCAACAGGCAATATATATCTTGTGTTTAGAATTGATTAAAAAAGCAGTCTTGGAAAACTACTCTTAGTTATTTATATTTCCTGAATTTCCACCTGCACTAATGTTTATTTTACTAAATTTAATTTTGTGTATTTGATTTATAGCTTTAAAGCCAGAGGGGAAAATGAATGAAACAAAGGGGACAAATGAATATCATCTTAACAAGAAAAACCTGGGCAGTTGCCATGTCACTAAAATTAAGAAATGAGTAGCTGTGCTTAGAAAATGAGAACTAATCACATGCCCTGTATGAAGACTGGCATACTGAGGGGAAAAGGGCCATGTGAGGTTAAGAAGGAATGAATAGATTCACCTGGGCTGAAGTGGAGTATGAAGAACACGTTACATTCTTCACCTGCCTTGTGGGTGATTTGTGCTACTCTTCCAAATTGTGTTTTTTCCTGCCACTATGCTGTGAAGATAGGCAATGATTTTCTTTAACCATTTACCAGGATAGTGCATTTTCTATGGAGGAAGTCAAAATGCCACTGTCAGCAGGGCTTGGAAACATTTTTGTTTGTACAGAGCAAACCTTGGGTAGACCCTCCTCTGGGTGACAAACCTCTAGATTGACAGCAGCTTGGTGAGGAATGAAATGCTGGGATACATAAAAGCATCACAGCTGAATGCCTGTTACCTGCCTCTGTCCCAGCACAGATCTGGAAGCAAGTGTTTGGGTCTTATGCAATTATTCCCCATAGTAAGAGAAAGGCAGAAAGGGACAAAAAACAAGGCAGACTTCAGATCTCCTTTCCCCCAGCTCCTGAGGTTACTAACCTGACCCGAAACAGCAGAAAACAATTATTGATTGAGCAAGATGGAGAGGAGCAGGGAGAAAATTGTTCCCTTCTGAAGTGCAGTTCCTCCAGGGCCTGGGGTGCTCTGGAGCAGCGCAGCCACACTTAGAATTTTTTGCCAACAGAAGAAAATAATACTACAGCTTTTCAGAAAATTACACGGGCAATTGCCTGAGCCGGATACTCAGCTTGCCCATTTGTAGGCACAACAGTAGAAACAGATTGTGTAAGTTAGCTACACAATTTTCTATAGCATCCGTCTCCAAGGCTCAAATCATGCTGCTATTTAAAAGCACAAACAGGTAATGTAATTTCCAAATATGTGGGAGATCTCATGTATCTTTTAGAAAATCAAAGAAGGATCAAGAAAGAAAGACTTTATTCTGATACAGACGGTATAAACAATCCGAATCACTGCAGAATATTTATATCATGCCTTGTGAAATATTTATGCAAGAAATTCACATCATCTAAAGTTTTAAGCAAAATGTGACCCCCTAGTTATGGCTCAGCATTACAAAAGCTTCTGCAGCTTTACTCAAACCCAACTTGTAAAAGAATAATGTAATCAGTAGGCAGTCTGATGAGCTGCCTGTGAAGTGGCCTCTCTCAGTCTGACATTAATGCTCTATCTGATCCAAACACCCAGTATAAAGTATGAAGTTCTCTGCAAATGATTACATGCAAATCTCCTAAAAGGTCCATTTTCCTGTATTTGATCACCAAACTGTAGGTTTTATAGAAATTGCTTTCTCTAAGCTTAGTGCTAACAAAATGGTTTACACTAGCCTTTGCAGAACTCTTCCTGATAGGCTTGGTTAAGGTGAAGAACTTGTTCGTGCTACCCCAGCAGGAAAGAGCTATTATACATGGGCCACTGCAAGGCTTTTTCACCTGCCCTAGCAAATAAAATTTACAGAAATGTCTTGCAGAGTTGTTGGCAGTAATTTTTTAAAATTAACATTAAAGTAATGCCAGAGGAGACAAAATTATGGAGTGCTAGAAACCAACCAAAATCATATGATGTTAGAGTCTACCTACAAGACAGCAAAACGAATTCATCCTAAGCCAAGGCACTGAAAAATCCACAGGTTCAGCTCATGATCAGTGATACAATCTGCAGCTCTCCTGGCCCGGGGGATGGGTTCTAACACATATGTGTAAAACAGTACATGATGAGGCAAACTATGCTGTTAAGAAGAAAATATTAACTAGACAATCACAAATAAGCATTTCCTGAATGAGTGAAGATTGCAGTTGCTAAGAGAAATCCAGGACTTGCTTGGGGAAACAGAAGGATAATGTGACATTGTGCAGCATAGTCAATATAGTGTCTCCCTACAGTCAAGGGAAATAAAGCCTTTATCTTCCAGAGGCTTTTTCCGTCTCCAGTTTGAGTTGGAATGTCTCATTTCTCTTCATTGGCTATACAGGGAGCCTTGATGATCCTTAGTTGTGCGTAAGTGAAAGTGTCATGAACCCTGGGCTTAATGTCTGGAATTTGCCTGAAGGTAAGGCAATCTCACTGAGATGCTTTTGGCAGTGACAGTTTGGGTTGCTCCATAATACAAATCCGTAATTGCCCCATCATATGTGCAGACTTGACGCTTCCCTCCTGATCTTAAAGACAAAGGTGCTGTACAGTAGCAATGGAATTGGGGATTATACACACAGGCAGCTGGAGATAAAAGTTTCAGGAAGGAGAACTCTGATGCAAGGATATTTATGCTTCTCTTGGGAAAAAATATAGTCTGCCTGAGTAAGTACAGTCCAAAGAAAAAACATAACAGCTGCAGGTCTCAGGAGTCTGGCAAAGGGGTAATAAAGGTGTACTGCAGTGAGACCCCACCTGTCTATGCATAAGTGTTCTGGGGAGGAAATTTGGGGTGTCAGGAAAGTTGTCTGAATAAAGAGATTGTATCTGTTCCAATTACTGTTGAGATTACTGTTGACTTTGAATTTAACTTGGTCAGTCTCTTACTGGGGTGGTCTCCTCACAATCCCAGTCTTTATCCCCATGAGGATTGGAGGCTTGCATCTTTAAAGTTGTGTGGGAGCTGTTTTCCAGTCACTGTCAATTCTTATATTCTAGCCAAGCTCCCTTATTTTTGGAGGACTTTTTTTGCAGTGCATAATTTCAAAGAAAGCAAACAGCCCTCCCTGCAACATCTAAGAGTCATGGTTCAGAAGATCACTTTATTTCTTCAGCTGACAAAGAGATCAAGGCAATTTGTGCTAAAACACTCTTAGATGAACTTTTAAAGGGATCTGATTAACAAGAAAGGTTATTTTCATCACACTGTGAGCTAGCCCTGGGGCGTTGGCGTTGAAGACAGTGGAAAATGTAAGGCCCCTGCAGAAGGGAAAGCAGGATGGCTGCTCTGGGATGATGCTGAGACTCAGTCCATGTGTTCCAGACACCAGAAGCAGAGCACTGTGCTGTGCTCAAGGGGCTGCACCCCTGCTAGCAATTGTGCTCAGTGCTGTGCTGCCATGTGCAGCCTGCAGCACCTCTATGGCTGGATGTCTGCACCCAGGTTGATAGCTAATCCTTTCTGGCTTACTCTGAGAGTAGCTCCTAACTGTAACCTGGGGAAGAACTCTTCAGACCTGTCTGATGTGATCCTTATAAGTCAGACTCTCATTTGGCATCCACCTCATGCTCTTGAATGCATTTGAAGAGTGTGCATACCCTGTGCCTGGCACAGCTTGTTAAAAACCAGACCTATCCTGCATCTTCCAACAATTTCAATCAGTTTTCTCTATTTATTCTGCAGGCTTTTCAAGACATGGACTCCTCCTTGTGTGCATGTGAGGCATGCGAAATTGCAGGATTTGGATCTTGTGTTTGGCCATTAGGTGTTCTTGCAGTGCAAGCTGTAAGAGTAGAGAAGCTGTTTGTGCTCAAGTAGCTGTAATTACTGTGGAGGAGAGCAGTTCACAGTGTTCTGTAGGCAGGGAGAGGCTGAGAGTGTCCCTTCACTACTATCTGCAGGCAGGACAAGTGCTGCGTTTCCAGGGAGGTCCAAGTGGAAATCACAAACTTATGAGAAAGCTGCTAGGAGGACGTGCACCCCTCACTGCTCTATTCCAAAATTTCACCTTATAAACTTGCACTTCAGCTTTGTCTTTCCAGAAAACTTTCTGAATTTTTGCTGATGCAAAAGTGTCTGAATCTGAAGCTATGCTATGCATCTCTAGGGGATGCTCTTCTCTCCTGGGAAAGATTGCCAGTTTTTGGTATTGCCCAAAAAAGTAAAGCAGGAGTATGACAATACTGAGCCAGGAAAAAATAGAGTTTGACCAAAAGTTGTGATTTTCTTTACATTTGTTTCAGTCTTAAAACAACTTAGAAACTAAACACTAACAGCCACCCACAAGAAGAAATGAAATGGATTGAGAGAAATTTTCAGGTTATTGACTGACATTTCAAATCCCAAAACATGGGAACAATCCCTTTTCCTCCAAAATAATTTATGTATTTCAGCAGAAAACAAAACAACTTGCAATGCAAAAGAAAAAGAAATTCAGAAAGTTTGAGACACCACTGATATTACTGTTACTTTTTTTCTCCAAAGCATTGATTAATATCTTTAAAGCTGCAATTTAAATAGCCTCAATCAAGCCTTTACTGACTTTTGCCCTATAAGAAACTTTACTTTGATTTTTGTTCAGTTCCTTTCTCAGTAGAAAAGATGAAATTTTCAAGTGGCTATAAAAAGATTGGACCCAAATGATGATTTTCTAGATAGAGGGAAGGTACTGATAATTCAAAACACACTGCAGGCACATCAGAATTATTTTAAAATTCCAGTAGTTCAGAGAAGAGTGGCTATAAGAAGTAAAGCTAAATACAGAGGAAAGAATACCTGGTCTTATTCACTGAATGGTCTCTCTAGCTCTCATTTCTCTCAGCCTCTGTGTTTTTCAGAGGGATAGTTAAAGGAAATAATTCCTATTCAAGAAAAAAACTCTTTTAAAAAGATGAGAGCACTGTTAATAAATAATTCAGTTATTGGAAATAAGGCACCCTAGCCCATGTGAAAATGTGCTGCTGCTTTTGCCAGAGCAGAACACACTACTGGTCCACCTCACATACTTATCCCTTTCCCACCACTGGCTAATTGCAGCCATGCAGTCCTCCCATAAAACAATTTATTACACCCAATGGTATAGGGGGAAAACTCTTTCTGATACTGCATAGTAACAATACTAGGCAAGGAAGCAAGATGGCTAAGACACCTTATTTTTCCCTGTCTGTTGAAACAGTACATGCTATGTATTCCAAATCTCTGGTAATAGTTTCCTTCAGTCTATTTGCCCCAAAACTAACATGTAACAGGTAGCTTTACATGCTTGTGATGAAACATTCCCTGCTTTTCTTTTTTAAATGTAATGGCTTTAATCATGGTAAAATGCTAATAGGAGAAGAGAATCCTTATGTTTTGGGTGACAAACAGCCCTTATTGGTTTTGTCTGTCTCTGAAGTGGTTATTCACGATAGCATAGAATCCCTGCTATAACAAGTCTAACTTTAAATTGCTGATCAATTAGTCTGGCCAGCCTGATCCAGAGTTTTGGAGGTCCAGCAATGCCCACTCTTGGATGAGCTTCTGTTCCATTGCACTGAACACTCCTCACTAGGCTGGTGAGCAGACTATGTAACATCATGGTCTCTTATCTCTAATTTTGATGATTACCTGCCTGACCTCTTTGACAGGCTTGACCTTCTGTACACTATTCAATCGTTTATACAGCTATTTTCTTTCTTATGATTCCTTTAGAATGAAAGACCCTGATCTGCAAGCAGCGTGCAAACCCAGCTGCCTTTCATCAGTCCACGTGTGTCAGCCAAATGCCTACGGGTGCAGAAGCTCTGACTAAACAGCGCTTGAGGCACTTCTGCAGACATGACACCAGTTCCACCACCCTTTATGAGCCACTCTGGCTTCACTTTTGTCCAAATTTTTACCTTTTGGCTATCTGTGTATGCATTCATATGAAATATGTTTTTCCCATACTCTTTTAAATTTTGGTTGAGCAGCACTTGCATGCACAGAAAAAAGGCTTTTATCTCTTGGACAATTTTTCAAGTGATGCTTTTCATTTACAAAAAAAACAACACAAGAGCAAACATAAAAGAAAAAAACACTTGAAAAGTCTAGATGTAGAAAAATCTTTTCAAATATGTGACTTTTTGATCCTATATATGATCATATATATGCCTTGGGTTCATAAAGTGTGAATTTCAAAGGAGACATCAAAATAAATATAAATTATTCTGGGGAGATTCCTGAGGTCCTGGATGGTCAGTAAACTTAATCACTTCTGGGGGCTACCTGGTTCTGGAGGCTTCTGTGCTCACTGTCTTGCTACATAACCTTTGGGTTCCTTGATTTTTAACATTAATAAGGGTATTATTGGAGAAAAAACCCTGTCTGTTGCACAACCCTGCTGAGATAAAGAGCCCCCTTAAATTCTCAAAAGGCGGAAAAGTCACCCAAACTGAGTGGAGCCTAGAATCAAGGATTCCCAAGTCCTGGGGAAAGGATCTAATTCATAAATTATTTTAGAAGAGATCAGCGTTATCATCACGCATCATCAGAAGATGGCTTGAAGGAATGACACTCAAATGTTTCCTATTAGTTGCACTGGAAGATTTAAAGAAATTAATGTAGGAAAACAAATAGGAGACACTCAAGCTTCCTGTGCCCTATCCAGGCAGGAAGGGATTCTACATGATAGGTTGATTAGAACTTCCTCTGCTTATCTTTAATGCCATCTACTTTCTTCCACTTCTATTTCCACACACAAAAAGCAAAATTTGGATGGCTTTTAGCGTACAGACTGCATTTCTTCCAAATTTTTTGGGACCTGATTTTCCAAATTTCACTAGATTTCTTGGACTCCTAAGTTATGTGTCATTAACAATGCATAAAAGCCACAATTTGCAGACCTTAGTCCTTAGAGGAAAGAACCAAAATCCATCTTTCCTTTCTTAAACTGAAATGCTGAAGTCATCAAGTGAGAGGCCCTGACACAGAGCACATCAGGGTTTTTTTGTTATTTTGGAGGTGATTTTTTCATAGTTGCAGACAACTAAGAGCTTATGGCAAAAACATTATGTAGATTTTGGTGTTTTTATTTCTATAATCAAATAAACAATGGTATGCCTAAGAGGCAATGCCAGAAATTTTTAACAGACGTAATCATAAACAGAGAATATTTCCAAATATATCTCAAACTATCAAGAGTTACCTGCACACAGACTTTGTTCAGAAAGGATGAGTTGTATTTTTAGTGTTTGTGGCTGAAAAAAGCTACTGTCTCTCCCTGTGCCTTTGAACATAAACTAACCCACCACACACCCATGGGAAAACAACACACATTTGGAGATGTTTTAAGAAAAACAAAAGCTCATTGCTCCCTGTTACAGCTGAAGCTTATACAGAAGCTGAAGTAAAATTCATTTACATTTGGGATTCTAGCCATGGACAGGTAAAGGTGCTGCTGACAAACTGTTCTGCTTCTGAAGGTTCCTGAAGGCATTCCTTATCTAAGGCTATTTCAAAGGCAATTCTGCTTGGATCCGTCTGCTGATCCACAATAACTTCGCTGTCTTCTGGTTTTTCTTTTTTATCTTTTCCCTTCCCTTTATGTTTTCTTATATGCTGAAGCTGATGCAAAGATAAATGTGAAAAGGCATGACATTTCCTTTTTGTTAGAAGCTCGTGACTTTTATTATGCATTTCCCCCAGCTTAACCAGCACCTGTTGTTCTGCCTTCCAGTCAATGAAAGAAGAGTCTCTGGAACCAGTGAACAATAAAGCTGCTTCAGAATTAAAATGGCTATTCTGGTGTAAATATTAAAAGTTCTCTCCCACACACACATGCACACACAGACATTCAAAACGGTTCAGATAGCCATTGTTCTGTGCCATTTACCCTGCAAAAATATGTAAACTTATAAATTCTTAGAAGTTTCTTTAAACTAGCACTTAGCTGCAAAGTCTGCTGCTTCTGTTTCAGATTTGAGGTAAGCTTGTCCACTTTTCCCAAGTATATCACTTCTACTAAAAGATTTTACCTGTGCCTGTGTTTTCTTTACTAACTCATCAGATTATCACACCTACAAAAATATACCACTAAGCTGATATTTCAACATCTGAAATGGCATACAGATGTTTGATAGCTTATTTTGAGAAATAACTTTCTACTACAACATGGGTTTATAACTGTATTGGTAACATAATAATTTAAAGCTCTTCTGGAAGTAGAGCACCAAACAGATTTCTCTGCATTATTCTAGTTTTGGTGGGGGACACTGACATCCAGTAAGACAAAGATGTGAAAACGTGATGTGAATTATATGAAAGAAACCTATTATTTAAAACATAAGAAAATATAACAGAGGTCTCAAGCAGCATAGACAAAAAGAAAACATCACAATCTGAATGTGTCCATTTATGGACAAAGCTCTACTTTGTATGTAGATTTAATTTCTGTGATTTGCTGTACCCTGTCACTGATGCCATCCACGTGAGCACGTAAACATAGGTAACAGGAGCAAAGGCTGTTTGGACTACTTGGAAAAAATGATGAACTGAAGTCTGAAAATAAAAATTGCACAGTGACACTAGAAGTTAAATGTGCTGTGAGCAGAGTGGGGAAAACCACCAGGAACTAATAGAGAAAACTTGCAAGATATGGGGAAGAGACAAAAAGATGTGGGGGCTTTGTATGGCATTGCAAAATAAGATACACAGAAAGACAACTGATTAAATAATCGTGATGAACTTGGCCATTGGACCCACAGGATGAGAAAGCATAGCTGTGCAAATGATTTTCCATCTGGTTTACTCAATAAAACACACGTATGATCAGAAAATGTTTCATGGGAAAAACCCTTCAGCTACTGTAACTTGTGAGTTAAGTCAGGTAGAAGAACTGAGATTGGTCTGTAGCTCAAAATCTCCACAGCAACAGGCATATTTGCTGCTTTTGTTAATGCTAGGTGGAAAATGAAAGGGGTAACATTTTATGTAGAGAAAGCAGTTGTGTCTGATTATACACAAATGCTAGTTTAAAGCTCAAATAAGTATGGATTTTCCCTAACTGTGAAATCAGATCTTTAAGCCATTAACTTCTGTGTTTCCTCAAGAAATAAGTATATTTAAAATCAGTCCAAAATTCCATGGCCAGCCATTGTAAAAATTCTTGCTTTTTTAAGAAGTAAACAAAATTCAAGGTCTGCTTTTGTTCTGGGCAAAGGTCAGTTGGAGGAACAGAGAAGGTTTTATGATCTATTCTTCTTTCTTACTTGCTGTTGCAGGGATGCTGTGGAGTTAGCCAAGAAATGGATTAATGAATGTCTTCTTCACACTTCCCATTTTATCCTTCCCAATGGTAAAACGTGGTTGTTAAACCATGTAATGGAAAACTGGACTGATGGAGCTGGGTTATAGTTTTTGGAACAGTGCTTTTCAAACCATTCTATTTTCCCAATCTCATTTGTTCATTAATTCAGCTGTCTCTTTTACCACAGCAAGCGCTAAAATTCATATAGCAATGATACATCCAGCAAATTGCACATTGCTGTGTAGGCAGAAATTGCTCCCTTCAGATCCCTGGGAAGTGATAAGCACATGCCCTTGAGCCTGAGGGGTTTTTTAAAAAAATCTTTGTTGCATTATGCAAATCTCTAGAACTGATTAGAACAGTTTCTGAATAATAGCTTCTTCTTCTGCCACCTGTTCACCAAGGCCTTAGGAATCACTGGAAAAAACTAAAATCCAAACTCAATTTCCAAATCTGTCCAGCAGCACCTATATCTGACAAACTGACTGACAGAAGCAAATTTGCTTCTTAGGGAAGAAAAACAGATGAGCAATAAAGCTACCAGGCCAAAATCTTTCAGTGTGTCAGATAAGAGCACACCACTTCCTTTGATTCCTACCATAGGGCTCTATCCACTTGATCATCTCATTTGCTCCAGAAACTCAAGTATTATTAAAGAAAGTGGCATCAAGACTGAAAAGAAAGCAAATTAAACCAATCTGCCCCTCACACCTCCTTGTTTAATAGAAATCTGCAATGAATAGATGTGTTTTGTGAAAGGTCTGTTTTAATAAAACCTGCCTTCATCTCAAAAGGGACTAGAACTAGAGTGAAATGAACACTAAAAATATCAGCTTATCTGCTATTTGGTAAAATACTATTTATAAATCTGTGAATGTTAATTAACCATTTTGAAATACCAAGCAGAATTGTATATTATTCCCAAATGAAAGCATGGAAAGTGTTAAAGAAGACACCACAATGATTAATGTCTAGACAGGTATTTTGTATACCCAAACTCTTTATATCTGACAAATTTTTCCTGTTATTTTTCCTTTTCATAAAAGACTCTTTCAACAGCTACTTGTCTCAGGAGAGTGAAGCAATAGTGCAGTGAGCATCTGAGTTTGTCCCAGAGTCTGAACTTAGCAGAAATCAAGCAGAAGCCACTGTGAACAATAAAGTCAGATGAGTCTATCTATGACTGACCTCCAAAGAGAGATATCATCTGAAAACTGTGTTACAAAAAACATGGTCTTTATAAAAAGACTTGTAGGTAGAAAAGTCCACTGTAGGAAATCCATGCATATTTATAAGCCACATGACAAAAATGTGTAGCTATGATGTAAGATTGATGGAGTAGGCTTAGAAACTGTGAGACTCTCAGGAAATGGAGACACACACACACAGCTGGCTTCAGACATGTCAGTTCTGGAAATGAAGAAGTTGCATAGATATAAATGAGCTGCTTCCTCACATCCACTCTTCCATGGTGTGTCCCTGACCTTAAAAAGCCTCTTTAGGTTTGGCAAAGACTAAAGTGACTTGCCAGCACAGACTAGAGCCATCACAAAACTCTGAGGCTCTGCTGCATGACACATACCAGCCCTCAGGTTTGTCAGGTCTCAAGAAAAATACAAACCAGGCTGAAATTCAGATATTTCAAGGTACCTACCTACTTTTCAGGATAAAGGCTTGGGAGGAAAGCACATTTCTGCAATTCTTAGTTTGAAGTCCAGCACTGACAAGTGTGAGCAACTGAGCAAAATGTGTATCACACCTTGACAGAGCTGATTACCAAAGGTCATTTTCCACATGGATTATTCTTATTAATTTGAATTGAATTACTAACAGTATAAGGCACTATTTAATGAGACCCAGGGAAAGAGGGGGTTGGAAACCAAAGTATCTCAGTTCCTGTTGGCTGTGTTTATGCAGAGGTACATTTATTCTGTGAACAACTCCACTGAAATCAATGTATATCCCTGTAGAAAAACTCTTTGACAAGTCGGATTAGGAAGGAAATAGCCTGACTTCTTTGGATGAGAAAAGTTGCATAGAAGTATAGCATTATTTTTATACCCTTTCTTATTAATATATTAAAGTCCTCATCATTCTTCAGGGGAGATGAAGCACAGCAATACCTGACACAACTGTGGGTTGCAGTCACCTGTGTTATTCTGTTAGATAGATGGCTTTTACATGGTGTATCCTGGACAGCCAAAATATCAAGAAGATAATTTGTCTCTAAATTATGGCTGTTAGTAATTAATCCTCTTTTATGCTGGACTTGGGTGACCTTTATAAAGAAGAAGTTTAAATTAAAAAGAAAAAAAAAAAAAAAGAGAAGAAATGAGCCATCTCTTCACAAACATATACGCTTTTGTCTTAAACTTGTAGTAAGAACTACGAAAAGAATAGAACACCCTACAACTGACTCAAAATATAGCCCAGAAGATGTATACAGCTGACTTCTGCTGTATTTGAGGATAAAAGACTTTTCCTGTAGTGGCAGTGGGAAGCCTGTGACCTCTCCAAGGCTTGCCAAAATCAGGTCACCTCTGTGATAAACTGCTCAGTCCCTCATTTCCATCTCGAAAAGTTTCCTGATGAAGTGTGAAGGAAAATGTCCGGCCTCTGTAGATATGGTGTTTCTTAAAACCTTGATGAAAATCAAATGTCTCCCTCCCTTTATTAGGGATGTTAAACAGAAGCAGCTGTGCAAGGGACATGCAGTCTGTCAGCATGACCTTCAGATCTGGTACCTGCTCACTGGTAATTGCACAGCTATATCTGCTTATCATATAGAAAGTGAATCCAACACCTTGTAGGAAATACCTTTGAGGAAACAGAGTCATGATGAAATGCTGCCCTGCTTTATTTTTGTGGGTGAATTCTAGCATTTATAAAAATAAACTATGATCATGACAGATAAAAAGCAGACGTAGTTTTTTTGCAGACTGTTTGTCGTGAGACATCTCTGCTGTTTCTATAACCAAAGATTGCATCACTTGCAAAATTTTGGTTGAACCTTTACTTTTGTAAAAAAAGAGAGGAAACCATTCCAAAGCTGTCCCACATTTAAGGAGAAGGACAACCTTTTAACATAGGTTTTTAAAAAATTAATGCATAGGAGAAGTAGAAGGATTTGTGGTGAAACCATCCCTGTGTTTGGGCTGCCTTGTTTTTTTGATGGTAGGAAATTTGGGTTTGTCTGGGAAGGATTTTTTTTTTTCAATATTTATTTTTTCTCATCTGAAAATCTGGGAGCTTATCTAAAGAACAGTGGCAACTTCTCTTTCAGATACAGCAATCTCTTCCATCTCAGATTCCTTCTATGTGATTTTAAGCTCCATCTAATTGAGACTGCCTTATCTATGTTATTCTTAGAAACCAGAAGTTAATCCGTAAGAGCTCCAAGTTTATCTTTTCCCTTTCTAGCCACATCTCAACTTGAAAAAGCCCATGCCATCATCCTGCTCTGCCTCATTTATCAAAATAATACAGTGACTAATCCTTCTGGAAGGACAAAATGTGAGATATGTAAGGCAGGACATCCACATCCCGAGGGCTCTTTTGGGGAGTCAGAGGGGCTGTGTGCCCACACTCTTGTTCCTACGAGGTTTGGTTGGCTGGTTGGGACAATTTGAACACACATCACAACATGGTGGGAAAAGTAATAGCTGTGTAGGACCTGAACCCCTTCCTGACCCCCATCTGCAAGTCTGTGTCCAGGGAGCAGAAATTTCTGTGACCAGAAATTATCACCTCTCCATGGGACCCAAAAGATTAAGATGGTGTCTCCTAGTCCATTGCTATGTCATGTCAAAACCTGTCCTGTTTTGTGTATTAAGGCAAATCATCAATTTTCAGACCTGTCAGCTAAGTTCCCAGACCTATGTTTGCTTCACAGAAAATACCCATCCTGTTTCTATTCCAAACCCCAACATATTCCAACCTGAGCCAAATGTCCACATGGCAAATGATCATATTAGGTGTAAAGGCTCCCTTAGAGAACTGAGACCTGTGTTTATTTGCAGAATAGGTGAGGTCTGCTATTAGGGTTAAATGAGGGAATGGGATGTTTGCAGGAAGATGTTTAAATAGTTCTGGTTCAGTGAGTGCAGATTTCCAGTAAGCATTGTAACAGACAAGGATAAAGAAAGAGTGCTGGGAACTTAACTGCTTGTCCAGGTTTAGGCACAAGTTTAACAATTTCTTTCTTAAGCATTTGTTTGGCTGTCTTACTATAAATATGGAGCAAAAAAGTTTCCTACTTTCTTGAAGGCTCACTTCTGAAGTTTCTTTTCCTGACTTTTGTACCAAACAGTTCACAGGGATGTGAATATATGCATCTAATGCATCCAAAACTTAGATCACGTCTCCAAATCTGAAAGGACCAATTCAGATATCTCAAACCAATTTATTCCTAACACTCAGGGTTTCCCAATTCAATTATGTCACAGAACAAGATGCTTTAATCTTCAGTGAAAC
Organism: Pseudopodoces humilis; assembly: GCF_049639895.1. NCBI lineage: Eukaryota > Metazoa > Chordata > Aves > Passeriformes > Paridae > Pseudopodoces > Pseudopodoces humilis. The sequence continues at coordinate 84,256,113 of NC_142201.1, read as the reverse complement.
CTTTCAAAACACATGGTGGTGGCCATTGAAGCGGTGGGTTTTTGTAGAGAAATGGCAGTATCGGGGATGCTGTGTTGTTGGCAGGGGGGAATATGTGAATTTAAGGGTAAGCCAAGTCCTGAAGCACAAAAAGTGTTTTAAGATCAGTAAATTGGACAATGTTGTTGATCCCTGTAGCAAAGAGGGAAGGTTTGAAAGAGCAACAACTGTATGAATGGCCCAAACGTGAATACTTAGTCAATTGTTCACAGAGTTGGAGGCAATAGGAGTGGAAAACATCTACAGGGGGAACCATGATTATTCTACTTCGGTCCTCTGTCCCGTGTTTCAAACTGTACGCAGACTTCTCTGACCCAAATGGAGATTTTAATATGTGTATTGTACAATTAGCTTGATTTCGGGACCTGAGTCAATCTCTTGTAGAAAGAATATTAAACTGCAAATCATGAACAAGGATTAAAAAAAAACAAGAAGGGGGTTTTGGTTTGTTTGTTATTTTTTTTCCCCTTGCTCTCCCCTCTTTTATTTTTCTTTTTAATAAGTTCTGAATACCAGCGTGTATTAAACTGTCTGTAAGGCCTAACAAATATTCCTGTCCAGAAGGGAAACATTTTCTTTCCACAATGTTTGAAACAGGTACATACAATGCAGGGTTTCACGCCAAACAAAAATCTGCTAAACAAAACTGGCTGTTTTACCAGCTGAATGCAAAGTGCAAATCCTTCCCCCAGGACATGATTTTTAGTAGTAGAAAGAGAGGTATGTAGAAAAAAAAGGTGAGATCTTACAAGAACAGGAAATTGCTCCAAGTCATCCTTTTGGAATCAGGGACAGAGAGGAGGGCGGAAGGAATTGCAAAAGTATGTGAAGAAAATTTTTGAAAAATTTTATCTTGTGGCCATGTATGGAACTCACAAGCTCAATACGTGGCTATATTATATATGCCGATTTACACACTCTGCAAGAGAACTTAGGTCTGAAATATGGCAAGAGAACAATGCCTATCCCAACATATTCCTTATGGCACTTCAAGGCAACATACTTGCCCAACTAAAGATAAATTTCAACAGGAGTCACAAAAGCCATTGCTATATGTGAAACAGTGCTAGTAATTTATTCACAAGAGGTCCAGTGTTTTTTCTGCTCCCTTTTAAAAAGCCCATAAAGCTTGCTGTCATTTTGATTCCAGAGACTAACCTCTGATCAAAGTTTTCCTCAGCTTTCCTCCTTTTTGACAAGTCCCCTTTCTTCCAGCTCAGCTGCTTTATGTAAAAGTTTGCAGCAGCCTGCAGGAAGGCAAGCCACAGCCTCCTCTCCTGGCAGCGGTTCAACACTCTCAGAAGTGAAGGTGCAAGACAGGAGCAGAAGTACAAAGATGAAGAGTCAGCCTAAATGAATGACCATTCCAGCTACACACTTGAAACAGAAAGAAATTAAGTAAAATCCAAAACCAGAACACAGAAAGTTTTAATGCCAAGGGTGGTAAAACACTGGTACAGGTTGCCCAGAAAGGTGGTGGATGCCCCATTCCTGGAAACATTCAGCACCAGGTTGGATGGGGCTCCAAGCAACCTGATCAAGTTGGACTAGATGAGCTTTAAAGGTTTCTTCCAATGCAATCCATTCTATGATTCTGTGATTTCCACATTTCTCCAGATTCTGAATGTGCAATGGCAGCTGTATTCGTCCTGCTGACTCTGCTCTCCTTCCTTCTTAGCCTGGCTTAAACCCGCATTGCTTCCTAAAAAGACTGGCTTTGCTAGTGGGTCCTAAGGCTAAGAACTCTCCCTGCTGTTCTGGCAATCTGAGGATAAATATGTCAATAAATACAGGGATGTAGCCTTTGCAATAGTACCTGTGCTTTTTTGCCTACGCACCAAGTCCATCAGAAGTGGCTCTGTCAAGGACTCTTTTCCTGTGCTTTAATGGTTGGCCTCAGCATTACTGTACATGGCTGCAGGACTTTAAGGTTTACAACAGATGTGCAAGGAGCTGGCAAAGAACTGGGGTTATGTGAGCTTATGCAAGAACCCAGTATAATGCATCTACTATCTCGGAGCCTCTTTAAATTTTCTTTGATTTTTTTCCCCCTTTGAGTGGGAAAGAGACTTGTAAAAGCTACTAATTAGAAACTTGCTAAACAAGCAAGAAAGAAACTCTAGAAAACTAGAGGTGAAAAAGACCATTTGGATCCTGCTTACCTCTTCCTACGATCAGGTGTGACACCCTGCCCATATATTATAATGTATTTTACTCTGATAGACTTTAAATTACTCAAGTGATAAGGTCTATAGACCATGCAATATGCTGCAGTATTTGCAGTATTTTTTGAATGCAGATTTATATTCTAGGTAAACTGATAAGGGAAATGATGTACCTGAGTGGTTAAAACACTACATGCTTTTTATCAAAATGACCTTTAGTGAGACGGAACTATAATCCTCATTAACAAAAGCAACAGACTGTTTCACAGAAAGTATTTAATATTACAATTAAAGTAGGCATCTATCCGAATATTCCTTAAATGTATAATTAAATGTGTTTGTCACCACAGTTAATTTCTGTCAAAGTGACATCTGATTTCTAAAGAAGTTTACTTTGTCTTGAAAATCATTGGCATAAAAAAGTCAAGCTTCAGGTGACCACCAGAAGAGATTACATCAAAAGTATTAAAAAGTAGGATTGAATCTTGCCAAGTATTTTTTCATTTATGCTGAAGATATTTCAGTAACATTCACATTCTGCCACGATGGACATCCAGTGCAGATTACTGCAGAAGGTTCCCATTCTTTGATACTTAATTGAGAATCTAAAAGTGACTTTAATATAATTCAGTCTTCAAACTCTTTCTGCAAACTTGCTCTAATTATGGTGACTGAGTACTGCAGGTTAATGCCACCCCTGAAGTAGGCAGTTATATCTGAGGGGCAATCAACTCAAAAATAACAAATCCAAGTTACTCTTTGTCTTCAGGCAAGCTGCATAACATTCAATCCATACCAAAGTGGTCTTCCAACTTTCTAATTTCAGGTATTTGACACTCAGCCTGAACTCATGCCAGTGATTATTTGCATCACTTTCCAACCTGCAGCACTCTAGGTCTGTTATCTGAGTTACTGTCACTACTGCTTTGAGCAGCACCAAGACCCATATGGTTTGATTTACTGCCTCATGGAATTAAATAAGCAGCACAACATCCACCAAATTGCTCGTTTTCAGAAAGATCCTAATGATTCTCATGAACTTGGTATCCAGCCCAGCTGATCCAGGCTTCCCTCCCTGTTAGGCAGTTTTCCCATTACTGAATACACTTGGCACATACTGAGCCTTTTTCCTTGTCAGATCTCTGAACTGATCACTGTGCAGCCTAACCCCTGGAAGATGTCCTGTGTGCTTAGTGAATTTTTCATGAATCCCACATTAAATCTGCAGGCTTTGAGGTGCACTGAGGGAACTGACATATTTATCCTTCCAGATCAGCACCACTGTTATCTTTCCTAAGAAAGCACTGGAGCACCTTTGTTTTCAAAATAGGTGTGGGCAAAGGAAAGACCATGGTCCTCACATGTCACTTTGCTGCCACATCATCATTCTTCCCAAGTGCATTCCTTAGGCCATTTATTAGCATTGCTAATACCAAGCACCTCATTTTTATGCCGCTAGCAGCAATTGTGAAAGCCATACTGAACTTTCTAATCCATTTATCTATTAATTTATTATCTAATTAAGGCTCACAATGACAGTGCTATTTGTTTAAAAATGCCCTCAAACTAAACCAATACAAAACACACATGCATTCAAATCAATTAAAATGGTACTTGCTAATGTTTTCCTTAATCAGTTGGTAACTGTTCCATTACCGTTTAAAGAAAGGCAAAATTAATTTTAACTTCATCGTAATTGTGCGACCTACTTACACGGTGCCAAACAGATACAAATAGATGTTACTGTCGTGTCATAAGGGCATGGAATCGTACCAGCCATGAATTTTGCAAGAGGCATAAGGAATAAGGCTTTTTTGCATAAAAGGGCCCTAGAACATTAGTTTAAATGCTGTCACTGAAAGGCAGGCAGGCAAAAATGGAGATTTCAGAAGAGTTTATTAAAGTCTACATCATACCTTGTGCTGTATCTCTGTGATTTTTTTCTTCCAAGGGCCGTGCCTTTTGCACAACAGCAGCAGAATCCAGTGCCACATGCCTAATGCCTCACATTCATTACAGGAAAAAGTAAACCCATCTTCCTGTGTTGTTTAAACAAAGCCTGAGCACATTCTTTAGCTATTGAGCTGTGTCGGGGACCCTTTCCACTGTGTCATCCAGGCACAGAGAAACCCTACACGATACCTTAATGCCATTTGTTTTGGCCACTGACTTCAAAAAGCACTTGTGACTCTTTGGATGCAAAAAGTGCAGGCATTGCACATCTAAACTATGTGCAGATGTTACACCGTCATCTACCCTCCTGATACTTTCACCTTTCCTGAAGTGAAAGATTAAGCCTGATTACTAATTGCTTACTATGGAAAAGGATTTTTGGGGCACAGCTGGGAGAGACTTCTGCTTCCTTCCCTCCTTCTCTGCTGCTGGAGTTGTGGTAGTAACAGCACAGATTATCACATTGGAGAGAGTTGTTCCATTTGGTTATTTAGAAACATTTTAAGAACATCTCTCAAAGCCCACAGTAATGCGTATTGACACCAAGGTCTGAAACACAAATCCCTGCAGATTCAGTCTATCCTGTTCAAGCCTGGAAATGCATGGAGGAACATTCATTCCTTCTCCAGAGCTGTGTTTGAACATGATTAAACTGCTGCTTTTCCCCTCCTGCATGAAGCATCACTTTTCCTTCTGCTCATTATTTATAGTACCACATAAGATATTTTTAAGATGAGAAGAGGCAGAAAAAGCCAGATTGAAGATACATAGAGCTACAGTTTCTGTAACTAAGAATGACTAAATAACATTTTTCAAGGTATTTACTTCTTGCAAGTTTTTTATTCTTTTCTCTTTTTTAAGACCAAAGAGGTAGCCAAAAGAAAAAGAAATTTAATAAAGAGGATATTTATACACACTATAATTCAACTCTTACTGTCAGAGTTTTAAAATCCTAGCTCTGCAGTGACTGAAATGACACAACAGACATACCTGGGATGGAAAACACTCACTATGCCTGAATTTTCTGCAAATCTTTTAAAAAGTGAAGAAATACACCTGAAGAGACTTTTTTCCTTTGCAAGGGAAAACAACGGAGCAGCAGAGAGCTCTCAGGATCTGATGCTGATCCTTCTGAAGTCCACAGAAGACTGTATCTGTGAATTTCAAACCCTTACTACCTTCCAGCACTAGTTTCAGCCCACAGGCTTGCAAACTGGTTTTCAAGTGACAGCTAAGCCACCTGAAGAGATGCTGTGTTTTATCAGTTCAGTGGGGATTTTTCTGATCAGGTTTACTGGATGATGTCTTCCTGAGTGACAGCCATGGTCATGGAGTACTGGGTGTGTGTTCAATAAAGCACATTCCACTCCCAGAGCTTATTTCTTTCCTTTTGTGCTTTATTTACCCTAGCTGACATTATGACACTTAATTAGTGTTAAAATTTGAAATGTTTTCTGGATTAGAGATTTCTGTTTCATAAAGCCTTGGAGGAAGTGCTAGGTCTGATTAGTGATGCCTGACTCAAAGGAAAACAAACTCCCAGAACAGCCTCCTGACAGCTAATCTCCAATCCTGAATGTTAGGGGAGGAAACCAGTCCTGCAAAAGATTGGGACCTATCTCTGTCAAATACCCTCAGTGAGAAGAGTGAGCAGAATGAGCAGTGGCCATGTCAGAAACCTCCTACTCTTGTGGTGACTGGTGCCTCATGTAGGCAGCCTAAAGGTGAAGCTGGATTGTATGGCTTTGGTTGCAAAAGAGGCTTTGCCAAGGTATGGCTGAGCTCCCGCTGGGTTCTGCTTCTGCATCAGATCATGACAGCATGGTTTGGGTTGGAATGGATCAAACCTTCTGCCATGGGCAGGGACCCCTTCCACAGACCAGGTTGCTCAAAGCCCCATCCAATGGAGCCTTGAACACTGTCAGGGATGGGCATCCACAGCTCCTCTGGGCAGCCTGTGCCAGTGCCTCACCTCCTGCGTAGTAAAGCCTTTCTGGTTCATTGGCTGCTGGTTGCAGCTAAGATGCTCTCTGTGGAATAGGAATATTCCCTGCATTATTGAAATAGGTCAGCTCCAAATCATTAAAAAAATCCCAAAAACAACAAAACAAATATTTAACTATTACTTGTCACTTAGGCTCTTTTGTACCAAACAGAACTCGTAAGCAGCATTGCTGCTGTCAGCAGAGAGAACTTTGCTAAAGCTCCTCACTGGAGGAAGAGGAGAAACTGCTGCTGGCCTGGTAGAGTGGGACTGGCAGCACCGCAGCGAGCAGAGGGGCAGGACACAGTGCAAGGGGAGCAATTCATGAGGAGGATGGTGGCTGGAACCTTGACTGAAGGGGTGCCCAGAGAAAATGATGAAATGAGAGCTCAGTCTAGAGATTGAAGGGTCTTACCATGAAAGGATGAGTCTTCAGAAGGTCAGGCACCAAGACCACCAGGATCTTTCTGAGGACCTCAGAAGCAGACCTGGTGGGTACTGTTACAACTAAGTGATGCTATGGTACAGTCAGCAGAACTGCCAATCTGCCTATCCATCAGAGTTAAACTCCACTAGGCAAGAGGGTGCAGACAGCCATCCTCTTCCTCCACATTGCCACAACATTCCCTTGGATCATGTTGCTCTGGCCCCATCCTTACCCTCACTCCATGGGGAGGGTCCTTCAGTGTACCCAAGTCAAATGTGTGTCTGTCCTGGACTTCCCCACTGGCAGACTGAAGTCAGCTCCCATGCCAGCATCCTGCACACCCAAAAGAACACCGTGGCTGTGCCTGTGGCTGTGCTTGAGATTTACTGTCAGTGTAGTAAACTGTAGGTTTACTCCTGAAGGCAGTCTCAGTGATCAGAAGTGCTACATGTCCAGCTCTGAATATAGTTTTGCCAAAACTTAGTAGTAATAGTAATAGAGTACAAACTGCCTTGGAAAAGAGGAACATGGAAGGTCATGACCTTCTATCCAATGTAGTAAAGTAAAACAAGCTTACACTGTTTCAGTATAATAATAATAATAAATACGTCATTTAATTTGGTTATATGCTTGGGGAGAGGATTGGTTGAAAACAAATGATTGCAGTGGCAAATCCTGCCTATATTATGCTCATTCTGAATATCTATTTAATGCACACCACGACATCTATTGATGCATGGTTATCTCAGCTATATCAATATATGGAGTAGGGGGTGAATGAGAGAATCCTAATATTCACATGGGATAATTTTTGACAATGAAATAACTGACATTTCTATGGAGTTTCTATACTGCAGATAATTCCAGGAGTATGCTATAAGAAAAGTAAAGATCTCCTGTTGTTCAGTTTTTGATTTTCAATTAATTTGATACTATTAATTATGCTGTGCTCTAGAGAAGCTGACATAAAACCAGGTTGTTATAGAAAATCCCTGCAAAATGTTTGCTAGTATTGTTAATTCTTTTTTAAAACAACAATCTCCCTATGCAATTATATTTCAGGAAGCAAAAGGTTATCTCTGTTGTAAAGACACACAATGAAGAAAACACTCAAACTGTTGCAATGTCATCCCTAGAATTTATCCTCCAGCATGACTATGTTCTCAATTACAGTAGAAAAAATATGTTAAATATCAGTCAGAGAAGAACATCATCCAGTAGCTATATACTTGTGAAAAACTTTTAGATTCCAAGGAAAGATTTTTGTAAACCTACATTATGCTCAGTTTAGGAAAATAAAATAGAAACCAAATAGAAACAGATGAGAAAGAATAGCAGAAATCTCCAAGCTATACCCCAGAAGGGGAACCCAGGACTTCTATTTACAAGAATTATTATTGGTATTGTTATGTTGTCATTCACAGTGAGCCAAAACCCCTTTAATGTGAAGTTGTGTAAGTCACCCGTCACCCATGATTTGCTTGCCTCATCTCTAAAGTGGAAATAAATATCCTTTCCACAGCTGGGTCTTGTAAAGTTGCATTTTCAGGATTGGAATGCCAGTATAAATGGGTTTCTTATTCAGGGCTTTATAAACTGTAATGAAAAAAGGCTGAGTAATCACCAACAGTGTTGATGTCTTATCTGAGATTCGCCCTGAGATCCCTCTAGTCACAGGAAAGTGACAAATTATTTTTCTTGTGTTTCTAATAGAGTCAAAATGAGCATGGTTCTTTGTAATAGTCAGTTCCTTAACAAGCTCATAAACTTTCATTATGTCTTGCTCTGCAGAAATATTTATACTGCGGAACCAGACATCAAAGATATAATGTAGCTCTGGACACTGGGACTACTTCACCGACTGCTGCTTGTAGGTTATCTGTAAGAGAGCAACATATTGTTTTGTTTTTATGAGATCCTGTAAAAGGAAAGCTGGTACTTAGAAAAAATGAAATGCTGCAAGCAATATATTGGCTGGATTAACTTCACCTCTAGTACGTATAATTTGAAGGAATCTCTACCAAGTTTCAGTATAAACTTGTTGTAACTGTGCTTACATGGAAAGTAAAAGAAGGCTCAAGCTCCAGTTCACATGAATTTCTTGCTTAATGTTGCTGGGCTCACAGTAGTCATGGTTTGACCCTGCTGTGTCAGCCTGCCTCTGTGTCTGGGCCCAAATCCATCCTCCTTTATCCATGCAGCTTTCCAGGAGAAGTTTCCTTGCTTTTTCTTGATGCCCAGTGTGTGCCCACATGTTTCTAATTAAGTTGGATATGGCCCACCATAGCTGCTGATACACAGCATTGTTCTGAAAGTTGGCAGACACTGCTTGGTTAACAAAAGGCAAGTGTACACCATCCCTAGTGGAATTTTCACCAAAGTGCTTGATTGTCCTTGCGCCAAGAATAGACCACGGAACTCAGTTTTGCTTAGTTTAAAATCTGAGGAAAAATTAAAAGCTGCTGGCTAGTGCCTTTTTTGAGGATGCATTCAGAAATGCTGTTCTGTCAAACAATTCTCAGTCTCCTTGAGATGGAAAAAAAATGAATTAAAAAACAGCTGATCTCATACCCCATGAACACTACAGATGGCCACTGATCAGCAGTGCAAGGACTTGGAAGTGACAAGGACATGCATTACCCTGGAGTAGATAATCAATAATAAGTGGGAAGGAAGGAAGGAAGGAAGGAAGGAAGGAAGGAAGGAAGGAAGGAAGGAAGGAAGGAAGGAAGGAAGGAAGGAAGGAAGGAAGGAAGGAAGGAAGGAAGGAAGGAAGGAAGGAAGGAAGGAAGGAAGGAAGGAAGGAAGGAAGGAAGGGAGGAAGGGAGGAAGGGAGGAAGGGAGGAAGGGAGGAAGGGAGGAAGGGAGGGAGGGAGGGAGGGAGGGAGGGAGGGAGGGAGGGAGGGAGGGAGGGAGGGAGGGAGGGAGGGAGGGAGGAAGAAAAGAAAGAGAAAGAGAAAGAGAAAGAAAACCACAATTCATATAATTCTGTGAGGATAGACTACTTTGAAAAGTTGTGAGAGATTAATAAGCAGTAGGTCTGTGCTTTGATAGTTAATCTCCATTAACAAGTTTTAGTCCATGCATGAAGAATTTATTTTTTGTTTTGGTACACTTTGAGCAGGTGGAGGGAAGGAGAAGATTATGGGATCTTCAACACAGAATGAGACAAAGTGTTAATGGGAGAGATTACTACTGCATAATCCTTAGCAAATGATATAAAAGCATTAGATACCTGTACTGCTACCATGCCTGCCTGCAGAGATATGTCATTGCCAAGAATTTAGTTGCTGTTTCTTTGGCCTCTGTAGCATTAAGAAAAATTCAAACTGAAGCTGTTATTCTGTAAGGTTTCCTTGCAAATCCATTGGATTTTGCTCACAGGACCATAAAAATTGCCATGCTGGGTCAGATCAATGGCCCATATAATCCAGTAGTCTTTCTCCAACAGTGACTAATACTATATGTTTTGGTAAATCACGGGAAAATGTAAGAAACCTTTCATGACCAATTATGGAAGAACTTTCCCATAGAAAGAAGGCTAATCCCAATTCCTAGCAAAAAATAAAGCTTTTTTTGCTTAGAGTCTGAAGGATTTCTATTAGCCCCTGTCCAACATGATTCCGGTTATATTTGTTATTAATATAAATTTTCATTCTATTTTCAAATTTGGTTAAGTTTAACTTAACATTACTGTATTGCAGATAATTTTACAGGTTAAGTTAACTTTAGAAGTCTGCCTTTTATCACTTCAGAACTTACTGCCCTTCTGTTGCAATGGATGGCTCTTGTTTTGATTTTATGAATGGGAGTAAATAAGGCTGCCAATTTATCATCTCTGTAGTATTCAGGATGTAATTACTTCCATGAAACACCTTTTTATTCACCTTTTCTTTAAAATAACTGTTCCTCTCTGTCTCACCTTTGCATTCTTCCTAGTATTTTCTGTGCTGTGTGAGACTTCTTCCACTCTGAAATCCATCTATTTCTCTAAAATGAGTTGTTTATTTAGCTCTGTTATTTTCTTCTCTATTGTTATGCTCTATTTAACTGAAAAAGTACAATGACTTTGTAATTTTGTACAATGACTTTGGCATTGAAATGTAATTTCTGAAGGTCTGATGAGAAATTCCCTGTCATTGCATTCCAGTTATTGTATTCTTGCCAAGCTCCTGCCACCATAGCCATGTGACATTAGGCTTTTTGTGGTATTATTCTTAAAATCCAGTTTTAATATTCTAGCAATGTATACATTTTCTTAAACACTGAGTGCATGATTTCCCTGAACTGTTGTTCATTCAACCAATTATCTCCTAAAACACTTCAGAATCTATCAATGTGCTGTGTAGCCTCCAACCTGTGTATTCTCACCTCTGATGTTTCTCATCTGTGTTTTCCCAGACAATTGTTCATTTGTTCCTCTACTCTGGAAGGTGGCCCTGGATTTCTTCCTCACACTCTTCTGGCCCTGTCACTGCTTTTATGTCATCTGCCAGTGTTGGCCCTTCCCTCTTCACTGCTTTTTCAGGTCAGAAAAGGCTGTATTAAATATATCCTAATCATACGTATTTTCCTTAATCTCTTCTGCTAAAGACCTGAATTTGAAGTCCATGTTAAATGCAATCAACTGTCTTTTTATCAGCTGTTGCAATCAAGGTCAAAGTAGCCTGGCAAAGACTAGCAAAGAGAAAAAGCATGTTTATGTCTGCTCCATCACGTGGCTTATTTTTAATTTGACACTGCTGTAATATTATTTTCCATTTTAGTAAACTCTTCACTGGCCCATCATCCAGAGATCCCAGTTTCTTCTTAAAGAAGCAAGCAGAAGATGTTCAACTATCCAGTGCCTAAGCTCAAGTTAATGTCTTCCCTCTCTGTGGCCAGCACCAGTGCAGTTCCCAGCAGGTGCCAGAGAATGAGAACCTCTGTACCAGGAGAGGCATCCAATGCACTTGATTTCAGCAGTCTTGTTTCAGCAGCAGGGCACTTTCTATAATGATGAGAATAGAAATAGTGTAGCACTTCTGAAGTGCAAGTTGTTCCCTGAGGCACTTGTTTTGGTGGCAGCCATCATGCTTTAGAGATACTGCTCTGTTTCTGCTGAATACCAGGACTGCCTAGAGGACCAGCTTGGAACTAATGGCTCTGTTCTGCCTGACTAAAACTGCCTGAGATGAATCCTTCTCTAAGTGACCTGAGAATCTTTAACATAATGCTTTTTTTATGGTATTCTCTGGCATTCAAATTCAACTCTGTTGCTGTTTTTAAGTGTGTGAGGAGCTGCAGGGCTCAGCAGACTGACAATAGGCTGTGGAAACTGCTAAGAAAGAAATCTTTTTTTTTACCCAGAGGCTGACAAATGCTGGCACATGTTGCCCAGACAGTTTATGGAGTCTCCACCCTTGGAGATATTCAGAAGTTATCTGGTCACAGTCCCAGGCAACTGACTTTAGGTGGTCCTGCTTGCGCAGAGGGCTTGGACCAGATGATCTGCAGAGGTCCCTTCCAACATCAACCACTTCGTCATTCCATCATTTTGAAGGAAATCCAGTTTGGGATGGCTTAAAGATATTGCACTAGTTTGTGGACTAGTTTGTCAACCTCACAACAATAGGAACACACACATGTTAAGGACCTGCCAGCTCAACTTCAGATCCCAAAGCCTCATTGACATAGCTTGCTTGAGTCCTGAGGTCTGCACTAATCCTCTCAGAAATTATGTCCAACTTTCTGTGGAAGGACAAAGGTTTTAGAAGTATCATACTTTACTGTATGCAATATATAGTCAGAGAACTCCACTCTAGGAATGTCTGTTGGATGCTTTTCAGGAGAAAATTTAAGACCCACTTCCTTTAAAAAAACAATACTTCAATGATGGTGGTATTAGCTGCATAAATATATATATATGTATATATACCTATATGCATATATAAATAAGGTTACTAGACATTATCATACCAGCTGAATCTATATCTAGATAAATATTTTAAAGACATTTGCTTTCACTTCTCTTTTTTAAAGTTTTTTAAAACTTAGTAAGGTATTTCATTGACAGTGAGTGTTAAGTTCCAGTAGTTAGAAATGTAGCAGGGAAATTGTGTTATGTGATGGGATGACAAAAACCCTAAGCTGTATCTCTCACAAGAAATCAATGCACTGTGTCATTTAATGTCATAAAAAAAACCTCCCAACAAGATGTACTCAGAGTAGTATTAGTAGAAAAGTGAGCTTCTAATGGACTTTATTGATTAAGTCAGAAACAGCAGATAACTCTGAGGGTATCGCTGTTGTACAAAACAATTGGAAGCACCACTGCTTTACAGTATTCTTTAGGATATGAGGATGCCCCAAACTCACTATCTGTGGAACTGCCATTGGGGCAACTGCAGCCCTTTGTTCCAGTGAGAGTGATTTGCTGAGCCTGAAAGAAGTTTTCCTGTCACCTTTTCTGAGATACTCCTCCTTTTTTCCACAAATTTGCATTTGTTAAGTGCAAGCTCTCTGTCCTTCTCAAAGACTTCCTGAACCATCCTGTTCCCCTCTTGAACATCTGTCAGATGTTTGCATGAGGGAATGAGGACTAGAGTCCCTTTTAGAGATAGCAGTCCTAATGACATAAAGAAAAAATTATGGCTTTGGGGAATGAATCCACAGTGACTCTAGAACTCTCTCTCAAGGACAAGACACACAGACAAATTCAGCTGAATTTTGTAGGCCTAATAATATGCCATCAATTGTGCTGCGGTACCATAACAGGGTGGGTTCAGGTCCTATGTGTCTGGAGGGGACAATGTTGTGTGATGCAGAGGTGCATTCCACATTGGCTGGTGCTGAGAAGCACAGAAACACACTTGTGATCTCCACATGGTAAACCTGCTCCTGTCCTGGGGCACGTTCCTAATTGTAAGATGGAAAATATAGCTCTCCTATTCTTTCCTTATGCTAAATTCTTCTGTTTTGCAGAGAGGGAGCTCAGAACATGCCGGCCCAGCTGCACAGCCGTAACTCATCGAAGTACAGCAATTCAGTGAGGTTTGACTGCGTGCCCACATCCTCCAAAAAACCTCATGATAGGCACAGACCGTGTCGGCGGCCTCTTGACTCACTGCTCGGCTGCATTATTGAGATGAGAGCTGCTGAGAGCCATGGCCAACAGCATTAAGGGCCCTGCAGAGACTCTGAATGCCGGCCACACAATGCTGTAAATGGGCCAGGACGGATGTTTTGGATGGGGGCCAGATCACCATAAACGCCAGACAAGGAAGATGGTTTGTGACTCACCCCTTGGTAAATGCACATTTATTTGGTGCACAATTCATATACCTAAAGTAAACAGAGAGACAAATAGGCAGACTCTGGAGTGGTGTGGAGAGGTGACAATAAATAGGGATGATAAAGAGCATTAAAAAAATTCTGCAGTCAGACATAAAAATTCCCGCTCTCCACTGGCTATTTTACAGAGAATTGTTTTTCTCTTGCCAACAGTAAATAATGAAGGCAGGTTTTGTAGCTGGGTGAAGGGCACTGAAGCAGTGTTTGGACTGATCAGAAAGGGTAAGGTGCTGAGCATACACAGCAGCATCACTGCTCCTCTGCTGGTAAAAACACTGGAATCACCCCAAGCCATTGAGCCCTTGCCAAGTAATTCACCACTCTGTGGACAGACTCTGCTTCTTGTTCGTGTTTGCTGATCTGATGCAATTCCTAGTGCTTAGTGGTTTAACAGAACTTTCTGTGAGACACTCGATTTATCACTGATAAATCACTGATGAAATCTAAAGTTCAGTTATAAAGTGAGGGCTCAGCCACAGCTGTATTAAAGGCTTTCCCCTGGCTTAGAAATACACCAGCGAAGGTATTCAATATGATGAAACCCCTGCAAAACCTCTACACTGCTCAGGCTTTGTTTCAGGTTTTTGTTCTTAATCCACAATTATTACTCCTGGCTAACGAAGGAATAGAGTTGTTACCATGCCCAATCAGTCTTGTCCTATTCTCTACCAACTCTCATCTCTCTTATGCACACAGCAAAGCATTTAAACTCAGCAATGAGCTTCTCTCTTTTAACAGGAACCTTTTGTATTTACAACACTGCCTGTGCCATTTCCTCCTTTGCATAGCATAGATGAGTGGATGGATGCTGGATATCTGGCTGAATTAGGATGTTTCAGGGGTTCTTGGTATTTTTTCTTCAAGTGATGCCCCAAAAGCAGTAAATTTTCACTCTTTTCTGTTCAAAACCTTGGCAAGCCCCCTCATTTCACTAGACAGTATGTTTTAGATATGGAGGTGGTGATGGACAGTGGTAGGGCAAGGGGAAATTACTTTAAACTGATAGAGGGAAGGTTTAGATTAGATTTAAGGAAGAAATCCTTTCCTGTGAGGGTGGTGAGACACTGGCACAGGTTGCCCAGAGAAGCTGTGCCTGTCCCACCTCTGGAAGTGTTCAAGACCAGGCTGGATGGGACTTTGAGCAACCTGGTCTAGTGGAAGGTGTCCCTGCCCATGTCAGGGGATTTGGAATTTATTGATCTTCCAGCCCAAACCATTTAATGATTCTATGGTTCCATGACTTAATTTCCTTGCAGGTGTGGGGTGAGGACAAATTTTTAAGCATTCAAAATAATTATGGATTTGTGAGGCAAGATCTTCACCTATTTGCTTTTCAGCTGGTCAAGTAACAGATGACGCTAACAGCAACTCTGCAAGCAATTTTTTGATGTGGACTAGACACACATCTAGAATGTCTGGGACCACACTACAAATCCTTTTATTCCCCATGCCTGCAGTGCTCATCACACAGGCTTTTGAAATCTGTCTTAGAGATCTCAGTGAGCATCAGACCCAAATCTCTAACCCAATACATTTCCCAGCACACCACTTGAAAAGAAGGTTCTCCTCCTTGATCCCAATGTACATGAAAACCAGTAAGAGATCTGCAGGGCAAAGCATTGCCTGATTATTCCTTTGTCTGTATCTGTTATTTCCCAATAACAGATACAGTGCTGCTGCTCTGGATCCTGACCCCCATTATAGTGATACAATGCAGCAGCTCCACTGACTTTCTCATTTGTGCCATCCAGAAAGGTGCTGCAGCATGAGCCGCTGCCCCGCCACACATTTGCCTTTCATTTCCGTGCATTTCTTGCCTGATACCAGAGTGGGAGTAAAGCCGGCACAGTTCAGCCTTCACCTCTTCTTGACATGATTTATGTGCATCATGCAGCAGCTCTGCTAGAGAGTGTTCTCATTTATACTGGGCTCCAGCATACTTTCTCCCCAGACCAGCTCAATACCTTTAACTAGAAGCAGCACCTGAACAGAGGAATGAAACCAAGAGTCGAAACAGGGAGAAGCGAGTGCCTGGGCACCATGGCCTTAAAAGCGAATCTCACAGTAACCCCATTTCCACTGTAAACTTTGTGAAGGGTACACACACTATGTCTGTGAAACCTCATTGCAGTGACATCAGTATACATGGGTTTTGATTAAAAAATGGAAATGTATGGATACTGCTTACAGCTTGTATAATGGTGCTGGGAATCTGGTTAGATTGAAGTTTGGTTTGAAATGGGACATAAATTTGAACACAAATTTTAGCCAGTTTTGTGCTAAAAATGTAAGAGATATGCTGGTTTTTCTTCCTTCCAAATGCTGTTTTAACACTTAATAGGCTGCCTGTTGTTATAGGAAAGTGGTATTCTAATTGCAATTAGTGGTTTAGGGGGATTTTAATTGCAATGTAGTGGGGAGCACTGCCTCTAGATTACAGTTTCATTATTGTGGTGTTACCTGAATGAAAAACAGTGTCAGATAGGTGGCTTCTTCTGATTTAGGAAAATTTGCCCTTGAAGAAATAAAATTAAATTACAGTAGGGCATTCCTAAACAAACAAACAAAAACCAAAGGAGAAGTACCTGTTAAGCTGACTTGTCTTGCCTAAAATAGGAAAACAAATGGAGGCAGGCAATATGCAATATGCAGTATTTCAAGCAGGTAAACACTGGCAGGAGAGAAAAGCAACTGAGGTAGTATAAAGTAGTGTGAATAATTTGAGACTGAAAATGAGGCAAACACTTCAAAGCAACAGAAGAATGAAGTAGCTGTTTCCAGTAAAAGAGATCAGAGTGAGGCACCAATCTGGCTTCAAGATAAAAAGTTTGTCTATAGTGTGAGTGGGGATTTGTTGAGGAAGTAGGGTCTTGGGGATGACAGGGCGTGTTTCTCAAAGATTTGGACAATTTACTTTCTGTAGTGACAGCATCAAGATAATTTTCAAAGAGAAAAAAGGAAGGGAATAATGGAGGGGAGAAAAGAGAAGGAAGGAAGGATGGAAGGAATTGCAAGAAAACAAAAGAACAAGCAAAGGAAAATGAAAAAAATATAAAAGAATGGGCAGAGAAGAAAAAAGAAAGAAAGAAAGAAAGAAAGAAAGAAAGAAAGAAAGAAAGAAAGAAAGAAAGAAAGAAAGAAAGAAAGAAAGAAAGAAAGAATGAAAGAAAGAAAGTAAGAAAGAAAGAAAGAAAGAAAGAAAGAAAGAAAGAAAGAAAGAAAGAAAGAAAGAAAGAAAGAAAGAAAGAAAGAAAGAAAGAAAGAAAGAAAGAAAGAAAGAAAAGGTGTAATAACCTTTTAAACCAAAACCAGCTACACCTAAAGCCCAGATGGCTTCAGAGAAGCTGATTTACTAAAGCTTTCTAAAGTTTCACATAATCAATTGCATCTCACCATTGCTTGACTATTGTTTAATATACAAGAGCAGTATAGTTCCAGACCTTGCTTGGGGCAGGTAATGATGGTGTGTTTGTGTGGGATGGAGTAGTAATTCATTTCAGACATGGAGGTAATTCATTGCAGACACTCTTTAAGAGACTGAGGGGAGAAAATAAAATGACAGATGATTTTACAATGGTTCAGTATTATTTTTTTTAGCTGTTGACCCTGGAACTGGTAATAGCAGGAAATGGAAAGATTAGCATAAAGAATGGTCATTGATACTTGGGGTCTGATAGTAATTTTTGCTGAGCTCTATACTTATTTTGAAAGGAATGAAGCATTAAAAACAGCCAAAATTTTCTTTCTTGCACATATACAGTGTTACAGCTCTTATGGAAAGTGTAAAATGGGTGAGCAGGAATTATGCCAAAGGGTTTCACAGGAATAACTATGAACTCACATAAAACATGACAGAGAATTAGGTCTTTTTCTCTTCTAAATTGAGTAAGACTTCTCAGAAACCTATAGATGACCCATCTTTTTCCATTAAATTCTTTATTTTTTCATGTGAGAAGAAAGGATTGATTTTGTTTACAGTCTGTTTAGTAATAAAACCTGGATCTGCACATAAATGAAAGGTGTGGATATTCATACTCAGACAAATAGTCTAAAAAATAATAAAGAAAAGAGATTGTTCTACAAAAGTCAGAGACGGAATTTATGGGAGGATACAAGCAATCTACCTACGACATGCTAAGAATCAAGATGCTCTTTAAGATGCGCCCTCAGGATTTTTTAACTGAATAGGCAAGTGACCATTAAGAGATAATGTGGAAATCATGATTTATTAAGTTAGGTTCAGCTCTGCAATGCAACACTGTCTATCCATGCAACAGTAAGACCATCAGAATTATTCTGTACTAAAGAAGAAGTGATTTAGGCTCATTCACACTTGAACTGCTCAATTCAGCCAGCAGATTTATCTCCCACTTCAGCAGACAGTCTTGCTACTTAAGCTTTGGTCTGAAAATCTAACTGGTCCCTTTGCTTATTGCAGTTCTGAACTTATTCTGCAACTTTAGTGATGCCACAGGTAATCCATAGCCCTTTTTCATAGCTCTCTGAGTTAAATGTACATAACAGGTGACGTGAATTGAAATATATCCTATTCATCCCCTTTTTCTCATTACATGAGCCTGGTGTGAAAAACAGTCGAGGATGGATGCACCTTAATTAGGAGGGAATATCGTCAATGGGTGACACAAGCTGGGTAAGTTGCACTGAACAGTTAACAAAATGGAAGTGATTTATAGCAATAGACAACTACTTGTGTAACTTTGTGACTTTAGTGCTCTAAATTCCTAAAGGAGTCAAGGTGAAGAGATGCTATATAAGGAAATGGGAACTCCTGAAAATGGTCATTTTTCTGCTCCTGCTACCAAGTCTAGGAAACTCCTGTAGCATTCCCACCATAATGTGAAAAATAAAGCACTCAGATGTTATATGACTGTCTTAATTGTGGTAACTGTGCATTTTTCAGCACAAAGAAGGAGGATGCTGCTGCTTCTACATTAAAGGGAGAGTGAATTTTATGAGTCATATAAAAAAGAAGAAAACACAAGAACATTATCTCACTGGCTATTAAAAAAAAAAAAAGAGGAAAAAAAGAAATATGTGATGTGAAAACTTTCAGGGCTTATCCCTGAAAAACATATAAGCTGGAGGCATTCAATAGCTCTCTGGACTGGCTTTTTGTCGGGGGATAGCATTGATGACAAAATACTTTGAGCTGAGGATTCATCCCAACATCCCTAGCAGTGAGGAACAGAGGCATTACTGCAGCAGGGCTAAGTAGGACACCACTTAGGAGGGGACCCTCTGCAGCAGCCAAGGCATATTACATCTCCCAACAAATGTACAAAAGCATGTGTTCCCAGGAAATTTCTTCCCTTTCTCATATGCTATTCTCTTTAAAGCCTGTTTCTACAAACAGTTGCTGCTTGACTTCCTTCCTGACACCACAAGGAGTCCCATTTAATTAACCTGGCAGCCTACGGTGGTGAAAATAGATTGCGGCTTGTAAGTGTGGGGATTGACAGTCTCTGCAAGCTGCCTTGGTTTGCTCAGCTACAGAAGTTATTGTTCTGCAATTATTTTGATCCTATGATTCCAGGTTGTACATCCAGCGGCTTGGCTTTGGCTGCAACAGTAGCTGAGGATGGGGAGGGAGGGGGAAGAGGACTGTGTGTGACATGGAGCATCAGCAGTTCACTCCCCCACGTCTGTGTTATATTGGGTAGTGAATTGCCTCTGGCTAATCACAAGCCTTCTTAACATTTTCCTCTGAGAAAACAGATGATCAAATGCAAGAAAGCCTACTCATTAAAACAAGTGCTGGGAAGGTTTTGTTCTTTTCAGACCCATCCCTGTGTTTGAGTACCTAGAGAACCAACCACTGTTAGCTGAATAGCATCTGTTTACCATCAGCTTTGTCTGAAACCTCTCTTCTTTTTTTTTTTTTTTTTTCTTTTCCCCCAAGTTAATAAAAATGGAGTTTGAAAACTGGTTC
The DNA here is from genome assembly GCF_049639895.1 of Pseudopodoces humilis. Classification (NCBI taxonomy): domain Eukaryota; kingdom Metazoa; phylum Chordata; class Aves; order Passeriformes; family Paridae; genus Pseudopodoces; species Pseudopodoces humilis. The sequence continues at coordinate 84,236,263 of NC_142201.1, read as the reverse complement.
TGATTAGGCAGGTCAAATAATGAAAACACTCTCTAAGGCCAGAATATACCTGAGGATTGCACTGCAGAGCAAAACAGCACATAGAAATCACCAGAAGAATGGCAGCTCAAGGCAGATGGAAGTGACCTACTGGGTGCTGCTGGTTTTGGAGGTGCTGCCATGGTGCTGCAAATGGACCTGCAAAAATTATGGATGAGATTCAACCATCTGAATTTCTGCATTAGGTGCCCAAGCAGTAGCATTAGACCCTGGGGAGGTCAAAAATAAAGGAAGATAAAAAATCCCCCGCTTTTTATTTTTAAGGAAATACTGTATGGTACACAAGAGTGATGAGGGCTGCAGCAAAGTTTTCCTTTCTGCATTTCTTTCTGTCTACTTCACAGTTAGTTACTACACACCACTTCCACTAGAGTATTTTCTTTCCCACTGTTATTAAGATAAATTGCCTATTACCAAAGTAGCTATAAGGAAGAAGAAAAAAAATGTCTTTTCCATCACAATGCAGTCAGGTTCCATTGTAATTGGCAGCGTGGTGGGTATGTCACTCCCACCAGGTCCCTTGCCCAGCTGATTGAGTCTGTTTTTTGTGTGAGATGCTCCTATTTGTGTTGATTCATGTGACTTTCTCCTTCTTTCTCTCTCTTTATGGGTTGTCTTTTCTTTCCCTTGCAGGAGATGAGCAGCCAGGGGGAGGAACGGCAGTTGCCAGCTCCATTTACTGGAGTTAGTACTGCTGCAGTGAACGTGATTCTTTCTTTTGTGTTTTGTGGGTGCTGCAGGGTGAAACTGTAAATTCTAGTTATGGAAGTAAAACAGGAAGCACAGGGTAAGCAGGTGAGGCAGAGTTGTTAAACACTGGTATTTGGATGGCTGGATGGGTGTCCATGTTACATGAACCTGGCAGAGATGTAGACAGCTTGCAGCTCTTACTTTTTCGTTCAGGGGCAGCACCCAAAATTTCAGATGTCTGGACTCCTGAGCAAAACTACACCGAGAAAATCCAAACCTATAGCAAGAGAGCCAAAGAGGGACTTTTAACAAGGACATATACTTGTGGAACAAGGGGGAACAGCTTTAAACCGGCAGAGGGTACAGTTAGATTTGATATTAGGAAGAAATTCCTCACTGTGAAGGTGGTGAGGCACTGGCACAGGTTAGCCAGAGGAGCTGTGGATGTCCCACCCCATGAGTGTTCAAGACTGGGTCAGATTGGGCTTTGAGAAACCTGCTCTAGAGGACGGTGTCATGGCAGGGGGGTTGAAACTGAATGATCTTTAAGGTGCCTTCCAACCCAAACCACCCTAATTCTATGCTCTATCCCAGCTGACACACCACTGTGACTGGCCTGTCTCTCTGTTAGCCTCTGATGAATGCCTCTACCCTAGTCCACACTGCTGTTGACTGGCTGATACCTTGGCTTCTCATGCTCATCTGACACAGTCAGCTTGGCCACCCCAAAGAAGCCATTCATGGCTCACCAAGAGCCATCCCCCACTAGCTCCTTGCTATGCCTGCCACATTACCAATTGAGTCTCGTCATGGTTTTGTCTCACTCTTACTTCTTTAATGGCTTAAAATGTCTGAGCAGCACTGCTAGGGATTGTGTTTGAATCCTCACATGTGTGACCAAGAGTATGAATCTCTCTCTCCTCTATACATGTGGGATAGCTCAAGGTACACTACTACAAGTTTGTCAAGCACTGGAGCAGGCTGATCAGAGTTGTGGAACCACCATCCCTGGAAGTGTTTGAAAGGTGTGTAGATGTGGCACTTAGGAATATGGTTTACTGGTGGGCTTGACAGTGGTGGATTAATGGTTGGACTTGATGATCTTAGAGGTCTTTTCCAACAGAAATGATTCTGTGATTCTAAGACTGTTCTGTTCTCTTCACCCCCAGATTCAGATCAGATCCACAGGCTGTTCCTTTTAAGTAGCCTGGAGTTGTTTCTCCTTCCAGAAAGTTGCTTTCAAAGAAATACTTGAAAGGAAAGCTCTTTTCTCAGTGTCTAATATAGTGCAGGTTTCTCCCCTGAGTTTGTCTGTGAGGAACCTGGGGTCCTAGAATCTTTTATCAACATCTGGCCAGAGTAAGAATTTGGATATGCCATGACAAGACCAAAATGTGTCTTTGAGAAGTCATAAGATGTCTGTGCCAAGTTTTACAAATAAAGCTAATCCTCAGATTTAAGTATAAAACCTGGGTTTAATCCATTACTGGCATAGACTTAAAATCTCTCTAACACCTTCTGTATTGCCATACCTTCAAAACACACACACACAGATTATTCCACTTTATAAATGTGAATATTTGAGGAATAAGGAATATAAGGAATATTTGAGACTTACAGGAAACTACAGAAAATGCAGAGGTTTGTCAGACAGAATAATGCATATAACATCTTCACGTATCTTTTAGGATTTAAATTCTTTTTTTTTTTACTATTTTTGATATGCATCCATAGAGAAATTGAGATTCACCAGGAAGAATTAGCTTGCTGTAATACACAAGGTGAGATGTGTGGTGGATGCAAGGCTGGAAAATGTAATTTAGATTTTTGTAGTATAAGTGCAAGCGTGAGATGGGTAAGCATGACATGGGCAAATAAAGTCCAATATAAATTGTATAATAGTACTAGAGAAGAGAGCCATAGGGCTCATGAAATCTAAGGGCCTTCTTCGAAAATAATATTGTTAGTCAGTTCATTAAGGAAACAGAAGTGAATATGAGTATTTGATGTAATATATTAAATAGGATTGGAAAGAGTAAAATAACCACAAGCTAAGAGCAAGGATCCTTCAGCATCTTGCATGCACAGATTTCAGTTTAGCCATCTCTTGCTTGTGTCCAACATAAAGTAGGTCACAAAATTTAACCCTTCTTGCAAAGAGATGCTTTTACATGGAGAGCTGTAGAAACTGGTGGCATTGCTCTGGTCCATGTCTGCATTCATGTCTAGGTCATCACCTCTATGTATGTCCTTCATTGCATAGAAATAATTTTTTTTAATTAAAACTGCCATTCACTAGAGTAAAGAGACAAATTCTCAAGGGAAAAAGAGTAATCTTTGAAATGTGCCACAGAATAGGAAAATATGCTTATTTTCATTCCAGGGAGAATGAAACCCCACAGAATTAGCCCCACCCAGGACTAATTTCAAGATCTATAGAACTCCATAGGAGAAAATGGACTGCAATGGGTATGAAGTCTTATAGGGCCACAAACAATACAAACTCTTCCTTCTCCTGTCACTTCAAATGTATTTAATGTATTTTTCTAATGCACTAACAAAACTAATAAGCTTATCTCACATGGAAAAATTAAAGGCATAAACACTATTATATCTGTGAGTAAAAATGCTCTCTCAATCTGCTGTGGTCAATTGCCAGCCCCTGCACCCCATGCTGGCAAAAATAGAGCTGCAGGAGAGAAATGCCTTATGCATGGAGGGAGACTGTTCTGAAGGGTCTGCATATCCCTCTCCACAAAGTGAAAATCGTCATAGGAGGCTCTAATTATCCTGTGTCAAATTAAATGGCAAAACCAGCATGAGCCTCTAAGTCTCAGCTGTAGAACAGTATTTCTGGTGGGGTTTTTGTTGTTTTGTTTTTATGTTCTGGCTTAATGCACAGCTCATCATTACCAGACACTTGGGTTATGCCTGTGTATTGCAGCCCAGGTCAGGAATCATGTGGATGTGATCGATATTTCAGTACCTGAAGGGGTCCTACAAGAAAGCTGGAGAGGAACTTTTTACAAGGGCAGGTAGTGACAGGACAAGGGGAATAGCTTTAAAATGACAGAGGGTAAATTTAGATTAGGTTTTAGAGGATGTGAGGCACTGTCACAGGTTGCCCAGAGAAGCTGTGGATGCCCCATCCCTGGCAGTGTTCAAGGCGAGGTTGGATGGGGCTTTGAGCAGCCTGGTCTAATGAGTATCCCTGCCCCTGGCAGCAGCACTGGAATGAGATGATCTTTAAGGTGCTTTCCACCACAAACCATTCTGTGATTCTAGGATTCTAGGATTTCACCTTGAAAGAATGGGAAAAGTAGTGTCTTTTCCTAGGCAAAAACCAATCAACTAAACAAGTAAAGGAGAGGTAAGCTCCTGAAAACTATAAAATTTAGTCTCTGTTATTATTCTCTATCCCCTCTCTGCAGCCTTGGTTTGAGATTGGCCAAGGAGTAAAATGTTCTGCAGGAAACAGGTAGAGTAGCAATGGTGAAGCTGGGAATTTACCAAAGCCCACACATGCAATTTGCTTCTCTTCATCGTTCAGAAAATCTGCACAGAGTCAAAGCAGATGGATCATCAGCACGTTATCTGATCATAAGAAACAAAGCACCAGCCATTAGGCTCTGTGCTTGGCAGTGGGTTTCTCATCTCCTCAAGGCTTTGCAGTTCCTGAGCTGTGAGCTATGTGTGGTGCCCAAACTGCTAATGCACAATCGAAGATCCAGTAAATACCTTGTCTGCGAGACTTAACTTTTCGTAGTAATAGAACATGATCCAAACAGTGAGATCCAAAACCAACAGAAACAGAAAGCTTTGCATGTACATGTCAAGGTACAATTGCATACCTGTCTTTAGCTGTAAATATAAATAGTGTGTGATGCCCTGGCAGAGTGAGCTGCACAGCAGAAGCACTGCATTCCCAAGCAGGGTCCTGCTCTGAGCCTCTTGTCATCATTAAGAAGCAGAATTAGGCCCTGGTATGTAAGAAAATTATACTGGACTGGTCAGTTTGGCTTCACTAATGCTGAGACTATATACATTAGACATATTTATAATATTATGATATATATTATATTATTTCAAGCATGAAATATCATTGAGAAGTCCAACCGGGGTTCAGACAATCTGACATGGAGGAGAGCTGGGCATGTGTGATCCTAGCCATGGAGCCAAATCTCCACTTGCTGCAAATCAATATGTACCTTTTCCAACCAATTTAAAAAAAAAACTGTGTGCTTGCATGTGTACCCATAAGTACATGTTTTTTCCTACTTAGGGAATCAGAGCTTTTTAAAATTATTTAGTATTTTGTATCCAACACTGGCTTTAGCTCATACACTTAGGGTAGGCAGGGGACTTTCTCCCTTCCCCTCACATAATTTTCCTAACGGTCCAGGACTAAACAGAGTAATTTCTCTGCTTCAGCTAGTGCCTTACAGCTAGCACCATGTTGATATTTACCCGCAGTAACACAGAAAAAGCCATAAAATACATGTTTGGCAAGCTCAAAAACAGAAGGTAAAGAGAAAGAAGAAATCTGTATTCTCATTGTGTTCAAGTCTCATTATTATGAAGTGAATTTCCTTATTTTTTACAAATTATTCAATATCTCTGCATGCTGGTTTTTGGCAATGCAGACAATAGACATTTTAACCACTTGTTTGTGAAATGGTAGCAAGATTTTCACCAAAATTTTCAACCTGTGGGTGGCAAGATTTCCTCTGTTTGAGGAGTTAAGAGCTGCTAAGCTATTTCTAATCTATACAACAGGCAATAAAGTAAATCCAATAATGCCTACTGCTATGTTTAGGGCTCTGATCCTCTTCCTTTGCAGTGCATAATTTAACATAAAGCTCCATCTACTACAAGATGTGATCTGGCATGACAGGAAAGTGCATTGTAGGATGGCAGTTACATCATACAGTGAAGACTGAGAGAAGTATACTTGTTTTCTCCTGAATGGTTAATGGGACTATTTTATCTATTTTTCTGTAATGCTTCAAGAAGCTCTCCTCTGTAGAACGAGCCTGCAGTTTGTCTTCCCCATGAGCCAGGGGCTGAGCTCCTTAAGATCCATATGTGCTGTCTAGGGAGGAGGGAGACAAATTGCCTCAATAGCTCTTGTCACCTCCCTCTGGTCAGCTGGCAATGACTCTTGGAAACAAAGCCCAGACCAAAAATGATGCAATGTGCCTCTTCTTTAGAGTGGCCAAATTATTCTTCAAAGACATGGGACCAGATTTTCCAATGACACAAACTCTTCTTGACTCCCTAGAAATGGGGCCACAGGGACCAGCATCAGATCAGGAGGAGGCTACCTGTTCTTCTGCCCTTGGTATTCACCCCATACTGGGCACTGGTGAGGCTGCACCTCAAATCCTGTGTTCTGTTTTGGGCTCCTCACTACAGGAAAGACACTCAGGTGCTGGAGTGTGTCCAGGGAAGGGCAATGGAGGTAGTGAAAGCTCTGGAGCACAAGTCTGATGAGGGAGCTGGGGATGTCTAGCCTGGAGAAAAGACGGTTTAGCAGGGACCTTATCCCTCTCTACAACTTCCTGAGAAGAGCTTGTAGCCAGGTGAGGGTTGGTCTTTCCTCACAAATAACATCTGATAGGACAACAAGGGGAAATGTCCTCAAGTTGTAACAGGGGAGGTTTAGATTGGAGATGAGGAGAAGTTTCTGCATGGATAGGGCTGTCAAGCTTCAGAACCAGCTTCCCTGGAAAGTGAATGAGTCATTGTCCCTGGAGGTATTTAAAAAACATGTAGACGTAGCAGCTGGGGACATGGTTTAGTGGTGGGCTTGGCAGTGCTGCGTTAGTGCTTGGACCTGACAATCTTAGAGGTCACTTTTCTTCCCATTTCATCCTTAAATGAGAATTTCACTATGATTTCTTTCTCTTGAGTTAAATTCTTTGCTACATAGGGACTGCTCAGAGTATATTGTTTACAGAATTTGGGAAGCGCTACCTCTAACAGGGGTTTCAGTTTCAGGGTGGATCGTTGGGTCACACGGAGCTATTAAATACCCAGGGACTAAATAATGATTTCTGGCTTTTCACCCACTTTTCTCTTTCCCTGTTGCAACAATCAAGCCTGAATAACAAGCATCCATTTAAAGCCTCATTTTGATGTTGACAGAGCAGATTTCCATTTAAATGGGAAGCAAAATGGAAGCATACTCTTGATCATGATTCTGTAGAAACAACTCTGTGCTGCTGAGTACTTGATTGCTTGCTCAGTGCACAGGTGGTAAGCTCTGAAGCTGGTAAGGATAAAAAGGCCAAGGATGTGAGGGAGGAGAAGGATGGGAAAAACAAGAAACCCTCCACGAGAAGGTGGCTCAAAATACCAGAGCAGAATGGAAATTGGCGGGAAATTCTCCCTCTTGTGGCTTTCCTGGTCTAAGGAGAAGGTGGATATATTTTATGTCACTGTGTGTTGTATTTCTGCTCTCCCCTGCAATTTGCTGCAACCTTTCAACCATGAGACATTCTCAATTATATGTGTATGTATGTATATATATATATATACACACACATATATATATTCATGTATATGTATATGTATATGTATATGTATATGTATATGTATATGTATATACACACACATATATACATGAGCATTGATCTACAGATTCTGAGGTAATTTAGGAAGTGCAATAAATATTCCTAAGTGGAATATAAATTAATTCTTCTGACTCAGAAAAGTTAGCAACATATGGTTTGTAAAAGTCTGCACATTGTTAAGGAAAGTAAGTTCTCTGTGCCAAACCTCCCACATATCTTCCATGTGGAAACAGGGGAGAAAATGGAATGACCCAAAGACCCTAAGCTGGTTTCTGAGGTTGATGAAAAAGCTTCTTTTAATGTTCATATAAAACTTTTAAGATTTAATATATTTACATATTAAATATATAAATATTGGTTTATGCATTGATATATCATACAGATACATCTTAATATAGAAATGCATTAAATAAATAATAAATATTTATATATTTAATATATATTTAAAACAAGATCTATTTTTTTTTATTTGTTCCTTCTCTTGGGATCAAGAGGATTGCCTGTGCTCAGCTGGCCTGATGCTGGCACCTATTAAAATGCACCTTTTAAAGAAAGGTGCTTGAATAGCTTTATAAATAAAATGCTGGGCTGGCATCATTGAAATATGATATGTGAACAAGAAAAATACACAAAGCCCCAGAGTAGGTAGGATCAAATCACAGGCAGCATATTGTCTGTTTTCAAGTGTTTTGAAAAGGACAAACCAACCAGGATGCTGGGATAAGGCTTTGATCCTCTCTTTGTAACAGTGCTATGCTTTTAAGTTCTTTTTTGAGTGGCAAACCACTCATGAGTTAAGAAAATACCACAGTGCAGTCCAGCATGGAAAAACCCCACTACCCACAACAAGATATAAATCATTCACTGTTGTAGAGAAAGGCTCTGGTATTACAGGGTAAAGTTCATGGGAGAGTGATATATATATATATATGTATGTCTATATGTAAACATGAAGATTTTATTCAGTAGTAACAGTGATGCTAACAAAAGGAAGCAGCCACCTCTGCGTGTATTTTGTGAGGATAGAAAAGAGTGTAAAATGCCCTGCAGAGACCCACATGTTTTAGTTAGCCCAGAATACAGCCCAGGAAATCTGGCCTCATGGAATAAAGACAATTTAGATGAGAAGAGCTCCTGAGCCACACACACACTGGATCAAGGAAAGAACATTCCAGCAGTGTTTCCCAAGGACCTTGAAAGGCTGCTGAGTAAACAAAGAAAATACGGTGAAAGACAGCAGTCTCTTTCACCTTCATGTTAGACTTGACTGAAAGAGAAGAAAAATCTCTAATGTAGGAAGATCTCTAAGAACTCATCCCCATGATATCTGATGAGTTTTGTCAGGATAACTATGCTTGTGCAGCATCTCCTGCAGTAGGCAAGCTCCTGCACACAGACCTTGCAAATCAGATAGGGAACTAAGGCAGTGCTGCTAACAGCAAGGGACAGCTGTGGAGCTATTGGCAGAACCACAGAATGGTTTGGGTTGGAAGGGACCTTAAAGATCAGCCAGTTCCAACACCCCTGCCATGGGCAGGGACACCTTTCTCTAGACCAGGCTGCTCCAAGCCTCATCCAACCTGGTCTTGACCACCTCCAGGGATGGGGTATCCACAACTCTTCTGGAAATGCTTTGCTTCACTACACACTGATTAAAGAATTTATTCCTATTACATAATGTAGATCTTTCCACCTCTAGTTTCAAGCTGTTCGCCTTTCCTATCACTATCTGCCCATGTAAAAAGATGGTAATTATTGGAAGCAGTAGAAGGTCTCCCTGGAGCCCTCTCTTCTCCAGACTGAACAATCTCATCTCTTTCAGGAAGAACCAGAAATAAATTTCACTAGTCCTATGTTTTCATTTTAAGACGATGTATTCTTTCTCCTTGCAGGTAAGTGTGGATGCTACATTTTTATAAGGTGGCATAAGACAAACAGAAAACCCCACTCTAAAACAAGCAGCTAGGCTGAGGTGAGCTTCATGGGTCTTTAATACTACATGAGGTGGATTGATCTTTGCTGTTCCTAGAAATACTGTGACCTGGAGGATCAGGAAACACAGAATCCTTATTTTCCACAGCATTTTTAATGACATGGGAATTTTTGGAACTTTATCTCTGTGGTGCAATACATCAGGCACTTCTCTGTCAGCCCAGCAATGTACTGAATGCAAACCTTTTAATCAGCAGAAGTGGATCACGGCTAATTTACATGATGAACAGGAATAAAAGAATCTTGCTCCTTTTTGGTTTGTTTAATGATATTTTCTTGGAAGCCTGGATTGTGTAACTAGGGAGCAAACTCTCTGGGCTGTGGACTGCCCTTTCTAACCGAGTGTATCAGACTCAGCGCAGCAGGATCCTGATAATTGCTTGAGGGCTTGAGGTGTTACTGAAGGAAAAGCCATCACTCAAGTAACACAACAATTAACATTTGAATTATTTACAGACTACAGGTGGGCTATCCATATGTGTCCATCCATATACTTATAATCTGCTTGGAATAACATTCTGAAACAGAGTTCTTTGTAGAGTGGAAATGTTGCATCCATGGAATAGCTTCCCATGTCAGCTGAAACTGAGATTCAAATTTGAAATGGAATTAATGTGCAAGGAAATTAGAGATTGCCATACAGAGTCACCACTGTTAGGGCAGAAAATGATACAGCTTCTCCTTGCAATGAGAGTGGAGAGGATCCCTCTATCCCACAGGCTGAACTAGCATCTGTATATCCAGCCTCTGACTTTTGAACAAGTAAACAAAACTGCAACTGAACAAGGAAATGCAAGAATGTTAGGAAGGTCCTACAAATTTTTAAATGTATTGTCATTTTTAAACCCTTACTAAAGAAGCAGAGTGGAAAATCCCCAACAGCAGTTCAGGGTAACTGCAGTGAAAAGCATTCAGCAATTTACATTTCAAGGGCTGTTGATCTGGGGGAGCAGCACAAGAGGTAATCTCACCTTAATTGATAGTCTAGTGATATCAAAATCTTCTGAGCTTTGAAAGTATAGAGAGAAGCAAGGTCTACATATCTATGTTTGCAACACACATCCATCATCCATCTGTGGTTTTATCGGGCACCAATCACCATAGTAACCCCACAAATCCCCTAACACTTCTCTGGAACCATCCAGATCTGCAAAAAACCTGAGAGCATAACCATCACTTCCCAGCCCAGCTCACAGAGCTCTGCATCATTAACCACCAGGTAATGACCAAATCGTAACTGCTTCATTCCCCTGAAGTATGGGAAGGTTGTTTCAAACAGCTGAATACAGTGCTTGGAAACAACAGCCCCACTGAAATGGCCTGTTAATGAATGATTTATTAGGCAGCAGCTTTCTCTGGGATCATTTCTTAATTAACAGCCACTAACTAGCTGATGTCTGAAAAAGGAAAAAAAAATGCCTTAATATGTTGATTTTAATTTTTTAAATTTAATTAGGCCTGAGACTTTAGAAGTCTGTTGGTGTACCCGTTCTTCCATACTGGAGCCATCCCAATACCAATTGGCCTGAACCAATGTAAGATGTGATTTGTGCTGCTTTCTCCTTCCACCTTTTCACGGAGGCACAGTGCTGCTAAAAGGCTTCGGTGTTCAGTCCCTCCACTGCTCCACTGTCCCGCTGTGATCCCTCTACCACAGTTTGCCACGAGGACCTGCCTTGCACACCCATCACACAACCTGCCCTGCTGTGAGTGGGTACAAAGAAAACTAGATTATTTATTTTCTCTCCTGTAAATTGCATTTTACCTTTTTTCTTTTGTCTGAAAACTACTGATGAAAGAGCCAGAACAGGGAAATAGCCCTGTGCAGGGATCACTAACAGCCACATCAATTTATTTGCATGGGCAAACCCATTTTAAATCATTTTGGTGTTTGCATGTGGCTTCTTGTACCAATCCTGGAGAGATGCACAGGGAGACATCTGCTGCAAAAGGAGAAATTTAAGAGCTGCTTTTGCTTTGGTCTTCTCCTCTTTCTATTTCCATGCTGGTCATGTCTGATGGGGGCAGCTCTGCAGCCCCTCATCCACACTGAGAGCAGCTTTAGTGCATCTAGATCTGGATACAAGTGATTTTTACACAGTCATGCCATGATGCAGGAGCAAAGCAAGGAAACAACTGAGAATTCCTGATATGTCTTTCATAACCTAGCTAGATATAAATGCCCTTACTTCCTGGGAAAGGACAAAAGGGGAATCTAAATTCCTCTCTGTATATAGGGAGAAGGAAACATACTACACAAGAAGGGCTGTTGAACAGTGGGATAATGCAGAACAACAGGACTAAAACTAGAGGAACCTTGCAATCCTCTGAAAGGAAGTGAAAGGATTTTGGAGCTGGGACAGCAATGTAGGATTTCCCTGCCTGAAAGGCAGCCAGGTTTAATGTAGGCTGGGGAAACTGGAAACTGGAACTGGAGCAAAGAGTGTCCTGAGGCAAGGAGGGAGGTTTGGATGTGTGTGAGCCTGGGTTTTCAGAGGTGACTCAGCTCTGCAGCATCAGCAAAGATGGGAATGAACGGTGTGCTTCTGCTCTCCTTCAGACACAACCTAAATATGCTCAGCAGAAAACAGTGATCTTGCTGTAACTGTGACTTTTTTTACTTAAAATAATGCTTCTTTTCTCTTCTTGTCTTGGGGTGTGAAACCAACTTCAGTTCTTGCCTGGACCTTGCTCCAGCAAAACTGAAAAATGCCTGGCAGACTTACCAGTTTACATATGCTAGTATGATGAATTTTCAATGTGCTCTAGATGAAGCAAGTTTTGTAATAAAAAAGAAAAAAATATATATTTTCAATTACATAGGAGAATCACTTTCCTCTGTAATAATGAAAAAAGGCCATAAATAAATTTTACTTACTGTTCTTATTTGTCATGTGGCATAGTTATGCCAGTGCCAGGACATTTGAAGCACAGCACTTACTAATTCTGTGAAACCAATACAGACCTGAAGGTGTTTTTTCTCTATTTCTTCACCATCCTCACAATGGTATCTGGATGGGGAAGGGTGTGAGTTTCTTTGCCATATCAAATCATTTAGAAAATGTAGTTCTTAATAGTACTCAAACTGCCTTAAACTTTTCAAAGCCTCAAATGTTAGACAACTTCACAGTGAGTGCTTTCATCAAGCTTCAACTTTGGCAGTGAGATAATGAACAATTTAAACAAAATGAATGAGAAAATTAAAATTAACAGTCCAGAAAACTCTAAACAATGAGGGAAGAGCCTCTGATGAGTTAAAAATATTCAAGCTTCTTGAAGGATTTTGAGTATTTGCCTGTATGTGTGTATATAAAAATTCATAACCTTGTTCATAATAACCATTACTGCTCTATGAATTGAGAGTTAGACAGACCCTATGCCACATATTGGCAATAATCTCTCTTCTGTTTATGGTTGCCCACTGTAATAATGTTCATGAAGACACAGGGAAATTATTTCCATTAACTGAATGAATTGAACAATCATTTACATCCTCTGCAGAAGCAAATTTTTTACATTCTTTGTCATATACTGACTCATGCTGGAGTCTGAGCAGGTTGAAGGCAGGGTCATTAAATCCATTCCCATATGATTGAATGCTCTGAAAGAGCCTCTTTAAAGTAGGAGTGTCTAAAGACAAATCGTTACCTATGAAGCTACTTCTGGAGTTGGACAAAGTGTCTAGAACAAGCCATGCTCAAGATTAGAATAAAAAGTCAAGAACAATGTGTGTTCAGTGGAAAGGAAATAAAGAAACATGGAAATGATGCAAGGAAATGTCATCTCCATTCTCATTTAACTTATTTCATCTATTTTCATCTGGACTTTACTGCAGAACACAATAAATATCCAGCATTGTTTGTTCATGAATTGTCTCCAGAAATGTCAGATGCAGAGGATAGCAGAATGTGGATGTAATAAACCTAGTTTACAGCTCCCCTATCAACTTAACAACATTATGAACCGGGATGGTGTCCAAGACTCAAATGCTCCTTGCAATTAAGCAATGAGAGATACCAGCTCCTATAGACAGTGCCATGGCTTGAATCCTGTAGTTCCGAAGCTTTTAAAATAGATTTCTGACTCTAAAAACCTCATGCACACCAAAAAAAAACCAAGAAAAGGTGAATATCAGAGAGACCTAGCAGATGTTTGTGAAAACATTTAGTTGCAGCCCCAGCACTCATATGGGGCTTGCCAACAATTGCTCAGAGGTTTAAGAATGCAGACAGAATCTGGACTAAGTCAGTGTCTATGGCTAAGGAGGCAAATAATTGAAATGGATGTTTTCATCTTATTTCAACAAAAGGTAGTTAAACCTCATTTAGCTGAATGACTGCAAATCTGATACATGATTTTTCCTTCCACACCACCTTGGGTCTGCAAAACAAGTCTGAGCCTGTGAATCCTTCTTTTTCTCCCCCATAACCTGTGCTACTTGAGCTAGATTCTCAGCTAATTTGGCAGGACATGAGGTATCCCAAGAGCTGTTGACTTAAAAATAAAAACCAGTCAGACTTGATTCTCTGCTTTTTTTGCAACATGAGAAATCATTTATTTGGTCCAAAGTGAGCTAAAATGGTAAAAGAATGCTCCTATATAAAACTGAACTTTTTATACCAATTCTGAACCTGATTTTTACTAATATGCAGCTTGTTAAAGAACATGGTAATGACAAGTTTGTTCCTATATGTTTTTTTCTAGGTTCCAGCTGATAGCAACAGGAGAATCCTTCAGAAACAAGGCTGTTTCCTATTCAATGTTAACTTTACACATGGGAAGCCTGATCATGTGCCATTAGAGTCAATAGGATTTTTATCACTGACTGTAATGAGCAAACCATCAGACTATATGCTTTCTTCTCTCCCCTCCACTCGGTTCCTAAATTTCTCATTATCTTTATTCAAATTACTTTTTCCTGATTTTCTGTACTTCCTTTGCCTTCAAGTTTTGTGCCATCAATACCCCACATTCAAAATCTGTGGTTCAATAAGAACCATTGTGATTTTGTCCTCTAAAAATGCAGCTAACACATTATTTTGCCACATTTACTGACAGAAATGGATAGGTTGTGGACCTCTCAGCAGAGTCCCTTTGGAGGCTTGGTTTCCATTCAAATCAAATTGAACGGGGCATGAACATGAGTGAACTAAAAGCAATCAAACCCAGTGTAACACAGCTGGAGAGGCCAGCTTGGCTAAATGCTGAATATCCTATGCTCTTGATGATTAAATGAACCATAAAGGTTTTTGGCACTTCTTAGCATCATGCTTTGAGGTCCTGATCTTATAGAGAGCTTCAGCTATGCTTAATTTTAAGGTCTTGCTTATATTCAATGATATCAACAAGTTTTTGTTCCAGGTTCATGCCATCTAACTGGAGACACTTCACTGAAGCAGAGAAGAGATGAGCAATGGTCCTCAGCCTCACTGGAGAAGCACAGGCAGTTCCTGGATGTTTTCTCTGTTAAAGCATTGTTGAAGTGCTTTACGTGGTATGAATACTTATGAAAAATGATGGCAGTAAAAGGACAAACCCAGATGATCTCAAACAACATCTAAGGGTTCTTAAACAGAACTTTCCTCCCACTGCTGTTGTATAAACATTAGATCCCAAAGCACATACAGACACTAATATATCAAGAACTCAGAAAGTTGCATCAGCATTACAGAATAAAACCCTGCACTGTCAGGTAGCTACATACAAAGAGATTGTATCAATCTGGCATAAGCAGTCAAAAATTCTTTGTAATTAAGGAAAAGAAATATTTTGGCACAGAAACAGAAAAACCAGAAACCCAAGCATGCATGCAATCTCATTTTCTGGCAGGTTGTTCATATCAGTGGAAGGAAATGATCTAATTAGTTTATGGACAGTGTTTCTCCCTGAAGACCACAGCCTGGAACTTGGGGGGAAAAAAGTCTATCTGGAGCAGCTCATGTTTTTCATACACTAAGTGAGTTCTGGTATCAATGAAATGAGTTATGCTAAGTAAAAATAAAGCTTACCAAGGCTGATAGGCACCCAAAGCCTATGTATGGCAGAGGAAATGAGGACAATCAGTTCCAAAGGCTCTAAAAATAGGGTTTTTTTTCCAGGTTTGCATAAGGACTTGTATCGATGAAAAAGTAACCAGTCCCCTAAAGTCCTTTTTTTCTGTGTTCAGCAAATGATAACACTTACCTCTTTTTGGATATGTTTTCTTGGGGAGACTCAGAAATTCACTTCTGCAGTTTTAAACAGCCTACATGTGCTCAAAAAGGGCAGCCAGAGGCCACATTTTTCTAGTACTGTTGGCAAAAGCAGACTTGAAGTTTGACAAGAACATGAGAATCCAGCATAAGGGATGGACTAGTCTCCGGCTGCTTCTACCTCTTGCTCTCTTTCAAATTTCTCAATACATTTATCTTTATCACTCAATTAATGTGTTTAAATCCTCATTTCCTTATTTTTGCTCATCTGGGCTTCCAACAGTTCTAGAAATGGAGATGACTGATGAAGTGACAACCACCGTGTCACATTGTCTCTTAGCCTTAAAGGATAAGGTAACAGAATAATTTTCAAAGGAGTGGAAGAACATCAGATTATTTTTTCTTTCTCGAGTTTCTCTTCTTTATTGCTCTAACTGGAAACTGAAAATCACTGCAGTGTAATTTGTGAACTCTCATGAATCATGGGTGGTTCTTGCCATGATTTTGGCTTTCTAGGATACTCTGGAAGCTTGCTCTGTCTTAGGAACTGGTGCACATCCCTCTTTTGTTCTTTCTGCTCTCGTGTTCTGCCTGCACCCCGACCAATTATTTTAGCAGAGAAATCAGTATTTCTAGGGTATGGAGGACATGGTTGTGTTAAATAGGTTTACGCTGTAGGGTCAAAGCTGGCGTTATGGAAATTACTATGGAAATGAAATAAAATTTCACTGTACTCTCAAAGAACTGAAATAAAAGATATTTGTACTTTCCTTGATAAGAATAAGGAGCTGATCTCTGACCTCTATATATGACAGGAACTTCCTTTAATCCATTTGCACTTGTGTTAGCATTTACAGAGACTGACTTCACCAAAATACCTTCCTCGTTTTTCAGCTCTTTGTTTTTATTTATAATGACTTCTTTCATCCTACCTTTCAAAGCCTTGACAAACACTTGCATATTTAGCTTCTCATTGATTCTTTGGGTATTATTAGACCAAATTTAACACTGAATAAAATAAAATGAACTCCAGAACATTTAGTAAGTCAGCTTCCCAGCTTGGATGAGACGGCAGGAGTCCTGACTCCTCGGCTGTTATTCTAACCACTAAACCACATTCCCTACTCTTGCCTTATGTCTTCTGGGAATCATCCATCAAATAACTTTCCTGCATTTCCTTTTATTGCTTCCCAGGTAATGTTTATTGCTTTGAAAGTAACTAATCATTGGTTGGGCTGTGCTTAGATGCAATTAAAAGAATATTCTACACCCCCCTCTTAAAATGCAGAGCATCTCTGAGATTCCTAATCATCTGAGTTTTATAACTCTGTTTTATTACTTTCCAAATATACAATGCTCATAAAAAAGGTAATTGGATCTTTACAATAATACCATTTCCTAATCTTCACCAATGAAGAAAAGTTATCATCATGCAGCAGAAAATTATGTTTCAATTGTTTTGCTCTCTTATCCCATGTCAAAAGTTTTGAGGGCAAATGTAAGGTATAAATACAAAGCCGTCACTGCTGAACAAAATGGTCATTAGGGGTGATGATAATTCTGTTAAACAGGAAGCATCAAGGATGAAGGGATAAGGAAAAAAATATAGAGATGGGATAGCTTGAAGTAATAAAGAAAAAAATATACAACAGCAAGGGTTTCGCTTAAACTCTTATTAAATAGGGAAACTAAGAGACATGTTTTTGCCTCAGTTCTTAAAGTACATGAAATCACAGAGTTATTTAGGTGTAAAAAGATCTCTAGGATCATCAAGTCCAACTATTAACCCAGCACTGCCAAGCCCACCACTGAACCATGTCTTTAAGTGCTGTGTCTCCAGGTCTTTTTAACCCTTACAGGGACAGTGACTCCACCACTTCCCTGGGCAGTCTGTTCCAATCTTCAACAACCCTTTTTTTGTGGAGAAATTTGGCCTGATAGCCAATGTCAATCTCCCGTGGCACAAATTGCTGTCATTTCCTCATGTCCTATCCCTTGTTACCTGGGAGAAGAGACCAACCTCCATCTCACTACAGCCTCCTTTTGGGTACCTGTCAATGGCTGGGCAGGTCTGCCCCATGGAGGCACACTAGAATCCTTCACTTGCTTCGGTACTGGAGTAGGTTGAAAGCGGTTTCAACAGCCACCCAACACAAGAAGAAACACACCACATCAGAGGTGATAGTATGGTCCAAGAGTCAAGAAGTGAAAGAAGCAGAACAACAATATGTTTACTAAAAAAAAATAATAAATAAAATTTAGCTGTTTTACTGTAAGGCTTCATCCTCAATTGCTCTTACTTTCAGAGGAGCTGAAAGTAATATCGAGCCTGTAGGGGCTCAAGCTGAGGCCATTTGCAGAAATATAAAGCCCTAATGAAGTCCATGTTGCATTTCCCTATGTGTGAGGTGGGGACAATAACGTCTTTTGCTGGCAAGTGTTGCAATTCCTTTAGGACAAAGATTGTTCCTTAATGTGAAATGAGAAGCACTTTGCCCAGCAGGGCTCTGACTTTTCGTTGAATGCCTTGAATTTGCAGCAAGGCAAAAATACACAAACTAAAAGGATAACAGTACTTGGGAAGGGTAATTTCAAGCTACTTTCAAATTTCCCTTCTCCCTGTATTCCTGTGGTGAATGCAGAGATATCGCTTATGTCTGGGGTAGTTTGCAATTAAAAAAGCCCTCTGTTCAGCATGGGAAGCAAAGCTTCAAATATAGCTTGTCTGTGATCCTTTCCCATTGCAGTGGCTCTCAGCCCTGAGAACTGGCAGAGCATTGCAACAGGGGCTACTGGTCTTTAGAAGTGACCTGCCTGACCCAGCTCTATACAGGACACCGCAGGTGTTGGATGACACCGAAATGAAAGACAAATGTGGGATTAAGAGGGATGTTCAAGGTCACCAACACTATCCCTCAAATCGAAGTATTGTCCCATGCAAGCCTGCTCAGGACCGTCTAAAATTTGCTTTTCTTGTCTAATCTTCTAATCTGGAAGGAATTCCAGAACTCATTCTCTAAACAGTTAGAAATTTTAGTAGTTTCCTGTCTAAATTTATTTTTGGCATATTTGTAGTCATCTGTTCTTGTGCCAGCATCATCTTTCAGCTTAAAGACCTCGGCTCGCTCCCTAGTATTTACCTGGCAGATATATTTAGAGTCTGCAATTGTATCATTTCCCTGCCCTCCTCCTCCAACCCTTTCCTGTGAGAAATGAAACCCAGATTGGCTTTACAGTAACCCCAAGGCTCCCAACACTGTAGCCATCTAAATTACCAATTTTTTTGGTTGCCGTTTAAATTCTTCTTTTTTTGAACATATTCAACAGAATAGAGGTGGGAGGAGGGGGGTGGGGGGAAAGTGTTATAGTCAGTATTACTGTGAAGAAAATGAAAGTCCAGAAAGAAAAACAGATTTGAATAAGTTGACACAAGAAGTGACTAAAGCAACAGGAGATTTTGAGTGTCCTGGTGCCCACTACTTTAAACACTCTTATTCGTGACATATCTCCATCATTGCAAAGGGTTTTTTAAAGTGTGAGACACTCGGTTCTCAAAAACACATTTTCTCCTGTGATCTTCTAAGTCTCATGCAATTTGTTCATGAAATGAAAATCTATCAGGAAGGGTCTGCTGTCTCTGCATATTAACATCAGCTAAAACTAGAGCTTTCATTATCATCTTCCTTGCTTTTCCCTTTTTCCAAAAAGGCAGTTTGAAGGTTACACTTAAGGTCAACTGCCATCCACATTTATTGGTTTATTCCCAGATTTTGAGTTATTGATATTGAGCTTGTCTAGGAAATCAGTGCAGTACAACATAAGGCTCATTGATAGCCTGCTTCTCTTTATGCATTTTAAAAAGATAACCTTACAGAGTAAAATAAATTTTTAAAAGAGAACTTCAATGTCTTCCCACTGCCAGTTCAAAGCTTTGCAAATCCTTGGGCCACTGTTTTATTTAATTTTTACACCGTCTTTCCCCTAAAGCTCTCTTAAATGGCTAAGGCAGGTTTCATTCTAATTTTTTTTTTCATTTCTCCTGAAGAGGAAACAAATGCCCACTGCACAGATATTCAGATAACTGACCTACTTGGATTTGTTCCCTGCATATTGCTGGACTGTCTTTTAGCTTGCTGGGCCCCAGGAATGAAAACAGAATCATGGGCTTGTGGAATCAGCAGGGCTGTGACCTCTGTTTGAATGCTGCTTCCCCCAGCCATCTCACTGGTGGTCTCTGTTTCTTGACCTTTCCTTAAAATTCACTTCAGCGACACAAGTATGTCCCTGTACTTTGTTTTTCAGAACACCCACAAATTCACCAATGCTCTGTATTTCATGCTCCTGCCTGCCCATTTTGCCTCCTGAGTGTGTGTCTGGTTGCTGTGCAGCTCCCCTCCCTTTCCTGCCCTAATGCTGTTACAGGATATTGCTGTTTGCTAAGAAATGAAAGATGATATTTAAAAGGATGCTAGTAGTAGGTTGACTGCTGTTGAATTTCAGAGTCACTGGTACAAATACTGAATTGTATTACTTTCATGGTAACACTCTCCCCATAGGATTCTCCTCTTGCCTCATATGCTCAGTCCCTGGTCAGTTCCGATCTGATTGCTCATCTGTTAGATGTAATAATAGTATCGTGCTGTAGCTCTACAACGCCTTTCATCTCATGTGTTTTGCAGAGTCTGGGCAGCTGTTCTAGAGAAACAGGTGGAAAGCTGAGTGCTGAGGCTCTTTCTAAAGTAATTTTGGCTGACATATATTTAGTGAACCCAACCTGCTGATAAAGAGGTACAGTGTGTATTATATAAGTTTACATATACACACAGCAAATTAAAATGACAGCACTGGCACCAGTGGCCAGCTGGGACAGATCTCTTTCCACAGCACCTTTTTTCATCATCCCCCCACCTTCCCAGACTGGTCACCAAGGAGTCACCAACCCTGCTGTTTCAGAACATGATTTTCATAGTCTCATGATGACTAAGGGCATCTGTCTGCACACAACTTGGGAATTTGGCTGTGTTTTATGAAGTTGCCACTTCTCTATCTGCTCTGCTGTATTTTCAGTAACTGAACACAAGTCATAGGAGGAAGGATCCCATTTGCCCAGAAATTAGTTGCAAATGTGTTAACTGCAATAGTCATATTACTGGAAGTGTAAAAGAAGATGGAAACCAGAGCAAAAGGGATCTGATTTTGGAGGGTAAAATGGTAACTCAGAGAAGTAACTAGAAAGTCTGAATGTATCTGCTTTGCTTAGCACAGCTGAACTTGGAACACCTCTGGGAACTGGGCCAAAACACACATACACACATGATATAGCACAGTGTCCTACCAGGATATTATCTGAGAACTTAAAAGAAAAACTAACTGATCTGGGCACTACTTGCATCTGTTATTCTTCTCAAAAGCTTTGCTGACACCAGAGTAAGTTCAAGGGCATTGGGTGAAACAACCCTCTAGCCCAGGACCAAAGGCCCAAACAGATCTTTGACTTTCTCAAACCCAAAAAACCAAGTTGTGCTAGGAGATAGATAGTGAAGCCTGATGAGCAAGAAGGGGGAATTCCAGTGAAACTATGATAGCAGGAAGCAACTGCATGAGGAAGAAGGTTGGAAGGTTTTTTCAGTGCTGAGGTTGTACCAGCACAGTTCCCAATATGGACACAATGGTCACCATGGACAGTAATTTCCTCTTCCAGTAGAGGAATCATTGGACTGGTTTGTGAGCCATTAGTAGGAACTGAATCTTGGCCTGTTAGCATCCTGCACCTATGTGGGTGCAAGTGGCTGAGATGTGCAGGCCAGAGGGAAAGAGCAAGAGGAAGTGAGAATGGTGGCAACCTTCTACATGCTGAATGGCAAATTCATGTTTTCTAAGAATAGTAACTTGCTTTAGTCACTGCACTTCAGCTTCATATCTGCTTGTAAATCTCCTCTTGGTCATGTACCAAACCTCCTGATTCCAACATGGCAATGCAATAAATTGGAAGTGATCTGCTCAGAAGCATATTTGGGATGAAACCCAGGGCAGCATTACAGACCAAATTCTGATGCTGTCCATTTGTGCCTCTCAAGTAATGCCTGTCATCCCATACCTTCCCACAATTCCCTCTGTATCCTCAGAAGAAACAGACATTTATTTTACCATTTCTTTAAGAATTCAGGGTGAAGATGAGTTCTGTGGTAGTGATAAAACCCAAAAGATTTTCCCCTAGTATTCCCGAAGCTGTGCACGTATGATGACCATGGCAGCATGGGCACCAAGATACGAGGTGTTTTACAGTAGTACTATTCTTACTCCAGCTCAACTACTTCCAGTTGAAATACAATTCGTCAGTGAAGACAGATGCCAAGAGCAAAAGACCCTTCTGTTGTGTGTGGGGGGTGACCAGCGTGACTATATATTCATGGAAACAGATGGAACAGTTTATACTACAGTACTCATGCATATTTGGTTTGTATTTGAATGAAGACTAACAGATGCAATGTGCTATTTTATTTTTTAGGAAATATATGATTAGATATGGTTAATTTGCAGAGGGTAATGAGCTACATGCCCTTATTAAAAAGTCGTATATTTATGCACATTTCTAGCAGAAACATGTTTCTCTTGAAAAAGAGAGCTGTCTATTAAAATCAGGAAAGATGACCTTTTCAAACTAGTACCTCAGTTGTGTACCTGCTCGTTTTTTACAACTTCTTACAAATGTTTATTAAGAAATTGAGACAAGAGGATACTGATGACTGAATTGTGATATTCCAGAAATTTGTTTGCTGTGTCTGGTTAGATTGTTTTCATATGTATATACCTCACATATTTCTCTCTCAACTGCCTGAAAGGAGGTTGTAGCAAGGCTGCGGTCAGTCTATTCTTCCATGCAGTAAGAAACAGGACAACAGGAAATGGCCTCAAGTGGCACCAGGTTTAGGTTGGATATTAGGAAAAGCTTCTTGGCCAACAGGGGTGTCAGACATTGGAACAGGCTGTCCAGAGCAGTCAGTGGTGGAGTCACCATCCCAGGAGTGACATAAAAGGTGTGTAGATGTGGCACTTGGGGACATGGTTTAGTGGTGGTCTTGGTGGTGCTCCATTAATGAGTGGACTAAATGACCTTAGAGGGCTTTTCCAACCCAAACTATTTTATGATTCTATACCTTAATAATCTTATTTGGACTTGAGCACATCTGCAGGAAAACTGCATTTCATTCTCATCATGTTGACAGGTCTTCAACATCTTGAACTTGACTGACCTTGATATTTAATCATCATATAATGAAACATTAAGTGAAATATTACTAGGTGAGCTGTCGTTTACTTGGGCATTAAGCAATTAACAGCCACTTTGGAGTGCCTTTTCTTTTTACCTTTGTGAGAAAGGGAATTGATATACAGATACTTTCCCCCTGAATTTAATAAATAATTAAATATATAATTATATTAAATTATTATTATATTAAATAATGTCTTAAGGCGAGAAAGTTTTCTTTTAGTCCCATAAATTCAGTGGACTGACCATGCTAGAGGTGTATACCATCATTTCCTGCGTGTTTCAGAGGGCTGGAGTCAGTAGTGGCAGATCAGTTCCTGTTCCCTGAAGATCTCAGTAACATTCTGGGTAGACTCAGGGGACTGAGTGTCAGAGTCCTGGGGTCTAGTCCCAGTCTTGCCAATGACAGAGAATGCAACATTAAGCAGATATAATTAACACAGATGGAAATACATCCCAAGGAATCACCTTGCCTTGCAGCTGCCCATGCACACACATACTTTGCAGGCTTGCATATCATCAATTTGCAGACTTGTACATTGCCATTTTACAGCAGTGTCATGAGTTTTACTTCCTTTAACTTTTAGCAACAGGGAGTTATTAGTTTAGGATGTGGATGCCTGTAGTGTTGAGGATGGTAGCCAGTTGTTTCAGTGCTAACTATACAATGCTGATGAGAAAGACACCTTAGCACAAAAACCTGGGTTACCCTTTCCATTAAAGCACTCTGAGATTTTTAACAACCCTGCAGAGCAGATGAAATCAAAGTCTCCTTCAAAGCAATGACCCACAGTGACACATGGCTGTGTTTTCCTGTCCTAGTGGGATGAAAAGCCGAGTAGACTAGGCTGATGAGTTCAGTCCAGTGGGAGTGTGAGTTTCCCAACATCTGGCCCAGGCTTTACTGATGTTGCTCAGCCACAGGAACAGCCGTTGCGCCACTTTATGAAGCGGAAGCAACATGGCTTTTTTCATGCTGTGTATTATCAGATCAGGTCTATCTCAAATAAATCATATCAGCCCACACTGTCATCTCCTTCCACCCACTTTTTGTGTAAAGCTTCCATCAACCAAGCTTACATGCACTGATTTTTCACAATGGGTAGCTTGCCAAAAAAAAAAAAAAAAAGGGACAAGACTTGGCCTTTATTTGAGAGATAGCTTCCTTTGTAGGATTGGGAAAGGAGGAAGGATTGTGATAAACATCATTACTAGCAAGTAATTTTTCCTTTTCTGATGCAGCTCTACAGTGAGTTTGTTATCTGCCTGCATGAAAGATCTTTTCAAGATGTTTCTAGTCCCCAAGGAAGTGAGAGACTAACAGAGTCTTCCAAATGATAATAAAAGAGGGATGTCAGGGGGGAGAAGATGTCTCTCTTGTTCCTCTAACACTTGACAAAGCACTTTGCCCCCTTCCCAGCACTACTTTCCTAAGCAGTTTGGGAGGGAAATGAGCTTGCTTGCGGATATTTTTGTTCTTTAGCTAAAGAAACAAATGCATTCACTGAATATAGCTCTGCCAAGAAAATAAGAACATGGGCAGGACTTTGAATGGAGTCACTGATGGGAATGAAGGAGAGGAACAGTTTGCTGTTTGAATTGCTCATCAGGAAGAAATAAAGGTGAAGAAAGGGAGAGAGGAAATGGAGTTGTTTGAGAATGCTGAATGCAAAATCTGAGTGGAAGAAATAGTAAATGCTGAGAAGAAGCTGGATGAGTCTGAGTCATGCAACAGATTTTTTTTTTTCCCCCGAAGCTGTGTAAAACAGATGCTACAACAACCTACCTCAGAAGCCTTTCATGCAATCGTTGTAGGAAAAATGACCCTGGGGCAAGGTCATGTCTTCAACAGACGGACAGAACCAGCTCTTCTGTTCTTCACTCTCTTGCCCAAGTGGGCTGGGATCTCAATGGTTTTGAGTGGCATCTTGGAGATTATATGGCACATCATGATAAAAAGAGTGTTCATCAGTAGGATAAATGGGATCAATGGGAGTGCCTGCTTTCTAACTCCCTAACTGCAGGGATACATAGAACCTCAAAAAAATCCTAATTCTTGCTCCTCTCATACCAGTATTCCTAGCACAGTGATATTTTCAAAATACTCCCTGCTAGTGACCTTCTGAATTCCCTGTAATTTATAACACTCCTATTTTAAAATGTTAGAAACTAGAGTCACTAACCAGTTTTCAGACATTATTTTTGCAAGGGAAGGTATGTCTGCATATTTCCAAAAACATGCAAGTAAAGAATCTGATTTTTTTTTTTTTTTAATCCTAGTCTGGAATGCTATTCATAGGCTTATCTAGACTTGAAAATGTATTAATATAATTATTCTTGGAAAATTATTTGGAATTATTCAAGTAACTCTCTACATGGAATCAGAATGATCAGATACTTGTGCCAAATGAAACAATGCTGAAATAATTATTTCATAAAAGCTGTATTAGTACATTTCCAATTGGAGAGGAGCTGGTATAAACAGGAAAGAAGCAAACCCTATTGTCTCCCTCCTTCCTTATAGCCTTGTTTTACAGCCCAGTAAGCAGTAATGAGGCTGTAGATCTATGTCGTCTTCTTAGAATCCAAAAGGCTTTACAGAGTCTGTTGGATGAATTTCAACACCCTGTTCAAGTCCAAGGAGGAAATAAGCTCTTCCAGAAATTCACCAATCTTCCTTTTTCTTCTTTGAATCTGGCTGTATCTCAAAGGAACCTTATGGACCATCTGTCCCTCCTATCCTCTCAACCCCCACATGCCACCATCGACAAGACATCAATCTGTGAAGCAGCTCTGGGAGAGATTTTTTAGTAGTTTCTACAGGAAAGCATCCGACTGATTCCTCTGCAGAATCTCTTCTCTCTGTGCCTGCTGGGGAAAAATGGTATTGACCTCTCTCCATCTCTAATCTGGTCTGGACATTCTTCTCTTGAAGGATGCAAATATATTGGCAAGAACTTTAGACAAAGCCAAGAATGAATTAACCAAATCCAATTCAGGGAGGACATTGATAAACACTGCATGGCTCATGAGAGCATTAAATGTTTGGAAAACATTACTTACAGTGAGAAACTCCAGAAGAAAAGAGCTAAGAGAAGGTTAAGGACTAAGTTCATCACTGTCTATGGGGAAATGAATCTGTTGGAGTACTGGGCAATAATAGATGTTCCAGGTCTATGGTGTCTTTGGGAACCCTTCCTGAATATCTTCTCTTGCTTTTTGTGCTTATGTAGGCCTAACCATAATCTGATGCAGACAATGCAAAATGCTGATGCCAATGACTGAGATAAAAATGATTGGGGGCTGCATTTGCTTTAGAGTCCAGACTGTGGCTCTTCAAGTGCATACATCGATATTCTATTTGCATAAATGTTTAGGTAAACCTTAACTAACCTAACCATCTCTATCAACCAAACTTCTAACATGCTTCTCTACAGCTCCATCAAGTAGCATTCTTCTAAGCCCTTTCCTTATTCTCCTTTGTAGACTGATCCCATGCAAAAATTTCTACTTTCCTGATATCAGGAGTAAACCTGCAATACCCAAAGTCATTATCTTTCTTTTCCTGAGAACTGAGCCAGGATTAACACTTCTTCAAACTTCTGCAAACACAGCACTCATGCCATGCCAGTCCCCCAATACAGACAGGTCAAACCACCAGTCTGGGTAACAGTCTTCTTTAAGGACAGCAGAAGAATGCACCCAGCAAATTGCATATGCTCCAGAGGGAATACCATGTATTAAATGCCAAGAAGGAGTGGAACCAGCTACAGGTAAAGTTTGCTTTTTTGAGCACTAATGAAACTAATGGGGTATGTTTATTTTGCACCTTTCATTCCAAATGATCAAGCGCTTTTCGAACCTTAATCATTTCACCCATCACTGAACTGCAGAGTCCTCTGGGGTGGAACATTAACAGCTGCTTGGTAGAGCACAGCAGCAAGCCAGAGCAATTAATGAAGGAGAAACATCCCTTCCAACTACAGGAGCAAAGGGAATTTTGTTAAGGGGAATGTAATTATCAAAAGCAGAGAGGGGGAGACATTTCCCTTCATACTCTAATCTGGGGTTACAGCAGCTTTCCCAGTCCCTGTGTTACTGGAGAGTCAGCATCCTAGCCTGACTCTCAGGTTGCAGTGTTCCATTCTAAGAAAGAAGCAAGCCTCCCAAAGGAAAAGCATCTTGAATTTTTTTGTGGGATACCAGATTCCCACTCCTTCAGATGAGGAATACCATTTGCCTTCTTCAAACACCTAAACCAAACTAGAAGCAAAGTGACTGGAGATGAATGCTCCGTACATAAATGTTCCATACAAGCAACATGACTCTCTCAGCTATAAAATCTGCACATTGTATAAGTGGGAAAAATCATTGTCTCTAAACTATTTGTGGCAGGGTGGCTTGATTTAAATTATAATCATGGTTTAAACTAGGAAGCAGAGAATCTTGATTTAAATAATCAGTTTTAATCTTGTTTTGAATGTATGCTTTTCAGTTATGTTCTTTTAAAACTGGTTGATTCTCACTGATTGGTATAATTTGCTGCTTCTTTATGCTAAATCAAAAAGTATCCTATATCTATACATATTTATTTCAGCAATTATATAGTTTAACATGCATTTATTCAGATTCCTACTTTTTTACATTTTTTACTAAGAGAAAATAGTGAACAACAGATTTCTTATTCAGTAGATGATTACTGGCTTTTTTAGTATTTTTTGTTGTCTTACATTTATTTGAAATCCATGTTAAAACTGCATTTAAATGGAAACTGGAATATGGTTGTAATTTCACCCCCTCCTCTTAAACTAAGGGTAATAAAAGTACTTCACCATGCTGGAGATTGAGAAGAAAATTAGTCTTGCGCAGAAAATGAGTTGGTGAAAACAGAGGCAGTGACCATTGTTGCTGTGGAGCTGGAACAGGGGTGTATTTCCAAGAGAGTTTGGCAACCCTCCTTCCTTGCTGGCAATTCTGATTTGAATAGCCCCCAGCAGCTTCTGTTATGCCACGCTCAGTCACTGGCCCTTATTTGACTCAAATCAGGAGGATCTTCTGTGGGGTGGGATTTCTGCTGCTCTACCCTGCATCAAACTCATCTCTCTGGCATGGGAGCTGAGTGGAAACTGTGAAATCAAGAGCTCTGTGTGCTGGCTTTCCTTGAGGAAAGGCTTTGAAACATGGTTTTGGAGGATAAGTCAGAGCTGGACTCCATGAGCAGTTGTACTATCATGACCATGGGGATGGAGAACTCCTAAAAGGGCATGGGGATGGGTACTCAGGGTGGCAGCCCCTTAAATGAGTTGGTCCTTCAGATGTAATCATGAAATAATAAAATTATTTAAGTTAGAAGGGACTTTACAGATCATTGAGTTACAGCCCCCTGCCATGGGCAGGGACACTTCCTATTGGACCAAATGTTTTAGAACCCCATCTGACCTTGCCATGAACACTTCCTGGGATGTGTTATCCAGAACTGGGCAACCTGTGGCAGTGCCTCAGTGTTCCCACAATAAAGAATTTCTTTATGTCATCTAATCTATATCTCTTGTCTCTTAGTTTGAAACCGTTCCCCCTTGTCCTGTCACTGTCTGCTTGTGTAAAAAGCTATGAATTATCGTTTTCTTTTTATGTACATGACTCAATAAGATCTTTGCTGTGGTGGAGAAGACTAAACAACAACTTGCCCTAGAGCACATAATTAAAGTTTTTAGGGGCAGTCCAAAAAAACACTGAAAACTTTGCAGAATTAGGGCAGTAATGCATTTTCAATCACTGCTCTTGATTGAATTAAGTTGCTAAAAGTTAATCAAAATCCTCTGAGAAATAAAACAATGAGATTTTAATGAATAAATTCTCATGGCAGAAGCTATGTTTTCCTTTATTTGGAGCTCACTGTGCACCTCTGGGCATGGGTAAACCAAAAATAACGTGCTCTTTCCTTTCACTTTGTTCTGCTTATAGACGGAGACACATCTTCACTGAAAGAAACAAAGCCAGATACCTCAAGGGGAATTGTAGGAGACTGAACCAGATGTGGACTGACACTGTGTGCTGAACTCAGAAGCAGATCCAGTAGCCCAAATGGGAATTCAGAAATAGAGACATGAGCATCTGGAAACGCCCAGTTGGGAAGAACATCTAAGAGGGAATAGTGGATATAGAAAGCCAGGTGCACCAGGCTTTCTTCCAATTTCTTCTACTCTTCAGGGAATAGTGCTGTATGTCTTTGAAAGGCTAGGATGGTGAATGCACGTGTCCATTGCAGCTTGATGTGACCCCTAGAGATCCAGGACGGAGTTTAAAAAATGGGCAAAAGGCAATTGGGAAACAAGTTTTGGCTCCCTGTTCTATGCTTAATCAGCTGGTTAGCTCTGGAGACAGGAGTCTGTCTGGAGGCCACACAGGTAGATATCCAACCATTTTGAGTTCTCAGCCATCTTGTTGATGGGATATTTACTGTCTCCTCTAACTCTTTGCTTTTCTCTATGCTGCTTCTCTTTCATCTGTCCCAGAGGGATCAACTGTTTGGCTAGAAAAGAGTTTAGGTCTGACCCTAAAAATAAAATCCTGCTCCCAGTGATCATTGAGCTACAGGTCCACCCTGATTCCAGCACTGATAGCCCTCAGTGTCCTGACCATAATCCTCTGTCCCTGCCTGTAGCCATTCCTGATTGGCAATGATGCACAAATCCCACCCCAAAACCAGGCTGAAAGCGAAGTGCTACTATCAAAAGAGTAATAGGCTTCACACTGCTGAACATAGTTTTATTCCCCTTGGGGTGTATTACACCAAAAGAAATTATTTATGGCACTCAGAAACAGTGTAAAAAATGCACAGATTTGCTTACAAAATACTTGGCAGCTTGCCTGCAATATTAATAAATGCAATTATTTTCCTTAAAAAAAATCTCCATGACAAGGCAGTTTAAAGTGGCGAAGGAGAGGACAAAAATTATTGGCGTAATTACAAAGAACAGTAAATTTTTACCTGTTAATGTTGTTTCTACATGCCCTCTCCCCCAGTATTCAGGCTAATAATGAGTTTTTAGAGTTTTAAGCTTTTTTCTCTGCCTCATGGCTTCACCATCATCAAAATAAAAATAACAATGTGAAACCTACACACTAACCTACATTGAACTGCAGTTCATTACAGCAGAATAACACCGTGAAGGACTTTAATGTCAGCATCCTTTCAGATGCAGATTACAGTAATGCAGAAAGCACATTCTCAACAGGACATACCATACAGAAATAAAAGTAACCAAAAAAAAACCGAAAATGGAAAGACTTCTTTTTTTCTAGGGGCAAAAAGGCCAGAAATGAGATAAATTAGCCCTAGAAATCAGTGGGAATTCCTTCACTGTGAAACAAAATCAAGATACTGACAACTAATGTTGCACTTGAAGTACTAAACTCAGATTAATCTCTGGTGCCTTTGCCTCCTAAATGGGGAGCAAAGATGCTGCTGGTTCCCTTTGTGGTGCTACCAATAGCGACAACTGACTCTCAAGTGGGTTGAATCCTGCCTGAGATGCAGTGACATCGTCTTTTTGAAAGGCTGTTTTACACCCAGTGGGCAGGGAGTTGGCTGAATGTGGAGGGACATAAGTGTCTGCTGTACTAAACCCCATCAATTCAGCATCCCATCCAGGTAAAACTTTCTCTGAGACTCTTGTGAAGGGGCGAGTTGGTGACTCACCTATTCACTTTCAAGAAGTACCTCAGGACTAATATCTAAAAAGGACAAAAAAAGATAAGAGGACAGAAAATATGAGGAATCTATCATCAAGAATGTCAGTGATTAGGAAGTTGGATCACAAGTAAGGAAGATGTAACAACCTTCAAGGGAGCTATTTTTCAGTGGAAAATGTAGCATTTGATGGTCATACAGTTAAAAGTCTCCTTTTTAGGACTAACATTCTTCATAGGAATATTAGTATCTTTACGGTTGGAGAGCCTGAAGGCACATTTCTTCCCCTGACCTTCACATTTCAAGTGATCACCATATCTCTGAATATCTCTGTAAGGTGGCTTCAGTAAATTGCCATATCCCAACAACATCTACACATCGTTAAAATGGGGAATTTTTTGCAAACCTTACCTGGAAAGGGGCAGTGTGAGAATTTTGAGAAGCTGAAGTAAGGAAGAGTATTAGTGAAAATTCACTTCTGGATGCACTACTACTTTATGTAGTTATTCTCTAACTTTTGCAATCGATGATGCATCTTTAGTGGTAAGGGCTCTGGGTAATTTTTATTTCAGGCAGAAACATATTGTTAATATTAAGGTTACAACTGATGGGAGACAACTGAAAGATGATGGCCAGCAGATGTCTGATCTTGCCTGGATAGTTCTAATTTATCCTTGTTTTCCCTTACTAAAAAGTCATAAGGGAAACCTAATAAAGTATAGCTCATAGTACCTTCTTTTTAAATTATTATTTATTCTGAAAAATGTTTTATTTTTAAAAAATATTTCCTTTCTGAATTCTCCAGAATCTGAGTATCACATTTTTGCCTACATTTTGCAGAAGAAGCATGTCTGAGGCACACACTCATTTACTGGAAGTACTTTATAATACACTGTTTAATTCAAAGGAGAAAAGAAAGAGATGATGTTGCTGCAACCACGGTAACAATATTAACAACAGAGTGGATGAAGCCTGAAAGGAAATTACTCAGCAAAACACAGTAATAAAAAGAAAAGTCACCATGGATTATCAACTGGGGTACTAACAAATAATTTGTAATGCAGAGATTACACAGTAATTCTGGCACTGCTAATTGCACTTATATATTGACCTGTACTTTGGGCCAGTGATTTGGGTCAACATGATTTGAGAACTAGGAAGGTGAATGTAAAGAAAACTGAGTAAAAATCCTTCCTCTGCAGAGAGTCAGAGCTATTTAGGAGCTACCTTACAAGGCACCTGGTGGAAAATAGAGACAACATTAGGACAAGAGCTCTCAACAACCAAAGGGAACAAGGAAAACACACAGAAATAATTACTGTTTGTCTAAAGCTCTTTTAGCTGTTGTAAAGCAACTCTGAGGAGAAAATATTTTGAAAAAAGCTGATGAAAGGTGG
This sequence comes from Pseudopodoces humilis, assembly GCF_049639895.1. Taxonomy (NCBI): domain Eukaryota; kingdom Metazoa; phylum Chordata; class Aves; order Passeriformes; family Paridae; genus Pseudopodoces; species Pseudopodoces humilis. The sequence continues at coordinate 84,204,416 of NC_142201.1, read as the reverse complement.
CTTGATCATTGGAACAGCTTTCTGATTTAATAAGAGGCCAAAATAGTTATCAGAAAACTAGCAGTGAACAGCATATTGTGGTGTATTTAACCAGAAGTATTGGGATTTATACCACTTGGGCATGGTGTTTTCAAAAAACAGCCTGTTACCACCATGCACCTAGGACAAGGTGTAACACTGTTGATGGCAACAGGAGCCTTCAAAGGCTTTGGTGAATTCTGTATCTGTCACCACTGAATAAATGAAAACATCAATAATATTTATTAACTACCCTGGAGAAATAAAATTGTAGCATTTTTTTGGTGTTCCTTGTTTGAAATGATTATCTTTAATTATTTCCTGCTTTAATGTACCCCTGTGTTTCTAATATGTTCTATAAACATTGAGTTCTGTTGAGTCCTAAAACCCTACACAATTTCTTGTTTCCAGCAACAATAATGGCTTAATCAGTGTAAGCAGAGAATGTGGTGGCTACTCCAAGAAATGCTCTGTAAATCAGTTGTTTAGTCAATTAACATGGCCAAGAGTTGAGTCTGGGATAGTAGAGGAGGCAGAGCTATCATGTGAGCTTTAAAGCTCCTGATTGCCACTATGCTTCAGTTTTACAAAAGCTTATGAGTATTTTTAAGAAAGGTAATATATTTGATGAGAAAACAAAAGTTAGCTGTAAGATATCTGCTGCCTTTCTGGTTAAGGTGGTAAGGCTTGGAGAACATGTTTGGATATTGAGCTGGTTGTTTGCTTGACAGTTTTAAAATTCATTTAAATGCATTCCAGAACAGTAGTGACTAAAGGAAAAAGTTCACAGAATGGTTTGGTTTGGAAGGAACCTTAAAGGCTATCTAGCTCCAACCCCTGGGTTGCCCTGGGAAGGCAGGGACACCTGCTAGACCAGGTTGCTCACAGCAACATCCAGGCTGGTCATGTTCACATCATGAACAATTCCAGGGATGGGAGAGAAGGGAAATTATTCCTCTTTTTAGAATGTGGGTCCAAGATGAATTGGTACTCTTAATCTTTCCACCAGAAAGTGTCTGTATTACTATAGTCACTATATCACTTTTGGCACTGACAGGAGCTTTCAGAGGTGAAGCTAAAGATGAATGAACCCTGAGATGAAACTGTTCTTCCTAAACAGAGATGATCAACAGATGTGTGGTGGAAGTTTTGGGGTGATCAAACTGACATCCAATTCATCACTAAATGGATGACTGGAGTCCAGTAGTAAACCCTTTTGCAAACATAGAAGGCGTGCAGAAGTTTTTGCCAGATCATGTTTCCCACATGGTTTTGAATTGTGAAGATGGAAAGAAGTTGCACAGGGAAATTTGACAGAAAAGGTCCTGCAGCTTGAATTTTGGCTTCCAGGGTGGTTAGATCTGGAATTTTAGCTCATGTCTACTGATCTCTCAGTGTGCTGAAGTCACACTTCAGCTACACTTCTGCTGCAGGAATTTCTTTACATGATAGATCACAGTTGAGCATCTTCAACTCAGGTAAACTGTCTTGAGCCATCTGATGTTAATCATCCTGTCTGTGAGATCCTTGTGGCCATTTGACACTGCCCACATTCTTCCAAGCAAGACATGATGACAGAGAGAGAAACATCACACCACTCCTCACAGCATTAATCACGGCTGACTTGTCCTGCTAATGAAAAAACCACTTCCTCTGTCTCTTGTTCCTTCTCATATCTAGCCAACTACTTGCCTTGGAGGGTATGAACACTGAGCCCAGATTATAACCAAAGTAAGTCCTTAGCTTGGAATAGTTTGGAACAGCTTCTTTGGAATAGTTGAAATTTAAGCTGCACTGTTTGTTTGTTTGTCCCTTTCTTTCTTTTGAAAAAGCTGCAACTCCACTTTCACAAAGACAAATTTTTAAAATGACCAGGACATTGACCCAGATATACAGTAACCCTGTAATGATTGTACTGAGTAAACCAGTAAGTTCATTAACACACTGAAAGTAGAGGAAGAAGTGCTTTGGTTTGGTTGGTGGCATTTTTGTTTTTGTTTGTTTTGTGTTTGTTTTTTTCATTTTTTTGTGGGAACACATTTTGTATTGGAATATCTACCCATTTTCTGCTCATCTTTCAAACTGAAATCTGTCCAGAGATTACCAGCATGATTCATAACAATTTGGGTGGATCTGAGTTAAGGTCTTCATTACAGATCCAAAGGAAATAGACACAGCCCAATTCATGGATGCTTGCACATAAACATTGTCCATATCCACATACATTAGGAGTCCTCTTGTCAGTGCAGAAGCCCCGCCTGAATAGTCCTGCCCCAGAGGAAAAAGGCATAGCAGTGATGCAAGAATTGGAACTGGAGAAAGAGGGATGCCTGGGAGGCCAGCACTGAAAGACACTGACTGAGACAGCATTTAGTCTAGACCTTTCTCAGCAGCTCTTTGTCTAGTTTACACTTACAAGCTTTTAGCACTGGAGTTCTTCAGACTCCTCTGATTTCTTCCAGTGCCAAACTGCCTTCCAACTGTTTATGAGGAGAGGAGACTCTAGATGCTGTCTTTTAACCATTTTTAATATGGGTGATGTTCAGAAGATGGAGTCAGGCTGTTCTTGGAGATGCCCAGTGGGAGCCATGGACATGAGTTGCAGTTGAAATCCATACCAGGTCTTAGAAGTAGAGTTGCTCACAGAAAGTTTGGTCAGCTGCAGAACCGGGATATAAAGGCTGTAGCCTCTCCATTCTGATAGATACTCAAATTGTACTTGAAAAAAGCCCTGAGTGACCCAATCTGACCTCCTACTTAGCCCTGCTTTAAGAAGGAGAGGGACCAGAGATTTCCAGCAATGCCTTTCAGTATAAACTATCCTGTGATACTCAGTTTTTATGATGATGTTCTTATGATTAGAAGTTTTTTTGGGGTTTTTTTGGTTTTTTTGTTGTTTTTTCTTCTTGTGACTAAATTGCTGCAAAATAAGCCAATTTCTGGAAGACTATTACCTTGTTCTTCTTCAATGTGCTCTTCTCTATGGTAAACAATTGCTGGCTCAGTACAAATCCCGTTCAGGGTTAGCTAAGGTACCGCCAGGAAACTCCAGGCTTCATTCCAAATGACCACTTCAGGAACCTCTTTTGCTTGAATCAGTCTTGCTGAGAAATACTGAGATACTACAGGAAAGAAGTTCTAACATCATTGCTAGACTTCCAGGAACCAGACTCCCTCTGTGCTTGGTTTGGAACTGGTAATGGGAGTTCACAGTTCCAGTTCGGATCATGATCATGCTGCAGAAAACTCCCTGAGCCGTATAAAGTGCCTGCTACATCAGCAGTACAGAATGATTGCACTGTCCCCAGCCAAGATACAGCAGCTTGAGCTGTGCCTCTGTCCCCTCACTTTGCAAAGTGACTATCCAGGTAAGGGAAATGCACTGTCCACTGGAGGAGAAGCCATCATGGCTGTTTGAGTGTGCAGGATGTGAGCTCAGGGCAATGCCAGAGTTATAACTCAGCTCTGCTGAAAACAAACTTTTCTCTTAGTAAAAGCATGCAGCTCCCTGGAAGCATTCAACCTAATGAAGGTGTCCCTGTTCAGGGCAGGGGCTTGGAACTAGATGTTTTTTAAGGTTCTTTCCAACTCAAACCGTTCTGGGATTCTGTGAAAACCCTGTAACAGTTTAGATAAAGCTACAGATGTCTTTCCATGCCAGCTCCCTATGCAAGTGATCTATGATCACAATATGTCATAAAACCAGAGCACTTCATAGGCTTCCTTCATGACAGTGGTGGATTGTGTCTGCACTTTCTGAGCATCATATCTGTTCCTTCAAGGCATCACCATGCCTGAAATAAAAACAAACCTGCTTTTCTAAGGAGCCAGACCACTCCTTTTCTAGGAACACAGTATATATTCTGGCAGAATCATGCTTCAACAACTTTAGATTTACAATCATCAGAAGTAAATTCTGATTATTTATTTTGGATAAATAATGAACGGCATAAAAACCGCTGACTTTGACCTTCATTGGAAAAGTTGGTTTAATGGGCCCCATAAACTCTCCTATTGATGGCAGGTTCATAAAGTCCATATTGACTTCAGCTAAAGGCTATAACTTCTATCAATACAGTCAACAATTAATACTGGCTCATAAAGGTATCCCGTAAACTGAGTCATAACATCATGTTACTTTACGTTGCCATTAGCAAAATTTCATGTCTTCTTGAAAATGTTTCTCTTATATATCTGGGGTTTCTCAGAATAGCCTGTGTGATAGCTAGCAGCCCAGAGAAACACTACTCATGTGGAGTGAGGAGGGAGGAAATGCCTTTGTGCTTGGCAGACAAAGCTTCTGAGAGGATCTCAGTCTTCATTTGCTCCTACAGCAGGTCTCAGTGACCAGGTTGTACACAAAGGTTTTTCACACCTTTATCTGTGCCAGACAGTTACAAAAAGAAAATATTCAAATTCTGCTTACTTAAAAGACTTTTCCCTAATCATCTTCTTTTCCTACCTTGCAACACTTGTTTGGATATGTTTGTACTACCAATTCAACCCCAGTCTCTATTTTAAAGTGACCTTTTCTCAGTTCTGGACCAGTTTTTCTGACTTGAACATGGTCTGATGTTTATGACATCTTTCCAGGGAAGTCTAAGCATCAGATGAAACTCACCATCAACACAGTTTGGATCTTAATATTCTTTTTCAAGTTCCACCACCTCCATTTCTCAGTATGGACAATACTATTACATACTGGACACCACAGCAATCTAGGTTTTATTTGTGCTACACAGACTTTTGTTTTTAGTGTGATACAGTCTTGCTCATTCAAAACACCCAACATCTAAGTCTGCAAATGCCTAGGCTCCAAGGAAACTCCTATATTTATACAGCACTGTATGTTCTCTACCTCTCATTTCCCTTTTTCTAGATCCTGTGAAATGATGGTTCAACGAATGGTTAGTGTGTCATTAACCTTAAGGAAAGAGGAATTGAAGGTTGTCTCCACCCTGACATGAGTCCTATAGCCTCTGTGATTACTTTCAGAAAAGCCTTTCAAAGCATGTGAAGTTGCTAATGTGCTGTTTCTAATATAATTTCTCTTGTAAGTGATCTGTAGGTACAAAGTTGAATTTGCAGGTGTAGAGCTAGCATTACAGAAAGCAGGGAAAAAGACTCCAGCAGATAATTCAATTCTTCTCCAGTAAGACCAAACGGAAAAAAAAAAAAATACTAAAATTCTATATTTTGCTTTTCTTAGTAGGCATGGAAAGAAAAAATATATGGGACAGGATTGCAGCTGCTCACACATCACATGGGAAGCACAAAAAAGAGCTTGGATAGAGGAGAATGGGATGGAAGGGCAAGGTGCTTACTTTTGGCTGCTTTCTAGCAATTTCTTCTGAGTGTGCAAAACTTTAGTTGACCCTGATGATCCCTCTGATTTTTCATCAAAACACAAGGATCAGAAGGAAAACAATATAAATTGACACTGTGTGAGTCTGCTTGTAAAACACTACACTAAGGATCTTGAAAAAGTATGGAAAAGATAATTTAAAAGAATTCTTCTCAACATCCTTTGAACAGAAGGCCATTTATCTTTGAACTCTGCCTAATATATCATTATCTCTGAGCAGAAACTTAATAAGCTTCAACTCTAATTTTGTTGGAGTTAAACATAAAATCATGTAGGTGGTGTATGTCTCGCTATGTCATGCTTCCAGAGGAAAATTTATCATCATTTGTCACTATAATACTGTGGCAAAAAGCATGAAAAGAACAAGTGATACAGTCATTTCACATGAGCTTTCTGCACTGAGCACAAGTGCCCGATGACTTGTACGCAACAGCTATATTAAGAAGCAGGCTGTGCTATAATTGAATTAAAGGTGCAAAGGCATATAGGACTGGATGAACTCTTGGGTCAAGTTGCAATTGAATCAAAATCTCCTCTCCTTCTCCTACACTGCTTGGCAGAACTGCTGACCAAAAGGTTTGCAGACCTACAAAAGGCATGCAGGAATCCCCGCAGCTGGGGACACAAAGTTACAGAGATAAAAAATCTGTGACCTTCAGCTTTTATTTTGCACAAAGAAAAAGACTTCTAAAAATATTTCGCCATCGTTTCCTTCAGAGAGCAGTCAGCCAATTTACATAAATGAAACGGCCCCTGTCAAGGAACCAGCAAGGAAGAGAAGAGAATTATCTGCCCAGAAAATCTGGGCAAAGATAAGAGTAGCATCAGCCAGAGGAGGGGAGATTTAAATGCCTTCCCTCTGAAAGGTTGCTGCAAAAATCAGGGAGAGTATTACAGCTATTTAATGATCTCTGTTGCAGTGATAAATAAGTAGGAGCTTCTCCAGCAGTCCATTAACAAATACTCTGTAGGACAGTACATAAGGCCACGACATGGGGCTGTTAGAAGTGTTTTCACAGAGTCTGATAAAAAACCCCATCACAAAACCTAAGGAAGATTAAGGTGGAGTAGCAGGAAGAGACATTCCTGATAGAGCTTGAGGCTGACACTTGCATGCGCTGTCACCACTTACCAGTTTCAGTATTCTCATGCTCCGTGTCAGTGAGGGTGAGGTTGGAGTTGGCCCGGCTTGACAAGCAGGAGCTGCGTCCAGACTTGGTGTTGCGTCCCCAGAGCCTCACTGGGTGCTCGGGCGACATGACCACGTCTGCTTCCGTGTCGGCATCCGAGCCGGCGCTGATGGAGTAGCCGCAGTGAGGCAGCCCGATGTCGGTCCGGTACAAAGTCCCGTGTGTGGGTGCCACATCTTCAAGTCCCAGTTCTCGCAAGGAGAAGTTGGCTCCTGTGAGAAAAACACATCAGCCTGATTAATCTTTAATAGGGCACGGTGCCATCTAGCACAAATCAAGAGCAGAAGTGTTCATCCTCTACCCTCATGGGGCACAGCAGCGTCACAACAACACAGAGCAGCATCTTTCCAAAGATACCCCTCTTCTGTGGTCTTGCTCAGTGTGAGACCAAGAGACCACACAATCATAGAATCATTAAGGTTTTAATATCATCAAGTCCAACCATTACTCAGCATGTCCAAGTCCACCATGAGACAATGTCTCTAAGCATCTCTAAGCCCTCATCTAACACTTTTTTTTTTTTACAATTCCAGAGAAAATGATTCCTCCACTTCCGTAGGCAGCCTGTTCCAATCTTTGACCACTCTCCCAGTGAAGAAATTTTTCCTAATATCTAATCTCAACCTCCCCTAATGTCACTTGTGGCATTTTCCTGTTGTCCTATTGCTTGTTATTTGGGAGAAGACACCAGTCCCCACCTTACAACAGCCTCTTTTCAAATATGTCAAGATTAAAAGTGGCTGGATTCCTGCTTCTGGAACCTGACAAAACTCAAGGCATGTTCAGTGAAATCATCAAGTTTGAAAGCAAAAATACATGTGGAAGTGGTGTAATTCTTTAGGAGAGGCAAAAAGTAATCTTTGTGTGAGAAAAGCGAAATGAGGCATGCAATGATCAAAAGTCCTACCACACACCTGACAACTTCCCTACAATAGGCAATTTGAGTGAGTTCTGCTCATTGAAATCCCTGAAATTACATACCGTGGATTTAAATTTCCTTTGGAGATTTCACTTTCCCCTTGCTGACCACTCACACCTTGGCTCAGTTTAGCTATTCATTCTGATGGAGTCACAGCAGAGGTTATTTGGCTGCAAATAGATGCAATTGTTTAGCTGACTAAAAATACAACCTGAAAAGTGACTCTTGACTCCATGTCTAGTTACCAGCAGAGCTTCAGAATCAGACTGAATTGATATGAATAAGGCTTCAAATATTAGCACACTTTGTTTTTAAAGTTCCACAAAGAGGCTAGGGAGAGAAATTTTAATCCACATTTATTTATTAATGCATGCATTTATTTTTCAGCCCTGAATATCTTGAAAAGATTTTGGGCACCCATGAGTGCCTTTAGCTACACAGTGCATTTATACAGCTCAATGCACCCCTGCTTCTATTATGCTATGCCTTGGATGGATTAAGGAACTGAGCAGTTTGCAGCTCAGGCATATTTCAACATGATAAATCTGGATGCATGATCTCCACGAAATTTCAGGATAAATATTCCTTTGAACACTGAAGTTCATAACTACTCATTATTGAAATCTGTTAATCAAATCTGGATCTCAAGGTTGTATCCAAAGCTGAATTATCGTTTTCTCCTTTCTCAAGACCCCATAATCATGTGGTTTTTTCCCTCACATTTCTATTTGTTGATGTCAAATATCATATGGTAGAAAATGTGCATCCAATAGAAATAGTCAGTTTTCTACCTTTCCAGAGTAGTTTCACAGTAGTTTCACACCCTAGATTGTCCTTGAACCCTGCTGCTTGGGGAAGGTCTTTCATATTACAGCGCATATTAGATGCATCAGATGACAGGTTGCCAAAAGTAGATGGTATTTTACTACATTTTTCCATTCAGTTGATGTTACAGCTCATAGTGAACAGAGAGGAGATATCTGAATGCAAGGTGTATAATGGCACTGGACAGCCTTTTCATGTATAGCTCAGAGAAGGAAGGAGCTGTTTGATGGCAGGACAAAGATCTGGTTCAGCTGGTTATGGATCTGCAGCTGACAACACTCCAACTGCATAAAGGATTCATGAACTTCACACCTTTTTAATTGACCAAACAAGATTAAAGCTTTCAGACAGAGTGGACAGAAAAGGTTGCTTGGGACTCACACCTCTGTCCAACCCTAGGGCCTTGCTTAGGAAGCGCAGTGCAAGCTTGTGGCAAAGTAATCCATTTAACTTGATTGCAAAGTGATTTGAGAGATTGTCCTCTACAGTCTCATGGCAGGAGGAAGCAAATAAACCTGACCTAAGTCATAAATGCTAGGAAGCAGTATCTCCTCAGAGACCTTGCTCTTCTCTTCTAGTTTCGACTGACGCGTAAGGCCATGGTTTTCTAAACTATCCCTTGTGGAGTACTGAAAAACATTTTTTGGTTTTCCTTGCGTGTTTGAGTCACCGATGGCAAGTTCCATCTTCGCCTGAAAGAAGCCACACTCAGCATCATCAGGCACATCAGTGTGCAGCGTGACCGATGTTCTCCAGTAACAGCAGCTCATAAATTATAAAAAATGACTGCTACAATTAACTGAAAATCAAATTTATTTGCGATAAACAGAAGCAGATGCATTGATTTTAATATTCTATGCTCATTGTTGCCTTTTAAGCTGGAAGAACTCAAGTCAATAAAAGGAAGATAATAAATATCCAAGACTTTTTAATTCAGATCTGGTCTATTTTCTCCTGTGCTGACTTGCACATTTGCTGACACTCACTCTAGCTAAAACCATTTAAATGCTGACTTGTTTATTTACTGAATTTATTTGGTCAATTTGAAATGTTTCCCTCCTCTGCCTTCCAAACCAATGCAGGAGAGAAATTCACTTTGCCTTGTTGATGTCAAGCAGGCTAATAAGGCTTGGTTTCAGCTGGCCTGAAGCCAAGCAGCATTACAAAGAAAGGTCCATTCATGGCTTACAGCCAGTGGAAAATGTGGCACAGAAAGTCTGAGATTATGGTTAACACTCTTCAGGCAAGTTTTGGGACACTCAGGATAAACTGGGAGAAAGCTTTAACTTGAGCCATTTGTGAAGGTTGTATCAGAAACAGAACTGGTGGTCTGAAGTGGTTAATCTTAACTTCTCAGTGAATTTCAGAGACTTAAACCAGTTATTTTTACTATTTCTCTGTACCCTTCAAAATTTTCCTAGGGAAGTGTGAGTTTGAGTATAGAAAATTTACACTCCCTGTCAACAGACTGGATTTTCAATAAAAGTAATCTTTTGTGGGCTTCTTAGCAGAAGTCCATGGATCTGCCTGGCCTCATGGACCTCCAAGTTGAAAACCACTGACCTGGAAAAATTCACATCTATCCTGCATGGTGAATATATTGTTGAAGCAAGCAAATGCAATGACCTAAAATGTTTCTTTTTCTTTATAATATTATACATTCCTTAGAGAGGATAAAGTACTTCAGAGTTGCTAAGAGAGAAACTGCTTTTATGATGTCACAGTGTTACTTACAATAACTATTGGCCTTTTTGTTGATTATTGTCTGTTGCAGCTATTTTGAAACTCAAGCACCAAAGCTATACACATGAAGATATTTCTGAAAATCATTTTGCTTGTATGTGCCTTGGAGATGAGTCTTGCACCAAAACCACAACTGCATGATTTTTGAGAAGTGAAATTAAGCAGCCCCCAAGTTTAATGAGTGCAATTATATGCATTCCTTTTGGGGAATCAGCTTCTCTAAATTCCAGAGGATGTGCTCAGAGTGCTCTGGGTCAGCTAGTTTATGTTCATTTTCTGGAATGCTGCCTACTCTATTTGACTCACTTTGCCATTTTATGCTTTTCTTGATGGACTTCTAAAAACAAATTATGTGAAGTCCTGGTTGGAATTTGAGCTACATCTCTACAGAAAAATGAAGATGAGTCTTATAGTAGGGGCCAGAAATCTACCTCATATAGGCATTAACAGCAGTGAAAATGTAGCTGCACTGACTTCAGGGTAGCAATAAAAAATAGAATATCTGGAATCTCTGTTGGAACTGTGGAGTCCACCATGACTCTCAAAACTCCACATCTTCACAGACACTGGGACTCATATTCACTAAATGTGCTCGTGAAAGTCCTAAAGTGGTTCCTTACTCCTTTAATATGGGACCATGTCCCTAAGGCAAACCTAAAGCCTGCAGGCCATGTACAACACCAAGAGGGTTCATCCCATCTTGAGCTCAGATGCCTCCTTTCTTCCAGGGTTCTTGGGTTTTTCTCTAGACCAGATGGACAGTGTGGACAGTGACTCTCCGCTTGTTGCCTTCTGCCTCAGCATCCTCATTGACTTCCTTCATGACAGAGCAGACACAGGACACAGTGAAAGATCTCCTGAGCAGGCAGGAGCTTTCCATGCCACATCAGTACCGTACAGTATGCGCACAGGGCGTTCTAGTCCCATGGTGGGAATTGGCAAAGTGCTGCTTCAGACAAAAAGATTAAGACATAGAAAAAGTCTTAGTAAGTGCTAATGAACATGGGATATGGGTATGCCACTTGAGGACACAGGGCTGCATACAGTGTCTGTGCAATACAATGAAGATGATCTCTGCTGCTCTCCTTAAATCTCTCTCTTACATCTTGCTTTTGTCCTCAGTCTTTCAAAGGTAGCCTCCCACCCAGCTCCGGCTCTCAGCTGATTCCCTCATGCTGCTTACGGCTGCATCCGCTGAAAAGTACCCACCTGCTCGGCAGAATTCATCAGCCTCCTGGTGCACCATGTCTTTGACCCGATTGCTGTAGGTCAGCCTGGAGTCCTGATCATAAGCCTTCAGGGTCTCGCTGGAGCTGTAGGACTTCTGGGGTGCCTTGCTGTCCTCACTCTCGGCTGAAGAGCTGGTGTAGCGGCGCTCAGTGTCGCGGCGCCGGGTCAGAGATCGATACGGCTTCCTTTCTTTCACATCCATGGCACCCTTGTCTGAGTACTCAACATTAAAATAATTACGTCTGCCTGGTGGTCAGATTGGAATAACCTGAAAGAGAGAATAAAGAAATTTCACGCCTGTGGGCACCCAACTGCTAATTTGCCTTCTTTATACATTCTTACACTGAAGAAAAGGGAGGGATGTTACTTAATGGATTGCAGAAAAAACCCTCTTAGAACAATTACCAATAAAAAGAAAGTCTCAATTATGTGTGACTCATTTAATAATTGCCACTGCTAACAGGATACATATACGCTGCAACCTGCATCTGTCTGAACCAGGCATGCACTTGGGAATTGGATTGCGATACTGTGTGTCCTCTTTCCATAGGAAGTGATTCAGACACCTTGAGAAGGCATGTATTCATCAGTCACCTGATCTCTGGGAAATCAGGTAACGCTGAAATGTCTCTATTTGGGCAACTGGAGGGCTGTGGGAAAATGCTGTCCTGTGGTTTTAATAATGTTTCCATAGATCGTGAGGTTAGAACGTATGAACAAAAGAGTGAGATGGTATAAGAAGGCAAGTGAGAAGGGAGAGGGAGAATGGTAGTATGAGGGAATGAGATGTGGATGGAAATTGCATAAATATGTCTTTCTTTTCAGAGGGCTCATCTTTACTGGGCTGGAAATACATTAGAACTTAAGCAGAGCTGAGAAACTGTAAATAAATTATAGTGTTCTGCTTCATGTAACAACATGGCTTGGGATTTATTCCTCTGGAAAAACCAATGTATACATGCACTACAATGCAAGCGTACATATCTGCACACAGAGAAAACAGATATCAGAAATAAAATGTATTAAACATATTTTTGTCAAAATAATTAATGATATTTTTACTTCAAGTTTATTAAACATGACAGAAGTCACAGAAAAAATGAAGGCAATGACTTGCATCAAGATGGAAAAACATGTTCTTTAATATTTAAAATTGTTTATGAGGAAAAATAATGGCATAAAATTCCACAAACTAAACATGGAAAATATGTAATTACGAGCTGAGCTTCTCAGAAACTGAATCCTCCTGACTGCTAAAGAAACAGAAGTTGAGTCTCTACATGCCACGCCAGGATATTGTTGTTTGCCATCAGCATTTAAAAACAAAAAGCAAAAGGTTTAGAAAGCACCTTTCAGTTCTTGGTCTTTTTCACAGCAAATACATATGGAAATATATGGCAAGAACCAAATCACTTCTGTTGTGAACGTGCTTTCTTGAAAAGCTAAACCCTGAATGTACTAATGAAATCTTACTCGCCCGTGACTCAGACCCTAGCCTTGCTTCACATGCTGTGCCCTTGATTTCAGAGAATCATAGAATCACAGAATGGAAGAGACCTTGAAGATCATCCAGTTCCAACCCCCTGCCATGGGAAGGGACACCTTCCACTAGACCAGGTTGCTCAGAGCCCCATCCAAGCTGGCCTTGAACACCACCAGGGATGGTCAGCCACAGCTTCCCTGGGCCAGTGTCTCACCACCCTCATAGTAAAGAATTTCTTCCTAAAACCTAATCTACACCTGCCCTCACACAGCCATGGTGCAGTAGTTGAGGATGGATGTGCTGTGAGCTTTGTAAGTCAGTTTAAAGGGATGTGTTGTAATGTAGCATTTGTGGGTTTTTTCAGGTTCTGATAACCTACAAATCATAATAGTAATATTGAAGCCTAAGGACAACATTTTATTATTAATTTCTTACTTGAAAAGCTGTCTGGAACAAGCACAATTAAAAAGATACTGGAGTTGAAGAGACACTGCAGGAGGAAGAAAGAGCTACAGGAAGGCTGTGAGATAAACTGGCAGCTGGGCAAAGAAGAGCAGGGTTACACTGCTGGTACTCTCATGGGGTTAAACCATGACACACTCCTATTTCTGCAATTCTGATTCTGCTAAAACTGCTCGCTGGGTTTTGTCCCTTTAACCTCCAAAACCAGCTTTGAAATGACAGATGCTAATTCCAACACCTTGTATGGCTTCTGTAGCATTCTTCCTGGAAATAAGATACTACTATTAAAAAAAAAAAAAATTATATATATATATATATATATATATATATATATATATGTTGTCTCCCAATCTAAGTTCACACATTCTGTTTGTCAGCAAAATGCATAGAAACTAGTGAACACTTAGGGATGGAGGGGGGAAAGGACGAGTGTCTTATAACGAGTTTTACCTAAATCATCCACAGAGATTTGAGCACCACTTTGATTTTAAAAATGTTTTTAAACCCACTAAACTCATTGACTTAAATTCATTCTTGTAAATGCAATACAATGAATGCAAATGGGATTACTCACTGGCCAAAACTGACATGTTAAATGTATTGCAGAGTAAGGACACAAAACTAAGGCCTGAACGTAGAAGCAATAGTGAAGGAGATTGCATTGTGCTAAGGAACAATAGCAGCATGTAAGAGACCTACCAAATATTGGTAGATTTTTTATTTTTTTTTCATTGAATCAAACATATTGGTGCTTTCACACTGGAAATAAATAAAAGAAACAGAGCAACTGATTGACTTTCAGTGCACTGTCATCTCTCTTTTTTAAAAAAACCCAAAACTTTTGGCTTGAAAAATTGTGACTTTTTTTACACTTGTTATTGGATCCGTTTGTCTCCTTTATAGTATCTCTGTATGAAAATCTTAGAAGGAGCAGGTTTGTCATACTTTTGAATATAACACCTTAAAACAGGCTCCTTCACAAAAGCCCAGTATTGAGAGCCACTATAATGAACACTGAAATTGTGGTTTATTGTTATGGGGCATGGAGATAGAAGAATGTGAGTGAGAAGTAGTTACTCTCCAAGAAATAAATGCAAAAAGGTGGCTTCTATCTGCTCCTGAGTACTGTAGCAATTCCTACCTAGGGCTGGTCATTTAAAAACCCTCTAGCAGGAAAGGAACATGTGCCAAGAAAGCCTTTTGCACTGCTAGAGCCACAAGGTACAAACAGGGTCTGTAATTACCATTAGTAACCTTGCAACTTAGGAAATTACAAAAAAACATGAGGAAATTGAATGAATTCCCACCAGATGAAGGGTTTTCTTTTTGTAAGGAAAGGTGCTGAAAAACTGAAAATTCTCCTACAGTTCATCAAAAATAGCCCTGTAAATTTGCACCATCCATATGCACATTCCTCTGTAGCAGTGTTTCTATTCCCAACTCATTCAGGTCTTTATAAATTTAACTCTTCCCAACTTTTTATTTCTCTCTCCCTCCCAACTTGGCTTGACTTTCCAAATAGAAAGGTTACCTCCATAAAACATAATGAAGACTTTTTTAAAAGTTATTTTTAAAGATTGAACTGTTGCGTTTACCTGACTTATTTAAGTTTCCAGCACTTCTCCATGGACATGCAGTTCTTGTCATCTCAGTTTTATGGCCCAATTCCCAGATGGTTTAGGTACCTTACTTTCAGTGGAGTTGTGTGGTCAGAGAGTTTGCCTCATAGTTTTCCTGTGGTAGATTATTATTTCTTTATTTGCTACTCCCTGTGTCTAGATTTTACTTCTGCTACAATTTCATCAGTGCCATCAACACCTCACATTTTTTCTGACTTCTCTGGCACATGAAGAACACAAAGAATCACACTCGTCTCAGTTACATATTCAACCACCAGTTTCTTTCCGTCTTCAGCTCATGATTGCTCCTCATAATTTCAAGATTTTCCATAAACTTGCTGGACCAGATATAAAAAACCAGACTTTCTAATATGGACGTTTCCATCTCTGTGTTCATTTTCCCTTTATAAAAGCACAAAACCCTCCTGCTCTGAATAATTTATATTTGGAAAGGGCTTTCTTGTCCTATAATGCAGTGTTTCTAGTTCTGTTTGATTCTTTCATCATCCTGCTGTCTGCATAACATATCAAATTTCACCTTTTTTCCTTTTCCTTTTTTTTTTTTTTTTTCCATTTTTAATTGTATTTTAAGGCCAATTAGTTGCAATAGCCATTCCTATTTTTGGCAGCCCTCTGTGTATGGGGGTCCAATCCCAGCTGAACCACAAACTGGTCTGGAGTACAGTTCACAACAGAAGCATCCTTCTGCCTTTACTTATTCTACTCAGAAAAATCCCACTGACCCCAGAAAGGCTTACTTAGAAGTAAAAGCTTATAAAATCAGATTCCTTGATATAGTTATATTTTTCAGAAGTGTGGGACTCTTCTCACATCCCTGCATATATGTCAGGGAGTGGAGCAAAAATATCAGCTTTCTGGTGCAGCAGTGCAGCAAACGCAGTGCTTATTTGCAGCTCTCTTGCTTTTGCTTTTGCTTTGGTTGGCTCCCAAATAATCCTTTTTATGATGTTTCATCCTTTATATCTCTCCTCCTCACTCTCAGTTCTGTTGGGTTTTGTTGCTCTTTGGAGCTTTGATTAACCACACTGGCTTTGTGCTGCAGAATCTCACTCAATGAATGGCAAGGGGTATGATTTATTTTCTGAGTCACTGCTCAAAAGACAAACTTGCATCAATCAAAAACCAGACAAGGGAGTGTGACACCACAAAGCGATATGCTAGGAGGCGCTTACAGCAAAAAGGACAGGTGGTCTTTGATAGCTGACTTACATTGCAGGTCACTAATCACAGAGATTAGCAGCAAGGTGATAGACAGCACCTGTTCTGGGAGGCAGCACGTCACATCATCCAATTTTCTGTCAAAATGTGAAGGTTTAAACAGTACAGATAGCTTTATGTAGTTCCCATATAGTTATGGCAGCAGGGTGATGGGAAAGCAGGAAGAGTGAAATATCTTGTCTGCAAGAAAACGTGAGCATGAGCTCTGGTGGGTTGATTCCACCTCCACCTTTGTGCTGAAGGAAGCAAAAGGCCTACTTCTCACAGTCATTTGTTTGCCTCTGCAAAACTGCCTATGCAGAAATGGCATCATTTTACTTGGTAGGGCATGCTTTTTGTCTTCTTGAACTCAATATCATTTCACTGCTTAGGGCAATATTTTTCCCTATTTTTTATTGCTGCTGCCCTTTTTAGAATGAGCACAGCCATAGGATGCTGAGCAGCAAGCTTAATTTTATATTCCCTCCTTTGGGCTCCACAAATCGAACCATTAACTAAGACCTAAAGCTGGCAAGTAGTGAGCAAGTATCCTTTCTTTCACTTTATAGAGGAAGAGATGAGCCATGGAAAGTCAAAGTGAATTGCTTAAGGTGGTACAAGAAGAAAACAACAAAACTGAGGGCAGCCATTTGAGCTATAAGGCTGAGTCTGATACTGAGCCCTGGATTTTTTTGAGAACCAAGTCGCATAATCATAGTAGAATAATTAATTTAAAAAAATGTGGACAATACATGCCTGAAGTCATTGTTGGAGAACAGTAGCACGAACGTCAAGTATTACTAACAAGATGCTCTTTCATGTTCAGTGGTGTCTTTCAGTCAGAAGGACTGTGAAGCATGGACAATTGCAGTTGTATCTGACCTGTGAAATTCCATGGTGAGTGATGAAAACCCCACTCAGAGTCTAAAGGGAGACAGATTTTCCCCTTGTATATTAATCTTCTCAAAGGCACCAATGGATACTGGCAAGCCAGCAATGTTATTTGGGAAATTAACTCCAACTCAGTATCCTAAGCTGCAAACAAATTGTGAGTTCAGATGATTAAATGACTTTGTGTCTGTGATTATTAATATCCTCCACCAAAATAAGTTATCAGCTGGTATTTTACATCATGTTTGAAAGTAGGCAGTCCACTGTGACAGTCCTACCACTTCCATGAGCATGCAAATATCTTGTTCAAGTCTCCTTATTGTGATTTCATAGGCTTATGGAAAGGCTTGGGTTGGAGGGAACTTTAAAGATAATCTAGTTCCAACCTCACTGCCACAGGCAGGGATGCCATGCACTAGCTCAGGTTGTTTAGAGCCCTATCCAGCCTGACCTTGAAAAAAACCTGGCCTTCTTTACACAAAATATTGAACTTGAGAAATCTTATTTGGTCATTTTTATTTGCAAAAAATTGTCTAAGATATTGCCTCCCATTCCACCTCATCTAAAGCACAAACCTGGCATAACTGTAGTGGTGAATGTTCTGATGCATTCAGCAAATACTTAGGCACATACTCAGGGGTTATTCAAATCAAATTTGTATTGCCTGGTGATCAGAGTCAACAATGATCTGATCTTAGCAAATACATTACTGTGGCTTAAACAGTGTGATGCCATTTACCAGTTTTCTGGGAGATTCTTCTATAACATAAAGGATTCTTGTGTTTTTTATTAAACTTTAAGCTTCAGATTTATAACAGAGGTTCAAATCCCATGAGGTCTTTGTAGGAAATAAATTAAGCTATAGGTAGAACATCCTCTCACATTTTTGGCAAAGGCTTAGGAAGGAGGCAGGCACAAGAGAGGAGAATGAAGACTTGAATTAATTCTGTTTGGCTTCAACCCAGTATTCAAAGAAAGAAACAAAACCTCCCTTTTCTGGTCTCAACCCCTAAGCCTTTCTTGTACTGGTAAGAGACTGGCTAGTCACTTGGTAATGCCTTGTCCAAAAGATGTGGTTTGTGACCTTATCACAAATAAATCTAAAACTGCATTTAGCTGGAGGCCCAAGAAAGCTTGAAACAGTGGTGGTGGGAAAATATGAAGGAGGTTGGAATGCAATTATCTCAATTATTTCTGGTTTGCAACTCTCTTAGTCTTCTGTCATGGGCTGAAACATTTAACCTGTGCTAGTGGAAGATTTTAGGCCTGAAATTAAAAATTATTTTGAATATTTTTTGACAAGTATAAGCAGTCTGCAGTTGCAGTCCTCAGAACCCTACTCTGGCTTATGCCAAAATAGAAATTATTTTGGAAAAAATCTTAGTTTTATATTGAAATTCTCATTAGGAGTCTATTAGCCGTTCTTGGATGAAGTGGGTTTTCTTCAGAACCTCAGTTTAATAGACAATGCATGATGGCATTTAAATAAGAAATGCCAAAAATACAGCCTGACCATGTACACTGTTTTATGGTAAGCCTACAAATTTTTCCTGACTCTCTATGTCAGACTCAAGGTTTGGGTGTAGGATGTGGCACACATCCAATCCCCATGTGAAACCAACCCATTTATCTGCAAATCTCAGAGTGACAAAGAACTGGTGACACAAAATGCAGGTAGTCACTGAAAGTATTCCTATTCTCCATCACCCACCTTTTGCTAATTTGGGCTCTTACCTGGGATACAGGAAACTAAAATTTATGTTCTTAATTGAGACAGGATGAAGTTTTGAATGTGTCTCAAGCATCCTAGGTGAAAGCCCTTGGCACAGCCTTTCTCAATCTGTTTGGGAGAATTTTTCCTTTTTCTTCCAGAAAATAAAAACATAGCCTGGGTTTTTTTTTCTGTTTATTTTTTTCACAAAAAAATAAAATTAAAAAAAAATATAATTTCTACTCATAGAACTGTTGAATGGATTCTATGACAACAAGATGTCTTTGTGTTGGAAGGGACTTTAAAGATCACTTAGTTTGCCATTTAGTTTTTTAATTCCCTGCTCTTGGCAGGGACACCTTTCACTAGACCAGGTTACTCAAAACCCTTTCCAACTTGTCCACAAATTCTTCCTCTAGGCCACAACAGAACACTGAGAATCAGACACAAAGCTTAGCCAGGAATGTGTGTAAGGCTTAACACCAGGAGTGAGCGTTGTACCAGCCCTTTCTTATTGTCTAAGAGATGAGACACTGGCACAGGGTGCCCAGGGGAATTGTAGGTGCCCCATCCCTGGAAGTGTTCGTGGAAGTGTTCACGTGTTAGTAATTAAATTGTGACCCAAGTGAAAATGTAGCAAGAATCCCAAGATGATTCCCATGTGCACCTTGTGCCATTCAATCTCTTTATTCCTCAATTAGGTAACTGAATTCCCATGCTTAGATACACTAGCTCTGTATCCCCACTTCTCTGTCAATAAATTGAACAAGAAACTATGCATCTTTATTACCCCTGCATGGATTGGATGCAGCCAGTTTGGAAGAGAAGAAGGGGACAGTGGTTGTGAACCGTGATTTAAGTATCAAGGTTGGTCCTTCCCCTCTATCTGCTTCAGCAAATTTCCTTTGCAGGACCACTGGGTGTGACAGACCCTCATGAACCTGTCCTCTGAGAGTTTGTCTAGTCCCATTTGACTCCTAAACACTTTTGGCCTTCACAACATGCTATGTGCAGTGCCCCAGTGTGACTGTATGTGGTGTGAAGAAGTACTTGTCTCGTTTAAGCCACTCTTTATGGTCTTTTTCCTTGGAATATTGATGAGCCCTCAGCCTTTTCCATAAGAAAAGAGGCCTTGAACTCATACCCACTCTCAGATGTATCTTTTTTGTTATTACACATTATTTCTGAAAAGAGCTGAGCGAAGGCTGGGGCTCTTTTAGCAAGGAAAGCATGTCTGCCTCTTCTGCCTGCAGCCACCATTCTGTATTCATATTCCTCAGTAAATGCATCACACTGATGTGCATCTCCTGTTTGAGACAGAATTCAGAGCATCCTCTGTTCTACACCTTCCAAATGCAGCCTGGGGTCTGAGCAGCTCACAGGGTGACAGCTGGAATTGAAGGGAACCTGTAGTATAAAACTTGCAAGATCTTAATATTTTCTCCTTACTGTCATTGGCTTGACTGTGAAAACAATAGAAAAGTAGTTTTGGCCAGCGCTGGCTTTCACTACTGCCACTGAATAGCAGAGAATGCCACAGGCTCAACTGAGTTTGGAGGAATATACTCAGAATTATGCTCAAAAAGTATTTATAGGGACAGATTTATTTTGTATCTGCCTATTTATTAAGACTAATTATATAGTCACTCTGCATAACAATAAGATGAAAAACTTCCTGCAGCAGGGGGAAGCTCTCACCTTATCAGGCAGGACACACAGCATAGGGAAAAAGTATTATCATCCCTCTTCTGCAGGCAAAGGCAACTATCTTATCCAGTTACTTGAATTCAAGTAAGTAACACAGGAAAGTCCTGCAGGATTAGTCACAAGGCCAACCTGCCCTTGTCTTACTACAGTATCACATGTGAAAATGTCCCTGCTCTTGTCACAGATGCTGTAGTACTGGGCAATCTCTCCTTGCCTTCTTTCAGCAGGGAGAGAAACCGACCTGTTTTCTTGTTCTGATAAAATTCCCTAAAGAGTTGAACTTGAAATTAAGTTTATTAAAATATGAATTATCTGTAAAAAAGACTGCAAGGGCTCATGAATTGATTCTTTTTAGGACTTCTCTGTGAGATAATCAGAGTGCATTGAGAGATGCTAGGGACTGATTAATCAGTGTAACCCCTACTGCGTCCAGAGCTTCACTTCCAATGGCAAAATAAGCTTATGCAGAAGGAAGTGTATTTTTCTTAGGTCTTATGTCTGTGGGGGAAGAAATAGAGAGGTAAAAATAGTAAATTAGAAAGAGGAAGTGTTTGGATTTTTTTCTGAAACAAAGGGCCCCTTCACTGGAATAACAAGGAGGCATATCACCTTCTAGGAAGAGATTTTAAGCACATGCAAGCGGACTTACACCTGATTGCTGGGTTGCAGCTTAGCACTGCATGTACAGGGATATGGAGAAAAGGCTCTAGGGAGACCTTACAGCATCCTCCTGTGCCTGAAGGGGCTACAAGAGAGCTAGAGAGGTTAATTTGACAAGGGCATGGAGTGATAGGACAAGGGGCATGACTTCAGACTGACAGAGGGTAGCATTAGATCAGATATTGGGGAGGAATTCTTCCCTGTGAGGGTGGTGAGGCTCTGGCACAGGTTGCCCAGAGAAGCTGTGGCTGCCCCATCCCTGGCAGTGTTCAAGGCCAGGCTGGGGCTTTGAGCAACCTGGTCTACAAGGAGGTGTCCCTGCTCATCAGATGATCTTTAAGGTAGGTCCTTTCGAACCCAAACCCTTCAATGATTCTATGATTCAATGACCTTGCAAAACAGACATGAATATACTCTTCCAGATGTACAAATGTCACTCGACTGAAAGGTGCATTAAGGACTGTAGTTCAGGTAAAAAAATCAAACATTACATTTATTGTATTCTTGCAAAATGCTGCTCTTCTACTTGCTCAAAGCTACTAGAGTAACAGCAGGGTTTATTTTTACTTTATTGTTTTTTGTTTTGTTTTTTTTTAATTTTTAATTTTTATTTTTTTAACACATGGCAAAAACTCAGATTTCCTATGGATTTAGCCTTCAAGGAAGTTAATTTTCATCTCTCCCATGTTACAGGCAGAACAGACTGGCAGAAAGGAGGTGACCTGCAAATAATGCAGGAAGTCAGTGGCACAGACTACACAAACCCCAGCTCCTGTTTGCACATTGGAAGCCTGTTTACTGGAGTTCTTGGATTCTATGCCAGTAATAATGAAATCCAATCATCTTTCAGTTGATAAAACACTAGATAAGAAATTAAGTGGTTTATCCAAGTTCAAACTGAAAAATAAATTCTGAATAGTTGGTATTAAGATCACTAGTTTAGTGACTAAGTGATGAATCTTCAGCTTGCCATAGGAAAACATCTTGTATTTGAATTTCTGTGGCAAACTGGAACGACTTATTAAATCTTTTTTATAAGAACAAGTTTTTATAGCATTTAACAAAATGAGTGGAAAGGCACACTCTTTTGCTGAAGAAAAGCTTTGCTGCCATGCTGAGGAATCCATCTTAAAGAATATTCAGCAAAAAGAGATGTGGGAAGAAAAGGAAAAAGCAAATGAAGGAGCTGGGGAGGGGAGAAAGCAATTGAAGATGTAAATGGCTCTTCTTAGTCATACCTTTAATGACTAGCTAGACCAAAGATTAGAAGTAATTGAACTAGCTCTCAGTCAACAAAAGATGCAAGTAGATTGTAAAACAGAGTGGGATTACATTAGTTTGCACTAAACCAAAGGTAATTAGTTTTTGAGCAGTGCTTAAAAAGCAGAAATTGCTATATAAATGTTAATTATTACTATTTGTTTCAAATAGATGCAACAAACACAATCTTTTATATGCCTTAGGAAGTAAAAGACAATAAAGCAAAACAGTCTCCATCATTTGGCTGAGACCTATCAGATCACTTTTGGGAAAACACATGGAGTCTTATTCAGTGGCTGACTCTGAATCCTGAGTGTTTCATGTGGAGACATAGGTGACTATCTCTGGAAAGCCTATATTCTGGGAAATGATAAAAAAAACTAACAAAGCCCACCCAAAGCACCAAGGTTGCCAGCTCCACCAATGTCAAAAGAATAAAGAATTTAAGAGATGGAGACCATGGGTTTCAGTAACAAGTAAGCCATCTTCATTTTGGGCCATGCAACAGTTCCTGAGATGAAGAGATAGTTATGTCTACTGCTAAGAAGCAAGATTTTGGGAAACAGCGCCAGTTTCTCTTATGCCCTGCTGTACCACTAATTTATTGTGTGATCCTGGACAAGGCATTTAACCTTCTGGGCCCATTCTATGAGAAACAGATATAACCATTCTCCAGCTGTTTCACAGCCGAGTAAAAGGTCTTTTTTGATGCTTTTAAGCATGTCATTTCAATAAATAATTTATGAGACATATCACTATTAAGAAGATGTTTGAAAGAGTCTAGGAGTCTAATAAGAAACTTATGTGGTGAGATCATACAGTTTCAGGATGGATTCTGGGCTATAACATGCTAAAGATTTGCAAAGATTATTAGGCCTGTTGGAATCATGGACATAAAAGAACCCTAAAGTAAAATGCTTATCTACTTTTTTGCAATAAATTTTCTACCAATTTCCTTCCTACCTTGGCAAACTCTTGCAGAGAAGATTGATAAATAGCAGAGGTCCAACCACTTTGTAAGTTTTAAAAATTACAAGGGATAATTCAATTACAAAAAGTAATTTGTATGAAAGAAATATTTTGCCAGGATGTGAACTAATAAGAAACCTATATTTAAGCTCATGGTTTTCAAGGCAGTATACAACTGCTAATTTATTAGCACTTATGTCTGTAAAGGAAGCAGTACAGATGGAGACAGAGACAGCAACATCCTCAGTCATACGCTCCTGAAGCCAAATGTCTCATTGTACATATCATTGCCCAAGTGAAGCTGGATCAATGCTTGCATCTGTTGGATGCAGAAATCTGCAGGAAATCCAATTGCCAAGAATCCTTTAAACATAAGTTTGTTTTCACCAAAGTGCAGGCTCCCGGGTTTGAAAATGTCAACCTCAGTAGAGGAATGGTTCCCTGTTTCAGTGTTTCTGATGACAAACCCTGCTTGAGATGTTCCCTCCTGCTAGGGCTCAGCCACCCTGCTGCTTCCTGCCTCCCTGGGGATACTGATGCAGCTGTTCATAAAACCACACCATAAGCAGATCAGGGAAAGTGTCTGGAAATTAAAAGAAAAAGAGCCCTTATCTGCCAAATCCTTACCTTTTTATTTTTGTAGCCTACCCCAACTTTAATCGAACGAGATTAATATCAATCTGGTTTTATAGGGGCATTTCACAATTAGATGCAAGGCTGAGGCAAGAGGAAATACACTGGGGTGGGAAGGAAAACAGATTGGGATACTCTTTTCTATCATCTAAGTTGGCAGATGGAGCTGTTTCCACTTTAGGTCATGCGTGCAATAACTTGCCTGACCTAAAAATCTGTATTTCTAACCAGTTTCTAAGCAATAAAACTGGGGGTTTCTAATAACCATTATAGTACATCTTTTCCAGCACTAGCCCCTACCATCCATGGGCAGGTGTATAGTTTGTGACTCTGAGAGAGAGTATTGTTCCATTCCTTGACAAGAGAGCTGCTGCTGCTTTGTGGAAGCTGCCTTGCTGAAACCCCTTGATCCAAGTTCACAGCTCATCTATTCCCCATCCTTGCTTGCAAAGCAAAGTTTCCCTGCCCTAAATTGGAATTTCTGTTGAGACTTTATTTTCTCTGCCATATCTTTACCAAGCAGAGTTGAAAACTGATGTAAGCAAACCAGTTAAATGCAGCCAGCATCTTTCTCCTCCCTTTACTTCCTTGTTTTCCTTTCCTTTTTTTTCCTGTTTTTTTTGTTTCCTTTTATATCCATAGCAATTGTTGGTATCCCATGTAGGGAAAATGAATGTTAGAAAAAAAATAAAAATAGATCTTTCTTATTACTTTGTAGCTTTTTGCTTAGCAAATTATGCTGTGTATAAGCTATATCTTAACGTATTCCACAAACCACTAGTGTTCTTCCTACATTTCTGAGCAATGAGGAGGGAATCTGTTGTGTCATCTCATGACTGGTATTGAGTTTTACACCACTATGGCTTTTGTGAACTGTGCATCTGATCCAAAGTCCTTTAAATGACTTGAAAGTATTTTCCATTCATTTCACTCAGCAAGTAAAATGGGGCTTTATAAGCTCAGCTCTCTGTACAAAACCTTTTAATGTTCACTTTTATGGTATGGGCTGCACTGAATCATATTTCAGTCTCCAAAATTGTCAGTGCTGAGGACAAAAAGGAATGAAATTAAGCATTGGAATCTTTTGAAAATCTCCGTCTCAGGGTGAGCCAAAATGAAACTGTGAAGAAACATGTAAGAGAGCACATTGGCAATTTTCTCAGATGTAAGCTGTGACCTTGGGAGCTGGTGATTTGCCCCCATGGACCCTTGAGGGGGCCTGGGTTTGATGGAGAAGGTTTTTCTCCAAAATTAGGCTCTTTTCTGACATAATATGCATAGTGCCTTTTATGATTAAGACATTTTAAAAATTTTCTTTCCATAATTATGTGTAGCTGGGGTCTGGAACAGTCCAGCCTTCAAGCTGTCAATAAACACGTTTAGTGCCGAGTTGGGTCATTAGGCTTACAAACAGGTTGAGTCTAAACACTGGGGTTTTTAAGCTGATTTCTTGGGTAGGTAAAAAGATATTTATATTTTCATTTAGTTTGAGTGATACCAGCACCTGCCACTTGCTCTAAACAGAGCAGTTAACCCATACTCCAACTGCCTCTGTCAACTCCTGTTGATGAAAAGCAAAGCAGATAAATTAATGGCTCCCCTGAGAGGAGAGAAATGAGAAGGCTCATGTAAACAAACACCTCACAAAATACAACTGTACTAATGGGAATGGAAATGAAAGAGAAAATGCCTCTCCCCATCCTTGATAGGCACAGCAGGCTGGAGGAAAACACCCACAATGAAGCTAAAGGTGGGGAACACACACCAGGCTCTTGGGGGCTCACTCAGTGGCCATTAGTGCAGATGGAAATATTTCAATCCAGCAGACACCAGTGGCAGCTTTTTTGGTGCATCTGACTTTGTAAATGTGACCCTTGCCCCTCTATTCTGGGAAGGACACAAGGTCCTGCTGCTGGGAGTTGCACCCTGCAAACAGTATTTAAAAGTGAAAGGAGGTGAAATACGTGATTCTTTTAAAAATCTGGTATGCTCTTAGGGAAATATACAGGATGATCCATGCTCCTTGGCTTCTTCCCTCACCTCAGGGTGGGCTCAATATCTTCAGCTGCTCTGTCTCAGATGTGCTGGGGGCATGGTGCTGTGACATAAACTTAAGAACAATCAAGTACTTCCTAGTCCTGAAGGGATAATGTTAAAGACACCTAGATATCATAGACCCATAGAACGGTTTGGGCTGGAAGGGACCTTAAGTCTATCTAGTTCTAGTCCCCCTGCCACTGGAAGATGATGGGGATGACAATCTTACAAAAAGCCAAATGTGAAGGTCAGTTGATTGGGCTCTAGTCAGGGGATAAATCTAATTAAGACTTTTTTTTTTTTTTTTTCCTTCTATCTCTATGACCTTTCTCTCTCAAATATGTTTTTCTCTTTTTCCCTGTAATGGGAAACTAGATTTTAGTTTCTTTTCCTGTAACTGCTTTGGAGTGGTCCTGAGCCCCACAAGGCTTGTACACCTCCCAGTCTTCTGAGGAAGAGGCATGTTTGCACAGACAAAAAAACTAAAGCAAAGACCTCTTCCCTGTCTCACCCTGGCTTGTAATTTTTACCCATGCACATCTCCTTTCTTGAGATAATGTTAGCATATATGTGACACTCATCTGGCATAAAATGCTTGCAGAAATGAAAATAAAAAAAATTTTTGCAGACCAATCTGTTTCCCACTGCTGCATGGTGGGACTGGGTGTAGGGCAGCCAGAGTCTGCTGCTGGCCAAAGCTACAGCCTAAGGAAAGACAGCAATGCCGTGTTTAGGGTAAAGGCAGGTCCCACGTCTGGGTCATCCTGCTGCTCTGTTCAGGACCGCAGCATAACTCCTGTCTGATCTCCATACTCAGATGTTGCAACTTCTGCACAGAGGGTATGAAGATTTTTGCCAGACTGGAGGATCATAAGTGCCTTTTTGCCTCCCTCACACCTCAGCTACTCCTGGACTGTGGAGAAGCCCATAGCAGAACTTTCTCAGCTAAGCTGAGCTTCTGTTAGGTTACAAATTCTAATTCGGCCAAGAATGTGTGTAAGGTGGGATGAGTACAGCATCAAAGCAAGGAGCTGCAAGTGTAATTCTTATTCACATGTGTTTTACCTCCTACCCTGGCATTGCTTATTGCCTGTATGCTGGCTTGGACCAGAGCCAGGGGGTTAACAATGTTTTCTGTGTAACTGTATGCTCAGTGGAAACAAGTAGAGGTCCCATGGCCTAGATTTGGAGAGGACTGTTTCTTAAGTAGTTGCCTCTGAGGAAGAGCTGGGAAGGAACATGCCAAAGTCACATGCAGAAGAGACAGTGGAAAGGCACCATAGTAGGAGCATGTGGTCTAGGGGCTATGCTCTGCAGCCAGCTCTAATATCAGTCAGTGACTTCTTTGGCACTTTCTCCGATGGTAAATCAAGAGCAAGAAGTTGCACCAAGTGGTCATCATGGCCTGCAGAGGAGCAGGTGGCTGCAGCTCTGAAAGCACATGATGTGAACGATGCCCAGGGGTGTGACAAGAGGTGATGCTCCTGTACTTGTGGTGACATGGAGTATTTCCCTTCCAGACTGGTTTTCCACATCATCCTTTCTTCTAAAGGTTAATGGTCTCATAAGGCCACAGCAATAAATAAATGTGCCTAACCTGGAGCCTCATTAGTGTAAAGCCCAGCATTATATACCTATTTATTAACTTTGCAAAAAACTGGGTTGGCACGAGGATGGAAGCATGAGCCTCCTTCCACCTTCCATTCCACTGTCTGCTGTGACAAGGGCAGGAGAGCAGCTGGGCTCGAGCATATTTTAAGCTCCTGATTTTATGCTGCTGTGCAGAGCTGCTCTCAACATGAGGGCTTGGCATAAATGTACAGGGAAGGGGCGATAAGATCACAGACAGACACCGTCAAGATCCTGGCCTAAGGCAAACATGCCTGTGGCTTTCTTACTTCATGCTTTTCAGCTCAAATTAGCTTATCGGTGTCAGAGAGGGCAGCTGTTCCATGGGGGAAGGAGGAGGGAAGGTGTAGATCACATATCTGACTCCAGAATTTTGAAAAAGAAGTAAATGCAGCGGGAAAAGGGCAGAGACACTGGCTGAGAGCCCTACCCTGAGCCAAACACTTTCTCCCATGGGGGTGCAGAAAGAGAAACACTCCAGGGAAAATGCTTAAACAGTGCATTAATTATGTCAATATTATTAACAGGCCTCTCTCTGTCCCTTCCTTAGCTGACACCTCCCACCCTTTTTCTGCCCTGTGTTTATTATAAACTGGTATAAGAACTACAGCAGATTTCCAGTTGGCCCAGGGTTTTATATAGGCTAATGCTATAATTAAACTATTTCACTAAGACATAAGAAATGATCTCAGTAATTTTTAAGTTTGGAAACAAATGTATCTAAACTTAATCCCCCCCCCCCTCCAAACCCTCAAGCAAACAAACAAGCAGACAGCAACAAAATATGTAAATGGCTTTGATGGTTACATTTATTGCTAAACTGGAATGCTAATAATGTATTGGTTCTCAACCAGATTTTTTGCCAATCTGGGAACTCAGCTCAACTGAAATCCAAGACACAAATGAGATATCTACACTAGTAAATTAAATAATTTATTACAGTAAATAACTGTCTGGGACTAATCCCTGGAACTGAGTTCAACTGGCATGGAGAAGCCTTTGTCTATATAAAAAAACTCTTCTAGGATCTAAAACAGGGTGATGTAGCCTGCATTTTGGGACTGGTTCCTGGCCTATGCTGATGCCTTAGTTGTGCACAGAAATTGTATGCCCAGGTCAGAATCTTGCTAGGAACCTCTCTTAATTGCTGTTTAGCTGCTATTCAGCAATATAAAAAATAACCCCTTGGTATTGTTTCATTTACTAGCATAGGCAGAGAGAAAACTGCATCTTGCCAAACTGTAAGGAAATAGGTACCTCCTTATTTACAGTAGTTTTCAGATCCTTTTGTAGAAGAAAATGTTCCTCTTCTTATGATTATGAGTTAATCGTGCAAGCCCTGAAGTAAGTGTGATATCCTGTTCTTAAACCCAGTGTAACATTGCCTTACGTGCATTCCAGAGCTTGAAAGAGCTGCGTGTTGGTAGTCTCACAACTGGCAGGCTCAAATGGAACAATAATTGAGACCTTGGGTTGTTTTTTTTAAGGAAAACCCTGCTCTTTCCCCTTCCTCCCAAGACTGTTGAGCAGTGTAACTTTTCTCAGCATTCAATTTAATTTTCTTTCTTCCTCTCTCTCTCTTTTTTTTTATTTAAAAGGAAAAAAAAAGAAAACTAAATGAAACTGATCTTTCATTAGAAACCCATTGATGGAGAAGATATCATTTAGAACAGGTTGTCTGGGAGTGAAGGCAACGTCAGCCAGAGAGGAAATGCTGCCAGCTTGCCCTCCTGACTCTAATCTCTGATTTTGAGCTATTACACGAAGCTCTGCAAATCACCAAACAATGTGAACAATAATGAAGGCATGTTTAAGAAAGAAAGATGCCATTTGCAGGGGGATTACTGGACGTGAATGGTCTCTCTCCCAGCTCTTGGCAAAGAACGAATTGCAACTGCATTGTCGTCAAATCAAATATTCCTACAGCACCCCTAGGGATTGCTTTGCAATTTTGTTAATATTTTAAAAGCATCCCTTGATCTCTCCTATGCCTGCCTGCAGCTATGATTTCATTTTGCTCTGAAACAGATGTCTTCTCTCTCTCTCCCTTCTCCCCTCTCTCCTTTTAAGTGTTCACCTTAATAAGGTACATTATGAACAATTGATTTTGAAGCCCATGAGCACGTGGAATTCAGCAGGAGACAGACCACTTTAATCCTGCCATATTTGGAGAATTGGCCTTTTTGCCAACACTGGTCAGACATGAGTCTTCTCAGAAGGAAAACAAGAAAAACCAACAAGGAATCAAAAGCTTTCTCTTAGAGCCACAGGACAGAAATGCAGAGCCATGACTGTTCAGAGCACCTTGGTGGCCTGATTCTGAGAGCCTGCCTCCGAGCTGAATTCCCAACATTATGTAAGAAATCTTTTAAAATGAGGGTGGTGAAACACTGGCACAAGCTGCCCAGAGAGGTGGCAAATACCCCATCCCTGAAAACATTAAACAGGTTGGATGGGGCTCTGACCAACCTGATCAAGTTTAAGATGTCTCTGATCTTGGTAGGGGGGTTGGACCAAATGGACTTTAAAAGATCCCTTCCAACCTAAACCATTCTATGCTTCGATGGTTTTTTCAATGAAAACTGAGTGAGCTAGTACTGGAGTGGCATACCAACAAATGAATCAAAGCCTGGGCTCTTTGTACATTTTTCTGTGAATGAACACTTATCAGAGACCTAACCAGAACAAGGCTACCTACCCTAGCAGCATTTATGTTGCTGTTTATCTTCAGGATAATTGACACAGAGGTGGAGTCTCCCTTAAGGCCAGGGCTGTGACTTTGCTTGACATCTGCAAAGTGCCATCTATCACATGAATCAATTGTGACTCACAAGATGATAGAAAGTGTGGCCAAGGCAGGTCAAATGCCCAGGCCCTGGCTGAAGCACAGTCAGCTAAGTGATACCATTCGTAGTAATGACCCACACTCCTGCTTATCCATCATGATAAAAAGGACTGGTTTGTTTTCTGGTTGATCCCTTTCTACTGGTTTCCATTTGTTTTCAGTAATTTTCTGTCTCTCAGATGTGGCTATCACACCAAGGTAAACAGGAAGGTAGAATAATTAAAGGACTTAGCACTCTTTAGTAACAAAGATTTACTTGTTGAGCTGTCTGTGGGATGAATAAAATGGTCTTACTCATTAAAAATGTCTATGAAATGACCAGAGTTGGTGTGTTGTAAAGCAGAACTTCAGTTGCAGCTGGAGAAGCAGAGGTACAGAGGGAGAAAAATAGAGGGACGTACCCATGTGCTGAAACACTGAACGCCTCAGCTGGCAGCAGAACCAGCAACTGAACAGAGATCTTCTGTTTCCCAGTCCAGACCTAGCCTAAGTCATGCAGTTAGGCCAGTTTCAACTTTGAAATGTTTATGCTTTTCTGTCACTGCAAAGTAAGCCTCATCCACTGGAGAGCATGTTTTCATCCCAAACTTGCAGGCTTAACAGCTAAAATTCCTCTTTTCCTCCCTTGCCTTGTCTTGGCTTTTTTCCTTCCTAGTTAAGTATATTCAAATAAGCAGATGCTTCAATGAACTCAGGAGTGGATATTTCAGTGGTGACTTCACGTGCTCCTTCTTAAATTCATCTAGTAAGCCATTTTCTTTAACTGTCTTCTAAATAAAACTGAGCCGGATTGTAAGACATTTCTTTTTATCTGTATTGCTGTTCAGGTCTCATTTAACATGTAGACTCAAGACAGAAACTGTCAGACATATGTTTTGCTTCTCTAGAAAGACACCAGTTTGATGGCAGAGGACTGGGCAACTTTCTGCAGTCAGAAGCAGCCTGATTCACAGAGTGAAGTGACTGTTGCTATTTCAGATCAGATCAGTGTGAAAGACCATCCAGAGACAAACCTTGTCTTCAGAGAGGCATCTGCACATGGTGGCTGGGTTGTGGGGATTTTTAGGTGAGGTCCTGTTTCATGGCTTTCCTGGGCTGGACATTGTTGGTCCCAGGAGGATGTCTGGAGGTCCTGCCTGCAGGGCTCAGGTCTAAGCAGGAAACACTTTCATGTCACCAGGGGAGAGAAGGTTATGCAGAGGCTGGTGGAGCCTGTTCATTTGGCAGGCAGAGAGGGAGAAGATGACACATACTAACCAGGGGAAGAAGAAACCTTCAGTGGGTGCAGTCTCCTTATAGCCACCATGGGGTTTTCCTGCCCAAATCAAGAGAACCAGCTTGCAGTGCCATGAAGGAAACAAACAGGACATGAACATGCATAGGAGCTTAAAAAATCAAGTGTGCTCCAGGATCTGAGTTGTAAACAGGAGAAAAATTTGAGATAGAAGCTATAAGAGTCAGTAAAAGTTGCCCACATTAGGAAGAGACTGATTTTGGAAGAAACACACAGCAGAACTGTGAGCTGTGTACCTGGAACATTTGTTTCTTAAAGGCTCTAGCAGCTTGAGGCTGGCAGGCCCTGATAACCACTTGTGAGCTGGCTGATAAATGGGTCAGAGGCATTCTGTCACGCTTGGCTGGGGATGCTGGCCATGAAACAGAGAGGGGGATTGGTGTGGAATAGAAGGTCCATGTAGCCCATGCTGTTTGTGTCACTGCCCTGTGAGTCATTGCTGGACATAAAAAATAGTACCTCGAAGAAGAGCCTGGAAAAGAGCGTGCAGTGAAGATAATCAGCAATGCCTGCTTCAGTGGGATGTTCCTCAAACTTCCCTTAATTATGACCCCAGTCGCTGAAATGTATTGTCAGAGTGACAGCAGGGTACTCATATAATATATATAATATGACAGATCCTTTTTTATTGCCTTAAAACAATAACAGTAACTGCAGCAGCAAAATCAAGTTTTTATTTGTTCGTTTATTTGTTGTTAAGGCCAGGAGGAGGGTGCACATATTCCACAATTTGTTACGGGAATACAAGAAAAAAGTCAAGGAGACTCTCAGGGTTTTTCATTAGAAGCATGGTACATTAGAAGCTCCTAGGTGGGGGGAAGTTGGCTTAACCCATCCAGAAAAGTTTATTGCCTTGTCCCAAATAAGCAAATAAGTTGGTCCTAGTCCAACTCAGCTGAGCCCCAATGATCCCAGTGCAAGGCATGTTAATCCAGACTCTATTACTGATACAATTAAAATGGTTTCATTATGTCTCTGTAGCTCAATACCTGCAAAGGACTGTCTGAAATTCTGCTTTTACCTTCCATACCTGTAAAACAGGAGGTAATTTTATCAGTAGACAGAAACAAGGATTATTCATTTCTGTATATGTGCTTCACGGTGCAGAGCACAGGCCATGGTTACTCTTTTTTCTTCATGAATTATTCCACCCACATCTTTTTCTCTCCCAAGGACAATCATGCCTCTGTAATTGCAAGCTTTGGTTTGTGGATGGTTATGAAGTTGTGGCACCATTCCTGGGCAGAGGGGTTGGAACCAGATGATCTTTAATGTCCCTTCCGGTCCCTTGAGGCTAAAGGGGAGAAAACACGAAGGCTCAGCTGATCTCAGCAGATGTCTCAGCTGCTTTGCTGAGATTTAAAAAAATATTTTAAACGTTTTAAAAATAAACTGTGATGGGGTTTATTCCTACATCACAGTCAAGCTACAGAACATGAACAATCACAGGAATGGTGATGTTTTTCTCTATATTTGATTTAAAGTGTTCCTAGGAGGACAGACAGGGAAGAGAGAGTGACCCCTTTATTTAATTCATAGATCGGTGCCATCACTTTACAGTTTGCCACCTTCTACAGCAAGGAAGTGTTTCTCTCTCTCTACATGACTGCTAAGAGCAGGCTTGAAGTGTTTCACATATTCCCAGGTGGCTAGCAAAAGTATATCCATGTGGATATACTTATGTAAAGCTCAAAGAGAGTAACCAAGAAGAACTGGTGCACTAAACATCTGCAATAAATGTATGCAGATTGGCAAGCAGTAAAAAAACAAAGGGGTTGTAAAAGTCCAGAGGAATCTGAAGGATCTCAAAAAAAAAGAAGAAAAGGATATCAGTGCTACTATTAAATTCAGAAGAAAATTTTATTAAGAAAACTTAAATTTGTGATTAATACAATGAAATGTTTTCCTAATGATCAAATCCCTTAGGGAAGTCTAAATAAATAAATAAATAAATAATAGTAATAATAGTAATAATAGTAATAATAGCAATAGCAATAGCAATAGCAATAGTAATAGTAATAATAATAATAATAATAATAATAATAATATCTGAACTTGAAGTGACCTGACCATGGGAAAGAACTTTACTGTATGGGTGAGCATGCACCAGAACAGGCTGTCCAGAGAGATTGTGGAGTCTCCCTCACTGGAGATATTCAAGAACCACCTGATGCAATCCTGTGCCTTGTGCTTTAGGATGACCATGCTGGAGCAGGGAGGTTGGACCCACCCAAAGCCCCTCCCAGCCTGATCCATTCTGTGGTTCTGTGACTCCCCCGAGCACTATAGAAACAGAGTTTTGTATAAAAATGAACAGACTTATGTTGGAGATGGAATAGCCTGTAGATTCTCTTCCACTTCTTAAGTTTACTATACTGTATCATTCAGAGTGGAGCTAGATAAATCTGTACCAGTGCAAAAGCCTGTCTCTGTTTCTCAGTAGCCCAAACCAAGGAGCTGTGGACCAAGCTCCTAATCACTTTGGCACCACCCAGAATTTTAATGGAAAGAGAAAACAAGTTGTTTCCAATTAGTGGAGATCCATATTCATATCACAATGCTGAGATACCCTCCAGACAACCAGAAAGCTTCACTGACCCAAAGCAAGTCTGAATTCATAACCTCAGCACTGGGAGGTCAAGTCATTGTAAGGAAAACCTCTGAAACTGCAGAACTTCTGTACAAGTCTCTCCCTGACACAAACATCTGCTTGTTACTTGGGTGGAGTGTGGCCTAGATTTCATAGTCAATGGTAATTCCCAGCAGTTAGTAATGGGCCCTTAGTAATCCTTAGGACAACAGATGTTGGAGGCAGCCCAGGAGGGCAGTTGGGTTGATAGCTTGGCTGAGGGCAGGAGATTCTTCTCACTGCAGGTTTGATGGGGATGAGAGTCAGGGCCACAGAGTAACATCACTAAGCTTCAAAATATCCCTGTGTTCTTGCTTTTGTGAGGCACACACACTGGAGATCTGGGAATTGTCAGCTTGTTCCAGCTTTGTAGTACCCTCAGGGAGGAAGGAAATACTCTGCTGACTCTGAAGATGTGCAACTCTAACCGCACTAATTCAATAGTAACAGTGAGTCAGGGCGAACAGACCTACCACTACAGAGGACACCAGAATGGAGAGGCATTTAATTGACAGATGTGAACTGCTTAGCATTAGTGGAGACGATGAAATACAACATTTGTGAGCAGTAACGGAGACTTTATCTGATGTACAGTACATCTGTGCCTTAAATTTCCTCTAGAGCGCAGCTGGGTGTTAATCCCCTTTTCTTGTTATACCCGTCTCTGGCAGTGAATACACTTGTCAATTAAAATATGTTCTTTGAAGTTATTTCAAGCTTTCCAGAGTAAAGAATTCTGAAGTCTCACTATGACCCAGGATTAATTAAGAGGGGCCAAATTTGATCTCATTTATGGGAGTGTAAATGTGTTGTAACGCTATTCTCAGCCTAGCAAGAGAAAACATTTACTCTTGGTTGATAATTTAATTTTTTTATTCCAATCTTTGGTCAGCAAAAAATAAGTTAGTAATATTCTTCAGCTGATAGTCTGTTGACTCCATCTTCATGTGGATTTCAGTGGTGCACAGCTGCAAGTGCTTTCTTTAAAACAGTTGTATCAGATCTGAGACAACTTTGGGCCACAAAAATGATCAGAGGGCTGGAGCACATCTCTTGCAATGATGGGCTGAGACAGTTGGGGTTATGCAGCCTGGAGAAGGCTTCAGGGAGACCTTAGAGCCCCTTCCAGTACCTAAAGGGGCTACAAGGGAGCTAGAGAGGGTAATTTGACAAGGGTGTGGAGTGACAGGACAAGGGGGAGTGCCTTCAGGAAGATGGTAGGTTTAGATTAGGTATTAGGAAGAAATACTTTCTCAAGGGGAGGTGAGACACTGGCAGAGGTTGCCCAGAGAAGCTGTGTCTGCCTCATCCCTGGAGGTGTTCAAGGCTGAATGGAGCTTTGAGCAACCTGGTCTAGTGGAAGGTGCCCCTGCCCATGGCTGGAGGGCTGGAACTCAATGATCTTTATTGTCCTTTCCAACTCAGACAATTCTGTGATTCTATTATAAGTTCTCCAGATAGCCACAAGAAGTAATCTGCTGAAATATTTACCAAAAAAAGGGAAAATTTATCTTGTTTACCATCTATCTTTTGAAGTGTTTTGTCTCTAGACATCTCTGTACTACATCTGTGCCACTAATCCTTCCTCTGATAGTGTGAGTGAAATGGACACAGTATTGAAAATTAGACTCTCATATTCTGTTTTGTGCTTTCATCACATATGCTCTGCCAGAATCAGATGCAATTAATTGCTCATATCTGGTAAAGATTTGTTGCTATTATTTAAAATTATCACAACTATATATTGTGTCTCCTGCAGAAGGATGTGGAATCCAATATTCAAAGTGGTTCTGCAACTGCATGAAAGCTCTCGTAACACACTGGTGACAGTCACAGACAAGCCCAGTTCAGCATCAGATATATATACCTCCTCCACAGGAATTAAAAACAATTTCTTACATAAGTCAGTAGATTCACAACCCCTTCCAGTTAAGAAATAATCCTATAGATGGAGTTTGCATATGGAAGGCATGCTGCCTATACAAAATTGAGATGTGGTATGGAAATCTCACACAAGCTGATTTGTGGAAACAATAAGACACCCCTTGACAAGCCTGCTAGCACACTACTGAGAAGGTCTGGAGAGCATTTGAAGGATGTAAGAGAGTTTTCCCTTTAAATGGATAAAAAAAGAGGGCAACAAAAGGCCAATTTTATGATCAAACTAGTTTCACTGTGTATTTGAGATGTCTCTGGTCATTGGAAAGGTCTGGGAGGGAGCTATGCAGGAGAAGAAGGGCAGGGAGAAGACCAAAGCCATGTAGCTGGTGACAGCAAATGCAAATGCAAATGGAAAGCCATTGCCCACAATTCCCATTTGATAGATTTTCACTTAATTTTACAGAAATAATAAACACAGGAGAGATAAAGTGGCAAAAAAGATTTGATAATATTTTACAGTGGAAGTCCCATAGTACAGCCCTGCTCTTTTAATAATATAGGAAGAAAAACAGTGAAAAAATCACTAGCTGAGTGTTTGGACATATTCCTTGACTATTTCATTAATCCACCTTCATTTATTTCTAGTTTGATGGTGTGATCCTTAGCAGTTGATTAAACTGGAGAGAGTGGCAATTTATTCAATTAATGAGAAGTAAATGAAAGACAAGCACATATTACATGAGTCTTGCAAAATTTGATACAATAATAAACTCTAACTCCTGTGCCTTCTTCAAAACATTAACAAAGTATCATCACATCTCTGTATTGTATTACAATCAGGTATTATTGCCAAGACATGATTTCTTAGGAGTCTATTTGGAAAACAAAGTACATTGAGCACCCTCATTCCTCTTTGCATTTGACCTGTGTTTATGCAGCTAAATTTTGCTTCTTTGGGAAGGTTGTGAACATAAATAATTTCATCTGGTGTTCATGTTGCTTTCATCATTGCATTTTACTGCAATGAAACACTAAGTTAAAAAATTCAAATGTGTATGAGAAAAAATAAAAACAATAAACTTATTTTGCCTTTTAGTTCTTTGAGTGACATTCTTGAATATTTTAATGTCATTTAGTGATGGAATCATGTGGCATTCATTCCACACATGTAAATAGAAACAGGATCTAGCCTCCTGTTTTAGGATGTTTGTGTATATTATTTTTTAAGTGGAAGCTGGTGGAAGAAAAAATCAGTCCACCGGGTTACTTCAGAATTATTTCCAATGGGTTTCAGCACTTTAAAGTGCTTCTAAAATTATATTAACTGAAACTCAAGTAGAACCCTGTTGAGTACACTCATGATGCTGCAGCTACAATCACGAGGCTTAGAGAACTGTGTTCCACAGATGTACACAGCCTTGATGTCTCTAGTGCCCATGTAATGTTCTCCTTTTCTCTCTCCACATGGTTTCTTCCCTTTGCTCATTTTTCTTATTGTATTTCATTTTTTTTTTACAAGGGCAAGAGAAGGGAAAACACAGCTGTTGACTCTCACAGATCTGCAACGTGGCAAGACAAATCTCAGAGGTGGTCAAGACTCAAAGGCTTGCTGGGAAGCCTGTGCCTTTTGGCTTCTGCTCTCTATTATTTGTTGATCAGCATTCATCAGTACTGCCTTTGGGAAGAGAAAAGAAGAAGGAATGGGACACAAGGGTCTGATCTTTGTGCTGTCCATTGGACTTGCTCACTGTTCAGCATCTTAAATAGCAAGTCCCTTAATTCTGGGTATTTCTCTAAGTAAAGAAGCAATTCACTACAATCAACAACAGTAGTCTTTTGTAAAGTAACAACTCCCTTTTGAAACCAAAGATACACTTCCATGTCCTTCTTAAGCCCTGCCTCAATTCTTTCCTTACAGTATTTGTCTGTCATCAGTTCTTCCTAAAATAGTCCCTGTTTAAATCCTTTCCCTGATCCTACATTCACTATGTGTTTTTATATATTCTTTTGCTATCTGACTTAGCTTGTCCAGCCAGAACTCTGGGAAAGGGTTTCAGAGACAGGGACACCCAGGTAAGTGACCTTTTGCACTCTGCCACTGCCCTGATGTTTGACCTTGGCCAAGTGGGTAGCATTAAAAAGCTGCATTTGCCAGTGTTTAATAGGGCATGTTATATAAGTGACATTATGACTTCTGCTTACTGGCACAGGAATAGTCTGTTTAAACTATATCCAACTAGCAATAATGAAGTGGACGAGAACTTTTCCAAGTTTGAAGAATAGCAGAAAAGAAAGGTAAAAAAAAAAATATATATATATATATATAAAAATGTTAATAAAATAGGGAAACAATCCTGAGAGATTAAAGTCAAGAATTAATCTCAAAAAGTTGTAACAGTGGTTCCATTTTAATGAATCACAGAATCAACTAGGTTGGAAAAGACCTGTGAGATCATTGAGTCACTATGACCGAACACCACCACGTCAATGGACCATGGCACTAAGTACCATATCCAGCCTTTCCTTAAACACCTTCAAGGGTGGTGACTCCACCACCTCCCAGCCCATTCCAATGTCTAATCACCCTTTCCTTCTGTGAAGAAATTCCTCCCGATGTCCAACCTAAACCTCCCCCGGCACAGCTTACGATTACGTCCTCTTGTCCCATCCATAGTAGCCTGGGAGAAGAGACCAACCTCCACCTGGCTGTTACTTCCTTTCAGATTCCTTTCAGGTTTTAGAGAGCAATGAGGATACTCCTGAGCCTCCTCCTTTTCTCCAGACTAAACAACTCAAAGTCCCTCATCCTCTTCTCATAGGACTTGTGCTCCAGACCCTTCACCAGCTCTGTTGTCCTCTGGACCCACTCCAGCACCTCAGTGTCCTTCCTGAACTGAGGGGCCCAGAACTGGACACAGCACTCAAGGTGTGGCCTCAGCAGTGCTGAGTACAGGGGGACAATCACTTCCCTGGTCCTGCTGGCCACACCATTGCTGATACAGGCCAGGTGCCATTGACCTTGGCCACCTGGACACATGACCAGTGTTGACCATCACCTCCAGGTTCTTTTCCTCTGAGCCACTTTCCAACCACTCCGCCCAAAGCCTGCGCTGCTGCCTAGGGGTTATTTTGATCCTAGTCCTGGACCTGGAATTTGGTCTTATTAAATCTCCTATCAGTGGTCTCTGCCCATCAGTCTAGACAGAGCCTGTCCAGATAACCTCTGCAGAGATGTCCTGCCCTCCAGCAAATTCACACTTCCACCCAACTTGGTGAAGGGCAACTTTTAAAAATTTAGGAAACAGTAAATCAGACCATAAGCTTCTACTTGGAAATATCATAACTGTAAGACTTCAAATGTCAAGCTACCATGCAGAGTACTAAAACACAGCCAACACAGGGAAGAGCTAGAATGCAATGCACTCAGGAAATGTGTCCTTCTTTTTAGTGGAGCACGCTTCCAAAATGGGAGACTGGAAAATATCTTTTCAGCAGCTGGATATCCCCTGAGGGTTCTCTAGAACTGCCTATGGAACATCAAGCTTTGTGAGACACTGAGGCTCTCTCCATCCATCTGAGTTACTGTTTCCTTGTCCATGCAGTCTGATCTGAGCACTAGCCTTAGTGAAACCCAGATTCCTAAAACAAAAAGCAGGGAAAATGGTGAAATACAAAGAAGCTGGCAAACAAGCCCATTTACAGCCTCCAGGCACAGATCTGATCCCTCACAGAATCAAGCAGGAGAAAAGGACAACATTCTGGCAGTGTTCAAGGCTAGGTTTGAGGGGGCTTTGAACAACCTGGTCTAGCGGAAGGTGTCTTTGCCCTTGGCAGTAAGGTTGGAACTAGATGGTCTTTGTGGTCCCTTCCAATCCAAACCATGACAGAATTCTATGATTCTGAAATCTGATCAAAGCAAACTCTATAACATTTGCTAAGCTTTTTTTCTGTTACAAAGAAATTAATTGTTGGATTCTTCTCTAACTTGCATTTCTGAGTAATTTGTTTTTAATTAAGCCTTTGATTGTCACATTGTCTTGGATCTTGCTATTGTGTCTCTAAAAGCACCATCTATGTTGTGAGTCTACTTTTTTCTGTTCTCATCCTAATGAAAAAGTCATGTTGTGGATGTATCCAATTCCATCTTCTTCTGCTTTGATTAGGGGAACTGACTGTTGAGTGTGAATTGAGCACAGCCCTCCTTGACATTATTTATCACCCTTTCTAAAAGTACCTCCTGGTCAATCCTATACTCCTAGGGTTCAAAGTAACATCAATACTGACATGTATAGTAGGCTTGAATCACAGAAAGTTATGGAAAAGCAGGGATTTAATTTGACAAAACATTCAGGTGCATTTATACTTATTGTCTACCAGTATCCTACTGTACCTTATGGCTTCTGCCAGGCATAGACAATTTTCATTCCCATTGTGAAGTAAGTGGAAGCTTTACCATGAAATGGAGGCTAGAACAGGGTGATTAAGGTCCATTTCAACCCAACACTTTTCATGAAGTCATGGTAAAACAATGCACTGAAAACATGCCTTTGGAAAAAATCCTGCTTCCTTTCCTTCTAGCCTGCAACAGCTTAGAACTGCACATTGTCCCTTGGAGAATGACTGTCCATTCCTAGCACCCTGCACAACCTTATCACAACATCTCAGCCCTTAACACAGCCAACCATTCTGTTTCAAACACAGCTCTCTCTCAGGACAAGAACAGCTCTGAAAGCAAAAAAGCAAACAAAAAAAACCCCACATACTGGTAAAAATACCCAAACAATCAGAATTTGTGATTTGGTCTCTTCTGTGTATAGATGGAGGCTGGTTTGAATTTGCACCCTTGCAGAACTAGAAGGAGTGCTCAGGGCAGAGGAAAGCACTCTAAGGGAACTCAGGGTTCAATACTAGGCCCAGTACTGTATAACTCATCCATCAATTACTTGGATGGAGGGGTAGATGGCTCTGCAGCAAGTTCATTGGTGACACAAAGCTGGGAGGAACAGCCAACACCCCAGAGGGCTGTACAGCCCTTCAGAAGGGCCTTGACAGGTTGGAGAGATGGACAGAGAGGAAGGAACCTTCTTAAATTCAGCCAGGGCAAACCCAGGGTGCTGCACCTGGGAAAGAATAAACTCACAGAGCAGCACAGGCTAGGGGCTGACCTGCTAGAAGTGAGCCCTCTTTCTTCCAAAGGACCCAGGGGTCCTTTGGACAGGGTGAACAACAACCATGAGCCAGCACTGCCCCTGTTGCTAAGAAGGCCATC
Organism: Pseudopodoces humilis; assembly: GCF_049639895.1. Taxonomy (NCBI): domain Eukaryota; kingdom Metazoa; phylum Chordata; class Aves; order Passeriformes; family Paridae; genus Pseudopodoces; species Pseudopodoces humilis. The sequence continues at coordinate 84,162,929 of NC_142201.1, read as the reverse complement.
CCTAAGGTATCCTGGGATGCCTTAAGGAAAGCCTTGCCAGCAGGATGAGGGAGGTGATCCTGCCCCTCCACTCAGCCCCAGTAAGGCCACATCTGGAATGCTGTGTCCAGGTCTGGGCTCCTCAGTACAAGAGAGACATGGAGCTCCTGGAGGAGGTCCAGTAGAGGGTTATGAAGACGATTGAGGGGCTGAAGCATCTCTATTAGAAGGAAAGGCTGGGGAAGTTTGGCCTGTTCAGCCTCAAGGTAACTTGGAGGGGATCTGACTAATGCATCTGAACAAGGGTGTCAGGAGGATGGTGCCAGGCTCTGCTCAGTGGTGCCTAGCAATAAGACAAGAAGCAGAAACTGGTGCACAGGAAGTTCCATTTGAACATGATGAAGAACTTTATTGTGCAGTTGACCAAACACTAGAACAGGCTGCCCTGAGAGGTTGTGGAGCGTCCCTCACTGGAGATATTCAAGAAGAGTCTGGACACAATCCTGTGCAATGTGCTCTGAGATGGCCCTGTCTGAACAGTGCTTGGACCAGATGGCCCACTGTGGTCCCTTCCAACCTTACCCATTCTGTGATTCTGTGAACACAGAAATAGGGAAATTGGTTTCCTCTAGTGGCTCTGTGCAGCTACATCACATCAGACTACATGGTCCTGTGGAGCACAGAGCAGTAGAGATTTGGGTGCCTGGAGTCCAGGGCTGGGAAAAAAACCACTTTATTTATTCTATAGATAGAGGCATGAAATGCAGAATGGAGGGATATAAAACACCAAAGCATGATAACAAACTTAGCTGTGCTTGGACAAAGGACTTGTGGTTGCTTCCTTCTCACCATCACTCTCATGACTGCATGGAAAAGAAAGAGTTGTGGCTATAAATAGAGCCACTAAGGAAGGAGGACAAATCCTGCATCATTCATGAACATGAATCTCAGACATTCTGCCAGAGCATAACTTAAACATTTGCTTACATCAAAGTGGAGCATGATCAAAAACTGCAGGCTTCCCTCAAGGCTTTCATTCAAAAGAGAAATAGAGAAAGAATCACACTCTACCTCTGTTACTAGATGCATTGTATAAATGAAAATTAGTGTAAACAGTCTGGAGATAACTAAATATTAAATGCACACAATTTATATAGCTTGAAGGAAAATAGTAATTGGTTAAGCTCACTAGAGAGCTGAAACTCCACAGTCTATTGTTTTATTATTTAGCAAACAGAGAAAGAAATAGGTAAAAAAGAGCTACAGCACCATTCATAGGTCATTGTTATCTCCCTGAGTATCAGAAGGGAATGCCTTTATGTTCAGGCCCCTACAATCACAGGAAATTATATCAAATTCTAAGACCTACCTATTAATTAAGACACTCTGATGGATCTGTCTTTTCCCGAGGGATTGGTGTAGCCCACATCAGACACAGAAAACCCACCCTGAGGATGCCTGATTTGCCAGGAAGGCTCCTAATGCAAACACTGAGTTATTCAGCAACAAAGCCAAGCCCTTGCCCACACAACATCCACTCACACACCCTGAGCACAAGCTGTAAATCACTCCTCTAGACAGCTCAACAATGGAAAGACCTTCAGCACCTATAACCACAAGAGGTAAAATCTACACTGGGACACCAATAAAAACTAGGGCAAACTGAGGGCATGGCCAGTGTTGTAAATCCCCTGTAAGGGTGGGAAGTAGCTTGGGAAAATTCTTCAATTGACCACCCACCATTTTTTCACAGAAAAGCTTTGTCATTCCTGCTAATATCACTCAGGGAAAAATTCTTTCACAAACCTGGGAGACTTTTGGTGTTCCTGGCACATCAGGCTGCTCTGTCAAAGAGACACTCTCCTGTCAATCAGTTAATCCAGTTAATGAGTGATAGTTAATTGAGTTGATGGCTGCAAATTTAAGGATAGGATGTTACCAGGGAGCTCAGGGCTTTTCTCCACAAGTTACAACTGTCTACAGCCTTCATGGGAAGCAAAATCTTTTTCCTTTTATTTTAACATATTACTCAAAGCCACATATGTATGTAAGTTTGCACAGTACTGAGCACAACCAGGCTTTGGTGCCACTGCAAAACATATTTGCCACGGTTTTCTGTAAATATTCCCAGGGAATATTCAGCAGGGAACTGTGCTGCAAAATTACTCTTTAAGATTTCATAGTTCTTGGTAAAATCTGAAGGAGACAGAAAGGATGTCAGGGAATACCTCAGATCCTACAGCAGGCCACCAAATACTGATGTAGAATATTTCTAAAGTGTAATTTTAAACATATGTAAGTCAGAAAATTACTTATAATTTCTAAGCGTACCTCGTCTCCAAGTAGTGGGTGGGATACTGATCCCCAAAGTTATACATCAGGAAGTTTTGTGTTTATATTTGAGGTATGCTCAGACCAGATTCTGTTTAGAGTGGAACAAGAACTTCTAGCAGATGAATAATTTAGGCATCTAAAGGCACAAAATAGGCATCTAAAGTCTGACTTAGGGTTTAAAAAATTTATAATTTGAGAAGCTGCACTTTGTGTATGATGGGTGAAGGTATTGGTAGTTCTCTGTTTTCTGAGTCAGCCTTCTGTCTTTTTGATACAAACCTGGTGGCATGCAGCTTCCTGGATATGTGGGTTTTTTTTTTCTTTTCTAGATGAGGATTAACCTCTCACTATATTTGTCTGGTTTTGAGGCATTTTGTGACCTTTAAAGAGCCATTGGAATTCTTCTGTTAAAGATATTTTTTCCTATGTTTGGTAAAAATTTCTCTCTCTGACTATTTATTTTTTATTTGTAAACTTGCTCACCCCCAAAGTATGGTCAGTCAACATGTAAGCAGCTCATATGAAAATATTTTACAGATCTTTTGAAATAGAAAGCAATATAGTAAGTACAGGATAACAGTGTGGCTGTAGGCCTAGCCAAGTATATCAGCTTCTTCAAAGGGTCAGGATTCAACCTTATTATAAATCATTCCTACAGATGATCAGTCTATTGATGTCTGCACTGTGCTATCAGGTCATGGTGCAATCAGACACTCCTTGCATATTTGCACATCCCTGATGGACTTTGCCACTGTTCCCCATTTAAATGGCTCAGGTGAGAGGGTAACAACCACCAGAATCTGATGGTAGAGGGGGAAAGCAATGAAATTTATACTTTTGTACAATTTTAGTCTTCTCCCACCATAGGCCAGAAAATAACAAGCACTATAATGATCTCTGCATCATGTATGCAGCCCAGAGAAATGAATTAAGTTGTCTGTCAAAGAAGGTATAGTGCATATTACTTCTGATACCTTTCTCCACTGGATTTCCCCCCTTTTAATCTGCATATTTTATACCTTCCTAAACATAAACATTATTTTTTAGATTAAGGACAACTAGCCAGCTAGTCCTACACAACAATTTAGAACAAAAACAGAGTATGAATTCCTTATATATGTTAAATTGAAACACATCTGATTTATATTCTGGTGTTAAAACACCTCTCTCAAGGTTTCTAATCTCCATTTTGAACGTTTTCTTGTCCTTTAGAAATCTATTATTCATTTCCCCTTATGAACCTATAATTCCATACAAACATGCAAGTACCAGGGAAGAAAAGTGTCTGCCCAATGGAAATGGAGATCTAAATTTGGAGTAAATTTGTACTGAAAAGGAAATTTGGGCAAATGGAAATAGGCAGGAATTGTTTTTTGGAGAAAGAGAAATTAATTATAATATTGAGTAATAATATTGAAGGACAAGGAAGACGCAAAGTTGTGCAAAACTCTAAATGACAGGATGGTGATTGCAAATGGACTTGGTGTTTCTTCCTCATTGAAATCCCACTGAGAATGCTTCTCCAGAATTTGTGCTTTGGGTCCTAACTCTGCATATGGACTGTGTAATATTTAAGGCAGTTCTCCATCTCTCTTTGTAAGAATTCCTGTGAAACCCGTTTTTCAGATGTACAACTCTGCTCAGTTTCTTGCTCCACACACTGAGCACTGAGGATGAAGAGAAATTCCCATCGGTTCCCCAGCAGGCAAACAGAAAATTTATGTCCAATGCACTTAGCATTTGGGCTTGTTTTTTTTCCTAATGTAGTAAAGATCCAGGACACAAGAGCAAACAGAGAGTGTGACCTCAGGAAAGTCCCATAGAAGGATTACTTTTCACTTTCCATTGACATTGTACAGAAGGGAAAGTGGATCAAGGCAATGAAGATGTTTGAAACACACTGGAAATTGTTGTACATCAGTTCATGGAGGAGGAGAAAAATTGCACTGAAGTCCTCAATAAACAAGCAGCTTCCTATGTTTAAAGAATTTTGGTCTTGGTCCTATCTTTCCTAATGAATCTCTTCCTGAAATTTAATCATACACTATCAGAATTACTCATTCTGTATCAGTAACACTCAAAAAGTTAAACCGTGTTTATTCAAACCCATAAATTTATTTTTTCTTATATCATCTGGCCCAAAGTCATTGAACTCAACAGAAAGTGAGCCATTTCCTTATTTTCTGTGCCATATAATTATTATTACACATTCAATCTTCAGTTCTTATTATAGATGTATTTCAGTACGTGTATAACTATACACGAATAAAAATCTAATTGAATCAATACCAAACCCACATTTTCCAGCTAATCATACCAATAATTCTTCTTTTGTTTTCTCTATTTATGTCAGTGGATACCTGAAAAACAATTAATGAAATGTTGCTGTAGAGCTAAGGAAGTAAATTGACTTCCAAAGCTGGGTAATTTTTGGTGAAAATTTAATTTTCAGAATGACTGAATAAATAAGCCATTGTTATTTAAAAATTAAGCTTGCTCATATGAAGCCTGACAAAATGCTGTCAATAACCTCTCCTAATAACTGCCTTACTCTACAACAATATGCTGATCATAGAAAGGTGGGTATAAATAACATCCTGTTTGTTCTTCCACTGCAATGCTGTTACTCACCCATATTTATAACATGCCATTTACTAAAGTGTGCATGTTTATAGGCTCTCTGGAAAAGTCTGATAAGGGCAGAGATTGGTGGCAGGCTATGCTCCAAATCACTCAAACTTCCTTTCCCCACTGATGCTGGCTTTCAGCAAAACCAGACCAGAGCACTCGGCATCCTTCAGCAATTCATTTTCTGTGCTCTCCTTGAGCTCTGTGGCAGCGGGCACGAAAGGAATGCAAAGTCATGCTCTTGTGTGCTGGCCTTCGGCTTCATTATTTACTTTACACTCTTCTACCTGAATGCATCAGAAAGGGCTCTTTTCAAGACTTCTCCCTCTCTGCCTGCTTTTAGCAGAAGCCTGCTGCGTGGCACTGTTAATCTAATCTAAACTGGTGGGAGGGCCTGCTCGATGGCTTCACCAGGTGCTGGGCTGGAGGGGGCTCCTCACAGCCATGTCCTGAAAAGCTTCCTTATTTACCCCTCTTTTTCCATTGCCCACCCACCCTGCCTTCAGCATGGCCATTCTTTAATTGCAGCCCCAGCTTAAGGCAAAATCTTCCTGAAACCATTTTTAGGCAGTTCCAGAGTTGCTTTTCTTTTACGAGGGCTGAATGGCAGCTTCAACAGCATATGTATACCCAGCTTAGCAAAACGGGTACATAAAAGAGGTAAGAAAGGGCTTTGTTGTGCTTTCAAAGCTTCAGTGTAAAACTTCAGCTTTTGTCAGTGCCACGGGTATTTTTCCAGAGTAAGAAACAACTATTCCACTGATGTCTAATATGGAGAATAAGAAATGATTATTGAGAATTAACTCATTATAACTTCTGTGGAGGGTCTACTGAAAGATAGCAGCAGGAAACCAGCCCAAAGTTTCTACCAGAGCTGCCAAACTTTGGAAATCTGGCCTAAGAGGTGGGACAAAAACCATGCTGGTATTGCACTCTGCTGATAATGTCCTTCCATCCGTAGTGTGGCCCCAGAACAATGCCATCAGATGGTCATTTGTCAAAAACAAATTTAGACCAATCTACCATATGTAATCCATAGTCATGGCTTGACAACATACTGCAGTTATCCCCAGTAGACATGACTGTTTACATTTTACACACATAATTGGGTCTGGTTCAGTTACATTTTTCATTGGTGTGTCTGCCAAAATTATAAAGCTATTAGTACATGCTGAATCTGTGCCAAGCAAAATATTTGCCAATAAAATTGGCCTTATCTGTATAGATGCCAAAAAGGTTTGTGTTTTTTTTGGTGTGCGTGCGTCTATTTTTAATACGTTACGTATATATATGTATTTGTAAATGTTAAACAACATGACTGGACATTCATGTAGCATATTAGACCAAGACAGTCTAGAGTTTGGATGTGACCCTTGGGATCATGTCTTGTCTGCCAGGTTTTCTGCTGCCATAGAACCACAGGATGGTTTGGGTTGGAAGGGACCATGAAGATCATTGAGTTCCAATCCTGCTGCCATGAGCAGGGACACTTTCTGCTAGACCAGGTTGCTCCAAGCCCTATCTAACCTGGCCTTGAACACTTCCAGGGATGGGGCACCCACAAATTCTCTTCCCTTGCCACAGAGGAGATGTATGGTGTCCAGCAGAAAGACTCATGAAGGAATCTTCTTCTTAAATCTCTTAGCAAGATGTGATGGGCTAGTCACAATATACACACTGAACCTGTGGGACAGAGAGATGCTAAAGCTGGAATTCAGTCCCCAGCATGCAACACTCAGCCCAGTCTTTAAACATGAACCCGTAGCACTACGCTATTCAGAGGATCACAGCCATTCTTTCTCTCTAATGCCCCAAACTACGTATTTAAATTCACATCAAATCTTCACCACTCACAAGGAATTACAGAACTTTACCTAGTTGCCTATTTTTTTTTTAACACATAGCTTTTTGAAATCTTAATTTTCTTTTTGTGACTGGTCACAAAAGTCACCAGAGAAAGAGCAATTTTGTTACTGGAAGGTAGATTCTTTTTCAGTATTATCTGCATCTTCACCACCGATTAAGGAAAATGCTTTCTCAAAGTCGCTTACGCTGTGTCTCAGCTTCCCAACTGAAGAGGAGGTGTTCTATGTTATTTAAAAATGCCTCTTTTTAAATCTTGTGGAGAGGAAAATAGTTCATAAGTGGCAACTATTCAGGGAAATTTTCTCCCGCCTCATCAGGAAATATGTTGTTTACTGTAATATTCTCAGTAATTCTTATTCATACTATCAAAATGTGAGTCCCTCAAACTCTCCAGCTCCCTGAGATCTCTCCTTTCCCAAAGCCCATTCATAGGAAGCAAAGAGTGACCTGAACTCCCACACACTTAGGCAGGGGTTACTGTGGCTTAGATTTATGGGGAATGGGACTGATTATTAGTATTGAGCCTCCTGTGAGGTAAAAAAACAATATTGAGATAAAGAACAAAAACACAAGCTTTACTCTCCAATGTAATTGGACATCAAAGATGGACACTTGTGTTTATTTGGGTTAGAAGATGCGTAATCAACATGGCAAAGGTAGATAACAGAGTTTGCAAATCTGTGACATGATAACATCAGATCTCAGTTCGAATGATGAAAAGGGGGTAAATTTTCCACCCTCATTAAAATGTCTGTGGTATCACTATCTTCATGGGATTTACAGGTGCAATTCATCTTATCCTAATGCACACATATAAAATACATCAGCTAAGGAGCTCTGCAGAAAGCTGTTTTCCTTCACTGACAGTAGATAAAGTCCAGGGTGACTAGCCAAAACGTGGATATCTGCACTGCCAAGAGCTAAAAAACAAAGCATGGCAAATTCAACTGCTATGAATCACCAAGTATTTTTTTTCTCCAAAATCTGCTTAATTTCTTATGTCCTGAAATTTTGATGGATCTTTTAAGTACTCAGCAAGCCCACATGAGTTATTCAACATCTGGGAAGATCAACATGCCAATATATTATTAGTTTATTAAACTGAAAAAACATACTCAGTTTAACATCTCCAGTTAATGTGTTTCCCTGGAATGAGCACACAAATGTATGAAATACAAGACTTCAAGTTTATTTCCCCTATATTTTTAAAGAGAATACTCTGAAAATAACAGGTTTTCATATCACCGTATTCTGGTATTTTTAGTGCTTTTTATTTTATTTTAGTCTTCTTTTTAGGGTAACCTATGTGGAGTTGCACCAATTCTCCACCCTTTGCATGACACCCCCTGCAACAATCCCCTAAAAGTCATTGAACATAAAAAAACATGTTGGCCTTGACCTCACCTTCTCTGTATTTGAAAGAGGGCCTTTATCTTAATGTTCTCAAGTTGTGTGTCCTGCTTTGTTTAATACACCCATTAGCCATAGCTTCTAGTTTTTTTTCAATCAGTCAGCACACAGCACTCATGAAGAAGCTTTAAGGTTAATTTTAAATGATTTTTCCATATGGTAACTAAGTGACTGCATTCCTGAAGTGCTGGCTGTGCAGCTGAACAGGGTAAGGTGGTGGACTTTGTCTTCAGGGAAGCAAAGAACAGTTGGAATCAATGATCTTAAGGGTCTTTTCTGACATAAATGCTTCCATGAAGACACCAAGGCAGTGCTCACACCTACGTTGCCTTTGGCCAACATGAGGTTCAGGTCCATCTCACCCAACTGGGCTGATGTGTTTGGGTATGAAGATATGGATTTTATTCCAGTAATGGGAACAGACAGAATGGAGGTTCCTTAGGGTAGTTTCCTCATTAAGATCTATGAATCTCCTCTGGAGGTGACTGAATCTATATCCAAGGGATGTAGGAAATAGGATTAATCTCACAAGACAACAGTTCCTTGCTAGTTTTCTAGATTCCCCTATAGAAAATAAAAAGTTACACTTTGTATTCAATCTAGCCATCCTGTTTTATTTGTTCACTGAAGATGAGAGGAACTGGACATTTAAAATGCCTTTTCTTTACAAAGTTTAAGAGACACTTACGGTTTTTTTTGGTGAGTTGTGCTGCCTGAAATAGGGACAAGCAGGGTGATCCCAGGCTGTAGTTCATCTATTCATTATTTTACTGTATTGTGAAAAATAGAAATCCACTGTTTCTTGTAATCAGAGGGGTTAGTGAAATCCTACTAAAAATGCTTATAAAATTTTGATAAAAAAGAAAAAGAAAAATAAAGAAAAAAGGAAAAAAAAAAGAAAAAAGAAACACGATGGTTTAGCTGGAAGGGACTGCTCTTGCATTGCTCTCCTGTGTGTCACATCCCTACTTCTGGACACATCTCTCCCCTCTTGTTTAGTTTCCAGGGGCTATGCAGCTGCTCTTAGAAAGAAGGCACCACCATTCATGCAAGGGATGACAATCCTTCATCAGTTCCACCTTTCCACCCTGACAACTGCTGACCGTGGCGGGAGCAACACAGAAAGGGACTGCCTTTATTGGATATAATTTTTTTCAACATCAGTAGAAAAGAAAGCCTTCCACCTGCTATTGTGCAGCTGAGTTTCTAATCTCTGGTGCCAGCACGGCTGCTGGGAGACAACCCTCAAGTGAAAAGAAGCAGGGTCAGGCACGCACAGGGCAGGACGGCTGTGCTGATGTGATGTGACACACATGTCTCTACAGCACCCCGTAAAGACACCCCCAGTTCTCAATTGCTGGGAAAAATTAATTATTTCCCCCATGGGCAGCAACTCTGGACTGCATTCAGCATGCTGGCATAGAAACTAACATCAAAATTATTTCACTTGCTTTTTCTATGGAAATACACAATCAGAGACTTTTATTTTTGTTTTTAATGATCAGCCATAAGGAGGTGGCAATTAATCCCAAAGGACAACTCCACATATCATTGTTGGCTCCAGGTATTGGTAGGACTGATAAAAGAAACAGAATATGAGAATATGGAGCCATTGAGAAGCTGATAATGAGCTCTGCTTATTAGGTGCTTTTCCACGTGTTTTCTTTGATTTAGAGTCCAGGCCCTGAATAGCAAATTGTTCACTTTATCAACAAAACAGTTTGAAAAGCCTTTTGGAGACCAAGCAGGTGAATGCTTCCAGACCCCTCTGCAGCTCTTATTTTTCTAGTTAGAACTCATTTGTCTGCAGAAAATTTGGGTGACAACCAGAGAAAAGTCACATTCAATTTATGTGCAAAGCCAGGCATTAAATGGACTCAGAAGGTGCTGAACATCCACCAGGTTTTTATGATTACAGGGGCCTCTGCTTTCCTGACAATTAAACCCAATATATTGTGACAGGCAGCATGGGTGACAGAGGAAGGGATGGTAGGAGCTGAATGTCTGGGTACCAAAAGCAAAGGTAAAGAGCCAGCGCCACAGGCCTTGGAGCTGAGATAATTTTGCAGCTGAAAGCAGTGACTTAGGCGCTTACTTTCATATGTCAGCTGGGAAATGACCTCAGTTTTCATACCTATAAAATAGGTCTAATTCTACTTGTCTTCCTCTAGGGGACCATGATTCCTTAGGGTTGCTAACATTTTTGGATTCTCCAGGCTTAGGAAATATGAGCTACTCAAGCAGTGGTGGAAGTGCAGTGAGCACAGGTTCACTGTGCACTATATGTATCTCATCCATATAGGATGCTAATGCCAGTTTAGAGAGGAAAAGGAAGTCCTAAGCAGATATTTTTCTGAATTAGCAAAGTCTATAAGGGTGTAGTGGAGTTTGAAAGAATTTCAAATGACGAATCAAACCAGAATTTATTTGGTTATAAAAATAGCCAGGAATCTTTAAAGGGAATGGAAGTGTGAAGGCTATCCCTTGACTTAATTACACATTTGTTCATTATTTATGTAATATTCTGACCTACCAAAAACTTTTATTTGCACATGTAGTTCTTAATTTAAAAGAGTGATTTTCTTCAGCATGTGTTGTACAGCACTCCTAACATAGGTCCATTTTAAAAACTGGTGCAGCCATTCATGATAAACAAGGTATTGGGAGGGACTCAGGGGATAAGTTAACACATCTATTTTTGTAGCACTCTCAGGCTGGTTAAATGGCTATGGATGAGAATAGATGTTTCCAATGCTAGGGTATGCCTTGGTGAAACCAAACCTAGTCCAGAAAACGTTTTGGTGATGAAGAGAGTTTTGGAGATGGATACAATTTTTGGCTAGGATAGAGTTAAATTTCTCCATTGCGGTTGGTATGCTATGCTTATCTTCCCAAGAAACGTGTGATAGAACCCTCACTTCTCAGGGATGGCCAAACATCTGATGGAAATAGTGCATGGATTTCTTATTTTGTTTTGCTTTGCCTGTTAAATTGTCTTTATCTGAACTCATGAGCTTTTACAGTTTCACTCTTTCAGTTCTCTCTTCCATCCCACACGGGGAAGTGAGCCAGCAGTTTAGTAAGGTTTAGCTGCCTACCAGGGCTGAACCACAACAGTGGGTTAACCTTGGAAATGTCATGACTCAAAGTAACAGTAATGTACACCTTGAAAATCCATAAGGACACAGAACTTTGTCTTATGGCCAGGCACACAGTCACTGACAAGGTGAAGGGATTTTAGCCCTTTCCTCCAGAGAGTATAACCCATGACACTTGTCATCTAGTTCTTACCAGCTTCTGCCTACAAGTCTATTCCTATTATTGGTTACTGCTCTATGCCCTCCTTTGAGTTCTTATTAAATATATATATATGTATATGTATATATAGATCTGCTGATAGGAAGGAGTCCAAACTATTGCAGTGTGGACCAGAATAAACCCTAGGATGCTTCAATTTATTTCCTTAAAATGCTTCCTCTGTGACACTGTAAGAGTACAAATCTCCCTCAGACCACACTCCCCACTTGCAAAAGAGAAATAACATTTCTTAACAAGCACACTTTTCTATCCATTTTCTCCATAGAGAACAAAAATATTTGGGGATTGGGTATCTAGTATTTAGTGCAAAAGCTCTCACACTAACTCACACTACCAGACAGTTTTGTAAAAATTTGCTAAGTGATCATGGTGTAAGAAATATATGACAGAAGCATCCCTAGATACTAGGTATCCCTAGATGTTCCTGTTTCCAAGAAATCTGGCTACTGGAAACTTTCAGAAATATGAAAGTACATTTAAATCCACAAGAATGATACTCAGCTTGAGTTTTGACAGGAGGTTTTAGGTATTGTTTTAGCAAAATCTTTTTTCCATATCAGATAGAAGTCCCTGAGAAGACACTCCTATCTCCACACTGATATAACTTCAAAATGCCACACACGAAGCACTCCAACATCATTAACTGGTGTGCAGTGTTGATTTTTATGTTGCAAATTTGATTGAAAACAGAAGTTTATCAGTGAAATGCTGAAATAGCCTTGAATATGGGGAAGTGAATGAGTATAATTGCTGATGGGTTCTTTTTATTATCAAGGAGTCTTGATTATAGCTTCATAGACTTAAATTATGGCGAATCAAGGACAAGATCAATTTACTCTCTAAGCAAATATTTATATGAAGCTGGAGATTGGCATATATTGATCCGTATATAAGGACCATAATTCTTTCTGCAAAATGCATTGGCATTGAGCAGTGCTCCTTTCTCTCTGTGCTTCCTCAACAGCTAGGAGCTGAAAAGTCATGAAGGAAAAAACAAAACATAGTTTGGCAAGTCAGAGGGCTCATCCCAGTCAAATGCAGCTGCAAACCCAAGTCAGTTGTTAAGGACAACCCTTTAGATGGAGACTGAATAATGCAGGTTGTGCATTGTAGATTAATTGATAGCCAGTTCTTGTAGTAAGTTAGAAATCCTGCTTGAAAGGAAAGAAAGTGCTCAGAGCATCTAGTTGTCAAGCTGGCAAGTATTGATGGGCAACATCACCCAGGGCAGAGCATCAGCTACAACACCCTGAGTCTCCCTGCATTTGTAAGAGGGCACTTCGACATTAAGTAGAAGAGTGTTCCTAACTTGTGGGATGAAGAAGGATCCCTGTGAAACGACGACCATTCCCAACAAAGGCTGCTTTTGTTGGAGGAAAAGGCGAGTGTGGGGGCAGGGAAGAGAAGAGGCCGGATTATCTTTTGTTGTGTTTGACAGTTGAAAAGGCCCTGTTGAATAATTACCCTTAAAACTAACAAACAAGGATAAAGAAAAAAAATGCATAAAAAGAGAAGAAAAACCCCCTTGACCTCTCCCCAGACACAATAGCTCCCTTTGAAATAAAAACAAAATAAAAATAACTTATAGGGGAAAAAAAATAACTTAATCTGACTTTTCTTTCTTCTTTTGGCAAGTGTACACACTCTCACATATATATATATACACAATTTGCAGTCTCATCCTATCACAGTCATCTTAAACTTTACTAGACTTGATTCATTCAGCAGCAAAGCTTATGCAAAATGGAGTTAAAAAAAAAAAAAATAAAATCAAGGGAAGCTCCAGCAGCAAAAAGCACACCCTTGGTTGAAGGCCCTATTGGTTTAGCCACAAAAGAACGATTCCTGGTGAGAGCAATTTTCATCTGTTTTGCATACTCCTTATTTTGCTCTTAATTGGCATTATATGGAAACTTATCTACAAGGCCATGGGAACCAAAAGCATCCCTAACCCTCTCTTTCTTTGAACAAGCAGAACCCAATTAAAACACAATTATCTCTCTTCTGCTATTAGTATCCTCCAGCAACAGAGACAGATAGAAACTTTGTTAGTCTGAGAGCAGCCACCTTTTCTTATGAAAATTTTTGTAAAGTTCATAAAGAAAATGAAGGAGACATAAGTGGTCCAGGCTTTGGTGAGCTGAAGGACAGTGTTATTAAAAAATATTTGATCTGGATTTCCAGATGATTTTCTAAATACTTTTATTTTCACCGGGGATTAACTGACCTAAGACTCAAAATGCACTTGGAGGCAAGCCTGGAAAAATAAAAGAGATGGCCAAAGAACAAGAGATAAAATAGACACAGGTGTCTTCCCAGAAAGTCCAAGCTGTCTCAGAAAGCTGTGAAATTCACAATTCCTCTGGCATGACTATGGAAAAACATCTCAGGGGAAAACAAATAACCATTTTTCAAACTGGAGCCCAGAGTCAACTTCTAAATCTATATCCTGCTGCTTAATATGGCAAAGCTACAGCCTAGATTTGAGCTCCTGCAACCCCAGCATGGATGGTGAGCACTCCAAGATGATCATGACAAGGAAGGAGTTCCAGTGACATGATTCATGGGTTTTTTGGACACAATCTTTGAGGTGTCCTTGGAGAATGAACACCCACCACTGTTCTCAGTTACATATGTGCCTGGCTGTGACAGACTTCCAAGATAGCTCTGCATACCTTCCTTATCAGAAGCCATCCCCAAGTTAGCAAACATTTACACTACCACTCATCCTGTCTCATCAGCAGCTACTAAGAATATGTATGTGTCAGGAAACATCATTCATTTCATCACTTCAGCAAGTCATGCCATCACAAAGCAATTTGTGTCCCAGTTGATTCCCTCAGGTTTCCCCCTGGATGACCACTACAGGCTTTAAAATGCTGAACAAGGAAACAAACAAATTTTCTTCTTTTTCGTCTTCTTCTTTTTTTTTTTTTTTTTTCTTTGGAATATGTCTCTGCTCTATTTCCAACATGTAACAGGTCCAGTTCACATATTTTGTTGAAGAGGAATCCAGTATGTCTGGGCAGAAAGCAGAATTCTCCTAGAAGTGCCCCAGAGGTGCCTGTCTGCTGCCCCAAGGTCTTGTCAACAAATCTTAATGTTAACATTTTTAGGAATTTCTGTTTTACACTCATTGCATGTGCTTGCAAATTGATTTAATTTCCCAAACAGGTTAACAGAATAATGTCTGGGAGGATGGTTTTTAGGACGCCATCAGCTTTTTGACCCCCTACAGCAGGTCTCCTGCTTTCTTCTCTGGAGAGCTGAATGCTGCAGCTACACAGTTGTCCTGTCCAAAGAGAGAATCATGTCAGTGCACATGTGCTGTTTGCTTTTGTCATGGCACACATGGTTTTTGCTTTTACCATGGCTGGCCAGTGCAGTGGGAGGGAGAGAGACGGTGTCCCTTCTCCAAGAGACAATGGAACAGAGGTGGCTGCTGTAGACTCTCTACATAAGCAGGGCAATTGAAAACAGGGAAAACAGTTCTGCCAGTGGATTTATTCCCAGATTAAATGGAACTTCTGCTAGCTGGGTGAGTGTGTTAACAGATCACCAAGGAATGGTAAGGAATTGGTTAAAAAGATTAAAAGATCAAACAAGGGGCCAACAATGTGAAAATTATGCCACTGCATTTAACTACAAAAACAAAAAACTTTCCCCTGTGCCCTACCACCATGTAATACCCAGAGGCTGCTCTGAGAGCAATGGAGCAGGATGAGCAAATCCCTGTCTTCCAGCATAAAGATGAAACCTGCAGGGAGACAGCTGCAGTGGAAAGGATTGAAATTAATGTCAACCAGTAGATGAGATTTTGGTGGAGATTTTGATGAGATTTATTGCTGCAAATGTTTTCCCTGGCAAATGTCACATCATTAAAATGAAAAAAACCCCACCCTTAATAGAATTAAGAAAATAAAGAGAAAATAAAAAACACTGTCCTGATAAATGGCAGCTTGAAACTCAGGCCTCAGCCTCTCAGTGTCAAAGATGGTCTTCTTTGTAAGGAAGTGTGCAGAAGTGCTAAATGTCGTTCCAGGTCCTTTCACCTCATCAGGTCAATCACCTGTGACTCCAGAGCACATGTTTTATGGACAGTAAGGATATTTTGCCAACATCTTTTAGAGTGTGGCTGAGTCTAACCGGGAACAGCCCTTGGAGCAAATTCTGCAGCTGAGCACTTCCCAGCACAGCTGCATGATTTATACACAGTCTAATATGGGTGTATTAAGATCCTGTAAATATAAACAGCATATTCGGCATTTGCCTGTTGAAGAAACTCCTTGGGGAGCCTCTTCTGTGCTGTCCTTGATGGGACAGCCAGAAGAATTATTCCTTAATACCTGGTAATTACATGTGAAAGTGCCATTTTCCTGGCACAGACAGCAAAAAGTGAGGATTGCAGGTGAATTTTGTGTTTGCCTCAAACAGGACAGCAACTCTGCGTAAGATTTGCCAAGCTAATGTTTATTTTCTCAAAAGGTCTGAATGCTCTGTAGGTCTGATGGCGTGCCTCAGGCATGCACTTACCTGCCC
Source organism: Pseudopodoces humilis (assembly GCF_049639895.1). Taxonomy (NCBI): domain Eukaryota; kingdom Metazoa; phylum Chordata; class Aves; order Passeriformes; family Paridae; genus Pseudopodoces; species Pseudopodoces humilis. The sequence continues at coordinate 84,146,855 of NC_142201.1, read as the reverse complement.
CTCCCCATAAGTACCTTGTAGTTAGCAATCCTTGAAGAAAACAAATTGTTTTCATCATGCAGAGATGAACAATCTTCCTTGAGCCAGATGTCCAGCCCAGAAAAACATTTCTCCAGCCTTTGGATTCTCTGTACTTGGGCTGCTGTTCTCATAAGCACTTGTATTTGTTGTTCCAGCTAGATTTGGAAGATCCTTGTGGACATGGTGGCATGGAATCTGTCTTTTCTGAGCTGGCCTGCAATTCAGAGGTGCTGATATCGCTGTTAAATCCCAGTGTAGTTACCTTTACCAACAATGCCATATTAGGTTAATATACTGGCAATATACTAACAGTGTAAGAGTTATCTGCACACATATTATTTCTACATATTGATAATATTACTAGCACTACATGTGCTCAGGATAGTAGTTTCAATTTAGTGACACTAGTCCATTCTTGCTAACAGGTTAAGAGTGACACAATAAAGAACTTGTTTCTCTGCCTAGATGAAGTAAGAGCTGTGTCTGCTTGTCATCCAGCACAAGAAAATAAAATATTTAAAAATTTAGCAATGGAGCAAAAAAAGAGACTGCTCTACTTCTAAGGCACTAAACCTTACTAAATTGATGACTGTCCATTATTATCACTGGTAACACTAGACTATTATTAGAAAATTGAATCAGCGAAGAATCTCACCTCTCGAAGTATATTTTAAATTCTCTCCTGTATTTAAGCCTGTCATTCAATTTAGGGCTTAATAGGACTCCTCACAGGAGCTAAGCACACGCTGAACAGTTTTGCAGCAACAGTACTCAAGGGTGCTTTCTTGTACCAGGTGACGACAGATCCTATAACTCACTTTCAATTATTTTTCCATACTTCTGTTGTTTGGATTATCCTGTTGCATGAGAAATGAATGCCCCTGCTCACCTTGCTGTTTGTTTTGCCTGATGACATACACGGGCTTCTTAACCCTGGTGACAATGCACACAAAATACAGACTTCCCCAGCAGCAGAGTTGAGGATTGTCAGACCCAGTTGCAAAATTAGCATTAAAATGCGATTAAAAAGCTCTGCTTTTTCACACAGAAACATTTCATGCTCTCTTGCAAAATGGAAAGTATGCTTATGTTCCCCAAAGCAAATTTTGCTCCCTCACCCCACTGTCACCTCACCCTACAAGTCAATATCTAATTAGAATCTGAAAATTAAAACAAGTCTAGCTTGGGACAACCAGAACATTTGAAAGCTTTGCCATGAACAAAGTGAGTTTATCTCAGCTAACATGAGTGAGCATCTTCCAGTGCCTAAAGGGGCTACAAGAGAGTTGGAGAGAGACGTTTGACAAGGGTGTGAAGGGACAGGACATGGGGAAATCGTTCAGACTGAGAGAGGGCAGGGTGAGATTAGGTATCAGGAAGAAATTCTTCACTATGAGAGTAGTAAGGTACTGGCAGAGGCTGTAGAGAAGATGTTGTTGGTCCATCCCTGGAGGTGTTCAAGACCAGGTTGGATGGGGCTTTGAGCCACTTGGTCTAGAGGAAGGTGTCCCAGTCCATGGCACATGGTTGGAACTAGACAGTCTTCAGGGTCCCTTCCAGCCCAAACCATTCTGTTAGTCTATGATTTTATGGTCTTTGAAAAGAAAACTGTGATGAAAATCCCTGGATGCATAGTGTCCTTGAGTCCACACTAAGTCAGCTCTGTACCATGGCTGTGGCTGACAAACAAGGGCTTGTGCACAGTCCCCAGGGGTGGCACGTGGCACCAAGGGCTGTGCTGCTCAGTCAGGGCGGAAAAGTGAGGGATGTCAAAGAGCTTTGGCCACGGCACAGTGGGGTTCTGACTTGCTCTAGGATGATGCCACAGAGCTTATAGGAATTACACATCTGCTGCAAGGGGAAGCTACTCAGGCATGGAGAGGGAGCTGAGGATGCACAGCTCCCACTGAGGCACGTGTGCTGTTTGCAGTCACTGGCTGTGACTGCAGCACTCACAAGCTGTGTGGGCCTCGTGCATGACACTGTCAGATAGGTCTATAAAGTACATTATGAGATCATCCAGAGATACACAAAGAAACCCTGAGTGAAACTCCCTAAGATCATCAAAGCAGCAAAACTGTGCCGGAGCATAAGGATGGCTCAGCCTGTTCATGGAAGTGGGGGTGTGGCTAAAAGCTGGTGCCCTGCACAGGCTGTGGGTTAAGCTTATGTCATAAATGCTCTCCACATAGCACGTGGAGAAGTGCTATCAGAAGGAAGATGTTATGGTATTTTGGTGTATTTATTAAACCTACCAGGATATGAGCCATAAGTATCCCTAGGGGAAGGTTTCTCTGAGATACACCATATCTACAGCTCAGGGTGGTTCCACTGCTGTGAAGTAACCTCTTTTTCCAAACAGTGTAATGATGGGATATTTGTTATTGCATTACTGTCGTGTATCAGTTCTTTGGAGGGTGTGAGATCACATCTCCTGCGTGTCACAACAGGAGGAAAAAAACTGGGCTGAAAATAGATTTCTGCAGCAAAGCAAAATAAAAGCAAAAATCTGATGTGTCCAAGAAATACATCTGCAATTCACATGCAAACCTAAACAGGGAGAAAACAATTGACAGACAACGTACAAACAGTTCTTGTAATAGACTTTTGAGTTCATATTGGTTTCCACAGCCACCCCCCACCTGCTGTATGCTCCACAGCCAAGCTTCTAATTACAGCCTTCCTGTTGTTTTCCAGTTCATCCTCTGCCAAATAATGGGAGGAGAAAGGATTATGGAAACTGATACACTTGACAGCAAAAATAAATAAGCAAATGAATACATAACTAAATAACTAAATAATTAATCTAGTAGTCTCCAAGACAAGGCTATTCTATCATATCTCCGGTACTTTGAGCCAAACTTCAAGGGTTATTCAAGAAAAGTGATGATCTGGCACCTCAGAGAATAAGACATAAGTATCAATTAATGCTTAATTAATGCTGCATGACATTGATTTGAATAGCTAGAACCTTTTAGAAGAATGTCTCTCTATATTGTGGGTTGAAACAAGATGCCTTGTGGGAAGAATGAGAAACTCCCTAGTATTATGTAACATCTCTATAGTTATAGCACCTGGAGGCTTTGAGTGTATCATGAGCCCAACGTGTTAGATGGTGTATAAATATACAGTTGCTAAAGATGCTTATCTTGGATTTGTAGTGTAAACAAGAAAATATGCCACGCAGTTCTGGTGACAGGTTGATCAAGGCTAAGGAGACAGGGGACCTAAGGAAATTTGAAAAGACATACACATTGTCTAGCAGCCTCTAATTTGTTGGGACAAGGGGATTTTTACAAAAACTTATTCCCAAAACTTTATCCATATAAAGTGCTTGCTAAAGTCCCCAAATAAATAAGAGTTGCATTATGGTGTTTAATAGGAAAATAGAAAGGAAAAGAGTGCACAGGTTGCAGCAGAATAGCATGATAGCCAACAACAACAACAGTGTTTTCAAGCAGGGTACCAAATGCCAACTGCCTAGTTCCATCTTTCCTCACCTGAGTAAGAGCAGACTTATCAGCAATGAGCCACAGTTTCCACTGAGAACTGCAAGAGGACAGTAGCTCCAAAAATCATCCTATTTCCAGATCAATGATGGATGCTCCTGAGAAATAGTCTATATACCCTGAGGCACGTTGTTACTTTTAATGAGACAGTAAAATAACAGACCCTGTTATTTGTGCTGTTCATATTCACCTTCTGTGTGCACTGAAGTGGGACACAAAGGTGTTTAGAGGGCTGGAGGCCTTCTCCTGTGGAGACAGGCTGATGGAATTAGGGTTGTTCAGTCTGGAGAAGAGAAGGTTGCAGGGAGACCACAGAGCCCCTTCCGGAACCTAAAGGGGGCTACAAGAAAGCTGGAAGAGGGACTTTTGATAGTGGCATGGAGCGACAGCACAAGAAGGAATGGCTTCAGACTGACAGAGGTCAGGTTTAAATTTGGTATCAGGAAAAAATTACTTCCTGTGAGGGTGGTGGGGCACTGCCACAAGTTGCCTGGAGAAACCGTGACTTCTCCTTCACTGGAAGCATTCAGGACCAGTCTGGATGAGACTTTGAGCAACCTGGTCTAGTGAAAGGTTACCTTGCCCATGGAAGGGGGTTTGGAATGAGATGGTCTTTGAGGTCCTTTCCAACCCCAAACATTCTATAATTCCAAGACTTCAAAGACAGTGAAGATAGTGGACACAGATAGTGTCCACACAGATAGTGGACCAGCCAGCATGGCATACCTGGGAAGCAGCTCTGGACAGACCCTCTTAGGGGAAAATGTGCCTCATAGCTGGCTTGATGGACTCCACTACCCAGCTGGACATAACTGGGAAAAAAATTCTGTAATTCCACAGGAAATAACTGATTTGGATTCTATTATTGACTCTTTGACCTTATGTCACTACTCAGATCTCCAGGTTGCAAAAAGGTTATCAAATGCATCACGGTGGTGAAAAACTGCATTTTGCAATGAGTAGCATTTTGTAATGAAAAAGTCTTCAGATTACACTGACAAATAAGAATTCACCTTCAGCAAAAAGCTATTTAGATGTCCTCTGAAATTCTGTCTCTTAATAAAGAGCATGTCATGAGTAGCGACTCACAGCAATTTGAGAAGTTTACTTTAGAGATCACCTCTTCTTCTCCTTACTCCACTCAGTTTTCTGCCACCTCATTATACTGTTACTACTTCCTAGGAAACCTTGACTTTGAAAACATTTTTTCTTTTTCTTTTTCTTTTTCTTTTTCTTTTTCTTTTTCTTTTTCTTTTTCTTTTTCTTTTTCTTTTTCTTTTTTTTTCTTTTTCTCTTTCTTTTTCTTTTTCTTTTTCTTTTTCTTTTTCTTTTTCTTTTTCTTTTCTTTCTCTTTCTCTTTCTCTTTCTCTTTCTCTTTCTCTTTCTCTTTCTCTTTCTCTTTCTCTTTCTCTTTCTCTTTCTCTTTCTCTTTCTCTTTCTCTTTCTCTTTCTCTTTCTCTTTCTCTTTCTCTTTCTCTTTCTCTTTCTCTTTCTTTGTTTTTTTATGACTAGTCTTTATCTTGCAGTGAGATCTTTCTCAGGGGTTGACTTTTTGAACTCTTGCTACAGACACAACATTTCAGCTCACACCAGGCCTAATACTTCCCTGTCCATGGCAGGGGAGGTTGGAATTAAATTATATTTATGGTCTTTTCCAACCCAAACCTTCCTATGATTCTAAGATTATGTAAAAAAAAGCAATTTAATTCCTTATACGAGTAAGTGGCTTCTCCCTAAGGAGTAAAGAACAATGTCCAGGACATGACTTGCAGGCAGAATTTTCATGCTTTGGGAACTGTCTCTTCTTTCTTATGCCAGTATCTGTGTAGTGCTGGTGATTAAAGCACTGGTGTTCACTAATCACTTCCATTCTGTCTTGCAAGTACACATAATTCTGTATCAATTTCATTTGAATATCATTTTATATTCATGGCTTTGACTTTTAGAACTCCTCCTACTGTACTTGTAGTTTTAATATTAACAGACACTTCTCTCTCTCCATTCATCACTCATGTAAAGACTTTCCAGGCTGAGGTGAACATTTGCTGCTTCTTTATATGACAGGAGCCATAGGTGCCCCAGCCCTTCACTTCTAGCTGAAAAGTTCTTAAAGATCACCCCTCAGCAACATCCTCTAAGAAAGAGTGTTTTGATTTGAAATGTGACTAGACAATCTCCAGTGGTCCCTGCCAACCTCAAATATACCACAATTCTCTGATTCATGCTTCTGCTTCTCTACCATTTCCTTGTAATTTTCAGTGTGCTGAACAGTCCCAGCTTTGTTTTCCTTCCATTTGAGATGTCCCAGCAATGATCTCCAAGCAACCTTCCCTCTTGATCACTATGGACAGTGCCACAATCCTGTCACATGCCTGTAACCTTGATATCATCTTCAATTCATACTCATCTCCCAGATGCATTGAAGGTACACACACATTCAAAATATGTTCTGTGTATCATACTTCAGATAATGCCTTTCCTTGCTCTCTACACATCTAAGTAAATCTCTTATCTCAGACCTTATCTTTGAACATGTCAATTACTGCAGAATCCCTTTCTGTCACTCACATCACAGATGTAAATTTGCCCTGATGATATTCCCTGGATACCAAGGCCATTTTTCCAGATATAACATTGATTCCCATTCCCCACTTCTATTAAAACAAGGCTGTCTGCATCCAATCAACACATGCAGTCATTTTCCATAGTCTCCGCACTGGATTTTCAAATGAGTGCTTTTGTATTTTCTTTCAGGGTGCTCTCCACAAACACAAATAAAATTATCTTGCTAGTGCCTTTCTTTCTCTGTAGCAACGTCTAAAATTCTCTAACAGGGACTAGTTCACAGGTGTGCTATTAGCATTGCCTGTCATATAGACCAGCACTTTCTTATTACATCCATGGGTCTCCTCCGTCTGTCACTATCCACAGCTTCTTGATTTCCACTAAGATGTAAGTCATTTCATGCAGAGAATGTCTATGTTCTTAGAGTGCCTGACACAGCAGAAATGAATCCATGACTGAGACTGTGATGCAAATTATCCTTGTCAGCTAATAAAAAAAGATGCGGGTCAATAATAGTCGAGTTCTAGAGAAATTTGAGAAATTCCTCATGACTCCAATTAGAGAAATCTGCTCAAGAAATATTAAAGATAACATAATTTTATTCTAAACAACAAAACATGATTTTAACATCCCAGGCACTGGAATTAGTACTCACTTTTTGTAGTTGCCTCCTTAGAAATATCTAGGAACAATCCATCAAATGCTTCTTGTAGGATACTGTTTTAACCTAGACGTGTTATTCTCAGTCTACCTGAAAAATACACAGACATTAAAAAAAATCAGCATTTTGTTCAGTGATTTTTAACTTATTTGCTATAGAAAAATAAATTAAAAATAACTGCTTACTGTTATACAGGATATCTAAAACTGTTATATGTGATTCCTGCTGTAATATCACATCAGCACTACTAGGGTATGCTTAGTCATCTCACAGAAAGAAATGCATTTGTTAAATACAAAACAAGGTTTTCTGTACAGCACTTAGAATTAAATGCCTCTCCTCAACTAACTGGGCAAGCATCCATCCCTTTGCCAAAAGAGTAATTAATCAATTCCTCTAATGTAAGTTTGAGGGTTTCCAGTTTACACAACAGTTGTTCCTTTTTTCTTCTGTGTTTTTGCAGGCTTCAGAAGGTAAAAAAAAAAAAAAAATTTCCTATTTATGTGATTATCCCAAATATCTCCTTTCTTAAGTCTTCTTCCTTTGTTAGAGAGAAATGACTGAGATCTTCCAGACATGCCTCTTGCTGTTTCCACTCACACCAGTAAATTAATATCCTATCCGAGTTGTGTATGGCATTGAAGAGCCACAATTTAATGATGCATGTGTCACAAACTTATCACACTACAAGCAGGAGACTCAAAGAAAATGTATAACAGCACTGGGGCTCCTCTCCATTAGCTAATTAGTCTCAAGTCCCTTTTCTTAGCTCCTTTCCTTGTCTCAGGAAGGTGAAGTCCTGTATAGACTGGGAAGGTGGAGAACACAGAAAGAAGGTGTGTGTAGTTCCACGGAAAGCCACATTTGCCAGACTCATCAGCTCTCCCAGGCTATCCACTTTGTTAGATATGCTTCTATTTTACATTCACTCTGGTGCACAAGGTCTTGAAGAATTGGAAAAAATAAAAATAAAAAAAATTAGAAGGCTGAGTGATGTTGTAGCACACTGTTAGAGAAGTCGGATTCCACATCTTCCCTTGGCAACTTATTTCTGCATATATGGTCCAAAACTACATTGACCTTTTAATCCTGCCAATTACAAATTAATTTTGAATCCAAGCTGTCTACTGAAAAGGTGCAAAGTCACCTTTAAATAGCTGCTCTGCTACATTGCCCTTTACTCCATGGTCCCTATCCTTTGTCTTCCTCCCATTAATATTGCTTCTTCAAGAACATTCCTTGGTTCTGATTGCCCCATTGTACAGGTTATTTCTCCTCCACATGCGCTTTTCAAAGCTGCACTTCATTTTGTTGTTTCCTACCTAAGGTTTCTAGTATCTCTATCTTTGCTGATTTATGCATTGCCTCCCAATTTGGATCATTTGTGATTTTAATTAACATGTACTCTTTTCCTGTCTTTTGGCTAATGAATGAAGATATTTAAAGAAGACTGGAGTCAGGACTGCTCCCTGATGTTCCCCCACTAGAAAACTCATGTGATTCAACACATTTTCATTTATTATCTCACTTTTCTAATGGCCCTGTGGATGGTTTTTAATCAACATCACAGGGTCCTTATCTAAGCCAATCTGAATTAATTTTGTGAGTATCCTCTCTCGCTGGTGCTCACTTCAAATAGACAGGAAACAAAAGCAGAAGAGGCTATCACTCCACCAGAATGCTTTTCTGTGAGACCTGGAAATGAGGAGGTAGTGAGAATGAATTGTTCACTTTCTTCTCTTAGGACTCTGGCAGACTTAGGATCCCCTCTCACCATAGCACCTGTACTCCTCCTGATTTTCAATATATGTATTTTAAAACTGTTTTTGAAGACAGGGAAATGTTTTTATTCCCACTTTGGAGAATAAGCTGCAGCACAGAAAATATAAGGAGGTGCTCTGCTCTGTTTCTTTAGGAGTCAGGGTTAGAAACTGAGGGCTTAAGGTTGCTCTTGCATTTACACCTCTCTTCTGGAAGTTACTGTGACATGCCTACCTGTGTACCTCTGGGATGACCCATCAAATGCACCATCAATGTGATTTAATCTCTTTAACAAAAAAATCTAGCCAACCAACCAACCAACCAACCTACCCTAACCCAACCAAAAAACCCAAAGCCCTAATGTATGGATATAAGTACATCCACAGTTATATCATAACCTGAATGTCATTTTGAAAGAACGGGCACAAATAACTTAAAGTGATCTGGAAAAGGTGAGACTCAGGTACTCAGAACACATAACTGCCTGATCCAGACCATAGGAACAGAATAAGTCTTATAGCAGTATTTGTTGGATCTGGTCTTTAAAGTTATTTGGGCATTTCCTTCCCACTCATCTGGGTTTTGAGATCTTTCTGAAGTTCTGGACCAAAGTGTTTTCCTTGATGTTATACAGGATATTTATACTGGATTTCAGTCCAGATCCACAAAATCTAAAATGTGGTCCCCACCTAATAACTTTTGTCCTTTCCTATCAAGAGGATAATTGTGTCATGTGATGGAATTTCAGCTCCAACCATGGCTCTATGTTCCCCAAAAAGTAGGGTCCCACTGACTACATGCACAGCATCCTCCACAGTCACCTCCTGATAAACAGCTTTAATATGGTAGTGATATTCTTTCTGGATTAAAATTAAAAACACCTTTCTGCTACAGCAAAAAGGCATTTATAGCATGGAGTTATTTATGTGGGTAATTTATTTTAACATAACAATTAATTGATGTTTCTGAATGAGCTCAGAATTATTATCAAAAATTTAGTTTATGTGGTTTTTAATAAAAACCAGCAGGATTTTTTAAAATGTTGCTATTATCCCCTCTTCCTACCCACCCTACTCATAATCAAAACTCATGGGAAAAAACAAACAAACAAAACCCTATGACCCCATCAAAAAAATAAAAAAAAAAGGAAAAAGGAAAGGCGCGGAAAGGCGCGGAAAGGCACGGAAAGGCGCGGAAAGGCGCGGAAAGGCGCGGCGTGGAAAGGCGCGGCGCGGCGCGGCGCGGCGCGGCGCGGAAAGGAAAGGAAAGGAAAGGAAAGGAAAGGAAAGGAAAGGAAAGGAAACAAATATTTCCAGAAACATCAGCAATCATAAAGAAACTAATCATAAGCTTAGAAGTTATCTAAGGGAACACAGAGGGAGGTAACAATATGAAGAAGACAATTTAGAAGATATTTGCAGGAGCAAAATTTATAAATATTCATTATATCTTTTAAACACGTGTCCAAATTAATATGTGTTCTTGCTTCTTCCTTTCCCATTAATATATTTAGTGCAAAAATATATGTAGGATAAAATATTGTCACCAATATTCTCTTCATATTAGGAAATAATTACTCTGTTTTTTCATTCCAAACTTTTAAACATGGCCCAGTTGGAAATGAATTACTTTTGCCTTGCTAAAAATAAACATAAGAAACTTAATCTGAGTCCATCACGAGTGCAATTTATACTCTACACCACTTCTGTAAGGTGTAACTAACACTGCATTGCTATAATTTATTATTGGTTTAAAAAGGCTGAAAATCAGATCCTTACAGCAAAAAGGGGAAAATGGGAAGCTATATGCCAGGCCTATTATTCTGGCTTATATTAATTCAGTTATTTTACCTTTGGTGCACATCCATCTATCCATACAATGTGAATGCTCTATTGAGAATGATGCTGGGTACTGAACCTTTGGCTCAATATGAAATACGAACTCTGAAGCATAGCTGCAATAATACTGCCATTTGCATTACTATGATTAACATTCCCCTGAAAAGGATGCATCCAGTAATATTAATTGCAGAAATAGTGAGATTCCAGTCGTCATAAATCACTGTGCAGGGTAAAGCAAGCTTTCAGAAAACAGCACAGAAAAATTCTTTTTTGGGTTCTTTTTCTGAGTTCACTTGAACCTCATTTCCACCAGGCTTTCTCACTTGTGTCCACTGACAAGACTGTAGTTATGCTCTACTCTTGATTAACACATTCCTTTCAGTAAGGTCCCAAACAGCTTTCACATGAAAGGTTGAATCCAACAGAGCATGTTTTTTCTCATTAAAGACTTAGCAATCACCCACAGTTAATTTATCACACAGATAGTTCCCGTCTCACAGGAAGGAGAGCGGCCTTGAAGCCAATGTTCTTGGTCTGATCAGAAGTTTTCTACACAATAGCTGAAATGAATGCCTTTTCAAAGATGGTGATTGCTGAATTCATTTAATAAATGAAAATACGGGAGGGGAAAAAGATACATAGTTTCTCTACTAAAGCACAAGGAGACATTTTACCTTATCTGAAACAATATCATCACTAAATCTGCATGATCTTATTGAAATTTTATTTATATATTTATATATTTGTATCAAGTCAACATTTTCTCTCCACTGCCATTTCTTTCCTCCACAGTTAGCAAAACTGTCAATATTCATTGATTCATCAAAACAAGCAACCCTGACATTTGGTGCATCAGCTTTCATTTGTAACAGGCATACGATGCAATGATTTATTTTGATGTATTACATTGTACCCTAAAGAGCATCCAAAAATAAAAATGCTTTCATTAGAAGTGTTGTGAAAACAAGGCATCTGCATCAGGGTCCGCACACAAGGAAAGAAGAATTTTTTTCCACCTGCGCTCTTTAGTCCAGGCTTCTGATGGTTGGATTGCTTTGGAGTCCGCTTGCTTGGGGGTTTTTCCGATATGTTGTTTCCAAGTGTATCATATATTCAAAAAGCAACTGAAGTGTCTAAGCAGTGTTCAGAGCTGGAAAGAGCAGAGCTTTTCCTAGCTGGTGTCCTGCTTTGATTAACTCACAGTAGGTGAGATTCCCCTGAACTACTGTGGCATCAAATGAGTTCCTAAGGACAGTGCCCACCTTGTGAGAAAACACCTTTCCTGAGATGGCAATTAGTGCCAACCTCAAAGACACAAGAAATGGTCATAGGTGGCCTGGCTGCCTGCGGGAGGGTGAGGGTGAGGAAAGATCCTCACCAAGGACATTCACACTAACTGGAATGTCTGGCCAAGAGTACTTTAGTCCCCATCTTTGGTCCTGATTGGAGCACCCACTAAGCAGTTATACATTTTCAGGTAGGAAACATGTTCCACCTGTGAAGAATTATTTTAGCAGACATTTACCATTTACCATTAAGCACACGTTTAAGTCTCACTGGGGACAGCAGAGCTTCAACATGTGCTTGAAGCCAAGTGTTCCCAAGTGTTCCCTGTACTGTTCAGAGGGCAGTAGACAGTCTGATGAGCTAGAGACACTTAGGGTCAGGATTAAATGCACATATGCATACATATACTGGTTGCTGTTGCTTCTGATTGTGTCTGTGCTGCACATTTCTCTCCAGCTCCTTTTCCATTATCATCCTGTGCTGTAAGTGATGATGCTGACACGGCGACTAAGTGGGGCAAGGCAGGAAGCAGAGACAGAACACACAGAAGTGAGCTGAAAAATCATCCTCCCAAATGAAGCTCTGCTCACAGGACAACATCTCATTATTTTGTTCCCCCATGGAGAACAGAAGGGCATGGCTGATGTGCCTGGAGATCATAGGCATGTTCCAAAAGGCAGCAAATGAAAGCAGAAGAGAGTCTATTTGGGTTATGCAGAGCCAAAGGATGCTTTTCTGTAAGATGGCATTTTGTTTTGCAGTGACTGAAGCCAAACCACCACCATAACCTTTTCACTCTCTACAACTCCCTGAAAGGAGATTTTAGCAAGGTGTGGATTGGTCTTTTCTCCCAGGTAACAAGCAACAGGAGAAGAGGAAATGGACTCAAATTGTGCCAGGAGAGGTTTATGTTGAATATCAGGGAAAATCTCTTCACTGAAAGACTTGTCACACACTAGAACAAGCTACCCAGCTTGTGGGCAATTCTTAACTTCATCAGCCAGAGTGGTGCCCAGTGGAGTGAGTGTTTTGCACATCTGAGTCTGTTCCAGTTCCATTGTAAGGGCTGTTTCACTGTATTTTGTCTCACGATTTCTTTGGTTTGTTTTTTTTATGGTTTTGTTTTGTTTTTTTTTCTTTAAGAAGGGTGAAGCTGTCTTTTAAGTGGCTTATAGAGCAGGTTAACAAAAAGGTTGCACAGTAGAAGCTTCTCAGGATTAAGATAATTTTCTCGGTGTGTAGTAATTTCAAGTGAAAAATTGGATTTCTAGGAAATGATAACACAAGTAAAGGATACAGAATGCATCCCAGAAGAATTATATTTTAATGTTCATCAATGAATTGCAGTGCTGTACTCTTTGCATTACAAACTCTTTTTTCTCACTTGCTGCAAGATCACCAGATATGCTTTGTGCGAAAAATTAGCTTTCATGTTCTACTTTTAACTGTGTCATACCTAAGTCTCATTTGCCTGCATATGCTATGGTCATCAGAGGTGTATCTCAGCTAACTTTAGACATCTGCATAGAAGTTAAAGAGCTATTGGCCTAGACTAAGTTACATGTCTAGTTTTCATTGAACGAGTTACCAGCCAGTGAGTCTCACCCCAAGCTACACTTTCTCAATGCAGATGAATAACCACTCCACCAGTCATTAATTGTATTAATGTATTAAATGTATTAATGTATTAAATGTATTGTTGCACTGACAAAGGCTGAGCAGGATTTCAGTAATGACACTGTTCAAAATATTCCAATAGACCACAATAACACTTTTGGTAAGTAACTTATTTTATCAAGCCAGGAGAACTCAAGGACAAAATACCTGTTCTGGACAACTGGAGCAAAGGCATTTCTGTCAGCCTGCAAAGTTGCAACCTTAACTGAGCTGCTTCTGTTTTGGAAGTTTCCCTCATTGAACTTAGATTTCAGGTGGACAAAGAAGTTGTATCAAGAGGCAGCAACTTCTCCCTCACAGAAAAATCAATCCTCTGCTTCCAGGGTTTAAAATTAACACACACATACTATGAGGCACTGGAACAGGCTGTCCAGAGATGTTGTGGAATCCTCCTCCTTAGGATTGTTCCAATGGATGGAGGTCTGAGCAACCTGGTCTAGGGGAAGGTGTCCCTGCCATGGCACGGAGATGGGAACTAGACAATATTTATGGTTCCTTCCAACCAAAAACATTTTAGGATTCAGTATACATCTGATCAAGGCTTGCAAACATTTTAGAAAGCCATCATTCTTGCACTTGTGAAACCTTTTTTTGGATCTTGCTGCAAAATTTGCTTTGACATGCTCATAATCCATATAGCAAAATCCAAAGCATTAAAATATGCCTTTTGTGTAATAGCATGGCCAAAATAAATATTTTCCTGGTCTACTGTGGAAAAAAAAAAAGTCATCTTTGGCTTCTGGATCATTTTTTCATTTATCTGTGGGAAAAAATAATTTTTTCTGTTGAGTTAATTTAATAAGTAAAAACATTTCTTCTGGCCTATTTGAACTGCGTATTTAAAATGTCATTGTAAAAGAAAGAGTTTTTGTATTGCCTAGAAAAGTATCACAGTGTGTTGCCCAGTTCACAACAGATGTTTCTGTAATTGTTCCTTGATTCTGTAGCTGCTTCAGGTCTTTCAGCAGAGCCTTGACCAGCAATAAAATGTAATTTGACCATCAGTACACTTTTTATTAAAGTTGTTAAATGGAAGGAATAGTTTTCCCCTTTATCCATTGCTGATCTAATCCAAAACCCTTCCAAAGCTTTCAGAGGATGGGTAATTGCTGCCCCTATTTTTTTGCCAGTGGGTAGGTAAGCTGACATTGAGAAGTTTAGAGGGGCACAGCTATTGAGCTCAAGGATGGAAAACTTGACCCTAATAAAGACTGGAAATTGTGAACTAAGCTATATGTACCCCACGTTTCTTGTAAACTGTGAGTACTCCTGCACCTCACCTTACAGATCCAATCTGATAGTTTTGTAAGTTATTTGTATGTCTGAACTTAGACATACTCTGGCTTGGAAATGGTGAGGAGAAGTGAGGCTTCCTTGCAAAATTGTTATGCCACTTGCCACTGATAGTAAAAAAATCTTAAAAAAATCCACTGAAAAGTCTGTCTTGGCAAATTTCTTAAGGGTAGAATACAAAATGCCAGACGCAAAAGATTAACAAGATGAACAAAGTGAAAGCTCTCAGTAAAACCATTGCATCAAACTAATGGTACCTGAAATGGACGTTAAATAATATTTGAACATATTTTGAAAAGCTGTTTTCTCAGAAATTGAAAAGTTATGTAGCTGCTGGAGTAGACCAAGAGGTAGACTGGGTTAGATAGTTCTGCACCATTTGGGGGCCTGAAATGTTTTTCTGAATCTATTTCTTAATCTGCAATTGATTTACTGGTCTCAATCGACTGGCTGTAGCATTCATAAGAGCAGTACGATGTGAACCGAGGGCAGGGACACTGCTCCTGAACCTGAGTGCTTCTGTGTCAGAGGATGTGCTCCTCATGTCCTCCCTTCCTGGTGGTGTAACCCTGTTGGGGAAGGTGTTGAGAAGGGGAAACACTCCAGGTGGATCATGTAGGGACATCTGATTCCCCCTCCTGTGCCTCTGCCTCCAGCTCAATGTGATCACGCCCCAAGACTCGACAGGCCCAAAGGGGGATGAACAGTGGTTTACCTGGCTCTAACCAAGGGGGCTTCTGACCCTGAGAGATGTCACCACCTGTGTCAGACTTCTTCTGGGCTGGTGGGTCAGACACAACACTTAAGACCTGCACCTTTCCAAATCAGCAAAGAAAGGCCAGGTTGGGTGTCCCGGGACATCCCAAATGGATCAAACCTTTAATTCATCAGAGAATTCATTCATAGCTGTATCCTACCTCTGCAGCCCACAACATGTTATGTCTACCCCATTGCTGGGTACTTGGTAGGCTGTTCTGCTGGCCCTCATGCTGAAGCAGATGTAGGTATGCTGTGATGTCCTCTCTGGAAACCATGGAAGAATTCACCCCCTGTATTTAAGCAGCATATTGACATTTGAATGGCTTTAATGAGGGTCCCCACTGCATGGGAGCAATCAAGGTTAGAACTATGGTAAGGTTTTAATTTGTGAAGATAGGAGAAGTCTGTGGCCTCTGAATGCCCTTTGCTTTCTACTTTGCCTGTTCTGAAAATCCAGGGTGAATAACTGATATACTCCTGGAAAATCCCAAGAATGAGGTGATATTAAAAAAGGTCAAAGCATACACCTTTAATTTATGTGGCTGGACATACACACACATGGACACACAAACAAATGTATCTACATATATACACACACACATATATATGCATGTAGTGAAATTTTCTGTTCTCAAAAGAATTACAAATAACACATGGGGCTGAACAGCTGGAGCTAGATTGGTATATTGTACTGTACTGTAGTGACTCAGCACAGGAGAATTTAATTTCCTCCCAGAGCCAAGATGTCTCTCTTTCTCAACTGGAAAGACTGGGGTGGCTGAGCTGCCTTTGGTTTTTACTGAGTACCGATGATGGTACCTTGTAAGGAAGATGCTGTGGATAACAACTGCAGCATTTTTCTTAATTTCCCCTAAAATAAATAAAAAATGGACATTCAGAAGAACTCAAACCTCATAATATTCACAGCCTAATGCAAAAGTCCTACCCAGTTCCTAACTCTGCTAGAAACAGCTTCTGTGCCATGAGAAAAGCCCCATCACTAACCCTCAATTCAGACCTTCTTTTTATTTAGCTCCTTACTAAAACAGGAACACACATTCTGTCATGTGCTGGGACAGCAAGAGGAAACATGTTTAATGAGATGCCATAACAGCCCCTCGGCCTGACTTGTCACAAGTGTCTTTACAGCTGTGTTTGTACCAGGAAAAAATTCACTGAATTCGGGAATAGTTCAATGAATTATTTTTTTATTATCATCCTTACTAGCATCCCATTCCATCCCTGCCCAGTTAAAAATTTGTATAAAAATTATATTTCTGTTTCTGTAGAAATTTGTAATTCTCTAATGGCAACAGCCCCCCTGTCCAGGCTACCTCTCAGGACAATATGTTGTACAAACAACATTAAGTTTTGACTTGAGCTACTCTTCCTCAATTAATTAGCAAGGAGAGTGTCAAGCTAATGTTATCATCTTGAGTAAATTCATGGGATCTTTCCCTGCACAATAGAAGCCGAATAAAAGCAGAGGATCTTCATGTGTCCCTCTAGCTCAGCTCCCAGGACTATATCCCTCCTGCTGTTGCTGTAGTGTAGATTGGCATTTTACCTCTTATCAATAGATCTCCATCATTCTGAGTGAGAATGACAATCCTTTAGGCCTGGTTTTGTAAAGCAAACCTATATCCATAGGAGCAATTAGTCCCCCGCTGTGAGTTTAGACATGCCAGCTACACTGCAGCTGCTGTCTGTTGCCAGCACTAAATTTTCCTCAGTAGTGGATCAACGTGTTTAAACACTTTGATCTTCTTTATCTCAGCCAGGAGATTTGAAAGCCTCCAGTTCAACCAGAACTAGTTTTCTTTCGGGTGAAACTCCATCTCATCCACCATTTCAGTGCTGACCTGAAACATTTGTGCTTTATTTACTGGAGAGGCATCGTCTTTTGAAATGGCTTCTCACATCCTCTCAGGAAGACTTTTTTTTCCTTCCCCCCTAACACTGAGCTGAAGTAACGGTACTTCAAACAGCAGATAAGAGGCACAAAGGGGACTCAGTCTTCTACACAGCAATTCAGAACCATCTTAATCTCCATCCTGCACTTTCTGATTTTCTTTTTAATCTCCCACAGCACAGTGTGCACCGAACACAGCTGAGAACTTGCTCTTTAAGCTGCCTTATTACTGTTATGCTTCGAAAGCCTAACTCCTGTCTGGAGTAGATGAGCACAAATTAACAAATGCAAGGGAACAGGCATCTTAGATGTTGGTACAGCAGAGCAGATGATGGGAGATAAGAAATAGTGTTGGGTTGAGGCTTATTCTGTTTTCTCACTTCTCAAGGAGCCACAAGTGAACTATTAGTGATGAGAAACTGCAGAGCGGGGAGAAGCACGGAGTGAGGCTTATTCCTCCAACCACTGCAGAATTCCTGATTTTCTTACCCAAACTAACTTTTTCCCTCTTTTCACACCATAAGGTTGGTACAGTTGTGAATTGGGAATCCAAGTCAAATCTCATTCATGAAATTAATTGCTTGAGCTTTGGACTGTAGATTGATTTACCACCAAACTGACTAAATTTACTCTTGTATCAAATCTTACTTCCCGTGATAAAAACAAGGGTTACACTGCTTGTAGAGCTGATGGAAAGAGGCAAAGAACAAATCTTATTGCAGCCTTTCAGTACTTAAAAGTGGCGTATAAGAAAGGTGGGGACAGACTTGAGTAAGGCTTGTAGTAATAGGACAAGGGGTAATGAATCTAAATTAAAAATTGGTAGATTTAGGGTAGGTAGAAAGAAGTTTTTACAGCAAGGGTGGTGAGACACTGGCACATGTTGCCCACACAGGTGGTGGATGCCCTATCTTCAGAAACATTCAAGGTCAGGACAGCAGGGCTCTGACCAACCTGGTCTAGTGGAAGGCATCCCTGCCCATGCAGGGGGGTAGAATTAGGTGACCATTAAAGGTCCCTTCCAACCCAGACCATTCTGTGACTCAGTGATTCCAGAAGGAGCCCAGAGAGTTTCACTGATGTTAAAACTTTCTGAATGTTAGGATCATATTAAAAGGGCTGTACTCTTATCCAAATACTTGCTCAGAAATGCAGACAAAGCATTTTCCTTCACCTCAGTATCTGGTGCTGGCAGTGACACAGAAATAACAGAAAAATTAGAATAAACAGCATAATTAGAGATTTTTCTTTTTTTCATAAGGGCTTGCTCCCTAGGCATGATTTTAATACCACAGATGATCAGAAGAACTGATAGAGAGACAGATAACTGCGTCAAAATTTAGGTGAATTTTGTTTCTGTTGCAGTTTGAGTGCTCCCACCCTGCACCAGCTGGTTATATTACGCAGGTGGATGGAATGTGTTCTGCTCCATTTCCAAGGGAGCCACACAAGCCCAGCATAAATCAGTCAGCGAGTACCTTGAACCACACATATTAGGAATGTAAGCAAGAGGAATTCCAAAATGAAACATGTTTAGACAAAGAAGCAATTATGGCATGGAGAGGAAAAGAGTGTAAAAATTTCATCTGGGATCAGGGATGGAGCACAGTAGCTCAAGGATGTGGAAAGTCTGATTCTTTATTTATATAGCCTCATAAAGTGGGTGTTTTTAATCCCCTTCATAATAGTAATATCTATTAGAAGTGAATATCACAGACTGCTTCCCAGAGAGGATTTAGGAGACTGGTCTTGTAATATCCACACAGCTGAGTGAGCCAGATTCAGGTCTCGTTTACAAAGAGTCTGCCCAGGTGTGCTTTTATGGACATTGGAGTTATGCACAATGGAGGCAAGTGATACATAAATGTCGTGGGTTTGCACTGCAGACATAGGAGGGGTGAACAGAGCGGCTCATGTCGCTGCATGCTGCAAGCTTGACCATAAAAATGCATTCCCAGTGGGTCAGCACCTGTTTAGATAAATGGTTTACTTGAAATACACAATGCAGGAGAGCTCTCTCATTTATCCATATGGCACTAACACGAATTGCCAGCTGTGGCCGGTTGTCCAATATGTTCTCTCTCCATCTATGACATATGAAACCATATGGAATCATCTATCCATTAGGAAGAGATCATTTTCAGACAGGAAGGTTTTCTGACACAATTATTAGCTGTGGCGTTCTTGACCAGGAACAGACTGAAATAGGCAGGAAACAAAAAGAGGCTTATGTTGTCTTAAAGGGTCATGTGAAGAATTTTCTGTTTTTAAATCATCTGTCAAGCTTTTTTTTTCTTTTTTTTTTTTTAAAAAAAAAAGAGTGCCCTTTATCTCTCAGCCTAATGTCATTCTGCTGCATGAGATGCCTTTCTCTTCACCCATTTCTGCAATGAGTGATCATCCCACAGGAGGTTACTGGTTTCCTTGGAGCTTGGGTTTGACTGGGGCCAGCAGGCAGGTATGTGACCTGCTGGAAACAGCCTCTTCTAGGAGTAACTGCTGAACACCCTGTCCAGCAAATAAGTGATCCCAGAACTGCGACTCAAATGTACTTCCTTCCGAAGTATCCTTGTCTACACCATGTAGACTTTACTCTGAACCGATGCTAAACACTGTGTATCAGCATAAAATCAAAGGAAAACAGTGTCAAAACAGAGTCACTGTCTGAATTCAATAATATCTTTATTGAGATAGAAAATCCTATTAGGCAGTTCGCCTGTTCTGAATCTGGAATAACTCAATTACTCTTGATTTGCACCAATGCAAATGAGTTGAGAATCTGCCCCCAGAACACTTGCTAGCTATGCTCATTGACATGATCAGAAGTACAGTGTTCCCTATAATCAGCCTTGGTTTACCTCTAATGGATATAAGCAGAGACAAGAGCCTCAGGCATTTTGGGCTGTGGAGTGAATAGCTGATCCCTGTCTACCTGTAGAGTATGCAGATTATGCATGGAAAATCAGAGAAGCTTATTTTGGAAATTAAGAAGCCCCCAACTGAGTCTGAAATCTGGAAATATTTCTTAACAGCAGCATTTACCTCTCCTCCCATATGCATTGTACCTCACTTAATCCAGCAGAAACAGTCTGAGTTAAATCAGCATGCAATGAAAATAAGCTCTGACCTGTGGTACAGCCCAGACTAGCCACAGAAGAGAAAGATAACATAATTACTACTAATTTTAAAACTAAATTGGAGGTAATAAGTGTTTTGATCTAGCAACCTGGTACTTGAAACAGGGTTTGGGCTTTTACATCCAGTGATTACAGATAGACCAGCTCACAGACAGTTCAAAACTCAGTTGTGCCAAGTGCAGACTCAATAGATGATGCCAAACACAGGTAAAATTTTGTAAAATGATTGGCTATTGTCTTCTGCTCAACACACCAGAGGCCCACCTCCAATCCTTTTCTTCCCCTTCTTGTTTTATAGGAGTTGAGGATATAGAGCTTTTGAAAGGATTTGGATCTGGGTAACAAGTTTTGTGCTGTCCTGCTAACAGTGTCATATCATGCAGTCTGAAAAAGAGAGATAGACAGCTGCTTATGGCACCACCACGGGCCACAGCTAGGGAGGTAAATGAGAAGCCAGGATGAGGACAAAACATATATATCTTTATAATATATCTGTCTGTTCTTATGAGAACACAGTAAGAAACACCAACCAAGAACCTTTGCAAGCAGTCTAGAAGCTACTCACACCATGACAAGGTAATTTAATGTGCAGTAAGTGGAGATTTCAGCCAACCTTTTCCTGGCTAGATGGCCATATGCAGAAGGTGACCACAACAAACACACAGTGAGAATTTATATAAAATACTTCAGAGTATTTTAGGCACCTATTTACAAGCAACACAAAGCACCTAAAATCAGGAATCTAAATTTTCTGCTGGTTAATGCAGAAAATTCCAGGTAAAGTAAGATTTAAAATAAATATTTAACTAACAGATGGCATGGGGAACCCAGTAGCTGTCCACTTTGCTGACAAAACAAGGAATTAATGACTCAGTCTTGCCTAGAGACAGCACTACCCAGGAAGCAGGATACATGGATTTGTTTCCTGTCTATATGGAACGAGCTCCACACATTATTATTTTCAGGAACATTAGCTCAGTTTTCCAGTCCTTTTCTGACACTCTAGTTCAGCTAATAAATGATGATGTTGACCATCTACTAGTCACAAGCAGTTGTTCCAGAACTTCTCTCTTTTTCCCATGACCAGGGATAGTTTTATGATGAATCTGATGCTTATGAGATGTTTCTGAATAGTTTTTCTCTTTCCCAAGCTACAATAATTCTGAGCAGCACTGACATATTGGCATCTCAAGAGGTTTCTAGTGTTCCAGCAGTTCAGCTTGAAGGTTGTGATCCCAGCTCTTTTTGCAATCACTTGCTTATTTTTGTGGCATCACAATTGTTCTCCCACTGATGATTTGTCTTTCTTTGGCCCTTTAACTGCTTATTAATAGCTCCAGAGATCCAGTTTAGGGGCTGAAAACTCTAGAACTATTTCTAGCATGATTCATAGATCCTATCCTTAGTGATAACATGCCCTGCATTCACTTTATATGAAATCTCCTTGTAAACCATACTAACAGAAGCAGATACAATAGACTGAAAGCTGCAGCAACAGAAACGATGACACAGAGCCTCATTGTGACAATCTTGCAATATTTAAGGGTTCAAAGTTATGTGGAAAATTGGTAAGAAAATGTTCTGAAAACCAAATAGTGGTAATGAGACTATAGCTGTGATGGTCTGAGCTAGGTATCTCTTTCTATGATTTTCTATTAATATACTGCTCTGGATTCACACAGGGCCAGGGACATGTCTTCATCATGCATACCTGGCATATTTTAAAGCACCACATGCAAGCATCTCGCCAGAGGAGCAGTTTAGCTCATGCCATGCCATGCCTTAGTAGTTCAACCCATTGTTTTCCCAGCTCTAAATCCATACCAGCAATTTTCTCACTCAAATTTGTCACTCACTTCCAGCTACAAAGTCAACACATCACTTTAGCTGTGACATGTATATCTCTACTTTAGGCTACAGTTTGAATCAAAGTGTTTCTTAAATCTGCTAGTGTATTGGTTAGGGCTGTGGAGATCACAATCAATCTGGAAGTGATGAAACAAGATAATTCGTATGCTTTGATACATTTTTATGTACAGACAGGGTGTTTAAAACATACAGATCCACAGAAATATTCCACATAGCCAGCAAAAGTTTATAAACTGGCTTTTTCTGCTTTCATAACTGTATTTGAACAAAAATCCTAAAAATTCAGCATCATTTAGAGGTTGCTGTTCCCACCTAACATGTTTGCTGGGAACTGATAGGATTATTTCCTTTGTTCAGTCTTTTTCTGTTTCTACACCCAATACAAATGAGTGCTACACCACTGGTGCCAAACTAAAAGAGTATTCTGAGAACATGGATAGTAACTGAATTTATCTCAAGCACAAAGCTTTCTGGATATATAAAGCATTAACAAAGCCTACATACTGCACAGACCATGCTACCCATCTTGAGTAATAATCACTTCTACAAAAACAGTTGCCTTCCCACTTGTAGGAGCAACAAGCTCCTGACATGCCCATCAGCCAGTTTCAGAGCCATTGTACTAAGATCTGGAGAAACAGTCATCAGAAGTTATCTGCTTTAGCATTTGTCACACTTAGCCTTTAAAAAAATCCTGCAGATGCATTTATTCTCACATTGTTTTGAACATCTGTGGTCACAAGTCAAAGCCAACTTGCCAAACGTGGCAGAAACTACATCAAACTGTAACAATAACTGAATTCCTTCTTATATTCCTTTTATTTAGTGATTGGAAAGAAGATGCCTAAGACACTCTAAAAGGTGAATCAGAATGGAAGTGTTCTTTCAGGCTGCAAAATTAAGATTCCAGCCAGATACTCTTTGAGAAGCCCCCGGCACATTTGCTCCCCAGAGCTGCAAACAACAAACCAGACCTTTAGACAGGTGGGGTCTAGCTAGAATTACTCTGCTCTTCATTAACTTCAGTAGAGATGCATTGACGCTGACATGGAATTAGTGTGAAGAGTAGTTTGTCTCTAACAGTAAAAGGCAAATGCCATCCAGATTCAGGGATGATACCTGCATCTTGTCCATTGCCACCATCCAACAGAATTATGACCCATCTATGCCTTCTATTCATTTCTTGCTTGTCTACTGAAATGTGAGGCCTTCTGGGACAGGGTCTGTCTTACAGGTATTTAGCTGTGGACTGATGCTGTCTAATCTACAGCAGCATCTCACTGCTGTGGCTGTGTTCAAATACAAATACTCAAAACAACAGCAAAATGTCTACACCTACATAATATCTTTTCTGTGTGGGAAAGGGGATAAGCTGCAAAAGTCAAAGGCAGGTCTGCTGTGATGCAGTACTATGGTTTGTAACCGTACAGTTATTTTAGTAGAATATTTATATTCTCAGAAGACATAGTTATACTGCTAAAAAATTCCAGTCTGTGTTGGAGTAGAATCTCTCACAATTCTGCTGCAATCCTGGCTGGTACCTGTGGATTTTACTGCAATGAAAATAATGAATAATAAAAAGTAATAATTGAATGTGAACTGCATGCACTGGGCTGTCATGGGTAGGCAATACAAATGACTTGCAGAAATTCTTCCTGCTCCTCTGTATTCTGCTCTTGGTGACAAGCTCTTTGTCAACTTTTCCTTCACTGTTAGCAATGAAAATGTGCATGTGTGGCAGCCAGTAACTCAAGCTTCCCATGGGGACAGTTAATTCTCTGCTCCTTGGTCCTGTGCTTATTTCCCTCAGTCACTTTTCCCCTATGGATCCAGTAACAGAGCAGAAAACGTGCTGGAAAGAGAATGAGAGCAATAATTAACCACAAGGAATGAAGGAATGGGACTGCTTAGAAAGTGCAAGAAGCAATGGCATGTCAAACAGCAAAACATCACTGCTTAGTGGTTTAAACAAGGAACATGAAAGCCTTTTTCTTTCTTTTCCAGTGACACAGGAGTCTCCCTATCCACAGAAATATCTCTCTGTTAAAGGATAACATTAAACAATCCAATCTTTAATAAGCCACTGGAAACCCAGAGGCACAAGACAGACCCCCTTTGTTTATCACAGACCTTATATGCTCAGAGGTCTTCAGATGAATGAGGTGCCAGACAGCAGTCTGGGGGGACTGGGGGTATTAACTCAACACCCTCCATCGGCTTCACAAAGCCATCCCTCCATGCACTCAGAACCCACCCTTTCCCACAGTGGCTGAGGATAATGAGAAAATTATTCCAAAATTATGAAGAGTCTAAAATAAATTTCCTTCCATATGAAAGTCAGATTTTATGCCATTTATTTATACTTTATGCCATATATTTATACTTTATGCCACATATTTACAGGATCCACATCAGGAGGAAAATGAAAAACAACCTTAGCTTTTATAAGTTCAGCAGGAAAACACCAAAGGAGTTTCTCGCTTGCCTAAGTAGGGGCTTCTAGTTCTGATTGAAATCTCTGGGGGTATCCCGCAGTTGTTGTCCATTTCATGTCCATGTTTTAGAACACCTTGTGGCATCTCATATAGCAGTGAATGCCTGTGTCAGGTACCTGAGCTCTTCTGTCTATTCCAGGCTTAGTTTCACCCCAAGGCTAGTTTGTGATGAGATAGCAGAGTTTGCAGAAAATTTCCTTTTCTTGCTTGGATCACATTGGCAATTAGTCCTTGGAGAACAAAACACTGCAGAGGCAGTACGAAAGCATGTGAACAGCACAGAGCTCATTTCCTGTGTGGCTGGCATGGAGAGCAGATAGAGCCTTTAAACAGCAAGTGTCAGAAGAAAAACTCTTAGGGCTGGATGTCAGGTCTTAATTTTTTTTTCTTATTTGTAGGCTGAAAATTCAAAACTGCAACCTGTTAAAGAGGGATTTGCCTAATGCCTCATATAAAGCTCATTGAGTTCTGCTCTAATACCAGTTCTGCACCTGTGTGACAGTGTTGGCTTCCACATTTGCAGCACTGGGGCATCAGCTCTACCTAAGTTAACTGCAAGCATTAGATCAAGCTGCAGAGAGGCACTTATAAGGACTGGGATGTTTGAAGATCCATCCAAATCCTTGATCAAGACAAAGCAACCCCAAGCTACCTGTTTCATGTTTCTCTTTCAACACCAAACTAACACGTGTCGGGGAAAAAATGAGGCTTGTGCACTTTTCATGAAGGCAGGGCAGGCACGTTTTGCTCCGACCTTTTTCATATCCAGCTCCAAGTGCAGCCACCTGGGAGCCACTTGACTGCCAGGCTAGGTGGAACTTATGGCAACTTCCCAAGCACCTCATATACTTGTTCTAAAAAAACAGAACAATTTTTTATCTTTATCTTTAAAAGTGAAGCAACCCAGATCTCTGTTCCATTAGCTACTCAGGACAGATAAGTTCAAAAGCACTTTGGAAGGGAACGTGTATCTGACACCTTTCCTGTACACAATGTCTCTCCAAATAGGTTCCTAAGCTAAACCACAGCCTATGATTATGATAGGACTTGGTAAAACAAAAGGGGATTTGTGAAGGTATGTGGCAAAAATGGGCTGGCTGATAAGACATGTTATGCCTAGAAAACTCCTTTGAGCTTACAATTCATTTAGCTGGACTATCCCTTATGTGAAGGCGGGATCTAAAAAGGTGGTGAAGCCTTATGTAAACAGGTAAGCAAATCCCTGCACAAAGTATGAGCCCTTTCTGGAAGTTGTGATGGCGAATCAAATGCATGTGGGCTGGGTGAGAATTCCTCATTTGCACCAGGACAGCAGTGTATACCAGCCTCCTTTGCTCTGCCACACTCCTCACACTTGCAGAATAAAAACTCACAAAACCTTTAAAGATGCCAGCATGGTGTTTACATCTTGCTACAAGGAGCAGTCGGCAGCAGGATTTTGACCAAGAAAATCTTCTTCAGAGTGAAATAATCACATGAAGGGGGAGAGAGAAAACAGGCTGACTGTAGATGTGATAGAAAAAGATACTATGATTTTTCTTAAATTTTTGACATTAATTTTTGAATTAATTTTTGAAAAATTACAAAACTTCCAAGCCTTTAAGAAAACCCCCAGTACAGGATGAGCTTACACATGATCAGTTTGTTCAGCTATGTGTTTTCCCTTTCTTGCAGACCCCTTTGATGATTTTCCAGGCAAGCAAATCTGGGCATTTTTTTAGAAGGGGGCATCATGGCCAGGGAAGGGTTACAACAACAGATGCCCCACATTTGAAGTGCTTCTCTAAGCCTCTGTATGCACACAAACAAGAGATGCTGCTGAGCCTCTCTTCACATTAAAAAAAAGATAAAATCAGGTCACTTAAGACAGAGAGAAGAAAGAATGAGACAAAAACAGAGCTCAGAAGTCACCACTAAGGGAACATCATGTACATATAAGAGTAATGCAAAGGGAAAAGTGAAATTCCTGCAAACTCCAGTTCCTGCATGAATTCCTCTGTTGCTATGAGAATGATTGGGTTTTTTTTCCAGCCTTTCTTTCCCCACCTACAAAATGGGGACAGCACTTACATAACCACTTTGCAAAGTGCATAGGAGGATTAGCTGGCTGTCATCTGTCATATGAGCAGACCTATGAAAGTGCGAAGGAGTATTTTTAATAAATACCTCATTACCTCATTATATTTTTGACTTCAATTCTTCCCAGGAAAGTCAACTGCATTTTTTTTTTTTCTGCCATCCTCCAAAAAAATTTGCAGACCCCTTAACCATCTCATCCCTGATGAGCCATCTTTACCTAAAATGACTTGCACAGAACATGATGTGTTTCTCTTGGTCAGTCACGTATGTAAGTCACAGTGAGCAGCACATTAAACAATAACAGATTGATTTGTTTTTAATAATCTGACCTTGCTTCATCTGGACAGGCAATGGTGTTTTACATCCTGTCATGCTGCAAACATGACAGGCTATGGATCCTTGTTATGCTGCTGTGAATATTGAGTGATTCCAGTGAAGGATTCAGAATTCCACCACAGAAACAAAAATCAAAATAACTGTAAATAATGTGGGGTATTTAAATAACTTGGGAGTGGCTGCAGCCTTACTCTTCAGGCTTTAACCTGCACAAGCCTGTGAGATTTTGTGTTCTTTTCAGCTAAGGACTGGGGCAAATTTATTTTCCATCATACCCAAAGCATATTTCATTTGTTCTAATCAAGTTGACCTGGATTCACTTGGCTTCCTTCAAGCAAAATGCACTGTACTTCTCAAGAAAAAGAAAAAAATAAAGCCCTCACAATATCTGCCAGATGTAGTGACCCTCAGCTAAAAAAATATCATAAAAAAAATCATCAGCATATTATTTTATTTCTTTAGCTGATTTGCTTTTGTCTCCTAAAAGCCTCTGGGACACAAAGCCAGCACTAACTTTCCTCCCCATCACAATGCTCAGTGATAACATTAGCTTGACCCACTTGAGTGCTGCAATGAGCTATGGTAATAAATGACTGAAGGCAAATTGACTCTTCTGATTCTCCACAATGCAAGTCTCAATGCATATGAGAAGACTTGTTTGTTTTTTATCATTTTGAGGGCTTGCCACTTACCAAGAAGCGCTTTCTCGGGAGAGGGAAGCTGCCATATGACCTGCATAAAGATGGTAAATGGTAATTTGTTTGTTTTGTTCATTACACTAAAGAATGACTACAGTAGGGCTGGAATAACAGTAGAGGCTACTTGACACTGTTATTCTGTCTTTGGTGAACTTGAAGTGCAGAAGGGAAGCTCTGATGAACTCTGATGATACTTGGGCTACGCTGCAGAAGTGCAAAATGACAGTCCTCAGAAGGCAGGCAGGAAAATGGAAAAGGATTCAGTCTAATCCTTCTGTTTTTCCCATGGAATTTTCCTAATGGTGGCCAAACTACTTTCACAAGATATTACAGCACAACTTTGGTTTCTGCTTTGTCATGTCATCTCCATAGCAGAACAGACTGCAGACCCTGGCAGACTTTGCTCATACTGAAATGCAGTTCTCTGCCCTCTTTGCTTCCTTAGGTCCTTGAGTCACTACTCTAGATGACTGGATCCACTTCTACTCCTGAAGTGGCTGAAAGCCCACTTCAAATTTCTGTTTCTCCTGAGTGGAAACCTCGCTCACCTTCCTTCATCAGGCTATGACAAATGATCTTCCTCTCTTGAGTGTGAGAAATACAAAAGCAGAAGTTTGCTTCCGTACCCTTGTGAACCATCTAATTCCAAGCCCCCTGCCATGGGCAGGGACACCTTCCACTAGACCAGGTTGCTCAGGGACCCATCCAACCCACCCAGGGATGGGGCAGCTACAACTTTTTTGGGCAACCTGTGCCAGTGCTTCACCACCCTCACAGGAAAGAATTGTTTCTCAATATCTAATCTAAAAGTGCCATTACTCCTTGTCCTGTCACTCCATGTTTTTGTCAATAGTCCCTCTCCAGCTCTCTTCTACAAGAGAGTACCCTTTTAGCCACTAGAAGTGCTCTAAGGTCTTCCTGGAGCCTTCCCTTCTGCAAGCTGAACAACCCCAGCTCTCTCAGCCTGTTCCCATAACAGAGGTACTTCAGTCTCATTTTCACAGCCTCCTCTGGACCTGGCCTGACAAGTCCATCTCTGTCTTACACTGGGGACCCCAGAACTCAATGCAGTACTACAGGTAGGGAGATTGGGCATAAACCAGAGCTAGTCTTGTCATCAAATCTGATTAGGCTTGGATGTAAATAGTTGCAAATATGCTGCTTTGCGGAAATGAAGACACAGTCAGATAGATCCATCTGTTCCTCCTGAAATCTAGAGAGATATTTGTCTGACACAAGATGAAGAAAAAAATGGCACATAAGACAAGTGTCTTTTGGCTCATTTTAAAGATGCTTCCTCATTCAGTCATAAAACATTCTGACCCTTTGCTTCAGGGATGGTCAGAAGTAGATTTGTCTTCCAGGGCTAAGGAAGGGATGGTCTCCCTCCACTGTTTACTCGTAACTGGAGTGATCATGCTGGCATTTTGTTAGGCAAAATGGAGAGAAGGGAAGACCATCACATTGATCAAATTCATTACCAATCCATTGCTAGTAAGCTTCATTGCTAATGATGACTTTTTTTTCCCACATCAAAAGACACTTAGTGCCAACAGAGCATTATAATGAGAACAGGAGAGTTATGTTTCCCAGATCAAGGTTTTTGCATACCAAGCTGGTAGAAGGGGAAGATACCTTCAAGGGTTGGGAACTATATCAAGCAGGATGAGACTGTTCTATAAATTACATGCTGGACATGAGTTACACTAATCTCCATCACTAGAGACTCATTAATTAGACATTTAAGAGCAGGCACATAAATAAAACACCTCCAGATTGTAGGCAGATTACATGCATGCATTCAGTTCTGTTATGGATACACTTTCTTCACGATTCATGCTACATGGCCACTGGTAAAATTTTAAAATTTAATACCCCAGGCTTGTAAGTCCAGAAAGTACTCCAAATAATCTATTGCCCATACTGATCTGAGTTAAGGCCAGCCTATAAATGGTCCACCAGGCAGTTGACTTGGATTGTCACTGTTTGTGGGTTTTTTTTGTCTTTTCTTGCCATTCTTCCAAGATGATATGAAACAATAACCGCATTCTAGAAAAAAAAACAAAACCGAAAAACCGAAAAACCAAACCAAACCAAACCAAAAGCACCCAAAAAAACCCCAAGAACATTCTTAACTTGATACTTAGTCCATGAAAAAGAGTAATTCTTCCAGTGGATTAAAAGAACACCATTAAGCAGTTTAACAATACAGTTTTGCAAATGCAATAATATTAACACTTTAAATCATTGCAGGACCCTTACTTTCAAAAAATCCTGAAGATCTTTGCAAATTAAAATTTGTGGGGAAGTGTCATACAGCAATTGGAATTACTTGAGCAACTCTGTGTGTACACTTAGCAGGAGGACAGTGAATACTATGAAAAAGGCCTGGTTAATGTTTTCTGTGAGTCAAAAAAACCCACTGTCACAAAATTAATTCAATGCTTTAATATACATGTGATAGATTAAATATCCAGTTTGTCTAATGAAGCAATTTTCAGTTCTTCAGCAGATCAAAAATCATTGTTCTTTATAAATTTTTGGAGATTTTCCAAATCTTTACATCTTGGTCCATTTTCTTTAAAAAATCAGTTTTGGTTGTGGTCCTTAATTATATAACTGATAAATAAAAAAGCAGCAACCAAATATGGTGCTATGGTCACCAGGTCTAAAAGTTGGTTATTCTTTATAAACAAAATAATTTCAAGCTCTTCTTGCAAAGAAAGTCTTAGATTATAAATTTTCTCCAGGTTATTTGTAATATGATTTTTCAAAAAAAAGTTCAAAAAAGTATAGAGGCATTTTAATTGTCCTCAAGTACATATGTTTGTTATGTTTTTTTCCCCTTGAGCAGTTGTTTGTATGTCTGCTGTAGCTCTGCTTGACACAATATTTCTGCCCTCTAGTTTTTGGAATCTTAGGTGAATCCCAATCTTATTTCACAGCTGCACTGCTTCGTTCCTACTTGCTTCAGGCTGAGAGGAGCATGCCTGAGCAGAGCCTGAGCTCTCCCTCAACACTTCTTGGTATGTACATGTGGAACATGAGATGTGGATTTTACCAAATAACGCAACTTTAGCTGTAGGAAAGAGCCAGGTGTGGAGGAAATTGTGACTCAGAGAGAAACTTCTGTAGTACTTCTTGGCTTCTTCAGGGCTGCTGTAACTGACTCATGGTGTGCAGCCCTTGCTGAAGGCTGTGCACTAAACTGGGTGATGCTTTCACACTTGGTGAATGTCAGTACAATTCCACCGAGGCAGAGTCAGTGGGGATGATGACTTGCACCTGGCTTTTCATCCCATACTCATCACTGGTCAGGCTGCACCTTTAATCCTGTATTTTGGGTCCCTCACTACAAGAAAGACATGGAGGTATTGGAGCGATTCCAGAGAAAGGAAACAGAGCTGATGAAAATTCTGGAGCACAGGGCTGATGAGAAGCAGCTGAAGGAGCTGGGGGTGTTTAGCCTGGACAAAAGGAGGCTCAGGGTGACCTTCTCACTCACTCACTGCCGTAGTATTAACTGCAGCTACGTGAAAGGAGGTTTTAGATAGGTGAAGGTTGGTCTCCTTCCCCAGACAACAAATGATAGGACAAGAGGGATTGTCCTCCAGTTGCACCAGGGGAAGTTTAGATTGTTTATTAGGAAAATTATTTTGACCAGAAGTGTTGTAAAGCACTGGAACAGGCAACCCAAGGAAGTGGTGGAGTCTCCATCCCTGGAGGTAATTTAAAGTCATGTAAATGTGGCACTTGGGGACATGGTTTAATGGTGGACTTGGCAGTGCAATGTTAAGAGATGATGATCATAAAGGCCTTTTCCAATGTAAACAATTCCATGATTCTAAGATGGAGCATGCCCCAGACTATCTCTATTCCAGGTGAATACAAGTCTTGTTCCAGGTATCACATCAACCCTTTTACACTGCTGGGGCCAGGGGCTGAGCTCCAGCTGACTCACCAGTTCCTGACACTGTTTGGCTGTTGGTGTTACATGGTTTTGGTTTGGACCACTCCTGCTGGAACTCACCAAAACAAATCTGCTCTGGAGAATGTAGGAATAAGGATGTGAGCTTCTTGGTTTTGTCCTTTAGGCTATAGATACTTGTCTTTTAGGTGATAATTAAGTCTCTATAAATATTCTTTCTCTATGTTTTTGGTGTTGGGTTTTGGGGTTTTGTTTTGGTTTTTTTTAAACAGCATAAACACAGCTGTAGAGATCCCCAAACAAGCCGCCTACATCCAAGAGAAATTTCCCTGAGCATGCAATTCCCAGTTTCTTCCTTTTTTGTCTTCATATTAATATATTTATTTTTTATTTACCTTTCTTATAATGTATATCCTATGGAAGCTGCACCATTGACCTGCTTTTTAAAATGCATTTGAGAAATCCCTAGTTCTTTAGATGTTTTAATAACAGCATTTATACTGCAAAGGGTAGTCCAAGCAGGTACCAGACCAGAGCAAGCACTTACCATAGTGTGTGTGTGTGTAAAATTAAAAACCAAACCAAAACCAAACCAAAGATCTTTATAAAAAATAGATTTTGTCAGGCTTGTGAATAATGCAAACAGTGAGCTGGATTGTGTCAAAACATAAACCAAGCAATTCTTTTTAGTGATGCAAATCTTCTGTAGCCAGCCTGAAGTCTCAGTCACAAAGGTTTTTCTGCAATATTAAAGAGCAGACCTTTCTTTCAGTGCAGAGTGATAAAGAGGCACTAAGCCCTGCTCTGTTGTTAGTCACAAGTCATTTTAATGTGGGTCTGTAACACTGTGAAAGGTGACCTGCAAAAGGCAAGTGGCAGGCTATAATTCAGTGCCTTGGAAGGTAACACTAGGATCTACTAGCTGATAATTGACTTTCCTGTTATACACTTATCATCTGTAACACTTTTAGACCCTCAGTGGGTCCTTGCTAGCAGTGTCTGTGTTAATCCCTGCAATGGGGATGGAGCAGTAAACTGTTCAGAGCATGGAAATGACTCTCCCAGTCCTTCTGAAAGCAGTAACAACAAACATGTTGCTGACATCCTGGCTCCAATTGCCAGTCACAGGCCACTAATTAATATTTTTTTTATATAATACAAACACTACCTGGCCTCAAAATTGACTGGGATCCTGTTGTAGAAGCACAGGGTAAGATTACTGCTATCCTAAAGAATTTATAGTATGACCAGAAGAGTATTTGGGAAACACCACAGCATTTGTGCCCTGTTCTCAAACACCTCCTTAAGTGCTGACACGTGGCTACTGTCAGAGGCAGACAGGAGATGAGGTGGGCTTTTGATGTGCTTGATGTGAGCTTAAGGGCAGCAAGAGAAAATCCATGTACTAAGGCCTCAAGTGATTTAGCCAGAGCCAGGTCAAGGGCCAAGCAGAGCAGAGAGCCCAGGGGTTGCAACCCCAGAACTGCTACAGTTCATCCTCCTCCCATCTCTGCAGACTCTCAGAAAGTCTCCCAAGACTTATGTGTGCTTTCTTTTAGAAGGAAATTCTTCCAGACTGTGGCAGGAGTAGTGACAAAGACAGTGCCTGGGTTGCTGGCACTGCTGCTCCACATTTGACATTTCAGAGAGGCAGGACCAGCTGCAGAAGCCAGCCTGGTTAGCAGGAATAAGGAGGAGAACAGCGTGTACCTGCTCAGAGCAAGCAGCGATGTGTTCACAGATGTATTCCTGTTACATCCCACTTGTGGAGCTTGATATTCACCTCGGTGGGATGAGACAGCCTTTGAGGCAGCGCTGCTGATAGCAGCAGTCTGCTGGCTACTTCTTGATACATGCAGAGGTTTAAGCAGCGAAGGAGAAGCACCAGAGTAGATTGAGAAGACAAAATACAGCTGGGAATTTCTGTACTGCTCCCTTGTAGCTTGGAGAAAGGTACCACCAATGGAGGAACATGAGTCAGTGGCATTAATCCGTTTAAGAAATGCAAGAACGGATGAAACCTTGGCTTTGTGCTTTGTTGCTTCCTTGATGAAAGATGTCCCACCTGTGATTCCTCATTTACACTGTAATCCTCACCTGCCTTAGTGTGTATATTTTGGATACAGACTTTAAAGTTGTGATGGTATCAATGGTATCAGGTTTTCAATAGTTTTCCTCGCCATACCTCACAGGAAATTTGTCTCTGGTTTATTTTGTAAATCTGATACATGATCTCTTCCTAAGGCAACTAGATGAGTTTTCTTTTGGAGGGTAGGAAGGGAAAGAGCAAAGAAAAGGATTGGGAAGGTTTAGCGAAATCTACATTCAAAAATGCCAAATTGCAGTAGATATACGGACCCACTTTGTTTCTTCATTCCTCTTTGGTTGCTTTAACTAAATAATGAACTAAGACTGACTCTTAACTGGTAACTCATTTGGAATGTTGAATATGTGATGAACCTCAGAGCATTAAGTTTTGTTATACTCATTTGCTACTATGAACCTGAATTTCACCAAAGCAAGCTCATGACTCTAAAAAAATTGTCTTCGACCAGGCTCAGTTCTGAACTAGATCATGAAATTATAAATAACAGTCACATCTTCTGTAAAACAGTGAAAATATGTCTGTAAAATAGACATGAATGTAAAAATTCACTTTTGGGGAACAGCTCGACTTGAACATCAGAATGTAGTTTAGAAGAACTGCATATGGATGCCTGTACACAAAGGAGAAAAAAAATTGAAAAGTATCTAGAAGTGGGCTGTGATCTTTTATTTAACTCCATCATATCTGTTTTCTTTGTGTTAGGTACCCCTAAATGCTTGTGAAGAACTGAAGCTGTTTGAAAACCTGATACCAAAATGAAAAACATTCTGCTACCTTGAATGCAATAATCAATATTGAGCCCTTTTACCATGAAGTAGCAGCTTTCAAGGTCAGTCTCACACTGGCAGTGTGGAGCCAGTGCAAGTCATTTACTTCCCTTTTCCTCATGTGTCTGGAGTCAAATATGTAAGAGCTATACCTTTGAGATTTCCTTTTTTCCAATCAAATCAGATACCACAGTCCTGAAACTCAACCACTTTCTCCCTTGATCCCTTCCCCCTTGAAAATGACTTGTTCCTCTTTATATGTTTCTCTTCTTGTTCCTTTTCTTTTAAACTCAGAAATTCCCCCACTCAAAGCACAGGATTTACTAGCATTTCTGCCAGAACTCTTCAAGTTTTCTAAGTATTCAGGTTAAATCCATCAGTTGGAAGGATTATTTCTGACTTCTGAAGACTTCTGACTTCTGCAGTCCAAAATTAGGAGGATAAACTTTTACCTGCAGAATCCAAAGTAGAGCCAGGTTTGTATTATCTACTGTACCTACCTCAATCTTCTCAAACATTGATGTGTTTTTGTATTGACAAATCACAAGCTAAGGGTCTCTGAAGATAGGTTCCTCAATAAATCATTAAGAAGAGGAGTCACTAAACCTAAGCTGGACTTTCTTATGAGAGCTAGAGTTCACTGGGAAAAAAACAAGACAACTGATAGGCTTTTAGATATTTTTTTTCCTGTTCACTTGTAGTCCAAAAAAAAAATTCACAGGAAGCTTAAATGACATTACAGTATGCAACTTGTTAAACCCATATCTGTTTAACTGAAATGTAGCTCTTGGTAGGACTGGTTACTGGGGATATTTTTTTTTTGTTTTGATTTTTTCTTTTAATGTCTTTTTTTTTTGTGTTTGAGTTTTTGTAGGTTTGGGGTTTTTTTGTATTTTTTTTTGTTTTTTTCTTTGGTTTGGTTTGTGTTTTGGTTTTTTTTAAGTTTCTTTTAATTAATTTTCCTCCTTAAGGGAAAAAAAAATCATTCTTTAGAGAGGCAGTCATTTGCAGCAGGGAAATAGTTAAAATTCGTTTGTTTTCATATGTCTTTCACCTTCTGTGATAGGTGGTGTGAGAAGGTCTGTTCTGTTTAGGGAAACCAAACTGTGACAATCGTTTTGTTCTGGGACACAGTGCTCCTGTCTGGTGCTTTTGAAGATCTAGTGGCCCAAATTCAAGCACATCTGAAGGACATTTCTGGTTGCATGGGTGAAAAAGC
The DNA here is from genome assembly GCF_049639895.1 of Pseudopodoces humilis. NCBI lineage: Eukaryota > Metazoa > Chordata > Aves > Passeriformes > Paridae > Pseudopodoces > Pseudopodoces humilis. The sequence continues at coordinate 84,110,934 of NC_142201.1, read as the reverse complement.
CATTTTATTTCTAACTGGGCTTTTTTAATAAACATTGGATATTGAGTAGGGAGTTCTAATGTCAAGGGATGACATTACCCACTGAACACTGGGTATTTAATTCTCTAAAGCATGTTGGCATAGATTTCTATAAATACGTATTCAGACATATAGAATGAAATGCATAGAAAGTTTTATATATAATGCTGCATGTACAAGCAGTTGTCAATATATAGAAATATGCTCAAATGGAAATATATATTTATGTGTATATATAAAGCATGATTTGATGTTATTCATCTATACCACCAAGACCTCTTGCCATGATCTGGTTAAAATACCTCAAACCACTTTCATCATTATCATTAAAAAACATCATTCAGGGAGTTAAATGGTCAAAATCTCTTGCCAGTAAAAACATAAATCTTCATAAACCAGGCCTGTACATACAGCTACACCACAAAATCTGTCCTTGTGTAGAGTAGGTTTATGCCCTCAAAGGAAAAGCAAGCCCTATGAATGTCTTTAAATTTCTTTTAGGTACAGGTGTAATTACTTTCCCTTCTATATGAGGAGCCACATAGGAATAATGCAGTCACAGCTTTTCAGAGCTAGTTGAGGTTGTACGTAACCAATTCCCTTTCACATGGATCACCTTTAAGATTTCAGTTCTGGAATTCTATCTTGCATTCCCAAAGCACCATGAATTTATGATAAGGTAAATCAACCTTGTCCCTTAGGATAAGTCATCCACCCCAGGGAAGGCATTTCAAGACCTTTGGAAGTGCAGCAAAAAACTTGGCAGGTTAAGAAGTGCTGTGCCTTAGTGGGTACACTTCCTTTCCTTGTTGAAGATGGCTCTATCAAGAGGTGAAGATCACTAGGAAAATTCTGTAAGTCTTTGAACAACTCTCTTCAGCTGTCAGAGAAGAGGACATTTACGTGTTGTCCATGGTACTCAGTTATGTAGTGCCCTTGACTACAGTGCTCAGGTTCTCCTGCAACCTGCACAGAAGAGCAAGGAAAAGTAGAGACACAAAATACTTTGCCCAAGGTCATTCTACTGGTTGAGGCTCAAAATTAGTGTTGAACTACTTGTGTTGTACCTTAGAGAATAACAGCATTCAAATTTCACTGAAGAGAAGCTTCTGGCTAAGCAAGAGAATATAAGAACAGATCTCAACCTGGACCATGTGCAGCAGCTGAAGTCAAAGATGCAGCCAAGCTCTGAGCCTTCCCCACTGGTTAATGCATAATTAACAGGTCATCAGTGAATGCTTTGTCAAAATTTTCATTAATCGCAAAATTAATTTATACTTTGACTTCATTTCCATTTTGCTGAGAACGTACACATTTTTGAGGCATTTAAACATATCCTGATTTCCTCTGAAGACACTGAGAAAAAAAGCTTATTAGCTACTTTTAAATTTGGATTAATAAAATTCTTAAAGTTCTCAACAAAGTTTAGCATTTCTTGATGGTTTGTTGCTTAAAGCAGGGATCATCACTCACAAAAAACCCAAAAAGGTGTAACAAAGCCTAAAAGAGAATGGATTTATCTAGAATCCTCTATTTTACAAGCACAGATAGCACAAAAATCTACTGATTTTTACATCCCACATGATCTCTAACATCACACATAGCTCTCCTTTCTCTTGTGACAGGGATCACGAAGGACATATCCCTAAATGAACAGGGAACAAAGAGCTGTGAGTTCCTGTAAGGTCTCCTGCCATGCTCAGGCAAGCTCAATGTATCTGTACCTACTTCTGAGGTCCCTTGTTCGGCTCTGCAATCCTACTCAGGCTCCTGAGACAGCTCACCCTCTACCACAAAGCCCTTTCTGACTTGCTCCCATCCTTTATACAACAGAATTCATTTTCCCATTTGGTATTTTATTTTGATGTTCCAGGCATAAAAAAAGCAAATGGTTCCCTCAAGCCATTTTCTCTCTGTGAAACTGTGAAATAGCTTTGCAATTTTGGAGCAGTTTAAAATGCATTGTTATATTGAGAAAGAAGAGGGGAGGAGGGGGGAAGCTTCTTTTCTGACTCTCAGCACTGAATGCTATAGGAAAAATGGATTGAAATTCTTCAAATAAGGATTTCATAGCATGTGCAGCTATCAAGGCGGATGGCTCCCTATTTGCATACTGCCATCTATATAAAAGAAATGAGACTCAACGGTTTTATTATAATTATATAGCTTGGGTTTTAGTATTAATAAACCTATTGTTATCACCACTGTCTTTCGAAAAAACTTCCACGTTTCTGTCATACAAACTGAAATATTGCAATTTATTTTTAAGGCACATACTAAAAAAGTAAATCCTTTCCAAAGATTCTTCTTGGTTTCTTGTTCAGCACTGAACTAGGTTGCTGGAGATTATCACCAAGGGCTGTGTTTGATCATTGTGTTTTTCAATATTCCCTTGTTTCCTGAGTGCTTTATTTAAAATTCACAGCAGAGGGGAGATGCATACTTTAAAGATGGTATCAGTGTCATTTTCCATGGGACTTCAGGCAGTTCCTAGGTGCCTGTGTAGATGTTCTATTAAAATGGTGCATCCTTCATTGAGCCACAAAAAGAGGTGACTGATAATTAAGATGAAAATGCTGCTCTCATGTCTACGCTGCAGAACTCTTATCAGATGTGTGAACTCTTATCAGGAGCCTTCTTATCTCTCCTCCTGTGCATCCCCTGCTGGAATCCAACACCAAACTCCCAGGACATCAGTGGTAGCTCTGCTCTTGGCCATGTGAAAACACAATAGCTGCTGGAGTCTCCAGGGTGTGGCTCCTCAAGCACACTGGTCAGGGACATGGTACACAGAAAGCAAATGTGAAAGGAAAAAAATCAGTAGCTTTTGAGGCTGATACAATGTATGGCAGCATACTACTATATATATGTGTATATATATTGTTCATATATAACAAAGTTGTTGATTTGGTGTCACAGCCAGATGGAGACGTTAAGCCTCAGAGCTGAAATGCTTCAGCTTCAAGTATTCACAGGATCACATTATGGTGAGGTAAAGTAAGTTTTTTCTTCCAGAGTAGAAAAATTTAAAGCAGACGGTGTCTCAGTTAGAGATTTTTTTATTTTTATATTTTTTGCATAGGAAAACAGGAGCCTAACATTTTCAAGTAGATAATACAAGGGAACTTTGTGGAGAAGATCACAGTCATAAAAGCAGGGGTTTATCTAAGCTAAATCTCTGCATGCCAGTCACTTCAACTTCAGAAATATCAGCAGGTCCTATTTGCCGTCTCATGGCTGATCTCAATCCATTTCTTATGGGCACAGTGACAGAAGTGTGTTTTCAGGGAGAGGTTGGAGAAGGACAGATATTTGAAGTATTTGTGGAAGAAGGGCAGAGGCTTTGAACACCACAAGAGGTTTGAACATAAGATGATGTGAAAGAGAGCTGTCAAAAGACATGAAATGTGGATGAAGGAGAATGGGAAAGAGATTTTATGGCCAAACAACACTAAAGAAAAATTTCTAGAGCAGGCAGAGAACACAGGGAAATTATATGGCAGGGAAGGTGTTACTGCAATCAAGAAGAGAGATAGTCATGGCAACTTTCTTAAAATTATCAAGCTCACAAGAAGCTAATTCTGAGCACATGGATGAATGAAATTTCGATAATACCCTTTTGTTGGGATTTTGCCCTAAAATCCTACTTGCATGCCTCTGGATTGTCTGAATTCCCCTTAAACACTGAAATTAGCACAATTGTAGGAAATGCAAGCCCTAAGCCTTTTAATTTTCTAGGAACCCATATCTTTAGACCACAGGTATATTTTTGAAGATATATAGTGTAGAAGTTATTGTGTGCATGACCCTTTTGTACTGTTTTTCATGGCAACCACATGTCTGCAATGCTGTCTGATGCTTTGCTTGAACAAATTACCACTGAGATTTACTCCTCTCCACAAAAACAGTTCTAGCTCATTCTTCACCTACCATGAAAAAGACCTCAAGTCTAGATTTAGCATGTCCCTGCTTACTTGTCAGCTTGCATTATCCTGACAGAATACAAAATACTTGAATGTATACCCTCTAGTAAAGAATTCACAGACTCCCAATGTGGGAAGGATTAAGCATCATAATAGCCAAACCAAACAATTTCTTAGGGGGGTCATATAAAGTCTGTCAAACGTGTTCCATAGCTCTGAGAAGAAAAACAAATGCAAATGTAAATCACCTCTAGGAAAGGCAAATTCTTCTAGGTGTCCAAATGCACTAAATCAATCTCTGTATTTTCATTTGGGCAGAGTCCACAAGCTTTCACCAGCTAAAGAATCACAAGATGAAAGAGCGGGCAGTTTGGCATGTTTGTATCAAAAGTTCCCAAGGCAGTTTACTAAACTGAAGGTACTTTAATAGAATTCAACTTAGCTGAAAGAACTTGAGCAAGGAAGGAAAAAAAATAGCATTAAGGTTTGGACAGCTGCTGAAGAAACTCCATCTTCCTCATCTTCCATAATCACATTTTGAGAATTTTATTTTTGACTTAACATGTAAATGATTGGAGCCAAACTGGCATCCAGTATAATATACAATTATTAGCTATGTCCACTGGAAGACTTAGCCAAAATGAACACCAGATATAGACACTTAACTGCAAGTCAGTTTGGAAGAATCTGGAGTCATTGACTCTCTCAGGAAACAGCAGGTATGGCCACCTGAATTACTGAAGTAACTGCACCCAACGGGCAAAAGGAGACCTTATTCTTTGTCATCTGCTCAGACTCTCTTAAAGCAACAGATTTCCTTCAGTATCAGAAAAAAAAAGGTAAGCACTGGAACAGTCCTTGATAAAGTGTCCCTGTTTCAGTTTCAAATTCATTGGTCTGTTCCTTCATTATGGGGTTAACTTGTATCACAAAGAAATACCCATGGTACTAAGTGAAATACGTCTGCTAATAGAGGAACTATCAATGGAACATACAGCAAAAACTACTGTCTGAAAGCAGATGTTAATTAAATTCAGAATAAAATTGTTTAAACTCATAGAACAGCAAGAATAACAATAAACTTGCCAAAAGTTCCAGCAGAGTGACCAATATACCGTATTTTGGCATTGATTGAGAGATTCCCAGCCACACAAATACTTGAGATGTTGCAACTCAGAAAGGGCACTGCTCAGGCAAATGCTGCAGTCCTTGTGATGAAACAGATGCCAGTGGCGTTGCTATTATGGCTTTATTGACTATGAGTCCTTTAACTTGTTCAAATCTACAATGCAGAGAGCTCCTGTTCATTCTCCCTATTTGTTAGACCTTGAGACAACATTTATGTGCCTGCTGTCTTCCACCTCTTCACCTGCCTTAGGCTGAGAACTCTTCTGGGGATGCTGTGTCTGTGTATGAGTCCACAACTCAGAGGTGTGCTCCTGTGTGGGACAAAGCACCACTGTAATTTCACTGGAATCCATTGGTAACACTGTTTTGTTTTCCTGTTCCTCTTCTCAGATCTATCTCTTAACAACTTTCCCTGTGTTAGTTAATGCAGCAAATGAGATTACACTATCTGCTGCTGTGGATATGCTCAGACAGCATGCTGCCCATGTTCTCAATGTCACTCTCCACCATCCTCCCCCATTCTTGCTAAATTAAACCTTTCAAAACCTCTAGTCAACATGGACTGATCTATTACTAATCTCTGACAAATCCTTTGTTAATCCTTCCTCACTTGTGGCCCAATGAGTTCCTACAGAAGCCAAAGGGAATTTGACTCAAAAAGACATGAATTTATGGCCACGATGCACATTCAATGTTCTACTATGGAGTAAAAATAGATCTGATTCCTGCCAAGCAGAAATCCAGAAAAATGGGCAGACTGGGATGCTTGTTGTCTTCTAGAGGATTAATGGGTCTCATACTATATTGTAGAAATGACAAAGCTGGCCCTCAAATACACTATATTTTTTTGTTGGAGACCAGTAAAAATTCTATGGGGACTTATAATTTGGTAAGATTAATTTCCTTTTCTAAACTGTTTTCCTCCATTTTAGGTGGTGTTTCCTGGTATGAAGTTTTAAAAGTAATCCTCACTCTTTGTTATTTTTTATTCCACATCTTCCAGTAGCTTCCAGGAAAAGCAGTCTGGAATCAATGTTTTCTTACTTTATATTCTGGACAGGCAAATATTTCAAGAAAATATTCTGCAAAAAATATGTACTGTCTGGATCTGCAAAGATATTAAATAAACACAGGAAGAAGGGTGAAAATGAGGGAGTGAGATCACAAAATGAGAAAATTATCTGGCAAAATGAGCTTCAATTTACTTTTCCTTTTATTCATGTGAAAAGATGTTATTAACAAGCATGAAAATCTCTGTGCTCTGATGGTTGTCACATTGAAAACTGTAGTTGGTACCTTAAATTGGAAAAGCCAGAAGTCTGAGTGTAAGGTGAAGGACAGACCTAATTTCTGTTGCTTTAGAGTTAATAATTTTCTAACATGGAAATTGTATCACTGGGACTAAAGATTACAATAATTTTACTTTTCTTGTAGTTTTTAATACAGGGAGAAAATGCAAAGATTAAGTGATTTAGCCAGAGTTACATAGGCAACTTGGTGATGAATTCAAATGCCTTATGCTCAGACTTGCTCTTTATAATATGAAATCCTCTTTCTTAAAAAAATACCAGAGAAAATATACAAACAGCCAGTGGGGAATTACCCTAAACAACTAAAAGTCAGTCATGCTTGCCAAAACAATTGACACTCTACATTTTGCAGAGCAGAGGGACTCTTTTAGGCCTATGTGCTCACTTGCTAACTTGCACACTTTTGTAAGACACAAATAAAGATTTATTCTAATGTGCTGTGGTGGTTCTCACCCGGGGTTTTTGCTTCAACAAAATAAAATTTCATATGAATCACTGAACAAGTAATTAAATGTGACTGAGAATAATATCCTTGTGGTGTGCTTGAGTGTTATCTTCATTTTACTGAGGAAACTGAGGAATAGAAAATTAAATGTTAACCTCTATTCAAGGAAAAAAATTTGATCTTCAAATCTAGAAACAAAACCTATTTAATTATTTTCCTTTAGCTTTGCATGCTGGACTATTTTTCAATAGGATGTGTGACTGTTGTATATTGGACAAAAGAGTTCTAAAATAAAGGAGCAATGGTAATATTTCTGTGTTTAAAAGTCTAATATTCCCATATTGAAATTCTATGGAAGTGTGATTTGGTTTCTATAGAAATTATGCTATCTACTAATTTAACAAAGAAATCCATAGTACAGGACTTTTTAAAACATCACATAAGATTCTATAAATGAGTTCTTACTCTATACACTCCAGAGAAGCCTTTAGTACAAACTACAGAAATCACAGCACAGAAAGCAAGTAACATCCTATTAAATTCAACTGAAATTTCCTAGATGTGATGGATTGCCAAAAAATTAAGGAGACCTTTTTCCTAATCTCTTCCATGCGAAGGGATCCAGACATGAAACCTCTCTTCCCCGTTGCCTTCATTCCCAATGAATTAGCATTAAGGTTACCAAAGCCCTTTTCTGTCCTTCCCTATACCTCCGGGTTTGCTTCATGGAAATGGCACCTTGCTCTTGCCTCCTTACGTGGTAATGATTGGTCTTGACAAGGGTTTTCAAGGCAGGGGGAGCAGTCATGGCTACAGGCAAAATCACAGCTTCTGAACTTCATGCTTGTCAATAGCTGTTTTACTTTGCATTGCCATACTAATGTGCCTTATACATATTCCCCAGGGCTCTCCACACCATCACGTTGCTGTTGTCTTGTTCATCAATACAATCAAAACAGATCCAGATGCTGTCAGTTAAGGTCAAGACAGGCTCCTTCCAGATCTCCAGAGTAAAAAGACCTCTACCCCATTTTATAAAGGAAGGAAACATTGTGTATTGATTTAATAAATAACTACTGGGGTACACAACTTTACCACAATGGCCCCAGTAATTAACCTTAACTGCTGTACTGAGATTTACCCTTTATGCCATCCTCTCTACTTCCCCATCCATTTCTCCTGGAGTGTTTTTGGTGATTGGCACCCACACCAGTGCCTGTCTGCAGGCCATGCTGTGTGAGATGGCATCTGAAGGGACAGGAAATGACAGCCTGTCTTTCATCCCTAATGGAAGAAAAATCAAGTGAAGGACTAGAGTGTGAAAAGTTTGGGGAAGGATGGCCTCTTATCTACATCAGGATGCATCAGGATGGAGGTGCTGCAGGCTGAAGCTTCACCAGCATTTCCTGCATTTAAAACTCCATCACTGCAGGAGACATCTCTGCAGGTGCTTGCACAATTCAGCTGACTGGTTCTTGTCCTTCTTTCTTATTTTTTTTTAATTTTTGAAAATTCCATCTAAAGCAGTGCACCCACTTGGAACCAGATTTTTAAAACAAACTTGATATCCCTTAAGCTTGAATATACATGCTACCATACATGCCAACAAATACAGGCCAAAAATTCCTTCTGCTGTTTAACTCCTTTGAAAGTTCCTGAGTCCACACTGCAAATCAGTGACTTTGAACATGATGGTCAGTGTGCTTCCATTTAGGTGCTGATGTGGGATTGATTCAGGGGTCAAGTGGAACTGAATGTTTCAAAATACAGCTCCAGGGGAGCGCCATTTTTTATAAAGTCCTCGGCTTTTCTACTAAGATTACTGACAAAACAGACACCTGGCATGTGTTTCTGAACTGTGCAGACCTGATGGCATTGCTCAGATGTTGTCTCCTCAGAGCTTCTCCTTGTGCATTCTGCCTAAGGAAGCTTGTTTTGTGTGCAATCCCTCCTTGCTCCCACTGCCCAGCTATCACCACCATATTCATTCCTGGGAAAATCAAATATATCACTGATGTTGTAAATATTTGGCTTACCAACAATTTCAGAAGTATAGTTTGATGAGTTCTGTGTCAAAGCAAAATGAACCCATTTTTGGTGCCATAATTGCTACATGTAACTATGTAACAGAGATATTGGCTCTTATTTTAACACTAGTTCTCTTCTGCAAAAGACACAGCATGTCAGAGAGGTAAGGCAGCTGCCCACTCAGCCAGAGACACAGCAATAGTCTAAAGACTTGAATAAAAGTGGCAGCAATAAGATAGTAAAATATAGTCTCTGTTTCTCCTGCAAGCCTAGTTTGATAAAATCTGTTGTCATTCAGTATGCACACAAATTACAAAGAAAACAGGCTGAGCATGCAAAATTGGCAGACTTATCTGGGGAGCAAGAGGGACTGCAGACCTTCAAAAGCTTTGCCTGGTTCTCTTTCCAGAAGGGGAGGCCTATCCTGCCCTTCTTTATTCTCTGCTGCTCTGCAATCATCTAACTTTCTGTTGATAAGCTGTCCCCTTCTAGACACACACTTCTTGCAGAAGTATAAGAGAAGTACTTGCTCAAAATTTTTCCTGCAAGCTCTGACCTCCTTGGAGCTGTTTCTCTGCCACGAACATACCTTGATGGGGATTTTGGACCATAGAAAGAAGATTGGCAGTCATCACACTGAAAGTTTCCTCACTTTGCAAAGATATGCTACTGATGACAAACCCTTGCCAAGTATTGATACATGAATAATATTAATGTCCATCCCTCTTTATGTCATGTGCTTAGATGTATCACTGTTATAAACCAGCCTCAGCCTCCTAAATAACTCTGGCCTATGGCAAACAGAAACGTAAAGAGGAAAAAATAGCCACCAAAGCTGCACACACCACACTGTGAACAGGGAGAATGGCAACATCTGGAACTGCCAAATGACCAAAAACCATCTGAAAGCCAACTCATGCAGATGTGTTTGGCCCCAAGAAGGCTTACAATGCACATCCTTAACCTAGAGAAATGCAATATGTTCCAGAAGAATAAATGGAGTAAAAATATGTATTTGATTTAAGATGAACAGGGGGAGAGGGAAGTAGAATGTGAAACTTTCCATTGGCTTATTAAACTTTCCTTTTCAAGTTGTTTCTGTTCAAGCAAGAGATTTGCCAGCATAGCTAAGCTGATAATTTCAGAGCCAAATGTGCTCAATGCCAGTGTCATCAAGAAGGATAGATTATAGAGCTGCTTCTCATTTATGTGCTTGTTCTGATGAAATACAGACATTTATCTTTGTGGAACTAGTAAAACAATTGCATCATTTTCCACTGCAAATTGAATCAATGTACCCAGTGGCTGCTGAGCTGGGAGCAGAGCTGGAAAGTGTATGTTCTGCTATGCAGCTGCTCTGATGGTAGGATACATTTTGCATTCATCTGAATTACCTTCACCTTCCCTTTACATTCCTAAGCCTTTTTTTAAAAAACCAGACATAAAACAAAAAAACAAAACCCCAAAAATCCCAACCAGCCAAGAAAAATCCAAATAAAAATAAAACAACCAAACATAAACCCCCAGAACTTAGCTTTTGTTTTCTTTTGTTTTCTCCACAAACCCTTCCCTTGTGAGCCTGAGGGATGTAATACTGGCGGTCCTTTGTCCAAGTTTGAATTGCTGGAGACACTACCCTACATCCATGCAAAATACAGATCCCACATGGAATTCCTGCCAATGCTTAGAGATATTTTCCTCTGAGACTTTTGCTCAGGTCACCTCTCCTTACAGAGCATCACCATCACACTACTCCATTCTCTCGTCAGACCTCACACAGAGCAAATACTTTAGGAAGAAAATCATGGCTGTTCAGTCAAACAGAGAGGACATGGACACTTTGAGACCTCATGCCCCTTGGGCAAATCTAAATTTCTGAAATCACCTCTCCAAGTGTAATCACTGCTATAAACAAAATGATTGCTCCAGAGACCATAACTTTGTGTGGGGAAGGAAGCATGTGCTTTGATACATATGGTGGATCTGCCAAAAAGCTGTGTGAAAATACAAAAAACTTACCAATATATTGCCATGACATGATTATTACCTATTTCTTATATCACTAATGTTCCTAGGGTCCCAGGTAAGACATGCAGGTGGATTTTAGTTACTTATATACTATCTTGCTTGGATTTTACATCACAGTTATTGTTTTAAGGTGGAAAGCTTTGATGATGCTGGACTTCTACAAAGGCTGCAAATCCGCCTTATAGCACCTGTGTCCCACCTGGTACATCAGCAAAGACATGCATCCCTTCCAGCAAGGAATCCTGCCCCTGACAAATTACAGTTCAAGAGGCAGGAATCATAAAATCACAGAATAAGAGAAAGGCTTGTGTTGCAAGAGACCTTACACCTCATCTATTTCCAACCCACCTGCCATGGGGAGGGGTGCCACCCTCTAGACCATGAACAGAGAGAGGAGAAGGCAGAGCACAAGAAAATGATGAAATCTCAGCACAGTGCTCCTGTCACAGCTGGCTGATGGTTGGGAGTTCTTCAGCAACCCAGTGAAGGATGGCTTCTAAAGGTAATTCAGGTAGGAGAGTGGTGCAGCTGTACTTGTATTAGGGAGCAAAGTCTCCTCCAAACATGACTGACAGCAGAGGAAGAAAGCATGGAGGTGCTTGCTGCACTGCTACAAGCATATTTACAAATCAGGCAGAGCACATAAATGCTGGGAATTTTATGTAGGTCTTTCAATTTCTATTTCTATAACTCCAGGGCAAGAAAAAATAGTCCTGTGAAAGAACAGCAGTGGAGATTCTAACAACAAAAGTAAACAGTACTCTAAAGACCTTGGAAATGCACTTATTTATGCTTTTACAGGTGATTTTAAAAATCTCCAGCTTCCCACCAGTTGTTTCATTCTTGAAATGGTTTTGTTTTGTTAATCTGTAGTTCCTGATTTCATTCCAGTAGTGTCTAGAGACTCTAAACAGCATTAATGGTGCCTACCATACAAACCCAGATAACAGACAGTGTTTACCCTGAAGGCGAATAGAAATAGGGAGAAGATGCATCTGTGGTATAGAATTGAGCAGAAAGGAAAAAGCTGTCATGAGGAAGGATCCAAAGGAAATCCAAGATTTGCAAAAGTGTGGTTGTTTATAGGGCCTCAGGGTTTAGCTGCTCCAGCTGAGATGCTTCCAAAGGGGGTTGGTAATGCAAAGCATTCATTGCCATGAAACAGGATTCGAGTCTGCCTCGAGTTAGTCACTTCTAACACCAGGAACTGAAGATCTTATGCTTCTAAAGCAAACTCAGTTTAGATTTCCACAAATTAATCTTCATCCAGTGCTAATGGTACTCAGTACTGGCTCTTAAGACTCCACTCTTGAATAGTTCACAGTCATGTTGCCTTCAGGTTTTTCTACTTATTATGAGAAAAACAACAAACATTGGACTCAAGTGAAAATATGCTTTGAAAGAGGCGACATTTTTGGGGAGAGATTTTATCCGTTATTAGCCCAAGAGATTAGCTTGGAGAAAATGAATAAGATTTTAGGCACATGCTCAGGCTTGAAGCAGAAAAATCCAAGCTAAATCAAAACTAAAAATATTGAATCCAAATTTGTTTTACAACACTTTGGCAGAAAATTTGGTGCAATACTTCCCAAGCATTCAGTCCTGCTGGATCCCCGCTACCCTCACTGAGTTGGGGCAATACCACCATTTGAATCACTGAAATTTAAATAAGTGTATTAAATTATGCTGCTTTAAAACTTTCTTTAAATCTGAGTTGTTTGACTGCAAGATAGGACTCTGCAAAAGAAGCAAAAAGATGGAGATAAAAATTTTAAAATGGCTTTAAGTTATTACACATTTAAGTTTAATTAGAGTGTTACTCAATTAGAAAATCTGAGAGAAAAAAAAATATTGCTGGTGGTTTCGGAGCAGAGGGAGCTTCTATTCAAAAGAGATAGTTTGCCTCAATGGAAGAGAAACAGCCATTCATTTAGTTATCCAAGGCACTAGTTTAAGGATTGTATTGCACTTCATTGAAAACATTCCTACTGTTCAGTTGTGTCCTGTATCAAAATATCCTTCACAAGACAGTTCCAGGTCATTCACCAGCACATCAGCAGGGTTTTGCTGCTCACTTCTGCATATGGGTAACAGCATGAAGCCCACACTGTCTGCCAAACAGCCCATATATCAGAGTTTACCAGGCTCTGCTGCTGCTGCTGCTTCTCCTCCCCCTGTAGAATGCCACAGGCTACAGAGAGATGAAACGGGAAATACTATAGCTTTTCAAAGGACCGGTGTAACTCTTAGATGGAAATTATCCTTTGATTGTACAACAGAGATTCCCGAACACAGCTGATACTAGGAAACACCCATGTAACACAACCTTCAATAAAGAGGCACAACAAAAAGTGTTTCTCAAGACAAAAGAATAAAATCTGGAAACTTTGCATGGCTGCTTGGCAAAGACTACAAGTGCTCTAAAGTGGCTGGTTAAATGCTGGAATTATAATGGGAATTGGAAAAGTCTGGAAACATTCTAACTTGGGAGGTTGAGACCCATTTTCTGTTTCTCCTGGCTGGTGTGTAACAAGACACTACAACTGCTTTCTGTGCCTGCTCTTCTGAATAAATACATGCCAAAGGTAGCAGCAGACAGCTGCTGAGAAATCCATCAAGGGCTGTTAAACACAAAGATACCACCTCTGGCTCAAGTAATCCCAGAACAGCAGATTGCTGGGAGGTGCTCCGGGGGAATTGTGCTATGTGTCCGTCTCACACCCGCATCTCCGCAGGACAGAGATCTGGTACCACAAACTGCAACTTCTGCCCTCAGACCAGCTCCCTGCGAGCTCTGCTGTTAAATGAGCACTTGGTAACCTTTCATTCAACAGGCACATTTGGAAACAGATTCTTCCCAAAGGTGCTTTCAGGAATGATTTGGGCCAATTAAAGGGGCTTTCAGGAAAAGATACCTCCACATGCATTGAAATTTACCCTTTGCAAGAGTTTACAGAAAGGCTGCTGTCTCCTGTACCACAATAAATCCCCATCAAACACGGTTAGACAGCCATAGGCTGCATTCGACTGGAAAATTCAGATCCTAAAATAAATCTTTTAAAGTGCAAAGGTATTTGGATGTCAGGAAGAGAAATCTCTTTCAGGTCAGTCTCTGCTAACAAGTTACCCTTCTATTTTGCTGTAAGGATTCAGGGCTCAGTTCTCATATCAAAGTTCACATTTAATCAAGCATTTAGCCAAGCCCCTGTAGTCTATTCAGAAAGCTAAAGAAAATGCAAAAAATCTTAATTATTTAGACAATAGAACACTATTTCCTTTCCTTTCTCTTCTACATGTGAGAAAAAGCCTGAAAAGAATTTGCTTTCCAACCTGGCAATGAAAAACTCCACATCTGAGCAGAAGTAAACATCAGAAAGATTCATCTGATGCAATGGTCTTTTCAGAAACTTTATCAGCAGGAAAAAGTAAGGAATTATAAAGGAGCAGCACCTGTAACATGAGATGTGGGCTCCAATAAAAAATATGGCCTTAGATATTTGCAAATGTACATGTATGTATGCATGAAATAACATGCCAGAGTTACTCAGAAAATAAAAATGTTCAATGTATAAAGTTGAAAGGAGGAACTTAATTCTAAAGTTGTGGAATTAAAAATGTGCAATACTATCAATGTACCATCTAGCCATCATCTTTCCAAACAGTCATCATGTGCCACTGCTTGTTGGTGGACTTGGTCATATCACTGGTCAAAAAAGACAGAATTTTAGGAAGTTCATAACGTGACAGGAAGCTGATTAGTGTTCAGCACACTGAGCCTGTTGAGTTTAGGCTGGATTTAGGAGAGCTATAAGATCTTTTAATGCCCAAATGCAGGTATCAGCACCTAAAATACCTGTCTCTTTAAGATTCTTTAGCTCTTACTGCTCTTTTAGAAAGCTGTGTGACCCTTTTGTCAAACTCAGTGACATTTTCAAAGTTGAATAGAATCAGAACAACGGATTTTGGAGTCTGTAAAGCAGCTGCCATATGGGAGAAGTTAAAAAAGAAACAGGCACACGTATAAGACAGCATGAGAAATGATGGCTCTGCTTGGCCTGGGCAGTGTTTGTCCTCTCCTCGGAGGATTTTCAGCTACCTGAGCAATCAATCCAAGCACTAAATTTGCTGCTTCTTGTCTTTGTTAAAGAAAATCTACCAATAAATCCCCATAAGAGTTTGTGTAACCCAGATCAGTCAGTTATTTCTCTGTCCCTCAGCATTCACGGCTTAACCAGCTGGCTCTCACACTGCCCAGGCACAGACCTTGTTAGGCACCAGTGGCTGATGGAGACAGCCTCGTGCTGCATTTTGGGGAGGCCAACACACTGTAAAAGCTCCCAGAATATACTTTTTGTGGAAGTACAAATAAGCAGGAAAGCCCCGAAGTAATTTGTTTTCTTTTATGCTAAACAGGAAGATGTATGGGAAGAGGAGAACTGCTTATTAATCCTAACCAAACAGTAAACTCCAGCTGAGCAAACTCTGCCATTTGGTGGACTGAATTTCTTAATCAGGAAACCATATGGGGAGGCAGTTTTCAGCAACCGAGACAGGAACATTTGCAAATGCTTTCCTATTGGTGCAGACCAGAAAGACAGCACAGTTTACATTTAAAAAAGGGAATCTTTTTTTTATTTTTTTGCCTTGTACAAGCAAATTAATGTTAAGGGAACTCAGCAGCTTCCCTGTAGCGTTGTGAGAGCAGCAGAACTAGCAAAGATGGCTCAATCACAAAAATAAGAATATTGTATACAAGTCAAAAACCAAATGAAGCAAAACTAACCCATGCTTCTGCTCTGCTCATCCCGGAAATGTATGTCAAGAACATAGCTGAGGCTCTGGAATTTATTGTCAGGAAAAAGAGGAAAAAACCACCCAGTATCCCAAGAAATGGCAGAAGCAAAGCCCTGAAACCTGTTGCATTTCCATAGAATCATAGAATGGTTTGGGTTGGAAGGGACCTTTAAAGCTCATCTAGTCCAACTCCCCTGTAATAAGCAAGGACATCTTCAACTAGATAAAGTTTCTCAAAGCCCCATCCAACCTGGCCTTAAACATTTCCAGGTATAGGGCACCTCTCTGGGCAACTTGTGCCAGTGTTTCACAATCCTCATTGCAATAAAATTCTTATTTATCTCTAATCTGTTTATACTCTTTTAGTTTAAAATCATTTCCCCTTGACCCATCACCACAGGCCCTACTAAAAAGTCTCTAAAAACTGCCCTCAGTTTTGGCAGTAGGTTTATCTATTTGATAGCTTCTTTCCTCCCTAATGAAGCAGAAGAAGATATCCAAGCACAATGTTTGTGGACACTGCTGATGAATACACAGTCTCTCAAAAGACTTCAAAACCCAAACTCTTGAATGTTTCTGATAATGTGTACGATCAGCAATAAGGCCATCAGCTCCTGCCTGGCATAAAAGAGGTTATGATATGAGTGGATTGAGCAGATGCTCTGTTGCCAATGTGTTTTTGCTAGAATGATTCCTCTGTGCTCTGTGTAGCTTAACATGAATCATAAGGGCCCCAGATTTTAAAGTCAGAGAAACAACTAAATCCCACAAGCCAATTAATACATGCAGAAGCAAATTCCCTAATTTAGGTAGCAAGGTCCCATCAACATACTTTCTAGCACATTACTCTGGTGGAGTATATTTAAATACATGTTCTTGCTGGAATGTAAAGTTGGTAGAGGGTCAAAAATTAAGTCTGAATTTTCAGCATGATCTGGTCACCAGCTTGTTTTGTGTTGCATATCAATATTCTGCATTTCACTAAATTGTGCATATTAAAGAAAATTATTTTCAATCCTTTGTTTAAAGAGATGGGTCACAGATGTAATGCTGCATGCAAAGAGACATATGGAAATGGAGGGTTACTGCCTCAAGAAATTTCTGTGGTGAAGGGATATGTGTCATTAAACAATTCACAACCAGAAAACCTGAAGTTGAAGCTCAGTCACTAACTAGATGTGCCCTCAGCGAGGCAAAGGTAGCAGGTAGGTACCTAAAATTTGCAGGGTGATACTGATTCTTTGATTTATATAGGATAAAACTTTATATGCGGTATTAATTACAATCCAAAATACTAATTGTAATTAATTCATGAGCTGCTTTGTAAAAGCAGATGAATTACTCTTTTTTTAACCCCACTGTGGGAAGCTGTGTGATCTGACCTTCCCACAACAATCTCAGCCTCTTTAGACTTCTGCTTACCGGTAGAAAAACACATTGTGTTGTAAGCAAGCCCCATCCCACCTGCCTTTCACAACGGTGTAGGATCAAGAGCAACCTCCTGCTGAGAAGAACCAGGCTGACCCCACTGTGAAAGAGAGATGAGTAAGGCCAGATGGATTCCCAACACCACATTGAGCAGCGAGGGCCGGAGGGAGCAGAATGACACCAGTAGAAGGAGGGCTTTGCTGATATCACCACGAAGTAACTGCAGGGAATTTTTCACCTTCTTGAGGGACTGTACAAACATCTGTTTGTCACCAAATCTAATACAGCAGCTCCTTGGTTATGACTGAATTAGGTGGCCCCATCAGGAATCAATGTGAAAGTAACTAAAGGAGTAGTTGGCAGTCAAGGGAGGTGGCTGTCCCCCTCTACTCCTCTCTGGTGAGAGCCATCCCAGGGTGACGTGTCCATCTCTGGAGTCCCCAAACATAAGAAGGATGTGAACCTGTTGGAGGAAGTCCAGAGGAGGCCATGCAGGTGCTCGGAGGACTGAAGCGCCTCTTCTATGAAGACAGTCTGAGAAAGCTGCAAATGTTCAGCCTGGAGAAGAGAAGGCTCAAGGGAGACCTTAGAGGACCTTCCAGCACATAAGTGGGCTCCAAGTGAGATGGTGAGGGGCTTTTGACAAGGGCATGTGCTAATGGGACAAGAGGAATGGTTTTAAACTAAAAGAGGAGATATTTAAATTAGATATTAGAATGAAATTCTTTCCTGTGAAGATGATGAGTCATGAAGATAGGTTTCCCAGAGAAGCTGTGGATGCCCCATCCTTGGCAGCCTCCAAGACCAGGTTAGGTGGGGCTCTGAGGAACCCGGTCTAGTGGAAGGTGTCCCTGTCCATGGCAGAAGTGTTGGAACTAGATGCTCTTTAATGTCCCTTCCAACCCAAAGCATTATATGATTTTATATTACTCCAGATTGAAAAATCACATCTCAACGTCAACAGAGCAGCAAAGCTCTACTTTTACTTTTAATTTGTTACAGGAACTCACACTACCTTCCTAGAGAGGCTTTCTGGCCTGTTTAAAGTATATGTTTTAAAGGACATTATCCATCTTATTTCTGTTGCACTGTTCTGAAGACTACAAGCTCTGTGGGTTTTGACAAGATTAATCTCTCCTATCTTTAGACACGTACGAAGTACGACTTCACGGCTGATCCAATTCTTTGATACTCACTTTAGAGTTAAGAAAGGTGCTTCTGGGGTGGAATTCCATCCCATTCCAAGGTAGAAATCTAAAACAGGTCAGAGATATTGCACCTGAAAAGTATCTATTTTGCCCCTCCATTGACTACAGGAGTTTAATTAAGGAGCTCACATGCAGAAAATTACACTGGAATGTCTGAAGCTGGAAGAGGTAAATCCCAGTCTAGAATATCTCTCCCAAGACCCATCAAAGCTCTTCACTGGAACTCTTTGAGGCAAGGAGTTATTTAGACTGCAAAGCTTTAGGGGGTCTTTTACTGTAGGCTTGAAAAGTTATTGACATATTGGAAACTCAGTTTCAAGGAAAGTCTTTGCACACTGTAGTGGTGTTCCACTACAACTCCTGGTGGGAGTTCCACTCAATTCTTGTTTAAATGAAAAAGGAATATGATCTGTTGCTTGTTGTTAAACATGGTCCCACTGTCCAGTATGCAAAATCCCATGGCTAATGAGTTGTATTCTCATCTAAATTACCCTAATGCAATGAGAAAGGGCACCAACAAAATTTAATTATATCCAATTATATTGCTTTAAATCTGAGATAAAGCAAAGGCAGAATCAGGTCTAGTCTGTTCCACATTGATTTCTAAGTTTTCCCTATGTTCAGCTCTCAAAATAGCTCAAATATTGATGACATGCAGGGGTGAAGTTCTACAAAATGTCATTTTGATATTCATTTAATTATGCTAATTGTGACTTGTTACCCTCTACCTCTTATTTTTACATTTAAAACATACTCAATTCCCCTCTAGCAAGATTCTCTCTCCAAAAGAGATCCAATAATTGTTGTTAGCTTATACTCAAAACGTCACCCCAGGAAACGATTAATAAAAATATTTAGGTAAATACAGAGAGAGAATTTAATAGAACTTAAGTGCATGCAAATACTTAAATGGTTAAAATACTTTCAGTAAAAAAATCTGTCTTTTTTGTTTGAGTAGTTTCTGTTCTTTTATCAGGGTTAAACCTTTTTGCCTCAGAACCAAAGCTTCCAAAGCATTTTAAAAGGTAAGAAAATCTAAATAAATTTATAAGAATTCTTGAAGCTGTTTTTTTGCACGAACAGCTGCATTGCCTAGAGTGAATCACTGCATTTCCTTGCTCTTCCGTGATGCAGCTCCATAAGAACATTTCCAAGCTCTCTGGTTCTGCATTTTAGTCCCTACAGCAGGGTTTCTTGGTGTACAATCAGAAGAACAGCCCTGAGCACAGCCTCTTTCTCAGCCCACCCATCTTCCCAATGTGTTGCTGCTGTACATTTTTGGCAGTGAATGCACTCCTTGCAGGAAGTTCAAAACCCTGTTTGTCCTCCTGTGCTGGATGGCATGTGGGAACTGCTGTGGTGGCAGTGGCTGTACCGCTACCAGGCTTGTGGTGCTGCACCACCCACAGACAGAGACTCATTTCTCGAGTGTCTTCAGAGCAGTCCTCAGATAACAGGGACTTTTGGGCAGAGAGGACCACTGGACTGTGCTGATTCAGCACCTCTCTGTCAAACACAGGGGTTGTGGGGTGATGAGTCTTCCACACATCACGGGAAGAGCAGAACCAGGCGTGATAGCACCTTCACAATACCTGTAGTGGCAACGTGGAAACTAGAGATCTTCTGTTCCCTCATGCTAATACAGGATTTTTTCTATCCAGATGGCATATTACCACAGTGAGGATGTTACACACAAGGGAGGATGTTCACATGCCCTGAAGGCATCAGAGGAACAAAATCTACAGCAGAAAATGAAGCAAACTTCTATACTTCAGAATCCCAAGACAACAAAGAGTACCTGTGAACGGACATACACACCAATACCCGAAAAAGACATAGTAAAGATGATATTTCAAGAATATAAAAAAACTATCAGTTTCTAATCCTCCAAAGCCCTAAATATTGCACAGAGAAAACACATGTTTAGAAACTCTGACTCAAAAGTGACTGAGCCCTGGGAAAGACACCTGTTGATTTCACAATGGTTATACATCAAGATTACCATACAACAATGCAATTTCTCTCATTAGAGGATGTTTACATTTAATTATGTAACTGTATTTTTTACTATGTTTTAGTTCTCCTTGTTCTTGTCATTAAGATATTTGTTTACAGTAGCAGTAAATGCTTTAATAATAGAAAAATGCTGAATACAAGTTTATTAGGATTCTCTTCCTTAGGCAAAACTAAACCAAACCCAACAAAGTGATTTCAAAGCCACTAATTACACATGCTGTTCTTCACAAGAGGCGTTTCCAAATGCGATGTCTCTAACAACTTTGTTCTACTGCTGTGACTTACGCTCACAGATTCTGTAGGCTCTAAATGAAGCAGAAGGATTAATTGCATACAGATGCTTTCCCATTTCTGCTTGCCACTGTTTTTATTATTCTTTTGTGTTTTTTAACAAAACAAAACCAATAAAAGGATTTTACATTATACTAAGAAATTTAAATACAACCTGTAAGAAGTAATTACATGCACAAAACATATGGAAATGCCATTACTTGTTTTGGTTATATTTGCACATAATGTATGCAGAGCAAGTCATGATTAGCAGACAGGAAGCATGGTCTGTGATTATGCAGGATTTGGTAATTGAATCCACCAAGGATAATGATGCTGACCTTCCCATTCGAAAATAAACTAGGCATTCAAGTTTTAAGTGGTTTGCATTAATTCTAATTGTATAGACATGTCTACCCAGACCTGCTGCTGTGAGGACCCGGAACAGGTAAGTAATGATTACATTAGAGTGTTTTATTAGCAGCAACTAAAGTAATGCTGTTTACAGCAACAGTGCTTGGACCATATAAAACCAAAATTGGATACCTAGGAGCCATCATTTGAGGTACACATGCAATGCTGCAACAAACACAACAAAAAGCTGCCCAAGGAGCTCTGTGATTACAGGGTACCACTCCTTGCGAACCCACACAGAAGAAACTAGTAACTGACTCATGAGAGATCTGCTTTCTTGCCTCTTCTGTTATCACTCAATCTTGCAAGGGACATAGGGTTCCAAACACTGGAAATGCAATGGAATTAAATAAAAAAATGTATTATTTATCCTGGAGACATGGCATGGTTTGAACTACCAATGAAACCACAGGTTTTGGGGATTGTTTTTTCTTGAATTGGTACTTTTTAGCAGAGATATTAACTTGGTTCTACTACTGTAGTTCAAGAACAGAGACTATGGAAACAGACTGGTGTCTGTCATATGGAGACAGACTGGTGTTTAAACACTGGTGCTTTAAATCTGATATCTTGCCTCCCTGTAATCTGACCTAGTTCTCAGTTAGTCCAGTGAACCCACCCTCAAGTCCATCTGTGATCCTCTTTCCTAAGCCCTGAAGGCAAATTTGCCTTGGTCCAAAGCCTACAGCAGTTTTACTTAGAGTACCAACAAGTCTATGTGTCCTAGTGTGCAGTGGGACAAACTTGCCAGAGAATGGAAAGCAAAGACCAGTGGCTTAGGGAAAGTTGCATGGCCTCCTATTCCCAGGGTCACAGTAAAAACATGTTGCTGATTGGGAGCAAAGTAAAAAGGTCATGGTCTCCTAGATGCTCTCTCTTCTGGAAATAAAGTCTGTCTAGACTAAGTTGGATTTTTTCTGGAAAAAATGTTTAACGATTTTTACATTTCTCTTAGATTTCTGATGTGTGTCAGCACATCAGATGTGGGATCCAGTCGCCTGCCTCAGGTCTGGAAATTACAGTCAATTCCATTTTTCTTGAATATATCAGCTCTGTGGTGCAGGCATGAAAAGCAAATATTTCCCTCTGGAAATGACAGACTTACACATGCTCCATAATTTCTGGCTGCAAATGTCATACTGCTCATTCTTGGTGCAAACCCCAGTAACACACAGGACCCACATGGGAAGCTTTATGGTGTGTGCATTGGAAGTCCAAGGTGTTCAGGAAGCACTTGGCTTATTGCATGTGCACTTTACAGCCGTGTGCAGACATTCCTGCCAGGACAATGGCAAAAGAAAGAATACTGCAGCTCAGTTTCTGCTTTCCTTTTACTCCCTGATGCAAATGAAACTAAGCTGCTGATGAATTTCCACCTGGCACTTAAAACTGATGACTGATGCCAGCAAGAATAGCTCAAGGACCCAGAACTGCAAACTCTAGGCCTCAGTCACAATTCGTGTGATCTGGCTGTGCAGAAACATCCCTGCAGGGTCCAACCACCAGGGCAGGCTGATTTCATGCCAGGACACAGAGGTGGGAATGACTGTTCACCAGTGATTACAGAGAAAGAAGTTCCCAGCAACAGTAAGAAGCAGGGATGGCTGTTCTGTGGCAGACTACTGACCTGAGCAGGGAGTGCTTTGAATCTAAATTACTGGAAAACAAATTAGAGGAATCACAATGAAGCTCTGTAATTGCGATGGAATTAAGTTATATGCTTACATTTTACATGTGTAAAAATTTGCAATATGGAATACACAGTCTTTCACCTCTGGGTAACTGGCTTACTGTCCTATTATATTTAATGGACAAACAGGAAAACATTATGTAGTCTTCACTTAGAGTGTATTTATGACTCAACAACACTCTAACAGTATCTCCAAAATCATTTTTTCAGCTCATTAGAATAACTGCAGGAGGGAACCATGGTAGTCTGGGGTTTATGAGGTGACGTGAAGGTCAAACCCATTCTAGAATCATTGTTTATTAGTTACTTCCCACTCTCTGCTGCCTGAGATATGGATTGATGGTCTCAGTCCAAGTCCAGATGTTTACATACATCTATCATACACTACTCACATGGGTAACAGGCAAAGAAAGCATATAGATCATTTGCTTGTCCAGAAGAAACAACGTCTTGTATCTTTGAGCACAAAAGTCAAGCCTTCAGTCTGGATAACGGGCTTTAGGCCTCCCAGACAACAGAGGAGATCTTTATCAATGGCTCGTTTCACTTTTACCCCATTTGCAAGCTCCTGGATACAAGTAGATTTAAGGACAATAACCCAACTCAAAGGCCACAAAGAGCTTGTGGAACTGTCTGGACACACAATGAGCTTTTCACAGACTGCATAATGCTGCCACTTCTCCTTGGCCCTACAGATCATGCTCTGCTACCACAGAAACTTAGCAGCAATATGGGAGGGACAGGAGCTTGAACCTTGGTGATAAAAACAGTGATAATGATGTCTTAACTTTAAGCTTTCATATTTTTCAGATTCTGTGCTGCCTAGGTATGTAGCTCTGAGCCTCATACCAAGTGTCAGTGAGCTCTCTTCACAGAGTAGGTAGATAAAACAATTCCTTTTCCAGCTTGATACCAAGGACAGTCATTGCAAGTTTCACGCCCAAAAGCATAAACAATGGTGAACTGAAGAGAGAAAACAAGAAGGATGGGACTTCATAACGTGAAGCAGCGATTGGACAATTAACCCAAATATGCAGAAGGACCAAAACTTATAAAAACTCGTGACCAGTCATCCATTTTTTGTGACCACTTTTAGTCCATCCCAGGTGTAGCCCTGACCAGGCTCTTGTACTGCCCTAGGTGTATCCTTTAAGGCTTTTTAATAAATACCATCTTTATTCTTAACTCTGTCTAGCCTCTGTTGTAGGTCAGCCTTCTCAAGATATCAATAGTAGCAGTGAGAGCTCACCACTGAGATGTTGGACTACCTCATTTTGTGCAGCTTTGGTAAAGAGATGTGGTAGTGTCAGTGGGACAGGTGTTCACATCCACCTTTGCCGGGAAGAAGCAAGTGGGCTCTGTCAGCCCACATCACTTGCTATCAGCCTCAGCTTCTCTTTCATGAAAAAGGTCATTGAATCTGCTGTATCATCTCTAGCAACAGGAAAGAGACAAAAGGACCAGAATTAGAAATGTTCCTCTCCCTTTTCTAGACTTACCTGTCTGCAGAAAGACAGCCTAAAAGGAAATCTGAGTCATGACCTTCCTACTTAGCAAAGCTCCCTGGGATCAGCATTAGCAGAGGAAGCTTTGCTCTTTTCAAGGGTGACCAGCACCCAAAACACATGCTTGTGATATTCAAACCAGAAATGAAGGGAAATATCCCCATGGAATCCCTTCCTGCTGCTGATGGGCAGCATGGTGCACACAGACAGCCCTGGATCAAGCTGATAATAGCCTGCTCCTGTTCACAGATGAAGGAAAATGAGTCTCAAATTACCAGAGCTGTCCCTGGGCTTTGATACTATCATGCACACTGCTGCCATCCAGCCTCAAAGTCATAACAGGGGCAAGCACTGTGGCACCAAGGAGGGACAATGTGGTTTGTAAGAGTCGATGCAGGCAAAAAAAAAAACAAAAAACAAAACAAACAAAAAAAAACAAACCTAAAGCACATCCTTTCTTATATTCACCATCCAGCACATTTAGTATCATGATCCTTGTTTTCTTTTGGTGTGAAATCACACGGGGCCTAAAATATTCCTCAGGTTAATAGACGGTCAGCTCAGGCACAAAAGCTACAACTATTCCACCAGTTTAAACAGGGATGGGTTTTGGGCTGGAGAGCTTGAGTGTAACTGACAACATTGTTTAACTTCAGCACTCTCTGGTTTGGGTTTGGTCCATAATAACAACCAGTCTCTTAGACAAAGCCCAGGCATATTTTGGGGGACATGTGAACCAGGCAAATAGAGCCAGTAATAATGTGAGATGACAAAATGCAGAGTAGACTATGGAGAGCTTGGCTTCATTTTCTTAGCAAATTACCTTGACACTTGTTTCTTCTAAACCACTTTTCCTGAGTGACACTATTGAGATATTAAAGGATCAGAGCAAAGGACAGTGAACTGGGAGCCACAACATTAATTACAGCTCTGACACTGGTTACTGAGGACACTCTTGACAAATCACAAATTTTCTGCTCCTTCTAAGTGAGAAGGCGATGATCGCAAATCCTTACCACATGTCAGGAAGGAAAGACCTAATTAATTAATGCTCAGAAAGTGCTTTGGAGATTAAGTGTGCAATCCCTGATGTCATGAGAGCCAAATATTATTACTGAACTCAGATTCATACATATGGGCAAAGGTTCCCAGAAAGAGACATCAAGGGTGGAAAGCAAGGAATTCTCCTATAGAAAAATACTCAGTGTAACTCATTCTGAAGCTCTTTTCCAGTAGCCAAGCGATTGCTTTCCTCTAGGTACAAGGTTAAAAGGATTCTTGCTAAATCTCCAGTATCTATCGAGGTTTAGTGATATGACATGAGCTGCAATATTCTCCAAAACAGCTCTCACTATTAGTAGGGGCATGCATATATTTAACCAATTATTTAAGCGTAGACATCACTATGAGGAGTTACGGTTTTCTATCTCTGTGTCCTCTCAAGAGCAGTCTTTGGTAGACAGCTAAAGAAACACTGTTAAATATAGGCAAAAGACTCTAGCTCTGATCACTTCTTATTCTACTGCTTTCTATTTGGTACAGTCAGAAACTGAGAGTTCAGCTCAAATGTGATGGAAGTTGGGCCATAAAGGAAGGAACAATAGAGGGTGCAAAGGGAGAGCCACTAGAGGCTAGAATGAAGTTCCAGCAGCCAAAGGCAAGGCTCTTGCCCAGAGCAAAAAAGCTCCAACAGTGCTTTTATATAATGCTTTATATGTCCCAGTCTTTCTGGAAAATTAGCTTTTTCGAAGACCTACCCTTCTTGAACAGGTCAATTTTCACCCCAGTGGAAAGGGAGGCAGCCATGTGCTACTGCATAGGTGATAACAGAAGAGATCTCAGTGTGTGAAGTGGGGTGAGCTAACATGAGAAAGGCATGGATCTTTCACCCATGAAGCTAATCCAAACTTTGCCACAGACTCCAATAAAAACACACATAGTGTTATACACCGATACTCAGAGATTCATGGATTTTAAAGGACCTTCAGAATCACCATTATTCATTACTGCATAATGGCTTTGAACTAGATCTTATCTTTTCAGAAGATATCCTATCTTGATTCTAAAATCTCCTGTTATTTGCAGGATTAAATGCAATCCTTGAGAAATTGGTGTCTAATTTCAAGGTTGAGGTTGTCTAGGTTCAGGCTGCATCAAGATCCTCTCAGCCCATTTCAACAGATTGAAGAGCCATTTGCAATGTTTATTTTCTGAAAAGTATATGTAAGAACCTAATCAAGCCTCTTTCTGCTTCTTTAACTCAAACTGTATTTATGGTACTCTGAAATCTTCCATTATGTGCATGACTCTCAATTGCTTAATCATTCTTGGGGATTTTGCCTGAATCATCCCCAGTTTTTTAAGATCCCTGTAAAAGCCACAAGCAATATTCTGACAACACTCTCATCAGCACAAATCACAAAGGTTATACAGTTAATTTTACTCAGGGTCCCCAAAACTTATGTCACATATTTTTGGCATCGATGTTCAGTGAGTGATAAACTAGGACCCCATCATATCTCTGAATCACTGACTCTAAAAATAGAATCAATTTATGGCCTTTGTTCCCACACATTTGACTTTACTTTTGTCTCATACCCTGCTATCAAGCAATCCAGATTGTTCTGTATCACTGATCAGTCCTATTCATGATTTATCACTCCCTCAAAATGTGAAATCTGAAAATTTTATCAGTAATGAGTACATCTTCTTCCACGTTGTTCCTAGAATTATCAAACAGCTGAAACTCAGCAAATCATATGGGCTTGACCCACTAGAAACAACCCAGCTTAATGTTCCCATTCACAAGCACATTTAAATACCTAATATTCATCCAAGTTTTATCATTTTAATAAGTTCTAGTTTGAGCTTCCATCATTCTGGTTTCCTAATCAACATGCCATGCAGCACAAGTCTAGTGTTATAGAAGTCTATTACATCAAAACTAGTACCTTCCTACACCAAACTTGTAATCTCATAAAAAAGACATCAGGATTATTTGACAAGAAATATAGTTACTTCAGAAAACTGCATTGATTGGCATTAATTGCATTACTCTCCTGTATGTCTTTACTATTTGAGAACTGCATCAGCCAAGCCATTATTTTGCCTGGGATCAATGTCAATCTGACATGACTGTAATTACCTGGGTTGTTCCATTTACCCTTTTTGAAGCATTGGTACAATGTTACATTTCCTTAAACTTTGTTAAGGATGCAGGTTTTCATGCCCATATTAACACCTCGAGTCCATGACAGAGACTGAGGCCTCGATGGGTGAAGTTCCCCTTACAATAATTATTATTTTGCATCTTCTCTGCTTGCAGAGTTTAAAAGTGTAGCATTACTGCCCAGAACCCCAGCCTGGGAAAATCTGCATGAGGAGAAGTTCAGGAGCATGTGGAATCTCATGCACTGAGAATTACGCTTCCATTGCTGTCCTAACACTTTTCCTGTAGGCATCCACAACTCACTGTGCCATCCTCTTTTCCACTCCTGTACCCCAAATTCCTGGTAAGACCATGAGCCACAACCTGGTTGTATATGAAGCCATCAGTGAAGAGAAGCCTTCAGCCCTGCACTTCTGGGCATGTCTTGCCTCTGAAGAAGGCTACTGAAGCCATTATTAGCCAAGTCAAGCTCCAGCATAGCAGAGGTTAGCTGGAGAGAAGCTAAATCTGATATAGCATAGGGAAGGCCTAAAACATGCTATTTCTGAGACCACAGAAGGGTCTGGAAGGGCTTCTAAGAAGCCCTCTGATCAGCATTCAAAGTGGCATTTGCAGTGAAGAATGAATTTAATTATTTAAAATATTTCTGTCACTACAAAGAGACTAAGATGCTACTACAAAGACAAGGCTGAGGTGTAGACTATGACATCCCCATTGGAAGGAACCAGCTTTGGCAGCAAAGAAAAGGGTTCCCTGTAACATAAAAGAAAAAATTGGCTAAAAATAGTATTACCAAATCCAGCTGCATCTGACTCAGTTTTAAGACTGTGGCCAAGTTCAAGCTTGGCACTACTGCAGTGCCTCACTTTAGTTCATCCAAAATTCACATCAGCATTTCTCCTACTCAGTGCACTGACCTGGAGAACTGTGGCTGTGCTGCATCTCTCTGGCATACAGCAGCTTGCTCAAGGTGATTCACAGTCACATAAAGCTGTGTTCCCAGACACAACAGTCAAGATTCTTCCTTAAAACCTGCAGAAACAAGTCAATTTTCACAGCTCTTGTAGCTGTAGGTTTTGCAGCACATCAGCTGTGCTTCCTAGGAGAGCAGAGATTATGTCTGGCCATGACATCTGCTCTGGGTTGTAACCAAGCTCTCAGATTTCCAAACTGTTTTTTTTCATTCTGCTCTTTTATTAGGCCAAATTTTGAAATATCTGCTTTTTTGATATTTGTTTTATCCACAGTGTTTATTTCAGTGATTGATTCCAGCACTTCTAATTAAAACAAAAATATACTTGTCTAAACCACTAGAAACCAATCAGTTTGTGTAATATTCCAAAAGAACTGGTCGTCAGCCACAAATTCACAGGCATTATATATATTCATATATAAAATTATTTCCTAGACCAAGAAGACAATGCAGAGAGCTGTGTCTGATGTGTTATACAGCTTGAATTTCAAGACAGTATGGTCTGAATTGGGGACTCATTCCTGCTACTCACTGTGATGCTCCTTATGAGATGCTCATCCTGCATCATCTTAGAGAAACAAAGCAGCAAAAAAATTTTATTCATTCCCCCAAAAATTGTGTGGAAAACCTCCTTACTTTCTTGTGAATAAAATGTACCTTGAATATACTCCATCTACTTGATGATGTAGAAACAAAAGACACAGAGGAATAAAAGGAAGGAGAAAGCATGTTCTGTGCACAATTAAATATGACCACACTGCATATAATTTAATTAAGACACTTTAATGTGCTCCTGTGTTCTTGTTGCTTAGTACCTGCATTCAGGCAACGGTTAATTAAACATGCAGCCTAACAGTGGTGACTGCACCACCACATTTCACAATGCTTTGTATTAAAAGTTTATTGCTGATTCTACCCCCCAAAAATTATTTGTTTAGTTTTCTCATCTTGTGTAAGTGCAAGGAACCATAATCAATACAAGAAGGCACAATATTAATGATTTTTAATACTGGGTAAGACCAAGAATAGATAAGCATATTCAGAAAATACAAGATGACTTTGGGGATCAGCCATTTAGGGAGACAATAGACTCTGCTGCTGTATCTCATTATTGTATTTAATATAAAATAAATAAATACATTTTAAAAAAAAGGTTGAAATTTGCCTAGGTTGGGAATTAAACAACCCCTTCACAATTCATAAATGATGAACAAAATAGTTATTTTCTTTGTGTCCTGAAGATATTTTAAATATTATTTGGATTACCAGATGTGTTTGGTTTGTTTTTTTTTTTTCTTATGGAAATGGCACATGCCAGCTGGAATGGCTGAATACACATAGAGGAGCCCACACTGTAAATAAAACCCATAGCTTCTTTTTTCTCTTTGCTTCTGCCCCATGAGCAAAGACAGGCTCAGGCCTGGTTTGTGTAAGTGGACTATTCTGCAGCTCACTTTCTTGCTGTTGAACCCGTCATCATCATACTACCTACACCCACCAGCTTCTTTACAAGCTTCCCTATGGAGCCTTCTAGGACACTTACTGACACAACATCATCAAGAAGACTCTTTAGAATGCACCTCATTACAATGTATAGAAAGGTTATTGCTAAATGATTCACTTTGTTAGTACATTAAGTGGCCATATATTCAATCCCAGGCAATTAACTGACCAACACAGTCAATTATCTAATAATAAACCTGGACCCTTCAAGATTTCCAACTAAATTAAAGGGTCTCTTGCAGAAGAAATGGAGTGGCCATAAAACTCTCTGAGACTTAACACTGTTAGAGGAGTCTAAACATTTCCTGACTCCATTTGGAATATAGATTTTTTATTTTCTTCCCAAATGACCACAGGAAACAGGTTATATCATTTTAATTATTGCTGATGCTGCTCAGGGGTCCTGAGAGCAAGCCAATAATTCCGAAAACAGGTCTCTTCTTTTATGTAGTTCCTCTTCAGTAAGCCTTCTACTCCCACACTTAAACTCTCCATCCACCTTATATGCTATCTTTTCTAAGGAAGCCTTGAATGTTGGCCTAAAATACTTGCATTGTCTCCCTTCTCCCATCTCAGTTAGTCCTCCCCCCATCATTAACTACAAAGTCCAGATTGTGAGACTCACAGGCTAATGGAATGTCTAATGCAGAGCAGCTGTACATTTTTAATGCAAAAGGGGAAAAATAAAGGCAGCATATGGTTTTATGTAATCTTCCTATGAATTTTTAACTGAGCGTCCTAATTCATGTCAGACAGAAAGGGGTTTTTTACTGGTCCTTTGTGATTAGAGCCTGCTAGCATGAAGCTTGAAGTACTTTAAAGCCACAGTGAATGCAGGTGAGATTGCTCAGCAGTAGATATTGGTGTGAATGGCATTTGTTTTGCATTGAGGCTTTAATCATGGCAATTCAGTGGCTGGTAAAACAAAGGGATATATGAGCAAGATGGAAGAATTGGTCTCCTCTGGACATGACTGCTCTTGAGGGTTTTGTTCAGTCCTGCATAATCATCATAAAAGTAGAAAGTGTCATAACAGCTTCTTGCCTTTCTTTTCCTATAAAGTGCTCATGAAGTCCAGGAAAGGAAGAGGAGGGAGGGAGGAAGGGAGGAAGGCAGGCAGGCAGGAAGGAAGGCAGGAAGGCAGGCAGGTAGGAAGGCAGGCAGGAAGGCAGGAAGGCAGGAAGGCAGGAAGGAAGGAAGGAAGGAAGGAAGGAAGGAAGGAAGGAAGGAAGGAAGGAAGGAAGGAAGGAAGGAAGGAAGGAAGGAAGGAAGGAAAAAAGACAAGATTTTTTTTCCTAAAAGTCCACTTTAAAGGCTGATATATGTTGACTCTGCTCCCTGACCTATCATATGTCAATATGCAGGGTACCAGAATGTTTTAATTCTTTCAGTCTTAAATGACATCCATTTTCTCCCTACATGATTATTTCCATGAGAAGAACTTCCTAAGGGTAAGGTAAACACAGAGATAAATGACCTGGGAAGTTTGTGGATTCTTCATCAAAGGTAGTCTTTAAAACAAATTACAGAAACATACACCAGAAATGGCAAAGATACAGCTGATCCTGCCCTGGGGTTTTTTGAACTTCTTTCAGACTTATGATCCTATGATTCCTCTGTAGCCTCAGAGCTGACCAGTGCAGGTTCCTCTGTTACTTACCCTCTAAATGCCCCCACATTAAACTCATCTCTCACATCCATCCATTTTCTTTGCTTTCAACTTCCCTCCTTCCTTAGCTTGTTGCTTGCTCTATTTTTCTTATCCTATGTATAAGAACTCTCTGCTTCCCCTTTTCTCCTTACCAAAGTGACTACCCTCCCTTTCTAACATGTCAGCTCCACTCTTCATACTCTGCTTTTTCAGAAACCTGTGGACCTCAAAGTATTTTAGGAAGGAGGCCATTTTATAGGCGAAAAACCAGAACTGGAGAGAAGGGAAGTAACTTGCCAAATAGGCAGCAAAGAAGCAAGGCTGACATGCCAGTTTGAAAACCAGTAGGCAATACTTTGTTGTTATCCATTAAGGACAATCTGCTGTAGTCTTAAAGAAATGGACAGGGGAGCTGAGGATATAGGGTGAGAAAACCCAGTGAGTAGATGAAGAGACCATTTGTGGTGGGGTGGGGCCATCCAAGAGGGTTGACACATTCCCTAACCCAAATTATTGGCCAAAAAAGTGTTGTCTTTTCTTACACATGATAGTCTTCCTGAATCCATATGTACTTATATGCCAGTAGTAGTTTCAGTAAGAAAGTGAGGGGAGCAGGTAAGACAAAAAAAGGGATTAAAGTTTTTCTCTTGGATCTTAACAACTCACTGCAGAATTAGAACATGCTTTCAAGTTCACTCCTTCTGACTGGAAAATCTGATAATCTTTTCCTTTTTAAATGAAGGGTGAGATTTTTGTCTAATTATCTGACTCTGAAAGTTGAAGAATCCCAAATGTGGTTTTACTAGCAGTAAGATTGCTAACATTATCAACACTGAAACCTTTGCAAAGAAGATCCTCCTCAAAATTAGTCTTTGTCCCATATCACACTATGTAAAATGTTTTATCCACTTACTACAGAAAAAACCAGTAACATTAGAGAGATTTGGTTCTTATTTTCAACCCATGATGGGTTATCTGGAACTGTTTTCTAGTGCTGCCTGCAATCTCACAGGGAGAGATCTCCTGTGACATCTCTTGCACTGTGCCATACACTCTAAGCACCTTCATTTCCTCCATCATGGGACCTTACTCCCCTTTAAAAAGCAATTGTTACCACACATGAAGATCTACACGTACATGTTTAAATTATATATATAAATGAAGATGCAGGCCCGTGCAATTGTGCCTGAAGAGGAAGAAAGCTAACACTGACTTAGATCTAAAAGCTGGATTACATTGCAAAGATGTTGCTGCCTTTGCCAATATCTTGCCTTGGGGTTTACTATGGATCTGTCTTCAGTTATGTAAGACTGGCAGTAATGCAGCACAGCCAAACAATTCTGAAGTTATCCTGCACTTGAAAGAGAATGACATTTTCCATATAGTCATGGGCCTCATTGAGCCTAGGAGTGTCAAGTCTTTCTAAAGACAAGAAGCAAAAGGAAGTATTTAATGGTCAGGCTACAGTTCTTGGGTGTAATCAGCATGGCTGCTTGGAGAAAGAAATGTATAATAATCCACTGTAACTGTTCCAAATACCAAGACCAAAGGCAGATAGAAACAACCAGAACACACCTTTTCTAACCTTATGTATTTAGTAACGCCTTCTGTATATCTGACTTGAAGGTCCTGTGGGAAAGTCTTCATGAAACTCACATTTTTTAGGACTTTTTCTTTTAAAGAGAGTAAAGAATTGGATATTTTCTGTCCTGCTTTTATGAAGAAAATCAAAACTTCTCTCTCGTCTGGTGTTGCCACTAAAAGAAACTAATTTAATCTCAAATATCACATAAACTCATGGGAGCATTCACCATTACAAAGCCAACATTTTACCTACCACAAATGCAGTGAAAGTGAAGAAAAGGAATGCAAACATATTTTTTTGTGAAAAGTGACAAGGTTTTATTTCTTCTCCCAAACCACCTTTACATGGTCCAAAAATATATTTCAAGTGTTGGAGGAAAAGGTTTTATGCTGAGCTTGGCTGTGCATTCTCTGCCACTCACCTACCTAATTATTTTACCTTACCATCACCTCTTTCCCATCATATAAAATGGACTAGTATTCCTTATTTATACATAAAGCACTTTGAGACCCTTTACTTATATAGAGTCTGAGTGTAAGAGATGTATGGAACAACACTAAAAACTCAATCACAAGGGTAGGGAAATAAAGTTCTTTATATTATTCTTGGTTTTGAGGCAATATTATTTCTTGTGAAATGTGTTTTCACTGCACACCTCTCCTCCCCACCTCATTTTCCACAGTGTGCAGATATTCTGTCCCACTCACAGCTTCTCTGGTGCTGGTTGTGCAGAAGATTGTGTGCCACAGAGATCTGAAAACTGCAGGACACAATGGAAACCTCTGCCTAGTAGATGCTAATGTTAAAAGCTTAAGAAATAATAATAATAATAAAAAAAGGGTTATTTAGAAAACCCTAATCATGATGAAAGTTGCCATTATTTTTTAATTGGAATGACAAACCTGTTTGGATTACCCTGAAAATGCTCCTTGTCTAAGATTAAAATGCAATCATTTCTTATACTAAGAGTATGATAGTTTACCGGTTGTGCATTTTTGTCTTCTGGATCAGTGAATAACTGGTTCAAGCTGTGGCAGGAATTCATTCATCCTTGACATCTGAATGAGTAAGGGAAGAAAAACTCCAAAGAATTCCCGCAAGAAGGAAGTCTCTTCTCCCAAGACCATATTTGTCAAAAGTTTTATTGTCCATTTTCAGTCCTGCTGTGATGATCCACACAAGATCATGAGGAGCACAGCTTTCTGGAACTATTGCTGCATTCACAGCCACAAGTCTCATGAAGCCTAAGACATGTCAAAACATCAGGGGTTCATTGAATGTGGCCACATAGCATTTTGATCACAGGAATGCAGAAGGATTCACTAATGAGGAGTGACTTCCAAAGGTAAACATACAAAATACAGTTATATGATGACAAAGAAGGTGTCTAAATAACACAGAGACTTTAGGATATGTCAGCATCTTGGAGATGTAAGTTAATTAAAATGGTACAAAACACTTGGAGCATGGGGATATATTTAAGAAATGGAGATGCTAGGGTTATTAGGGGAGGAAGACATTAAAATACTGATGACAGAGTGGTTTATCCAAAATAGGTGCCAGTAGATTCAACTGTGCAGGCTACATTTAGTTAGAATAGAAAGTTATGTCTGTTAAAGATTTGTCTTTTTAGCTTTAACTCATAGAGAATGTAATTCAGCTACAGTATCCAAGTGGGTTCAAGAAGATTTCCTTTTTCCTCCCCACCTTTTGTTCATATTTAGCTGCTGTCTGTGCTCACGGAGAGCTGAATGCACACCCACATGGCAGTAGTTAAACATTCCCTTGCTAATGCTAAGGTATGTCACAGGCTCTATAAAAAACACTCCTGCTTTTCCCATCCTGATTGCTTTAGTCAGTAGGGTATTAGAAAGATAAGACTTAGCAGCAAAACAAAGACAACCAGAATAATTTCCAGTACTCATCTCACATATCATTTGAATCTAGGAGCCTTGAATCTGTAGTGAAACTCTGCTGCAGGAGTCCGAAACACTTCAAACAGAGTATACTAAAAATGTTGGCAACTTTTGTTGACATAAATGAAACCGGTTGCTAACAAAACCCCACCATCCTCTGAAGTTTGGTCACCTAAAAAGCATGAGAAAGGTCCTCAGATATCCCAAGTGGCTTGAAAAATCTTTGTTTTCAATATGGATTTTCAAAAATTTCAACTGAACTCAGTCCCAGTAGCATATTCACTCTCTATTAGAACTGACAGTGACAATGAATTTCATGGAATCACAGAGTGGCTTGGGTTGGAAAGAACCTTAACAACCATCTAGTTCCAACTCCCTCGTGGGCAGGGACATCTTCCACCAGACCAGGTTGCTCAGAGTCCCATTCAGTCTGGCCTTGGACACTTCCAGGTACTTCCAGGACACTTCCACTTTTCCTTGCAGAAAAGAATTTCTTCTTCATAGCTAATCTAAATCTCCCCTCTGATTTGTAGCTATGTAAGTCATGGCAGCTGGTTAGTCTGGGTTTCCCTTGAAGCATTCTATGCTTTTCAGTTTTAGAACCAGGATAGTTAAAGGGATTGCCTTTGGAAATCTCTTCTTATTATTCTCCAGTAACATGTTTTTGGTTTGGTTTTTTTGTTAGTGTTGTTTTTTTAAGTTTTGCACATGTGTGGGAGAGTGAGGTTGCAGATAACAGAAGATTCTTTTTCAGTCACTCAGATAGTGTTTATAGGTCTGGGCAGTATCTTGTGAGCAGATATGACACTTCTGTGTCTACAGGACTCAGCTCAGCTCCAGGTCAAAAAGTGTGACTGTGTTAATAAGGTTACAAGTCTGAGCTGTTATATCCTGCTAACACTGAGCCTATTAGTATGGGTTTGGCCACAGGCTACGTGGTGATGCTGCTTCCTGCTTGGCTTGGAAATGCAGGCCCCAGTGGCACACACCATAGCATTCCATAATGCAGAGAGAATTACTGCCTTCTCCACCTGTGAGTGGAACTGGCACCAAAGTGTATTTGGAAGCTTCCTTAAAGGAGTAAAGGAGTTGTCTCTTCTACATACAGAAAATACCAGGAGGCACACAACAACATGAAATGATGGGTACTCATCCTTTTGGAAAGGAGAATAAG
Source organism: Pseudopodoces humilis (assembly GCF_049639895.1). Lineage (NCBI taxonomy): Eukaryota > Metazoa > Chordata > Aves > Passeriformes > Paridae > Pseudopodoces > Pseudopodoces humilis. The sequence goes on along the minus strand of NC_142201.1, from coordinate 84,074,758 downwards.
AATTGTTTCCAAAATCAAAGAAACTCAAGAGGAAAAAACACTAAGAGAAGTGGAAAAGCAAGAAGGATTTTGCAGCTTCACAGTCCGGAGGAATATGTTTCTGTTTATCCCCTCGCTGTGGGGTTTAAATGGTGCTAAATGTCCAACTGGCACAGCCCTGAGCACTGAGCACTGGCTGCAGAATGCACAGATTTCATTGCAAGAGTTTTAACCGTGCAGTTGGAAGGCTGTTTGTGTGCACATTTCAAGTAATCCAAAATTCTTCAAAGATCAGTTAGTAAATTATACAGATAACCATCTCAAGCCTGAGCAGAAGGTTAGGGGTAGTTTTTGGCTTTTTAGGCTTCCAGGAGAAAGCAAACATGACTTTCTCCAATGGTATGCATCATCATAACAAGTCCTGGTGCTTTTTATTGACTAACTGGACTGTGACCCTTGAAGTCAGTATTTTGTGCTTAGAAATGCACAGAAAATGGTCTGCATAATGCTGCAAAGGGTTGGGAAATTACAGATTGTTATCAATAATTAGCATGATTTTTATTTTTTTTTTGTATTTACTTAGCAAAAAGACAGAAAGAGCCTGGGTCAGTGGCAGTGGTTCAGGCTTGTCACTTTTCATCAGCTTAAGTGCTGAGAGCAGATGTGAATCAGGTTACAGCTAAAAGCTTTATACACGAGTATTCACAGCCAGGAGTGCATCGCATTTGGTTAACTTTTATGTGTTGTGAGTCCTAAAAGGGGAAGGTTCCTGATGACTAAGAATCCATTCGAGGTAATTAGAGCTTACTTGGAACTAACAGGCTCAACTTATTTAAGAAGTTCATGCAAATAACCTTTATCCTGCTGCAAGCTATGCTGACAACTCAGTAGCACCCAGTACAGAACAACAACAGAATACAACCCACAGCATCACACAGCACATGTGACCATCTCCACCCCCTTTTTAAGCACATAAGTCACATTTGTTGATATTAATATCCAGTAGTTGACTATCTAATAAATATAGCACTCAAACAAACCTGTGTATGCATGGAAAAAGGGGCTTACTCTCTGGAATAGCTCTTTAAATGGACTCATTCCAAGACAGATCTTCTAAATTTCCTGTCTCCATCCAACTGCTCAGTTAGCTGAAAACAAGTAATCATACTTAGAAGATAAAGCATTCTTGTATCTTCTGGGATGCAAATTCCCATTTTGCATTTGGAAGTGTTTGGAGACTGGCTGCAAGAACATCCATCCGCTTGCTTGACAGAGCAAAAGGAGCTCAATACCTGTTATTAAGTCTTACGCATAATTTCCCAAGTTTTTTGCACTCTACTGGGTGGCAGAAAGGCACTAGTCAACACCTTCTTAGTTTCAACTAATTAGATGCCCTAATTTTTAACCATGTTTTGACATGGGGACCTGTGGATATACATATCATGAGTCCAACATGGTAATATTATGTTTTAAAGTGGTTCAAGACAAGTAAAATGTATTTGGGATGATCTTTAAGGTCCTTTCCAACCCAAACATTTCTAAGGTGCTATCAGGATAAGCCTAGGTCAGCTCTGTAGATGCTGTTTTTATTATCTGGCGTACCCTTCCCACCCTAATAAAAGAAATCATCCAATCTGTGCACAGACTTGCAAAAAGGTATGAAAAAAATACAATTTTTTTTGGTAAAACAATATGCAGTCTTTATTAGCAGACACATTTTAGAAAGCTCCCAACTGCAGCTGTCAAGCAGGAAATGCAAATAACAACTCTACCCTGGCTTAAAAGTAACAGCTTTCTAAAACCCTGTTGTCTGTATCATTTCCATGTTTCTTGTCTTTTAGTAACTCTCTCCTACCATAAGAAAAATGTCAATTGTCTTCCTGTGCAAATCTAGGATTAATGATGTAGAGAACAGATGCACTGCAGAAGCAACAGACAGTAACATTTTTGCTTAACACACTAAGTTGTAGATAGAGTTTGAGTCTGCAAGTAAAAAGTATAGGAGAAAGAGATGAGGCTTCAAAAAACAGCCTAATGGTTCATGTTCTGTTCTGCCCACTATGTAAAAACCTGAATAACAATGACAGCAAATATATATATGTGCACAAATGCACACCAAAAAAAGAAAAACAAAAAGAACTGGAAGAAATGAAGAAAAATGTTTGGGTCTGTTTTAAAGCTGCCACTGGGAGAGCTATGACAATCACTGGCAGTGATCAAAGTTTCATCATATATTTTAGCTGCTAATAGCTGGGCCAGTTCCAGCTTGTACTCTAATCCTGTTGTCAAATCTGCTGATGCTGTAGAGAAGCCTGGTACATCTCAGGCAATCTAAATGTGAGCAAAGGCAGCAAGGAAAGGTTAACTGCATCAAAGGTAAATTCTCAGACAAATTAGCAACTCTAACAGTGCTAAAATATCCCACATCTTTGTGATTTGAGTGGACACTGACCATGAGGTGGAGTCATAAAAAAATAGCAGAGCCATGGTGAAGTATAAATCATTTTGTTTTCTTCTGAAGTTTGTAGCTTTCATTTCAGCTCTGGTAGAGGAAGGGTGGATAAAGGGCCGGGTTCAGACACCTGAAATTAGACCTCCACAGGAGAGGCAGGTGTCTTTCTACACTTCAATTACAGTCAGAGGAGACCTAATCAGCACAGTCAGTGGAGTCTAGAAAGCCATTTGGCTGGTCCAATGCAGGTGTCTATCTCAGGGTCAGATAAATAGCCCACTAGGCTTCATTGTCTGCATTAAATAGATCAAGTTTAAAAGGAACTTTGCCATCTAGCTCACAATTCGATTCACAAGACACTGAAATTCATCTGGTTGAATGTGCTGATAAATCCTGCCCAATGCTTCTTTTTATATCCTTATTTATTTTGATGTGGCACTTCCCAGGTCTTGTGCATGGCTGTATTAAGATGAAGCAGTTAAACTGCTCAGGCACAGCGTATCTCAGACCATACAGCACCTTCCAGTACATAAAGGGCCTAAAAGAAAGCTGGAGAGGGACTTTTGACAAAGGTGTAGAGGGACGGAACAGGAGTTAATGGCTTTAAATATACAAAGGACAGGCGTGGAGTAGTTTTAGATTAGATATTAGGAAGAAATTCTTCACTATGAGGGTTGTGAGGCACTGGCATGGGTTGTCCAGAGAAGTTGTGAGTGCCACATCCCTGGAGTTGTTCGAGGTCAGTTTGGATGGGCTCCGAGCAACCTGGTCTAGTGAAGGTGTCCCTGCCCATGGCAGGGGGTTGGAACAAGATGGTCTTTAAGGTTCCTTCCAACCCAAACCATTCTAGGATTCTGTGGTTTACCTAAACCAGCATTCTCACTGTGATATTACAGGTGCCTCTGTCAATATTACAAGGCAGCCAAAAACTGCACACTGCCTTGATTGCTGTGCAACTGCAGATTTTCAGGAAGATAATAAACAATACATTTTTCACAAACTGAAAAACATTTCACGCATTTCTACATTCCTGTCATTCTGATAATGCTCACTCTCTCCTTCATACTCATCTTCCAGCTTATCATACTTTAATGAAATTCCTCCCATGCATACTTAGAGATATACAGATCTGAGATAGTAAACCAAGGCCAGTGCAATGAAAGTGGAGTGCTGAAATACAAGTACCTCTCCAGAATTTGTAGCAAACATGTAACACAATCAATAAAACACATTTTACAACAATCTAAACCCTATTTATTGTATGTTAAGGGTTATTTTATTCAGTTGTCTTTTTTTCTTTTCCAAAGAAATCTCTTTGTAAAGAACAAAAAGCAGCAACTGCTGCAAAACAGATATTATTCAAAATAACCTGCACTCACAGCTTTTCATCTTTCCTCACCTTGAATCAGAAAAATCTCAAGTGAGAGCATATTATGTCCAAACAGATTGCTTGACCTCGTCTAGAACAGTACATCAGGAGGAAATGAATGGAAATTGTCTTTATTTTTCATAGAAGCTTATTCTGTCCTTGAACAAAGTGCTAACAAGGAAACATTATGCTCAATTAAATTGTTTATTTCTGCAAAGTCTCCTGGACAATGCATTTTGTTATTGATTATGTGGAATCAAAGGCAGCATTTTTACAGAAAACAGAGAGGACCAGAACTTGACCCCAAACTGGTCATTTTATTGACACAAAAATTCCTGAAATGTGCCAAACTTTGTGTAGCAATCAAAGCTAAATGATAAATCACCACACCTCCTGGTTCTGGTGGAAGTAACTTCTATGACCCTCGCACTGTGGTTACACAGATTGGGAAAAAATGTAGTAACTGAGAGATGAAATCTCAAGAGTTCCTTCATACAAACCTGCGTTTAAATCACTAAAAAACAGAAAAACTTTCTCCACCAATTATTTTTGTACTCTGTTTCTTCCAAGGTACTTTTGTAAAGGAGGTCATACACGCCCCTTTTGGTATGACCTGGAGCACGTTAAACCTGGTGAGTTGTAACACAACAGCAATGACATTGTTAGTTCGAATAATCAGCTTGCAAAACACAACTTTCTTCATGGCATCAATTCCAATGGTTTTAACAACCTTGTTGTTTTTCCACTGACATCAGTGTATGCTGAGGAGGTGTGAGAAAGAGAGCAAGAAGTGGGCAAAGTCTGGCCTGTTTGCCAGAACAGCACCACAGAGTATAAGACATTTGCACATGTCTTTTTGACTAAGTAATTTCACACCTGTCACAGGAGAGAGTCAAATACAATTCTTAAATCTTTGATATACCCTGAGGTTCCATCACTTCATCTCTCCTGAAACACAAAATTGCTCATTTCTCATTAATCGTCCTTTATGCAGAGGGTTTTCAATTAAATTGGGAGTAGTGTTACACTCCTTATTTTGTGATACTAGCCCCCAAAGATTAATAGATTGCTCGTAATTTCTGAATTGCTGTCTGTGTTCTGTTGCACTCTCATCATTTGTTCTGGTTATGAGACCAAACCAGAAAGTGTCTCACAGAGAGTGGCAGCAGCCATCTGGATCCCTGGGGGAGCTGTTTTGGCAGAAAGAATGGCTAACTCAGTCTGAATGCAATGACAAAACTAAAGTGATTGCACAGAAGCATACAGCTCCATCGAGGATGCCATCCATACTTAGCTTGAATTTACTAACTCCTAAACAATGTCATCCAACAAGGGGTCTTTCTGCAGTCAGCTCTGTGTGCTTCTGAATTAGTGTGGGGTTTGCAGTAATGTTGAAAAAGGACTCAAAAGAAAGTAAAAAACTTATTTAGGAAAACTTGATTTTTAAAACTTAGTCTTCTGAAAAGACAATAGTAACCAAAGAAATTGGAATATATTTGCTTAAAGGAGTCACATTTTGTCACTGTTATACTTACTACCCTGCTTTTATCATTCTTGTTTTATACTTGGACTTAATAAATACCATACAGGTGTCCCAACAACTTTGTTAAGATTATCTCTGCTCTGAAATATTACAGATTTCAGAAAAAAAAGTATGGTTTTACAGTCACAATCTTGTCACCACGAAAGAGCTTTATTCAGGATGTTAATACAGATAATTCATCCTTTAACCCTCTTGGGTTTGAAAATAATTCTCCCCACAAAGAAGCAGAGCTATAATAATCTCTCTCTGGGTTCACATCAGCTGCCAAAGCCCCAGTGATTGTCCATCATTATCAGTGGTCCACCCCAAGGCTCTGAAAGAACATAGTTACCTGACATTACTCATTATCAATGATGTTTTTTCATAACACCTCTGTAATTTTTTCCAGTAAGACAAGGGTTTGGTTTTGGGAAATAATCTACCTTTTGAACTTTTTGTCCTGTGAGCTCTGGGGTCTCCAGTGCAAGATAGCCATGGACCTGTTTGAGCAGGTGCAGAGGTGGGTCACAAATATATCTGAGGGATGGAACAGCTCTCTTATGAACACAGACTGAGAGAGTTATTTTCTCTTCAGGAGAAGAGTGTGCTCTTGGAGAGACCTTACTGTGGCCTTTCAGTACTTAAAGAGGCTAATAAGAAAGACAGAGACATTGTTCCTCCTTCCTCCTCCTTTATCTTAGCTTTTATTGTTGAGCAGAGCTCATATGATATGGACTATCACTTTGATCAATTTAGGTCAGCTGTCCTGGCTGGGTCCCCTCCCAAAAGCCCAGCCTACTGGTGATGGGGGAACACTGGAGAGACAGCCTGGATGCTGCAGAGCACAGCCCAGCAGTAGCTAAAGCACTGGCACATTATCAATACCTTTCTAGCTATCAAGGCACAGCACTCTAAGGGCTGCTAGGGGGAAATGTATCTCCATTCCAGCCAGAGCCGTCCAATACAGCATCCAGGATTTTTATTTCTGGTATTTTAAGTTTTGGTCCATCTCAATTAAAATCAGTTAGAAGTCAATTTCACAGCTGTTGGTTTTTAAGATCTCACAAAAATGATAATTCACTGCTAGGCAATAATTTACTTCAGCACAGTAATTCCCAGGATAAAGCCGACACATTTTTAAATCTCTTTCACTCTCCCTTCCTTATATCCATCCTTCTGTAAACCAGGGCTGGGGAAAGGCCACTGATCTTTTTCTTGAGAAGTGTGGGAAGGAAGGAAAGTACAGAAAGTACAGCCACATCTCACTGAAATTAGTTTCCAGGTATAAGGTGAACAGGAGCTGTCTGTGTCTTGTCCACTGAAATCAAAACCCTCCTTGTGCTTCACTTTGCCTACACTAATGGAATCTCATGGAAAAACGAGCCTGAATGCAAGACATTCCAAGACTGGAGCTTCAGAGGGTTTTTTTTTAATATGAAATCTCCTTTTTCTTGGTTAAAAATATTAGGATTATATTTATATTTTGAAACCTATCCTAAGCAACCTCCTGATGGATCAGAACAAGATCAGTTCTCTGGTGAAATTTATTTTTTAAATAAAGGTTGAAAAAATTGTGCTCGAAAACTTAGACACATTTTCAAATGGATAATTAAACCCGACTGCCCTCATGGGGGGTGGCCTTTAGAGCAAGTTGGTTGCCGGTACAAGTCTATTTAATATAGTGTATGTTATTTCTTTCAGGTTTATCAGGTTTGTATTGGACTGCATAGAATTGAAAATAGATGGGGTAATAGCCATTACCTAAAGTTATGTACTTGGATTGCTCACAGGGGTGAGAAAGATAAGGAAGAATAGTACTACACCCCAGACCCCCAAATCCAGCCAAGGGCTGCACCTGAGTGTCACATTCAGGAGTGTGATGCAGAGCACCTCTGGAAAGCTGCCAAGAGAGGGATGCTGTGGGGCTTGGTTAACTTCTCTGAGGAATACAGGAAAACGTGCCGAGATCTAGTGGAATTCAATTCAAACATCTTTTTAGAGCAAATCTAAGTCCAGCATTGCAAATTTTGAACATTGAATCATTAGCTCAGCTGGTGTATTACTGACTTCTGGTAGATCTCAAGCTTATCTTTCCTCTGGGATAAAATTCAGTTTATTTGTATAGCAAGTAGCAAAATGATGCCTTGATCTCAATTAGTTGCTAATGTTATATGAACACTTGTCTTTAATAACCACAGTCTACAGAGGCCTCACAAAGGGTCAGGTAAAGAGAATCTGGATTTAGTTGAATCCTGATAAATCTGTTTCCAGCACCAGGTCTAAACATTATTCAAGTTACCTTCCCTCTCCTAAAGACCATGCTTTCAACAGTAACGAATTAACACAGTTCCCACAAAGCTAGTAGGATTATGCATGTACAGCACTAACTGATAATTGAAGCACACCCATTTTCTTCAACATTATTTTCACATCTTTTCCCCAATGACTTGCTCCCACTTATTTCTACATAAGTTATTAATGTAGATCATATGCCATCTGCCTTCAACCTTACCCTCCATTACCTACGTTTGACATGGTTAGTTTTGAAGAGGTCTACAACTGTAATTAATGTATTCCCAGTCATCTACTCAACATGGAGGCAGCCTTTGTTTTATTTTGTACAGCATTCTGTGCATCAAGTTAAGTTTTGATGCAAATTATCAATTACTGTATCCCAGTGTATCACTTGCAAAGTACTTTTAGACCGTGAGACATGAATGCCACTGTAGAAACGTTTCTCATTTATTCCTGATGTGGACAAACATGCCTTAACTGCAGCCCACTACTAAATTAAAAAAAAAAAAAACCCACACCATTTCAAAGAGTCAAACATCTGCCCTATTCCAAAGGACAGCATCAGAGCACTTAAACAAAAACACAGCAGGGAATTTAATCATGAGAAAACTGAAGTGAAAGAAGGTTTTGTAAGGGCACAGCTAGTTTTAGTTCTTTCATGGCAAAAATAAAGGGGTCAGAAAGATCAAGAGGTCACCCATTCATGGGTTAAAAAAAAAAAAAAAGAACAAAAAGGACTTTTCTATAATCTACTATGCAGTGCTAGGAAATGTCCAGATCAGGGTTTCCCCACCCTGTACTCTACCCACCTTGAAGGATAAAGAAAACAAAATCCTCAGGCTTCAACCTCCCAACCAGCTTTTATCATAATCCATATTATTCGCAAAATAGACTGGAGGTGACTTATGTGGTGACCTCTCACCACAATTCAAAACGAGTCTTAATGAACTAGGGTAATTCATTCCTCTGGCAGAGCTTATGAGATAAGGCAAGACTGCACTGGTGGGCTCAGCAGACTGAAATGTTAATCTTTTGTAGTCCCTGCTCTGGAGGACCCCCAGGTCAAATCCTGATGTTGCCGAGAAGTAGAAGTGCCTTTGTTTGGGGTTGGAGAAGCATGGTTCTTGATTTCAGTGTTGCCATTCACTCTGCAGAATGTAGTGTGTGTGTGTGAAAGTAAAAACAGCCTGTAAAGTTATTTAAAACCATACAACAGAACTATCTGTTGAAAGGCAGAGAACAAAAGCTTAAAGTAAGGAGAAAAAAAAAAGTAAAAAAAGGGGGGATTTAAGGACTCTGAAACAAAAGAGACCATAGGGCTGTGCTCCCAGCCTGCACTTCTGGCCCTTGTCCTCCTCTCTGGGTCATTAAAAATCCACATTGCTTCCAGAGTTGGAAACTCCAAGCGAAATGGCTTTGATTATTCATTACAAAACAGGAATGCATACTGTTTCATCCTACATTAGCAGAAAAAGTATGATTTACCTTATCAAATGTGATAGGATGTAAACATCTCTAATTTTCTCTCTTTCCTGCTCCTAGCAAACCTAGCTGCTTCTGATCTCCAGTGTACAGAGCAGTCATTGGGGTTTCTTCCTTTGAATCAGTAAAACAGAGGTGTTGAGAAAGATAAGGATCTATTTCAAGTTACAGTGGTAAAGTATGGAGCAAAAAATTCATCTGAAATTCCCACATTCCAAGTTCCTGCTGTAGTTTTCCTGCTTGTGTTTTTCTTCCCCTTGGGCCTGGCAGCACTTGCAAGGCAGCAAAACCAGTGAAAGGGTCTTTGGACATCTGACCAAAAAAAATAAATTAAAAAAAAACCAAACCAAACCAAAACAAAAACAAAACAAAACAAAAACAAAACAAACAAACAAAAAAACCAACAAAAAAGCCTCACCTAAAAACAATTAAGGAGAAAATAATAAACTGCAGGCTTGCATGTAAAAAAAGTAATGGAGAAGAGTTAACAAGTAAAGTCTAGAAGATTTCCTGGGAAAAAGAGAGTGGACATAAAGTTAGAAAATAGTTTTAAACAGATTAAATGGTTTGCTATATTCTGTCTCTTTTTCAAGATAGCAAAGTGGATGTACACAGGAAATGGAACTTCTCTAATACAGTAATAGCAGACTCTAGACTGCTGGAAAATTATATTTAGGTGGAGAAAATATACCTGGGAGCTGCTCATAGGCATCCTGACCTCAGCAAGTTCATCCTGGATGTGGCCCGTTTTTGGCCAGCAGAGATGAGCCTCCTGGCCAAGTACAGGACTGGAGTAAAAAGACCAGGGAAAAATCTTGATTTGTCTTAAGTCATGGTGAAATTTCTGCTATACTGTAATGGGGTTGGAGTGCTGGGCCATGGGCTGACCCCAGTGAGATGGGAATGTATGGTAGGAGCTACTTCAAATAACTGACATATTGATTAGAAATTTATTAGAAGTTATTAGAATATTATTATTATAATATTATAATATAATAATTATTATTATAATTTATTAGAAAATTATTCTGGTATTGAGAACTGCAGCTGGACTTCTGCCTTTGTGGTCAGGGGTGATGAAGGACCAGTTCTGAAACCCTCTCAATATATATTGTCTTAAAGCATTGTCTCTTTTGGGTTTTTTCTTGTTCTTTCCATGTTGAACTTGAGTTGAATGATGAACCACACAAAACACAATTAACTGCCACAGAAACTACTCAGTATTCAGCTCAATGTGATCAACTCACTTGCACATTATTATTGTTGTTGTTACTATTATTGCTATTAATTTTTAGAAGTAGAGTATGACTAATGCACCTGTGGAAGTGTGGCTATTGTAAGGCATGGAAAGGCAATTTTACTTTAGTTATAATGTTACATTTTTCACCTGGACCAACTTCTGTAAAGGAGAAATGAGAGAAAGGTTGTTTCTAGATGAGACAATTCTGGGGTAGGGTTTAAACAAGGGTGAGTGCCACATCAGATCAGAGAGTCCACAGGGTCCCCTCAGTGAACAGCCATGATCTCTCACACAGGTACTTGGATTGAATAACTAGGAGAGCAGGTATAAGGACCATGACAGAAGGCAAAGGGCACTCTCCTCCAGAAAGAGAAGTTCTTCCACATTTAATGTCAATAATCTTGTGTTGGTGTATCCTGCAAACAGATTTCATCCTTGTGTGCACCCTTGACAAATAGGACCAATATTTTTAAAATAATTTTTCTCTGTCTTTTTCCCCTCTTATTCTTATTTCTTTTTTACTCAGTTACACAGCTCACAGACTTCTCAAGACTGGTCCTACAACCAATTCATCAATGGGGATACAAGCAAGACTGGAAATTGATCTTGAGTGCTGTATTAAGAAGACTCCTCACTTCTGGGTAATTAAAGCTACACATGGTTAGATATGTGTAACAAGGAAGTGTGATTTCAACAAGTTGATCATTTTCTTTTGTGGCCTAGCATTTGAAGAATATTTCTGCTGTGATAGCAACTCATGTCAATGCAAACTAATCACCAAAGTTTGAAGAATACTTCTGCTCTGAAGGCTTCATTCCTATAATACTTTATGGACAGCATTTTCTTCTTCATTTTCATTACTTTCTTTAAGTTGGATCTGTAATGACTTTTATCAAAAAAGAGAAAAGAGGGAAAGTACTAAAGAATTTCTACCGTGGAGAAATATACTTGGTGAGCTCAAATAAAATATACAGCTATGTTTTCAGAAAGCAAAGCCCTGTAATTATACCCATTCCTTTATTTCCTACAAGTTTGCACATTACAATCCACTAAACCAAAAGGCCAGATCACTCAGCTACCTAGATCCCTTGCAGTCTACTTAGCCAAGGGTGAAATTAATTGAAATTCAATGGTGATATGCTGATTTAAAAGTAGAGGATCTTTCTCAGACTACCATAGAGGTCTCTTTTGCTTTTGAATGGATGAGTGATTAGATTTAGATTAGAGAACTTATATAAACATAGAAAGATAAACAGCTGCCATGGCCTTTTCTTGGATCATAAAAAATAATCGGATTCAGGGTTAGCTTTCTAAAAAGAACAATCTGCAGAAAGAAAAATAAAGGAGCATCTTAAGCTGCTGTCACCACACTCTAAAGTGCCCACACAATAGGTTCACTTCAGAGTGAAACCAGTTCTCCTTTTGGTTCATTTGCTGACATTGTCTGATGGGCAGCCTTGCTCTTTGCAAAGAATGTTTCAGAAATCCTGAGTGAAAGGTTCAGAGCTGGATGGAGCAGACAATCATTCACCCGTTTCACCATCACAAAATTCAGGCACCTATGTGGTGTGGTGTGAACAGCTGAAAGCCAGGACGTGAGAAAGGCTGCTTGCTCCTGGAGCAAGTGTCTGAACTTGGGCCCCCAGAAGTATTTAACCAGAAATTTGCCTAGAGGGTCTTTTTGCCATTTGTCTTTTCTGCTTCCCTCTGGCTCTGAAAGAATTTCTTTTTGATGAATGATTGTGATCTGCCATTACTCTCCTTTAGGTGAAATTTTATGCCCTTTAAATAGCATTGACTAAAGACCAGGGAGTAAAAAAAAAGAAAGAAGAGAGAAAATACCTCTGTCAGGATGTGTTGGAAATCCAGGAGAGAAAATTTGGGTCTCATCCACTGGTTAGTTATTGAAAACACAAGACTTCACCTTAAATACTCCTGAAGCATCACATTTAACTTCTGCCTGACTAACCAGTGAAGGAAGATGCCAAAACAATTGCTGCCTTAGCAGGAATGCATTCGTGACCAAATAAACAGCTATTTCTGGATACCAGGGATTTGTGTGAGCAGAGCACTTATACAACAGCTGAGTATCTGGGCTGCTGACCCAAAAAGTAAGGTGCTGCCTGTGCCCCTGTGCCCACTTGTCTACCCTCCCTTACTCAAACACCTTAATGGAAAACACTACCTCTGAGAGAAAGTTAACATGGATGCAGGAGGCTCAGACCACAGGGAACTTTGAGTGAGCTAAGGTCAAAAAGCTGTTGCCAAATATGTCATTAAAAAAAAAATAAAAAATGTTTGAACACTAAATCTGTTTATTTACATCTAATGTCTTCTCTTTATCTCTGTTTAAAAAAAAAAATAAATAGGTTTCTCTTGAGTGAAGGCTAACAAAGTGACAAGCCAACTGAGCAGGTCTTGGTGTTAACATGCCCAAGTGACTGATCTAACTAGCAAAATTAAATTTTGTCCAATATCAAATTTCTGGAATCAGCTAAGAACAATGAGCTAGGAGCTAGACATTTCATGAAGAGTCAGTATTATATAAAACTATGTTTTCACAACAGAATCTCAGAAAAAAAAAGAGCTGGACCTTTCTGCTTGTTATTCTGATCCCAGACAAACTCTGTATCTTTAGCATGAGCATTTCTAATTCATAGTCCCAGAAAAAAAGTTATGAGCTGAAGTAACAGGAAAGTTGTTGTACCACTGCTGTCCTTAGAGACAAGATAAATGGCACAGAATGTTCCCTTCCTCCCTAAGGTCCCCCTGCCTGATTGAGGAGTCAATTCAGTGCGTTGCCTCACTTGCTAAATTGCCACTTAGAGGAAGACACAGTTAAACGTGGTCGCCACTGGAGATACGCCTCCTGTGCACTGATGAAGTTGTCAGGTGACCACTAGATAAGCCAGCTAAAGAGGGTCAAGAAAGCTGTCCTCCACTTGATAGCAGCATCTTAATAGCTTTCTAAAAACAGTAGGCCATCAAGTACCCAGACAATTTAATTTCACTTCTCAGCTGGAAAATAAGTACAGTACTTAGTTTCATTCAGAAAAGAGAGAGAAAAGGAGAACTCATCTTCCCATTGATTCATTTGTTCACTCATTTCCTGTGTTAACTCTGATGTGCTGTAAGCTGGAAACTTTCAGGAAACTTTCTGTGCCAATAAGTGATGACATTTTACCGTCAGTATTTCCCCTGACACCATTGTAAGCTCTTGGCTTCCTTGGCTATCTTGCTATGCTATAAGAGATGTCTAGGTGGCATTCAGTGATGCTAGTCATTGTATAAATGTATTCCTGCTACTCTATCTAGTAGTGATACAGTTAATAAAATGGATGTACTGAGTGGGCACCTCTATCTCCTTAAGCTTGTTAAAAAGTCTGGTGCTGAATTAGTTTTCCAATTTGACACAGATTGCAATAAAGTGCGAGCCACTTACTATCTTCCAGAGTTTCTTGCAGACTTGCACAGATACACTGTTAAATTATATTCTCTAGTGAATAGTTAAAAAAATCTGGAGAAGGTCCAGCTTTTCCCAGCTTCTTCATAAATGTTCAGGACAGACATTCTTTCATTTTGTCATTATCTGGATTGGAATGATACTTCGTTATGGAAACGGCAGTTTGCAATAGTGTTTGGAGATTTGTGTACCTATTTTTTTGTTGTAGATTTAGAAAGTTGCCAAATGGCTAAGATAAAGCAGAGAATTGCTTTCTGCCTTGATCAATCTTCATCACAGTGGGACTGCAGTCCCAGAGTACAACTATGGTAGAGATCTCAGCCATAAGGCTCCCCACAGCAAAGCCAGTGACTGCTGTCAGGTTAATGTGGACTGGCACCAGAGCAACAGACAGTCTGGAGTGGCAGGAGCAAACCTGTGATTTATCTGCCAAATTTAGGAAATTATCTGCCAAATTAGTACACAGTGACTTACAGTAGTATTTGAAATGTCTTTTGCTCCAGTGATGCAGGTTAGCCAGTGCTTTGGTATGGCTACAGCTCTTTAGCCCTGCATACTATACTTGATAAGCTGAAGACATACCTATAGGTCTACAGCTTCATGGAAAGCACTCCATCAGTGCTGGGATGCATGGCACCTAACCACAAGAAATAATAGTTCTTATTTGTCTTGATGGAACTGTTTTGACTGGTCAATGAAAGTCTGTGAGGTAACTGAAAAACTTTAATAATGTTATTAATTGTTAGCATGATCAGAATAGTCCCTTTCAGTTTTCTAAGCTACAATACATGCTTTTTCAAATCACTGAATGTAAATGCTTTCAAATAAGATAGTCTGGAAAACCCTTAAAGTGCTCCCACCAACATTGTACTGGCAGAGTCTTTTATATTCTGTGCAACTTTGCAGGCAAAAATCTCATCAAGGTACCAAATTAAACTGTCATGCTGCTCTGTGACTCCTGAACTGCTGACACGCCCCAGCTGTAATGCATGTTATTAATAACACCAAGTTGTCGGGAAAATGGTTTCCAGGTCATATTGTAAAGGCAGCTAATTGGTAACAATGAATGACAGATTCCCTTTAAAGTTCTGGAAATAACTGGATGAAAACAATGCCACACGACACAAAATATAGAGACAGACAAGATTAATACTTATTTTTGTCACAGTTGTACCTTTCACTAAGACCCTTCTAAAAACCAAAGTATTTGCAGAGAATCTAAAGCATCCAAAGGCTTCACTTTCCAGACAGGAATTAGTTTGCAGGCAGCATAGCCTGAGAATGAATAAATAATGTGGGTCATGGTTGATTATTATTGTTAATCTATAATAACTATCTAGCCAAACATAAAGTAAAGGTTAAATTTCCAGAGGTGTTGAAATACTATTGATAGCTTCACATGCCCAAATTAAGACCACCAAGCTTATACGTCAGATTCCCTCTTTAACCTTTGGACAAACAGAGGCACTGCTGGGGCATAATTCATCACATCTGCAACAGTTGTGAACAATGCCTCTTTTAATAGTGGCTCTTCCTTAACACCAAATCTAAGTATAGACCAAAGTGCTTAGCATAGATGGAGACTTTGAAGTTTAAGCATGATGAACCACATTTTTTGAGAATGAAAGCCAGGTAAGAGTGGCCTGTCCAGACAGACAGGTGGAAGGGTGCACTGCATATGCACCAGGGTGCTGAGTTTGGGAGCCAAACTGTCCCAGGTTATGACTTCTTCCTTAGTGGCCACAGCTTCATGAGCAGGAAAAACAAAAATAACCAAACCTATAAAGCACTGTTTGAGTGGCTTCTGTTTGTTGCTCATCTTATTAAACTAACCTGCTACCAATTTTTCATACTAAAGAGTAATGTATAGCCCTCTGCGGTCTGCCTTTCAGGCAGCCTCCAGGGACAGGGCAGACACTTGGGAACTGAACAGCTCCTGTGGTAAGCATTGAGCAGGATCTCATGAGTGCCTCTAGTTTGAAGACAAGAAGGGATTTAAGCAGTACGCAGGTGTGGTCATACCACTGCAGCAGGGAGAATTTCAACCTTGGTGCCTAAACTCATCATCTGCAAATCGATTCAGAGATGCTCAGGCTACAAGGCCAGAGGGATCTGTCTCCAGCCCTTCACAACACACAGACAAAACAGCTATTCCCAGGAGGATTAAACCTTCTGAAAGATAGCTAATCTTGTTTTAAAGAACCAGAATGATGATGAGTCCTGGTAAGGTGTTGCAACACTTAGTTACCTCCACTGCCAGAGAATTGCACTTTCCTTCAAGGCTGAATTTGTCTTCCAGCCAATGAATGAATTGTGTTTGCAAGACCAAAAAGACCTCCCTGTCTAAAAGTTTATCTGGGAATTGGTGCCGGCATACAGAAGCCAAACCCTTGTCAGCTTGTGCTTTGATGAGCAGCAGACAGTGTACCTCTGTATCATATAGGCTGTCTCCCTGGATCTTGTTTTTGGGTTCCCTTGCAATTCTCTGAAGTTTTCCTTTATTGCTCTTCAACTTAATGGAGGAGAGACAGGACAGAATGACTACAGGGCACCCTGGGCTCAGTGCACACATGGAGGATCATGTGGGAATGGGAACACTTGACCTCCAATGTGCAGAATGAGAATTAAAATTGGCTGTTGGGTTTCACTTTGCTGCCTTAACCACTGTTGTCTGTCTCCATCCAATCTTCATCAGGGCCAACTCTCTTCCAGTAGAACCACACAAGTCTGCCTGTTTTAGAGTAGATGATATGGTATGCATGGAAATTCCTGAATTTTAACTACCTCTTTGTCAAATTTTAACTGTATATGCTTTTTTGCCTCCTCCCCGATCTCCAGAGAGTAATTGCTATATTGTATGTTGGCATTTTAAAAAAGAAGTATTTATCCAGCTTAAATTTACTGCCACACACTCTCAGTGTAACTTATCTTGTTTTTAAAACTGGGTTCCTGACAGGTTAAATGGAAACTATGTACAAAGAACAAAACATATTCTACATAAGTTTAACTAATTGTATGTCTTTTCTGTCTGAATTACTGCTTCCATCGTCCTCCTCTTACACAGAAATTGTCTCCTCAACTAGAGACAATTTCATAATTTCTCTGCTACCTGTGTTGCATCTCTCTGAAGTTAATACTGAACAAATGTAAAATTATACCATTATTTCATAATATTTAAAACATAGCATAAGAATATACAATGTAATATTTTCTTGCTGTTTGACTACCATTGATCTGTTACTAGAGAAATTTCCAGTGCATTTTGTGCAAGCAGTATTTTTTTTTTTTCTTTTTCCTTTTTAATGGGTGTTCAGGTTTGCAGACACTCAACAGTCAGGTAATATATCAAGAAAATTTGGAAAAAATTGCCTCAGCTTTCTCAGATTAAGGTTGTTTAAGAGCACTGAAGTTCAGCTTTGGTTGAGAATAAAATTGTGAGGTCAAGTGGCAGCAGAATTGTAGAAATAATGCATCCTACCATGGGTCTTGCTATGTGCTGGCCCTCTAGTCCATTTTGGTGAGGCCCCACCAGGAGTGTGGCATCCAACTCTGGGATCCTCTGCACAGGAAGGACATTGACCTGTTGGAGCAAGTCCAGGGGAGGCCACAAAGATGATGAGAGGGATGGAGCACCTCTCCTATAAAGACAGGCTGAGAAGGGTGGGGTTGGTCAGTCTGGGGAAGATTCTGGGGAGATCTTAGAGCTCCTTCCAGTACCTAAGTCGGCTTCAAGAGACCTAGAGAGATAATTTTGAGGTGGGCATGAGTGATGGGACAAAGGGGAATGGTTTCAAACAAGGAGAGATTTAGGTTAGTTATTAAGATGACATTCTTTATTGTAAGGGTGGTGAGGCATGGACACGGGTTGCCCAGGGAAATGGTAGATGCACCATCCCTGGAAATGTTCAAGGTTGTGTTGGATGGAGCCCTGGCAATGTGATCTGGTGCAAGGTGCCCCTCCCCATGACAGGGAGTTTGGAACTGGGTGACCTTTAAAGGTCTGACACAACCCAAACCATTCTGTGATTCTATGATTCTTTAAGGTCAGAAGAGGGTAGTTTTTTGCATAAGAAGGGGGTGACCCTCCTAGGGTTTTATCACCTAAGTAAGGCGTATGTGTAGGGGGAATGATAAAAAGATCTGTCTCTGAAGAGTTATTCATCAGTTGAGATGAGATCACATCTGCAAAATCTGCAAGGTAGCAATTCCTGGGACATGCTGACAGCAACACAAACCTGACTGGGACCCTGAAACTCTAATCAGCTTCATGACACTGTAGCTGAGCTGGAAATGCTGTGCCTTGCAACAGCAACCTGTGGTCACAGTGGTGAATGATCCTCCAACAGCTGCTACAGCACTGCAAGAAGGCTTTTGGAACGGCAGGATGAAAAAGGAGACAGTGGATAAATACATAAATAAAACCTGAGGAAGAAGACAGTTTGAAGGGATGATGACCAAATGGGGCTAGGCATTGTAATTAACAAAATAATGCTTCCAAGTCATGGCATGTGTAGATATATAAATGAATAAAGAGGAGGGGACAATGAGAGAAGACAGAAAAGATTAAGATGGCAGTGAATGTGAAATGTGAATGTGAAAACAACCAACCTGGATAGTAGAAAGAGTGGCTGTTCATGAAAAAGCTTCCCCTGCACAAAGGTTATGGTTTAACAGTAGAAGCAGTAAATTAGAGATATGTAGACTTGGTAAGAATAGTCTCATTCCCAAAGGACAATGAGAATCTAAGGTCTGGTAGAAAATGGATGCTTAAGAAAAAGCTTGAAGTTCTCTCTTGACTCTGACAATGCCTCTGCCAATATGAAGCTGTGAACAAGCTGTTTTAAAATTCTGAGTCTCATGTCTGTTTTGCTTAAAAGATAACTGTGACTGGAACAGAAACCAGTTTATAGGCATTATTTATGTTCACATGTAATTGTGAAACTACCTTGCAGTTGTGGGTTAATTAAGTATCACAAGAACACTTGAATAAATTTTATTATTATCTTTTTTGGAAATAGGGAAAGTAAGACACAAGAAATGTAAGGTCAGAAGTCTGGCATCCATGCATATGTTAAAATCAATAGTTCAAGGCTCTTTTTTTAGACTAGGTGCCTGATCGTTCAGCAGCTTATTGCAATAGTGTCGAAACAGGATTTCCCCTAAAGTGGTGTTACTGCACTCCTCTAAAAATTTGCCAAGAATGTAAAATAGGAATTTCTGTTGTTCTAATTAAATTGATCATAGTCTGACAATGCTTCTTTCTTAGCCCTGTCAACACCCATTGCCTCCTGCAGAAGATAAACTAGCATGGATTTCAGCAGCGAGCCTCTCCTCAGTGCTCCAACAGCTTGCTGGCCTCAGTGACTCCAAAAGCCAGTGCTTCATGTCCCCATTTATCTGCAAGCCAACATGAACATTTCCTTGCTGCAAGCAGCATCCTGGCTCTCCTGTGGGCAGTTCTGAGCTCTCTTATCTGCTCAGAGTCTTTTCGTAGACTTTTCCTGCTGTGGTGAACTGAATACCACAGGCAGAACAGCAAAATATAGCTAAAGCAGAAGGAAAGTGTTCCTTTGTAAGTGCTTCAAAGCAAGAGCACTCCTGTGGTTTTCTGCCTCCCACCACACCCTGCAGCTTCAGAGCTGGTTCAGGCCCAAACCTGGCCTAAAAACCCTGTCCTCAACCACTTTCTTGCTCGTGGGTGTAAAAAATTGCCCATGGAGATTAGCACAAGTGAAGGGAGGTCATCTAACATCAGGTCAAGCATATTTCTGACATTGCCTCATCCTGGTGATTTCCCCAACAAGACTTTCACAGACCACTTGGAGAGAGTCCAGAGGAGGCCACAAAGATGATAAGAAAGATGGAAACCTTCTCCTGTGACAAAGACAGAGGTTCAACTTGGAGAAGAGAGGCTTCTGGAAGATTTTAGAGCTCCTTCCAGTTCCTAAGTGGGCTACAAGAGAATTGGAGAGGGATTTTTGACAAGGGCATGGAATGACAGGACAAGGGGGAATGGGTTTAAACTAAAAGAGGAGAGATTAAGATCAGACATTAGGAAGAAATTCTTCACTATGAGATTGGTGAGGCATGGTCACAGGCTACCCAGAGAAGTTGTGAATGTCCCATCCCTGAAAATGTTCAAGGCCAGGTTGGGATGGGGCTTGGAAACTGATCAAGTGGAAGGTGTCCCTGCCCATGCCATGGGCATTAAAACTAGATGATCTTTAATGTCCCTTCCAACCCCAGTCACTTTGCGGTTGTGTGACTCCAGGCTGCTAAAACAGAGTGTGTGACTAAGCTAGCTCTACATGCAAAGGCATGATGGAAAGGCTGCTAAGCTAAGATCCCAATTATGAGCATGAGGATATAATTTCTAATAAGGCAGGATTCAAATGGCCTCCCTCTGCCTTGCCACTCTGTAGGCCAAGGTACCTGCTTCTGTGTACCCACACACTGGGGACCACTCCTCTTAATGACACAGATGATGAAATCTTAACGCAGAGCTCAGGTAATGTGCATTAACAATGTTTTATCTGCTGCAAACAAATGGCACTTTACCATCCTTTTAGTATTTCAAAAAGATCTTCCGTAAAAACCATGAGCTTGTTTTATCAGCATTAAATAAAGAAAGGATCTAGAGAGGCATCTATCTATCCCTCCATCCATCCATCATTAGATGTAATTTAATACTTAATGACATTTGTGATCATCATGCTATGCTTGTAATTGAAAATGAATAATTGAAATTCCAATTACCACAGGGGTCAGTGTAAGGGGAATTCGTATAGTAACTTGCTAGGCAATAGCCTAAATTTGCAGTCATGTTAGGACTGCAAACAATGTGTCTCATTCTTCAATTATTTATTGGGAAATGTCGTCTTAATTTCGCTTAGCTATTTCTGCGAACACTCAGGCATTGTCCTGAAAGACAGAAAATCTAGACTCCTCATGCTCATTCAGCATCTAGGTGGAGAGCCTGGATCAGCACTCCTGTGGGGCTCCCTGTTTGCATCTGTCCTTAACAGAGCAGCTGAAGGTACCACCAGCAGATTAAGTGCACTTCAATACAGACCACACATCTGTCAGCATGAGGGAAATGGCAGGAAAGCACAGAGCTGCACAAGGCCAAGAATACATGATACCAGTGGAGTTAGCCTTAAATAATCGATCTTGGGCCTCAAACAACATCCAGTGGCAAATCATCAACATAACAAAAGAGGCTCATTTTCAGGCTATTAGCTGCTTGCAGTACAAGGAACTTTTCTGGCTTTCTCAGAAATCTGATCCCCTAATGACTGCAGAAAGGGCAACAGGACAGAAAATAATTACACTCTGTCAGACAGTCTGGCATTCAACCTTCCACATGGTCCAGCAGACGGTGTCAAAGATTTGACCTCAAGGGGGTTTAAAGCACATTGTCAGAAAATACTCATCTAAATGGTCTACAGAGCATCCTACAGCTGATCAATGTCTTAAGTGAGCAATACTTAGCAGATGAAATGTGTTTGATTAGTACATCTAAACCCTGATTGATTGGTTTTCTAAATAATTAATTGCCTTGTTCGTGGGGGAACAAAATAAAACTTTAATAAGTGACAAGGATCTCAGTTTCTCTGTAATAGGCTACAAGAATGTTAGCTCTGCTTTTCACCAGTTGGCTTAAAATTCACATGTGAAACCATCTGTATATTTGCAGCCAGAGTTGCAGAATTTCACTGTTTTTCTAATACCCAAAAATGTGGCTTAGTGGAAATTTCCCTTCAACTTGCTTCAATGCCAGGAATTTTACATATTCCTTTCACTTGTTTTTCAATCCATCTGATCTTTCCAGAAAGATACAACTGGTTTGGGCATTAAACTCTGAACATGTGAATTTAAAAAAAAAAGTATGAATACAGTAAATTATATACTCATATTGTTTTTTTGATTAGGCTGCTGATCAGTTTACACTGGACCCCTGTGTACAGGCAAGTCACCCTCAGCTTTTTTTTTGAACCAGTAGAAGTAGGTATCTCCAGAAGCCAACTTATTAGAACAGGTCATGGAGGAGAAAATGAATCATGGAGTGGCTAAGGTTGGGAAAGATCTCTAAGGTCAAGTCCACTTGTTAGGTCAGCACTCCTAAGTCCACCACTAACCCATATCCCCAAGTGTCATATCCACATGCCTTTGGAATAGTTCCAGGTATGCTGATTCTACCACTTACTGGGGCAGCCTATTCAAATGTTTGAAACTTATCTCATCTGTCTTAAGATGCATCTCTTTCAAGTGCCCAAGTTCATGAAGTGACTCCTACCCAATGTGTTAGGCTCTATGTACTTTGGTCAAAAAAAGTGCAGAGTGCCTCTGATGCCCTAAGTTTTAGCTTTAATATTTTCCAGATTCTGTACTGCATTAGTATGTAACACTGAATTTCACATAAAGTGTTAGCAAGTTCTCTTCACAGTGTAGTCTGACAAAACAATCCTTTTCCTGCCCGAGAACCAAGGATGCTGTTGCAGCTTCAGACCCAAAGAATATAAACAACAGTGAATTGAGGAAAGAAATCTGGGAGGATGTGACTTAATAACCTGAAGCTGTAATAAGACAATTAACCTCAAAATGTAAATGGACCAAAACTTATAAAAGTGTGAAAACGTGTGATCCATCATCCATCATGGCTGTAGCCTCAGCCAGGCTCTTGTACTGCCCAAGGTGTATCCTTTGAAGGCCTTTTAATAAATACCTGCTTTATTCCTTTAACACTGTCTTGTCTCTGTTCTAAGTAGCCTCTCAAGGCATCACCTCTGACATCCCACTGCAGATTCAGGTTCACAGGTAGAAGGAGACACGTAACCTGTGATAACCTGCTCCAGCAGGAGGTTTATATACAGTCCTTTGTTAATACAATCTGGAGGGACTGATTATTTCTGCAAGTACTGCCTGGTTTGAAATGCAACTAGCAAGACTGAAATTGAGATTTACATTTCTTCTGCAGAGATACCAGGGTAAGGGCAAGAGATAATCATTTCATAGTCTGGTCCTCACCCATCCAGTAATGGCCCTCTGGCTTTGTCCAATAAAAGCAAGTACGACTTTTTTACTAGAAAGAAAAAGGAATGGAAGTTTTTTACAGAATTACCTGGAAAAGGCTCATCTGAGCTTACACATTGCCCTTCTATGACTAAGGATCTTCCTCCTCCCCTTCTATCACCAGCAGCATTGAGTGCCCCAAATTCCAGCCTTAGTGCATTGCACACTTCTACCAAGACCTAGATTCATCTTTGAATAAATCTTTCATCTTTGAAAAAATAAGTATTTCCTAAATATTCCGAAATATCTGTACCCCAGGGCATACGTTAGTGCTCTTCCCCATATGGCCCTCAGTTATCCTGTCCTGATTGGTGTTTCTTGGCAGGACTGGATAAAAGGCACTAAAGGGACAGTCACTCCACCGGGACACTCAGGTCCTCAATTTTTAAGATGAAGAGGAACGTGCCCCTCAAAATTCAGCCAGCATCCTTTCCTCTTTGCCACAGAAATGTCACCTCAGGGGACAGAGCTTGGCCAAGCCAAGTGCTAGTTGCTCTTCCATACTGAGCCAGCCACTTCTACTGCAGGTCCATAGAATCAAAGAAGTTTTTCTATAGTGCAATTTAAACTTTGGAATCTTGTGGTGTATAAATGATAACGTGTTAAAATGATCTGTGTGTTGTTTGAGCCTGTGCCTTTTTGGGTCAGTACTACCACACTGCCATGCAGATCACAATGTTGTTATTAGTGTCAGTTTTATAAGGACCATCCGTGGGTGAAGTGTCCTTAGAGAGGCTTTTTAAACAAACCTGATTTCAGCTTATGGAACCAGACCATCATTATGTCTCTCACCAACCAAAGAATGTGTGTTTACACAAGAAGAGGCCACGGGTCAGAGGCAGAGAGCAGAAGCACAGACAGTGCAAATCAATATTTTTAGATAGTTTACTGTTAAATAAACTGTAAGACCAGGCCCAGCTGGTTTGCATCAGCTTCACCACTCTTAGCATCAATGGAAGAAGGACTGTTTACTTGTATCACAGTTATGGATCTCAGCACAGTCATCTCGATAAACTGCTGCCTGGAATACCTCACATCTTCTCTAATTAGCTACTCGTTGAGAATGTGGAAGAGGTATACAGCTTCTTGGCTTACAAATAAAGCAATTAAAGAGCAATTTAGACATCAGAGTAAGGTCAAATATTTAACTTCTCAGAGCCTTTGAGTAATCAGGTGCTGCTGGGTGTCAAACAAGTAATAGGATTGGAATGACCTGATCAAGAAAAGCAGTTCTTCCCTCTCCTGGTGCTCAGCCCAGGGTCTTGCCCTCTGGATGCAAAGTCCTATCCCTCCTGTGCACAGCAAAGGTCAAAAGGCAAAAAGCTTGCCAGCAGAGAAACAGAAACAGATGCCAGTCTGTTAGCTGACAAATCTAGGAAATCTTTCCTTATTTTGCTGCAAGGTTGGCCATAAATAACATGGTGGGTTGGAGGAGTTGCCTTCGCTCTGCTGAAGAGGGCAAAAGGAGTTTGAATCCAGTCACAAGAAATGTCAGGCAGAATAAATTTGCTGCTTGGCTTGGCAGTGACAGCATCAGGTTTTTCACCTGTTTCCTTGTGAGTCATGTCCAACTTTTGGACATGCATTTCCTGTGTATCCAACACAGCCTGAGGTGGGAACTAATGAGAGGCTTGGTTTTGACATGTGTTGATGTACATAGCACAGTTGCCTAGCACAGGTGCTGGCTTGCACATATTTCTGCTCACTGGATTTGTAAGTCAGTGGGGGCTCTGGCTCAGCAACCCTCATGTGGAACTCTCCACTGCAGGCTCTGAATTCTGCCAATACTCTGTACAGCTTTCCTGAATACATTAAATACCTATAGATCATTTACCTTCTGTGAGAATTACTATAAGTCTTGTCTGATAACACAGCTAAAGAACTAGAAAAATTTTATTTTTTTAAACCAGTGAAGATTACAATGAGGTTTCTTTTAGCCTCTGACCTGTCATGCCTGCTTCCTCCCTTCTTAACTTTCAAATACTACTTTTTAAGGTTTAACCTTTCATGTACTTTTTTCCTCACTGAAGTAGTCAGAAAATACTTTTTCATTATTTACCAATTAAGGCACAGAAACTCAAAGAAACAATCAAGTTACCTAGAGGCAAAAAAATAGAAATATTTCATTTTCTTTGAAAGGCAAAAAACTTTTTAAATTGTTTTTTAAATAGTCTCTTAAATCATAATGGTAAATGTTGACTGAAAAGCTCAATTCCACGTTACTCCAATGGGCATTTGATTAAAATCTAATCTAACCAGGATATGTGTGTGATGGCTGCTTTTTTTGCTATTATTGTTAAGAAAAAATATTTATACTACTGTAGAATATAAAATTCCTCATGGAAATTAGTATTATTACTACTTCAGCTCTGCTGCACCAAGCACTCTCCTTATTCATGTGTAAGAAGATATAGCATTACACCACTTAGTTGAATTTAACAATCAAACTTTATACCTCAGCCAACACCTTATTGACTGTTGTTCAGCTGGCTTTTTGTCACTGCTGTCTTCATTGTCTTTTGATTTTCCAGTTTTCCATATATATTTTCAGGGCAGCATTCCCATACACTGAACCTCATTCATGAGGTCACTCCAACCAGCACAGGTTTGTCATGAGGATAAACTTTTAAGCCTCAGGTTTAAAATAAAGTAATAGCATATTTCATGGCCAAATAAAAATATCACCCACTATCATTATCAGTAATACATACTGCAGCCATGGGTTTATGCTGCTGGAGGGATCTAACAAGACTATGGCTTTGTTTCCCTTTTTGATTCACAGGTTGAATATCAAAAAATCAAAATGGAGCAACTGTATCTTGGACTGACTTGAGGGAGCCTGCTTACTGTTTTCCCTTTCACAAGAAAAGCAGCCAGAAAGCTGAACAGGAAAAAAAAAAAAACACAGAATGGGATCAATTGAAACATTTTGCTTGGACTGATATATCATGTTTTCCTTTGTGGAGGCTGGAGTTTTCCTTGGTTTCCTTGCATTTTTATTTCTTTAGGCCGGCAGGCTTAAACCAACAGTTTCTAACAAGCCACTGAAATATTTCATGTCAATGTTTTACTAGTTTCCATTTTTTTTCTCTGGGGAGAGTACTGTTAAAATATATGGACATCACACCTCCTATACAAAAAAATATATTTGTATGGCCATTAACCATAAGATCAGAGCATATTTTCAGCAAGGAATTCAGGCTCATACACACTCAGTACAAATTTGTTCTATCTGGCAAAGGATGAACTTACAGTAAGAATTGTCTTCTGACACTTCTTCTCTATAGTCATTGTCAAGCTTTACTTTCTGTGACCTCTCTTCTGGATTTTCTACTACAGCAAGGTCTCCTGAGTCGTGTCTAAAAGTCTACTAAATATATATAGATTTTTTTCTTTTCTTTGCAGCCTGTCGAGACCGTGCATAATATTTAATCACAGTTGTCTCCAGAAAGAGAGCAGAGGATGTCACTAAACACAGTATATGCCCTTGACACTGCCCACATTCATGGTTTAAAAACTACAATGATTTGGTTTATCTCAGCCGGAGTTTCCTAGGTTGGCCAGCCATTCTCAACCTGAGTATCTATAACCCTTCAGTAACTCTCTCTTTGTTCCTCCAAGACATGGACAAGGGTATCTTGCACAGTTCCTACTCTTTTATGCAGAAATGTACTGACCTAAACTTTCACAAAATAAATAGATTTAGGTTCAAACCTTGCTCTGCAAAAAGAGGTGAGAAAGGGTTTCTGCTAACACAGGACCTTACTCCTTCCCTATTAGCTGACCTCAGTACCAATTCAAAGGCTGTTTATTAGGGAATACTCTCTTTCCTCCTTGTTGAAGTTTTTCCCCTTTGCAGGCAAGAATGCTAGACAGCCAAGCTATCAGCAAGAATGGGTTCATCACCATGTAGCTGAGTCGTTAGCTAGCCCTGATTTTTCATCTGAGGAAAGGTGTCTCTTCTGCACAGTGGGGCAATTTCAGCATGAGTGAATTGAGAGAGATCCCATGCAGATAGGAAGGAAAATCACATCATTTTAGTAATCTCAAGTCTCTGTCCAAACTTATCACCCTGGTCTACTTTTTGTTCCCCAGAGAGAAGCAGAGAATTTTAGGCATATCTAATGTGGTTTTATTTCAGGTGTGTCTTTTGAAATGAAAAATCTTTCAACCTAAATGTGCTTGTTTCTCTCCATTGACTAAAAGAAACAGTCTGTGATGACTGTCTCAGCTGTGAATATTTACATTTGATCAGATGTACCTAATCCAGGCTGGGTTTCTGTCACTTTCCTTCCCAAAATAAACTTGCATTTTGTTAAGAAATCTCTTTCATACTATCTCAAAACAAAACCTTTATAAAACCCAAGATGAAAAAAAAAATAAATCAAATTAAACCCTCCTGTTTTCAGACCTTCGTGCCCTAGAATAGACCCTGGTATGTAACCATCACTGTTTGGGCAGCCAGAGGGTGAAACAGACTATAAACAAAACTGAAACAGATTTTATTGATTTTTCCCCATGCAAACTAAGCCCCATGCAAAATCAAAATCAAACAATGAATATCAATAACTAAAAACAAGTCAAGTGCATTTTCAAATTAGTTCCCTCTCCATGGTCTAAAGCATTCCTGCAATAAGTCAGATTAAGAAAGATACCTGCAAGTTATGATTTGAAGTGGATTATGTCCATTTAAGGATTCATTTCAATAGGTTTTCATGCTGATGACCTTGACAGAATAAAGGAATTTACATTATCCAAAAGCTGTTAACCACATACAGTTCTCTACTGCCTGTGCATCATAAAGGTAAAATGTTTTCTCTGACAGAAAAAGAGCTACAATGGGACTTGTACTCCTACTCCAACATCCAACCCCTTTTCCCTGAGCTTTGTATACACTTTTCCAGCTTACAGAGATATGGTACTCCCCCACATCAGAACTCTGGCTCCAAGAATAGACTCACAATTAGGGTTTAACCAAGCAAGATTCAGCAAATATTGAGGGTAAGTCAGAGATATACAAGGAGACACCTACTGTGAACAGGCAGAGGGTAGGATTTATCCCCCATTGAATTTTGGATATTGAGTACACCTTCACACGAGCTAGCCACACACAAATCCTCTGATTGTTGATTTGATACTACTAGCTCCTTCCAGCTGGGATGAACCCCAGCCTGGGAGTGCATCTTAGGACAGAGCCAGGCTAATACAGCTCATGAGTTGCTGCATCATGACTGTCTTTTCTTCTAAAATACCCCCTCTGTACAGAAAGATGCTTGCACTGGGATGACTTCTTTGTCATGAACTGGCTTGCTGAAGAATGCCTGGCACCAAATAGCTCAAATTGCTATAAAGACACAGTCTTTATCTGTGAAGTACAGATCCCTCCAGAACCGCGTGGATGGAAAAGTATTGTATATGTAATGAAGTATTTCATTACAGTCCCAGACTCTGCATACTGTCTGGGCTGCTTACGTATCTTGCATTTTAAATTCCCTGGATTTTTTCTTACAAATAAACATTTTAAAGGAAGGACAATTCAATTTACATTTGGTCAGGTTCAAAAGTCACTGTAATTGAATAATAATTCGCCGTGAAGTACGGATGTGAGTCCTCATGCTTGCCTCTTGACCTGAAAGGATACGGCTAGTGAAAATGTCTAGCAGATAATTACTGTGAGGCTAACCCTGAGGCTTGGCTATTATTCACAGGTCAATCTCTCTAAGATAATTCCCAGGATAATATTACTGAAGAAAACACTCCCCCTGCATAATGCAACACCTGTCTCTGTTTTGAGACTGGGGATGGAGATGGGGGATTGAGCTTTAGTTATTTTTTGATCTCTTCATTAAGGTTTCCTGTAGGGCAGGGGATGAAAGCAGCAGAAGGGGGGAGTGAAGAAAAAGTCACTTTGAAACAATGAACCCAACAATGAACAATGAACAATGAACAATGATTTTATGTTCATTACTTGTCAGAGCTATGACCAATCACAGAGTGTGTACAGATGAGGAAGACACAAATTCCCAGATTGTGCAACAGGACCAGGTGCTGCGATTGGAGAATGGAAGGGGACTGGTTTCAATACACAAAGGATTTGCTAGCTCAAAAACACTAACAAAAGGGCCTTATCAGAGCATTAATCCTTTTCTGGGCACAGGATTCTGCACACCTCGCATCATTAGTAAGAATTCATCTTTTGAAGTCTTGATGACAATATAAAGAGATTGGTATGCTTCTATTTTGACTGCCAGAAAACCATGTCTCTTTGTGAATTTTACTGCAGACGACCAAGAAGAAAAATAAACATATTGAAAAGTGATCTCAGAAGACCGCTTATAATTACTGTTAGATCTTTTTGTCAAAAAATTTCCAGGACTGAGAGTGAAAAGTTGTAGAATCATACAATCATTTAGGTTTGGAAAAGACCTCTAAGAAGATTGAGTCCAACTATTATTAACCCAGCACAGCCAGGTCCACCACCAAACCATGTCCCCAAGCACCACACCAAGTGTACAGTTTTGTGTATATATGTGTTGCAGCACATATCTGTGGCAGGTATGCACTGTATTTTAGGCAAGGTCAAGATGTTCCCTGGACTTCTACATCACTGCAAAGTATATGAGCATGGGACAGATCAGGTCATCATCATGAGTGGGGGTGAGCCCAACCTGCTTTATTCTCCTCACAGAAACCTAAGGCCATAAAATATCTCTAGAGGTCATCTAGTTCCTCCCCTTGCCCTGAAGCAGGCTAAACTACAGGGAGGTCATGCCTGACAGATGTTTGTTTAACTTGTTCTCAGAATAATGGAAACTCCACAATCCCTGCAGGTAATCTGTGCCTGGTCTTAAGTATCCTCATCACCAAAAATCTCCCCTTCCCAGTGTTAGAAATCTACCCTTGCTATTGGAAGACAAGAAGGAAAGAGCAATAACAGGAAAATGTACAAGAGGGGAAAAAAAAATTAAGATCTAAGGGAGAAAAAGGGGAATAAAAGAAAGAAATCTCCAGGGGTCCATGGGTTGATTTGCATTAGTTCAAAATTTTGCAACTGTGAAAGCAGTGCTGAAGGGGAAGTCTAGTGGTCCCAGTGCCAGCAGTAAGAATAATAATTAATAATAATTATGCATCTGGTCAATGGACAATGCACAGTAAGATTGCATGATTAGTCTGATCAGCAACATAGAGGAGTGATGGGAAAACGTATGCAAGGGTCTTAATTAATGCCACTTAAAATGCTATTAATAATGTATGATTAACTACTTAAATATTAATATCTTTCATTACCTTCTTTTACTTTGCCATACTGCATAGCAGGCAAAATCCTCTCTGCCTATAACAGTATATATGTAAAAGTTGTCGGTAGATTTATCAACCCTGTATTGAGAGACACGTGACTCCTGATGATCAGATTTTCATTTTTACAGATCTCTTTAATTCCACTTGTGTTATTATGTTTTTCAGCACTTTTGTTGAAAGAACTGGGAGTATCTTAATTACTTACTATACTCATTAGTATTTTTTTGTATTGTTTCCTTTTTTCGATTCCAATATTTTTGGAAAATACAGTTGAATTAACTGGTTTGTTCTAGAATAGCAACATAGCATGGAACAGCTCCAAAAGATAGGTTTTAAATTGGAAACACTTGCAAAAGAGGAAACCAGCTATCAGTCTCAAGTTACTACTACTGTAACTGGAAACAACTTTACAACTACATTTGTATAATTCATATTATTTTGCCAACACTTTGAAGTTACACTTTCTTCCCTCATTTCTTAAGTCAGCAAGAAATGGTTATTAAAGGCACCTTTTAAAAAAAATGAAACTGTCAAGATGTGGCTTTGAAATCTTTGAAAAGATGCCTGTAACGTATAATGTGTTATAAGCACATCTATTAAATCATGGCTCTTGTGTTTCTAACACAGAAATACCAGAAAAGAATTCTTTTCACATAGGATCAGTAGCTACACAATAATGGGAAACACTTGGACTGAAAGGTAAGAGTTGGCTAAAGTAAGCTCCTTCCCATCTGCTTGTTATCAGCAGTTGTAAGAGCAGGGCAGGTGACCCATAAATACATATATATATATATATATTAACTGACAGGCTTTTGTTTGGGACTGTGTGAAAATGAAGGGTCTTGTTTTAATTTATAGATACTGTCCAGGAGTTTGAAATTAAACAGCAGCTCTTAGTAAAGAAAAGAGCAGTGGTGAGAGAAACTGAAATTATTTTCCCATGTTAGAATTAAGAAAAAAGTTGAAAAAAATGAAGTCCTCAGAATTTGCTGGGCATTTTCTAGAAAGTAGAAGCAGCCTGAAATCAATAGAGAAATCGATCAGTTAACTTTCTTTGTCCCAAGTAAATGAAATGCAAAGAAAAGTAAAAGTACTGGAAAGACGTGAAGAGAAAACCTTTGGGTGCCCAAATAAATCCAAGAGTAGAAGACAGACATCGAAGTACGCTCTGTTTAGTATGGAAAGGCACAAATCAAGGATTAAAAGGTAAAGCTAAAGACACTGACAATAGGAAAAAGTGTGAATTAGATATTAATAGTGAATACACTTAACCACTTAAGCACGGTTGTGTGACGGGATCTCAGTCTCTTCCTGTGCTCGGTGCATCTTCAGAGGGTAAGAGTTGTCCATAGAAGTTTCTAGGCTGGCTATGAATGAAATTCCATCACCTCCATTAAATGGAAGGTCAAGGTGGAAGAGCTAATGGTGTCTTTGACCTCAAAAATCTTTGAAATTATGAAACTATTAAATTAGGTTACTGATCTAATTGTCCGGGTCACTTGGAGTTGTGGGGATTTTATACAGGCTTTTAATTTAATATATGACTTACTATAGTTGAGATAGATACAATAATTAACCTGTAGTTATTTTTCAAGATACAGCTTCTCTACAAACAAGAGATTCTTGCAGATTGTAAGTGCTGGTTGTCATTAAGTAACTACAATTTGAAAAAAACCCTCCAAAATCCCTTAAAGCCATTCTTTGCACTGCATCCTCTTTTAAATATTTTGTCATTAAGAACATTAGTGAATTGCTAACGCAATTAAATATTTGTTAATTAGCAATAAAGAAAAATCAACTTATGTAATTATATGTGAATTAAAAACAATGGAATTAATTATTAATACTAAAGATTGGCATTCTTCCCAGAATTCTTCTGTAAATTTAATTTTACGTGTCTTTTTAAAGCTAAATTCCTTCTTTGCAATACATCCAGCAAAATGATTGATGCTTGTTTTGAAACCAAGGATTTTGCAGATGACAAAAATGTGGAGCACTCATGCAGCTATATGCCTTGTGCCCTAACCCAGTGAATAAAGTGTTTAAAATTTCTTTAACATTCACATTCTAGGACAGATGTTTCTCGACAACAAAGGAAAAACTAAACTACATCAAAATTTTAAGGAACCTCAGAGAGTCTAGACATGAGATCATATTCATAAATAATCTACTAAACCATTAGGGCAAAACTGTTGCAAATAAACTTCACCACTTAAATAAAAGTAAGACCAACCTGTAAAATTAACACTTAGATATTGAGTTACCCAGGGATGTGGACACATCACCAAGTCTTCCAGAGTTCAAGGAGCATTTGGACTAAGTTGTCAGGTACACTGTGCAACTCTTGGGGTTGTCATGTGCAGGACCAGTGTTTTAGTCCATCCCATCAAACAGCCTTTAAAGTCAAACATGGTCCTAATCACCCTATTTCTCATGATTGTCCAGGCTAGTTCCCCTTTGAGAATTCATCTGTCACTGTGAATTGAAGGTGTGATTAGAATAACAAGTATAGAGTGTGCTTGGTATTACTCCATGATGAAGTAGGAGCTGATTAGTCAATATTTCCTTCTTGTGCTAGTCTGGTGCTCATTTTAGTGTGCAGGTAAAAGAGAAAGTTAGAGAAGACCAACAAAATTCCTCTTTCTTTGGAAAAAAGAGTCATTACTATAAACCAAGAGTGCCCAGGCTGATGTGTCTCTGCAACTCAGCCAACAGCCTGAACACTTTTCCCACAGTACTGATGGTATTTCCTCAGGAATCAGTTTCTATCACCAGTGTCTGTACTGCTTCCACACCTTCCTAAAGGAACATCTGTGGGCAACTGAAAGAGCAAAGTGTTGAGTCCAAGGAGTCATGATTAGACAGTGACCAGGAGAAAAGGTCAAGGACATGAACAAAGGGAGCCTGTTAAACAGAAGGTGAAAGTAGCTGTTCCATTGCTTTATCTTGCTGTAATTCACGTATTCATTTATTGAAGAACCTTCTGAACATGGGTAGAAATTCAGCTCCTCTTTTCCCTCAGCCCCTACAACCATGCTCCCATAGTTCCTACCATATCATCATCTCATTTTAGCACTGATCTTGCTCTACTTGTTGTTTCCCTCTTTTGTTTGCCTTCACTCTTACCTCTCTTTTCTGTTCTGTCCCCCCTTCTCAGATGTATTTTTTCATGTTTTATTTCACAAATTAATCTCTCTCAGGTCTGCCTTCACCATTTTTTGATGGCCAGTAGCACTGTGGATCTGGTGCCTTTTTTTCCTGCTTATCAGCAGCACTGAGGTATGAAGCCTGCTGAAATAAAACCAAACCTGCTGATGGCGGGCCAGGCCATCATGTAGAGGTTTCTTACAATTAAATACTTATTCAGATTTCTCATGGTTTGCAACCAGTCAAATATCAATGGCATTTTGTCCTTTACACAATTATGTAGTGCTCTCCTTAAGACCATCAGAACAGGCATGTGGCTGTATGTATTTCCATGGCAAAATATATGTTGCCTTGCTAAAAGCATATTAGTCTCTCTCTAGAGACTATGGTGTTCCAATGTAGCCCAAATATTATCCTGAATATCTTTAATTTTTTTTTTGTTGTTGTTGTTAAAACAATTATACAGCCGTGGTTTTAAATAGTTATAAAATGGATGTGGAGCTAAAGCACCCTGATGAGATGACAGGCCTGTGTTGTACCATCATTGCCTTCCTTCCTGCATTGTGCAGAACCACTATTTCAAGCT
Source organism: Pseudopodoces humilis (assembly GCF_049639895.1). Classification (NCBI taxonomy): domain Eukaryota; kingdom Metazoa; phylum Chordata; class Aves; order Passeriformes; family Paridae; genus Pseudopodoces; species Pseudopodoces humilis. Next base: position 84,040,852 of record NC_142201.1, on the reverse strand, counting down.
TTAAAAAGCTAAGACCATATTTCTTTACCTACAGGCCTTGCTCAATTTTGAGGGCAGTTAGTTACCCGTATGGCTACAGTTTTATAAAACTCAGTTTTCAATTAAAATCATTTATCAGTGTCAGAATTCTCTGCATCTTATTTCTTTTACAACAGGGGAAGAATAGCAGCAGTGGCATAAGGCATGCTTATGCTGGTAACCAATTATTCCCACTGGGAAGAGATATATGTTTTCATTTACAGTTGTAAGATGGAAGCACCACACCTATGAAGGGCAAAGAATCTTCAGTCAAAATGTACTAACCATGGTCTCACCTAGACTTTTCCTGGTCAAACCATGAAAGAATAATCCATTTATTTTATGATAAAGTCTGAAAATCAGCAGAAACTATCAGGGTCACTGTGAACACACAGTGAACACACACTCAATTCCATGTTGGTATTGAAAAGTTGAACATATGAGTGATTAGTGGACGGAGAAAAAAGTGGTTTAGTTTTCACTCTAAAACCAAATAATATTTTCTTAATATTTTGTTGCAACTTTTGACTCAAGCCAGATTTCTTCCCTTGGAAATTTCTGCCTTCTTGAGCAAAAGAGAGATGATGATGTCCAGGTAACTATCCTTGCTGGTACTTAAACCTGATGAAATTTTTAATTCTTTCTGTGCTCTTGATCTGTGTATGCTTTAAAGATCTGATGGCTTCACAACTATTCACGTCTCCTCTCATGACCAAAGCAGAGAACACAAATCTCAGAACTTAAGAACCTCCCATCAAAATATCTGTCCATGCTCTGTTATACAAGCCTACACTTCGCTAGGAACATCCAGGCTTTATGTGTGTTGAAATCCATCTGTCAATGTGGCTCCCTTTATATCAATACCCTAGCAAATAGTGGGCCATATATCACCACCAGATCCTGAAAAAAGACACCTATTCAATATCAATGTCCAATCTCTTGAGTGAAAAAACACACTCAGGGAGTTATTATTATTTCACAAATGTTGTTTATTAATCTGGTGGGCTATAATGCTTGAATTTAAAATGAATCCTTCTACCTCATATAACTATTGATAGAAAATACCGTCATCAAAGATAGCTTTGCAAGGGTTGGAAAGAAAATAGTTTCTCTGTGCATAAAAATTCTTCTGTTAAAGATGCTCAGAAATCCTTTGACCTACACATACTTTCACCTATTACACAACCTGCATGAGGTACTTGAGCAGGATCTTTATGCCCTCCTGTTTAAGTTGTGTACCAATGGCTTGAAACAGCAGCTAAAGCCAGATGTGAAGCAATGTGAGGTTAGCTGAGTAAGATATACCATAGAATCAGGTTGGGGAGGGACCTCAAAGACCATCTGGTTCCAGCACCTCTGCCATGGGCAGGGGTACATTCCATTAGACCAGGTTGTTCTAAATCCCCTTCAACATGGCCTTGAACACTTCCAGGGATGGAGAATTAAGTATAAGAGATCCTAGGTAAGGATTTCAGGAACACTAGCAAATTTAAAATAGCTTAATGTTTCACTCCACAGTGAAACAGAAATGAATGGCAAAGTCAGTAGGAAATATTACTACAGACTTTTATACATGTCCTAAACTTGATTTTTGAAAAGGACTGGGCATATAACTAAAACACTAAAAATTTCAGCTAAAACCTTGGGAACTGATAGAAATATTACTATTTAATGGAAAGAGAGCATCAAATGTTCAAATGTTAAGTATATCCTTGAGTCTGAGTTATTGTAGAGAAAAGACAAATTAATTGTCTGATGATTTTAGAGATTGAAGTATCTGGCACCTATTTTTAAAGCTTATTAGTAATAGGGAAAATACGATTTCAAAAACTACCCTGTCAATATACTCCAGGATCTTTTTTGCATATGCCTTTTGAAGTTTTCTCATGTTCTTGTCCCTTGCACCTATTAATATAGACTTTGCAATTTGCCTATCTTTATCAGCAGAAAAATCCAAGGATTGAAAGAGAAGAGTTCCACAATATCTTAGTTAAGATACCAGCTTGTGAATTGTTTGTGTCCTTCCAGACAGATGTCAATTAAAAGAAAAAAAGGGTGAAAAGGGCGGGGGGAAAAAAACACAGTAGCAGAAGATTGATTGACAAGTGCTATCATACAAGATTTCCCTCGAATATTTTATGAAAAGGACACTGGATTTCACTAAGTTCTGTTTTCAAAAGCCATCTCTACTGAAAAAAATGCATTCAGAGGAATTAACTGTTTTTATCCTGCAGATCATGTACCAAATTCAGAGTTCACTTTCCTGTGGAAGAAGGTCTTCTTCCCACCTGCCCTATCTGCAATTGGAAGATAAGAAGCAGGTGAAAAGGTCTTGCATCCTTATTCTATGCAAAGGATAAAGATATTTTTACTGGGCTGGGTGCATTTTTAAGAACCAAGTTAAAACACATAATTGCTTTACCTGCTGATACACTGAGGACTGTACTATCTAGCCACACAGGTGTTGAAAAAAATACTCAGAAATTGCTTTAAAGATCTACTTTGCAAGCTTCATGGTATATCTTTTCCCTGTGAAAACCTCCTTAACTATTCTAATAACATGAAACTTCAAATCTCTCTTATCAGGTGAAGGCCACCCAAGTGCAGTGGAAGTTGACACAGTAGAAGATCGTGGCTCAGACAGTCCTCTGCTACAAGCATCCTTCACCCCATATTGGTGGAAGTTTTACTAAAATATGTTTAACTTGTACTCATGCAGCAGGTGTGAATTTGGAGAGGCAGGAGAAAACCTTTCAAGGGGCATCTCACACAGCCATAGCAGCTGAAGCCACAAAAAATGACACAGTCAGGGAAGACAATATAGTGTGCAACAGAGCAGAAGAACTGTTTGACTACCTAGATCCAGCTTCAGGAACACCTGAGAAGAATACACAATTTAGGAATCCTGCTGTTGTGAGGGTTGAAGAGCCTGAAATTGCTATTATGGCTCAATGCAGAGATACCTTTGAGAACAGCATAGATATAATGTCTATTAGGGAGCCTCCTTCACAAACCTCAGTCCTGATACACACACTGTTGATTTCCTACCTACAGTCCTGCCTTATTTTAGTGCAGAAACAAGGAGACAAGCAGAGAAATGTGCTTCCCCCACTCGTGTAATGGGTAGGAAAAAGAAGCAAGGATAAAGGGATGGAACTGAGTGGAGATGAGAGAGCTGTGAGCAGATGGTAGGAGAATTCCAGAGTATGTAAGTGTTGTCTGTGTGACCTATCTGTTGGCTGGCTGTCTTGCTTCATGTTGAAGCAAATCACAGTGTTTTTGGATGAAAATAAAAAAAATGGGATAAGCCATTTGGCCCATTTCTTGACTCTTCAGGCAGTTTGGATTTGTCTATTTTGTCCATCATATTGCTGTTATGAGCAGCCTGAGGTGAGGACCCAGAAGGATTAACCTCCTCCTTAACATGGATATTCTGAAGTGACTGATAACAGTTCCCTTCACTGTTCATGTACAGCAAGTGCAACGACATTACACATGAAGAGAATCTGTAAGGATGGGAAAGTCTCCAGCTAAGAATCTCATCCCACTACTTTACATGGATATATTGAGTGTAGAAAAGATAGTGCTATATCCCCATCATAAAAGTGATAACTTGGAGAAAGAGAACATCAGCTAATGTTTAGCTGAAGCTAAATATGAATATCAGCAAATTTATCTGACCCCCTCTCATATTGTTTCAAAGGGCTGTCGGAGAAGGTGGCTTTGTCCTTCACTCTTGGAAGCAAATAAACAGAAAAACACCCTGTGCCACTAAGACATCCAAAGCTATAGAGGTGCCTTTGGATGACGAAAAAATGATCTTTCCAGATTTTAATTTGAACTTTTGCCTTTGATGGCCTTTCTTCCTAGAATCACAAGTTTGACCAGCATCTCTGGAGATCTGTAGTCAAACCTCCATCTCAAAGGCAGGTTTAGATATATTAAGTGGTTCAAGAACTTGTCCTGCTATTTGAAAGTCACCATGTGTAGACATGACCCAACTTTCCTGGTCAACCTGTTCAAACATCGGATTATCTTCATGGAAAATCTTCAAGAAATTTGTTCACCATTTTTGGTTTTTTAACCACTTTGCACCTATTATACAATTTTTTTTCCTCACAGACTGGAGTCATTGATAGTGACTTCAAACTTGAAGTTAGCACAGTGTCAATCTTTAAATTACATTAAAAATATTCAGTTTCTAAAGATGTTTTTGGTTTTTAGGAGAGTTCTGTGCCTCACTTCACATAGTGTATTTCTACCAACAGGTTCATGTCTGAGGTAAAAATTACTATGCACATCAGCAAATATGTTTTCTTTTGTCCCAGCTCTAAAAACAAAATCAGATTTATCTGCCAGTTTTCTGGCATCCTATGCCTTTCCCAAATCCTGATAAATTATCAAGCAGCAATGCCAACCATTCATTATAGAAATGATCCATGTCTAATGAAAGAGATACTGTACTTCTATATTCCTAGGTACTGGAAATTAATTTGTATAGTGGAGGCTGCAAGGGTCTGAGTATATCACCTATTCCCATTCTGAGGCCATTTACTGGAAAGAGTACATCATTAAGGGAAAAAAAATATATAATAAAACTATGTATCTGCTAAGGGGTATTTTTATTCTATTTATCTCAAAGTCCTTTATGAATGTCAGCCAGTCCCATTAATTTCATTGTGTAAATGAGTGGGAGAGACTGATATAATCTATCAAGCCCTTGCAAATCCAGAGTAGATGTAAGATTACCACAGCTCAGCCCTGTGTTCTCCACACTAGGCCACACCTCTGCCCTTAATTTTTGACTGCTGAGCAGGACCCAAAACTGCAATGTGATCACAGAGAGAACAAACCATGTAGGGTACAATGGGTGAAATAAGGGCATGGTTGGCTGACTACTTCTGATCATCTCTTGTGTCCCTTTTGCATAACAACAGAGAGGAACCCTGACATGGAGCAACAAGCTTTATTTTGTAGCATGTTAATTTGCAGTCTGAGTAACCTGAAGGACTTTCAAAAGTCTCCGAAAAAAAGAAAAAAACCCAATTTCTTAGCAGCAACCAATAAAACCCATGCTAACTAGTGTTGCTTTGACCACACCTTAATAAAAGGAATGACAACTCTTTCCGTAAACTGGCTCAGGGAAGATGTTCCTACCTAGACATACTCTAGCTTCTCACCAACATTCACCTAGGTCAAGAAGTTCTTAGAGAAGCAGCAAACAAAGAATGATCAAGTACTGCATCTGTTTCTTGTCTCCATGAGCCCCCTAACTTGTAGTAACAGGTCTTTGAACCTCAGGCTCTCTGAGGACATGGCACCAAAAAGCAATAACCTTGATTCTGTAGATGCCTTACAATGATTCCCTGTGTGTTTATTATGGAAGTTCCACATGCCCAGTGTGCAACCAAAGATTATTTTTCTTCCAAAGGCCAAACTTGCATGGAATTCTGTTAATTACATGCACTGTAGAAATCTCAGCCTTTACCCCTCTGTATATAGAGCATCCTTTGTCCTTCACATAATGATTTTAAAGTGTTCTGCAGATATCATTTGATAGAATAATAAAGTATTATTATTGAATCTTTATGTCTCCTGCTGTCCCAGGAGCACTGACCTTGCTTCCCCAATACAGAGGTCTGTCTGCCAGGCTAATCACACTGATATCTGAGTACCTCAGAGGAGATCCTTATGTGGCAACATTTCTGCAGGAACTCAAAACTGGCCAGACATACTGATAAGATCCATATATTACTCCTGTGCATTTCTGCAAGGTTATAAACCAATTCCAATTTCAAATGTAAATCCTCATCCTGGTGGCATGTGGAGAGATGCATGGTTCAAATAATTCAAACTGTCCCCAGCTGTCAAGGTTCCCTATACAGGTAGCAATGGGTGAGATTTTCAAGCAGATAGCAACCATGGGGAACTAAGATGAATAGATCCCTCATCCACTCTTTTCCAGCAGATATGTAGTACTGATAAATGTCCTTGAACTACTGAGTTACTATGGGAATAACCTTTCATTTATGTCCTTCACTTTCTTTGCCAGGACAATGCATTCATGCTGTATCTTTAAGCCATGGACAGCCAGATATTAGCACACCTTCCTGTAAGTTGTTTTTTTTTTTCCCTGGATTTGATGTGTTGTATAGGCATATCCATAAATATCCATGCACACAGCAGGGTATATGCAGTACATCTGACAAGGCATGGTTACCCCTAGCACAATACCACTTTTTAATACAATCTTGGCTTGTTTCCATAGCTGTCAAAAAGTCTGGTTTAGGTTGATAGGTCTCTTAAAATGTAGAATTTCTGGAAATTGAGTTTTTATTCTTCCTTTAAGAAAGCCCTGATACTTATGAGGAGGTCTTTTTCTTAAAGGAATAAGATATTTTGATAGTTGCTGAACAAATCATACAAAAGCTCCTATCTGGAGTTATGCAGGTACTTCATGGCAGCATCAGCGTCCTTTACATATCTGCATAGCTGCAACAAGGTCCAATAGTTTCATTTTTCCACTCAGAAGCTTTTTATTTATTTTCTTTTCTGAAAAAAAAATAAATGCCAGAGTTCTACTACTGCCTTGCCACTTTTTATTTGTCCTGAAAAGTCTTGCTTTCTCCCTCCAGTGCAGTGAAGATGCCTAGGCTGTAGTTCCTTTTATTGCAATTCCTCTGGAAATCTTCAGATGAACAAGGGACTTGATATAAGGGCACTGGTCTTACACCATTCTCTACCAAACCAGTCAGCTACAGTCAGAAATCTAAATATTCCTTAAAATGCACTTATTTTAATTCAGGTCTATCAAGAACAATCTGCCTGTCACTGGTACAATGTGTATGTTCAAAAACTTGCCCAAAGCTGCAAGAATTCAGGGTAGTCTCATTACTATATAAACACAATAATCTGAAATGTTTTATAACCTGGAGGGGGGGAAGAAAACACATATAAGCTTATGCTTATTGCTTAAAACCAAAGGAGAACCAGTACATTCCTGAGACATAAAGCTATACTTTGAACCCTATTTGAGTAAAAACATTATCCCGTGACGAATTTCAGAACCAGAAATGCCATAGGACTCAGCCTTGTCCTTTCAAGTCCATTGCAGACCTCTTTGACTGTTTTTTGTACTTTAAAGTACAGTGTTCCTGGCTTCAAGCTGTAGAAATAAACTCAATTGTGTCTCTATTATGGCTTGTTGGAGTCTTGGCATATGTAGGAACATTTCAAATTTCTTTTGTTCTCTCTGAAATACTTTGGGATGGAGATTCACTTGTAAAACCATGGTACAGAACTCTGCAGCTGACAAGTTCTACTTATTTACTGCTGCACACATTTTTTTATTGGAGATAATAGAGTTCTAAAAGGCATCTTATGCAACATCATTAGATGAATCAGAAGTAGTATATCCACATGAAATTTTGGTTGCTCTCATTCAACGGAAGTGTTGGTGGCAGTCAAGATTGAGTTGTAAGTCAATATAGAATTTATTTGGTGGAAAAAAAAGGAAGCATTATCTTTACTTGTACTGGGAGTGTGCAGGAGTAAATAGCTGAGTTTTGGTTGGTATTTGGTGAGTTGGAAATGCCAGTAAAACACAAGGAATTGAGGTTCTGTGATAAGGAATAAATTATGCTAAGTAGTATATGAGCTGCCATGAAATTATATTTAGGTTATTTCTGATACTTCAAATAAACTTTCAGACCAGTGCATTAACATTGACAATATAATTTACTCAAGCTTCAGAAACCTGGGATCGTTTCTCATCTTGATTCAATCACTTTGGTTAAAACTCTTGTTAACAACACAGGAAAAAATAGATTTTCCAAGTGATCACTATTTATTAGACAATAAATTTAAAATGACACTGCAAATACAATTTCATGGTTTTTGCACTTTTCATTTCTTTAAAAAAAAACAAGGGTGGAGACGAATAACAGTGCTTAGAATATCGTGAGGACAATCTTGATTTATCAACTCCAGTATAAACACACATCAAAGGAAAATTATAAATGTCTAAATACGACACCCATTATAGATGAAGAGTTTTACTTCTTTGACTCATCTTTGCAAATAAATCTAAAAAACAGATTGTGTACTTACATATTTCAGATCCTCATCTGTCTAAGAATAGAAAGCACTGAAGTCATGTGTCAGAATAACTCGGGTGGCCTCTTCTCAATTCTCTTTTTGTGATCACCATCCACAAAAATCAATGCGCCACTGCAGTGGTCCAGCCATCCTCACTACAGAAAAGGAGCCAGGTGTTGAGTGTCAGACAAGACTGGCATGGATTTGTAAAGGTTGTTTGTATGGATTTGTAAAGGTTGTTTGCATGGAAGCTGTCAGGGTTCTAAGACCCAGATTTCCTCTATCTACCAGAGTACCTCCATCAGAATCCAGGCTATCACATCAGACATGAACTGGTACTCCTCTTTAATGTCTGTATTGATATGGGTAAATGAGTATCTACCTCCATATCTAAGGCCAGCCATGTCCAAGCTGCCTTCCCATATTTTGATTTCCCCAGGAACAGTTACAGCATGCTCCAGGTTTGCTCCTACCCAAGGTATACACACCATGCCCCTATCCATTGGTGGCTTCACACATTAGATGTGCTCTCAAAGGCTGGATAAGGAGTATATGGAATGTGAGGTGCTTCAAGATGAATGGAATGAAACTGGACCTAAGTTAGTATGCAGACATTCAAACATGGAGAAAGTGAGAGTATATTTTTCATGGGACAAACATTCTAACTATATTTTTTCTTCCTTTCCTGTCTATATTTTATGCTTAATGCTGGTAATAAAGCATATTTCCTTATTTTAAAATATCACTCAAATACTGTAGGTTTTTCACATAGGTTTTTTCAAAGAAATTTAGGAGAGATACACCTGGATGAGTCCAACTATTTCAACATACACCAACAAAATTACCATCTTAGTCCTCTACTGCGTATTGCTCAGACACTTTAAGGTAGTAATGTCCTGGGCACTTTTTTTAGCAGCTCTATATTTAATGAGGACTTGAAGACAACTCTCAGTTTTAGAGGTACTTGAATCTATATTTACCGTGAGATCCACTGGGTAATGTCACTCTGTTTAGTGACAGCACTCCCCAATATAATGTGTGGCACAGCAGAGAAAATGAGCCAGTATATGATCTTGCAAAGGGCCGACAGTTTCTAGTAGGTCACAATTAACATGCCCCTCAGTGTCATCAAAAAATAGCTTGAAAAGTTGTGACTGCAGATGCAAGATGCATCCCAGCTCAGCTGTCCACATAAAACTGTCCAGTGCAGCTAGAGATGCCCTAGTTATTCTGATTGTTCTTCAGCTGCTGTCCAGGAAGACATTGATTTCCTGCAAATCCTGCATCTTCTCTGCCAGTCTCCTAAATAAGCTTGGGCATTTAAAATGGCTCTGGGCATCTCAAATGCTTTTAAGTTAATTGTAAAACTAAACTTTGCACTAAATCACAAGTTTTGCATTGACAACAGGACTCTGTGACCCCCATCACACTTTTTCTACTCCCCATATACAAGCCCAGCACAACACCCCTTTGCACAAGTCCTGCTTCAGGGAATGAGTTGCATAACAACATGCCAAAAATTTTGTGTTGTATGCTACTTGTGCACATGTATGCATGCTATATTAAGGCTCACATTTTTCATTCTTTAATTAATATTGATTTTTTGTAAAAATTATACAGTGGGATTCCAAAAATCTATTATGTTTTGTTTGTTAGGAGTTGGAATAAATGTATTCCAGTAGAGATAATGCTCTAAATGTTGATCATGTTACAAGTTGGCCCACCTACTGTCACTTCAGGAAGCAGAGGTTTAAATATAAAACTACTATTTTTAACTGAGTTAATATTGGAACTGAAGGAGGAGACGTTCAATCTGGGGTAAATAGTAGAATGTCTGATATAAGTGGCACTATATTGATTTACAGCAGTGAAGCAACTATCAGAAACAGTAAATCTTTTCTCCACCAAGAGGTCCACAAATGTATTTATAATACTATTTTGATAAGCAAAAGTCACAACAGAAAGTGGAGATTATTCAAAGGTATCTCAGAAGTCCTGACAAGTTCTTAGAACAAGAAGTTCTATGAGACAATAAATGGAAATATAGAGCATGTGTCCTAGCCCAGTAGACTGCTTCAAATCCCTGAACTAAAATATGCATGTTAAATAACTACGTGTTCTGTTTACAATGAGCAGTATATTCCAGACATAATTAAAATAAAGAAAATTGTTATTGGATACCTCTTGATAATAAAACAGACCCAAACAAGCCTCCCCCAAACCTCCAAGGTATTAAATAAAAACAGGTTTTATACTATAAACATTCATTTATGTTTTCTTCTTGAAGTTGTAGTTCCTAAAGTACTGTAAATAAGATTATTATTAAAAATAAGAGCAAGATCATCAGATTTTATTACTAAATTGGAAATAGGAAAATAAAAATAAAAATAACAAAAATGTTTTAATACTTAAAACTCACAATTTTAAATACCTTATTTTATCTTGATTTATTAAATATTCTAATGTTGGGCATTCTTTTTGGGTGTCTACTCAATAGCACATGGCCTTTGTAGTACAATATAAACAAAAGTAGAAAAGTCTAAGAAAGTTAACCCAAGAGGAACCTTACTTCTCCAAAAATCCAACTAAAAGGAGCCAAAGCTGTGTTTTCTTTTTAAATTACTCTCTCTCTCTTTAGCTGAGGTGTTTAAAGACTCCATAATGAAGCACAGCACAGAGTACAGCACAGGAGGACTGAGACTATGGGCTTCAGGGAGATTAATGGCTGCAGAAGCGGCTCGCTTTTTGTTACATTAACCTGCCCAGAAAAGCAATTGCCTCCACAGTGCCCATACCCAATCCCCATAAGTGGAGACATATGGCAGTTCTGTGATACAGAGAACACACTGTGGTAGTTTTATTGATACTGGGTCTGCTTCTTAGCCAGTATAAGTCTTCTCCACTCAGCTATGAATTGATCCTTTTGACTCTTGGCAAAAGCAGAACAGTCATAAAGGTTAATGCTGCCCTTGCAGTCATATTCTTTCTCTGAATTTCCCTATGAAGGTGCCTCTCTCCACTGACTCCAGGGAGACTGGTAGATTAAATATAGACTGAGCTAACTCTTGTGCCTCTGCCACTTTGGTGGGATCAATCTGTAAAGACACGCTTTTCTCTTTGTCTGTGGGTCTCAGATGTGAGTCTATTGATAGAAAGCCACCAGAAGTAGCAGCGAGAGTGGTGCAAGTTGTGCATGGCCATCTCTGTTTTCTCATCTGGTGAAATGTCAAATGAGCAGAGACTTTTCCTCCCTCCCTCCCTACATTCCTCCCTCCCTCTCTCTTCTGCCGGTCCATTATCTATCTGAGGACAGTAATCATTAAAGTATTTCAAAACCCATATCCCAATGTTTCCATGTTCAATTAACATGAACACTCAGAATTGGAGAGCTGAGGTGCATTTTGGAAGGACCTTGCAAAAAGCATTTTCAGCTCAGATTCTTGGCTTAAGGACAAAAGGCTTGGCGATGTGGCATAACATTGCCCACACATAGGCACACAGACATAATTTCATATTTTCTGCTTCCCTCCTCAGATTTCTCTCTTCCAGCCATCAGCTTCTCTGCTAACCTTGAAACTGCAAGGAATTTCATTCTGTGGCTTGTGTTTCCTCCAAAGCAGAATTGCAGGACTTCAGTTCCTCCCTAGAAATTATGTCTCCTGGAGTCATTATTCCCTCTTGGCCTCAAACCACTTCCTGCAATTTCAGAGCCACTGAAAACAGCAGTTTCAAATGATCTATTAACCCATGAAGGCTAAGCCAGCCTGGATTCACCAGAGTTCCTTTGATGCATTTTTCTTTTCTCACATTTTTCTCCTTTCCCTAAACTTTGAAATAGAACTGAAAAGATTCTTCCTCAGATGAGTTTCGGCCCATTTTACAGACCTTATCCTCTGAATATTATTTTGTTTTCACCTCCAGTTTTCTGCTGCAGACTGCTATTTACCAAATCTATCTTTCTTGAAAAATTCTGTTGACCTGTAAAAGCTGAAACGTTAGCTATCAAAACCCTTGGGTATAGCCACAAATGATTATGTAAGGCTCGAGGCTCAATGCCAGATGAACAGACGACAGACCCATTTATCATCAGTAGGAACAGGCACATTAATTGGCTATGATACCAGCACTGTCCTTCAGCATTAACAAAACTCTTCTTGATCCTGAATGTACCCCCAGAACATCCTTTATTAAATAAGATAAATAATACTGAGGCCAAGGGTCGCACTGCTTCATCTGAGAAAGCTCAATTATTTATGAATACTTCCCTGACTCAGGCTTGGTAACCTGACAGGTTACCAAGCCTGGCAAAGAGAGCTTTTTGGTCTACTGACAAAACATTATTATTCTACACAGATGTGTCTTCTGTATTAGAGAATCAACAACAGAGAAATGAAAGCACATTAGTCCTGTAAAGCTTCTGGACTGGAGGAAGAGTGTTTGAACACTGGAACAGTTTAGCCAGAATGGCTGCAAAGACTCTGTCCTTGGCAATATTCAAAATGTGACTGGACACGTCCCTGGGCTCTTGTGGCTGACACTGCTTTGAGCAGTGTGTGTTGGACTAGATGATCTCCAAGCTCCCTTCCAGCCTCTGTGATATTCTGTTGTTCTGAGTCCATGAGACAAAGCCACAGTAGTGGATTCCTCGGTTTCTGTTCTGGACTCTTCCATGTACTCACACAAAAGCCAAAATACTCATAATTGACTACTGCTTCCAACTGTTTAACCATGCAAAGAGGAATATAATCCTAGGAGCCCCTCATGCCAATTTTCTCACGTGCAGCTGAGCATGTGAAGAGGTAACCAGTGGCCACTGTTTGGTATGATACCTGGAGAATTCCCTGTCATTAAGCAAACTCTTCTGTAAAACAACTTGGTTCTATTTGGCACAGTGACTATGCAAATATTTTGTATGATTCCAGGCACACTGTCTGTGTGCCATCATTGTTACCATGGATAGTACAGAAGCAGTGATACAGTCCAACAACTCTGCATGAGAATGAGGAAAGTAAAACATTGGTAATTTCACTGGAATACTGACCACATGTTACAAGTAGTAGAAACAACGTGTTTCTTTCAAGATTGGCTTCACCTACTTCTTGAGTTGCCAATAAATGGTTCTGTGAACCATTTCATGGAAGGAAGAGCTCAAAAGTAATACTGCAGTATTTCATGGGACTCAAAAAGGACCCTCTGGGTCAAGTCCATCTTGCCAACACAATTTCTACCTTGTAATCACATGTTGCTACCTTGCCCACATTTGATATACACAGATGTTGATGTTATCAACACCCCTCTTTGTACAGCTTGTTAGCTAATTATGAGTTCATCCTACCATAAATGACATTTTCCCCATCCTTGTATCACCTTTCGATCTTGACAAGAAGGAGAATTGTTTTTTTCTTTCTCCCCAGGGGGCTTGGGAGTTTTCCTCAGAATGATACAGTATTTCCTCACACTTAGAACAGAGCCTTCTGTTTGCACACAGTACTGGGGAATTTTCAGTGCTGACACCAGTCAGGCTGGCATGCACACTTTATACCTGCATAGCCAAAGGAACTGGCAGATGGTTGGTGACAAAAGAAGCATCCCATGGAGCTGCAGGAGAACCATCTCATCAAAAGATTTCAGAGCCTGAAAGTTACCATGCAACAGCCCAACTGTAGCGCTGCTCAGCATTCAGCCAGAAGCAAGGCAGGTGCTTGAAATGCTTGCCAGGATTCACTCATTCAAATGTGTTTAGTCTCTAAGATGGAAATAAATCTGGCAAATGGGTGTGGAATGCTCTTACAGTGATGTAAGAGCAATCACCTGGTGTAGGACAGAATACACCACCTTGTGTCTATGACATTTTGGTAGCTGGAGGACTGACTTATACAAAATTGTCCCTCCCAGGCCTCCAGCAGGAGGAATTGTCCCTTCCAGCAGAAGAGACAGTGAGAATAAGTGGGAGCAATGAGAATGTATGATGTTGAATGAAGTTGCTGCTGAAAAAGAAGACGTGCTGACAAGCAGGTCTCGTTTCAGCATGGGTTTCCAGGACCAAAGCATCTGCCATTCCACAGCATTTGGTGGGGACCATTTTACAGGAGAGGGGTGGCTACTGATGGTTCAGTGCTGTATAAATACTTGAGCTGTAAGCTTGGCTGATGGGACTGGGGAGGAGGAATTCAAAATTGTTGAGCTCAATATGTTAGATTTGTCAGATTTGGATCATTTCTACTCTCTGCTTAACAATAAGCTTCATATTTCATGTCATTCTACCTCTTGCATGCAAGTCACACACCTGGAGTTTTGTCTTCCATTTAAACTTTTTAAAGAAAAATGTGAGGTTTTTCTACATCTTTCCTTCCTGAAGCTGGTGGTAGACTAAGGAAGCATTTAGGTGTGTGCTTCACAGTATAAATTTATTTCTTAACTCCCCTGAAAATTTTCCAGTACCCCAGCTCCTGCTCAAAATTTCCCATGCTGCAGCTACAATGTACTGACATGATTCACAGTTCTTGTTAAGCAATGGTAAACCTGTCCCAAATATGTGGAGCTTCTTCTTTCTACAAAAGAAATGAACCATATCAAAGATCATTGCAGCTAATCTGTCTTCAGACTCAAGAAGATTCTTCTGCACCTCTGCATTTCAGAAGATGACCTTTATCAGATGTAAAGCCTACAAATATTTTCTGACTGTGTAAGGCAAACTATGGATATAGGATTTGATGTACAAATGTAATAGCCCTTCTCCTATCATACATCAGCCAGGGTAGCACAGATGCAGTGTTGCAGAAACAAAAGCTTAAAGTAGAGGGAACAAACATAAAAACTAGTTTATAACTTGCCAATGGGAAGAGGAGACCAACTAAAACAATCTGCAGTGAATGTCCAATGGATTACCATGGAGTTAGTCTCCCTAGAGGAATGAAGGGAAGACAGGAACAATACTATCTCTCTAAATGCAAACACTGACTGGGAGAGGTAGTGCTTCTGTGATCTGCCAACAAGAGCAAGAGTTCTTTGCTGAGTAAGCAACTGGGCTAGCTAGGAAAGAGTGTGCACACTGATGCCCTAGGGCATCAATTTCATGATCAGGGCACCCTGAGACATGCTTCAGTTTTCTCATAATGACTGGATTGAGTGCACTCATCAAAACTGAGATTTCAGGGCTCAAAGTTCAAAAGGCTACCAGAGGTGACATCATTTCCCTGCTTCCTCCTTCTCTTGTCCCTTCCAAAAACAACCCCACTATATTTCTTTTTCTTGCCATTTGACTGAGATCACCTGGGGGTTAATTATCTTTCTGGGATGAAAACCATATGCTATTTCACGTTCTTGCATAAGGTTAAGCTGTGTATGATGAAACCGATCAATTAAATCTTGTGGGAAGAGAAGGGAAGGGAAGGGAGGGTGAAGCTTGGCCAGGAGTTAGTGTTCTCATTTACTGACAACATAATCCATTGTAACAGACAAATACAAAAATTTACTTACATGTAAGGAACAAAGCAAAGAAAGTGTTGCCTGTGTCATCATAAAAAGAAGCTGGGGAACACTAAAGTGGGGAATATTAATGTAAATAAGATGGGGAAAGTCACTGCTTATGACTGGCAAAACTCAGAATATGAAAAGGTCATATTATTTAAAAACCAATTTTTCTGTGTGTTTGGTTTTGTTTTTTTGGTTTTGTTTTTACCTTGAAGCTTGCAGACTGCTTTGAACACAGCAGATACTGTGCTGATGTGCATTCATAAAATCCAGCCTGTTGTGTGGGTCTACACCTGTCATTTCACTTTAGTGCAGGAACAGTCCCCTAAAATGTCAGCCTGATTTTTCAATCTATCTGGCATGTGAGGCTGGTTCTTATCACAGTGGATGGTTTTCCTTCAAGCTAGAATATGGATTTTTTGTGCTGGTCTGGCAGGGATAAAAGAGAAGAAGAGAAAACAGACATGGAAGTGCTCCACTGAGTCTCATGCTTGTAAAATTCCATGCATACAGAAATTGCAAGTGGAAAGATCTACAGCCACATGCAAGTTACTGAAGGCAAACAGCACATCATAAGCTCAGAGCTGTTTACAAGTAAATTCCTCATAATTCTAAGCCAAAAACTTCATTGCCTGAATAATTTCCTTGTCAAAGAGAAACATTTCTTTGCCAGTGAGAAAGAATAACTCCAAGAATCATTCAACCCCTGGCCCTGCAGAGCTTAGGTTGAACACTGGTTAACATTTCAGTGCAGTTACACTTACTCAGCAGCTAGCAATTGGAAAGTGTGTTACTGAAAAGAAATAAGCACAAACATACACAGATGTCTACTGTTCTGGGTTCAAATAAGCCTTGTGGAGAAAGAGTGGTGTATATATATGTGGGTGTGCACGTGTGTGGGCATGCATGGGAAAGCAAAATGAGCTTTATTTTTATTCTGAATCCCACCTAAACAAAGATCCTAATGTTATCCCTTGGAATGAGGTAAGAAATATGATCATTTGGTTCCAAGACCTGCCTGAAACTACAGTTTTTGTAGCCCTGAATGAGCAGCAACCAAAGTAAAAGAGATCAGATGAACTGCATTTAGAAGTGATGCAGTGAACTGGTACAAGGGGAAAGTGCTTTTAGTGATCGATATGAAAACAGGGGGCTTTCATCTAACCACAGTGAGGATGGCAAAGAGGAATTTGGGCAATATAATATGGGATAAAAGGGTAGATAGCCTCTTATTTCAACCTAAAGACTTAATGATGCTTATTAAAAGGTTGTTACCTGGTTTCATGGAAGAATTATTGCCCTCTACCTCTTTCCTTAGAGTGAATGACCTGACAGGGAAAAACAAGTTTTCTTAAGTCCTTGCTCCTTGTTATGGAAATGTTCTTCTCATTTTTCTGTGACTTTGCCAAAAGATCAACCCATGCAAACCAGCAGTACACAGTGCAACTCCCCAGGCAGCATGTTCATATTACAGCACTTAGGTCATTAGATATTACGATTTGATTCACATAACAATCGTTTAGATTTGGGTCAATGTTACCAATAAGCCAGGGCTTTGAAATAGCAAAGTGTTCTCATGCTTAAAAAATTGCATTAGACCAAAGTCAGGTCTGAAGGAGACACACTGAAGACAATGAACTTCCAGCAGGTGAGCCAGGCTGCACATTTCTGCTGGGGAAATCTTTCCACCACTGCAGGATTTCATTATTGCTGTCATTTTCTCTATGAATTATTGCTTTCTTGTCAGATTTACCTCCCCTTCCACTTGAAAACAGTCATCTGGGGAATAGGCCAGCAATAAAACAAAACCCCTGGAGGTTAATGTTGCAACAATAACAACAAAAACAGTAGCCCTCTTCAACTAGGGGACCAAACCACATGGTACTGCTTCAGCTATGAGAGATCAATCTGTGTGTATCTGAATATAACTGGCAGCACTGCTTTTCTGGCACTGGCTAACAATAAAGTGTTATGAACTCACAGTTACTAGATCTTTTTAAGGCTGTCTGGTGTGCTTCAAGACTTATAGTTCTTTAGCAATTACTAGAAATGACAATTCAGATGAATTCATGCGCCATAAGAAAAAAATCTATTAATTAGCTTTTCAATTGATGTTAGGAAGTCCCATATGGCATTTGACTATGAGTATACAAGGTGGTAGCATTTCTACAGGTCTACAGTAAAGAGACATGGAGCAGAGATATGCCCTGGGAGACAGGAAACCAGAGCTCCAAAATGCCCTTCTTCTTACCAGAAGAACCCATCCAACTGTACAAAGTAGCCTTTTCTGGTGAAAGAACTATCTTCTCACTTTTTGTAGAATAAACTGTAGTTTAGCTAGAGTTATCTAAAATTAAATCAACTGGGCCAAATCTACGAAAAGCCATTATTTCTTGTGTATTCCACCTGAAGATGTTAGTCTTACATGTGAAATGCAACCCTGGAGTTAAGTCTAACCAGTACTCAGAGGGAGCCTAGATGTAGATTCATAGAACTATTCAGGTGGAAAAAGACCTCCAAGATCATTGAGTGCAAAATACCTTTCAAACTGTAATATGGAGGAAATATTTTTAAGTTAAATATTTTGAGACATGTAGAATGTGTGAGAACATTTCTTTAGAAATTACCATGGTGTGGAATCAAGCCATAATCAAATGAATGAAATCAAATAACCTTTCCTCTGTTGCCTTCCTTGAATAGTCATTTTTGAATCAGAAAGTAAATGCAAAAAGAATCTTAAATCACAACCAATCACACCAGCAAAACTTTGACACTCCTTCACACTACTAAATGGCTTAGAAGCCAGAATGACTGCAACAGGAGATCAAATCCAACTTTACTGGAACAAATTGTGCTTTGAATTATATTGGTGCAGTGCCACAGAAGTCAATGGGATATGACCTTCACAGCTAATTAAAGAGGTCCACTAAATTTGTCCTAGTCAGCTTGGCTGCAGAACCCCTTTGCACATTCTGTGCACAGCCTCTTGTTCTCTCTTAGAATAAGTAAAAGATTTTCAGTTAAAATATAAGCTAATGAATTTCAGAAACACCTTTTTTACAGTAAATCCTCAAGTAAATAATGACAGTACACTGGAAAGTACAGACCAGATTTACATGAAGATTGATAAAATTTGAATTTAACTTGTTGCAGTCTATGACTTGTGAGAGGAAGAGGAGGGACAAACACTGATTTCTTCTCTCTGATGACCACTGACAGGACTCAAGAAAATAGCTTGAAGCTGTGTCAGCAGAGGTGTGGGTTGGATACAAGACACAGCTTCTTCACCCAGAGGGTAGTGGGGCACTGGAACAGGCTCCCCAAGGGAAGTGGTCACAGCACCAAGCCTGACTGAGTTCAAGCGGTGTTTGCACACTGCTGTCAGGGTGTGACTGCTGGGAATGGGGCTGTGCAGGGCCAGGAGCTGGATTCACTGATCCCTTTGGGCCCCTTCCAACTCAGCTTGTGCTGGGGTTCTGTGAATCAAACTCCTTTCCCCATGGGATCTTTTTGTAAAGGAGCAGATTTACTACAAGGTGTGGAAGGCTGGCAAGCATTTCAGGGCATTGTCCAGTGAACCCTAGTTACTGCTAGAGCAGTCATGGAGCAGATCCTCATCCCTTGCCTCCTTCCTTTCCAGATCAGATCTGATTCCAGCCCTGCATATGGTAGTGCGGTAAAGAAATTCCTGAGATGCTTACACCTAAAGTTTGTGATGTGGCAGACATTCACCAGATGATCCTCTCAAATCCACACTTCAGAAATGCCTACAGAAATGAGTTTATTTATTCTTAAAGAAACTGATTCAGTTGACAAGGGGAAGGAAGGAGACAGTGAAAATAATGAGAAAATAAGAGCTATCATTATCCATAAATATTAAAGCAGATTAACAGATTATGAGATTAAAAAAAAGTGAATTAATATTCTGAAGTTTAAAATTCTAACAACATTAAGGTTCTATTTCCTGCCAACTAATTTTAAGTTAATCACCATTAATTTTTCAGAGCTAAATAGCAAAATAAATGAGATTCTTCTATTATTTGACATACATTCTAGTTGTGTAGGGAGTCCAATGTGAATGGAATGTGGTGAAAAAGTCTCATCACAAGATAAGTGAAATTATGGCTAGAAAATAATTACTAATCCATACCCTTGCCACTGCAATTTCATCTCTTCTATGGAGCATATGATCAAGTCTCCTACACAAAAGGTTTAAAAGTGACTCAGTGATTTGAAATTTTCTGTTGTTAATTGACTAAAATTTTTTTTAGTGAAACCTTTTAACAAGTAGTCTTTAAGTACTTTATAGTATACATTCCTCCACAATCAGAAATACATTATGCATTAGCAAGGCATTTGAGCTCTGTGCAAGTGACAGAGGTGATAATTTCTTTTCAATGCAAATAGCTTGCTGCTCCCTTCCAATTTTTAACATTGGTGCTGTTTTGTTCAGTAAGTGCCACTTTTTTGCGATATTCAACTTGGGCATGTTGAATGCTTCTCTAATTGTTTATTTATAGAATTTTGGTGTTTGAAATACCCACACAAGAAAGCAGTCTAAATCAGCAATTTCTACCCTGTTCTTGATGGTTCTAAGAAACCATTAAATCCTAGAATGTCTTGGGTTGGAAGGGACCATAAAGATCAGCTAATTCCAACCCTCCTGCCACCTTCCACTACCTTCCACTAGAATAAGTTTCTCAAAACCCTATTGAACCTGGCCTGCACTACGAGTTCTGATATTTACAAAGCATTTTGCACATTAAAATGCTTTCTTTCTGGAAGACTGTATCACTGCCGTGTTATCAACAATACAACAGTACTAGTGAAAATGACTGTACAATGGTTGGATAAACATTAACTTTGCTGAACAGAAGAATGTACACATGTAGCCCATCGGCTAAAAAGTTAAAGTCAATTCAAAAACCACTGAAACACCAGTAAAAGGTGGCAGAAAATCACAAGGTGTTAATGTAAATATTTATTTCCCAGAGAAGTTCAGAAAAATAGCTTCATGCAAAGTCATAATTATATGTCAAATACAACCAGCAACAAACCAGACACTTGCAGGATACCTCAGGTCATCAGATGCATAAAATGCACAACTTGAAAAAAAAGGTAACTGTACAAATGCCAGAATGAATTAAATTCTGATCAACTTTTTCTGCTGACATCTCCTTCTATTAGTGTAAATAGTCACCATATACTTGAGCAATTTCTTAGTCACACTGTAGCAGGAATTTTTTCCTGCTTTGCAGCTCAAATTTTCTTTTGTTTAACATAATCCCATCATGCCTGTCTTTGTCACCTTGGGATAAAAGAAACAATCTTTTCCCTTTATCCTCTGAGAGCATGACTTTCTATTTCCTACCAAGTCAGGCTGTTCAGCCCCTTAATGATTTTTGCTGCTGTTCTCGGAATTCCCTTCAATTTGTCAACATCCATCACTATATTCAAGGTGCAATCTCATCACTGCTGTCCAGCAAGAAAATCACCTCCCTATGGGCAAAGGAATGACGATGCTGCACGTACAGACCGGAGTCACAGCATCCCTTTTTGTAATCCTCTAGCATTGCAGCATACAGATATATCATTTGTTGTCTGCTAAAACCCCAAGGTCTCCTTTGACATTTCTGCTTTCCAGGTATCTTTGTCTGAATTAATAACTGTGCTTTAGATTATTTCTCTCTCAGATTTATTAGCCTACATTTTTCTAGGTCAGATCTCATTATCTTAGTTAAAGCACATATTTATTTAGACCATGTCCCATTCTCCTTGTGCTATTTTTTAATAATTAAGCATAGTTTGTTATTTTGAGGCAGAAGATCCTTATTAAGATTTGGATTGGATTTGATCAGAGTATTTCAGTCCTTTTATCCTTTTATGTCTTGTATTGATTGAGTTGGGTGCTACACCCACATTCATTGCTGGGCCACTCTTTTTTTTTGTCAGTGTGACTGACTACAGAGTGCCAAAAGGCAGCCCTGAAGCTCTCTCTTATCCTTGCATGTTATCCAGAAAGAAAATCATCTTACTAACTGCAGACAATCCACTCCTGAAAAAGTCTAAGCCGTTCCACAGTCAAAGGAATTAAAAAATGGACATGTTCAGGTTACAGCTAGTCTTATCCCTAAATATGCATCAAAGCCAAGTTTAACAAGCTACACCCTCAAAATGTTTGTTTCATTTCAACAGACATGAGGCGAGTGCAGTAGACCTGGCCGTAGATACATAAACAGCAACAAACAACTGCAGATCACAATAGACATCTTTCACATCATGATTTACATTTTCATTTTTTTTTTCTATCTACTAAAATATAAAAGCATAAAAACTTCTTTAGATTTAGTTCTTGTTTTTCCACATCATAAATTTTTTCATCTGTGTAACTTAGGAGCATTTTTGATGGTCCATGTTTAACTGTGAGTTTTACCCAGCAGATTTCTAGGCAGTTAAAATAATACTTGAGTACTACATTCTTCATGCAGTTTTTGAATAATTGTTCTAAAGATATTTTTTTTTCACTTGAAGGCTTGCGACAGATGCCTACTGATGTCTTTCATCCTTTGTAATTTAATCTGAAGTATTCCACTTGCTGCTATTCATTATCAAATTGTATCTCTGTTCCTTTACAAACATGATATTCATTATTTCAGTATATAGTGGTAATATAAAAAAATAAATGAAGCAGCACAAAAAACAAACCACCCCTCTCATATATTTACTGCCTTAAAAACTTATGTAGGAGGTATTTCTCTCAATGGTATACAGAAGACTATTCAAGTGTTTCTTGCATCATTTCACCAAGAAAAGCTCAGATAGTTTACCACAACTATAGCTGCAGCAGCCAACTGTTCCACAAATTTTTAACTTCATTAATCTATAACAAACTGAAGACTTGCAGATGAAATGCTGATCATAACCTGGTTTCTCAAGCTCTGCCATAACACAGTCCTTGAATCCAATTAAACTTACCAAATATGAAGATACTTGGCCCCCATATGATACTGTGCATTAAGTTTATTTCAACAAGAGAAATTTCTTTAAGTTTTATTATAGGAATAGCTATGATTTTTACTGTTTGTTTAACAACATGGAACATGCCATAAAGATCTGAAACCTTAATTACACTCCTCTACCTAATCCTCCAGGGAATTCATTGGAATAGCATATTAAACATTTTTTTTTTTCTGTTCCTAGAAAGGATCTTCTGTTATCCACTGCCATTTCCCACACTTTTTAAAATGAATCAAATCCAATGTACTAAGTAGCTTCATAAGCCAGTGGGCTCCTGCTTTCTCACTAGTCTCAAAAAATTTAAGTTTACAATGTGAGTTGCATATCTTTTTAACACCTGCAATGTTTTTGTAGAAAACAAAACTAGTTATTTGTTGCAGTGATAGCAACAAATACCTTATTAATATGTGGTGCTAAAATGAATAATGACCTTGCAGCAACAATGTCCTATTCAGCAGGTTTATTCTCTCCTCTTTCACCATGTTCCTATTGATTTCAGTGGTAAAGCTGTCCTTGAAGTTCCAACATAGATGCAAGCAAAACTCCATTCCTGTATGTACCTCCTCAAAGTAACTTTTTATTATGCTTCAAGTTTTTAAAATTATACATCGGTCTGCAGTATGGGGGTTGAATATCTATCAATGAGTACATAATTTCAAGAAGGTAATCGGGGAAAAAAATATTCTTTTAAAGCACATCTCATTCAGAAATATTGGAAACATCCCATTTGGTTGTGAGACACCTTGTTGCATTTGAAAAAAAAATAAATCCTGATATAGGCCACTGTATGAGACTACAGTAGAATGAGTTTCAAAATGAAGGGTACAGAATTAAGTGAAAGCAGTAAAGCCCATTCTGTGTATTTAAATGTTACTAGAAAGCAATTTTAATGACAGACCATGGCATACAGATGCAGGTCAGCACATCTCCTTGAATTAACTAACAGTATAAAAATCTGATAGGATCTTAGGAATGGTGATTTTATTACTGAAAGTGACCACTTTGTATGAAACTAAGAGTTTAAAATTTTATATGTGAGAGCAAATTCCTGAATATCAGCATTAATGGTGTATTTTGGATGGTTTGGGCAGTAGTAGAATAGAATCATAGTGTCATTAAAGTTTGAAAAGACCTTTGAGCCCGTCAAGTCAAATCATCATAGCACCATTGCCATAGAGCCATGTCCCATACACAGACAGACATAGCCATGTCTTTTTTGAACACTTGTGGGGAGGAGAATATCCACAGAATGTGAATATTCTTTTAAACATTTTTTTCCTAATATTCAATCTAAACCAATCTAAACCTCCCCTGGCACAGCCTGAGGCCATCTCCTCTTGTTCTGTCACTTGCTACCAAAGGAGGAGAATCATACCCCACTGGCTACAATCTCCTTCCAGGCAGTTGTAGAGAGCAATGAGGTCCACCCCGAGCCTCCTTTTCTCCAGGCTAAACACCTCCAGCTCCCTCAGCCACTTCTCATCAGACTCGTGCTCCAGACCCTTCCCCAGCTCCACTGCCCTTCTCTGGACACACTCCAGCACCTCAATGTCCTTCTTGGAGTGAGGGGTCCCAAACTGAACACAGGATTCGAGGTGTGGCCTCAGCAGTGCTGAGTACTTGTGGGGACAATAATTGCCCTGGTCCTGCTGGCCACACTATTGTGATACAGGCCAGGATGCCACTGAGCTTCTTGGCCTGGACACTCTGCTCGTTCATGCTCAGAACAGTCAGACAGCCATGTGAGTATTTTATTAAAGGGGCAAGTTTTTCCAAACTTTGGCTTCTTCACTAAGAAGAAACTCTCTGGAGAGCAAAATAAAGCCTGTCACATCCCCCAGGACTAGGAAACAGGCTGGATCCATGAAAAGCGGACACACCAGGGAGTGTGTTTATGACCACCTCTTGTGTGACTGAAATTCCAAACATCATGAGCATGAGGTGTGATATACCAGGAACAGACTCCTAGGAAAGTGGTGGAATTACCATCCCTGAAAGTGTCCAAAAAACTGAGTAGATATGGCCTTTCACATTACAGTTTAGTAGGGTATTTTGACAATGGTATTTTGTCAAAGGCTGAATTTGGCCATGTTAGAGATCTTTTCCAACCTTAACGATTCTATGATTCTACCTCATCCCACAGAAAAAAGCAATTTGGACTACATTTCTGATACAAGAAGCTAACAGTTTTCAAGCAATTGTTTCAGAATAAAACATAAAAAATAGGTATGTTTCAGTGCTTTTAAAATTAGAATAATTAAACTAACTAGTGCACTTAATGTACTTTCCCATTCCTGAGGGTGTTCAAGGCCAGGTTGCACAGGCCTGTTTTAATGAAAGGTGTCCCTGCCTATGGCAGGGGAGTTGGAACAAGATGATCTTTAAGGTCTCTATTAGCACAAACCATTCTACAGGTCTATGATTCTACTTGCATTCTTTAATCAGACAGCAAGACACTTACAATTTGTAGATTCTGTTTAAAAAATGCACGTACCTCTAGACAATATAGTTGATCTTGCATAGTCAAGATTAGCAAAAATTATAAAAGACTAAAGACTAGAAGCCTGCAGTAATCTTCATGAGTTGTTCTAGGGAGCTTTGAAGCCATCCTTAACTTGGATTAATTTGGATCTTAACTAACATTGCCTCTCCATATCCTAAAAGAAAAAAAAATATTCTCCCAAACAATGGTTTCTTAGCTTTAGATGATGAGTAGACAAAATTAATTATCTCTAAATGAGATAGAAAAGTATAGGTAGCTCTGAAGGGAGCACAGCATTAGGTGAGAACATAAAAGTATGGGACAATAAATAAAGAATGCTACAACAAGCTCAAAGTGGACATGAAAGCATAAAACCAGTTTTTGCTTCTGTTTGAAAACTTCCACCTTGTAGGCTAAAAGTAGTATTGGATCAAATTTGCATTTTCTTTTCCAAATCTGTTTTATAAAGATGAGCAATTTTTCAATATTTATTGCAAATTTTCTATGACTTTTTTTAAGTGAAACCAAAAATGAAAAAAAAAAATAATCCAGCAACACAGATTTTTGCGGTTGAAAAAAAAATGGGATGCCAAACAATAAGGCCAATAATATCAATAATTATTTTAGGAGACGTGATGAAGCAGGCTTGCAAGTGGGTGTCTGTTGCCATTTCAAAACCACAAAAAGTAGGCTGCCAATAGTGCTAACTGAGAGGAAACAAATACACTTGCAACTTCTCGGCACTGAATAGTAACTGGTATTTATTGCATTTAAGCTCATTTTATCTGACTTTTCATTTAATTGCACTTTGCTTCTCACAGAGTGCATTATATTAAATATTTACTATCTTGGTTAGGATGCCAAGGCACACTTTACTGTCTTTTTAGATTACTGAACAGTAGTTCATGTAGGAATTATTTAGGGTTGCTGAAGGTAGAGAATTAAATTTGAGGGGGTGAAATTAGAAAAGGAAAAAGTATAGGCAGTTAAAGTAGTCATATCCGGAAAACTGTAAACTATTTCTCAGGGAAGAATAGATCTTTCCTTTCTTCAGATTTTTTCAAATAGACTAAAGGACTGACAACAGCTGTTCAATAATAAATGGTGCTGCACAGAAAGAATAAATCATGGTCTTTGTTGATAGCACAACAGTGTCTTGCCGTAAGCAGTGGCCTGGGAGTCAGAAGCTGTTTTCCCAGCTCTGCCACTGACTTCCTTTGTAATCTTTTTTGGATCACCTCAGCAATTTCACTTTCTCCTGAGTCTCTTGCAGAGTTTTAAATCTCTCCAAGTGAGGTCTAGCTCTAACTGGGGCTTGTCATCCCTGCAATGCAATGTTATTGTCACTTGCTGCAATGCAAATAATAAAGAAATGCTATGTTTTCTAGTAATGCTCACCCTCTTCATCTTACACCACATTCTATTGGCTTTTTTCCTCCCATTCAATTGTAATAGGCTCTAAAAGAAACCAATCACTTACTTGGAAACTTACAAATTTACACCCCTGGAAAACTTAATGTTAAAATGAATTTACAATCTACAAGTGGAATGATCACAGCTCAGAAACTCATCCCTAACTCTTTTAATCTAGTCCTTCGTCAGCTGCCATCACCAAATATCTGAAGAGGTCCTACAGCTAACACCTATTTTTCATGACAGGAACAAGACATACATTTCTCAGAGATAGATGTTCTTGTGCTGTTAGTCACTGGACTGCTTCTATACTTGAACATTGAGAACCACCTCCAGAAAATGTTTTTCTTTCTCTCTGTTAATGAAACTAAAATCTCTAGATGATTCCTCTAGGAATGACTATGCTGGGTTGGACCAGTGACTCATCAGCTCAAGTGACCAGCTTGGACTTTTGAGGAAACTGTCCAAGAACAGATAAGGATATTGAGAGCTATGTGTGCTGAATATTTTCCCAGACTCCAATACATTGTGATTCAGGGTGGTCTTCAGTCAAAGATAGAGATGCTGTGATGAATTGCTTTCAAAGGATGTTTTTCCATGAAGTTGTTTGAAACACGCACAGACAGCTAAGTAAGTAATCTGCTGATGTCTATAGTTACTAAAGAAGCATCTCAGTCTGTAAATCCTGTAATTTACTGCTGTATTGCAGCAATTTTTATTTTTACTTCTGGTGCCATTGTACTGTCCCCTCTTTTCTTCTACTGGAGAAGAAAGCCATGATGCCACAATAACTGTCAGCCTGAACACTGCTCAGGAGTGTGGGGTATCTACTTTGGGGAGACTGAATCAAGTGGTCAGATTGCTTGCAGGGAAAGTAGAGTAACTGAGAATCATAGCTCATCCCTGGAAGTGTTGAAGGCCTGGTTGGATGGGGCTGTGAATAGCCTGGTCCAGTGGAAATTATCCTTGCCCATATCAGGGGATTGGAACTAGATTATCTTTAAGGTCTCTTCCAACCCAAAATATCTTTCTAAATGAAAATAAAATTTAAAATTTCTAAATGAAAATGAAAATTTAAGGCTGGAGGAGGAATTGAGAGATAAGGGGAATGAAAAGGGGTTCCTTTCTACCAGCAAATAACCATACTTTTCAGATGTAGCTTGAGCCAGGACTTTGTTCCAAGTGCACCTCTGAACTTGGCCCACCACACTTTTTAGGAGGTGGATAACATTACATTACTCCTAGTATTTTACTGAGAATTGATAGCTTGTTCTGATAATCTATAAACTCCCATTCCATGCAATAACTGTCTTTTAAATCATGGGTTGGCGTTTTTCCCAACTCTCAACTTCTAAAATCTACCCACTTGTCATATAACTACTCTCACATTTCCTTACCATAAGACTGTTTTATGCTTGTTTATTTTGCTGCTGTGGGTTTATTTTGATCACAATAGATCACTGTCATGGCATGAGTAATATCTTCAAAACAGTAACCACTATCCCATCTATCATCACATTTTCTTGGAAAACAGTAGTACACCTCTTCTGTCCTTCTGTGAACTTTTGGAGCAGTCCTCACTGTATTTTTCCACAAATTCAGCATCACTTTCCTTCTGTAGAAAAAAAACAATAGGAAAGCCTTCCTGGATAAAGAGAAAAGGGTTGGATTTTTAGTCACAAGAGCACTCAAAATTGAATGATGGAGATCACAACTGTCATCTTCTTATATACATTTCCTACTGTTATTCTGGGAAAAGAGAGATAAAATAGGATTTTCTTTTAACAAACTTATTTTTTTCCTATATTATATCACACTGAGCTCAAAATAAATTCATAGAAAGTATGCTTAGAATAGAAGACAAGCTCTCCATTGTGCTCTGTTTAGTAAGATGCTTCTCAGCTAGTTTTCTCAATAGTAAATAGAATCATAGAATCATTTGAGTTTGAAAAGTCCTCTGAGATGTCCAACTTTCAACAAATACTCTATACCAACTAAACCACATCAAAAAGGTTGAAGCTCATCTTGTGGTCTTGTTCATTTAGAATCCCTTTGGCCAAATTCATGCTTGATAGGATGGACTCTGAGTAGGGCATGGAGAAGAACGTGGTGTTGAAGACCAGTATCTTTTACTGAATACTGGGTGAATCTGGTTACAGAATTGAGAGGATAAGACATACTCTGAAGACTAAAATTAATAGATGGAATAATGAGGAGGAAAAAAAGTCAGATGCCAATAGCAAAAGTAAAAAAAGAAAAAAAAAAGAAAAAAAAGAAAAGCAATAGTTTTAAACTGCCAAAATGCCCAATCAGCTCTAGTTCCCAGTGCTGTCAGATAGTTTAAAACCACTTCCCTGTGTCAAAGCTGAAGTGGAATCTGCTCAGTGCTAAGCATTACTTTTCATTAAGGAAAGTGGCTACTGGGAGTACAAGCTGCAAGCAGGCTTTGGAGAAGAAGATGAGCAGGAAGAAAATCAAGGAAATCTCACAGTGAGGGAGGACTTGGAAAAAGCAGGCTTGATTTTCCTCTCACTTAAAGCAGTTCTACATGTTAAAACTCAGATGATTTCAGAACAACCTGCCCCAAATTTTCAGCAGCGTAAGAACATAAGACCAACTGTGCTCCCAGGGAATGTATTTTATGATATGTACCATCCGTGTTTTCTTTTATCTGCCTTTTTTTTTTTTTTTTAGCAATTTTCATTTATTTTAATTTCCAGAAAAAAAAAAAGTATGAGTAAATAAATTGTTTTATTAAAAAAAAAAAAAAAAGGAATAAAACAAACAATTCCTCAGAGTTCACATTCACTTTCATATATCTCTTATGATGGTATGGTAACTAAATTCTGAGTTTGGATTAGTATTTTATATAGGTGATGGCATATGGCAACAAGGATGTTTATTAGCATACATTCCCCCTAAACCTTTAATTCTTGTCTCCAGGTGGTGATTCATTTTGTCCTATCTAACAAGAAGTCTCAATGTATTTGCAATAGAGAGGTCCAGAGAGTATTAACATTTTTGAGTTAAATGTTATATGGTCAGATAACCCAGCTGAACCATTTTAAGGAAAACATTTAGTATGATGCTTTCTGATGGGACAGCCAAGTACTCTACAACCTTAAAGGAGGCTGTGTTTACATGTGAAAGCATGGAAATTACTATCAGGCACAAATATATATCAACATTATGTTGTCCAGCCCCTGACAGTTGAGGCTATGGCCAATATATTACACACAGATGTACATTTTGTAATGCTTTCATTTAAAAGGTTTAAGCTGTTTCCAAGGGGACTGCTCCAGCTCCCAGACAAACGGCCGCCTGACAGCTCTCCTAGTGCTCAAAGCTCTCATGCAATTTTGTTCAATACACAAAGTGCCAGACTGAAGGAAATTGCTGTTCCTCATCTGATGCTAAGTGATTGGCTTTCTATCTTCATTAAATGTATGCTACTCGATGCCTCAAAGACATTTTACCTTGTCCTGGAATGTGAACTCTAGCAGCTTTTTGAAATACCCAGAAGGACTCTCTGGAAATAAGAAGGAAAATCCAAAGTCCTGCCTGCCCATGCCCTTACCCCTGTTAAATCGATTAGAGATTGGACAGATCAGATGTCTCACTAGATGTACAGAGTTAGTCTTAAAAGTTGGTTTCAGAATTCAAATGAGATTCTATTCCCAAAGACTCCAATCTCATCTGCAAAGGTGAACTAGGAACAGAGGAAAAGAAAAAAGAAAGAAAGAAAGATTTTGTCTGTGAGGGGAGCATTTATATATGATGGATTACAAAATTAAGGCAGTCCCAGGGAAACATTAGGGGTGCTTGTGACTGTAGATTTCCCTGGCTCGCTACAGTGCCAGATGTCCTCCCTCTTCATTAATTCCAGTGAGGATCCTGATACATAGATTCATTAAAAATGGGGTTCAGCCCTTAAAGAAATGAACATCCACTTCTTTCTCTCCCCCTCTGTTTTGGTAATAATGAAGAGCTGCTGTACCTCTCAAAGCTTGAAAACACAATTGTGCTGTTGAAAGCCACTATAATGAGATCTCTGTTTGAGAGTCAGGTCTGATCAAATAATAGACCTTCCCTGTTTGTGTTTAAGGATGGGTAAACAATGTCAAAGTGAAACCTAACCAGAAGAAATTGCATGAACTTACATTCATGTAGCTGTTTTGTTCCAATGCTATTTAGAACTTTACTGTTCTGTGGCTGGTCTGAGGTCTGATACAAAGCCACTACTTATTTATGAAGAAAGGTGATTATTTACCATGCTGACAACTCAGACACTAGAGAGAAACTGAAAACAGCAAGGGTATTATGCCCTGTGGACAATATAATTACCCTTGAAAACTGGGTAGATGGTGGCACTATGGGTTCTCATCCACTCCTCCCCATACTCCCTGGACAGCAAATGTCTGTGTAAAAGGGACAGAACAGTGAAGGCACCATTACTGGGAAAATGTACTTTGGGCAGAATGAGAAATAGCCTTATTACAGTCAAGCATAAGGGGACAAATTTACATTGAGAAATCCCAGGAACAGAGTGGTGCCAGCATTCTATTGGAAACGACCGAGCATCTTCCAGGTGAGGAATCCCATAATATTTTATGGCCCACTGGAGGAGATTGACTTATGTTGGAGGGGGATGGTTTAGTAGTTGACAATGCTGGATTACCAGTTGGATTAGATGATCTCTGCAGTGTTTTCCAACCTAAGTGATTCTATGATTCTGTATATGTTGGTATGCAAACATTCTGCTCCACCCCCTGAAAATATTCCAGCCTGCACTGTCTCTACATCAGCTGACCAGGAAAATAATAATAAACTTGAAAGCTGTGGAGCTCTTCCATCTCAGGAACAAGATTCATGCTCTCCAGAGGCTTTCTGTCCATTTGAAGACTTTCCAGGTAGTTCTGCATGATTTACCAAAATTAGTAACTCAACATCCAGCTAATACTTAGCACTGGAAGATTTTGGGGGACAGATTCCTCTTACCCTAACTTTGAACACTTAACCGACCTCCTAAATTAAAACCATTATCCTTTTGTGGAATGGAAATAATTTATTGATAGATAAAGGTGCTTCCGTTCACTGGCTAAAAAGGCAGTCTAGAACAACTAAACTTTTAACATAATTGACAGAGATAAATTCAAAAATTAAACAGCAGGAAATCTGATTATTCCTCTTGCAAGACAGGATTCCCTCTAGAAATCAGCCACTGTGCTTCTGAAACCATCCTGTGTAAGTGTTTAGTACCTCCACCTGACCTACCCCATGAAATCAGAAAAGCAGACACAAAAAATCCTACTTTTTAAAACGAGAAAATATTCAGGAGTAAAATGAACTGAATATTCACCTTAATAATTTCCCAATTCCAGAAAAGCCATATGACCTAAGGGAGCAGATAACAGTGATGATGATATTTTGTTGACAGCCCAGGAGTTCTTCATGAAGGAACAATTGACTTTTGTCTTTTCCTTTTTTATTAAGAAATGATAATTCAAATAAATAGCTGACAGGTTTTTATTTAAATTTCAGATCTCTATTAGAATATATATGGAAAAAGGATATTTAGAAATTTGATAGCTTTCTGTGTTAGGTGATGCAGAGAGACTGGCTACAGGAGAACCTACAAGAGAAAGATGGATGTTTTCCCAATGCAAGTTTCACATGAATAAGGATAAAAAACCAATCTACTTGGAAACACAATTCCAGTGGCAGTTGTTTGCAGTTATGAATGTACAATCCTATCTTTATATTCCACATGTGGATATAAATTGTCAGCCTTGCTCTGCACTTACCCATATGTCATACCTGTGAAATATTTTATTATATAAACAAAACCATGTTTCACTTTCTGTGGGCCAGTATTTTCATGCAGATCTGACACCAAAAGGGGTGCTGTGCTACACTGCTATGATGTCATCTATCAAGAAGCTCAACCAGTGCCTTTCAGCATGCAGAACTGGGAGACAGCCCCTTCCACTCTAATCTTGAGACAAAGAGCATGGTTCACAGTCTTTCTCCCCATTTTCCTAATGTTAAATGAGGGAACCATCTGTTTCTTCCACAGGGTAGTGAATGTTTGTAAAGTTTTCAAACAAGTACATGAAATTATTAATGAAGAATATAAATATTAATGGTTTGATTCAACACAGCAATAATCTGTCATTCTTTAAAACGTTATACTATTCTCCATCACCACAGCATCCAAAAAAGAACCAAACTGTACAATATTTCATGAGCAACCAAGAGCAATAGAAAAGTTCTGGGACTTCTTGGTGCTGCTATGGCTTTTCTCCTTGGTAATAACTCTTAGGTTTTAGAAAGGAGAGCTTTCCATTTTTTCTCCTGCTTTGATTTGTGGTTTTGATGGCTGATTGATTTTTCTGTGTAACTGATTTTATTTTGCTGTTATTTGATTTACTGAAGCCAGTGAAATGAGGGGTAGAGGCCACGTCTGTGTTCTGAGCAAACTTCATGTTACCTTGGAAGGGTTTTTTTTGAGAGTGTGCACTAGACATTTATAAGACCCATGCAACTGTAGTTTTCCATCAGTTAAGACTTTGCATTGGTGTGATGGAGAAATTGTTACAGTTATCAACAGCAGTGCAAAACCAAAAGATGGAGACATTATTTATCAACTAAATTAGATGGAACAGACTGCAGAGCATTCCACCAGAAACAATGCTGCAAAACAAGTGTAAAATGGGGTTGAATCCAACCCCTGTTTGTTCCCTTGTGTAATGTTAACTATGTTGTGAGGCTGGGAAGATATGCCCAATGTTTTGCACCTTCTGTACTGAGGGAGAAGGGTGACATCTGAGCTCATCACAGCTGTGAGGACTCACCCCAAGGATGATGTTCTCACAGGGGCTGGGCTGAATTCAGCTTCACCTACAGAGGTAATTTAAATACATGAAAACCATCCACAAGCACTGAGGCCAACTGGCACAGAACAGTGAGTATCTAAGCCAGCAACCTTTCATGATCTCCATAAAAACACAGATGCATAGAAAGAGACTGGTAGAAACAAGCTCTGTTTTTTTTTTCTAGCTCCTGATCCAGACTGAAGTATTACTTGGGAGAGCACCAGTTGACACAGGCAAACACTGTATCACAGATGCTTCTGACAGTGCAACAGCAGAAATTACTGCATTGTAGTGCCTAGGACAGTTCCCAGACACTGTTTAATTTACTTCTTGGATATAGTCTTCATATTCTCATCTGTGAGATGAGCTCTAACATCTACTGTAGGGGGAAAATTATTCAGTATATGTCCTGACTATGCCAGTGCAGGAATGCCTGGGAATATTAAAGTAGTTGCCAAACAGTAATGTACAATGTTTTAATTATTCAGAACTACTCTGCCACTGTCACAGAGAAAAGACAAGGGCTTGACAGAGAAAAATGAGATAAAACCCCACCATCACCAGCAAAATCAAGAGAGAATTTGGAATCCCCAGGTGCTTCTTTCCAGATGTTGTCTCTGATGATGATATTGAGTGGGTTTAACTCTTGAGCCAGGGGATAAATATGAAAGCTAATGCTCTGTACATATGCACACCTGCACCTTTTTAGTACAAACAGCACAATTCAAGAAGAGGAGGTTAATGATTTCCCACACAATGTAATCTAGTTTATAGATCTGTATAAAAGTTTTATAGCAACACTTGATTATGTGATGTCCCAAATGATTTATCAAAGAAGCTGATGTAAAAGACCAGCAAGAAATGCTAGGGAATTAACTGTCTCATTCTTTCTGTGGAACAAACAAATACTCAGAGCCCTCAGGAAACTTGAAACCTGTCTGGTGCAGAAAAAAGCTTGTAATTTGTTTGCATTTGATGACTCTCCTTAGTTGCAGGTAGTAGTGATAAATTCACAATTTGCGACAAATAAAAAGAGGAGCAGGGAAGGTGCAGTGTACATTAAAGTAGTTTAATCACCTACAGAATACAGTGTCTGAAAAGCACTATTTTCCTCACTGTTCTTTACTGCTCAAACTGGGAGAAAAAAGGAGAAGCAGGCTTCATAGTGGAATTTAAAATGCTGAAATAGCAAAATACTGGGAATAGGATGGTAAATAAAAAAAAATGCAGATTATCTGGGAGAATTGTATCATCTGACTTCCATTTTTCTGATATTAACAGTTCCTGTCCAGAGAAGAGCAATAAAGCTCATGAAAGGTCTGGAGCATACATCTTTTGAGGAATGGCTGAATGAGCTGGGGGTTCTACTGCGGAGAAAAGAAGGCTCAGGAGGGACTTTATCAGTCTCTACAACTACCTGAAAGGAGGCTGTAGTCTGGTAGGGGTTGGTCTTCTCTCCCAGGCAACCAGCGATAGGACAAGGGGAAAAGCCTCAAGCTGTGCCAGGGGAGGTTCTTGTTAGGTATTAGGAAAAATGTATTCATTGAAAGAGTGGCTAAGCAATGGAAGAGGCTCCCCAGGGAAGTGGTAGAATCACCATTCCTGTAAGTGTTAAAAAGAGCAGGCATGACACTTTGTGAGATGGCTTTGTGGGCATGGGAGTATTCGGTCAGAGGTTGAACTTGGTGGTCTCAGGGGTCTTTTTCAACCTTGAAGATTCGACAATCACAAAAGACTGGTTATCAGGACTACCCCACCCCCCCCCAGGTTATCAAAACCCAACGTGCATCTGTGGTACTTTCAGTGTGAGCTGCATCTGAATGACGAGCTCTGACAATCTCCTAATGAACTTCTACAGAGGAAATCACAAAACGATCTGGGGATCAGGATGTTGCTCCTTTAAGCACTTCAGCAACTCCATGATGATTCCTTGATCTGTTTATTTTCCGCATGCTTGGACAAGACAGACAAGTCACAGACTCAGCGTGGATTGTAAGCACTTACATGAAGCATCTGAATGAGAAGTGCAGAGGTCCAGGTAACTCAGAGAGGAATGCAGCTCATATGGTGATGAAAGTTCCTTTTTTTTTTAACCTGTGATATCCATGAAACTGGCTTTTTTATGAATAAACAAAGGTAATCTTATTTTTCTTCTAAACAAGGAGCTGTAAGTATCTAGAATAAAGAAACAGCTTATGATTGTTCCCGAGGAAATTTTCTGTTCTGACAGTGCATGTGCTGGCTGCATCCTTTTATTTGCCTAAGAGAGTCACTTTTAAAAGGATGGTATATTCTCCCCTGGACAATTCCATAATTCCAATGCACAGACTTGGGAATATCTGCCATTGAAGAAGCAAATGAATGAGCACAAAAGAAACAGAATAATGCCTGGGGTCTGACCTTTTGTGTCAAATATTGTTATAAGTGATCCTGTGGGAATAGATACATATTCCTACAAGAATCAGAAACAATTTTTGTCAAAAGATTTGCAAACAAGGCTGAAACCCTGACTTGTGTGATGCAACTGAACTAGAAGACTCATCAGTTTATTTCTCAGTCATTGCAAGATGATGATCTATTTCTATCTTAAAAGGCCAAAAGTGGCATACGTATTGGCATGTCACTGAACACAATTCTTGCACATAAGATGCTCACTGAATAGAGAGGATTTTATCTAAGTCAGCAAAACTGTATTAAGATAGTATTTTTGTAAATTTGGTCATCAGAAAAAGTTACTCTGGATAAATTAAAGAGTGTCAAAAATATGAGCATTAACCTGTGATTATTCCTACTGTAGCTGATACGGTCCCTGGAAGAGTTTAGATCCAGCATTTAAAAATGATTCTGGAGAATATTTAGCTTGTATGGGGAAGAGAACATTCTAAGATGGTGTGTGCAAATGTTCAGCTCTGAAGGGAAAGAGAATTTAGAGAATTCTTAAATTTTACAAGTTATCTGAAGCAACACCTTTGAGTATGTGCTTTGATTTAAGCAATGTGAGAGAAAAGTAAAAAATAAATCAGACTTCAAGAGGAAGTGCTGTGGTCGTTATTAAATGCTTGAGAGATAAAGAAAGGGACATTCACTGGAGTGTGGCCAAAATCATGAATTGTAGGCCAGGAATAGAGGAAAAGTAAAAGATGCTACAATCAATAAAAAATTGTGAAGTTAAACTTTTAAATGTGCAATGTTAAGAAAATTAAGCCCATCTAAGCTGTTACTTGTGCAAAGTAAGGAGACAATGCTTGCCATCAGTCTTTATTGCCTCTTGACTTCCATCAGGTATCTCATAGGGATAACAGAGTCCCAGAGACAGAGGTATGTAGGCATCACAGAATGGTTTGGGTTGGAAGGGACCTTTAAACCTTACCTAGTCCAACCCCTCTGCTATGGGCAGGGACACCTTCCACCAGACCACGTTGCTCAAAGCTCCATTTAACCTGTTCTGGAAGGTTTCCAGGGATGGACCGTCCACCACCTTCCTGGGCAACCTATATCTAGTTTGAATCCACACTCTTTTAGTTAAAAACCATTACCCCTTGTCGTGTTGCTACAGGCCTTATTAAAAAGTCTGTCCCCATCTTCATTGTAAGTTCCTTTTAAATGCTGGAATGTTGGAATAGAGTCCCCCTGAAGCATCCTGTTCTCCAGGCTGGACAACTTCAACTCTCCCAGCCCTTCCTCACAAGAGAGGTGCTGCAGCACTCCCAAAATTTTTCAATTCTTCTCGCAGCCTGCTCCAATAGTTCCATATCTTTCCTAAATTAATAACATTTCCATATATTTATAGCTGATGCAGCATTCCATTTCTGACTCTGAACTGTTGATTGAACTAGTTCTTGGAAAGGTACAAGGCATTATGGATCTGTAGGAGAACTGGAAAAAAAATTATAGTGAGAGCAAAAATGTGCCGTAATAATCCTTAATCAGAAAATATTTGATCAGAAGCTGCTCAAAGAAATACACTTTATAAACTGTTAAACAGTTGGCTGGAAATCACAGCCTGAAATGGCTATTTTCAAAACAGAGTTCCAAACCCTCTTTGAATCTATGTGCTTTTGTATATGTTTATGTACACATACACTTATATGTATAGCTATAAATAAATAGTAGGAAAAGGCTGCTTCACTAATACGATGAATGATACTTAAAGTTTACAAAAGACAAGAATCTGTGGCTCAGGCTTGGATTCAAGCCATACTGGTTCAGTGTAAATTAGTAGCATGCCAGGAGAGAGCTGGTCTGCTAAGATGTTTGCAGTGTTTTATTGCCTGGATTAATTAATGCTAATGGTTAAGAGAATGATAATCTACTGGCTTCCAAGAGGGAGTCAGGCAGTCTTCCCTGCTCAATGGAGTGTTAGAAGATTTGAAATATTTGAGGCACCAGAGGCTACTAAGAAGATTTATACAAGTCAGTGCTTGAACTTCCCACTCCTGGAAATTTGTTATTAGAAGGTTTCCTGGAGCTCAAGTGGATATTATAGATTCCTAACTGACTTTTATTATTTTGTAATTTCTATGAATTTAAGGTTTTTTTAAAAAAAATGTATTTAATAACTTTTTTTTAACTTTCACTTTTTAATGCATTGCACATATGTTTGAGGTTTATTTTCTGTTTTGATCACTTTTGTGCAGAATAATTCAAGTCCTTGCCTAAAGTATCACTACATAACAAACATTTTCATTCTCCTAATATATTTAAATTTTTTATTAAGCTGTTAATTTTTCATTTTGAAACAGCACTCCATGTGTTCAATGAAAGACAGAATCCATTTTGTTTTCCTTTTTGTACGACAGCTAACCCTTCACATAGACTTCTAGCTCTTGGAAACAGAACTGAAGATCAAAGAGTATCTTAGAAAAGGAACTATTCATTAATTCAAGAATTTAAAAAATTTGAGCCACAGAAAAAAACAAACACATTATGAAAGAGGACTCAAAAATGTTGGAGTGATATTATTAATAAAGATACTACCATTCTGTTCTTGTCGCTTCTTTATATCACTAGATACTTCTTTTCTACAGAAAAAAAATTCACAATTGTTATTTACATAAATATTGTAGGGAATATTTCTACTACACTATTTAAAAGAAGAGTAAAGACACCCTAATAATAAGGAACTTGTCACTCTAAGATTGGGAAATTGGTGACTAACTGAATTAGAAACTGAAGAGTTACACGCCATTGCCATAACGTTCCTCAAGGATTTCTTTTTGTTGTTATTTACTGAAAATAGTATTTTTTAACTGGAAGCAATCATTAAAGATTTACATATGTGTAAGTCTAATAAGAAAAATGAAGTATTTATATTTCCTATATTTTCCAAACAGTTCTGCTGTTTGCATTATGTGACAATGATCCTTTAAGTATTTGTTAGAAAGTTTTGTTCTTGAGGATTGATCCCCGTTATGGCAACAACTCAACTCAGCTCTGCATCTTTCACCTGAGAAGTATGAGACAGGTGTGGAGAATATTTCTTGGCATGGAACTTTATGTTTTTAAGCCCTGTATCTTTTATTTATTTCCTTCTAGCAGCTGGCACAGTAGATTTGTAAACCATTTCTGTAAGTTTTTTTGGATGAAAATTTAATACCCCTTCAAGGACACCCACAAGTCATGTAGTGACTTGACAGGGGAGGCTGTCAGATTCTTGATAGTATTTTCAGTTCCTTTAGTGTTATCCTCTGAGAAACAGTCTTTGTTATCCAAGAGTGGCTACTGAGTACATGTTTTGACTGGCACCGATTCAGACATTGCTCTTTTCAATGATGCTAGCTGGTTTAGATATCAGCCTACACTTTCAGAAGCAGGGTCTGAAAACATAGTCTAAAAATGACTCTGGCAATCACATATACTCATCATTTAAAGCCAGAAGAGAATGGGAGATCATTTTGTGTGGCTGCATGTATGTCACAAGCCATTACATTTAAGCATTACACCTTATTAATTTCAAAAATTCAGTTTGACTGTACTGTGTAGGTCCAGATTAATCCTGTGTTACAAAAGACACCCAGTGAAACACCTATCTCGGATCTTTTGTGGACAAGAATCTATAGCAAAAATAACCCCTCAAGAGGACAAACCTGACCAGGATATGAGCTGTCCTGTGAAGAACTCTTCTTCATGTACACAAAGATGGCCTTGAACTTGTAAAAAAATGCCTGAGAGTTATAATGACTAATTCTATGATTCTGTGTTTATTCACATTGCAAAAGCCAAAGAATATCAGGGAAATTAAGGAATAAACAGAGAACGGAAATAGAAGTATTATTATATCATTCAATAAAGTCCCAGTGTGTCCAATTCTTGCATATAAAATGCAGATTGACAAGCAGCAGAGCTTTCTTGACAAAAAGATGTGAAAACTAGAAATTTTGAGGATGCTAAAGTATAGGTAAACTTGCTGATCAGGCACAGCAAAATACACTGAGGTTCTTTGTCTCACCAGGGGCAGCTGAGAGAGACCATGACTGAGACACAGTCTGGGTGTTTTCATGGTCCCTTCCAGAGCCAGCTAACAGCACACAAAGCCAGGTGGCCAGCTGAACCAAAGGGAAGGGATTTGTGTGCACGTGTGTCCCAGGGTCAAACCACGAGAACACAGCCGTGCTGCACAGCGTGTAGCTCCACAGTGGAGCTCAGAAGTCTGATAAAATGAAATAAGGAGCATTTGTTGTCTTAGACTTCCATCCTCCAGAGGATTTTAAACAAATCTTACAATTTAAATACCGTGCTTTTTAAATAGGAAACCCATTGCTTATTTGAACAGTGCAGGAGGTATAAATGACAAAAAAATGAGAGAAAAAAAAATCATTGACTTGCAGCTTTTTCAGCTTTAGACACTGTGTACACACAGAAGAGTAGCTCAGGAGTGACGATGTCTAGCGTTGGGAAAAGCAACATCTGTCTGAGAAAAAACATCTGGACTGCTGCAGCATTCAGTGAGGAGTAAAATTTATCTTGATTTTCCCTGTGGACTGGCAAAAATGCAGTTTTTACACAGAATTGTTTTATAGCAGCTCAATATAACTGTGTCAGAAATTTTAAGGGTACTGCAAAGTGGCCATCACAGATTTTCTTTTAGGGAGTTTTGCCATTAGCATCACATCAACAATATTCAAAACACTTCCGAAAAGCCATTTGAGAACCAGACCACACCTCATATTTCAGATCAATACAGAGAGATCTTCCTACTTTTTCAGTATCCAAGGGTTTGGATTCTATTTCAGACATTCTCAGCTGCACTTGGGCCACAACGAAATGCTACAGAAAGCTGTGATCCCACCCTCACAGATGTTCAAGCAGCAGCCTGGCTGATATAGCTCATAAATTCAGAGTAGGGGGTGGCTGGAAAATGCTGCTTTCAGCTGTCCAATGTGCATGCCACAATGAATGGGCATATGGTTAAAAAAATCACAGACTGTTCTAACCTGTACCTGCAACTTGATGCAGGAGAAATATGCCTTTCTGATTTTAAAGAATTGTTTGTGTAACAGAAGTCATATGCTAGAATTGTAGCAGGGGTAACTGATTTTATATGAGCAAATTCTGACTGATATAAAAGAATATAGTTGTTCCATGGTTAGGAAACACAACCTTTGTGAATTCAATCAACATGTTTTTAAACATTTAAAAAGACATTAAAAAGAAAGTGACTAGCTTTAGGGTATATGAAGTATTGCAACCCCATAAAATTTAAGCACTGGCAGGGAAAAGGAGTAATTGCTAAAGAAAACAGCTCAGCAGCTGGTTGTGTTCATCAGCTAGTGGTGATGAGCATGATCCTACCCTGCATCCTTGCAGCTGAAAGAAGAGATGGCCAATAAAAAGCGGGTACTGGAACTACAGAATGATCAAAATGGAGAGAGACTGGCTATCAGGAAAGATTTTTTCAAAGAAATGATGGTCTAGCATTGGAACAGGCTGCTCAGGGAAGTGGTGGAAACACGACAAGTATGAAGATGTGGGACATGGTTTAGTGGTGTACTTGGCAGCGCTGGCTTAATGGTTGGACTTGGTGATCTTGGAAGTATTTTCCAAGCCTCAGGATTCTATGATTCTCCGATGCTGATACATGCTGCAATGTTTTCTGCACAGCATTGCATCAGTAACAAAAAATGCTGGGTTGCAGCAAGATACCCCTCTGTAATAATTCTGCAGTTCTCTGCAGTTTAACTTGGTGAATGAGCAGCTCTCCTCTTTTGATCATCAGATGATGAGTGCCGCCTGTCTAAGTAAGGAGTCCGTGTTTTCAGATCGACCGTGTACCTGCTGAGATCAAACAGCAGAGTCACCTTTCAGATCTAACATCATATATCCAGAGACACCCCTCCTATGACAGAAATTACTTGTGCCTCTCATGATGAGGGATTTGCATTCATCCAGCAGGAGGTGAAAGAAGACACCTCCTCACTACATGGTAATGTGGCTGTGATACAGCAGCCCATGGGGCACCCTCCGTCTCCACATTCCCCAAATGCCCACCAAGCCATAAGCTGTCCTTTTATGAGCCTACACTGTCCAGCACAGAAGACAGTTTCACATCCTTCTCAATGTGTAAAACTGAGGCCAAAGTCCATATAGAAACTACTCTAAATCCCTCTCTTTTGTGTTGGGGTTACTATGGTCTCAGCAGTGAGCAGTTCAGATTGTTTCCCAAGGCCCAACTCATCCTATCCACTGAAAAAAGTAAGAAAACTATGACATACAAATTAAACATGGATAGAAGGCTCTCTGATCTCATTGCAGTGAGTAAAGTTCAAATGATTTTAAATGACTTCTTGATTTGTAAGCATGAATTAGCATATTCCTACTTAAGCTATAAAAAAAAAAACAAACAACAAACCAAAATCAAAACTAAATCCAACACTTAGCCACACAGCTCTTAAAAGTTGATTCATATAGGTTTATCTTTAACTCTAAAAAATTCAGCCCATTTTGCAAAAATATATTAAATTCAATATATAGTAGACTCAAATATCATAGAATCATAGAATGCATTGGGGTAGAAGGGACATTTAAAGGGACATTTAAAGGGACATTAAAGAACATTAAAGAACATCTGGTTCCAACCCCACAGCCATGGGCAGGGACACTTTCCACTAGACCAGGTTGCTCAAAGCCCTATCAAGCCTGAGCTTAACACTTCCATTTGCCAAGTTAAACATTCACATCTTCACATCCACATGGGGCACCCACAACTTCACTGGGAGGCTTTTGCCACTGCCTCACCACCCTCCCAGTAAAGGATTTCTTCCTTATATCTAATCTAAACTTATCTTCCTAAAGCTTAAATCCATTACCCCTTTTACTGTCACTCCATGCCCATGTCAAAGGACCAGCTCTCCTGCAGCCCCTTTATGTGCTGGAATATGGTATGGGGTCTCTGTGGAACCTTCTTTTTTCCAGACTGAACAGTCTCAACTCTCTTAGTCTGTCTATAAATAATAGACTCCAGTGGTTAAGCTAGAGACACACAGGAAATTAGTTGCATGCAGTGTCTCAGGCACAGGGACAATATTCTCACCTACCTACAAACAGCAATTAAAATGCCCAGACACGTGAAGAAATGTTTTTTCTTAATCCTATTAAAATTCACCTATTACTAGGAGCACATTCTGTTAGATGCATGGTTTGTTCTAAGTGTTATGCTACTGCATTTTACCTGGAATACTTAATTGTTTCCCAAGAATAGCAAATGGTTAATAGCTCTCTATACAGGAGCTGTGGAATGGTTTCTGTAAATTTCACTGCAGTTCACCTGCCTGCATTTACACCAACTGAAAAACTGACTTTGAGGAAAAAAAAAATAAAAAAAAAAAGAAGATACAAAATACATGCACAGGAGAAGCAGATAAGCTTTTTACATCCTAGAAGGCAAATGTGGAACCAGTGTTACAAAGAAGAACCTGTCTGTTGCAAGAGAGTGCAAAGTACCTCAGAGGTGTCAAAATACGAAGGCAGAGAGATAGAGCTTCCTCAGGTTAATGGTCTGATAATATCACTGCTGAGACCTGGGAAGCCATTGCCTCAACATCCATTTCTGGCAATGTTGATATAAACTCCACGGGGGTGGGGCTGGGGGCAAATTCTGGGGCTTCGCCTGCCAGGCTGATGAAAGAAGGAAAATCTATTTCAGTGCTTAAAAGACAGATTGGCTTTTGGTGCAGAAGGTCAGACAGATACACGGGTAGGTTGCTGTATGGGAGTAGTCTCAAAAAGAACTACTGAAATGAAAACCAGATAAGGGCCTGGAACAAGATCCTACAGTCTATTAATGCTCTGGGATAGTGTAAGAGAGACACATGGGAACTCAGACATAAGGAAGGTGGGGGGGGTTGCAGTGTTGACAACAAATATGTTTGTTCTATGGTGGGTAAAAAAACCCTCAGAACACAAAGCTCTTGCAGGCTGATATGGGAAGAAAAGCCTGTTTGTGGTGAATACAATGGGGAATTTGTTCACATTGATGCAGACAAACCCATCACTTGAAAGTTGAAGTCGTTGTTTTGACCCTATGCACTCTGTGTTATCGAGTCAATCCAACTGGGCATTTAATCCTCCCAGGACTAAGGAAATCCATCTCTCTTCCCTCTTGTGGAAAAAGGAAAACTGATGGCTCTGGGTGTATTTCCACCAGACTTAGGCCCAGCAGATGCTGGATGTGTGCAGCATCCTGCTTGTGGCTGACTGCATTTTGAAAGTGTTGCTATCAGTGTGAACGAGAAAGCTGCTCCACACATGGTCCTCCACCAGTGTTTTCCTAATTTCAGGCTAAATCCATAGCTAGAAATAGAATTTATAAGTTCTTCTCTAATATAATTTAGGATGCAGTTATTTCTATAGAGCCTTCTGGTACAAGAAGCCATTCAGGTCATAGGGCACAATGAAGCACCAAGACCATGAAACAAAACTATTCAAAAGTCCATCTCAAGAAAGAAGAAAAATGAGCACTCTATTCTGATTCTCAGTAAACAATCTGCCTCCCTGAAAATTTCAGGTGAACATTATGGGAAGAGGACAAGGATGGGCTG
Source organism: Pseudopodoces humilis (assembly GCF_049639895.1). Classification (NCBI taxonomy): domain Eukaryota; kingdom Metazoa; phylum Chordata; class Aves; order Passeriformes; family Paridae; genus Pseudopodoces; species Pseudopodoces humilis. The sequence goes on along the minus strand of NC_142201.1, from coordinate 83,996,441 downwards.
TTAATCTGGTGAGATCCCAAACTAGCACAGAGGTCAATAGTAAAAGCATGAGAAATATCTGGCTGAAATCACCCCTTGTGCTGTGCAATTATATGCAAGATGTAGTTTGCTGTTGGAGCTTGGCTTTTCTGAGTTACAAGGGCAGGTAAGACGTTCTGGATTGAGACTGTGTTCTAGCACAAGTTTCCAAGGTCCTGTCCCAATATTACTACCAGCATAACATGGGCTCCCTTGATATCATATAAGCATCCTCAGTTCTCTATCTCTGAGAACACAGGAAATGAGTTTGGGTTACATAATTCAGGCTTTTAGAAGGAAAGGTCAGTTTGCAAGTGTTATTTTAAAATTAATAAAACTGTACAGGTATTCAAAAAGTGGCAAGAAGCAATAACCTTATCCAGACACCTTATGTTTTTTAAACATTGCAGCAAAGGAATTAATGTATTTCAAGGATTGAAAGGACCTGATCTCACAAAAACAAACTGGAGATCCTACCACGGTATCCAGCAAATCTAGTTCTAAATCTGATAGTATTCTACATCCAACCCCTTTGCACGTTGCACCCAGTCTACAGCTCACATTCAAACCCCATGAGATAACATCAAGTCCAAAGAGCCCTTCCAGTCTGGTCTGTAAAAAGTTTCCCCTATAATAATAAGGTGACAAGGCTGGTGAGGGCCTTGGAACACAAGCCCTATGACTGACAGACAGGTTGTTTAGCCTGGAGAAAAGGAGACTTAGAGGTGACCTTATCACTCTCTACAGCTGCCTGAAAGCTGGCTGTAGTCAGATGGGGTTGGTCTCTTTCTCCAGGCAAAAGCTGACAGAAAGAGAGGACACAGTCTTAAGCTGCATCAAGGGAGATTTAGATTGGATATTAGGAAAAAGTTTTTTACAGAAACGGTGATAAAGTACTGGAATGGTTTGCCTGGGAAGGTGGTGGAGTCACCATCCCTAGATGTATTTAACAAAAGACTGGGTGTGGCACTCAGTGCCATGGTTAAGTTGAGGTGTTAGGGTATGGGTTGGACTTGATGATCTTGAAGGTCTCTTCCAACCAAGTGATTCTGTGATTGGATGGGCAGATCTGCCAGAACCTTGCTTCACCATGGGAGTCCTCTGTCTTGAATGATATCAGGAGGACATTGCATTCAGTCAATCAGGAATAACTACACTAAATATTTATTATCTTGTGGTCATCATCCTTAATGAAGGATCCAGAAGAAGATGGGGGTCAAAGACAGGATGAACACTAAGTGATATGGGTTGCAGGACAGCAGGGAATAGATGTTCAGGCAAGCAGGAGGTCAGAACAAGGGTGGTTCTATGGGTGCATGGGTGATGGGCTCAGAATGGAAAATTAAGGATGTCAGATAACAATGAAAGAACAGGGAGCCAGAAGAATAAAATTCCATAGCAAGACAGCTGCTGAATGAAGTAATCTCAGAAGATGTACTAGTGGCAGCATTTGAGAAATAAAAAGTTGTAGTAGAGCCTCTGAATTTACGTGGTGGGAAAATGAGAGATAGATGTAGGGGCAGAAATAGGAGCGAGGAGGAGAGAGGAAGAAAACAGAGACCTTGAAGATGGAAAGATGTGGGAACATATTTTAAGCAAATGTGCAAACAGTAATGGATAATAATAGCACTCAGATGTTACGTAAGATCTTGTGTGTTTGCTGAGGGAAAAACAAGCTTCAGGCTCAGTAAAAGAAGATGGGAGGGTTTATGACGGGAACATTTGTGTACAAAGTAATAACAGGTTTCTTCAGCAGAGGCTAGAGTTACATCCTATACAAAGATATCACAGAACAACAGAGTGGTTGGTAATGAAAAGATATTAAAGATCATTCCAGCCTCCCCTCCATGGATAAGGCTACCATCCTTTAGACCAGGCTGTTCAGGTCCCCATCTAACCTGACCTTGAACACTTCCAGAGGTGGGACAGACACAATTTCCATGGGAAACCTGTGCCAGTGCCTCATCACCCACATGGTGAAGAATTTCTTCTTAATGTCTCATCTGAACCTTCCGATCTACCATCTTTCTGTTTAAAGCCATCATTCCTTGTCCTACCAAAATAATGCCTGTCTGGGAATACCAAACAATCATGCATTTTAGGTTGTGAAAGCTCTACAAGAAACAAGCCCAGGGACAAGGGCAGCTTCTGTTTACATCAGTCTGGCACTCTTCTCACAAGTCCTGAGGAAGGACCAGAGCTCTGAAGATGCTGCCTGAGGTAGAGTACATCAAGGACACAGCATTATCCATTCTTGTCTTATTGCCCAGAAACACACTCATCTTTCATAATCAGCAAGACAGCAGCAAAACTGTCTGGCATAGCACCATGTTTTCATTTTTCTTCATTTAATTGTGCTCTGTCCCATGGCACGGATCAACAAGCAAACAACAACATGCAAAAAAGAAACCAAAAGCTCGTCAGCAGGTCTGACTGGGGAGATTTACTTCTTGAGAGCTGGGCACAGAGCCAGATCCACCTGATGGCAGGACTTGCTAAGGAACATGAAGGCAGTGCTGGGTTTTGTAAATAATTCCAAGAGAAGAGGCCAGAAAACCAAAATCCAAAAGAAATAATATTTCAATTTCACATTACTAGACATAAAACTCCACTGGACAAACTGATTCAACTCTGATCAGGCATTGCACAACACTTCAACCTCCACCAGAGCTTCCACAAACAGAAATTTACAAGAACGGAGCAAGGCCCGGTTTCATATTTTCCCAGCCTGGCAAAGGAATCCATGGTTTAACTGAAATGGCTTTTCTGATACATCATATCTTAATTCTCACTCATTCCTTCTCTCAATCCCTCCCAGAATCTTTTCTCCCACCCACCCAAATCAGACTATTTCCTTGAACAGTGCAACATTTCAACCCAATCTTAATCTGAGTCCCCAGAAGGTGTGGAGTCCCCTTTTCTTTCTCTCCCTGGCATGTATGTCTCCACAGCAGAGACTGAACCTGGTCTCCTGCGTGCTGGTTCTCAGGGTTGGCCATTTTCTTACTTTATCACACTGTAAAGAACTGTTGAAGAGTTGTTTCACCATTGTTTCACCATTTCCTGGCTCCCTGGAAAAGATCTGGAAGGACAGTGGGCCCTGATGGCCTGTGGAGGACAGGCCCTGACTGTCCATAGTGGGGGTGGGGACAACGCAGATTCTTGGTGGCGATTCCCTTTCTTGCTTTCTGTAATTCTCCACTTTTCCCTATTTTTTCTGTGTTCCTTGCTCTTTTCTTTGATAGTGAATAAAAGTGAATTACTATTTTGACTGCCAACATTTGACTTTGTTTGTGTCTAATCGCTCTGGTTATTCAAATCCATCCTCCCACACCTTCCCCCTGTGCTCACACCTTAGGACACATAAGGGACAGACTGGGACACAGACATCTGCAAGATGCAAGAAAGAACTGCGCTCTGTGGTTAAACTCATGTGTTTTTCAAGACAGCAGGAAGGAGAGACAATAGTGTGTCTTTACCATGAATTTCTCCAAAAGCCATGGTAATCCTCCAGCAAAACCCTTTGATAAGAGATATGACTCTGTCACCGTCAGGAAGATTCCAGGGGCTGGACCACAGTGCCAATCTCATTTACAGGAGGCAATGGAGACAACCAGGATCAATAACATAGATGCATCATCTTGAGAAAAGAAACCCTAAGACCACAGCTGAGAAATATGCAGCCTGCCTGTTGCATTTTTCCTCCATGAATGTCAGGGACCTTAGAAAGGTTTTAATTATAGCTAGCACCATATTAAATATTGCTCAGCTGGTTTATGCTGAAGTGAGTGACTTCACCAAGATGATGCCGCAGTGACAAAACCCTGGAATAGACAACACCGTGAAGAAAAGCCTTCCACTCAGAAAGTGCCTTGTTGATATCAACAACTACTTATTTATGTAATGATGTCGTTCACAGCATACCTGTGAGATACAAGGGATACTTGGAGGTTCTTTTCTCATTCCACAACACATGCAGTGTTATCTAAAGACATGGGATGTAATGCAACGAGACACCATTGTTTATTTCATTAAATTTGCATGGGGCATTCATTCCTCAGGCTGAGAATGGAGAAGGGGGAATGAGGAAAATGTGCCCACCTCACTGAAGAAGCTTGAATAGAGAAAAGGAAATTGGAGGTTCTGAAAAAGCACAAATATGTTACTTTTTTCTAACATAACAAATCCCATCTACTGCTCTCCAGTTTTATCCAACTCCCTACTTACTCTACTATATGTCTGTTGCTGGTGTTATTCCTTTTGTGAAGATTTTTATCCTCTCTGCCTTTCAGACTAGATTTCTGCATTGTACTCATTTTAGGTCTAAGCCCCGAATTTGTCCAGAAACTTCATTTGAACCTGAAGCCTAATGATAACTTTCCTTTGCACTATTTTATATATCTGTCAAGATAAACTGTAGTCAGGTTTTGATGTGTATTTCATGTTACTTAGAATTATGGTCTGTGCTACAGTGAAAAACAAGATCACTTGCCTAATGTTACTATTGCTCAAAAGTTATGATGTGCTGATAACTTCTAGATTTATGTATTGTAAGGCAGGGCACTCTCAAGTGCAAAAGCAAGTCTCAATTTTAGCAAAAAATTATTTTTTCCATGCAACAAGTCCTTATATCCATCAGGGTGTACTTCAGGATCTGCCAGTGTATTTAGACATACTCTGTAGTTTGGCACAGTAGGGGATCAAAACACTATTTTAGGATTGCTGACACTTTGTCAATGTAACTGATTTCAGAAGGTAGCTTTGTTCTATATTTTTGATAGACTAAAGATGATTTTTTTTTCAAAAATGAACAGCAAGAGACACATGGTGAATGGGGAGTTGATAACTGTGAAAAAAGCAGCGTCAGCAAGTAACTGGGTCCCCAGCTTTCTAGGGACTTCTGCTATGAAATCTGGCTTCTTGCCTCTTCCCTTCAACTTTTTCTTCTAAAGAGTGATAAAATTGTGCTACTAATTCCTGACACAAGGAGGAAGATAGAAGCTCTGTCCAGATGAGATGGCAGTGTTGCAGCAAATATGTCTGATGCTCTTGTGGAGGAGTAGCCTAGCAGAAAACTTCAATGTGATTTTTCCCTGCTAGAAAAACACAGCAAAGATGACTCCATCCATTTTGCAACTTTGTCATGGCAAGATATGATTCCCTGAAAATCCCTAAGAAAACAATTGTTGGTCTAACAAAGGATTTGTATAATAACAAGGATGGTGTTATTATACACAGGGGTTAATGCCTTGGTTCACATGGAATGAGTAAGGGACAGAAGGTGAAGCAAGAAATTGAGGACCTGTCCTATGTAATTTTTGGTCATTCTGATGGAAACTTTAATGTCATAAATAAGCAATGGCAGGGACATTAAAGATCATCTAGTTTCAATGCCCCCAGCCATGGGCAGTGATACCACCTATTAGATCAGGTTGCCTACAGCCCTATCCAACCTGGCCTTGAACACTTCCAGGTGTCCCTACATGCCCTTATCAAAAGTCCGTCTCCAGTTCTCCTGTAGCACCTTTAGGCACTGGAAGGCTCTCTAAGGTCTCCCTGAAGCCTTATCTTTTACAGGCTGCACTGCCCCAGGTCTCTTAATCTGTCTTCATAGAAGAGTTGCTCCAGCCCTCTGATCATCTTTGTGGCCTCCTCTGAACCTGCTCTAACAGCTCCATGTCCTTCTTGTGCTGAGGACTCCAGACCTGCATGCTGTATTCCAGGTGAAAGCACAATATTCATATACCTGTCCTGTTTTCATGTTAGACTTGGAAGTTACACCTGAGCTCAATAAGTTCTCCCTGGATTGGTAGGAGAATTTCTTCCTCTGTCCCCAGATTTCTCATGCAATGGGGCAGGATACTGTCAAGACAGGTGCTGAGTTTCACCCATAGGGTGAAGACAGTACAATGGTACATGATACATTTATAGCCAGCAGCATCTGTAAAACAGGTTCCAGGCAGACTTGTGCAGGTGCGAGATGACAATAATCATAACCAGGGTACAACCTGTCAGCTCCCCATTCCACTTAACATTTTCCAGCTGATGGCTCCATGGGTTGTCATTTTAAAAGCAAATGGAAGACCCTCATCAAACTAGCTCCTCATGTGCTCCTGTCCAGGGGTATCTAGAGAAATCTACTGACCTCCAGAGAGCAATTTAGGCCTAATGCTCTGGTATTAAACTGGCAGGTGTGTATTAAAAACACTCATTTAGTCTGAGGTGAATGGGAAGTCAAGGAAGGTCAAAGAGTGCCTGCCTGACTTACATCAAAAAATAATTCTATTAATTTTTTTGGTTGACCCTGACTCTTTCCCTGCAAATGACAACACTATTATTAATGTTAATTAGCTTAGGCCAAGTAATGGGATCACTGCAGAAGGAACAGCTTTGATGTGTGCGAGTAACATCTAATATGTGGTGTAATAGTTCTCTGTTACTACTCAATAGAAATATATTTCCAGTGATTAAATACAGGAACTGGAACATCAGTCCCATTAAGTTAATGGCAGAACTTCCAGTAACTAGAATGGGAGGGGCAGTGTTCACCTTTATAAAAATCCACTATTTTCACCATTTTTTACATTTGAGTAAGCTAAAGGAAATGCCACCATGCCATGCCAAAGATTTATTTACTCTTTTCTACAATTCTTGTCTTTGTTCTCAGTTTTAAGAATCAGATTTCTGTCTTTCTCACTCCATTTTACCATCATTGAGCCATCCTGTTCAACACAGATGTACCATGTTACTTAAGCAACAAAAACTTTGTTTCAGATTCTTAGATTGGGTCAGAAATTGCACCTGTTCTAAAACATTATACTGTTTTAAATATAATAAATAAATTCAATTTTAATATATAATAAATAAATAAAGCTATTATTGGCCCAGAATAGGAGCATGCACTCATGCTTTTACATCCATTTAAATAAATCGCTTCATTTTAATATTTCATTTAAAGACAGACACCTTCTATTTCTAACCAAACATTTTTTTAAAGATAATTCAAAGATGTATATTTAGAGTTCAAAATATCCACTCCTGTAAAAAAGATCTAATTAGAATAAATTGTTGGGTAAAAACACTTCCACAGGGTCCTTTCTTACTCAGCCATTCTATAACTAAAAAATATTTGGAAATACCAACTGAATGTCTTCTGCACAAGTGCATGTCGATGCTCTGCTGGATGCACAAGATGTGTAATCCAGCTGGGATGCCTCTATCATTCCTTGTGTACTTTGGGCAAGCCACTCACATGTTAAAAGTAAGTCTGAAGCACGTGGTAGTTGTTAGACTTGCTCGACAAATCTACACATCAGCACAGGTATGGTAGATCTCAAGGTTCCCTAATACTTCAGTCCTATAACACGTGGATTTCCTATAGCATAGAATCATAGAATATTTTGGCTAGAAGGGGTCTTAGAGACTATATAGTTCCAGCCTTCTTGCCCATGGGGAGGAACACCTTCCTGGTCTTGAATACTTCCAGGGATGGCTCCATTCACAGAGAAGAAAGACAAAGACACAACTTCTTTTGGGAACCTGTGCCAGTGCCTCACCACCCTTCCAGGAAAGAATTTTTCCTAATATGAAATGTCATCCTGCCCTTTGTCAGTTTGAAGCCTTTCCCCCCTACTCCATGCCCTCATTCAGAAGTCCCTCTCCAGCTCTCTTGCAGCCCCTTTAGGTACTTGATGATAATCCAGGTCTTCCTGGCATCTTCTCTTCTCCAGGCTGAACAAGCCTAACTCTTCCAGCCTGCTTTCATACCCACCAGGTATGACCAGCAAGTCTGAAATGCGTAGGGTGGGTTGAGTTTCCATGGGTGCAGGCACAGACTAAAAATACCCTAGAGAGAAAGTTCAGCCTTGAGCAAACATTCACATTAGTCAGCAGAGCTCAAAACACAGCCACATCTTTTGTTCTGTCTATAAAAGCTTGCCTGAGACTTTCTGTTGCACAGTGCATAAATAATGTTGTGCTTCTATTCCCTGTCTGCATTGATCCACACTGGCCTTTACAACTTCATCTTGGGTGACCCTGCTGTCAGAGGTAAGACCTGTCTGTAAAACAGCTGAAGATCCAGAGTGTAAACCAAAGTTTACTATGTGCGACTCTCACTGTGATCTGCCCGAGTGCCCTTGGCGTATTCCTCCCAGCTCAGGTATGGTTTTCTTACCTGAGAGGTCCCACCTGGAATCACTTCACCCAGAGTTCTTTTAATCTCACTTCCTACATCAATTCCTCAAAATCCTTTATCTTGCCTGAAAGGAGATTATTGTCTTAAAAAAAAAAAAAAAAAAAAAAAAAAAGGCATTTCATCTAATATATCTTAATTGCCATAACATTTAAAGAAGATACATGATTCCCTTAATTCAAAAGGCTAATGAATCATTTTTAATCATACAAAAATGTCATGTCCTATGGTGGTAAGCAGCCTAAAAATCCCAGGAGAAGTTGATAGGCATATGCTGGCTTGCTCTTTCCATAGTGTGAAAAAAAGGCATGAGCATGCTGCTGGCTCCTGACTGCACATGCCAGTCTTAACTTTAGAGAAGTAATCACTTTCTCCTCAACTCATTCCTTTCTCTTTGCCCTTTGATTGCAGATTCCAGATGGGTTTGGTAGCCAGTAATTACTTTTATAGCTAGAACTCACTTGCAATGCATCAGGTTAATGTTAATGGCATTCTGTACAGACACTCATAATCTTCTCTAACTTCTCTCCCATGCCAATGTAATTGTATTTCCTTAATACTAACCAAACAGTGATCTCTTATCTTCTTTACTTTTTTTTTTTTTTTTTGACAGCGGGTATGTGAGAAGGAACAATTTACATTTTTCCAGGCCCCTCACTCTCCTTCAATATGTTTATTAAATCTGTATGTGTTACTTTTATTTCTTAGTGGCAATGGATTTTTCTTCTAATTACAGCAATCTGATTTCAGTTTATTTAAATGCTGATTTATGTTTATGCTATCCCCTGGTATCAATTTCATTCCAACTAGATCCCAGTGTAACTTAATTACTTGTAGTCTTGTCATTCCAAACTAATGCTAATTAAAACAGTTTTATTACTGGAAGGTATTAAAGATTAACCCCTCCACTGTTCTATAGGAAAGAAAGTAAAGTGAAGGTGAGGAAAAAGAAGGTTTACAAAAACAGAGGAAAGAGTGCATAGGAATGTCCACATCTGTTTTGTTTGCTCACACGATGTGCTGTAGTTGCCTGAGGTTCACAGCCTGATTTTATTGCCTGTCTGGTGATCTCTTCCTGTTCTCACTCCTGTTGTTTCCATTTCCTCTTCTTTAACCTTGTCTGGGTGCAAGAGCTGCAGAAGATGAAGGTGCACACCTACTGGTGGCCAGCCTCTCCTCATGTCCCCATGTCCCTCTTCCTCCCCCTCTGCCACACCTCTCCACACCCCCTCTCAGTTGTGTCTCACCTTCTCTACCTCCTCCTCTCCATCACACATCCCACTCTTTGCCGTTCCCTCAAATCACACACTTGTTTACATTCAAGAAAAACAGTGTTTTAATCCAGTCATTCTCCCTGCAGGCTAAGCATGGATGGAGATCTCTGTCAGTGCATTGTTCACTGCTGTTCTGTTGTGTCCAGCAGAAGATGAAGCTGAAACACTGACCTGCCTTAGCTTTTAACAGCAAGCACTTTGCAACCAAAGCGAGATCAATCCTCATGAAGGTGTTTTGGGGTGAGTTTGAGTTAGATGCTAGGAAAAGTTTCTTCACCCAGTGAGTAGCTGGGCACTGGAACAGGCTCCCCAGGGAAGTAGTCACAGCACCAAGCCTGGTGTTCAAGAGTTCAAGAAACATTTGGAAAATGCTCTCAGGCACATGGTTTGCTATTTGGGGCTGTCCTGTGCAGGGCCAGGAGCTGGACTCAATGATCCTTGTGGGTCTCTTCCAGGATATTCTATGAGGGTTTGTTTTTTTTCTGTGTGGATTTGAGACAACATGTACTGAACAATAACAGAATATATTGCTATGAGTCTTCAGGCAAACTAGAGGAGTTAGTAGGCTGGTAAAGCACCAGCTGAGTGCAATTATCTCTTGTGCAGAGCTTGTAAACTTTACCTGCCTCTTCAATGCTTCCCATAAATCCCCCTGACTGGAGCATACCACTGTGCCTTCCCAAAATCCCTCCCCATCTCAGACACAGCATTATTTTCCCTCCGTCTTATTCCTAAGTTCACATTTGCAGAAATGGTAATAAACTAACTCAGTTATTTTAAGAAAATCCCCAAGCCCTTAGTCTTTAATAGTAAAATAAGTCCACGCATATCTTTACAGGCTTACATATGCACATGTATGCAAATGGCCACAGTATTGTACTCAGCTGTCTGGCTTTCCAGCACAGTTTTTTAGTTGATTGCCAGGTAACTGGAACACTTCTGAAACACGTGTGCAGAAGACATAGTTAATTGTTTTTCACGTGTACCCAAATTAGGAGCCAGCGAAGGCTACTGTTATTTCTGCTGATGAGAAAGTGACATCTGTGGGAGCACAAAAAGCTACAGAGTGTGTCTGTCTGGGGCTAATTGATTTATAAAACTTGCCGACAGACAGATGTGAACAAACACTTCTGACAAACTATAAATTAGCTTCTTCTTCTTACAGGAGGTAGGCTAAAAACACACAGCAAGGATAAGTAATGGGTGCAGGAGACGTGTTATTTATTTTCTGCATCCAATGAAGCACAGCAATTGTACTCTTGTTCTGTGGATTGGTTTCCTGTCGGAGTCTGGGAGTAGGGGAAAAAGAGCTGAAGAATGAGGATGATCTCTATAAAATGGGAAGCATATTGCAGAATCCCAAAAAAGATGTAAATTTGATCTCTCTCAGATCTCTATATAAATTTGTGGGTTTTAGATGAAGTGGATAGGTCTGATTGCTATTAAGGAATTTCTGTTCTCTTTTCCTTAATGAAGTTCACTCCTACACAAACCAAGCAACTTAATTTCAGGATTTGTGCTTTAGAGAAGAAGAGAGTGTGAACTTCAGCGCACTGCTTTGATAAGTAAATAAAGCTGTGCAATTCCTTTGAATTGTCTCTTATGTCAATGAACAACACAACTGGTTTCCCCTTGAGAGGAAGGGAGGGTGTGAAGGGAGGGGTGAGCCTAACAGACAACTGAAGTCCTCTGTGGAGGTACATGAATGCAGAGACTGCTCTCTAAAATAACTTACTTGTTTCCTTAATGTCCCAGAGGAAGATTACAGGAAAAAAAAAATAGAAAAAATCCTACCTCTTTATACCTACATAAAAGAAAAAGAATTCCATATACTAATGTCTAGATGAGAATTTCACTTAATTTTCTCATATATAAGCAGGAGGCAATAAGAAATAGAACTGAAATTAATTTGGCTCAAAGTAGTTGAAATGAAATTTTAAAAAATGTTAAACATGAAAACAGACCACAGGAATTCACAACAAAGATTACATTATCTAAAGTCATTGGCAAAGCAAGCGGAGAAATTTAAAATACAGGTAAATAGGAATTCTCTTATGCCTTAAGCTCCCAACATCCCTATCTGCCCCTATCTGGGTTCTACCGGTCCCATTACCAAGCATGAGGCAGCAACAATAGGAACTAGCAGAGAGGAGCATGCTGTGTATGCCTGCATTTTATACAGAGCAAAAGCTTGCCATCCATCATCACAGTTCCAGAGGGAGAGGCAATGCTGAATCTTTCCTCTATAATGCTTTCTACCACAACACAAAGAAATCTCAGTGAGAGAGCACACGAGTGCTAAGTGCAACAGCACAAGGGTAGAAATGGAAAAAAAAAACCTCAGAAAAGTCATTACTCATCAGTCTTCAGATTTACAGCCTTCAAGGTCTGGGAGGATGGGAGCTCAGCACAGGCAGCAGCAGCAGACACGGCTGCTCCTCAGCTAAGGCATGACCTTCCCTGACTGCCCAGCCCTGGGTATGTAGATGATGGGAGAAGGGCAGGGAAAGTTCCTGCTGCTCAGTTCTTGGGGTGCTGCCCTTGTACAGCTGCCTGGTACAATTCACAGCAGCAACATCAGCATCAGATCTGTGGAGAGCTGTGAGCAGCTAGCAGCACTTCTGGCAGCCAGTGAGGGATTTTTCAGGATGAAAGCTGAGTGCAATCAAGGAGAGGTAGGCAAAGCAATCCCCAGACCTGTGGCTTCTGGGAACAGGTAGATAAAGAGGCAGGCCCTTGCAGGCAGAGGCTTGCTGAGTTCATGAAGTTTGTGGTGTTTACACTGCTGAGGGTCCATGGTGGAGTGAGTTTTAGAACTGAGGGTCCTGTTACCCTCACTGGCATCCAGCAGAATCTGGTATGAGGAAGACGAAATGCAAGCAAACTGAGGTCCCAAAGCTCATGCAGACTCTCCAATTTAGGCTGAAATCTTGGCAGACAGGACATTCCAGTGGGACACAGGACTTTGAGTATTCCTGGGAAGATGACGTTAATTATTCCTGTCATTAAGGGCAGCAGGAAATGAGTCTTTCAGAGCAGCTTGTCTCACATACAGACACACACACACACACACACACACACACCCAGGCACAAGCCAAGGCAGGCTTTAGGAGAAAAGGTTGTTGCTCAGCGTAAAGGAAACTAAGTCAATATTATCTTTTAATAACAAATCCAAAAGGAGGCAAGCTGTCCCGAAGAATGAGCCAACAGAAAACACGATTCACAGGAATATGACAGATAAAGGGACCTCAGTTGAACAAATTAGCATGTGCAAATATTTGGGCTGATGAGCTTGATGGAGATTTATGTTGTAGAGACCACATGAATAACTGACATCCCAAACTGGAGTTGCATAAAGAAGAACATTTCCCAGCCCAGGAATTGTTTTTTCTGCCTTGTTTTCTTTCACTTAGTAGAAACATTTTTCCTTCATGCTGTGAGAAACAACCATTTTTTTTCATCCCTGTGCTTGCTCTCACTTTTCTGATGACTGCTCTGAGTTTAATAAGATGCTGTCAGACATGTGCAGTTAAAGCTTGGGGTTGCGTTTCTGTTTTCTCTTGTTCCTGCACAACACAATTCCAGTGGTGTCGCTTTTACAAGGCATGATGTGACTCCTCACAGGAACAGTGCAAGACAAAACCAAGGTGTTTATGAAGCACTGAAGCATCCCTCCCCTGCTGTGGGACATATGTGCAAGGAGAAGATCTCCTGTAGTCCCTCTTCATCTTAAACGCATCTGGGTTTTTCCAAAGTGCTCTCTAAATAATCAGGGCAGGAAGAATTATGTTTTATATGCATGGAAATTTCACAAGTTACCTTTTATTTTTTTTTTTCTACAGAATCATAAAAAAGCTTAAGTTGGAAGGTATCTTAAAGATCATCCAGTTCCAACCCCCCCTGCTGTTGGCATGAATGTCACTCACTACATCAGATTGTCCCATCCAACCTGGCCTTGAACATTTCATATGTTTTCATCTCCCATGCTTTTGTTTGTATAATAGAATTAATGCTAGGATCATGTGAATGGGAGGAAAATTATGTACCCAAGGAGAAAAGGAGAGACACAGAATCTAATTCTGCTTTGGTTTGTTTCGTGATCCAAGAAGAAAGAAGATGAAGTGCAATCCCTGTTCTTATATGGCCACCTTAGTCTTTCATTTTACTGCCACAAAAGCAGGGAAAAAATATTGCAGGAAATTCCTGTGCTCCAGTATAGGGTTAACTCACAACTTTCAGGAGTGAATTACCCTGCTAATGTCATAGTGTCTGCTACCTCAGTTAGAGCAAGGCAGCAAGGCTCTTACTTATTATGCTTATCTCAATTGCTATTCACAGTCTGAAGCCTCACTTCCCTGCCGTTCTATACTGATCACTGTGCTAGACTGAGGAAAAGCTTATGACCATATGGTAGCATTTGGCTGCTCACCCATTCTCAGAATTTCACCCAGTTCTCATTGACTTTCAATGGCATCTGGATGACTAATTGCCACAGGCATCTTCAAAGCCTCAGCTACAGCACCCCAAAGTATGCAGGCTACTTTAAAGTCTAACCACACAAAACAACAGGTTCCTGCCTCCAGGCGCTTGCACCTACTGTTAGATGTTTATCCTTAAGCGGTAAAGATAAGTCAAGCAAGGCAGAGTGCTTATGGCACGTCTCAGGCCACAATGTGTAGCTGGAAGTGATAAGAAGAGTTGGGCTAGTCCAATGAACATTATCATCCCCCTTACAGTGACTATCACCAAAGGTGCTGAGCAGCCTGTGCCTTGAGCTGCAGGATTTATTTCATGCTCTGCCACTGATGTCCAGCAGAGCCTCTGCCAGGCCATTTAACCTGTGCCATTTTTCCCTATTAGGTCACAAAGCGAGGAGAGCAGCACAGGATTCAGAACAGTCTTCCATGATCCATGCGCAAAGGAGTTCGTCTTGGAGACTGGCACTGGTCGGAATCTGACCTGGAAAAACTCCGGGAGAAATAATAACATCAAGTATTTCTGTGTCCTCAAAAGAATTGTGTGGACCCATCTGCATTGTGTGAGCAGAAGGTACCCACTTAACTGACCTGAAAGTGGCTGCACCTGGTTTTGTCAAGGTTTTTTCCTTCACATCCCCCCAGTTTCTGCAGGGCAAAGGAAATCCTTTTGAACAAGATGATTCAGAACAGAGGAAAACAGCATGTCATATAAACAACTATGTGAAGCAGGAAAAAATAAAAAAGAAACCTCCTCTATCCTAAACAACAGTAAGACCATTGCAGAGGTCAGAATGGCCAGGGCTGTAAAAAGCTTCTAAAAATGTATGTGCTGCTGTTGAATTGTTTTGCCCTTGTCTCCAGAGCTTCTCAGGGAATTGTATTCAATCTCAACTTTTATGAAGACGAGCCCAATGAAGATTTGGTCTGTAGGATTTCTGGCTGTAGTCTGAAACGTTGCTCAGGATGTCTTTAAAGATTTAAAAGGAATTTAGCTTTAGCATTGTTTGTGTGTGATTATTGTTGGGTTTTTTCCCAAACCGCAGAATTGCTGAGAGGTTTTATACCTTTTCTATTTTCTCCCTTCAAAGATTACAGATAGACTCATCACATAATTATTTGTTTCCATCTTGTAAACAAGATCTGGGGAATAAGATAGCAAAGAACATATTTCTGCTTGTGTCTTACAACATGCCTACACTGAAAGAAATTATACATAACAAAATTTCATTTCAATTTCCTGTAACATGGCACCCTGTGAAATGGGAAATAGAAAAGAGGAGATGGTGTGAGACACAGTCTGTTCTTTGTAGTTCTACCCTGCTCTGAAGGGCTGCTAAATGGAAAATTTCAGTTTCAGTAAACCTTTATTGACATATTTAGTAATATTAATAAATTATTCAAACAGAAAAAGAACAAAAGTTCCCATGAAAATATACACAGATGTTATTTAAGAAACCTTTCCCTGGAATACTAGAAAGCCAGGTTTCTCACTTCTAAAAATCTGAAAAATAAGTTGACTATGAAGCACAAAAAAAAGGGTTCTTTAATTGTTTTTTTTTCATTTATTTAATCTTTTTTTTCCAAGTTCACTCAATAACAAAGAAAGTAAACATTTAAACTGGCATTTTTACGTTAGGATTTAAAAATTAGTTAGAATTTAAAAATTCTTGCTTGCAGTGTAATTTTAGTTGGCTGTGCTCCTTCAAAAACAGCTGGAATAATGGCCTATCTGCATGTGTGTTCAGAATATAATATATAAAATGTAATATACCGTGTATAGTATGTTATGTACATCATCTATTGTATAAATAAATAAAAAATAAAATATGAAATAAAACAGCAAATGTCTGCAATATTTCCCCAGTTCATTTCACACCCTGTAAGCTATCTCATGAGCTTGAGAGAACCTTTGTTGAGATCATGGGTTGAAGACATATATTCCTAAGATAAATAGTGTTACTCCTCAAATACATGGTTCCTGGACTGTCTAAAGAGACTGATGATAACACCCTGTGGCTATCAGTGCAAAGACAGGAATATTCTGAATTTAAAAAGAATGCTTCCAATAATCAAATGTTAAACAAAGCATTACCATAGACAAAGTTATAATTTCTACTATGTCAGGTTGTATATATCAAGAAAAGTGGGGGATATAAATAAAACCTCCCTCATTAGACCTGCAGCTGGAGGACGGGAGTGGTATAAGCACTACCACATGTTTCCTGAGATTTGCAAAACCAGAAAATGCATGAGTGACACAAATCAAGGCAAGTCTGTGAAGCACTATTTAATATTTTGGTTTTCCTTAGTAAGTATTCTCCCTTAAAGGTCTGACTCCCAATAAGAAAATGTAAATGATGGCATTTGCCCTTGATGATTTAGACTTGCATACAAGAAAGTGCCTGAGTCCTGATTTGGCAAGAAGGAAACGGTCATCCTGATTTCAAAGGAAATCTCTCAATACTGGGGCATTTTTAAGGTGTTAAGAATTTCCATGGGATTCCAGCACACATTTAATTATGTGCGTATGCATTATTTCTAAAGTGGGCCCAACAGCACAACTGAAGCTTTCTGAAAGTCTCCACTCCTTACAGACCTCAGGCTGTGCTTTCCCATTATTTCACCATTTTTTTTCTTGAGATTTTGGCAGTGATCTGTGTGTGCTAGCACTGACTTTGAGCAGGATGAGAGATCATCCACTTTGGAAATGCTATGAGTTTGCAGTGCCCAGCTGTGCTCAGGATTTCTGCTCTCCCAGTTTTCCCTCTATACAGAAGATGTGGAGGCATCAGGGCTCATGAGAAGCCTCCCCTCTGAAGTCTTCTACGGTCATCTCCACCTCCACGGAACTCAAATCCACACAGCAGCCAACCACCTTTGCCTTTTCTTTATATAAAGCCTATAGAATGTAATGGGTCTCTGAATAAATGGTATTCCTGTAGCTTTTCCTCCAACAATTTCTTTTTGCTTATAAATTTTAAGCTCAGATTCAATTTCATTAAATGCACAGATGAGCTGCTGGACTCTAATGAAGGCTGAGCATGGAAATATAATTCCATGTTTTTAATGGTCATTTCACCGGAAGGTGATGTCTTTCAAGGCTAAAAGGAATTAATCAAAGGAAAAGGTGACGGGGGAAGTCAGCCTCTTCTCAGTGCCTGCTGCCAGTTCAGGGGGAAGTGAAATGAGCTGTCAGAGCTCCAAGCGAGTGTGAGAGGGAGACATGCCTGTAGTTCTCTGTGCATCTTCTCCCTAGAGCTTCAAGAGGACATTTTGATGGTGCAATAATCAGAAAGATGAATTCTCTGGTGCTCTGAACACACCACCAAAAGGCAAAGCCCTCCCTTTGCTGCCAAGCCTTTACGTGAGTGGTGTTCATACAATGGCAAAACTTACAGAACCCCATGTGTGCAAAAGGGAACCAACCTCCAACATCTTTCTCACTGGTTCTGGGTGATCTCCTGTCCCATGGCAGGGTCTGAGTGTAGCACAGGACCTTCACTGGCAATTGCACTTTAACTAATAATGAATTTCTTGCCATAAAGCCACCAACTTGTGCCAACCCAGATCCCAAGACTGCAATTTGCATTGTTCTTGGTGCTCTGGAGTCTCTCTCCTTGGCTCAGAAGGCAGGTCCCCCGCTCCTCAAGGCAAGCTTTCTTGACTGTTTAACATCCCTTGTTCACCAGCAGCAAACTTCAATGATAAAATAAAATTAATAAAATCAGAATCACAGAATGGTTCAGGTTGGAAAGGACCTTAAAGATCATCTCTTTCTAACCTCCTTGCCATGGATTGGGGCCCTTTTAGGAGTAGAAGCATTAAGGATAAATCTGATCACTTGTGAAGGAACTAAAGGAGTGTTTCAGAGTAAGGTGCACTTCACTCCCAAAGAAACAAGGAAGCATGTATTTATGCTTTAAAATCAAGGGATACAAGGATAGCAGGTTAAAATGGACTATAAGATAGAAGAGTTAGAAGGAACAATTTTTTTTCCCCAGGAAATCACTACTTGAAAATTTCACGGACAACACAGCCACTTGAATAATGAATAAAGCAGGCTGGTTTAAATGCAGTGAAATTGCCCTCTCCTCAGATTTCTTTTAATCTTTTGTGGCCCTACAAGGAGCCTTAGAAGAGGCAGTCCTGTGACATGATAATCCAGCATCCTCCAGCAGCTGAGCTTAATCAGTCAGTAAGACCTGAAGCCACTATGTTACATTTTCAAGCAGGAGAATCAAATTCCCTTTTTCATGACTAAACACTTGTTGGTTTTACATCCACTGAATTAAAACATAGGAAAGCCCCCAACAAAACAACACTAACCACAAACAACTTAAATTACTAAATCCACATTGCTAATAGTTCCTTAATTGCTAACCTGAAGGTCGGTAGCAGTCCTGATTGTCACTCAAGTCATTTTATAAATGCATGTTGATTTTGAAATTGTAATGGTGCTGAATTTGCAAATGGATTAAGAATGGCAGAGGAGTTTTCTGTGTCAGGGGGCCCTGCATTATGAATGATAAGGTTTCCCATCTGTATAACTCCTGGGATTGCAAAACATTTACCAAAAATTAATTTCTCATCACTCAGAACACCCTAGGATGCAATCAGATGTTTATATTTCACAGAAATTAAAACCACAGCCTTAACAAACCCGATGGCTTCTGTGTATCCTGTTGCGAGGTCCACTGCAGCATTAAGACCAGGAAAGCTTATTTTAATAGAAATTTAGAGACACATATTTTTCCATGGGGCTGTGTCTTGTAATTAGTTATTGGTGTGTCTAGAAATGAGCAGACTCCAGCTGGAGTCACACTTTCAGGCCTCTCCTGAGATTCCACACTTCCCTCTTGCAAGCGGCAAGCTCCTCCTGAGCCCCCCTGGTATAGCTTGTTCAGAAGGTCACCTGCACTGCAGGACCAAACAGCCTTTGGGACTGTTATTTGACTGAGAAGAGGTAGCAGGGGCATTTACAAAAAGAGAAAGTGAATCATGGAGTCCTTTAGGTTGGAAAAGCTTTCTAAGGTCATGAAGTCCAACAATTAACCCCACACTTCCAAGTCCACCATGTCCCTGAGTGCCACATTACTCATGCAAGAGCAGTGAGATTACATGAACCTAATTTTTGAAATAAAAAAGCCTAAACCCAGATTTTTTTGCTTTTTATCTGTGCATTGCACAAATCTTGGTAATTCTTATTTTTCTATTTTTTCCTGGTGCAACCAGCTAGACTGTAAAACTAGAGTCTGGTCCTTGGCAGAGAACTCAAGTGATTGGGAAAGCCTGTGACTGGCTAGACTTCCCTGCAACAGCAGGGATTTAATATATTTCTCCCTTGCTGTACAGAGCTTTCAAAAGAACTGAAATAAGCTTTAAACACTTTTGCTTTTTTTCTTAATTAAATGGTACTAAAGAAATCAGGACAAAGCATGCAGTTAGAAAATTATTTTCCTTTAATGAATGAAAAAATAAACAAGTTGAGAGTGTACCTTCAAAGAACCATCTTGACATTATTTGAAATAATATTGCAGAGAGTAGAACCAAATTTTGGCATTAGTTATTTTTATATACGTTGAATATTTGGCCATCTTCTTGCTCACGCCTTACAAGGATGAAGGAACTCCCGTGGCACCAAGCCAGCCATATGCACTAGAAAAGCATCCAAGCAGCCATGTTATTATTTAATCATCTACTATTAGAGAATATCATCCCACTGTTGAGGTGTACTTTTGGTCAGTCTGATAGAGATGGAAAAATAGATTTCCATATGTTAAGGGTTGCCTTGAAGCTCCTCAGAATTAGATCATAATTATTAGGAAAAACATTATTTTTCAAAAGGATTGTCAAGCACTGGAACAGGCTGCCCAGAGAAGTGGTGAAGTCATAATCTCTGGAGATTTTTAGAAGATGGGTGGATGTGGCATTTTTTGGACATGGTTTAGTGGTGAACTTGGCAGTGTCAAGTTAATGATTGGTATTGATGGTCTTAGAGGTTTCTTCCTGCCTAAACATTTTGTGATTATATGATTCTAATATATGTACAGGGTTAAAAGTGTCCTCTGGAGAAGCCAACAGCTGATGAATATATTAGCTTAACCCAAATCCATTTCCCTCCTAAGTGTGCAAAAAGGAGCTACACCAGCATGCCCAAAATGGGAATCAATTACTCCTCCTTCCCATGCTGCTAAATATTCAGGTCCTGTTGGTGCATCTCCTCCTGTTTGTCTCATGTTCTCTCGCAGGTTAGCAAGGAAATCAGATGCAAATCACATAGGTGATTCCTCAGCGGGAGGACAGAGCTGTGGCTGCCAAGGAGGAGGCAGGCTGCCTTTGTGTTTCTCAGAGTCACATAGCACTTAGCCACACGGCTCCCATTGACTTTCAAATGGGAAATATGTAGATGCAAGTAAGAGTTATGGAAATGTAGCCTTTCACTGTATCATTAGTTTTTTTGTTTCCATATGACAGAGACTCATGATTTATTTTGAATATTTAAGCTGTGCCAGTGCAAGTGCATTGTTGGGGTTTTTTTGTGGGTTTTTTTTTGGTTTTTTTTGGGGGGGGTTGTTTGTTTTTTGGTGGTTTTTTGTTTGTTTTTGTTTTGTTTTTTTTTATTCTGTTGGTGACTGTTAAATAAGCAACCCCAATAGTTTGGCATGGCAGCATAAAGAAGCTAACGTAGCTGAAGAACATTGTGAAGGGGTCTATTTTGCATATCATTTAACCTAATTTCAACATATGTAATGTCCTTATAATTAAAGTACAGGACTATGGAGTTGGTCACCTGGGTTGTTGTTTCTCTCTGCTGGACAAATCAATTACTCTATATGCATCAGCTTTGAAGTAGAAATAATATTTTAATCACGTGGAAGTTTAAAGCCTTTTTCAAGGCTTGATGAGTGCTCTCATATTTTTGGTTTCAGCTTAACATACTATCTAGGCCATATACAGATATCAGCAAGCTTGAGACTATTATAGTTTCTTCACTCACACCATCCCACTAAACATCTTTTATTGCCACTTGTGTCTGTGGTTTAAGACTGGGCTACATGGGACACAGTCAGCAAGATTTTCTGTCCTCATGCTAACACCAAAGAAAACTAGAAATTAACTCCACTAAATACAAGGCTACATCCAATTTCAAACTGAAACTGAGCTTCAGATATATATATATATTACTTTGTGCTATTCTGGATTTTTTTAATGGATCTTATGCAATCCTGAACATTTAGATTTAGCAGAATCCCTCACCTGATGGTTTGATTTATCTTGTTCCAACCAGCAAAGCAGTTGAGCTACTTAGTTCTGCTGAAATTACTGCTGAAAAGTGCAGGCTGGTGTGCCTCTCTGAATCATGTCCTTATCACAAGAAATTCAGGGGCTACCAGATGATCTGACCAAAGAGCTATGAGGGATTGTTTCCCTTAACTAAGCTTTTCTCAGAGGAAAATGGCTATTTGCATATTTTACCAGAGGCATCAGGCTTTTATTAGTTACAAGGAAGCAAAATGGTAGCTGCCTATATATTATCCTTCCAGAAGTACCTATCTATACTTTATTTTATTATTCAGGACACTTTGTTGAAGCCTCTACCCTTGTGCAGAACTAGAAATTACTGGCCTCATCCTTTTCTCAGTTAAGTGACATAAATCATGAACAGTTTCATGGAAACCAGGGAAATTGCAGTGATGTAAAACTGGTGGGGAGAGACAAGAGAGCCCTTGATTCTCATAGCTCTGTCTTTGAAACACTCAGTCCAAGGGTCTTCACCATACAGCCCCTCTCTACTACAGACTGCATTCCAAATACTCTGACACAGAGTATTTTACAAAGAGTGGGGCTAAACTGTTTCACTGAGGTTTGTTTGTTTGTTTGTTTTTAATGGAGGAGAGCTAAATAATAATATACTGGCACAGACTGCCCAGGGAAGTGGTTGATTCACCAGCCTTGGAGAGGTTTAAAAGTCATATAGATGTGGTGCTTAGGTTTAGTGGTAGGATAATACACTTAGTGTATGATTTTAAAGGTCTTTTCCAACTCAAATGATTCTATGGTTTTAAATGCAGCACATAACGCAATCTTCCCAATAGGCATCTATTAGTCAGAGAATAAAGGATGATCAGCTGCTTCGTGAGTGGGACAGCTTGAGAACAGAAGAGTGCCAAATAATTTACTACACATACTCTCCAAGTTTATAGAAGAATTTGGGTTGAGTTTGATGTTTTGTCAATAACTCAGTAGAGCTAAAACTTTGGAAAAACAGGTGGGTGAAACAGTTTGCAAATAAAACAGACAATTTTGTAACAATCTGAACCATTATCTAACCTGTCTGTTTGAAAGGCTTGGGACAGACTATAAAAAGAGAGTGCAATTACAGAAGATGAATGAAATGAATACAGTTTGTTTGTTAGGAGGATCCTTTTTTCTTCCTGAAGCCTTTGCAAAAAATGTCATTTGTGCTGGCATTGACCTGCTTTTTTGGGGGATCTTGTGTTTATTTATTTCACAGGTTCCCAGAGGCTTTTGTATGGCATTAATATTGGTAATGAGTGAGTCTCTTTCCCTAATAAGATATAATGGAGGTGAAAAAGAATTTCTATGGCTTCTGCAAAGAATAAGCACTATGTTCAGATCCTGAAAATTCAGCTGTTTGTTATCATCCTGCAGCCATAGGAAAAACTGAAAATGTGTATATGAGAAGCTGAACAGGTGGAGGAGAAGAAGACCTGGGAGAAATGAATGCACAGTCCCTGTTCCCATGTGCATGAGTCTCAATGTGTCTTTTGCCTTTGCTATCAATAAAAGGCTTTACAAAACTTTTTTTTTTCCCCAGAATGTCTTCACCATTTTTTTTTCATTTCTTTCTCTTATTTTTTTTCTTATCCCTGCCAAGCTCATTTCTTAAGGATATATCAGGAAGATCCTCATAGGCAATTTTTTTTCAGAAAGAGTAAAATACAGGCATATTGGAAGCTATTTTGGTTACCTAGAAGTAAAGGTGCTGAAACTGCAGGAAGGGAGGGAAAAAACTAGTTTTTAAGCTAGGAAATACCAGAAACTTCAAGGGTTTGCAGGCACATAACCATACCCCATCTCTGAGTATGTGTTTTGTTATCCCAAACTGGTGAGGAAGACGAAACCAGTGTTCACAATCTGGTCTTGCAGGTGC
The DNA here is from genome assembly GCF_049639895.1 of Pseudopodoces humilis. Taxonomy (NCBI): domain Eukaryota; kingdom Metazoa; phylum Chordata; class Aves; order Passeriformes; family Paridae; genus Pseudopodoces; species Pseudopodoces humilis. Next base: position 83,973,302 of record NC_142201.1, on the reverse strand, counting down.
AGTCTGAGGGTTTCATCCCTGTGATCTCCAGTTGCTCTTCATCCTTTTTTTTCATTCTTTATTCTCTATTCCCTTGATGATGACAAACAGGGGCACAAATAGGGAAGAACAGAGTGAAGTGCTGCTTTCCAGCAGCCACTCGAATTTCAAGCAGAATACTGAAAGAACCTGTACAAAGGAACAGAGCTGTTATTTTTTTTCCCCTGCTTGCCCCTTGTTAAGCTTCACAGCTCAACAGGTGCCCTACTTTGAAAGAGAAAAGGCAACAAAAACATCCACTCACTTTTCTAACTTGTTAATTAACCTTTTTGCTTTCCCTGTCTACATTTCTCTCCTCCAGCGCTCTCTTTCCTAATATTGCCTTTTGTGAGACAAGATGGTGGAAGATGAGACAAAATGGCAGAGGGATGAACTACCAGTAACTGGGAATCATTTCAAGCAAAACATGTTCAGAGCATATGCAAAGGTGCTGCCTCTCTTCTTAGATCATTCCCTTGGCAGCAGGATGTGATAGGCAAAATCAAACCAATATTCAGAGATTTTCAGCTGCAGATCTCAAGAATTGGCAAGGTTTTTATCGTTGTTTTCCAAATGGGAAAGAAAGAGACAGGGAATTTGAGAACATATGGTGATAGAATAATGAATGGGTAAATAGACTCCTTCTGGGCTCTGTCCTTCATTAAACCCAAAGGAAAATAACAATCTTAGATTCAGAGTTATAATAGTAGATATTGACCACGATTTCATGACCAGAAAGTAGCCACTGCAAAGGTATTCAGCCCCCTTCTCTCAAAGCTGATGAACAAAAGTAAAGTTTGGAAGATATAAATCAAAACAGCACTGTGTTTTGCCATTTTGCTATCCACTGTGCTCCCACTCACTCCTGTTGAGCTAAGATCAAACAAATCATGAAACAGAGAGGTCAAAACTCAGTTTTACCCAAAAAGCATCTCTTATCTGCAGATGTCCCATTCACTAGGAAGCTGCAATTCTAAAAATGTATCTACAGAGATGATAATAGATACAAGAATCTTGTTATTTACTGGGATATTCTTCTGACCCTGAGGCCATTCATAATCACATTAATCTTAACTTTGGAAATATATTATGTGTTTAATTTAGCTAAGAACAAAATAATGAGCAGTATCCCAGCAAGTATTTGGTTACTTCCTCATCTGTTTACCATGTGGCGACACATAGAAGAAGATCTGTTGATGAAAAAGATACTTCCTTTTATTACACTGGTTGCCAGCACCCCTGAAGTTTAAAAAAATTAAAAAATGGAAAAAGTAATTAAAGCATGCTAGGCAATTACTTTCCTGCCTGCTCTGACAGTGTTTTGGTGGGGAGAAATCATAGTACTTCAAACCCCCATGTCTGCTGAGGAACTGCAGTCCCCAAGCCTTCTGCTGAGCAGAAAGCTGGAATTCTCTCTTCTTAACTGGACAGCCTCCTGCTTTCATCAAGAAACCTGACATTTTCCATAGCCAGCTCCACATGAAACTCCTTCCAGAAGGTACTATTTGAGATCCAGGGATCTGAAGAGGAAAATACAAGTTTATATTCTCGACATGTTAAGAATGTTATGAATAGGATGCTGCTTGTTGGAGAATGCTGAGGATATTTAAACTTAGAGGCTAAATACTCAGAAATAAACGAGATCGTTGTAAGGCAGAAGATGGTTCACACTGAATAATTCCTGTAACTACTCCAAATGTGGCTATTTTATAAGTATAAAGGTTGATACAGAAAAACCCTGGAAATATCATAATACTAATACACCCAAAACCCAGAAGAAATCTCTGACAAGGAGTGGAAAATAATGCAAAATCCAAAAGGAAAGAAAAATAATAGCAAGAGAAATCAGAAAAAATAAATGTAAAAAGCAAATAAAGTAAATAGTAGCAATCATGCAACATAGGGTAAATGTCTGCTACATTATTTGGGGAGCAATTTTCTAAAAAATGAAAAAAACAAACCAAACCAAAAACCAAAAAGTCAACAAAACTCAACCAGATATTTCAAGCCAGGGAAAAAAAGTTTTTGGAATAAGGGGAAAATGAATATTTCAGGAGAAGTACTTTTTTCCCCTTTCTTGGTGCTTCAGCTACATCTGGAATGCTGCATCCAGCTGGGCCCCCAACAAAAGAAGGCTGTAGACAAACTTCAGGGAGTCCAACATAGGCCGCCAAGGTGATCAGGAGATTGGAGGAGGTTGGAGCATGGTGTCCAAGGAAAGGCTGAGAGAGCTGGGTTTGTTCAGCCTGGATGTCAGCAGGGATTTCATAGCTGCCTTACAGCACTTCTGAGCAAGTTTTTTGAGGAGCCAGAGCCAAGTTGTGATGCATGACAGGGAAGGACCCATCTGGATTAAGGGGAAAAAAATCTAGTATGAGAAATTTAAGCCCAAATAAATTGTGAGACCTCCAGCTTTTGAGATTTTGAAGGCCCAGCTGGAGGAATCCCTAAATAATCTCTTCTCAGTTCAGTGTTGACCCAGCTGTGAGCAGGAGCATTGGCTAGAGACCTGCTGAGGTCCCTTTCAACCTACATGATTCTCTAATTTTGGAAAGCTTCAGCAGAAACATTTTAGATAAAGTAATCTGGGAGGCATAAGAGCTAAAACACGGAGTGAAAAGCTGTAGTTACTGAAATATAGGACAATCTAGACACAGGCCAAAATATTTGGCATTTAAAATGAAACTTTGGAAAAGAAACTTTGGAAAAGACGCAAAAAAGAAACAAGCTATGGGGAAGGACATCAGACTATATAATATATAGTACATATGTGTAATATATAGAGTATATATATAGAGAGAGTATAATAATTATACTCTGCAAATTTTTTCTTTCTAGGGTAAAGAATAAAGTGTAAGGTGAAAAGTGGGCTAGGTCAGACCATGTTTTCCCTTTGTTTCTACCTTTTGAATAACGATGGAGAGATAGATTTTGCAGAATGTCACTCAGTGCTTTCCATTCTATCCTACACAAATAATTTTGGTTTATATTTGGTTTTGACCCAAGTTAGCATACTTTACACATCTGTTTTAATGGGAATAGATTATGCAGATGAAACCTTTTTGTTGTTATCCTTCTTATCATCAAGAGCATATGTATACTACATTGACACACGTTAGCTCCTGTGTTTTCAGGCCTATCATTAGTCTTTTTATGTGAAGTGGATAATAGGAGAAGCTGACAGATGAATAGAATATGAAGCTGAAATATTTGGATGGGTTGTAACAAAGTTTGGCCAGTACTTGCTTTAGCAGATGCCATAGTTACTAGAGGTGTAAACTTTTTGTGATAGCAGACAAAAATTGTTCACTTTGCAATTGGGCACATTCTGATTGATTTTTCAGTGTTTGCACTTGACTCCTCATCAAGTTTTTCTGCTTCTTGGGAAACATTTCTAGTCATTCCTGAGGGTAAAGAGAGCTTTGGTCTGATTCTACTGAGGACAAGATTTTAACAAATTTTAGTATGTTTGGTATTTAGGAAGAAAATACGGCTCACATACATCACCAAATGGTAGCAACTGTGCAACATAACATTGCTATGATACTTTCTTTTGCATGGACTGTTATGTGAGCTCAGAGGTTTAGGGATGTCCTGAAGTTTCATTCCTTCAAAAGGAAGCTCAATCATTAAATTTGATGCCAAGCCTGTTTTGCAAGACTTTTCATTACAGTTGCTTTGCTACACAACTAAATGCAATTTGGAACAAAAGATGGTACTTCCCATTCTTTTCTGTCAACTCCTCAAACCTCACCATGAATCCTTTTCCATCTTGGCCCTTCTTTTATTTGCCATTTGTCAGTTACAATGCGCATATTAGAAAGATCGCCCTCACAGAGAGAGCTAGTGAACTTTTAAAGGAACTCATTGACAGGCTTGAATAAAACATCCCTAAGTTCACATGCCTGAGTTCTGTGCTGCTGATTTGATCTTTCCAAGATCCGCAATGCCCTGATGATGATTTTGAGGCATATTCTTGAATGAAGAATTACAGTGTCATACTTCTGTAGTTCTAAAAATTAAGAAGTTAGTGCCTTTCCAAGTAATTCTAAATTTTGTGTAGTTTTACATGAAATCAAATATTTTTCCAGAGAAAATAAGGGTTCCTGTTATACATGCTAAAAGAATTCCTGCCTATTCACTGACAAACTCCCAATAATGGATTTAAATACATTACATACAGGGAAATACAGTGTGGCACTCACATTCCTACCACCAATCTGTAAGTTGTAATCTACTTGGCTTTGCAGGACGATGTGATGAAGAGTCTGGTCTAAGCGACATGCTTTTCCACTGAATTTAAGGTCATACTCCCAAGTGATGGTAGAAGTAATTGCCACTGTGTGCTCAGGGACAAGTGGTCAGACTGGAAGTATCAGGTGATATTTGTAGAATGACCAAGTAGCTCTCATACCAAGACAGAATGTGCCCTGTGAAGAACTTGCCACACTAGGGTTGATATCCACTATATTTTTGATGCCTTTTATTTCAAGATCTCTCAGCAAGACAGAGCCTTGAGGCCATCTGCTTTTTTGGAGACTCTTCTATGCTAGTCATTTCTAGGGATTCAAGTAACCTGGAAAAGAACATAGTCTTAAATGCGGAGAAAAAAGTTTCCTGTGATTGCCTCCACTTACACTTCATTGCAGCTGGTTACTGTAGAGTTTTAGCTATTCTACAGACTCCAAATTTTGCCCAAATGTGGATAGTGCTGACAGATTGCCGGAAGCCAGATAGTGACAGAAAAAGCAGGATGGACTATTCCCTGCTTCTAAGACATACAGGGGTGATTTGCTGGAGACACTGAATTTCAGTACCCCATTTGACAGCCACCTTCATCTTATACTTGTGAAGTTGAATAAAGTGGAAATGTTGCCTCCTGGGGTACATAGTCTACATGATTTGCTCAAATACCACTGAAAGCTCCAGGGCCCAAAATTTCTTGTGATGGGCTGGAGAGTGCATGCAGCCACTACTGCTGTTCTGATCCACACCTGACACTAGGAAACATTTGCTGTAGAAGAATCAAAACCAGCTACAGCTAAAATTTCTGAGAAGACCAAAAGAAAAATGTTGCAAGAAAAGAAGAGAGGGGAATTAAAATTAACTCAGCTGCTTCATTTGGCACTTGATATTCCAAGGGATCAAGAGGAATTATATGAGAAAAATTCACAGAAGACTTTCTGTACATTGCTGTTCTTTATCAAACTAGCACATTTTATAACATGTTTCAACCTTCTTTCAGGCTTTGCCTTGTAATACATGTGATTAGGAGGGAAGTAATATTAGCAATTTTTAGTGACTATTTAAAAGCAAAAATGAAAAAGGCACTGTTACAATATTTTTAAAGAACAATTCATTAAGCAGAGGGAGGTACACTAAAGACACAAAAATCCATGCTCATGAAAATACAGTACAAAATTTCCAGGCCTCTGCCTTTAATTGCACTCAAAAGTAATTGTTCTCCAAACAAAAGAAGCCATGGGGTGAGTGTTTTATGTTTCGTTGCATCTTTATAAATTTCCATCACTAAAGATGAAAGACGCACCAAGTCATTGGAGCAGTTTCTAGTTTCTTTTTTTTTTTTTTTTTTTTTCTGGTCTAGCTGCCCAAGGTATTATTTTTCCCAACAGATTAGTAATTTTAGCTATTCATGATTATTCTCCTGTCTCACCATATGACACATTCACATGGTGCTTTTTTCTCTGGTGACCTCATATTCTTTAGGCAAGTAATTTATTTTACATCACTGTGCTGCAGAGAAGATGCTCTGTGGAAGACAGAATCAGACTAGTAGGTTGCTCAGAGTCTGAAGTCAATGGGTGAAAGAGTTAACTTTTGCTCTTTTATTTTATTATTATTTTTTTATTTATTTTAATGATTTTGTATCCATCTTATAATTATTATTTTGTTACTAATATTTTGCTTTATTATTTATTTTATCTTATTATTTATTGTTTTTTAAAGAGTGGTGGTTAAAACTCGGTTCATTCTTTCTTCTGTTGTGCAAAAACACAAGACAAGAGCATCGTGCAAAGTTTGAAGAAAATAATCCTTGCTCCTAAGAAAATGACATTCTGAGTTGTCTTTTCATTTTATCAAAATTAGTCAAACAATAAGCCTTATAGAAGATATACTAGCTAACAAGGAAAAGCTATATATACAGTCTTACTGTTTGAAAAGTACTGAGAACTGTAAGGAATAGTTTTTCTGCCAATAAATGGGAAAACAGGAGGATTCAGACAGAGAAAAATATGCCTGAATGAATCACACATGTATGTGTGATTTCATTTTCATCGTGGATTGAATTGAAGGAATATATTCCTTTTCTCCTCCTTCTCAAGTTCTTTCCTTAGCCCTTATTTTTTAACATACAATGATAGAGAAGAGAAACAAAATAAGTAAAGGGTGTCCTCCCCATGTATTTGGATACAGAGCTTGGAAAGAAAGATGAGAGAAAGAGCTACAATGAGACCCTTAGACATAGGTAAGTGTCTCTGGGGTTAGCAGAACCCAGTGATGAAGGGAAGCATTAGGATTTATGATAAACATGAGGTGCACACAAACCAGACACAGTTAAATCCCATCTGTCCCCTGCTGACATGCAGATGATACATTTTTCTTTCAAGTAGGCTGGTGACACTGTCGAGTATAGCCCCCCCCTGCCCCAGTACCTATCTCTGAGCTTTTAGCATCACTCCTTATGGAATTCCTTCTGTGAAGAGAGCTAATCAGGAGCAACAGACAGGGACTTCAGATACTCTGTGTGCAGCATGTACCAATAAGGATTGCCTTCATTTCACAGAAATAAGACATTATAACCATTAAAACCATTAAAACCATTATAACCTCTCCACAGTGGAGACACCCCCAGCCTTCATGCTTTGTGTTCCTCTATTTGCTTTCTGGTTAAAAACCAGAGGCAAAATTTATTTATGGAGCATAAATATGTGACACTACTAGTATTATCCCTTGACTTTATAGGAAAGTTCAATCAGGAAAAAAAATGTGCCAGGAAAATTGAACTTCCAACCACCTAATTAAGGCTACTTTTGCATACTGATTTCAAGGCTGAGTACCTTTGTCCATGAGGTTGAGTACCTTTGTCCATTCACTCAACATGGAACATATGTAAGCAACAGTAGGATATTAATCACAATGAAAGAAGTGTGTTCTCCCTCTTCTTGGACTCACTATACTTGTTTTTTCCTAAATGTTATATGTTCAGAATCGAGGAATTACTACCATAAGCTATTAAAATGAAGATAATACCTTTCAATTGCTCTTTTGCAATGGGAAGACAACACATATTTTCTCTGTCTTAGAAAATGAAAAACCATAAAGATGATTTTCTGCTGGTTTTTTAATCCATGTTTAATAATACTGTTTCTGTCTTTTAGAGAAGCATCTCTTCTCTCCATGATCTCCAGAGATAAACTGAAGGTGGTTTTGGTTTGAACTTTCTCACTTTCCAATCTTCTTATCTCTTGAGCTAATGATCTCCTCCCCAGTCCTTGTGTTTTCAAGAGCTGAAAACACTTTGAGACACATCCTGGTTTGAGGAATTCTTCTCTCTCCATTGCTGTGGACTTTCACAGACACACACATGCACACACACACACCCCAATTAAACCTTTCTTCCTTTGGTTTTCTTTATTTTCCAGGCTTCACCGTTTCTTGTTTAATCACACATACCATGAACATGATTGTCAATCCCAGACTGTGGGATGTCAGACTACAGAGAACAGATTAAAGCAGAATTATTCTGTTTATTATATTAATATTGTGTTTTCATTTCCTGAAGTTTCCTTAGTGCAAATCTATTGAATTTATCATTTTAAACACTATTTTTAATATGTGCATATAGAAAAAGAAAGAAGACACAGAACTATTCATACTAAATGTGCAAATTCAAAGCAGGTGATTGTTATCATGAGCACAGAATACATATAACTCAAATAAAACCATACCTTGAAAAACTATTTAAATATAAAACAAGCAAACAAAAGCAGTTCAGTTTGAAAGGGAACAGCGGCAAGAATGCACCAAGTTTCTTAGAAGAGCAATCTTCAGTCCATTTCCATTGGTTTTGGATCCCTATCTTTCTCCTCAGCTGTTTTTCGGTCCCTCTCCCTGTGTAGTGAATGTATTCCTCACTGCCTCTAGGAATCTGTCTCTTTTCCTCCTCTTTCACGCTCCATCTTCTTACCCCTTCTCCCTCAGATTCTGCTGCGTATAAAGGAAATATTATTCCCATTCTGGAGTTCTCCTGATTTGTTTCCTGATTGTGGAAGCATCTCTCCTAGCTTCTTTTCTTTGGTCTTCTTGCCTATTTTTTTCTATCTGCTATCTTTTCCACAATAATCCCATTTAATTTCTCCCTCTTCTCTTCTTCCTACCTATATTCCCCTTTCAAAACCCTTCCAGAATTCATGCTGGGAATCTGAAAGGTAATTATTTATTGCCAAGCCTGCAGTCAAAAGGAAAGTGCCCTTAATGAGCAGACATTGGGGAAGTCCTCATGACAAACCATGAGACAACTGCACGAGTCATTTAGGAAAATCAGGAGATTTCTAATGAGATGAGATCCTCAATGGGCATAAAAATATATTGTTTCTTTCAGAAGACAATCAAGGATCTGCCACTTCAGAATCTGTCCTTCAGACAGAAATACAGAATATAAGTAAAAAGACAACATCATCCCACATATTTTCAAAATGTCCTGGTTTGCAGTTTACACCTTTAATTTAGATGTAAAGAGAACTGAATTCTGGATACTTTAGTGCCAGGGAACTAAATACTCAGTTTGGAGTTTTATCTGGTTTTGTTTTTGTTTTTGGGGGTTTTTCTCTTTGTCTTTTTACAGTTATTTTTTCCCCCTAAGTTTCTATGCAGCACTTAAACCTTTTTTTTTTCTGAGATAATCAGACTTTTTGGTATTATTATTATTTATGTTTAACTCTTATCTGAAATTAGGCAGCAAACAGGAGCTGCTCTGCTGGCTCAGCAAGCTGAGGGGCTGCTGTATAGATTGGTTTGTACTCCAGGGACTAGAGGCTGATCTCCTTCCCACACAAGCTATTTGGGTAGAAAAATCACAACTGCTATAATGAGTAGTATCTTTATCTCCATGTGTCAGCTCAGAGGGTGCTCTTCAGGGAGAAAATTAAATGTGACCTTCCACTGTTGAAGTGACACAAACACACATATATTGCACAAGCTTCTGCATCAATGGCTCCTGCTTGCAGTTCTCTGATGTGCAGTGATCCTTAAGAAGGGTACGAGGCCCAGAACTTTTCTTTGAGGATCCAAAATTGTATTTGAGAGATTTTGGAAGTGAGCTGAATGTGACAAGCATTTTTTGACAGACTCTGATAGGGATGAACAGTGAAACACTGTTAACGTCAGTGTCACCCCTGGACTAAACATACAATAATAACAGAATTTTGTTCCTATTTCCAAGGTAAAAAACTGGTTCAGTAACTTTACAATATCATGGACTCCAGGACTGTGTTGCTCTATGCCTTGAACTACCAATAAGTACCAGATATCCCAACAAACACATAGTTTGAGATAGCAACAGAATTTATTAGCTGGACTTAAATAAGATTATTCTTCTGAAGCCAATGATGTTTTCAGAAGCACGGAAGAGATCATGGTCCAAACCACTTAACATCAGCTTTTTAGACAGCTTCCATCAGCCTCCATTTCCTTCTCTGCTTATTTAACCTTGGGAGTTTGCATACTAATTTTGGCTAGGATAGAGTAAATTTTCTTCATAGCAGTTTGTTTCAAATTTCTGGTTAAAACAGTGTCGGTACTCTGTTAATAAATAGTGCTTAGTTATTGCTGAGCAGGGCTTACACAGAGTCAAGGATTTGTCTGCTCCTCACCCCAACCCACCAATAAGGAAGCTGAGGCTGCACAAGGAGTTGGGAGGGGATATGGTCAGGACAGCTGACCCCAGCTGACTCAAGGGATATCCCAGACCTTTTGGTGTTGTGCTTAGAAATAGAGCTGGGAGCAGAAGAAAGAAGGGATGTTTAGAGTGATGACGTTTGTCTTTCCAAGTTGCTACTAAACATGATGGCTCCTGGACACCTGCCAGCCCATGGGAAGTGGTGAATTAATTCCTTGATGTGCTTTGCTCATGTAGACAACTTTATCTTTATTAAACTGTCTTTATCTCAACCCCATCAGTTTTCTCACATTGACCCCTCAGGTTCTCTTCCCTCTCCCACTGTGAGGGAGTGAATATCTAGGGGGGGTGTTAGCTGCTGTCTGGAGTCAATGCACAACAGCTTGATAAAATTACTTCTCTTTAAGTGGGTCCTACAGACCTACCACATATAGCAAAATGTGTCTTACCTTAACCCTTATAGTAATTATAGTACAAATTTTGATCTAATCAAAGGACTCCCTTTAACAAAACATAAATACCAGGTGCACTAGGCAGTCTTCTATCCATGTGAGGCAGGACCACTCTGCAAAGAAACTCTGTTGCTCACAAATCTGCCTATAAACAAGGGACAGTGACTTCAGTGAGCAGTGATGGTCAGTGACTTGATAAGATGTGCTTGATGAAACTCTTTTCAATCATTTTGGAGAAATGAAAAGAGCACCTATAATCTGAAGCCTGTTTCTCATTTGCTGTAGCAGACTCATAAATAACTGTGGGAGACACTATTTAACATGGATGAGTCTGTGGATCAAAACCAAGTTTCCAGGGTATAGGGATTCACCACTCAATAAAACCACTGATGGTGAACATACTATTCAAGTGATGCCAGTGGAGTCATACCAGCCTATAATTACACTAATGGGAATGAAAACCCATCCCAGGGGTAAAGGTAAATAGATATATAGCATTAAATAAAAATAGACAGCGAGAATAACTACCTCAGCCTTGGGTAATATGTTGTATACCAACCTTTACTATTAGTTTTACTCATGGGGAATTTTAAACATGGAGGATAGGCAAAATTTCACATGGAAAATAATGAAAATAAAAGCAATGACAAATATGGCTAAAGTTATCACAGAGAAACAATTGCTTTTCAGATTAACCATCCCTTTTTAAATTGCCAGTGGACCACTGTTATAAAAAAATAGGGTGTTTCTAAAATCAATATATTAGGTATTTCAGGTCCCAATTTGGGAAAGTCTTTTAGGAAAGGAGGAAATTTTTGTATCATTCTTCATTAATTCTCTACTTCCTTAAGTGCTTTGGGAATTATCTGTTAAAACAGGAATGCAGTGAAGAAAAACTAAAAGAATGTGAGGAAGTACATAAAGTTGGCCCCATGTCAGCAAAGCCTGAATTGTGATAAGCAAGACCATCCAAGGAGTACCTATTTTATGATGTCACAATTTTTGGTTCAATAATCAGCTGTCAGGGGTTTTAAGCTGTAATAAAAGCTATCATTTGCCAAACAAAACACTAATTTAAAAAAAAGGAATAAGGTTTTGTATACTGTTGCATTTACAAGTTTCCATTACCTGTAGTCATGCTCATGAAGCTATGGTGTGCTAAATTTTGTAGAGACAGCAAGTTTTACGGGAGCCAAATAATGTGGTCCCATAATGATGAGTTTGCCTCTGCCATTCCCATTCCCAAAAGCCCATCCATTCCCATAAAGCAGAAATCCTTGTCCCACTTCCATCCCTCTACTGACAGCAGACAAGATATCACTGCTCTCTGCTCTAATTGAGATGACTGAAATGAGAACACCTGGAAATACAAATTGGACAGGAATATTTCTTTCTTTGCAGTCCAGTCTTTTGGGATTTGCTCATCTTCCTGTTTGACCTTAAACTATGAAAAGCCATGGGCCAAAATCACCAAGGGAGAAATGGATGCCATAATCCACAAATGACCTTCTCATTTAGCTTGCTCATTATTAAATTTTACGAACAAAAAGGGAGTCTTACTCCATGTAGTCCAGAACTTTGTGAAGTGACTTAGTCCAAGTATTCTCTTGTATGATTTACCTTGCACTGATATAAATGGCTGCAAAATGCAATGGAAATTAAGACACAAGTAGGGAAAAAACGGTACTCAGAAGTCTGTCACACCTCTGCTATGAAGACAGGCCGAGAGAGTTAGGATTGCTCAACCAGGAGAAGGAAAGGCTCCAGGGAGACCTTAGAGTACTTTCCAGTACCCAAAGGGGCTACAAGAGAGCTGGCGAGGGATTTTCGACAAGGACAGGGAATGATAGGACAAGTGGGAATGGCTTAAGGCTAAAACTGAGTAGGTTTATTTAAGCTATAAGGAAGAAATTCTTCACTATGAGGGTGGTGAGGAACTGGCATAGATTGTCCAGAGAAGCTGCAGATGCCCCATCCCTGGAAGTGTTCAAGGCCAGATTGGATGGAGTTCTGAGCAACCTGGGATAGTGGAAGGTGTCTCTGCCCATAGCAGGCAGATTGGAACTAGATGGTCTTTAAAGTCCCTTCCAAATCAAACCAATCCATTCTATGATTTTCCCCATCCAGAGGCCACATTAATCATGTTTACAGGTCTTTGAAAATACCCAAGTAAGTGAAACTTGGTGGCGAATCAAATTATTTTAGTTTTAAGTTTAGTTTAAGTTGTCTTATTTTGATTGTAGTTTGAGGGATTGTATAAATGAGCAACTCCAAGCAAGGCACAGTAGTTTTAAGAAGCCAGCAGCCTCCTCTGTCTCCAGACCTCCTTCACATGCTTGTTCAAAGCCATTCCCAGTGCTTATATCTCAACTTCCATTTAGGCATTGAGTTACTCTAAGAGGTGCATACATAGGCATTATAGAACGGTACTTGGAGCAGATCAGAGTTCCAGCTTCCATTTCAGTAATACCAAAGAAAGGAGAGAACACAGTTTTCCTTTTTTCTTTTTTCTTTCCTTGCTAATAAGATTAATGGATTTCTTATTGTGTTCCTCTTAAAAGAAAACAGAACTCTGTGTGATGGGAAAGCAGTGTTGCAGGCTGGGCCAAACCAGAAAACTAAGAGGGAACTTGAGACTGCAAAAAAAAAAAAATGTGGTGCATAATGGGACCCATCTGCTTCTACTGAGATCTCTCTGGATGAGCAACAGATAAAAAATTTCAGATTAAATAAATACTGTATATTCATGCTTTCTCCACTTCAAACTGCTCAAAATCAGAAAAGAACAATTTTCTCTTTCCAGAGTTAACCATTTTTAGAAGATTTATTTCACTCCTGTATCTATTCATAAATTCCAGTTCAATCTAGACCCAGTAGCAGACACTTGAATTTCTGCTGCTTTTCTATCTCTTGTTGCTTATGGGTTATACAGGGATGTAAACTGCTATCAAATTATAAGTGATTTGCATTCATTTTGTATGTATGCAGATTAGTGCAAAATATGAAGAATGGCAATCAATCCAGATGATTAAAAGAAAACCTGCTTTCTTACATGTTCAGTTTTCTTTTATTCAGATTTAGGAGAAGTTAATACCTCTGAGCAAGCTCTTGACAAGCAAAAAACATCCAATAAAAAAACCCTGAATAGTTTTGGAAATCAAAGCTCTGCTCAGGAAATGTAGATGTCATTATTTCTAAACATGCACAGGGCAAAGATCACTACTATCCACGTGGGAGATTGCAAGAATGAGGTCCTGAATATCAAAATAAATATATATTGTGTATTCAGAAGTTATACAGATAAGAGGGACCACTAGGAAGATTCTTCATGCAACACATAGTGTAGGGTATAGGTAATTCAAGCTTGAGCAAAGGTATTTACTAAAAAGTACAAAACCCCCAAAATACATTCTTCATCTAAAGAATCATTACATTCTTGCTCAGGTTGTTCCCATCATAGTAAATAATATGCATTTTGCTTCAGGTCTCTTTGTCTAGAATCAGTTTCCTGACATTTTTTACTGATGACTCTTTGCTGCATCTGTCCACCAGAGCCCCCTGCCTGAGAGTTTCTGTTGCCTCTGCAAGTAGCCAAAATGACCCCATCACTCCTTAACTTGCACTTTGAGGAGCTCAACAGCTAGAGCTTTCCCTGTTCACTGTGTGATCTCTTACCAAACCTTTAATTATTCTCATATCTCTTTAGTTTATCAGCATCCTTGTTTTTTCCACTGGTACTGAACTAAAGAAGTATTTCAAGAGAAGTTAACCCATGCTACATAGCGAGATGGTTTCACGGTGCCTACATGAAACTTCTGTGCTCGAGTAAAGTTTCACAATAAACTGAAAGCTCCTCTTTTGCCTATTTATTTTCATAATGCCAGAGAAGTGTTCTGCAGTTTTGGAGTGCCTGGATAGAGGATCCCCCATGAAATGCTCACCTTGCTTTTTCTTCTCTTTTAAGAGTTTATGTTTCATTACATTAGAGATGAGATCACTTGTCTTTACACAGCTCACCAAGGCATGTAGATGTCTGTCAGTATTTCCTACTCTTCCATTACTAACTCCCCCAACTTTTTACATCACCTGCAAACTATTGGCAATGGCCACATTTTTTATCCCAAGTTACTGATAAACATGGGAGCAACATAAATCTAGGAAACTGAGTCTATAATCTTTTAAAAAGTTAGTTGGAACGACATGTAAGAAAGTAAAAATATCAGTAATAACTTATGGAGAGAAACTCACACACTGTAACTCTAAACAATTCCCTTTATGAGTAGAATTCAGACAGAAATAGCTCTTCTTACACAGACAGGGATTAGTTAATCAGTGCTGCTGTATCCAATATACTTTATGAAGGATAAAAACCATTTTGAATTAATGTATTGGGGTTATTAAGAGTCAGCTGACACCTGCAGATAACTACAGACAAGTAACAGAAATACTTAAACCATTATACACTTACTCATCTCACAGAGGGGCCTTTAACCTCCTGGCTTTCTTCTTTCATAGTTTGATTACTAAAGCAGCTCTTCTGTCATCATAAGTCCTTGGCAATACTAGATCCTCTCATGATTCCAAAAATTAAACCCTTTACCGTATAAAGAAAAAAAATTCACAAAAGTGTTTTACTTTTATCCAAGGCATTTTACTTCCAACTTGAGAAATGGTGACTGAAAGAGATAAAGACAGAGGCATTGCAAAATTACATATATATTATTATATATTATAATATATATATACTCCTGCAATATATAATTTCGCAATGCCTCTGTCTTTATCTCTTTCAGTCACCGTTTCTCAAGTTGGAAGTAATATGCCTTGAAGTTATTAATAATCATATGGAACTTTTTCAAAGAGTAGTTAGGGTGTGAAGAATATATATCAAGGACATCTGTGTCATTCTCATACCTTCTTACTTAGGTGTTAGCTGTCTTATCAGTCATAAAGAATTTCTAATTAGGACCGTCGAGATACAGAGCCAATAACGAGAAATGACAGGGAGTTACTGGCATACCAGTTTTACCTCAGAGTGACTTAGAAAAACCTAGAATTTGAGGAGGGTTTTCTTACAAACTATGACTCTGCCTAATTTTGCAAATAAAAACCCCCCTACAACACATGGTCCCATATGCCTGTCCTATATTAAAGTCAAGAATATAAACTGACCTGATTTTCTGGTAAGAACCTAATTAGCATGGCTAAAGGGTGAACAGTCCCTCCAACATCATAATTTATTAGCTAGAATTCCCTGGGCCTTGGCCAGTGCAGATTCCTGCCAAGGAGATCTGAAGAAGAAAGGGACCTAGCCACAGGATTTTCTGACTCTTAGCACTATGGGTTTTGGCAAGGAACCTTTCCTCGCCATGTTCACTGTAAGTTTATAGGAGAGGAGAAAACGGATTTGATACCAGCAGGGCCATGGTGGCTGTTTTAATTTCTATTAGTAATCAGCTCTTTGGAGACCACAAGGTAAGTCATTATCCAGAGCTCCTGCACCATCCCTTTATCAATGAGAAAAGCAGCATCAGCTTTGGACAGGCTCACTAAATAGATGCTTAACTGGACAGATACTGGAAAAAATGTTGGCATTTTTGTCTCAGAGTTTTGTTATCTGTCATCATCATATCTCCCACTGCAGCTTGTAATAGAAGATGGAGATTTCTTGGGTAAATCTTCCTAAAAATATTTTCCTACTTTTTTCTCTCCTCTGGCTGGCCCCCAAAATGATGTCTAAACTAATGTAATTGTTAGGCTGATTGATAGTAATGTATTAGCAATGATTTAGGCTTCATCAGCTTATTTTGTATCCTCCTTTCCTGATGTTTCTGTCTGTTTCAGTTGGAAGATCTGATCTTTTCTTATGGATTAATCTGACTCATCCTGTATGGCCCTTTTATAAGTTTTCCAGTTTGTGTGGCTTTAGTACATCTGTTGTTCCTACCAATCACACGTTAGAGAAATCTTTAATACTTAAGGAGGCTTTCTCCACTTCCCAGTCACATACTTCTCCCAACACCTTCATTCAGAGAGGCAGAAAGCATCCCGGACATAAGTGGTGCTTGACTGAACAGTTGAGATAACTATATGTTTTGATTTTGTTCTTTACACAGTTTTCTTATAAAACTAATGAGGAAAAATTAAGGCAACAAAGGAACTTGCTTTCATCCAGGAATGCAGATCTTTCCTCTGTTTGCATGCCAACTAGTCTGCTTCCCCTGGCATTTTCTATCTCCATCCCAGTTTCCAGGGTAGAAAACACTGAGTCATTGCTGATAAAATAAGCAGGAAAATTAACTACATAATTACCACCTATCAACTTACTATATGAGGTGACTGTATCTAAAGCTATTTAATGGGGTTGTCACCCAACACTCCACTAATGTTGCATCTAAGATAGTTTTGATACCTTATTCCTCTTTTAAGACTATGCTCAGGATGAGAAAGTAGAAAGTTTGATCACTGAGGGCAGTAACTTGGAGTGATTTTGTACCTGGGCCTACTTTGCTTCTCCCTTCCTCTCTTATTGTTTTTTCTCCCCCTTTTCTAGAAGACAGAGTCATAGAATCATAGAATGGTTTGGATTTAAGGGGACCTTTACATTTCATTTAGACCAACTCACCTGCAATGACCAGGGGCATCTTCAACTACAACAGGGTGATCAGAGCTTCAGTCAGCTTGACCTTGAACATTTTCAGGGATGGGGCATCTACAACTTCTCTGGACAATCTGTGCCAGCGTTTCACCACCTTCACTGCAATAAAATTTCTTTTTTACATCTTACCTAAGTCTACTCTCTTTTAGTTTAAAATTATTACCCCTTGTCCTATTGCTAGAGGTCCAGTTAAAAAGTCTGTCCTCATTTTTCTTACAAGCTCATCTTACATATTGAAAGGTTGCAAGAAGGTCTCCCCTAAGCCTTGTCTTCTCCAGGATGAACACCAGTTCCCTCAGCCTGTCTTCAAAGAAGAGGTGCTCCAGCCCTCTGAGCATTTCCGTGGCTCTCCTCTGGACCTGATCCAACAAGTCCATGTCCTTCCTGTGCTGAGGGCCCCAGAGATGAATGCAGAACTCCATGTGGGGTAAGGACAAGACACTCTCCAGCTGAAGTGCGTGTTCTGAAATTATCAATCTCTGATGAATATGAGATCTGTAGAAAGGATATATATAATTATTGCAAGAGTGACACAGGATTCAGCTCTTTTGGTATAATTCAGACTTCATCTCATTTCTGGATATATTTGGGACAATGACAGTTTGGGAGTGCACCTGTTCTGAACACAGCCTGTTATAGACAGTGCTGGATCCTGTGAGCCCCTGACAGCTAAAAGGCTAATCTTTTCAAAGTGGAAGTAACAATTCTGTCTCATACAGAACACTGGACTTGTAATTCAAAAGACCTGACAAATTTAGAAAGGATTTTGTTCACGTGTTTGAAGAAACTGACATTTTTACAATCTGGCCTGGAATCGTCTTCTAGGATAACATTGAAGGGATCAAAGTAAACACATGTAGGAACCTAATAATACCAAATGTCCCAGAAGACAGGTCAACTAACTTTCTACTTCACAGTTTGACTATAAATCTGATTCCCATTCAATGATTTTGTGGGAAGAATGATGGACTGAATTTCTGCAGCCTGAAATGAACTCTGCCAGGACACTGCAGTGATATATTAAGGGAAGGGAGAATGAGACAAAGCTTCCAGGACTCCAAATGATATGGCAAAGAGAAAATAACTAGGAAGTCATTAGAATTTTCTTTCTATGGACAGATAAATTGAAACGAAAACACAAGTGAGTTCTTGTGAGTCACAAAAGAGAGCTGCAAACAGATCAGAAGTCCCCACGTCCCCTCCTTTCAACTACTTACTGTGGTCAAGGAGTCTTCTCAATAACTAGTCAGTGTATCTAGATCAGGACATCTGCATTTGTTTTATATTTATGTTTCAAATTTAAAGTTCACCCAGGAACTGGAAAAGGTGGCCTGGGGAGTATGCCCTTTAATTAATATCTCGATAACAACCAAGGAACACTAACAGAAAAGGGAATCATCTAACTTGCCCTGTGGGACACGATCTGCAAGACTGGGGGTTGTTCAGCTCCTGCCCAAGCTGTCTGGCACACATGCTGTAAAAACAAGTGTCAGCTAATGGAGCATGCCCTCATGCTCAAGGAGAGAGCAAAACACATTGTGCTGTATGTCCCAGTGGGCTCTGGACAGTCGGAGACCCACTGCCTCAGACAGGCTGTGCTGGAAGTGTCCACCAGGTGTTAACATTCAATATCAGTCATTTATTTCCCTTGTTTTCCCTTAAAGCTAATTCATCTGTTTGACAGCTGTCATTCCAAAATGATACTTTCTTGGGTATTCTCACTTAGAGAAAAGGACAGTGTCTATCCTCCTTTTGAGTAGGATCATGGCTGCATCAAAGTTGATCACAATCAAATATTTTGTCTATATTATAGACAAAAAGAACAATAACCTTGGACAAAATGGATCAGCTTAACAAAAGAAATTTTTTAAAGACTCTCCAAGGAGTTAACCTGAAATCTATACTGTAGACATAGGGTCAAAATCCAGAGATGAATGACATTAAACTTCCATTGTTTCTTGTCCCAGCTGCAAGAGTCTCGCAGAGTTTTACCTAGTGAGACAAGGAATTACTGGAACTGGTCCAACTCAACCAGGCAAAGCAGCTTAACAAGCAAAAGCATCATTTGTGGTAATTTTCCTGACGTTCCAGAATGACTCTTTTGGAACCCCAAAGATGAAATGATCTAATAGAAAAGTGGAATTGTTTTGAAAATGAAACCCCCACCTTTCACACAAAGTGCAGCTAGGAAATAGGACCCAAAACACCTTGCCTCCTCCTGCTCTGACAGAAAGTGGTTAATTGCTGGTTAATTGCTATATTTGGTGAGAAAATGTATTTAAAAGCATAAAATTGAAGGTTTAATTATATTTGGTATGTGTTACTGGCAGAGCTTCATGAAATGATCAACAATTATCTTTCTCATCCATCAAGTGCTCAGGGATCACACAAGGACAGGGAGTAGGAATATGAAGTAAGCTGTGCCAAAAACATAAAAATGCGTTGTTTCTCTTGTAGCTTTCTTCATTTTTCCCCCCACATTTTCCATGCACATCATTCAAATTAAAGTGGGTTTTTTTAGCATAGCTACTTTCCCACTTATCTGGAAACAATCAACCCCACAAAACCGTTTGAGCATCAAACTCACTACAGGACACAGTGGAGTCTCATTTTAAACCAAGAACAAATTAACACATTCCAATTTAACTCCAGCACTTGATTAACCCAAAATGAATCAAAAAATGTTTTTCATTGGCTTGCAAAACCATCTTTATTATATTGCTACTCGTAAAACTTCATATGCAATGGCACAACTCTGCCAAAACATTCAGACAACAAAAAACAGCCTAATTTTGGATATTTACACATGTTTCTGAAAGACTGAGACATTTCATGCCTACAACCAAACTTTAATTAGTGCTAAAATTACAATACAATGCGTCCCATCAAAGTAGGCTTGCTATTTATAGCTGCATATTTAGCTCTTGGGTTGTCAGGTGCTCTGTACATCGGGATCACTAACATCCTGTTTAGCTAAGAAATTTCAGAGCTTAAAACACAGCTGGAGGGGGATGCACAGTATGCCATGCTGTGAATGCCACTGGAAAGA
Organism: Pseudopodoces humilis; assembly: GCF_049639895.1. NCBI lineage: Eukaryota > Metazoa > Chordata > Aves > Passeriformes > Paridae > Pseudopodoces > Pseudopodoces humilis. The sequence goes on along the minus strand of NC_142201.1, from coordinate 83,953,206 downwards.
TGTAACTCATGAACGGTGGCTTTATTACTACTTACACACTTATCTATTTACTTTTTGATTATTTCTCTTTGAGGTACTCAGTCTATTTGTGAAGGATGAACAGCAGAAATCTTGATGCTGCTAACAGATGTGGATGCACTTAATGGGAAAATCCATTACTTCAGGGAAGGGCTGAGATTTCTGTGGGATTCTACAAAAGGCTAAGCTTTTGACATTTATATAAAAGTCTCAGAAGAGCAGTTATTTGTTTTTTATTATGAGGGGATATTTGGAATGGTAGCTTGAGGCCTGGAGTGTTCTAAATTCATCATGGAACACACACAATTGTAGTTACCCACAGGGGATCACAGCTTGAACACCAACATTTGGTGTTTCAGCCTGACCACCATAACCAAAGAACAGCTCTTCCCGCTTTCACCATCCAAAACTGGAATTCAGAGAAGTGGGGCAGCATAATGGAAATGTTCCCTAGAACAGCACAGTGTGTGATCTCACCAAGCATAGAGAGAGAGTCAGTGCTTGCCAGTCACTTGGGAATTTAGTTTTGTCCAGGTTTTATCAAAGACTCTTATCAAGCAGAGGGAACAGGTAACAGGGCGCAGGAATAAAGAGCTCCTTTAACTTATGTGCTTGAAGTCAGTTTGCCCCCAATTACCATCTGTCAAAGCAATTCAGTCAGGTGCTTGCATTTAGCTGGGATGAACAGGTACACAAAGACACAGCAAAGCATGTTGCACTCGATGTAGAGGTGACACAGAGACCTTTATTTACCACATAATGAAGGACCTATAGCAGATATTTTGACCTGGGTGTTGCGTAGAGCCAACTTCCACTCGCCATGTCAGATATGCTATTAGCACTGCTTAGGTTTAAGGATCTCAAGTTTACGCCAGTTAGTGTTGGTTAGATAATAATGATGGGATGCTTTGAAAATAAATCTATATCTTCTGTTGTTAAGGACAGAATAATCCAGTGGCAATTCCACAAAGTAAAAGTTAGAGAGTCTGACTGCCCAAAAGAGTTATTTTCAAAGGTCATATGCATTGTTAAAACAAGCTTGAATAACGGTGAGGAAAAAAAACCTGTGAAATATCCAATAACTGAGATGAACAAACAAATATCAGATTATAGACAACAGAAGCATGAGGCATGATCCCAATATATAGGTTTCCTTTCAAAGCTGGATGTCTACTTGCAGATATCCACTAACAGCCCACACATTAATTACAAAGGAAAAAAGATTAGAGTTTAATTCATTTAGTTCTTTTGTTCCAGGCATTTCATGGCCATCAGTCTAAAATTTTGAAAGAGGCCCACATTGAAGATAACCCTATAAACAGGGTAACTTGGGACTTAAATAAAAAAGGCTTTAAAAAAAAAGGTAAACTTTCCCCACATATGGTTCTAACAGATGTGGTTTTAAATTACCATCGGGACATAATAATGTTTTTTGAATAGACTGAATGTTAAATAGTTGGCTCTTCCTATGTGACAGACATCAGTGCTCGATGGTTTAAGAAGAAAACCCCCCATTTGTGTCTTTAACTGGCATGTACTTAATTTTCACCCCACGCCGGTCACTATTATTTAATACCTTGGCCTGATGTCCCTCTCACCAGCAAGAAAAAGGATAAAATAGGCTTAAAGACATGAAACAAAACAAAACCAGGCAACATTACCCCCCTCCCAGCAACCAATGCCAGACTCCTTCATTGTTCCTTACACAACAACTCCAGCAGCCCTGCAATGGGAGCTCACTGGAGATGACAGCTGAGGAAGAAAAATATTAAATAATTCAAAGCCACTAACATCAAGTCTGATGTAGGTATAAAAATAGTTACAAAACACCACTCTACATGTTTTCATTATAGGAACTTTGACTTACTTGGAAACATCAAGAAAACCTCAAACCTATGCCACTCCCAGCCTCGCACGCTCAATTAGTCCAGCAGTGGAAATGACATCCATTTCCAAAACAGCCTTCAATTTTCATGGCCATTTTGTGCTTCTGCACTGGGGGAGCCAGCACTGTTCCACAGCAGGAGTGAAAAAGCCTGATCCAGGGACCATTAAAACCAACAGGAGCCTTTGAATTAACAGTAATGATTCTTGGATCTGGCCCTAGTTTAAGTTAAAGCGTTGTGGTGCTTTGGGGATTGAAACAAGATCGAATGCGATTGGCTTTTGTTATCTTCAAAAAATCTTTGTTGCTGGGAGTGTCCACTTTCACTCAGTCTGCCAAAGCAGTGCCCATTTTAAAAAAAAGGCCTTAATGAAATTCCTTAATAAGGAAACATGATGGCAAGGTGAGCTCTCACATAGCCTGTGTAACATTAACTCCAGGTGTTTTCATTTGAGCAGAGGGAAGGAGAGAGAAACAAACAGGAGTACCTACATAAGAAGAATACATGCCCCCACATATTAGATTGGGCAGTTCTGTTGGGGCTAGGTATCCTGATTTTATTGATTTATGTAATTCATGCACAGCAGAGATGTTACACACTTTTTAGTCTTCCATGCTCTGAAACAGAGGGTGGGAAGAAAAAAAAACAAAGGAAAAAAGAATCAAAGAACCTTCAGTGCACAGAGCACAATAGAGCACCAGCTGCAGGAATCCAGCTCTAATGATGAAGGAGTTGGTAGAGGTCCCTCTCTCCCTGGTGTTCCCCCCTTTTCTCACCCCCTAAAAGATCCACTTTTCTTTCCTAGTATTAGCTTCTGATATCCCCTTCTTCTCTGTTAGCATCTTCTCAACTAGATGCTTGCTGTGTCTGATAATCTCTGGAGAAGACATCAACCAAAATAAAAAAATACATAAAATTCAACAAAACATTAATTATGCAGAAGGTATAAAAGAATACAAAACAAAGTGATGCAGGTGTACAATAACGTTGCTCTCCAGAGCCTGTGATCAGCAGCGTTCAGCACAGAAAGCCACAAACAGATGACATTTTAAAGCATATGGGGGGTGTGCAGGGCTGCAAGCAATGGTTTGTAGCTTCTATACGAGTCATTTATGCATCCCTCCAATCCCAAATAAGACTGTGAACAGCAGTGACAATAATAAACCATTAAAGCTAAGCCCTAAAGAAAGCCCTGTTCAGGTAGACCCAAGTGCTTGCCAGCAAACAGGGCTCTAAGTGACAGGCAGGTGGCTTTGTGTGCTCACACTTTATTGTGAGATAAAAGGAAAACCAAGAGAGTAGGAAAAGTTTCCAAATCCCAGGTGTCTTTGCAGGGCATCATGAACACAAGAGGGATTTTAGAACAGAAGGAAGATGGAGGTACAAGGGAAACATGTCAGGCTGTGAGAAGATGATCATTAAGTTGTCCCTTGGTATCAGGACTCTGGTGCTGCAGCATGGAGGAAGCAAGGGCATAATTTCCTGCTTTGGCGAAGAGCAAACACTGACTAGAAAGAAATATGAGAAAAAAAGGCTCTGTTAGGTGCTGATGATGAGAAGAAAAAACATTTGAGCAACAGACAACTTCACAGTCAGATGTCACAAGACAGGCAGGCTGGTTGTTCTTACTTTATACAAAGGGTATTTTGTTGGTTATATTTTTGTTCAGATTATCCCCAGGACAAGAATAAAAGTCAAAATGAGAGCCTGTTTCATTTCTAGGCTTTCTGATTCTCTCATGAAGCCTCCAACCATTACACTACAACCTACTTTCACAGTTCTGGGTAACAAGCTGGGTGATAAAAATATCAGATGAAATTCAGTATCAATAAAAGCAAAGTAATGCATAAAGGGAAAAACAATCCTAACAATGCATACACAGTGTGGGCTGTAAATTAACTGGTGTCACACAGAAAGTTGGCTGAGGAATCTCCATGGGATGCCCTCTACAACTACTGGCTCTCTGCTCGTGCCAGTTAAATGCGTAGGGTAAATTCTGAGATACATTAGGGAAAAAATAGACGATGAAAAGAGAAAAATCATAGAATAATTTATATTGGAAAAGACCTGTAAGATCATTGAGCTTAGCCATTAATCCAGCATTGCCAGGCCACCACTAAACCATGTCCATTAGAATCACATCCACACACTTACTGAACACTTTCAGGCATGGTGATTCCACCACTCCCTCGGAAGCTCGGTCCAATGCCTGATCCCTCTTTCAGTGAAGAAATTTTTCTTATATCCAATCTAATCTTCCTCTGGTGCCACTTGAGGTCATTTCCTCTTGTCTTGTAACTTGGGAGAAGAGACTGACCTCCACCAGGCTACACCCTCCTTCCAGGGAGTTTTATAAAACAATAAGGCCCCCTCAAGCTTCCTTTCCTCCAGGCTAAATATAATATGGGATGATGTTTTATAAGGTTACATGCATTTTTGTCTTAATGCTGCATACATTTTGGGTCTAGCCATGTCTAAAATACAGAGCAGAATTAATAAAGACAGGGGAAAAACAAAAGGCTGAAAAGATTATAAGGAATATGGAAAGACTTCCAGAATAGATAAAGTAGGGTGGGGATTTTCAGTTTGGAATAGAAAAACAAAACTAAAGGGTAGAAGAAATTTATCCCGCTGTATAACCTACAAAATAGGAGTCATCTAATGAAATTACCAAATTGAGAGGTTAAAGCAGAAAAACAGGAAGGCTTATTCACTCATTGCATTCCTTTAAATTTTGAAAGTTTTTCTTGTGGTAATCACAACTACATACTGGGTTCAAAAATAAATTGTTAGAGGACAACTGCTTCAAGGCCCACAAAGCAGGATGGTTCAAAAGACTGTCCTGAAGATAGAAGACTGTAATGAAAATGCACTCTGTATTTTAACATGAAAAAAATTATACTTCATATCTGAATCAAACTGCTGTAAACAGCTGGCAACCTAGAAAAAACTCCTGGGTCCTGGGACTAGCCTAAACCGTCATTAAATCCACAAAGCTGTTTGCATCTCTCTTCTCCTCGGCAAATGCTTCCACCACCTTGACTCAATGTAAGTCATTAAGTCATCAGAAAAAAATCAAAACTCCACATGAAAGATGGAGCTTGTTTTGTCTTGGGCTGATAAATTAAATTGTAGAATCATAGGATCACAGAATGGGTTGGGTTGGAAGGCACATTAAAGATCATCTAGTCCCAGCCCTCTCTGCCTTATGTAGAGACACCTCCCACCAGACCAGGCTGCTCAGAGCCGTATCCAACCTGGCCTAGAACACTTCCAGAGATGGGGCACCCACAGCTTCTCTGGGCAGCCTGCGCCAGTGCCTCACTATCGTCACAGAAGAGTTTTTTCCTAATATCTAACCTAAATCTGCCCTCTTTTATCTTTCTACACCTTGTCCTACCACTATGTGCCCTTGTCAAAAAGGCATAAAACATCAGACATACTCTGAAGGAGTCAAAAGACAGAAACTGGGGAGGGAGTACATTAGGATGGGAGGAGAAGGGGAGAGAAGGACCCTTCTGCTTCCATCCCAATGGATCCTGGATTTGGGTCTGATGTGAAACTGCAGCCTGAGAGTCACCTGTGATGATGATAACAAAACAAAAAAGCTGTTCACATCAAAATACAATGATCTGTTCTTTCATTTTTCTGGGTTTACATTTAGGTTTTTTCCCCCTTATTTTTTTGGCTCTGGTTTGTGATAACAGTTGCTGTTATAAAAGAGTGTTGCTATACTAAATAAAAATTCCTCTGTCAGCAGGACACTGAACCTGAGGGTGCGATACATGGGAATTTGTGGGATTGCTCTGTCAGTGCAAGATCTCCTGAGATTTCTTTGGATTTAATCCCATCCTACAAATCCTGCAATGCTGTATCACTTTGATGTGACTTTGTGGGATTCTCATTACTTGTATTGACTTCGGTTTCCAGGAAGCTTGAGATTTCATCATCTGCTAACATATGCTGAAATGCATGTGTCAGTTCTATAATAAATTTCCAATATAAAAAAATATCTATAAAACATACAAATATGAAATTAGTTTGTAACACAATCTCCAGTTCTCTGTTTATTAGGGAAAGGCAAAGTTGGTAGTGCTGTCAATTATGTGAAGAGTGAGGCAGCTTTAATAATAAAACAGCATTCACAGTTTCTTATAACTCTACTAAGCAAATTGTTTGGCCTGAAAATTTCCATGCCAGCTGTCTGCCTCAGGCTGAAGTTTTTTGGAAAATTTCAGTCAAAACAGTTCAGCAGATTCTGAGAACAAGGCTAAGGAAAAATATGTTGTTTTACTCAAGGTTAAAAAGAAAAAAAAAAAAAAGCCTTTAGCTTTCTTTCTAAAACCTCCTCTGGGATTTTTAGGACTTCAGAGGAAGGACTTGAAATTTGCCTGGGAGAGAACTGTTTTTCTTCTAATGAATTTTGTGCTCATCTGTGTGAATTAAGCCAAGCTTAGACATTGCTGATAAAAACAATGTTGCTACATGTTCCTGGGTCCATTTGTACATTGTTTGCCAGCTTCCATCACTTACATTTCTACCTGCGTATGACTAAACAAGATGCTTTATGTTATGGGAAGTGCCAGTCTGCATCCAAGTGTCAGAACTGCAATCAGAGACGCTCTCTAGTTCTTGGCATGATCTCAAGCTGGTAGGAGCTGAATGAAGTTGGGATGAGAGATTTAGAGAGCAGGGGTTAGAGGGGTGAAAATGGGATTGTAGAAAGGATGAGACAGGGCACAAGGAGAGGAGCAGACTGAGTAGGGTGAACTGAGGGATCTGTTTAGAGTAGCAGAGTATTCTGTTAACCTAAGCCATTGACAGAGAGGGACCAAAATGAGGCAATGTCACAAAGCTACTGGCTCTTGGACAACTCAATAAAATCAAAAGAAATCAACAAAAACTAGACTAACAGACCAATAATATGATTTAAAAGTATATATTGGAGACCCATCATTTAAGTAAAAAACACAATGAAAGTTGCCTTAATCAAGTGTCTGAATAATGAAACAGTCATTGTTCACAAGACAGTGTTTTACGCAAGCCAGCCTGGAGATGAAGCAATAAGAATGAGAAGTAGAAAAGGAAGTTTACAATCCCTGTCTCAACCATTGCAGAACTGGGAGGCTTGTAGTGACTAAGCAGAGGATTGTGGAATGAGGACAAAGGTGTTTCAGATTCAGGCAGCCAAATGATGCCCCAAGACTGCTGGCAATGCTGGGCAAGTCCCTTCAACCCAGCATTTCAGAATTGTGTCAGATTGTGTGTTGCAGCCTACGGATTACCTTGACAGCTCAGAGTCTGATCTGCTGAAGTGTCAAACATCCATAGCAGCAATTAAAGGCTCTGTGAACTTTGCATTGTTTTAGCACCACCGTAAGGAAACACCGTAAGTAATCCCTGATCAGGGCTCTGTCTGCAGGAACACATCGGCTGGTTGGCTCTTGAGATGGTTCTCTGCTTTCTAGAACAAAAATCTGTGACAAAAAGCTGATCACCTTAAACCCAGCTGTACAAAGGGTAATTTTCTAGAAATAGAAGCATTTGCTTGTTCCAAACTGACAGGATTTGTGCTGCCCACAGCCCAACCCCCTAACGTTGTTTGTATCAACAGGCAGAAAGCAAATTCCAGTGTTTCTCATGCTCTGTCAGTTTTCCCAACCATTTTTGGTAGTCACTTCTAAAAGCTTTTTAGCTAACCAAACTCTCCCTTCCTAGTCTTCTTTATGTTACAGAGGTAAAGATGAAATGGTTTTCAGCATCCAAAGACACAGAGGCAATTCAAAAGGAATTAGCAGATTATTGAAAACTTTCCATTATAAAATTTGGGGGTTCAGTTCATCTGTAAGAGTGGCCTGTTTAAGTCCAGGTGACCCAGTGGAAGAGATGGTTTATGAACTGCAGGCCTCCAGGACTTTGCTCTTATGTGGACAGACAGGAGTTGAAGATGCTCCTGCCCAGGAAATGAATCCTGGTTTCTCTTATACTCCACACAGCATGATGCCATAGAATATTCTGAGCTGGAAAGGATCCATAAGGTTCATTTGGATCAACTCCTGATATGGAAGACTAAGATTGATTTTATGAATAGACCAAATATTCCCCAGAAGGAACAGGCAGGCCCAGACTGGATTTTTTTTAAGCAATTTTAAGATTTACAGTACACATACTGGAGTTTGAGGAGGTAACAACAAAACCTATGAGCCTTTATTGCATACATGATGCAGGGTTGGACTAAAACAGAAAAATAGAATTTAATCTTCTATTTCTAACTTTTGACTGTATAACTAATCAATCTCCAGAATACTTTGAAGGCTCAGTGTGTGCAAACACATATGTAGGCAAGTGATACAGCTTCTGCTCAGTGTTTAAAGAGAAAACTGCACTGAATAATCACCTACAACCTAAATCAATGGGCAGTGAGACACCTCCTGCTTTCATCTGTTGCTGCTGGGGTAGCACATCTGCCACCAGTGCCTTAGCGGTGATTGCAGCAGTGGAGCAGCATTCTGGACTGCAGTGGTTATCCTAGACCGTAGCAAATGCTACTTCTCTAAAACATGTGGAGATATCTGTGAAATCTCACTGAGCCATCCCCATTAACTTGAGCTGATAAATGCAGGTCAGTGAGCTCCTCCACCTAAATCGACCATCAGCAATTCCTCTTTCCTTCTTCCTGCTTCCCCCCACTTAAAAAAAGAACAAGGATCGTGTCACATCCTAGAAAGCAGCTCTTACTTGGAAAAGGAAACTTATCTGTCAGCCCTAATTCGTTTCACAATGCACTTTCCTTCTTCTTGCTGCCAACACACTGGAAAAACAGAGAAATCTGTGCTTTCACGGACATCTTCACATTCAAAAGATCACCTCTGCTGATACCCAGCAGGACAACATTCGATGAAGTTTGAAACCCCCTACAGCACAAACAGCTTCATTCCAAGCAACTTGGTATAAAGGCAAAAGGATTTTTGTCAGAAAGGCTCAAACTTTCCAAAATTTGAACTTTCTATAAGAAGTGTTTGTCACTGCACACAGACAAAGAAACATGCCCTCCTACTCACATTTCAACTCTGCCTCTACAGATGCTCCAGGGGAGTACAACAGCTGGCAAAATATATGTATATATATTTCTGACAAAATTATTTATCTATCAAGTGAAGCAAGGGTGAAACAGCACAGAAGAATGAGAATTGTACATTTATTCCTGACTACTATAAGTCCTACAGCCACGCTGCAGCACCACTCCTCATGTTATGCTGAAAAAATTAAGATATAAATTTCCCCGTGATTCTTTTTCCTTTTAATCTAGAGCAAAGAGGGAATACACAGATATGCTTTAAAAAAAAAAAGTTAGATTATAGGACTTTTTCCTCTGAAACATATAGGTCAAGGATCCATGAATACCCAATTCCCTGGCAAGTTACTCTGTCAAAGTACCCAGCAATGCCAATTTGTCAGTTCAAAGCAGAAACTGAGTATTTTAGCTTTTAGTTACAATAAGCTATGCTGATAGACTTTGTAACAGGGCAGGTAACAGCCAGTCTCTAAATCTGAATTGACATTGATTTACAGAGTTTCATTTCTCTGAATCAAATCTGAGAGAGAGAGAGAGTTTCAAGCTACTTCATCTCTTGAAATTACAACTACACATTTCTTAAACACTGAAGAGTTTGCTTTAAAGAAATAAAAAAATAAAATCTCAACTGCCTACAGAGGTAACATAAAAGGGAAAAGTGATGTTAAAGATACCAAACTAGCAAGTTTTTGTTTATCCATCTTTTTTTAATTCTGCTTTTCCCCTATATAAATTTTTAAAATCACCTTGATTTGAAATCCTAATAATAAATATGCCACACAACATCCCTCCTGTCAAATCTCTCCCTTCGTGGTATTACTGCAATATTTGTAACTTTTGATCTGGAAACATCAAGTTACATAAGATCATAGCTCTGCTTCTTGCAAAGATGTGATTCTGTCAGAAAATGAACCATTGAAGCGGGAACTCAACAGAACTGGAAATGACTTTCCCAGGGAAAAGGTAGTTTTGCTTAAGCATCTCAGCTATTTTAAAGTGTAAGAACTCAATGTTTTATTCTCCTGAGCAGAGAAATGGCAAACTACCAGGTTAAAAATAATCAGAGTAGGCTCTTAATTGGAATAGTGTACATGTTGTAGACAGAATGAAATAACATTTCGTTATTATGCACTCCAGGAAACCAATAAAATAAAGTAAAATAAAGAATTCACTCTGTAAAATAAAAATAACGTTTTCCCTTGCCAGCACACTATCTGCTCACCAAAACAAAAGGAAAGCATCTATTTTAAATGAGACAAGGAAAATAATTAAGCTACATGGACTTAAAATTGCGGACTTAAAATTCTCAGTCCAAATCCTACTCTTTTCCCAGACCCACTGAAATTAGAGAGATGTCTCTCTTTTTCCATCCACCCATGGAGTAAATTAAATTGGGGGTGGGGGAGACTATCTCGCCCCCACCAACCAAAACCAGATGAGCAGCTTTATCTTCATCTCTCCATAATGTTTCCCTATCCTTGAAAAATAGAGAAGGTAAATTCTCCCAGGGAAGCTTTTCTAAACCAGGATCCCTTACTAATAAGAAAAGGAAACTACGAAGTTAACTTCTGCATCTCCTTTTGCCTTTTACCCCTTTCCTTGCCAAAGAACAGCCCGAGAATCTTTTTCCATATTAATCACCCTCTTTCTTCACCAAAACGTGGGATTTCTTCTCCAGGTCACACACACAAATAACAAAATTCTCCTCTTGTGAAGGAGGGAGGTATGGATGGGAAAGGAGGGTGAGGCACAGGGGCAGAGTCCCTGGAAAGATACGGTGCATCTCCAGTGCAGTGACAGTAATTCCCAGTCTTGGTGATTCTTTTTTGAGGGGGGGAAAGGGAAAAGAAGTGAAACAGGTTGTCTGCAAAGGCAGCTCCCCTCCTCCCCTGCCCCATGTGTGTGTGCAGACCCCCTTCCCTGGACGGTGGGTGCAGAGCAGTGGTCCTGCTCTCAAGGGAAGAGCAACACCTGGGAAATGCCCGGCCACACACCCTGCCCCCAGACCCAAAGCAAACTAGCAGAGAGCCCGATTTTCTTGGGCCACGCACTCTCGGGGATTGCATTCTCAGGGGATCATGGCAGCAAAGAATTGTCCTGGCCTCAAAGCAGCCCACTCCAGCAAGGAGTGATCCAGCGGCGTGGCAGAGTCTGGGCGCTGGGAATTTTACAAGGAAGGGCAGCTCGCAATGGCCACAAACGAGCAGATTCCTACAGCCTTGTAACACAGGCAGAGCCGAGCGAGCTGCTCTGAAGTCTTGCCTCGCTGCAAAACAGCGCAGGAGACTCGCCTTCCTCTCTTTCTGCTCTCCCCACACCGCACTAAACATATATATATAGATGTATATATATATAGATATATACATACACACACATACTCCTTGTTTTTTCCACCCAAGCCTATAAAAGTGCTACAGGCAGAGGCACTAAGTGGGAGGCGCCTGGCTCTGAAGAGGCCAATGAAATAAATTAAATACAAATCCCTGGCTCAGCCCCAGCCTCCCCCAGCTACCAGGGGAGAGGCTGGGGTTCCCGATGGCCAATCCTCGGCTCCTGCCACAGCCACAGTGCGGGTGGCATTCGCGGGCTGCTGCCATGGTATAGGCGAATATATGCTAAGCCTTGGGTGTTGCAGGCACATATGGTGCACATGTTGGGAGCAGAGCACTTTCCTTAGGAGGGGAGGGGCTACCCTACTAGTAGGCAATTTTATTAGGGTCAGCGAAGTCGAAAGAAATGGGATTGGGATAGGCTGGGAGCTGCCAAGTTCCCCTGCCCGACTCCGGCGCCCCAGAGCAGGGAGCAGCACACTAACAACTTGCCAGGCTACAGCAGAAGTTTACCTCTAAAAAGCACAGAGACAACTCCCAACTTCAAAGATTTGCTCTCATTTTCTCATTTTATGGCCCTCCCTTCACTGGAACTTTTCTCAGGGAAAAAATTAAAAAAAAAAAAAAAATGCAGCTGTAAATTCAAGGTGAGGCTTCACTGCAAAAAGTTAAGGAGGAAGATAGACTTGAGGCAGAAGGACTAATTTTTAGTTTGATTCAGGAGTTTGGTGTTTTGCCGTGTTTATTTATCATTTTTAAATCATAAGAAATTGAACTTTCCAGGAAAGAACATGAGGAAATGCATTCAAGATGCAGAAAAATCTTGCCTATCTGTTCAATGAGCATTTAGTAATTTCTGTTTTGGCCATATGAAAAATGTATTTTGGATTGTGTATCCCATAAAACAAGGCAGTGGCATGAATATGTTTTTTTGGTTGGGTTTTGGGGTTTTTTTTTGTTTGTTTTATTTTATTTTATTTTTTCCAAATCATGCACTTACATGCATGGTTATAACCACCGTGAATTTCTAAGTGTGGTCATGATAAGAAAGTAAATAATACTGCCTGGTGAGTACTTTTAGAGTTTTAGGGGGGTAATTATTATTTTTTATAGAATTAGAAATTTCTTAACTACTACTTGTTTTGAAGTAAAATATCTCAGATATTTTACACTATATTTTCAATCAAAACAAATCCTAGGAAATAAATGCCCTTTGGTAGCAGTCTGGTTTCATGTTCAACAGCCCAAATTTGTATTTGAGAATACAGATTGTTGAGAATACGAGCAGGAGTCTGAACCACTGCATTTCTTCCAGGCACTCCAGCATCTTTTCTCCAACACCACACTATTTGGGCGATCTTTTAATCCTGGCAGGGCATGGCTAGAAGCAGGGCTTTAACATTTAATGCCTAAGAAACAGACTTGTCATTCAACTTGCAGTCAAGCGCATTTCTTTCTTTTCTTTTTTTTTTTTTTTTTGCTTTTTGTTGGAGGAAAACCCACCTTTCCTTGGAAAATGGGAATGGGAGACCCCATCCTCACCCCCGATTCTATCACGGTTCTAAATGTAAACATACACACACACACACTCCCACCACGCACCACCCTGCAGCAGGACATGAGTATGGGGGGTTCAGACAGAGCCAAAAGAGCTGAGAAATACCAAGGCACTTTCTTTCTTACTTATTTTTTTTTTTTTCTGCCTCCTCTCCTCCCTGCTTTTACTATTACATAAATAACACCGATTGATCTTAAAGCTGCATCCCTGCTCCAGTGCCTCCCAATCTGCACTGCTGCCTTCCCCCAGCACCGCCGCACCGCTCGGGGTGCAGAGGGAAGGGTCGGGGAGGAGGAAGGTTGGATGGGAGAATCCACTCCAAACATACCCTGAAGCAAGGATTTGGCAGTCTGGGGGTGTCTGATCCCCCCCGCCCCAGCCCGGAGCTTCCCGCAGCATCTATGCCTCCCTCCGAATTGCTGCAAATTGTGCGAGGGGAGGGCAGGGAACTGGGCATGAGGGAAGGATGGATGCTGGGGAGGGAAAGCCAGCGATTCAGGGAGCTTCTCCCCAGCCCCAGCCTGTGTGCCTGGCTGTTTGGTGGGAAGAGGGAAGGGGGAAGGGAAAATTCAAGAGAGTCTATGGTATAAATACACTTTTCAGAGGAAAAAGCGAAGCTTACCATGTCTGCAGCTTCCCCCCACCGAAATGCCACTTCTGTGTCCAGCGATCCCAAAGTGGAAACTACAGGCAGGCACCGGAGCTCATCTCCGCAGGCAGCTCAGAGATACACCGCTGCCACCCCCAAAAATCAAAATCAAAATAAATTTAAAAAAAAAAAAAAAAAAAGAACAACGACTGGTCCAGCTTCTTTCCTGACAGGAATCGTCCTGGTAGGACTGCCCAAAATAAGCAGCTGCAATCCAAAGGCTTTATTTAAAGCTTCCCCCCTCCTCCTCCCTCTCTCCGTGCCTCGCTCGCTCTCTCGCTCTCGCTGTTACACACAGAGAGAAAGAGAGACACACACAGGTTACATGAATGGGAGGCAGGAGCCGGCGCTCCCGGCTGGAATGACAGGCGCACATGCGGCTGGCGGCTGCCCACCCCACGGCGTGGGAGCAGCTCGGACACGGCCTGCGGATGCGTGCAGAGGGGCACGGGGTGCGAACAGGCACCGGGGTGGCGTGGGCATGGACATGGGCATGGACATAGACATGGGCAGGGGCAGGGGCAAGGGCAGGGGAGGACACAGACACGGCATGGACGTGGGGCTGAGGAAAATACAGACATGGGAAGGTCAGGACCATAGAACAGATGTGTGCCAGGGATGTACACAGACACAGGCATGGCATGGGGAGAACACTGGCATGAGATGGGAACGGGCACAGGTATGGGTATGACGCAGTTGTGGCATAGGCATGGATTGGGGAGGGCACAGGAGCATGGCAGGGACACTGGGAGAGGGGCATGGGCATGGCATGGGCATGAAGGGGATTTGGGCACGCATGGCATGGAGAGAGGATGGACAGGGCTCTGGGGAGGGGATGGACATGGCGTGGACAAGGACAGGTATGTGGGCATGGTGATGAGATGGTTCAAGTGTGGACATTAGAATGAGAAGGTAATAGGGATGGGAGAGGATGTTCTTGGGCATGATAGGAATGGGTTGGTCTTGGGCATGGAATAGGCATGGGGTTGGGTTGGAATGGCATTGGCTTTAGCATGAGAATGGAATGGGGATCAGGATGGAGGGAAGAAGTGGAGCCTCAGGTGGTGCATTCATGTCCTGGCTGTGGTGAACCTCCCTCTCCTCTTGGGGTCGGGTGGGCTCTAGTTTCAGCACACATTGTGAGGAGCAGGAAACCTGTTTCTCCTGTGCCTCTATGTAGGCAGCTTGCATAATATCTTGCTTTTGGGGTCAGGGAGCATCTTCCACGATGGTGTCAGGAGAAGACACCTCTATCATTATCAGTTACTACTACTATTTTTTAACTTTTTTTAAAGAATTGTGCTGTTTGATAATTAAAATCAAATTCTCAGAAAGAAGGCCTGCAAGATTCAAGGTTAGATCTTCTTGAGGAAGAAGATCAATGCTACCAGTTTCTGCTATTATTTATTTGGGGGGGGGTGCAGGGGATTGTTTTGGTCTTATCTGTTTTGTTTTTTTTTTTAATGGTACTGACAAGAAATTAGTGATTTTTAATGCTGCTATTCAACATGCTCTGAAGAAAGAAAGGGTTATGGTGTTGCTAAGTGTCAGGCCCTGCTAGTGCTTCACTGCATGACCTTGGGCATGTTCTCAATAACTTATTCCTGTCAGTATATATCACCCATTGCCATTTACACTCAGCCTATCATTTTCTCATTCACCAAATAATCTCATTTTTCTCTTTCGAGCCCCTCCTCAGAATTTACTCTTACAAAACTTTTCAGCAACAGTCTCTACAGGGCTTGTGTTGACATCACAAATCTTGGAGTGACACGGGATTGAGCCCTAAAACCACTTTGTAAGAGGAGTGCTGAACATAATGGACTGCAGTACTTCAAGCTGTGCTTTGAGCTACATGGGAATCATCTTCTTCATGGCATACCTTTAAATCAGACAGGTACGAGTGTGCTGTGGTCTGCCTTTTTCTCCTGTCCTAAAATTTCTAGCCTTTGTGTAAAGCAAGAGATAAGATATGTGTTTTATTCCAAATCCAGAAATCACAGTAAAAAGGCACACAGCAAATCAGAACATCATCCTAAAACAGCAGAATCCTTGACATGAAGGTCTGCTTTGCAAAATAGCTGCTGCTGTTCACTGTTTTCTCAGACATACATATTAAAAATGAAATATATTTGCATTGGCCTTATTACCTCTGGAATATATTCCACATCAGGAATCTAAACTCTAGACAAAGGTAATTTAGATCTCCGGAAGGAAAAAGTTTAACTGAGAAATATATATATTGTTAGGAATAGACCTCATCCAAATTCAATGGTAATTGTATAAGCCTTTCAAAAATCATACAGTATGCAAGCTTCCAAAATTTCGGAACAAGAAACATTTCCATTTAAATGCCAAGAAGCAATTTTTCCTCTCTTGTTCAATACTAAATCAGTCACATGAGCAGTTTGCATTTGATTTTAGAAAGGAAATGGAACATCTTCTCTTCCAATTACATATAACTTTTTCTTATTCTTGTTCTTAGTGCTCTTACAGTTTGCGTTACTTTCCTGCAGTTTTGAAACACTCAGTTGATCCACCCATTCACCCCAGACATTTATTTATTTATTATTTAAACTCAAGTGACACTATTAAGAGAAAATAAGTAAACCCAAGTGGGGAGTAGAATGCTGTTTATTTGAATTCTGGCTGGTAAATTCAAGTTTAACAGGTCAGCACTGTTCGTGTAATTGGCCTTTCTCTGTTAACAGAACTAGACAATAATGTTCTTGGAAAAAAAAAAAGAAAAGAACAACAGTAATTTAATGGGGGAAAAACTACTTTGCTTAGGAAAATCCTGCTCCTGCTTCAATTCACAGTGAATTACTGTGGTCACAGAAGTGTGCTGCACACCTCTTTGGAGCACATTTTATGAAGATATACATTCAAGTATCAGTGTTCATCAGCCTGCCATGTGGTGCTTGTGTCCTGCACCCCAGCTACTTTGCACTTTGCTCCTTGAGAACAGTGACTGAGTCAAGATCTCCTCCACGCAGTGTTTATGAAGAGTTTGTAAAGAAGCCACGTCTGTGGGACAAGAAGGTAAAAGACAAGACTAGTGCAAGAGCCTGTTAGACCTTGTGTGCCAGAGAGCAAGGACAGCGAGTCCTGGAGCTGCCACTCCAATTAGCACTTAGTGCTCCTAATGCCGGCTTGTGTTTCTGTGTTGACATTCACCCCAACAAAATGAAATCACCTTTTGTAAAGTCCCCACTCATCAAGCAAAAAAAGTAGCAACATCTGGTGGTCAAAAGCTTCTTGCTGGCCAAGTTCAGCAGCAGTTGGTTTGGTGACTCCTTTGCTTTAGTGGAGACATCTTCTAGAGGGGCTGTACTGCTTGACAGACACTACTAAAGATTTTCATTTTTTTTTCTACATCCAAGAAAATAATCCAGAGGGAAAACCCATATATTTTAATCAATGGAAGTGAAACCATTTGCCTTTCAGAGACTATAAAATACACACCCCAGGGTTCAATGCTCTTTTTTACTACTCCAGAACATTCTTATGGGGAAATCACTCTTTTCTTGATGAATGTGAAATTCAAATGTGGAAATATGCCATTCTTCATGCTTTCTCCATAGGGTGCAAAATGATTTCTGTAATTAAACCCTTTTTGCCAACATTTCCTGATGAGAATATTTTTTTTAATTTTTTTTTTTTTCCTAAATACAAGGGGAAAAAGCCATGTACAAAAGGGTTTGCAAAACCAGGTCTGGAGTGTTTGACCTTTAAGCCTCTGTTTGAATTAGCTATTTTGTTTAAAAAGTGCACGAGGATGAGGATGAGGAACATGAGTGAGAGCTGCAGCTTAAGTTTCCAATTAGGCACTGCTGAAAGAAATGGCTGCAGGAAAAAGAAAGATATGGGTACCAGTGCTAATATTAGTGTAGCTATTAGGGAGGACATTAGCTCTGAGAACACACAGCCCAGTGTTCCACACACTTCAGCAGCCCCAAGGGTGTTACCAGGGTCTGTGTGGGGATTGTGCTGAAATGTGTGCTACGGCATCAGTGCTGCACTGGTTCCCATGGTAGCTAGATCAAGGAAATCCAGCTTCTCTGATATGAATCAAGCTGTGAGGGGCAGTGTAGACAAAATTGGAGTCAATTAAGAAAATCACCTGTGGGAGTTTTTGTAGGACTTGGACCTGAAGTCCACAACATATTGCTTGCCACCACAGCCTGGGCCATGTAATATACAGAGATCAGGAAATGGGACAGAGCTTTTATCCACCTACACCATTAAGGGGTGAAACCCTATTCCTCTATGACAGATGGCAGGGCTGAACCAAAGCTGGATGCAGAGATGAATCCTGAAGTTCCCACTTTGAGTTATGTCTCTCTGACAAAGCTCTTGAACAAGGTGGTGGAGCAGAAATCACTGGTGCTCTTTATCAAAAGCAGGATTTCCCTCCTCTTTCTCCTCACTCCATGAATTCCTGCAGCTTAAATCAGTCTGCATTGACTAGAGAGATGGCTACACTACTGGTACCATGAGTTTATGTCCAAACTAGGGATGGACACAATATTGAATCACAAAATTATTAAGATTTGAAAAGACCAATTGTTGACCCAGCACTGGCAAGTCCACTAGTAAACCATGTCCTTAAGTGCCACATCCACAAGTCTTTGAACACTTCTGAGTACGGTTATTCCCCCACTTCCCTAGGCAGCCTGTTCCCATGTGTGATCACTTTTCAGTGAAGAAATTTTTCCTAGTATCTAGTCTAAACCTCCCCTGGCCCAACCTGAGGCCCTTTCCTCTCATCCTGAAGACTCTTTCCTTTTGTAAAGGTATTTCCTTTTATTGGCAGATCTTTCACAGGCTGCTGGAGGCTGGAAAGGGTCATTTTATACTGACTGTGCCTTTTGTAGCATCTCAGTGGATATTAAGTCTCAAGAAGAGCAGAACTGAGCATCTACCCACAGTACTGGGCCTTATAGCCTTCCTTTCCTTCCTTGCAAAGCACCAATGTCTGTTGTCATACCTGAGAACGAGCCGAGGCATACGATGGAGCTGAGAGTCTGCTCCAACTGCTTACTCAGGAAAAGTTCCCATCAAGTGAATTGGCCATTTGCCTGAGTGAATGTTGCAGGATTCGGCCCATATGCTTCTCAGCTCTTATATTTGCATAGTACAGAATATGCTTACAGTACAGTGCCAATGAAACAAAACTATATACAGTTAAGCACAGAAAAACCAAGAGCACAGTTAATACCATTTACAAACAGCAGCTGAGCTCTGCAGCTGACATCCAGGCTTATAGACCATGCTCTGATGTGGGTAATATGCACAAGACAATAATTTATAGGCAGTTAGGTGGAAGGTCCTATAAACGTATAGGTCTCTATTCTCCTGTCCCTAAGCCTATTACATTCTTTTTCCCTGTGCATTGTTTATATTTTAATTCTGTAAATATGTCCCCCTTTTTTTTTTTCTTTATTTTTTAAACTAAGGAAAACATATCAGGAGGCCACTTCCATGGAAAACAATTGCTCCTGAGGTAAATGTTTTGGGATTGTGTAAACATACTGTATATACCATATGAAGTGAACTTCAAATGAGATGCTGGTTCCTTCAGTCTACTGAAGTAGAATGAGGTCTCTCATCACCAGAAATTCCAGTGATGTCTTAGGAAGAAGAAAGATCTTCATCAAGAAGGTGTAGATCATGTCAAGAACGGTATAAATTTCTCAGAGGATCAAATTACACCTTTTCAAAGACATATTTTTCCTCTCTAAAGATCTAAAGCATGGGTTTTGTTTTTTTAAATCTAGTAATAGGATAGAATATTTCTCAATTCACAGCACATGATAAAACAGCCATGAACAACTGTAATACAATATCTCTTCAATACAATTGACCATAAGTATATTGGAAGATCCTCCAAAAAATAATTATCCTATTACCTCACTGTGACTTCCCATCCAATTTTGTTCACCTCACTGTAAAAAACAGATGGAATAGATGGCTTTTATATTTTTAATAATAATAGAATGTTCAGGATTTGATATAGAAACCTGGCTACCAAGGTGATAGGTACATATAAGAACCTATTTAGCATAGCTGTGTGAATAGGAATTGCCATTAAATTACAATGAAATACTGAAGCATATCAAACAATATAAAATAAAACTTAGAAGGCCAATCTGCAACCATCTTCAAGCCATAACCTCTTCATAAGGAAGACTATTTTCTTGATTAAATCTTCTGGTTTGGACGCATGTGTAATGTTTCTAAATTCTCCAAAAAGACCACATATCTTTACCAACTTTGTGATCACTCTAGATTTACACTTGTGCAATAGAAAAATTCATAATAATAGTCTGAATCACATGCTAGATGCTCTTGGGAAATGAAAAGCCAGTTATTTCAATCACAGAGGGTCTCGGTCTTACTAAAAAAAATAGATCTGGAGACATCTTTTCCCTTTAGAGAATAGTGTCTGAGACAAAAGAATAAAGCCCCCAGTTCCCCAGTACCTTCACTTCTGGCATCTCCTTTTCATGTGTTGAACCAGCCATTGACTTCTGAGATGGGAAAGTACCCACATTATTGTATGATAACAGAGAAAAGTGATCTTCTGGTACTGACACTGCAGATCTCAGTACAATGACTGGTTCTGATACACATTTTCAATCCTTGTTAACTTTTTAGGACTCGACCCCAAGACTGTCTCACTGAATCCTCACCAGAATATTAAGTAGCATCAATATTCTGTGCCTCCAGCCTGGGCTGCCTCCGTCAGCTGACACATCACCACTGACAAGCAGGGAGGGACTGGGCTCTGCTCCCACTTTCTGCTCTGTCCTCCAGATAGATTGTGTTAGTTTACTGGCAAAATTTAGTTTTTATTATTGTTTGCACTTCAGAATCAATATGGATATGGAAGAATAAGCTGAAATATATGCCTTTCGCATCCTTAATAACAGCACGGCCTCTCTGTAGCTACGTGACAATTCCCTAACACTTTATTTAACAGTAGCAATTTATCATGACTGCTGTATCACAGTGAAGTAGTTCAGTATCCCAAATTTACAAGAAGCGCTCTTCTCTGTGCCTATTTGTACTGCTTATTTCAAGACAGACCAACAGACTGAGTGCTAGCTTTCCGCTTGGAAAATCCAAATTCAGTTGCTTGGTGTAGCAAAAAAACTGTCTAGGCTTCAGTTTCCTCTGTATAATATACAGATAAAAATACTTCCTCTCTTTATCAGATGTTGTGAGGATAAGTGCACTCAAATAGCCATAATTATCTCAAATAGGTACACGTAGTGCAGGTACAGTGTCATTTAATACATACCCTCTGTGTATAAACCACAAGTCAGGGCTGATACGAACACAAGCCATGCTAAGGAGTTAAAAATGCTGCTTACCTGTATGCTCTTCCCCGGCTTACGCTCCATGGAAGTTTGTGTGTCGGAAACCCGCTTCAGCTTTCGGTCGCGATGGCGCGCGGCTGCTCAAGTCAGTGGATTTATTTCAGTCGCACACTCCTGAAGGCAGGGGCCCATTGTCTGGGCTGAGACACTCAATCTGGAAGGGAAAGAATAAAAGGGCTCCAGTGTGTAAAGTCATTCATTACAATCTGGAATGAACAAGGGAATCAGTGGGGTTGCTGGAGGTTAAGCAAGGGCAGAAATTGGTCTTTTATCATTGAAATGCCATAGGAAAAAAAATTACACAAAGTAAGGGATCTAATCCTGCACATCTCTGCTTGCATCTCTTGCCTTTATTCATTGTGAGGGGTCACAAAGAAACAATCATGTACATTTGCAGGACCAGATGTTAAATGCATTTATAGCAGAATTTCATAAGCAAGCAACTTCTTTTTCCTTGGACAGAGCTCCAATGAAATTTTGATACGACCTTTATATACTTTCAGATAAAATAAGATTATTTGGATTGCCATCCTACATAAGTAAATTTTCTACTGTAACTTCAAACTCAGAGGCATGAGAACATGCTTCAGAAGTCAGCAAATATTTTTGAAGATTGGATCTGGTATTCTTTTAAGAGGAACTTTTGTAGTGAAAGGAAAGTAAAAGGATTGATTACAAAGCTTTCAGTACTGAAGGTGCATCATATTACCGGAAAGTGTGGAGTGAAAGCTGTTCTGAAAAGCTCCAGCAGCATATGTGCTTATTTTATTGTACTAGTTACCCTTGGCTATGATAACTTTATGCACAGCATCAAAATCATGAGATGTTTTCATAGCTATCCTACAAATTTAAATAAAACTGTGAGCAACACAATTGCTTTCTGAAATGCAGTAATTGACATTCTGAAACTTTTTACTCTCTGCATTTCAGGACTGCTCGTGTTGCAGTGAGCATCCACAACCCAACATCCAGGCTTCAGATGAATACAGCAGTGAGGACAACTCAAAGCATACTTGCTGAGCAACAGTTCTTACAGCAGGAAATTGGGTTTAACCAAGGGTTCCCACCCACTTTCCCGGCAGGAATTCCATAACCTCTGGAGCCAGATTTTGTTCACATATCAGCTCTGCATGTGATAATCCTCCCAACTAAGGCATTTCACCTTCCACTTGTTTTACATCCCCCACCTCACATGGTAGCTCACTTTGAGGCAGAGGATGATACAAAGGAAGGATGCTACAAAATTGCTAAATAAAATGGCTAAATAAAACAGGTGGTTGATCCTATAGACTCAGTCACAAGTCTAACAGGGACCAGTCCAAAACCTGTGCTAGTGCACCACTACTACTAAACCCCAGAGAAGGGTTGTACAGGTAAAATACCCTGCCCATGGAATTGGAGTTGGAACTAGATGATCTTTAAGGTCCCTTCCAGTCCAAGCCATTCTGTGTGTCTATGAATTTTTTTCTGTATCATTTGCATATTTAGTGACTGCAGATTTAGAAAATGAGGTGAAGTGGTGGGTTTTAGGACTCAGTAAGCAGTACATTTAAAACTGGTCTTTTTTCTTATTTGAAATCCCCAGATGCAGACTACGTAGCGTGTTAGACCTGATCATGCCTGATCCAGGCATTTTCAGAGTGCAGCTGGGTCAGAGGATGGATTACAAATCATTTTCAGTGTAAGGGACTACAATCTTAATATGCTACTTCATTTACCCTATTGGGCTGAGTAAAGAAAACATCAGAAAATCTTACATGAGCCTGTTGGGTGAGATTAGGAACAGCCACATGAGCACCTTTAAATGAAAATACACAAAGAACTAATGGAGATAGTGACTAATCTGCCTTCTTTTCCCTTTCCCTTTTGAATGTGTAGCTATGCCAGTCTGCTGTGAGTTGAGACAGAACAGGACTTAAATTCACACCTGCAAAGCAAAATAAGGTACTTCCCTTACTCACCCTCTGCATCTCTCTGCAGGAGTGTCTGACACATGACATCTGTTAATGAGGGTTATAATCCCCCCTGTCCATCTTATAACCCCGTACTAGACCCAGTGGCCTCTTTTCCTGAGGAAACAAGGCTTTTATAGGAGTGCTGTCTGTCCATCTGGCTCTCCATCTGTCAATCCTGTGCCCAGCAGTGTATTCTGAACCTGGTGGCTAATTTCACCCCATTCTCTAGAGAGGTAAAAGCTTAAAAGGTATAAATAACCTACATATATTATGAAAATCAGTGGTGTGTGAGACAACGACAAAGCACAGCTCATGTGAGTGAAAGGCCATGGTATAAACTCGTTAGCTAATTGCTTGGCTTGGGCTGCCAGCTGGCCAGTCAGTACATGCAAACCAGCCAGCTCAGCTACCTGTGAGTGACTTCTTGGATCTTCACACAGTGCACCTGGCAAGCCAGCAGACGAAAGGAGACCTTTGTAGAGGGAGTAGGTGTGCACAGGGATAGACAAAAATGGAAAAGAAGACATGCCAAGGGCTGTGGTCAAAGAGTAAATGGTGTTATTGAAGGGGAGAGCAAAAGTTGGAGGGTGGGATTTTGTAGGGAAGAATATACGATTTAAGATGTAAATAGAGCGACTTGGTTGTTCATAATGTCTTGAAGGACAGGACTTGATTTAATATCCTGAGTGAGGGCTTTCCTTCCCTTTTATCTTCAGAACTTAAAAACAAAAGGCATGCAGTAAATTTTTCATGGTGTCAAAACCAGAGCCTCCAGTCTCCTAATCTCTGGTGCTGGAATTTCTCTGGTGTACATGGCAGCAGCGTTGCTCTGCTCACCTCTTTGTTCAGCTGACAGACTCTGTGTTTGGGTGTGAATTACTGCCCTTGCTCTGTCAGTGGAGAATGAAACCCTACTTCTGGCTTGGTTCTACCATCAGTTAAGCAGATCCTGCTGCCACTCCTCTTTCAAGCACATTTTGGCATTATTTAGTACCATATCACTGCCAGAACACTTGGTTTTCCCCCGTTCCCTTACTCCCTCACCCCCTACATTCCTTTCTGTGTTTGATGTATGTTCAACCACTGCCTAAGAGATAAAGAACAAACATTCGTAACTGTCAGACTCCTAAAAAATCAGCTGAATTCAGGATTCCTAGTGTCAGATGATAAGGTGCCCGAGCTAACCTACTGATAAAGTATGTGGTAAGCAAACCCTGTGATCTACACAGATAACTTAAGCTTCTGCACTGCTAATTACTATTACAACCTTAAGCTAATATTTGAGCCTTTCTTTTGAGCAAGGATGTGTAACAATTAGATTACAGGATTTGGAGCATTACAAAGAGAGATAAAAGCAGCAGTTTCGTCATGGTATGTGGTATTTTGTTTACATAAAGATAATAGCAGTGATGATAATAATAATTTAGTAACAACTATTCCATATAGGTCCAAATTCTGATTTCAGGTGCATCAGACCTGCAACGTAATTATCCTGAATTCATTTGGATTGAGACATGCAGATCTCTAGTCAGAGACCATTTTGAAGTGAATTGTTCTGAAGAGCCCAGCACGGTGTATGGAGTTCTAACTATTCACAGTAGCAAATAGTGAGCCAATATTTCCAAAGAAGGACTTGAATTTGAATATTTCCCTTCACTTCTGCCCTGAGCATTGCTGAGAACTCTGATGGTGTGTATTGCACCCTGATCCTGATCACAGCTCCAGCAATTAAAGGGATCTCTGTTGTTTTGGTCTCTGCCACCCTCATGGTTTCCTCTCTCTCTACACCACAAGAATAGGTATATGTAAAAATATAATATGCTTGAATACAGTGGTAATGGATAGGGAAAAACCAAATAACAGAGAAACAACAGTTCACTCTAGCTGCTTGCCAGATTTAATACATGTTGTGTTTTAATGTGGCTGGGACATCATCTTTAGAACTTTCTACAGTGTACTAAGAAAAAAAAGCATATTTTCTGCATGATATTTGGGCATGTTTTTCTATGTCTCACTGTTTGTTTTTTTAAAATTTCTTCTCCTAGGCACCCAAGGGGAAAAAAAAAATCACCCCATGTCCATGACAACAGACAGCTTTTCTGATGAACCATAAAATTCCTTGCCTCAGAGATAAGTCAGCTCATACAAATGAGCATTTGGCCCTTGAAATTTTTTTGCTGCTGAGATGGTAGAAAATACAAGACAAAAACACCCATTGCCAAAAATTAAAATCAAGATTTTCTTCTGCTTCACAGACTAAAATCAAACTTCCTAACTATGACAGTTTTTTCAAGTATTTACCACCATTTCCTGTAAGACAGAATCAGTCACACAAAGCAAAGCTAATGGGTATATCCACTCAGAAATATTATAACATTAAAAAATAAACCTATCTCCTAGCAGTGGATTTAAAGAAACTCTGAAGCAGCTGAAAATTTAGTCCCAGAGCCACAAGCAGCAAACAAGCAAGGCAATTAACTGAGAAAAGACAAAGGCATGTTTTAGCAAGCCCTCATTCTTTTAGTCTATCATAAGTATATAGGAAACCTAAATGCAGGTAAGGTAGCCAGATAGGATATTTTTCCTTACCCATAGGCACCAGGGTCTTTTCAGAGAGCTGCATCTCACAGTCAATACTTGGTTGAAAACTTGAAAAACAGGTTTTAAGCAAAAACTCTTCTGAGACTTAGATCCAGACTCAAGAGGCTGAAAGCATCACTCGAAACAGCCAGTTTAATTTATGCAAAGAAAAGGCACATAGCTCAAGGACAGGTAAGTAGGTAAATAAGGCATTGTCAGCCCCTTCTTGGCAAAGAAAGGTACCATGAAAAGCCTGCATTAAAGGAGAGCTCTGCGTGGGAAATGAAGGAGCCTCGGGTACAGACATTTGATGTATTTTTTTCAGAGTGTGGCACAGGGGAGCGTGCACTGGCTCAACCTGTTGTAATCTAACATGTGGGTTGCTAGTTGTTGCGATGATATTGCAGCAGCCTCTTCATTAAAGGAGCTGTGTGTTTAGCAGCAATGATTAGTTTTCTACTTATAAAATCAGGATCTTGTCACTGCTGCTATTGCTCTCTGTTGCTCTTCCCCCCTTTACCACCTTTTCTTTTTCTTTCTTTTTCATAGTGAGCAGGAAGGAATGCAGAGAAGGATGGATAGGTACTATATGCTTCTTATTTGCTCAGCTGACAATCCTTTTGCTACTTCATTTCACTTTAATAGGATCTTCTTGTTACCCACCTACTGTATCTCAGCGTGGAAAATCCTGGCATCAAAAGGTTGAAAGCTGGAGGCAAAACTTGGCTCCCTGTAGCTCTAGATGAGGTGAGGATGAGACAAAGTCATCTTGCTTTGCAAACAGTATTAAGGCAGTTCAAGGAAGTGTAGGTAAAGGACATTAACTTCCCCATGAATTAATCTCCAGCAGGCTTTTGCTTTTTCCAAAGTCAGAGAAGATGAGGGAAGAGTTACATGTATTTTAGAAGTGTAAAACTGTCAAGGATAAGTGGTAAAACAATTTCTTCTATATGAGATACCAGTGCATTTCTGTTCAGCTTGTGTAGGGGTGTGTGTGTGTTTGTTCAAAAAGGGACTTTGTGACAGAAAGATGTGTGACAAACAAAAGAGGAGTGGAAACTGTGTCTGGGCAGCCTCCATCTGTGCGTTGGTGTGCAGGGATCTGAGTGTGCAGCTCTGTGGGGATTACCTTGTAGGCAGCACTGGGACCACCTGCACAAATCCAAGAAAAGTTCCTCTGCCATATCTACTGATGAGTTTCAGGAAAAGGCAGCCCTGGTTTAAAATAGGCTCTGGAATATAATATTAAACTTTACACTTAAAACCAAAACTGCTTTTGGAGGCCTAGCTGCACCTCTATTTCCCAGCAGTTACTCTGGGCTTTAAAATCCAATGTCTTGTGTAAGTCTCATGGCAGGGGGGGAGTTACTGAGAGTTGGATGGGAGACACCTCCTTTCTTGGTCTGGGGAAAATCCAGAGCAAGATCAATGTGACAAAGAACCAAAGGAGATTAAAACAGGCATTTGTGTTGGCAAGGGGAATGAGGCGGGCTGAGGGGGAGAAATTTCAGCTCTGCAAACACCAGACCTGACATTTCTGCTGTCTGCTCTGCACAGCGGCAGCATGGAGCACGCTGGGAAGCGTGTGTGTACCACTTCCCTCTGCTGGAGGCAGCTCAGACTGTTACCTGCCTCCCCATCCCACAATATTTCCTTAGGTACTAAAAATGCTCATACCCCTGTCATCTGGCACGGCAGTGATAATGAAGTGGCCACAAATCCTTTCAGTAACTTTCATTTATAAAAAAGTCTCAGTGCTGACTGGGGGATGGAGCACAGCAGCTCTTCCAGCACAAAGAAAAAAACAGATGAGAGAAGGGGACGTGTTTTGCAGAGATTGTTTAAGCTGACACATTTTGAAAGGAGCCAGAATACCACAGCCTGGACATGTAACACTTCTTGAAAGAAGAATGAACTGTCTGATTGCTCACAGCTTTGCACAGCCACGCACAGCCTCCCCCACCTCCAACATTGTGCAGCACCAGTGAGGGAGTGATTTGGGGTTCTTTAATGTATTGGTGGCCGTATAAGTGTGCACTGATCAAGTCTGTTTTGGAGCTTGTACAAGATCACAGGTCAAAGGAATGTGGGGGACTCAATAAATTAGTGGAGAGAAAAAGAGCCTGTCTGCAAGCCGTCTTCCCTGTTTACCTCTTGGATCATCTTCAGGAGTTAAAATATCTGATATAATACTGTGTAACTAACAGGTCTCCCCATCCCTTACTTAGAGATTGTGAACATCAGTGGTTTTATATCCAGGGTCAACCATAGGCTGTAGAAATGTATAGCTCAGATGGAAATCTATTTTTTTTTTTTCTCTCTCTTGAGTATGCAGAACATTTCCTAATGTTTAGCCTTTAGATATATCCTAATGACATTCTCCAGTAGCCTTGTGGGACCAGCCCCAGCTGGACCAGTCCCAACAAGACCAGGCTGGATGGGGCTTTGAGCAACCTGGTCTAGTATAAGATTCCCTGCCCATGAGAGGGGTTGAAATGAGATGATCTTTATGGTCTCTTCCATCCCAAACCATTCTGTGATTCTTTTTTCCATGACCACCGCTCCTGTAGGGCCACTGAATGCCACAGGATTTAGGCACACAGGTAGCGTGAAAGTCCTGGAAAGCCAGGGAGGTTTTGATACTCTGCCATTTTGCTGATATCAGCCTTGTCATTATCCTCTCATGAGAGCTCTTATAAGAGGAATCACAATCTAGTAGCTCTTTGCCATCAATACACTAAATCCTATAAAGTTTTTTTTTAAAAACAGAGTGCCTCAGCAGGAAAACATGAACATGTTACACAACAATTTATAGCACAAGAAGAAAGCACTATATTATTACAAAGATATCATCCATTAGAACATGAAAAAGAGGCCAAGTTTATGTTTTGTGCAAGAAATGTTCTTGTTTACCTACCATTTTCCTCAGATAAATTGATTTTGTAAAGGATGTGTATTACCCCTAGCTTTCCTGCCATCCCAATGGCATGGTAGATCATACTACCTCCTCAGTCACAGTCACCCACATCTCTTCTGAAACAAGTTTGCTCTGTGATTCATATTGAATCTTAGTTGTAAATACAGCCTCAGTAAAACAAATCATCAAATACCTCTTTAGTAAGAAAAATAGGGAGTGAGTAAATATGGAGAGATTCCATCATTTCACTGCTTAATTATTTATTTTTAATGGGAAAGGGATGGCAATGCCTCACAGACTGAATGATGACACCCATCTATGCCAACAGAAATGCTTGCTGCAAAGAGAAGCTTATTTTTTTTAAATAAGCTGCCAAATAAAGGTGTAAATAAAAAATAATAATAATAAAAAAAAGTTTTCTGTATCTTATGTGTGCATCTACATTGGCATTTAACTTTGAATCAGATTGATGGGTGCTATTGAGCACCCCAATCTGTTGACAGCATTTTAGGATTTCTACAGGGGCTAGATGGTTAAGACAGCTGAGAGAGACTAAAACCATTGTATATCAAGATATACCTAGATGTCAAGGCACAATTCTTCCTTAAGATCTGTGACACAGACAGGAGGTGTCATACAAAGGTTACCAAATATAAGTGAAAAAATTAGGGAAAAACATGATCTAGGTACTGTCCCTCCAGTTAAATGCCTAACAATTTAATTTTGAGAAATTTCATGATGTCTGTTGTGTAAAACAAAAAAATATGAGTTATTAGCTCCTACTGGCAAATAATTACTAAATTTATTCCATGTACACCTGCACTGAAGCTAAGGTCATTACAGAACTGAGGTTAGCCTGTAGTGCCCACTCGTGTCTGAGATTTTAATCTCTTTGGAAGTGTGAAAAAATGGGTTTCCACTTTTTTATCAAATCAATGGCAACCTCCATAAGCACTTCTTTATTTGTATTTAAAAACAAACAAAAATTAATGAAGATATAAAGGCACAAAGAAAAAGAAAAATTAGAAAAAAGAAAAGAAGAAAAAGATGGAAAGGAAATAAGAAAACAAAGAAGAAAAAGAGAGAAGGAATAGGGAAAAAGGAAAATATAAAGGAAATCAAGGGAAAAATTAAAAAGACAGAGAAAGATGTAACCAGATTGTTTTATGATGTATATTAAAAGGACTGCTCTCTATGAATAGGAAACAACAGATTTCCTTCTGTCTTTCTTCCTTCTGATAAGAAAATTCTGATTTCATTACTTCAAGCAAGGGAAGATAACTAAATGAATGAGCATACTGGTCGCACTAGAGACGCTTTAATTTCAAAAACATTTGATCTCTAATATTCCTGATTATCTCCACTCGTATGAAGTACTCTGGCAATGAATATCCCTGCAGGTAGGGTATGGTGCTGGGTATGATGTTAAATATGAATCCCTCTAATTGACTTTTAAAACTATTTCCATCCTACTTTTTCAAGCATTCTCTGTCATTGCCAATATCCTTTGACCAAAAAAAAAAAAAAAAAATCAGGCACATAAACGAAATCAGAAAGGGAATTTTGAGGGTGATTTCCTGTGCAAAGGTTCCTCTCATCAGAGGAACTGACTGTAGTAGGGTCAGCCTGAGCAAGGGCAGTGATGGAGGGAGAGACCTGAGGCAAACCAAAATCTGAACCAAAAGCTTTCCAGGGATTGTCACATTTGGCTGAGTACAGGGTGGTTTGGCAGAGCTACAGCCAGTCTATAAGCCTGCTGGGAAAAGAATGGGGACATTAGGTTGATGAGGGAGGAAACACTGACCTTAATTTTGTTTCCAAAGATGCTATTTTTTTCCTTAAGTTGAAAATCAAATAATAAAATAAATAAATCAAAACAAACAGCAACAACAAACCCAAAAATATGTAATATGCTTTTGTAAAGGTGCATTACAAAGTTAGATAGCACGTGTGGTTTAGTGAGAAGTGAAAACTATTCTGGTCTATAACTGTTAATGCACAGTCTGAGTGGTACTCCAGCCTCCACGGCCTCTTTCCACTGCTCTCACAGGGCTCTGAACAGAGAGTAACACAGTGAAGTCTGAACCCTTAGACAATGCAAAACTGAACCTCAGTTTTCCTCATACATAAATGTTAATTAATAAATGTTTTCTGACGCAGGGCTATGTTATCCTGTTTTAGAAAGAAGGTTAATTTTGTTAAAATATTTGACACAAAATGTTTTCCCACTATAAAAGCATTTTCAGCTGAACTGCAGCATTTGACCATCAGCTTTATAAAGCTCTGTCAGACCTCGAGCTAAAATAAATATTATGGAGCTAAATATTACTTCACCATCCCTGTGGATTTTGATTTTACATTGTAATAGGGGTAAGGTTCTTTTCAGTGTCCCTGCAAAGGACAGAGCTCTCTCTCTCCATCTTTTTTCTATTCATCAGTGTCTTGTGCTTTGCTCTGTACAAATGTTTGCAGTGATTTGTAAGCAGTCTATGCAGAGGTAGACCCAGCTGAGAGTTATTATTACACTCAGACAGCTTTATGCATTGACCAAAGATAAAATACACTCATCTCCTTAATACTATATATATACACTTTCTCTATATATAGCATTAAAATGTCCTTGCTGATGCTCTAACCATAGGATCAGTAGCTTACATTTATATTTCTACTTCTTTTTTGCCTTTGGATCTACCACAGTAGTACTCAGACTGAATCAAGATAGCTTTCTTTAGTTTTGTTCCAGACTATATAGTTTCTAATATTGTAGGGACACAGTGGTTCAGAACATAACTCTTCAGATCAGGAGTCTGGACAACTGCTACTGAGAACTCAAGTCTTCTTAACTTCTTTGTAAACTGAGGACAGCAGTGATTTGTAAAACTGCCTTGAGATGTGTGTCAGGTAGATGCCAAGTGTGACTATAAATATAATTTGGGCAACTAAATGGGCTAGAGCCAAGCCCTTTCAGAAGCACATTTTTAAACCAAGGATTCTGAAAATCTCAGGCTCCCCTATTTGAGCTAGAATGCTTTCAAAGCTTGCCAGGTCATCCACATTGAATTTGGACAAAGAATTCCAGAAAGAAGGAAATACTGTTAAGCAGGCAGGTGGCTTTGTGCAAGCTCTCTGTGACCACTAAAGTCAGGAATATACTTATTAAATATTACATCAGAGCTAAGACTGTTAGAAGACTTAATTCATCATTTAGCAGAGATCTAGAACTCCAAGAAGGGTTTTGGCCCATTACTAAAAACATGGGCAAATGCGTGCTCCTGCACAGAAGAACAGTCTGGCAAATTTTCTTTCTCTCTGTTACCACTGGTTGAAACGCCCATAATGAGAGGCAACTGCAGCAGCTCTGCTAAGATTTCTGGAGGAAAGTCACTGCAGACCATTGCAAAATATCTTCCCTGTTCTCAAGGTTCAGTGACCCATGGGTCAGTCCTGTTAATGTGGATTTCTACGCTGGTGCAGCCGTAGTGTTAAATGACAAGGATGACAGCCTTGCTAATTTATGCAGGCACAGAAAAGAGAGCTAGCCCATAATTTTGTTATGTTTTCAGGGCTTGACTTTTGTTCTAAATGTCAACAGGGTGTGCAAATGCCACACAAGTCTCCCTTAGGACTTGGCTCAAGTTCATATGCAGATACTTCTGAGAGTGTCTTAGATTCATGAACTTAAAAAACTCAGCTTAAATATACAAAAGTAAAATTAGTCGTGATAGACAATATAAAAATACTGTTTAAACTCCTGAGAACTTCTATATGTTTGTGCACATATATGTACACATATGTCTGCAAATACACATACAAATCCACACATACATTCTCTGCACGCAGGATTTCAAGATAAACTCACTGGTCAATTTTAAACAGTCCAATTTATCTCCTTGGATTGTATTTCTGCTGATTTACTGGTTTTCCATTTTGCTTTTAATTACTATGTTGCAAATTTCTTAGAATGATAGTCCTGGAAGCTGTCTCTACAAAAGAAAGAGCATATAAGCACTGTGAGACTACTCGAAAGAAATCCTCCAAACTAATCTAAAAAACCAATGCACCTGAGCTTTTTTCTGCATAGAAATGCTTTTAAATGTGAAAGACCAGATGACACAAAAGCTCCTATATAGGTCCCTCCAGAGCATGGCAGTGCTGAATTGCTTGGCAGGGCTGAATGGAAATGTCTGTGGAAAAAGCTGCCCTTGCACTTACCCATGCAATAGAGGCTTGTGTAGATCTTAACTGAGTGATGGTCAGGAAGGCAGAGCCTGCTCTTGACTAGGATATAGGGTATTTTGGGAGTGTTTTCCTGGACATGTGGAAGAGATTAAAAGGTTTGAAGAAGAGAAATTCCAGACAGAGGATGTCTCTGAAGGTCTTTGGTCTTTTGGTAAAGTTCTCGGATAAATTTTCTTGATCAGGAGAGTCTGAGAAAATTTGAGTGAAAAACTAAAAAGAGCTGAGAGAGAATAGGAGTAGCCTTAGAATCAGGCAATGAACAAAGGTGTGTGAACAAAGCATAGGAGACTCAGCTCTTCATAGGTGTTTAGATTATCCAAATTCAATTTAATCTGTGGTATCTGATCATCATAGCAAGCATCCTAGTAGCTCAGTTGGTTTGGTAGTTCTGATTTGTTATCCCCTCTCTGCCAAATCTGGCATATGAATTATGCACATTAAGAATTCAGTTATACATTTAGTAGTAATTGAAGAATATTTGTAAGACCACACACACACACACACAAAATCTTCTCCAACTGTGATCTTGGACAAAGTTCATGAAAGCTAAATGTTGCCATCCAACCACTATCACTCTCTAGCTTCATGTCTTGTACTGTTCAGCTTTCAGACCAAATAATTATGTGAAGACCTGTAGGCTCATTTGAAGACAGCATCAATGCTGGTCTTTTTTATCACCATAACGAGGGATGTACAGAGTTATAAAGCTGCTGGCTAATAAATACCTTTCCTTACTGACTGAACATCACTTGAGCATGTGATATGCATTGCAGCATGCAGAATGTTTGACATCCTAAATCTTTCTTGTCAAAGCAGGAGCAGTACCTGATCCCACAACTACAATGTCTTGATTCCTTGTAAAATCACTAGCAGCTACTGAGTTTTTCAGATTTATTCTAGAAGAGGCTTTCAAGGCTGTCTGTAGAATGTCAGTATCAAAGATGAAGCTGATTAAATTCCTATATTTTGGGCTCTTGACTTAAATCCGCATTTTTGAAATGTCTTTCTGAGCCTTTCCTTATTAATGATTGCTTTCAGAAATAAATGTTGGTTGTCACAGAAAAAAATTGTTTCACATTTCTATTTTGTTTCCTGTCATTTGGTAAATTCTCGAAATCAGACATTTAAAACAGTAAACAGATGTTCCAATAACAATTAACAAATATTTCTGTGAGTGGGGAGCTAAAAAAAGTCTGCAAACCTTTGGAAGTTCTATTCTATGCTATCTATAGTCCCACCCCACCCCCCTCACCACCACCACTGCACACCATTCTTTTTCCTTTTTTTCACTTTCTTTTTTCCCCTATGATTTCAGCTCCCACTTCCAAAGCCTGCAGATATCCTGTAGGTAATAATTTTCCCTTGGTAGCCTCCATGCCTCCAGGCTCTCTTCTAACTCAAGCAATTACCAGCTGGCAAAAGGCACCACGTGCTGTGACTGGTTCTGAAGTGTAGGGGTGGTAACTGGTGGTCACTGCTTGCAGGTTGATTGTGCAGGGTCAGACCATGCAGAAAAACATCCCATCATCATTCATCTGACCAAGGGTTGCTCCCAGATTTGGAGGGTATTAATTTCAGTCTTTTCCTCCCACTTTCTCATTAATTTTCATGAAACTTATCAGTACCTCATTATATTTTCTTGGAGATATCTAGTTCTTGCTCAACATGACTAATTCAAAAATGATCTCAGGTTTTAGTAAGGGAACTGATAAACAGATGGACAGGCAGAGCAACTGCATAAGGCTTGAGGAACCCAGAGGAAAAATTAGACAGTCACTGAGTTTGTACTTTCAGGATCTCAGGGGAATTGATATCTATTCAGTAATTCGACTTTACCTCATCAGAGAGAGAGAGAGAGAGAGAGAGAGAGATATTTAATTTATAAATGGGTCAAGAGAGGCATGAAGAGGTCAGGAGACTTCTCAAGGCCCTAGACTAAGTCTGTGGTGAGTCCAGGGATATTTTTTTGACTGGCCTACACTGTAACCTCAAAGTCACTGTGTACTCAACTGGGTCTTTAGTAAAGGTGTGGCTTCACCTTGAAGCAGGAATAGGAATAAAGGTGCAAACCACGGAGAACCTCTTGGGATAGCTGCCATGGCCTGACTTACTTGATCCTTGACCCATCCCTGTTACAGGCAGCAGGTGCTGTCACCAGAGACACCATCCCTACATGGGTACAGGGGCAGAAAGGGTAAGGGACACAGACATCACTTGAAGGCTCACTAGACTTCTGAAGATTAAAGTTACTACTCCTGATATCCACCTTGAGCCCTTGGATCCACACATTTGCCTTGCATGTTCTCAGCTGCCCATTCTCAGGTCCTGTCATATCCCATGGATCAATTCCTTTCATTCCTTGAGGCTCTTCCTGCACAGATACTGGCCATGCCCAACTGTTTCCTGCAACTAGGTTTGCTCCTGCACCGTCTCCCTTCAAATTCAGATCCATCCTCTTGCTCAGCCTTATTCTGTTAGCCCCTTCCTCTCCTTGAAGCAGATGAGAGCTCCCTTCCACAAAATATCCCCAGTGGACCTGAGGCTTGGATGAAAATGAATAAACATTGGGAACCATAGTAGAAAATTCTTCCTCTCAGTGATGTCAACAGCAAAAAATTTATTCCTTGACTCTTTCCTTGCCTGAAGTTACACAAATTGTTCTCAAAGTCTAGGTCTCAGTTGAGTTTCCCTGGATTTGTTGCATGTTTTCGTCACACCAGCTATCTTAAAATTCCTTAAACTCCTTGGGCATAACCCTGTCCCCTTGTCTCTATCTCCTAATTTGGTTTGGTGACCTTCTTGTTATGAAGTAAAGAGAAAAAGGGGGAAATCTGTCCTTCAAACTCAGCTTTGTTTTCCCAGACTGAATGACTCTTAAAACCCTGGGAGTTTGTGTGATTAAGGACTCAGTGAACCCCATGAAAGGCT
Organism: Pseudopodoces humilis; assembly: GCF_049639895.1. Taxonomy (NCBI): domain Eukaryota; kingdom Metazoa; phylum Chordata; class Aves; order Passeriformes; family Paridae; genus Pseudopodoces; species Pseudopodoces humilis. The sequence continues at coordinate 83,917,686 of NC_142201.1, read as the reverse complement.
CTGTAATTTACACAGCTATTGGTATTTTAAATCAGAGTGCTTAGGTCTTCCTACACCTCATGATATGAAACATGTTTGCACTTATGAGTCTAATTATTTTTAATCAAATTAAGCCGCTGCTATGTTTTCCTTATCTATGTGTCCTGAGAAAATATAGCCTTAAGACCATCTGAAATAATTTTAATAAGCTACAAATATTTTGTATGTGTTTTATTTTCATTTCTCAAATGTAGCTTTGCCAGTGGGAAAAAAAGGCACAGCAAAAAAAGTGACTTGTTTTTAAATATGAAGGGAAGGGAAGGGAAAGGAAGGGAAGGGAAGGGAAGGGAAGGGAAGGGAAGGGAAGGGAAGGGAAGGGAAGGGAAGGGAAGGGAAGGGAAGGGAAGGGAAGGGAAGGGAAGGGAAGGGAAGGAAGGGGAAGGGAAGGGAAGGGAAGGGAAGGGAAGGGAAGGGAAGGGAAGGGAAGGGAAGGGAAGGGAAGGGAAGGGAAGGGAAGGGAAGGGAAGGGAAGGGAAGGGAAGGGAAGGGAAGGGAAGGGAAGGGAAGGGAAGGGAAGGGAAGGGAAGGTTTGGGAAGGGAAGGGAAGGGAAGGGAAGGGAAGGGAAGGGAAGGGAAGGGAAGGGAAGGGAAGGGAAGGGAAGGGAAGGGAAGGGAAGGGAAGGGAAGGGAAGGAAGGGAAGGGAGGGGAAGGGAAGGGAAGGGAAGGGAGGGGAAGGGAAGGGAAGGGAAGGGAAAGGAAGGGAAAGGAAGGGAAAGGAAGGGAAAGGAAGGGAAAGGAAGGGAAAGGAAGGGAAGGGCTTTTGCCATCTGTACTTTTCAATCTGTTTTTCTGCTCATTGATGAATCAGAAATGAAAAAAATGTACTCATCTCCTAAGTTACAGAAACCTTGATTTGATTTCTGTCTATCGTGATGTCTTTCTGCATGACCTTGGGCCTGCTATTTCCTCACCTTAAAAAGTAGCATCAAAACATGTTCTTGCATTTTTGGCTGAAAGAAATCATAGGCTCATCAGACAAGCCTTGCCTGTCACTATAGCCTTGTATGCACATACGGTCCTGATCTCAACTGATGTCTCTAGGTGCTAATGCAATGCAAAGACTCTGCAGTCAGAACTTTGCAGTCAACTGTGCTAAGTCAATCATCTTGTGAAAATAAAAGCTTTGAGAATCCCATGAGAAGTAAATAAATAGATAAATAATGAGCAATCCCACTGCAGTTCAGATCATGTGGTTTTGAGAGATAAAAGAATTTAGCACAGGTGTGAATAGCAGCCCACACTTCTCCTTTCCAAAAACTCCCCTTGAAATTTCTGCCATCCTGCATTTTTAACATTTAATCACTGGAGCACAACAATGTATTTAAAATAAAATATATTTTTACCCAGCCATCTTGCCACTTGAAGATTCTAGAAAATTATGAGAAGTGACAATCTCAAATTATGTTCTGCAATTAAAAAGTAAATGCTCTTCTCTTCTGTGAAGAGGGTTTAGCTCACAGAGCTGGCAGGGCCAAACCAGAGGCCTGACACATACAATCCACTTCAGGTTTTTCTAGATCAGCAATTGTCAAGTGCCTCAGGGCAGCTAGATTTTGATATTGGGAGCTCTGTGTATGTTCGTAGTACTTCCAGATAATCCATATTATAACACATTGACAATCAAAACCATGATGGCCATGGATTTGTATGGGACCAGCTGCTTAGCAAAACTGCTGGCCTGCAATTTTTCATGAAATCTGCTTTTCTGTCTTTCATGTGAAAATACTGGTTTGCTGAAACCAGTGCCAGTAACAGAGATGACATATCAACTTCAGCCTAAACTTTTGCGAGAAAAAGTTTTCTGTCTGTGGCTATGTAGTTACAAAGCAGAAAGTCATTCATCCAGAAAACTGAGTTATTTGATGACCATCAAGTCCTCTTGCAGCTGCATAAATAATAAAACATTAATTTGGCCAGAAAAGAGACAAGCTCTCTAGTCCCATTCTTAAAATCTAATTTGGGATGTGAGAAATCTGCCTGTTGAAGTCCTTGTTCCAATAAACATAGATTTATTTACCCAAAGAGCTTGGGCGCCTGAAGATGAGGGACAGAGACATGCCTCAGGGAGACCCAGAAAAATCCTAATGTCCACAGGGGCTTTTCTGATCCCAATAATTGCTAAAGGCATAGCACATACATGTTCTTTCCCCTCCCTCCCCACCTTTCCCCCACTGCTTCAGATAGTTCAGTTTGGCTTTAGATCTTTTTTTTTTTTTTAAACCTGAACAGTTTTGTAGGGACAGGAAAACCATTTCCAAATCCACCCAACTCTACCTGGCATCCATCACCACAGAAGCAGACACTCAAATACTAATGGTGCCTGTAAAGCAGAAATTGAACTTTACTAAAAAAAATTAAACCAATTAATCATAGGCCAAAACTTCAGAAAAAACCCAACAGAAATCTTGCAGTGTGCTGTGAAAGCTGCCAACTTCTGGGATTTGCAGCAGTCTCACAGGAGCAGTGTGTTACTCTGCTTCTGCAGCAGCTACAGTGAAAACAGAGCTCTAAGCAGGACCAAGAGTGCTGTGGTTTCCAGAGTCAAATCGATCTCAGATATGCACAGATTCACTGAAACTCAAAATTTTTTTGCTTTGTGGAAGCCTTTTGGTAAAACTGTGCCAGAAATTACCTGAGGATCAAATTTTTTGGCAGTTTGCCAGGTCCTTCTGCTCCTAATCTCTTAAGGTAGATATAGTCATAGAAATATGTCTCTTGCTCATCCTCTTTTCCTCATGACAAGTGACACGAGGAAATGACCTTTCTGGCCATAATTGCCTTTCAATGAATCTCCCCTCACTTTCAACAGTTTATCCTTTTCCATGAGCCTTTACAAGAGCCTCAGTGGTTGCCCTTGCAGATGTCAATATTCTCCCAGAAAATGTTTTGGCTTTTTCAGGCTGGACAGCTGGATTGTGTATGGGCACAGAGGGGCAATGGCCTTTCAGGAATGCCGTTTGCACAGGTTTTGGCAAGCCAGGTTGGCTTGAGGAAGATTGAATTCACACCACTGCTTATGATAGGCAGGCCTGCCTGTTAATATGCTGTGAATGGGGGCATATGTGCTTTCGGACAAAAAGGACTCCACACCATAACACACTTGCCAGGCGACTCCTATACTGCCTAGCTCAATGACTGTGAATTTCAGCTAGGCTTGGCTGCTGTGCAATGCAGAGCTATTCACCTTTGCAATCACTCCCTCCTCTCTCCCATCATCCCCCACTATACAGCTACTTAGAGAGCTAGGCAAACTTTATCATCAGAAAACAGATCAAGTCATTTGGCTCAAATCACCAGAGCGCAGCAGCAGCAGAGCACAGCATGTTGGAAAAAAGAAAAAAAAAAATCTTAATTTTTGGCTTCTTGTCAGGTTTCGAACCACATTTGCCAAGTATTTCATGAAGGATAGTTTGGATATTATTCAGGGATCCTCCTGAAAGCAGCATGTATGAGAAAACACACACCACTTCTTAGGCAGTTTTGCAGACTCAGAATGTGCTAGATGAACCTTTCCTCCCTGAGATAAATCCAACAAGCAATTATTCTGAGAGATATTTTATCCTGGCAGAAGCAGGGGTGTATTCAAGTATTTTAGGATTTAAGGGTCTTGCATTTTGGTGCAGGCTTCTTTAATCCAGTTTTGCTTTTTTAGTAGGGTACTCTGTTCTGTCCATACTCAGTAATAGTTTTCTCTTTTCTAAAGGACTTGGAAATGAACAAGTATACAGTGCAAACAAATGTTTGTTTCCAGGGATGGTACATCTACCAGCTACCTGGGCAACCAGTGCCAGTGTTTCACCACCCTCACAGCAAAGTATTTGTTTCTTATAGCTAATCTAAATCTACCTTCCTTTAGGCTAACACCACTACACTTTGTCCTATTGCTGCAGGCCCTGCTAAAACATTTGTCCTCATCCTCTTGTAAGTGCCCTCTAAGTCTTGGAAGAGGCTCTAAGGTCTCCCCAGAGCTTTTTTCCAGGCTGTACAACTTTAATTGTCTTAGCCTGTCTCCATAGCAGAGGTGCTCCAGCCCTCTGAGCATCTTTGTGGCATCTTCTGGACTTGTTCCAGCTTGTCCATATCCTTCTTATGTTGAGAGCCCTAGAGCTGGATGCAACATTCCAGGAGGGGTCTCACCAGGGCAGAGGTATACAGTCACCTCCCGCACCCTGTTGGTCATGCTTCTTTTGACACAGCCCAAGATTCTGGTGATGTTATTGGCTGTGAATGCAAGCTGCTGGGTCATGTCCAGCTTTTCATCCACCATGATCTCAACATGATTATTCTTTTTTTTCAGTGTAGTATAGATTAGCAACTTTAGATCCAAACTTGATGTTTTTCAGAAACACAGATAGGCAGAAGTATCTTCAGAGTATCTAAAAAGATGAATTTGAATTCTATAAGCACTACAGCACTCTTTCTACCTATTTGCAAGCTCTCCTTGTTAGGTGTGATCTACAGTACTGAGAAATGATGCCTATTTCATCCTTGCAGTCCTCAGTGAAACACTGGACAGAATCAGACCAAAAAGTGACCACTGCCAAACTTCATGTGGAACCTCTTTTCACAAATGGGAAATACTTTTAGCATATCTGCTTCTATTGTAGTTTCATTTAAAGTCCAGGTTTGTTAAAAGGCTGATGTCTCAGTGCCCTGCTGAAGTCAAGGAAGAGGGTTGACAGTGGGGCTTTTTCACAGCCCCAAATTATCGAGGACAAAACACTTTCTTAAATGTTATATGATATAATATGCTGATTTGAAAATATCTGACTGGTCCAAACCATTGCTTACAATACCTTCCTTGTTTCACTATTGGTTTTTCACCCTTTTGACCCTGGTATGAATTTTGTTAGTTATCCAATAAGAGTTAATCCACAGTTAATCTTTCTAGGGAAGAATAAAGCAAAAAGGCATTGAATGCTTCAGCCCCATCATCAGTTAACTTCTTTGTCCACTGAGTAATGGTCCTGCAATTACATTTCCTTTAGTGACAGAACTGCTTTAGACAGCTTGCCCCTCCTCCTTTCCCTTTGCCATCCCTCTTTCCCTTGCCTTACCGCTCATTTGTGCCAGTACAACAGTTTGCAGGACCGCATGGTGAACAAATTAACTGACTGAAGTTAAAAATAAACATGTTTTGCTGGGTATTTCTTCATGCTCTTCCCTTCCTCTTGTTCTTATTTCTAATGCACTTACCCAATATGCTCTTATATTGCTGTAAATCCTTTACATAACATTTTGTCCTTTCTCTGTCTCTGTGCACTTCTAGAAATATTATTTCCCACTGGTTTGACCGATTTTCCATTCTCTTTCTCATTGTTTCCTAAGTTTCACAGAGATAAAAGGCAGCTTCCAGAGCAACCAAGGAATTGCTCTTCTTGCAGCATTTCTTTTCTGACTAGTTTGGTGTCAATGTGCCCCACAGACAACAACACAAGGAGTTTGAGATATTCCAGTAGCTATTCAAGGCATTTGTCTCACTTGCCTATCTCATGGTTTACACCATCCCATCCCATCACTCTGTTGCCTTCCTTTCTACTTCAGCAAGATGGTTTCTGCAAATCTCACACTGAATTCTGTCACTCAGAGCCATTGCTATGTCCTTGGTCTATAAACCACGTCTTCTCTCTTTTCCATTGTCCTCTTTGGACAAGCCATACCTTTTCACATCAATATTCCAGTCACATGAATTAGCCTAGCAAACCTCTACTAAGCCAATTAAGACATAATTCTAATTATGTATTAAGATTCCCAGTTCCTCTGGCTTATTCCCCATACAGCTTACATTAGTGTATAACCATTAAAAATGTTCAAAAGATTGACCCAGTGGTTTCCTTTTCATCTCCCCTTTGTCCCTTTATGTACACACCCTCCTGTTTCTGGCAAATTTAGCTGCTTCCACATCACACACAATGGTAAGCAAAGTCTGGGACCATACATTTTGATTCTGAGGTAAATTATATTATTCAAATATTGCACAATTAAAATACTGAAATATTCTTAAGCACTAGAATTTTGTAAAGGGTGATATTTTCTGAAATATCAGCACAGTTACTGGATGTGTTAATAGTGTTAAAATAAGAAGGAGTGAGACAAATAGGTTTTAGTCAGTGGAAAACATAATCCACAAATAAAAATCAGACAGACTAGAAACGAGTCATATAGATGATTTCTCATTAGTAGGGAATTTTTCCAAATCATGTTAGAGCATCCCCACATCTTATCCCCACCTCAGGCTATCAAAAGACAAGGTAATACTTTATTTGTGAGTGGTTTTGTGTTTTTTGTGCCTTGGAAAATATGTTTACAATTGACTTGAATAGCCAAATTCCAGGAGATTTCAGACTGCTGACAAAGCAGCCTCTCCCTTTATCTCCTGCATTAAATATAAAAGGCTTCCATTGCATTCTTTCATGCAAATCAGTACCTGTGCTTATACATACACAGACTTGTACATACACAGATGCAGATTCACAGCCAGCAGATCACCTATAGCATCTTCAAAGTTGCAAGGAGGCAAAAGAATTTTTAAAAATTACATATTCAGCTATAAAAACATGGTCACATTACACTGTGGCAGTAATAACAAACGATAATATTTTACTTAGTATTCCCATTGCACTTTCCATCCATCATGGACTCGTATTTTGGCAGCAGCTTTCTATGCATCCATTTTTTTGCAGGTATTTGCCAATGCAGTAAACCACTATGTCTTTAATCCTAAACACTTTGAGTGTCCTTTGGTCACTTCAAACATGTGGTTTTGGTCATCATTAAGCAAGTTACTATTGACCTCCCTGGTATCCTACAGAAATGTTGTTAATACGAATCAAGCTATAAAATCTGGGGTAGAACAAATAGATCAGTAACACAGCCTTCACTTTGTGCTGCAAGTCTCCACTGAATTGGATATAACATCATTATACTCATTTCACATGTGCAAAACACAGAGAAATCCCCCCAAAATCCCAAAAAATAATCCCAAACCCCCAAAAATAGTCCAGTGACCTTATTTTGTGAGTATTCAGCTTGTGAAACTGGTTGATGATCTTTACATTTAATGAGAGAGACCTGGTAATCTTACACTCTGCAGTCAAAAATTAAAACATTGAAAACTGGAATTGCACCAAATCAATTAGCTGTAAAGAGCAGATTAACTATGAATGTAATGGGGTTTTTTTTGTTTTTTTTTTTTTTTTGTCAGTCAACATATACAGGCAGCTCCAGTGGGAGACTGAGCTCTTATGGATCTATAAATTGCAGAAGAGCCCTGAGAATATGAAATCAGGCTCTTCCGTGAAACACCTGAATTAAGCAGGGTGGATCCAACCATACATGATTCATGCAGACATTACAGCAAAACCAGGGCTAGAAACAGCTTCTCAGATCCCTGCTCATCATTGTAATGATCATAATATGTCTCTGGCAGAGCAAAGCCTGCATCAGGATCCTGCACACCAGGTATTTGCAACACCTCCATACCACTGCCAAACCCAGATACATAATTGACTATGTACCACCCCACCAATGGGTATCCTCCTCAGAGTCCTACCTGCAAACATAATTCAGAATTGGTTTCAAGTACACAGTAGAGAAATAAGCAGCCTCAGGGGAGCCCTAAAATCATGGCCACCATCACGTGAAAGTGCATGGCTTGTCTCCCCTATGGACAGTGAAGCACCGCAGTGCTAATAGAACAGGGCTGCTCACAGCAGACATGGCCATATCTTTCAGCCCACTCTATGTGATAATAGATGCACTAACGTTTTGACTACAGCCTTGTGTTTACTGTGGGTGTTAGCTGAGACATTTCCATGTAAATAAAACATTCATCAAGCTCACAAAGATGTCTGCAGAGCAATTATTGCACAAGAATGGTGAGCACTGGAGAAGCAGGGTCATTCACCCGTTCCATATACCTGCTTAGGCTTGTTGCAAAGGAAGATGCCACTTTCACAGATGTTGGAATTAGGTCAGGTCTCCTGTGTAGAATCTGTGTGGGCCAAGAAATAAGGCTTGGCATCAGGAGACCTGGTTTCTATTTGCATAACTTCTGCTGAGTTACTCTATGGCCTTGAGCAACACACTTTGCAGCTGCATGATGCTGTTTCCCACCCATCTGTAAAATGGGGTTAATGGTACTTATCAGCCTTCACAAAGTACTTTTGTGATATAGAGATAGAAATGATGGTGACTGCTAAATGTTTTCACTCTCTCCATGCAGAGAAGATTTTTTTTCCTCCAGGAATGTAAACCCAAGCCCGTTTTCTGCTAGTTGAAGAGTTTAAGTTTCCATTTGCATGGATGGCAGCACCCTTTCCTATAATTTTTCATAAATGTGATGTGCAGCATCTGAGATTGAAGAGGTCTGGGTAACACACAGCCTTAGAGCAATGATGGACAGCACAACTGAACTTAGACTTACAGAGAGGGCAAAGCAGGGTACAGGAAAACAAGTGCTATTTACAGGAGCTGAGGGCAACAAGAGGTTGATTCGGCTCACCAAGGTAAGATGGATATGCTTTAGAAGGTGTAATGAAGTCCATGTCTCCTGGTATTCAGATTAGTGAATTAACCCTATGAACTTCCTTCCCTTAGTGTCCTTCTGGATTAATAATAGGCATTTCCAGGAAACTTTTCTTTGAGGTTTAGTTTTCATTTTCAGAAAAAAAACCAAAAAACTATTTAATAACTATTTTTCCTACAGACTGATCACTGACAACATGCAGCAGTGGGGTAAGTATCTGAAATTTCTTAGCTACTAGAAAAGAAGAGCTTCAGAGACCTTCCCTTATTAGCACATTAATTGCAGCTGTCACAGACAGCAATTATTTGCTCAATTTTCCTCAAATTCATAATTTTCTTAAAAAACAAAACCAAATCCAAAACTGCAGTAATGAATATTCAGAGTATCCTGGCACTTGAAATCCTGTTCTCATTTCGTAGCTGGCACTGGCTTCTTCCTATCTGAACACCTTGCACACCTTTCAGGCATGTATGATTGACAGCTGTCCTGCACGCATAGCAAAATGAAGTTTAGTCCCTCATGTCACAGACAAATGTACTTTGACAGCCTCAGTGCTGAGCAGCACACCATGCAATCCACCCAGAACAGGTTCCTTCCAGAGTAAACACCAACTTCTCCTAAGTACAGTGGACATTTCAGGTTTCTCTGCAACCAGCCGGGTGTACCAGTTTTGGCTGGGATGGAGTTAATTTTCTTCAAAGTAGTGGGTATGAGACTGTGTTTTAGATTTGTGGTTAAAACAGCATTGATAACACAGGGGTGGGTTTGTTATTGCTGAGCAGTGCTCACCCACAGCCAAAGCCTCGCTGCTCCTCAACCCCAGTCCACCAGCGAGGGGGCTGTGGGTGCACAGGGAGTTGGGAGCAGATGTGGTTGAGACAGCTGACCCCAGGTGACCCAAGGGATATCCCAGACCATATGGCATCATGCTCAGCATATGGAGCTGGGGAAAGAAGGAAGAAAAGACATCTGAAATGATGGCATTTGTCTTTCCAAGTCACTGTTACAATATGATGGAGGCCTGCTGCCCTGGAGATGGCTGAAGACCAGTCCACCTGTGGGAAGTGGGGAATTAATTCCTTGCCTGATTTTGCTTGTGTGCACAGCTTTTGCTTTCTCTATGAAGCTGTCTTTATCTCCACTCCTGGATTTTCTCACTTTTTCCCTTCTAATTCTCTCCCCCATCCCTGCCGGGTGTGAGCCAGGAGCTGAGTGAGGCTGGGTTGACATTTGGGGTTAAACCATGACACTGTACAGTGAAAACCATCTACAGCTATTGATCTTGCAGCAGTAGAAGGGGAAAATATGGCAAGTAATTCCTACGATTCCTTTAACCATGTCAGCTAAAAAGAGCTCAGGAAACCATGTTCCTCACCTTTAGTCTTTCCCTCTTTAAGCTATTTGCCTTCATAGGCTCCAACAAAGTGAAGAGTGTGGTCCAGAAGAATTACAGCACTTCTGTGAAACAGACAGTTTCTCCAGGGATCCCAATTCTTAAAAAACATTCTTAGGAGCCTAAATGTGCTTCTTAAAAAACTCCATAAGTCACCCCTGATGTATGTATGTAGGTATGTATGTAGGTATGTAGGTATGTATGTATGTATGTATGAATGTATCTATATATATATATGAATGGACAATATTGCAGCTTTCACACTGAGAAATTATGAGTTCAGGAGGTGATGGATTGGGCTGTAAACAGTCTGTAGGAGTTGTGAATATATACCTGTTATTGGGGTGCTGAGGAAGCCATGTGCCTTGTCCACTTGCATCAGACAATAAAATTGCAGGCAATTTTAACTGAGTAATTTTGAGCTGATATAGAATATGCAAAATCAATTTGTTATGATGGAATATTTAGTATCATTATTTAGATTAGTGTACTTTATCACTAGACAGTGCTTTTTATACCATCTAGTGTAACCTGCATATCACCTAGCAATTTCTGTAACTTCATGACTAATGGCTAAACCACAGCATATCTCTGAGAGATACAACACATCTTGATTCGAGCCTTCAAGTCATGGAAAATATAACACCTCCCTTGTAAGTTGTTCCCAAGGTTCATTACTCTTCCTGCTAAAATTTGCACCTTATCTTTAGTTTGAATCTGTCTGGCTTTGACTTCCAGTGAGTGGATCTTGTTATACTTTTGTCTGAGGGATGAAAGAGCCCCATCCTACGGAAAGCTGTCTTCCTGTGTGGGTGCTTACAGTGTCAGCAAGTCTCCTCTTAACCATCTTTCCACAAGCTAAATACACTCAGTGTCAAAAATTATTCTTTTTCGCGGTGGAAAGACTGATGGTACCAAACTTGGGAAACTACCTGTACCTACTTGCCTGAGCATCCCTACTTAATCAGTGGAGGCTCCTCCAGGAGACAATTTAGCTAACTTCACATGTAAGTATGCCCTGAAGGTGTCTGTCTCTCTCAGTATCTATTTAACTATTCTAGGGCAAATATAACTCTCACTTGGATGCCTCATTTAAGCAACTGAAGTTTGGTGATGTTTCCAGCCTTTAAAAAAATTTTATCTCTTTCTGATATCCTTGATATTTTCTCAACAACTTTTTGGAAGGATAGACATGAGAAATGGAGACTCATGACAGCCCCAGCTTCCCTCAGTAAAGTAATACATGGTTAATGATGCCTCCATTGTCCTGTTTAAATTTGACCAAGAACAAAATTAGCCTTGTCTCTTAGCCATCAGCTCCACATTCACAGTTCATATTCAGTACATTGTCTGCAATGACCTTTCAGTATTTTTTCAGAGCTTCTGCTTTCCCTGAATATAGTCCCACATTCCCTAAGGCTTCGAGATGCAGAATTTTCAATTTGGGGTTATATTAAAATAGATTTGTAGTGTATTTGGAGCTGCCAATCAGGATCAGGACCTCACCATGCAAACAAACAGCGAGACACAGCCTCTGCCCTGAAGAATTTACACTCTAAATTAGACAAGACAGACAGTAGTAGTGTGTGTGGGCGGTTAAATGGAGACACTGAGAAATGAAGGCCACAGAGAGGTTTGAGGTTTCTCAGACCTTCCCACCCTCACTAGCTTATCAAAAGGATGTAAGAGACTTGTTTTGCTAATGCTCACTGAGCTAGTCCATCTTAATATCCTTTTCGGTGCAACCCCACAGGGCTGCAGGTGCAGGGCTGCTACCACATGAGCAGCTCTCTCTGACCCATATCCCATAGGAGGTTAAACATATTTTTTTGTCAGAAGTATGCATTGGATGGATAAACTGTGCTGCAGGAAGTACCAGGGACAGAATCATCACTAAGTTGAAGCTTCCTGCCAAAGATTCTTCCAGGCACAGACACTGTTTATGCTTGTGGCCAGGACCAAGCTAGGGCTCAGCCATTCCCAGAAACGCTGCCTAGCTTTTCAGTGGCTAGACCAAACTAAGGTTAATGTGGCTGGGTTTCTTCTCTGTTAGGGTTGACTTCTCTCTGAGAACCACAACAGATGTACAACTTGGAGCTCGACCCATATCCTTACCAGTGCACCTTTCTTCTCATGTGTTTCAGGGTGAAGCACCCAGGTTTTCTTATGATTCTTTTACTCCAAATCTTTGCAACAGGAAGTATTTTAAATATATTTTAGAGACTTGATTGTGCTTTAAAGGTTTTGGAGAACATTTAAGTTATGTCTGTCAGCACAGACTTTCCAGCTGAGTAGTGTGAAGCCCAATAGCCAGAGATGCAGCCCTGGGACAACTGCTGTGAATGGGAGTGTGACATGTGGAGCTCTTGTTTTCATGAGTTTTTGAGCCATCCTCTTGCTTTGGGCAACTGTGCAGCTTGTGGATATGTGAGCAAGCTGGAGATAGGATTTGCATGTTTTCCATAGATCCATTCTGCTTCAGTTCAAGTCCACGTGACTTCTTTTGTTCTTAGTGGGAAAAGGAGGATTTGAGCCTTATTTTGATCTTACTTTTTCTGTCATTGCCCAGTTTTTGTTCCTTTGTTGGTTTTCAGCATGACATGGGATAAATTGACTAAGTGTTTCCAAAACAGGTCTGCAGGGTAAAGCCAGACTTTCTGTTGTAACAATTATCCTCAGCTACTTCAGGTTGGAGTCTGGAACTATGTTGATCTTGACCACATGACACCATCAAAGCTGCAAGGCCAAAATGCAAAATGGGAGAAAGCCAAACCAGAACAAAATAAAGCAGAAAACTGAAAGAGGGCTGGAATTGGTGATGTCAAGAGCAAACAGGGACTGACAAAATTAGAAAAGATGAATCTGAACCCTCTTATATGGTATTATGCTTTGAAACACCAGCCCTGCAGGAGAAAATGGGAGCTAACGCCTTTCTCTTACCTTACTGAAAGATATAAATAACAGTTAATTAACTTTCCTGAAGGACGAAAGGAAAAATTGCTGAACACCTCTAAAAGGAACATAGGTAAATCAAATTCTTTGCTTGAAGTGACAAAAATGTGAAAATTATATACACATGCATAAGATGTTTTTCATAATTATATACACATAAAAATTAAAACAATAAAGATAAAAACAACTCCATCTACAGTGCTGCATGAAACAAGGAGTCAAAAAGGTCCCTACTAACACAACTTGTGTATTTAATGAATATGAAATAAAAGGCACAATAAACACTTCACAGGCAACCTTCATTTTGGATTTTCTTTGTTTTTCAATATTTGACTTTGAAACATTAATCATATTTGTCCAGGCTGGCTTGGGACTTTTTTTTTTTTCAGTAGCAATGTCATCTTTCTCTGTAAAGTGTCTCTTTGCCCTGTGCTGCTGTTAGGGAGACAAAGAGAAAAGAGAGATAAAACCAGATGTGCTGGGTACTAATCTGATTGCTTAACGTGTTTTTCTGGAAGATGCTCTGATACTGTGATGATTCAAGCTAAATGAGAACTTGCAGATAAGTGGAATTGAGCCCCAGGTTGTCAGTAATGAACTTCAACTAACTCACACTGGGCCTAAGCCCAGTAGCACTGGGCACTTTTACCTACCACAGAAGGCAATGATAAGACACGAGTACGCTGGTCTCCCTGCGGATCCAAGATATGATACCACTTGCAGGCAAAATTACATTAGCTGCTTACTGTGCTGCAAATTTTAATGGTTTATAAGCAACAAGAAATTACCACACTGTAAATTTGGGATAAATGACACAAATCAGACAGACTTACAGAGAATGCTCCCTTTGCTCTCAGCTGAGTTGTACTTTATTAATATCCTGCTTTCTCTTTGTTTACAGCACTGATTGGTTTTATGAGTGGGCGAACTGCATTTTGCTCATTTGTTTTGGTTTAGCATAGGGAAACAAGAGTAAAAGAAAAGAAGGAAAAAAGCGAATCACTCTTGCAGATCTCTTTTCCAGACCTCGTACCCACACTAGAGAAAGAGTTATATTAGTGACAGGGTAAGTGCACAGCAATCCTAACACTGTTTCCTTGATGATGTGCCTACATGACATTCTGGTAGGCGTGCTTGTTTCCTGAATGGAACCCTTTTTGCTATTTGCTTTGGGTTTCTTTTTGCTGCTGCCACCAGTTCTCTTCCTAAAGCAGAGATCAGAGTGTATACAGGACCTCGGGCCATGTGGCTGATGGCACACACACACATTATACACACATGCAAAAAAAAATCCCTGTTAAAAAAGCACTGCACATTCCTGCATCCCCTCTCTGCAGTGAATCCACCAGCACAGCAGTGTAAGAGCAGATCTGTCCACATTACAGTTGTGTGTAAATACTTTGCTGATGTCCTGTAGATGATGGAAAGACACAGAACTCCTGACATGAGCATCCCTTAATCCTGCTGTTCCCACTAGAGAGGTAAATTTCACATATAAAGTCTTGGGGGAATTACTGCAGATATTTGGGAGAGCAGTCAGTTAGTGGATGTATATGGTTAAACCCTGGGATACAATATTTGACACTCAGCCTTAGAATCATTGGACCTTTAAAGGAAATATAGTCCAAGCCCTCTACAATGAGTAGGGAAATATTCAACTGGATCAGGTTACCTTCTCCAGCCTGGCCTTGAATGTTTCCAGGCATGGGACATCTACCACCTCTCTGGGTAACCAGTGACAGTGCACCACCACCTTTGTAAAAAATGTCTTCTTTATATCTAATCTAAATTCACCCTCTTGTAGATAAAATCCTTCAGCCCTTGTCCTTTTGCAAGTGTCCTTGCTAAAACCTCTGTCCCCATCTTTCTTATAGACCTTAGGTACAAAAAGGCTGTGATAGGGTCACACAAGACTTCATGTGGCTGCCACAACTTTTTTTTCATTAACATTGTAAAAGAGGATTTCACCTCTTCCTCTGACACCTGAGAACTCAGATTCACACCACTCACACTAGAACATGCAGCCAGAAGTGAGGACAAAAGCAAATACTCTTATGCACAGGATTGCTTCTCAAATACATTTGCCTCTAAATGAGTGAGGTTAAGGTGTAATGAATTGCATCCAGAGCAATCAATTTTCCTCTGTCTTACTGCTGAGCTGCATGCTCGGAGACAAAGTAATACTGTATGCACAACTCAGGAGATGCGCACGCTTCTATTACAGCTTCCACTTGGAAGGTTAGTGACGAGGGAGTAACAAATGTTGCATTGTCAGTTTGCAACAATAAAGAATCATTTTCATTCCTTGTGCACAAGAGCTCCAATTATAATCTAATTCAATTCAGATTAACTATGCTTTGATGGCATTTCCATTACATGGAAATAAATTTATTAGCCAAATATAATATGTTTTGTCTATAGTTCCAATGCTAATAAGGAGACTGTTTAACTGCTTTAATGCTGCATTTTAACCACAGTTATAAGCTATTTCCTCAAAATTTATAATCAGGGTCTGCAAATATTACACTGGAAACTCACAGAAAGGAAAGTTATCAGGATTTACAGGTGAGCTGCTAATAAAGGCTTATAATCCATTTGGTTTAAATCCCACTCATTAAGAATTTCCATAAGGCTTTCATCAAAGATTCTTTCCAGGTGCTTCATCCCATGCTAATTGCATGGTCTTGTGAAAGGTGGCAAACGTGATGGGATCAAATTAGCGCTGCTTTATCTAAGGATTGTTAATGATTAATTGCAGGTATTTCTAAACTACAGACACCTAATCTTATTCTAGCACCAGAGATGAGTCTTCTGTGCCACCAGCCTCTCTAGCAATCATCAGCCCTGAGTTCCTGATGGCTTTGTATCCTGCTATTTCAAGTGCTGTGTGTTGGCATCTTAAGAACAGGCTGCTCACTCTTGCCCTCTTTGCCCAATGCACAAATGGGTGGAGGGTCATAACTAATTAGGCATTCTGATTAACGGAGCACATATTTATGTTTCCACCCAGGGCTGTAAGGCATGTATTTGAGCTATTACAAATGAGAACCCAAAACAATCCTCCCTCCTGCTCAAAGGAATCACAAAGTTGGATCAGCATCTGCATCACTTTGCTGGTCTTCAGGCAATCATTTGCCTTTTGGCAGACTGCACATAGGATGCTGGCATGAAGTTTGGAGGCTGACAGTTCTGCTCTGTGCCAAAACATGAGGGGCTTTGCAGAGTTAGAACAAACTATGAAACTGTATACTGTGAGAAAACACACTCAGCACATTTAGTGCAGGAAAGACCCTGACCATCCATCTCAAGGTAAATGATAATTTTTGTATAACCTGCATTTGAACTGAAATGGGCACTGCTTAGGCAGCTTGCTTTAGTCAAGAAACAGTTGTCTTGGAAGAAGCTAGATACCACAGCTCTGGAACCAGTCAAGATGGATGCAGTAACAGATGGAATGTTCTGATTACTCCAGATTGATATCTATGGAAGCTCCATTTTAATTACATTCTACAGTGACAGAAAACCAGACCCCTGCTGTACTTATGAATTACTTTCTATTCCAATTTACTTATCACGGATGCCATTAGTTTATGTGAACAGAAATTAACACTTGTTTTCTTTTTCTCTTTCACAGTTTCTATTCAGAACAAAAACACTTTCACTGGAAAGTCATCATGGAATCAAATTATATCTGAGGGAAAATAAAAAAAACAACAAAATAACAAAGCGCTATAAATAGCCCCCCCCCGCCAAAGTTCTGAAGTAATATCTTCCAAAAGGAACAGGAAGACAGAAATGCCAAAGGCAATTTGATCCATTAGTCAGCCTTCTCCAATTATTTATGATGAACAATTTATCCGATCTTTTTAATAGCCTTATAGGGAAAATGCATTTTCCACAAACAGATCAACAAGTTAATATTTACTTTTTTCCCCCTTAGTTTAAATCTTCTTTTTCTTCCTCAACAAACATCTGTAGACAATATATCTAAGCTTCTGAGTTTGTCATTTTCTTTGTAAGTGCAGTTGCTTACATGGGTAAGAGATTTATTATAGCAATCTAACAGATCAAGTAACAAGAAGATCTAATGACCAGACTCTAAAGCTGAATTAATTGACTCTGGATATGCTGCATAATTTTTTAATTTTAATTTTTTTGGGGGGGACAGCTAGGGAAATTAGTCATTGGGATAACTTATCTGGAGATAAAGCAGACTTCCTATGACTGCAAATCTCTGATGCAGAGTCTAAACATTACATTTCTAAAATACATATTTCAGCTAATCGGGAAGATGGAAGCTACCTGTCAAGCTCCATGGCCTTTTGCTTGTAGGATGTCAGGTTAGATGAGCATAATGTTCCCTTCTGGCCTAAAAATTTATGAGGTATTTATTTTGGACGTGATCTGTACTAGACACCTAGGTCAAATAGTAGGTCAAACATTTATGAAAAACCAGACAAGCAGATACAAGCATCACCATGGGGCAGAAAGTGGTGATCTTCATCCTGTGAAGTGCTTCTGCCAGGTTCTCAAAATGATGGCCAGAAAGCTGAGGCTAACCTGCAGTTCTAATCCAGCAGCTCAAGTGACAGTTTCAAGGGAAAGAACTAACTCTGAAGTGAAACATCATCACCCTAGATGGCAAGTTACAGCTGCTGAAAATGTGCTTGTGTCTTTTTCACATTTCTAGCCTCTAAATTAAACATAAATTTACAATTGATACATTAAAGTAAAAAAAAAACCAAACAAAACCCAACTCTCCCCAAAACTCTATTGAGGCTTTATTTCAGAGTGCATGAAAAGAATCACCACCATGTTTCTGCCAAGGTGGTTACAACCTCTTTGTGCCTGGTGCTGGTGACACATCTCCAAGGGTGCTCAGTGGAAACACCTCATAATCACACAGAGCTGGAGGCACCTCAGAGGCATTGGCTCAAACAATTAAAGAAGTAGGAGGACTGATCTGTGAGGAAACAGCCTCTGAATGACTTGGGAAAGTGATGACAAAGCACTAAGCTGGCTCTTGGTGAACTTTATGGGAGGTTTTCAGTTTTGCAGTGGTTTTAATGGGATCTTGATGAAGGACAAAGATATGCTAATCAATAGCAAATGTTCAAAATGTTTGAAAAAAAAGAGGAAAATAAGTATTTAGTCCGTACACAGAATATAAAAAAGATGGAATTAGAAAGGAAAAATTGTAAGTGAACATTTCAAAAATATCAGAGTTTATAACAAGTAAAGGATGAAAAGGAGTGGAACAATCTAATAGAACAGAATATGTTTTTTATAGTTTTAACTAACTTTTCTCATGGAAGATGTATTAAGAATTGACAAGACTGGAAACTGAGATTTCCTAGTCCTGGGAGATGAACCTGGATAAGGCCTTGAGAAATTTTCAGTTAATTCCGTAAGTTCAAGATTTCAGTTTTTTATCTTTATTGCATGTCAAAGCCCTCTGACCTGAGTCTGTCCAAGACAAGAGGTTTTCAAAAACAGTCCTGTTTCCTAATTCTTTCCCCATCAAATATTCAGAGCAAAATCATATAACTAGGACCTAGCAGAGACTACTCAGAAAAAAAAAGGGATGACTTTTTCATAAGATCCTATATATATATATATAACTTCAGATCATGTTTTAGAGGCTTGTGTCTTATTGTCCATTAATGAAAAGTATGTTTTTAATGCAATGAGTTGAATTTAATATCTACTGAACAGTAAGCTGCACAGTATCTAATCTTCTGACCTGTTCAGTGAAAAAGTGCCGCAACAGTTCTCATCTTTTGCCTTCCTATTGTCCATTGTTTATGTACTTGTATCCAAATATTTAAATTATGAATAATGAGGACTCACAGGAAGGAAATCTAGTTCAATATTTCTTTCCATTGAGATTAATTATCCTTATTTTTCTCTTGTTTGAGTTTATTTGGGTTTTTTGGTGTTTGTTTTATTATTATTTTTTTTGATTTTTTTTTTTTGACTGAAGGGCCAGCACTACAAGAAAAATCACAAATTTTAAGAAAAGACAATTGTTATCAGTTTAATGATCAGTCAGTAACCAGATCCTGCAATGATCCAAGGGCTCTTGGTTCGACAGGAGTCAATGATTACTGAAGATATCCAACCTTTCTCAGGATTGATCCTTATTTACATGGTTCAGAAAAACACTGAGAACAGGAGAAACCATTCAGATGGCAACAAGGCATTTATGGCATTGAGAAGGTGCTGTTTCCTGGCCATCTGTAAATAAAGCCTCAAATTTTCTTCTGACTCTGAAGCTGCTGCACATTATATGAAATGTTGGTGTGGGATACAGAAATATTTTAATAGCTTTAATTACAATATAGAAATATGTTGAGCTCGTTTTGTATGCATCCTACCCCTTTTAGCAGTTGGCCTTCCGTTTGTTCTTTGTGGAGGTGCTGGATAATGAGTGTGATGCATTCAGGCAGCTCTTTCCAGATGTGAAGCTCAATGCATGAGGAAGAGAAATATGGTCAGGCATGAAAAAGTAGTGAGAACTGAAAAGTAGTGAAAACTGAAAAATAAATGGCAAGACACTTCAAACAATATTCCATAGGAAAAAAGATAGCTTCTCGAAACGGATCCCAAAGCAGTCCATCTGTTTGGTTTTCATGGGAACAGTTCCCAAGCAAAGAGTGATGATTAAACAATTAGAATCTGAAAAAGTAACATACCCCATGCCAACTTAGCAGAGCTGCCCTCTCTGTTTCATGTCAGCCAAAAAATACAGACTTACTGCCATATTTACGGCAGGGACACGCCATCTTCTTTGCTCTAAGCCTGGTGTCTTCTCCATGTCTGATTGTTTAAAATTGGAAAGTCCTTAACCCCACTCTACACTACCTACATGTCCTACTGGATCCATCACAGCATTTACACTTTCCAAGCACTCCCAGAAAAATTTCTGCATGTGCTGATGAAACCTTCTGCCACACAACATGTAGGAGAAAACTGTAAATGATGACCAGCCATAGTCTATCTTGGTCTTCTGGAACCTGCTGCATCATCCTAAGTATGCTCCTCTGTGCATGAAGGCAAGGACTGGCTGCAGATTGAGCAAAGACGGGATTTTCTTCTGAAAACTCCAGCTATGCAGAAACCGGGATGCACAGAGGAGAAAAAAACCCTGACATCTCTTTAGACTCAGATGCCAGCGTGAGCAGCCACTCCATAGAGCAGGAAGGTACTCAGTACATGGCTTGTGACAGGCTTTACATTGCCTAAAATGCGAGCTCCCACAGCAGCACAACAGCACGAGAAATGGGCTACAGAGAGACCAGAAGGAAGAATGGACTGGAACGTGCTGAACAGAGGAAATCACATAATCAGGGAGAAAATGTATGGCCCTTGGCAGGACCTCTGGTAGTTAAATCTATGTTAGCCATATCACCCTATAAATTTGTTGAATGTATGTAACTATGTTTCCTCTGGATAACATTTTTATTGTGAAGAAAAGCCTTCCTCAAAAGATAAATAGGTTTCAAAAGAAGTTTGAGTGAAGTTTTAAGAGATCACACTTATACTTTTCTAAAAGGAGAAGAAATGCAGCATACGAACAGTACAAATGAGAAATTTATGACAAGCTGCAAGTCTTCTTGTGTTGATTTTTTGTTGTTTTTTTTTTTTTTCCCTCCAAATTATCAATGAGGAGGCCAGTTCAGTTTGTTTTCCTGACATTATAGCCAGTGAACATTTTTATTTTCATGCAGGTTGGTTGTGGCTCAGAGTGATATTAAACTATTTGCATTAACAGTAATCAAGGCTATCTACCATCAAACCAAGTTGCAGACTCGACAGCCTGATTACATCATCTTTGGGAGAGGAAATGAAGTCTAGAATTCATTTTAACATAATGTAATAAATTTAAGCTGTTACTAAAAAGCATTAAAACTCATCTCCCACTCAGTTTCATTAGGGATAAAATTCAGCAGACTAGGAGAGAGGGAGCATCTCAGGTATCCTGACCCCTTTCAGTATTTTGTTAAGAGTTATTCATTTAATAGAAGGTGCATTTAAATTCAGGCCAACACAAAATCCTGGCACATGGAAACCAGAGATACAGACCATACTTAAAAGGCAAGGAGAGGTTATGGCCAGCAAGATCTAAGGCTTCTTTGTGGATAACCAACTGGAAAACAAAATAGTACAAACTATGTGTTGCTATAACAAAGAATGCAAATAAAATCTTTGTATGCTTAGTCATTGAGTTAATAGGACTTGTGAGGTTTTTTTCCCTGGAATGTTTCCAGCAAGCACAGTTCCAAAAAAGGTACTAATTAAGAAAGATTTTTGGGAATCATGTTAAAAGGATAATCTAAGATAGAGAAATATGCCTTTAAGGAGGAATCAATTTCCCAGTCTCTTAGTATGCTGGTAGATGATGCAGAGCTGGCACGGTCACAAGTTGAACACATTGAGAGAAGGGAGAGCCTTCTGACTGTAGGTTGATCTTAAATCTCACAGAATCCTAGAAACATTTAAGTTGGCAAAGACCTCCAAGATGACCAGGTCCACCCATTAACTCATCCCTGCCAAGCGTCAAGCCCACTCTAGGACATGTCCCCAGGTGCCACACATACATATCGTTTAAATGATCACCAGGGTGGTGACTTTACCACTTCCCAGGGCAGACTTGTTTCAGTGCCTGAGAAACCTCTTGGTGAAGAAGTTTTCCCTAATGCCCAACCTAAACCTCTCCTGGCACAAACTAAGGACTTTTCCTCTTGTCCTGTTGCTTGTATATTGGAAGAAGACACTGACACCCACCTTGCTTGAACCTCCTTTCAGGCAGTTGTAAAGAACTTATTTAGAACAAATAAAACCAAACAAATTGTACCAGCCCATGTTTGGAAGCAGAAACTAGCGAAATTCAGATTGACCCATTAGAATGATTGGGTCCTCAGGGAATATATCTAGATTTCATGGTAGCCCTTCATCAGTTAAACTGTTTCATTCAAGGCTGAGCTACAGCACACCCATTTGAAAAGAAAACACATACAGAGAAAGGTTGTAAAATTGACACAGAAGTAACTAGGAAGCACTGTGCTACCAGACAACACAAAATTGAACGGGAGATCTACCAGCGTGTGAGGTCCCCTGTGGACAGCTATGTCACTGAAGGATGTAGATGGGAGGTACTGGGCGTGTCCTTCCTGCTGCTGAAACTCTGGCAGCCCATCCATTCCCCAGCACCAAACTGGATTTTCTCCAAGTCCTTGACCCCAGTCCTACTGACACATCCAGGTAATAATCCAAGAAAATTGCTCTTCCTCATCTGTCCCTGATTCTCCTGCAATGGGTGGGAGCACTGGGCAAAAGCCAAGGGGCTCGTGCCTCATTCTAACCCCACCCTTGCTGTCTGTGTGCAAAGAAGTTGTCTGCCCTGGTGCCTTGGCTGGAGTTCTCCCATGTCCCACAGGCTTAGGGAAGAGATGCTCAGCTTTCCCACGCCCCACATGGTAGATGACTGCCCCATGTCTCCACATTGCCTTGATGGAAAGTGAGGACAGAGGATCATATGGATTCTCACTCACAACTGTTTTGCATCTGCAAAAATTACAATTCCCATGCTTTTTCTTCTGCTTGAATACAGAACGGTTTAGACTTAATGATTCAGCCCACACTGGAAAAACACATCAATTCAGAAAACTGCCTGATGTGTTGATGATGACTTTTTAAAATCATCATCCATTTAACATCGACAAAGATTAGTTCATCTTGAAAATGTATTGTTTAACCGTAGCAGATAACACATTTTCAAATAATATAATTTTCATCTTTAATCTCTAAAAAGTGGTGATCAGCAATATGTCAATTATCTGCTATATTCAACTTGTTTTTGTAGTCTTGAAGAAAGTTCATCTAAGCTACATTTACAGAATGAACCTTTGAAAGCAAAAAGGTTCTGTCATTTTTATAATACCGTTATACTTACAGGCCAAGGTACCCCAAACAAATCTAGGTTTAGAATCATATAGTTGTTAGGTTGAAAAGGACTTGTCAGATCACTGAGTCCAGTGGTTAACCCAGCACTGCCAAGCCTACCACAAAACCATGTCTCCAAGTGCCACATCTACAGGTCTTTTAAATCCCTCCGGGGATGATGCCTCTATCACTTTCCTGGGAAGATTATCATCACTCTTCAACTAGCTGGAGTCAGCTGCCCCAGCTGAGTCTCCTCCTCCCTGCAGACTCCCCACAGATGGGATGATGTGAGAACCTGAAAAGTCCTTGACTCAATGCAAATGTAGCTAAAATTTTCTTCTAACATCATAGCTGCTCTCAACAATTTTGGGTGTTCGCAGTTATGGAGTTTTAAATATCATCAGAAATATTTCAAGTACAACTTTTTTTTTTCTTTTTCCTCTACTATTTGTTTGGAAGACATAAAGCAAATAAATATTTATCTTATGTATGTATATGTGTATGCACAAGTGTATAAATATATATGTGTACACATACATAATTTAATTTTTTACTCCTTTTGTTTTTTTACCCGCATCTAACTATTAGTAATCTTAAAATAAGCTGTTACTCCATTCATCCACTGAGACAAAACCAAGTTTCACAAGCAGTAATGCATGATCCTTTTTTCATGTTGGATAGAAGGAAAATGCTCACACATACAACTGTGTGTTGTATGCTCAGACTATACAACTCTCTAAGTATAAATAAATTATTTTGATATGGCATAATAGGTACACTATGTATAAAGTCCTTATCTACTTTATCTCTGAGTTTATCCTCACTAATTAATTTGATTAGTTTTTTGTTTCCTTGTTTTGATTTGTTTAAACCAGGTTTGACATTGATGAGTGTCTTTTAAGAACAGCATAGCCAAAAGGACTGACATTGTGTATGTAGAACCTGCTATAGGATTTTCAAATACTGCAAACAGGCTTTGGATTGGAAACACTTTTAAGAAAAAAGAGATACGCTAATTTTTTTTTTTTTCTTTCAGCCATAAGCCACCACATTATAGTGAAATACTGTATTATTTTACAAGGTGAAAAGAGCACAAAAGATTTTGACTTTCCAGTGGACAAATCACCCTGGGATTTCCAGGTCAGCTACAACGAGATTCCTCTCAGTAACTCAGGGTGATACAATCTCCTTTATCTCTGTGACTTTTACCTATATCTGCAGTTAAAAAAAAAAAAAAATGACCTATCAGCTTTGTCCTCAGTCAAGTAAACTGATTTGGGTTTGCATTCTTTCACAGTTGGCTCTAAATGGAAAAAGTGTTCTGCTTCAATATCTGTTATGTATTTTATAATTGCTATGTTTATTCCTTTTTATAGAGCACATAAGTACAGACCTGCTGTGACATATTTCTCTATCCTAGATTATCCTTTTAAGATAATTCCCAAAATCTTTCTTAATTAATATATATTTTTGGTGAGTAGATGTGTACATGCCTACAACATCACATTCATGTATTTTGTAGGTGTCCAAAGCATCCTTCTGCTTCTGTCAGCTGCCTGCAAGGACTGTGTGTAATTTAAAGAAGTCTAGGCTGTCACTAAAGGAGGATGGGGAAAGATCACAATTACAAAAAACCCTGTGTTCCTCACCAAGGACATAAAACTAGGTAGAGTCAAGTGGAAAACTTCATTGCAAGAAATGTCTTGCATAAATGAAAAAATCTACCAATAGAGGGGAATCTAAAACAAAAGCCTTTGGGCAGACTGGCCATTCTCAGCATTACTACAGCTACAGCTACAGCTACAGCTGCTGTGTCAGAGCCTTAGGGCAGAGCCTGACAGGGTTCCAAATAATAAAAATTGGGATGTTTGCTATGACTTGGTTCTCTTGTTGATACTATTCACCACGTATTCCTTAATTTCATACACTGACACTGCTACTTCCATAAATTATCACATTTTATGATTTTATTGCTAGAAAAATAAACTTTGATGACATATTTAAAAGGCATCAAGGCTATGAAAATGAGTTTGTATTTGCAGAATATTTTTAGGTTGTATTATTTTCAATATATTACAGTCAAAGGTGGAAAAAAAAAAAGTGTTTAAATAAAAGTGACACAGTGAAGGTTATTCTGGCCACATATACTCACAGACACATGTAAAAATGACTTGAAAGATGTCCCATCTGCCAGGTCTCTCCATCTGATTGAAGCATGGAGTTGCTTTGCAGCCAACCCATGATAAATAGAATTAATTCAACAAAAAATGTGGCAGGCAGCTTCTTGTCAGTCTTACTAATTAAAAAAAAAAAAAGCAAACAGATGGACAAGCAATGACTCTTATTCAACAGGAATCTAGGCGCTTTAAGTGAGAAGGCACTCTCAGAATTTTCCTAGGATGTAAAAAGGAGTGTCCTTATAGATCAGTTTCCAGATTCTAGAGCTCAGGGCTTGACTCTGTTTTTGATTGTCCTCCTGCAGCATCCTCCCATGCATACTTGTATTGCTCTTCTACAGAGTTCTGCCTGGCCCTGAAGGAGCAGGGCTGAGTGGTTCTTGGAGAAATGGGAAAGCAAAGGGTAAGGGAAATGAGAGATCACAGGTTTGATTCAATTATGCTGTCATCTTCAGTATTTTTTAATCTTCAATTTATAACATATGTAAGTGCATAATTGCACATTTTGATGTTTGTTTCTTGTTATTAATAATGCAACACAAAATAGATATATATTACAATATAATATAGTCACCTTTTGCACTAGTGAATTATTACCACATCAACAGTGTCTGGGGGAGGATTGCTAAGAGGGAGGGTGATTGCTCCTGAGGAGCAGCAAGCCTGAAAGCAAACAAATGAAAGAGGAGAGGGAGATGCAAGGCTTGAAGCTTGCTCTGAGATGAGAGTGAAACAAGCTGCCAGAGACAGCACACATGAAATAACATGAGCTGAACTGAGATGCTGCCAGGGAGGGTTATGTGGGCTCATGAGCAATGTGCTTCGAATCAGTGCAAAGCAACCGGGTCCTGCAGATGATTATAAAGGTGACAAAAGGAGGGAGAAGAAAGGGGATAGACACTACCAGGCAGAAATGATGATGGCTTTATTTGTAGCAGCTTGGACAGAGCTAAGGGGGACTAAAAGTGAAGTGGAAGTGACAAGAGACAAACTGGAAAGGTGCTAGTTGAGTGGTAACCGCACAGGCAATGAAACATGGTTACTACTTTTTCAAAGGAGAGTGAGCTCTGATTCTACTATATTGATATCACAGGAACATGGATAGAACAAGAACACAAACATGGATAGAAAAATTCTACATAAAAAAGAATCACAAAATGATAAAATCATCAGACAGTTTGGGTTGGAAGGGATCTTAAAGGTCATCTCGAATCAATGCCCTTACCACAGAAAAGGACAGTGTAACAACTGAAATAGTGGGAAAATATGATCTAATTTTTTTTTTTAAATTTTATTTTTTGTCCATATAAACATATAAATAAATTATCTCATTTGAACTTTTGGCACCTCTGTTAAAGACAGTGTAAGACATTATTTCTACTAAGACTCACAGACATTTTTAAGTCTATACATGGTATAATGTTTGTAGAGTTTTAGTCAGTGCACAGCAGTGAGTATGTATTTAAGCTTTTCCAGGGCAGGAAGAATACCAATCTCAAGAACTCCAGAACTGATGAGCTGAGCTGCCAAAGCCGTGAGATTTAGCCTGGAAGTTATTAAAATTTCCTATGTTAGCCTCCAAAATTTTGCTTTTTGAACAGCCTCTTTTGACTGTGAGCATATCAGCCAACTCACAACAGTTTCGAGTGAGCAGGGCCAGCTTTCTAGTCTCTTTGGGAGCCTGTCTAGAAGAACCAGCTGGGACTAAATCACAAAAAGCTGCCAGCTGGTGTAGCCACCTTTCCCCTTCCAACCAAAATGCCCAATGAGAAATAATTATGTGCTTCTCTAGCCTACTATCTGCCAGCTCACTATATAGCTCTCTTCCCTCCACCAGTCCTGAGTCTTCATCTTTCTGTATGTCAATCAGTCTTCCATTCCTCACCGTAAGACATTGTAACCTGCTATCAGCAATACTGAGTTAAGTCACATACCCTGGAAGGAGTTGGAGGACCAGAACCATGGGACACACCCTGGGATCCTGTCTGCATCCAGCATATTCCTCTTTTTCTGTGCCAGTACAGTCACCTACTGTTTCTGCCTTGCTCATTCCCAAACCTTCCTGATAGTCCTGGAAGACAGAGGGGTAGCTGCATCCTCTCTATAACTGATCTAAATACCTGCACTGTTTGGAATATTCTAAAACTCTGACTATTCTAAAATTATTATATACTCTCCTGAAAATATCAACAAGATATTAAAAGGTTGCACTGAGGTTATATTTTCAAACTTCATTTTATACATATCTGAAAGCTCAGGTCTTCACATGAAGCCATCACTTTGGAGGTACAAATTTTTTAAAAACTTATATACAGCAGAAATTTCAATAGAATCATTACAGTGAATTTCTTGCTTGGGAAATCTCTGAACAAATCTTAATTTAGACAGTGAACTGATTTTCAAAACCAGTCTTCAGACCACAATGGGGTCAGTAAAAAGGTTCTAACAGATCAGCAAAAGGAAACTGAGAGAAATCAAGTGAAATGCAGACAGGTGACATCTCTTAGAGGGGAATATCTCCAATTCAAGATGTTAATTCTGAAATAAAAGAAGGTTAAAAAAATCAATGGAATTGATAATTTTATCTTTTACAGCCTGACTGAATATATTTTGTTCTCTTTTAAAAATCAACAACACAAATCTCAGCAACCATATTTCAGCTAAAAGCTAAAACCCAGATGTCCTGGTCCTGCTCCCAGTTATCTGAGCGTTAAAATGAGAAACAAATTCATGAATGCCAATGCTGTTCAAATCAACATCAGCACTGTAATGTGTGGAGAACAGAGTGAAACAGAATCAACAATTACAAACCTTTGAGTTTTATCAGTGTTATCATTAGCAAAGCCAAATTGTGAAATCCTCAGTCTGTTCCTCCTGTAGCAAAACTCCTCCTCACTGATATGGGACTTTAGGACTGAGTATGAACGTCAAAGTTTGGGCCCATCCTTGGAGTCTCCCCAGATTCTGTGCACAACTTTACCAATAGGATTTTCAGGAATGTAACACTTCTGTGATTCAATCTGTGGTTAGCACTGCTCCATAGAGTCCTGGATCAGACTCAAGATCTGTCATTTTCCCTCAAAGTTCTCAGAGAAACATTTTACCTTTAGGATCTGATGAGTGTATGACAGTTTAAAAAACTTCTGCAGGACTAGTGCAGACCTTATAATCCATCTCCAGCTTAAATAGAGAGCTGGCTGTAAGAGAAAGAGAGAGAGAGAGAGAGAGAAAGAGAGAAGAGAGAGAGAGAGAGAAAGAGAGAAAGAGAGAAAGAGAGAAAGAGAGAAAGAGAGAGAGAGACAGAGAGGGAAAGAGAGAAGGAGATAAAGAAAGAGAGAAAGAGATAAAGAAAGAGAGAAAGATAAAGAAAGAGAGGAAGAAAGAAAAGAAAGAAAGAAAGAAAGAAAGAAAGAAAGAAAGAAAGAAAGAAAGAAAGAAAGAAAGAAAGAAAGAAGAAAGAAAGAAAGAAAGAAGAAAGAAAGAAAGAAAAGAGAAAGAAAGAAAGAAAGAAAGAAAGAAAGAAAGAAAGAAAGAAAGAAAGAAAGAAAGAAAGAAAGAAAGAAAGAAAGAAAGAAAGAAAAAGAAAGAAAGAAAAGAAAGAAAGAAAGAAAGAAAACACCCTCTCCCCTCAAACCTACCAAAATTAAACTGTCTCCTGCACATCAAGTGCTCCCACTTTTCAAGGGGAGTGGTGATGGGAAAAGTGACAAGGAGAACTGTTCTTGATGTGACAGTTGTTAGTCATAATGCTTAAATGTTCTACTGGAAAGCACTCAGATCGTGCAGTGATAAAGGCTGGGTATGAAGCAGAGTAGAACATAATTCTTCCTTTTTCCATCATGTTTTGGAGTCTACATCCTCTGCTCTCTCTCAAACATCATGAACTTTCTCTCTCATTAGGTACAAATGTAATTTGACAAACATTTACACATCAATTTATCTCATTCACTCAGCTGAATACTCAGGACTAGAAAAATAATCCTTTGGTGGCCTAAATCAAAGATTTACACTTTACTTTGCATATAGGAAACTCCAAAAAGATCACAATTCCCATGAGGAAATAAATCTAACTGAATAACAAAACAATATCTCCTTTTCTTTCCTCATTATTTCTGCTCTCCTTCATGTTTTAGATGCTTGGTCTTCTTAAATATTTTATTATTTATTCAGCACAGTAAACGTACTCAGAAAAAGATACAACTGAAATGACAATTCCTAATCCGTAAAAAGCTTGGTAAAAGTAAGAATTACACATTTTCCTGGCTCTCCTTATTTTTGGCAATTCCTTATTTTTCTGTCCTGAGTAATTAGTGGAGTCAAGATGCCACTTGCAACATTACATGATGTAGAAAAGACTTTTTGACCAATGCTGCATATTTTACAGGGCTGACCATGCTATCAATGTGAGAAAAAGCCCCAATGCTCTCAGTCTGACATAATCATATTTAGTAAGGTTGAATTTTCAACTCAGAGGTTTAAATTTTTTCAACAGCATATATTTCCTTATAGTTATAAAGTAATCAAAGGCAATATTTTTCAATTTTTCTCTGAAATTTTTTGAATAGAAGCCCTGTGTTCTGTTCCCATTACTCCTTTTTTATTAGTTCTTCTCATCACTAAATAGCCAAGTATATAATACGAAATACCTCAAAAAGAAAAAAAAAAACCCCAAGAGTCATTAAAAATGTTTTATAGTTGGGAAGGTGAAAGGATGTAAACCCAGCAAATCCAGGATTAATACACTACAGTGTCTTCCAGAAAAATCAGCTATGGTAATATCTCAGGTAATAATAAATACCATTATGCTATGCTTAGTTCTGAATGAACCAATGCATCAGTTTCTCCTCAACTTATTTTTCCATTGCCTGAAAATAAAGTTAATGATTATATTCAGTGCTAACATCACTAAGAGGAAAAAAAAATCTTCAGTTATTAGCAATCATTATTAGCAGTGTATAAATTCATGCTGCGTGAGTAAAATAAAAAGGTATTTGTTTCAGTATTTCTAATGGGATACTGAATATCATTATGTTTATATTGATACCAGCTAATTTGAAATGGAAGAGAAGAATGGTAACTCCTGCTCTGAGTGTTGGGTAGCAATAATAGGATGTTCTGTATTGATTTTATCTTATTTTATATTATTTCATTTTATTTATTCTTACTCAATTTTATTTAGGTTATTTTTATCTGGTTTGGGCTTTTTGTTTTGGTCTTTTTAAATTTCTTTGGGCATTATTGTATTTTAACCACTTCAAATGTAGAAGCTTTTATTTAGCAAATGTGACATTGACACAGCCATAGAACAGGGCCATCTTGAGAACAAAATTGAGTAATAACTGAAGCCCAAGTCTCTTTTTCCATTAACCATCGTGAATTTGTGTCTTAAAATAACTCCATGGATTTCAGCCTTCTCTCCAAACCCTGGATCATCCTAGTACACACAATAGAACATAGTCCTGGACAAACAAAAGAAAGGCAGATTCAACAAAGACTGAGCAAGAATGAGAGGTACCAGCATTGTAAATCTAACATGACATTTGAAAACATTCCTTTTTCTGCTCATTTCTAACTCTTTTGTCTTTTAGTTATTCAGCCTACAAAAATCATCTTTTTTTCAGGTCAAGGGTTATGTTTTATTCTCATTGCTGAACATAAGAGGGACCCAATTCAGGGCATTTTTCTAGTGTAAAGGAAATGATAAACATAACCAATGTTAAGAGGAGCTTATTTTCAGGAGGGAGTGCTGACATTTCACAGAGCTGCTCCTTTATCTGTATTTTTGATTAAACCATCAGTGACTTTTCCTGCAGATACACGTTTGCAAACATGTAATTGAGAATCAGCATCGAATTGTTGAGAATCAACAAGGAGAACTCAGAGGCGTTTCCTGGGAAGGGGTTGCTATATTTCAGCACAAAATAAATCTCTACAAAACCAACTAAATTCCCAAGCCTGCATTTCCTGGTTACCAGCATGGACCCACGGAAGAGGAGCCACTGCCAGCCCAGGGACACTGAATTCCAGTATCTCACTGCAGCATCACAGCTGACAAACTTCCTAGTGTCACATAACCACATTGGCTTGTCTGGATCTGCCCTGGGAGCAGCTATAGTAAGACACATCCTGCAGCCTTATCACCCCGTAGTTAAATGAAGGAGACAAAGCTCAAGACAGAGAACAGAAAATAAGACAACCCAGGTGGTTCAGTAGCAAAAAAAGCTGATACAGACATCACCTGCTGGATGTGTGGCTGAAAGTGAGAGCCACTGCAGGAGGTTGAACTGCATGGGGAAACGAGGACAAGCGGTGTTTGGGATTGCTCCAGAAATCCTGATTAAAACCTGTTCAACACTGTGTGAAGGAAAACTAAAAGTAGGAGGCAAGTTGGTCTCTTATTATAGGTTAAGAAAAGCTTCAAAGGAGAAGCAGGACATATACAGGAGTTTTTTGACAAAGGCATGGAGTAATAGGATAAGTGGCTTTAAACAGAAAGAGTGAAGGCTCAGATTGGATATTAGGAAGAATCCTTACCATCATGGTAGTGAGGTGCTGGAACAAGTTTCCCAGAGAAGCTGAGGCAGTCCCACCCCTGCAAGTTTTCAAGGCCAGGTTGGATGGGGCTTTGAGCAAACTGGTCCAGTGGAAGGTGTCCCTGCCCATTTCAGGGGGTTGGAAATAGATGATCTATGTGTCCCACTCCAATCCAAACCTTTCTGTGATGCTATAATATGTCAGTAAATAGCAGATAACTTTGTGTATGTCAAGGTTTAAAACAAACTCCCTTTTGCTTTAATTTAGTGGTGGGAGGGAATTCCAAAGCCTTTATTTTGTTGTTCTTTCCACAGGAAAAATAAAGATACAAAGGGAGACTTTGTTCAGGATTAATTATTGAGCATTCCAGAGCTTTATAATATATTTATATACTCCATTGAGCTTGACAAGCTCTTTCTCTCTCTCTTTTACTCTGTTATCTCCAACCCAGCCCTTTTCACTCAAACACCCATTGAGCCCTTTGTGGTATCAGAAGAGATGGAGGTGCTGGGGAAAATGCTGGAACACTGTATAGCTCTCACTAGCCTTGCTCCAGCTAACGGCTTCCTGAGCACGTCCTGCAAACAGCCTTGCTCCCAGGATTCAGGAACATGGCTGCAGAGAAGGATATTTATGTCCAGGTCTAATATTTAAAATGGAAGTTCATCTAGAAATACATTTTACTACCATAATTATTATCCCCTGCAACGGAATTTTATTTGCTTGTGCCCCTTTTCTACATAGTTGGGGTTTTCACTTTAATCTTATCCCTTTCTCCTGTTACAGCATTAAGAAGAAGAACTAGACTAAAATGTGTTTGAAGTTTGAAATGAGGATGGCAGGATGATTTTGACAAATATCTGCTACAAGAGCATGAATTTTATTAGATGGAAGTACAGCCACTGAACAACTTTGGTGACCCAGATGATGCTGGAAAGACTACAGCTGATGGACAAGAAAGAAGAGCAGCAGGGCTCAGGGCTGAGCAGTGAAGACACAGCTCTAATGTTTGCCACTGTTAATGAGCCCTTTGGAGGTACAAAGCCTCTCCAAAGCCTGAAGTAAACAGTAATTAAAATACTCTTTTAGGGTCCTCCACTTGCAGGGACAGGGAAAGAGATAAAGAAGGTGAAAACTTTGCCCCATTGACCTTAGCAATAGTTAAATCACTTTTGTGGAGAAAGTTCACCCCAATGTGGTTTTCTACAGACTACACTGAAGACAGTATTCTTGTGGCTTTTCACCATTATTATACTTGCTGGTATTGTTTTCACTTGCTGGCAATAGCAAATACCTTGGTTTACATGGTGACTTTGTCAAGAACAACTAGACATGATTTTATATAAATATTCTAGACATTTGATTTGCCTCTGGAGCTTGGGACAGTAGCAGGAAAAATCAATTCTGAATGAAGATACCTTCTACTGTTTCCATGTTTTGTACTTTAGGCTGTTTACAAGTACCATGACTCTTTCTTCATTCAGACTGGCATGAAAGTGGAGAAATGTCTCCAGGACACTGGCTACATGTGTTCAAAGTATTTCTCATTGCCAAATAATGCCCTGGTTAAATTGCATTTTACAAATTGGTGACCTGCAGAATTGACATTATTTGTTTGTTAAACCACAGCTAGGCTTGTGTATTGGGCATTTTGTGCTTACATGTGCTTCAGTACAGACACAGGCGGAAAGTTTGAGGATATGTCACAATCGATCGAACAAATAGCATGAATTTAAAATTACATGATAAAGCATTTACACGAGGGATAACAGCTTTATTGAACTACCAAAACAAGCCCAGATTGCGAGTTATTTAAATTCTGCATTTAAATGTAGAGGGCTATTGTAGTCTGTTATCTAGAGAATATAGATATGGCTACAGAGGAGGAATATTTGCCTAAACACAAACTTCCACAATGTGTAGCTATCCGAGTTAGCCAATATGAGCTTCTTTTGTACTTCTCTGACTTCATGTAGAGGAAACACATCTCCAGAAGCAGAAAGCACTTAATCTTAAAACAAACTTTTGAAATCCGTAAGATGAATCTTATCCTGATTTTCTTGTTTCACTCTGGAGGGATCCAGTCAACCGGCTTACATACTGTTACTTACACTGCAGATATCTGAAGTTAGGGAAGATGAATCTTATGCCTGGTAGTTTATGTTGCTGCCCCAGCAGCAGCTCAAGTCAACACATCCAAAGTCTTTAGAAATACTTATCAGAGAAATAATCTAATCCAAACTGGCTAATGGAGAGAGATAGCTACATACAGACAACCAGCTCTGTCCAACATGAGATACTGTCCTATGGAGTTACATTTCTCTATCTCCTCTGACTAGATAAGATACTTAAATTTCATGTGGCTACAGTCAGGGAAAAAAGTCCCCCAAGGCTGAATGTCTTCCTATGGTTCAATGAATGAACAACTGATTTCAGTTTAATTCTCTCTCACAATGTTTGAGGAGTGTGGAAGAGTTTAACTCTAGTCTTGCTACATCCTGTCTCTCCTACAAAGGATGTAATTTAGTAAGTGATAAAAAGTGAGAATTTATAACTATGACTTGCTTTACATCGAGGTTACATTTTCAAAACACTGATGAGCTTGGATGGCTCGACATTCGCAGGTCAGACTTGGATACCTGAAGAGGGTGATTTTCAGAACTCCTCTTTGGCCCTGATAAAGTCTAGTGACATTTATTAATTATTTTTGGTCTTAGGAGTCAAAATAACAAATTGTTTTGTAAATGAAGTTCCTAGTATAAGTAGTGATTTACAGAAAACTGTAACAACACTAGAACCCACAACCCCATGTAAATATGTTAACACTTCAATTGCATCTGTTGCATGTCAATATTTTAAAATAATTCAATTTTCAAATTCATGGCCAGATCATGACTTAATTAAAGGCTTCTTTCAAGGAGTATTTAAATTCTATAAAAATATTGTCAGAAGAGGCAGTTGGGAGAAATAATTTCAGTTATCATAAAGCCAGCGCAAGAAGTTTGATATCTCACATGGTATCTCCTCATTAACAGGTGAGGGCAAACAGGGTAAAATAGGTAAATAAAGAATACTTATTCTTTGTACTAATTTTGTAAATAGTGATTCAAAATGTTTCCTGTTCAGCTTACACTTCCTTGTCAGCCTGCCTTCACTTTCTGCCAGATGAATCTTGATGCATAAAGTCTCAGTTCTGTCAGCCTCAGATATTTTTTGTCATCAAAAATCACTTGCAAATCAAGAAAAAAAGCTGTATTGCTACAGGTAAGCAATGAAGATAATTTTACAATGGTCCCCACTCCAATTTTAACCAGCTGAGATCAGCTTCAGCCTCCTGAGAGTCATGCAACAGAGTTGATTAGTGAACATCCCAAACTCAGCACTTAAACAAAGATTAGTGCTGCCCACTCCAATCCAGCTCAGACCAAGTCTTCACCATGTTCTCCTTTATATTCCATGCTTTTTAAGGACAGTGTTACAAAAACATTTTACTTATTTAAGTAAAAACAAGCCTGCTGCCGTTTCAGTTTAGCTTCCACAAGTCTGCACATTTGTGTTAGAGGACAAAACTGTATTCATCCACAGTTCACAATAGTAATCCCTTTTAATACATTTGATAGAAGAGGAGCACATCTCCCATCTCCCTTTCTGTTACTGCTTTCAAGGGTAATGCATTGACAGTACTTCTTTCCTGGTAACCATTTTCTTAATGGCAAAGAGCTTTGCTCTGGTTTTGTGCTTACTCAGTCTCCAACAACACAGTTTGCCTCATCACTGTATTTAGTCAGGCACTTCTCTAGATACATCATGATTAGGCTTAAAGGAAGTGACCCATTCTCCTTCCAACAATAATTCTGGCATGGGCATGCACACAGAACAACCAAGTTTTGTCTCTATTTTCCCCCTATTGAATAAAATATTGCTTTCCAGCATAATTCCTCTGGTTTTATGGATCATTCAGTGCTTTCACTCAGTGACTATTTGGACTGAAGTAAAAAACCAAACAGCATAATAAGACAAAGTACCCCAATAACATAAATTTTCAAAGAAGAATTAGCTAGTTATTTTGCTATTTTTTGGCTATTGGCTTTTCAAATATTCTATCTATCTTAAAAGTCTTATAGGAAAAAAAAATATCCCAAACTATGCCAGGATAATTCAATCCATAATAATAAAATTCACAACTTTGGGCCAGAAGAGGCTTTCATGAGCCAAAAAGAAAGTCTGCTGTAAGATTTCAACTCCTGCCTCTTGGACATATCACTGCTGGCCTCAGCCAATACGTACTGAAATTTGGTGCTAAAACTGTGTCCAACACTTTAACACATCAGTTATTTCTTGCTGTGGAGAAGTGGATAAGCAAGGGTGATGTCCAACTTCAGCCTAGTTCAGGAAGTGGGAGACTTTGGTTAAATGATTTCCATTGCTGAAAACACAATTCACAGATCTGTAGGGTGCCCTGACTACAGACTAGGCTGTGCTTTAGCTTCCTGCTTAAAGTACATCCACAGGCAGGAAGAAACCACAAGGTGTGATTCCTGAGGTGGTCCTCTTCAGGGCCAAGAGTTGAACTCACTGATCCTCATGGGTGCCTTCCAGCTCAGGAATTCTATTGTTCTATAGCTCTGCATGATTCTATGAAATGAAGTTTCAGTGGCCACAGGTAAATCATGTGACTCAGGGACATGAGAACCCTGCCAGGAGCAAGCAGCCCTCATTCCAGTTTCTGCTCTGGTTCTGTGAGTCACACAGCTGCATTCCTGGCTGCAGTGTATGTATGAAATTAACTTATTACTGTGGGTAGGCCACAGTGAAACAGTCCTAGAAACCTCAGATTCCATGCAGTTTTCCAAGTCAGGTGTCCCTGTGCCACTCTGCTCTGTGCAGTGTCAACAGCTTGTCATTTGATTTGATTTCTGAATGGCTCAAAAGGATGTCAGTACTAAAATTCAGTGTAAGGTATGAGGTGCCTGTATCTTCTGGATGCAATTGCCTAGGTTTCACCTCTGATCATCTAACACGTTTTAATGTACCAGGAAAGAGATTGAGTGAATTTCCCACCATCTAACAAGGAGGCTGCTGCAGGGAGAGATTTAAGCATTGCTGTCTGTCATTTCCATGAAGAGACTACTATCTCTACTTTTTCTGAAGTTGAAATTTACATGAGAACTGCCTGGATGGCACACAAAAGGGGAATATGGAAATTTCAGAAAGAAAAAAAAAAAGGCTAACTTTTGTTTCAAAACAAAAATTATAATAAAAAGTTGACCACTATACTACAAGATTAAAATGGTTTGATTTTTTCTCTTGCATTGGTACATATAGAAGAGAGATTAATAAGACATTATAAATATAAGGAATATATTAATATATTCAGATGCATCACCCTGATTTGGGGATGATTCAGATCTCAACCATGATTGACGCCTCTTATAATTCCAAAGTGTTCACACTTGAGATTTCAAGGCTGGGTCTTTGAGCAACCTGGTTTAAGAGAAGATATCTCTGACATTGGCAGGGGTGGGGATTGAAAAGAGATGATCTTTAAATCCCTTCCAACCCAAATCATTCTATGATTTTATGATTCTATGAGATTTTTTTCCCCAGCCATAATTTTCATTATTGTATTCAAGACCTTGTCCTTCTAAAGAGGAAACTGGAGGAATTTCATAATTTTCATTGTTTCATAGAACTTATTATAATTTGACAGCAATTCGAAACTGTTTTTTAGATAAGGGTGAATAATATTTCTGGACTGGGGTCAGTGAACCAGGGTGACATAACACTGACACTATCCATGCTGCCACTGAGAGTCAGTCATCCCCTATTGCTACTGAAAGCCTTGTGTAAATTTGAAAAGTAAATCAATGAATATTCCAATGACTAGCAAATATGTCTTATCAATTAACCCATTTTGCAAAAGCATTTTCTTCTCCAAAATCACAGATTTTTTATTCTTCATCATTCTCTTTGTGCTTTTCTTCTCATTCTTTTTATTCCTTTCTCTCTTTTTTTTTTTGTCCTTTAACATTTCTTTACTACAGCAACTCCTAGTTTTCCATCTTGGGTTTTAACTTAGTCTCATAAAAGATCAATAATTTCATAGTGAATGATTACTTGAGAAAGACTGCAGTAGAAAATAGAGATGAGAAATAAGCATATTCCAAGCACATGGGTTTAGGCTGCTGATTCAATAAAAGAAACACTAAGTCAGTACATCTGAACATTTGGAAAGTTTTTTCCCAAGTAACGAATATACTTCAGATTTTTTTTTTTTTAATCTATCCCTTAGATTCTTCCAAATGTGAAGGTGCTATAAACATAAAAAGCAGAATGTAATCAGCCCTCAAAAAGGATTTTCAACACCTCTGTTCTTCACATCATCTTGTCTCTCCTTGATTCAGGCAAACTGCAAAAACTCACTGCCAACCTTACAGGACTTTTATGCCTCTGCATTTATCCAAGCATTTTGTAGAAATGATCTTCACAACTGCTGGGTACTGTAGGCAGACAACTGCTCCTTGTTTTATGACTGGGAAAGTGGGTCATGGGGAAATGGGCCGGTTTCACCAGAAGTCACTCAGAGAAACTGTGTCAGAGCAAAGTGTAAACCTGATGATTCCAACTCTGTCTCATGAATCAATTGATTATGTATTCTCTTTATCTGTTATTCTACAAGGACACTCTAAACATGTTGAATTATGTTTTGACACTTTTGAAACAGATTTTTTTTTTTCTAACTTTTTGTATATTCCTTTTATACCATCTGCAGAAATTCTGAAAGCTGTAGTTAAATTTGGCTTTTGTTGTATTGTACTGAAATAGAGAAGATTTAGTGAAACTCATATTCCATTCCATTCCATTCACAATGAAGAATAAATCCTACTTTGCAGTACAACAATTAATATTGATTATATTACTTGAAAATGTAAGAGACTGCACACATATATCTTTCCTGTGAACCACTGTTCTAGGAAGGACCTCTATTTATTACAGCTACTGAATATGATCAAAGAAGTGACTCTTTAGAGAACATAGTTCAAAATGGGGAATTAAATATCAAGACTCAGTATGAGTGGAACAGCACTTCTATCCATACAGGAAAGATTGGAGAGAAAAGCTGTGATAAGAATAGCTCAAAGTTAAGGGAAACAGGTTGGAATAGGGAGTTTGCCTCTGGTAGAACAGGAGACAAGGCTGAAGGTTCATGAAGATGGCAGTCAGGGCACAAGCAGGAGTGGAGCATCCTATGGGTGTCAGAAGCTGATGAGTTGAGTGAATCTCAGATTATTTTCCATCTCAACATCCATGTTGAAAGGCACCAGCTCGGTTCACTTGGTGCTGTCACACATCTCTCTACTACTTTTCCTTTTCCTCAAATTTCTATGCTACCTTCTCTCCCTCTCCAGTCACATCATCTTCTTGACCCTCTCATCCCGCTCTATGCATGGCAAACTGAACATTTCAAAAAAGCAGAATCATTGATGGAGCTGGGATCACAGAATTACAGAATGATGGAATATCCTCTGTTGGAAGAGGCCCACAAGAATCCTTGACTCTAGCTCCTGGCCCAGCACAGAATGTCCCCCAGAATCACACCATGTACCTCAGAGCATTGTGCAAAAGCTTATTGAACTCTATCAAGTTTGGTGCTGTGACCACTTTTTGGGGAGCTGGGTGTGTGGTCCCTTTAAAGAAGTTTTGAGTTTCTCAGAGGCTAGTAAAGCTGTATCAAGGTAACATCTGTGGGGATTTTGTGGCATGGATGAACATAAAATGAGTTTGGCTGGGTTTCTTTTCCTTTTTTACTAGCTATCCAATTTAACTGCATTTTGATTGTGTCAATAATCCACATCAATCACACAATATAATGACTGCATTTCAGAATGTCAGTGGTGTTTGAGATCCTGTGATTTAATTTCACCATGCTTTCATTTCATATATTTACAAAATACAGACCAACAAACAATTCCATTTGTGCATTAAGGAAACCATGCATTTTGGAATTGATGTAACCCAGCACAGGACTTGAACCTTTTTTGGGAATAGCATGCTTTTGTCAGAGCCAAGTTGATAGAGGTGACCCTACCAAACAAAGCACTTCAGATACTGTCCAGCAGAGATCAGCAGTGAATAGAATCCTGTCAATCAACAGAGTCACCTTTCTGCTGATAGTGGCAGACAGCATTTGCCAAGGGCTGTGTACCAAATCCAGACTGCTGAAACACCAGCACAATGACCTAGCTATGAAATCATCCCACTTCTTTGCAAATAGAGTTGGATACTGTTAGAAGACAGGTTTAAGAGAAGGGGGAAGGGCATTGCTCTTGACAACTCAAATTCATAAATCAGAGTCAAATGAAGCAGCAGGTTTCTGGCTACACTGCATTTAGATCAAAGGCTCTGTTATAGCTCATATGATTAATGAAAGATGAACAGTATCCCAAAGATTAACAAATTTAATTCCTGAGAGTGTAGCTGTTATCTGTGTGGGCAGACTGACCCCTAATCTCTGACTTGATGCTGGACTGTGCCACCCTCACGTTTCTTCTCTGCTCCCTCTCCACCACCACCATCATGCTGGCAACTGTAAGATGACATTGAGTAGATGGGTTCAGAACAGAAAGATAAAACAATGTGAAAGGATGGAGATTGGGAGTTTATCAGCCAAACAGGACACCAGATATAAAATGTAATCAACTTAAAGCTCTTATCAAAATGTTTCCTGGGAAGAGTTTTGTTTGGTATTATTGGTTTTCTTGTTGGGTTTTTTAAAACAAAAATCTGTCATTTCTCAGGAAAAATTACAGGATTATTTTAAAGTAATTCTGATATATTCTGCACGTGGGCGTTTATGCGTTTCCTGAAGAATGCACATGGTTTGTAACTTGAGGTGTTTTAAGCCAAGGGAATTAAATTATCGTATACAAAAGGAGTTTTATCTGCAAGATGAACCCAGACATGACTTTTTCTGTCCTATTTAAAGAATGAATGGGAAAATACTGAAAAGGAATGCACACACTACAATATGTTAAGAATATAAACAATTAACAAAATATTTAGACAAATTACATATAATTATGTGCTAAAACAAAATAGCTGCCTGTAAAATTGTCCTTACCAGAATTCTCTGGAATTTCATTTGCAAAAGTTCTTTGAAAAGATTTTGAAATCTTACAGAGAATCCCATAATCTGATGACAACAAACAACTTTTAAAGTAGAATATTTTTTGATTTCTGTTGTTGTTAGAGTCAGCTTTCAGGATCAATAATTTTCAGTTTACATGCCTACTGTAGTATGAACACATCCTGTTCTCCACTGCTTAGAACCTACGTTTCTTAATCTTGGGACTATCACTCCACTCATTTAAACAATCTACTACTCATCAGAGGAAAAAAAAAAAAAAAAAGTTGTATTATTTCATGAATTTTCTTAATTATTCTTTTTTAAAATTATTATTGCAATGAAGGAGCTATTGGGCATGTGAACACTGGATTTACACTGAAGGGAAAATATTCTTCATCAGTTAGATAATATGACAGCACTAAAAGAGTGGTAATAAGAAAACAGAGTAGAAGAATACAGTCACATGTTGCAATAAAGACAGAGAGATAATTTCAGCATTTTGATTCCTTGATTCCATCCTCATTTCATCATGGCATTTGGTGTAGCTTGCTTTGGAATGGGTTGAAGGCAAATTAGGCTTTATGAAATGTTTGTATTCCAGCAATTTATTTGTTTGCCAGCATAAGTCATGGGAGCCTTGGGGTTTTTACTTAACTTCCTATGCCCAGATTCCAGACTATGTTGTGGTTGGAGTTCTGTGCTGGCCAAAAGACCCCTGTGGTTGGTAGGCCACCAACAACACAGCAAAGTGTGTAATGGTTTTAGTAGTGTTAAAATGAACTTTGGTCAGAGAGATCTCCTAGCTGGATACCACAAGGTGATCTCATTAGGGAAGGACACAGCTCCAGCTGCCCCATCTGCTCTTCCAGCAGACAGGAAGTTAATTTCTTCTAGTCACAAAAGTAATCTGTACAAAACATACCGCAGCTCTTCCTGCTGCTCCTACCTTGGCTTTCACATGCATACAACAAGAGGTTCAGTCAAGCTTGAATTTTGCAGGAGGTGTGTCCTTAATAGTCAATTTCTGATGAATATTTAAAAGTAATAAAAGTCAAATTAAATGTTTAATGATCTTGTTTTGACTAAAAAAGACCTTGAGAAGGATCAGGAAGAAGACAAGCTATCTAAATTGGCCAGTCAGTGAGCTCAGAGGAACACCTCCCAAAATTTCTACTGCTCTGGAGCAGGTACCCTCTGATAGCAATGGTGGTTGAATCACAAGAGACAGGTACACTGATGTATGAAGCAATAAAAATGTCTGTGCTTTGCTCTATTCCAACAGACCTAGTCTTGATAGAACCCAAAATAATGATGCAATACAGATAACATCTTCAGTGATTCCTTTTCTTACTTATTTTCTCATAGTAACTATGGGATTTTTTTATGACTTCTTGACACATTGAGGTGTATGCAGTAGAGTTCAGTAATTTTAAATAAATTCACCTGCTTGAACTACCCATTTCTACAATGCTTTATCATGATCAACTTGGATCTACTTGGGTCTAGCCTGCAAAACATAATTGTGGAGAAGAAACCTCCCACCTCCACTGGAAGGTGGAATTATCTGCACAGACACAGATATCCAGAAGATTTTTTTTACAGCCATCTAGCAGCTGCCTTATTATAGCCTATTTTTAAAGAAAGTGAGAGTTCAGGCCTCATTACTGCAAACTGTGGAAACAACATCCATAATCTCAACTATTAAGGAACAGGGAAAAAGGAGTTAATTATGTACAATTACAGTTATCTTCACCTTGGTGTGCTTTAATGAACTACAAGAGTTTAATTCTGTACACATGACTTTTACAGAGGTGAATAGATTTGAGACAAACTTGTGAATAACCTTTGAGACTGCAGAGTGAGAGTCTGTACAGGGGGAAGCAAAGGTGGCAGCTGAAATCATGGGGAGGGAGTGTATTCTTTCTCAGCCTCTTCACATTTAGTCCCTTCTCTGTTCAACTCTTATGGGCTTGAATTATTGTTGCGCTCACTAGAAAACTAGCCAAGCTTTTTAAAATCATGCCAGAGAAATATTCTTTTAATTTTTTTGTTCTTTCTTACTGTCTTGGATTTTTTAGGTTTGAATGAAACCAATAAAATATGAACAAACATTCAACTCAAAGCCGCTTGTCCTATTCACAGACCCCAGTGTGGCATTTGCCTGTGGACTAATCAAATTAGTCTTGCTTTGCCAGTCAAAGCTGAAGGCAAACAAAAGTCTCACTTCAGTTAATTGAATCCCACTTACACTGTCCAACAAGAATGCAGATACTTAATTTGTTATCACATTATTCCCACACTGCAACTACCTGAAAGTTCACGTGTGGGTTGGGAATCCAGAGTTTTAGGCATTTCCCAAACACGCAATCAGAGGATTGTTTCAACCTTCAAGAGCTTATTTTATAAGTGAGATCTCTGGAGGACAGCAGTGCTGAACTGTGTGGACTTCCTCTGTTGACAGTTTCTGGTGGAACATTTTTTTTGCTTGTTTTTCTTTATCTAAAGTAAGTGCAAGTTTTTCTTCATGCCTGTAGGAAACCTTTCATTGACCCATTTCCTGAACCAAGCAAACAGTCATTGGCTCATAATTGGGTGAATTAGCCACAGGAGACAAAGCAAACTTTAAAATAATTGCTTTTTTCCTCATTTATATAAATATTTTTTTCTCCAACGAGCCACCTGGCTCCAAATATTTGTTTTCTAATCACCCAAGAACAAAACTCAGAACAAAACCAGACAGCAGATCCTGAAAAAGTCCTAGAGCAAAATTCTGTTCAAATCACATCATCAGCTTTCAAAAGCCATTCAAAAAGAGAAGATCAGCAGAGCATACCCCCATACTGTGCATCCTTTGCTTGGGAAACTGAGCCCTCCTGCAGCTCAGAGCTAAGGAAGTGGGAATTTTACTCTTTAATTCTCATGAAGTACACAGAGAAAAGGAGGAAGGGAGTGAAGGGAAACTAGTGTTGATCAGAGGAACTACTAATGGCACAGAAGAGATTGATGATGTCTGATCTCTTGTCTGCCATGAGTACAGACAAAGTCTCAGATGAATTATGAAACACAGATCCCCGTCCTGCCCCCCATGCAAGTTCAAGGAATAGCACAGTTGTGTACTCCTCACA
This sequence comes from Pseudopodoces humilis, assembly GCF_049639895.1. Taxonomy (NCBI): domain Eukaryota; kingdom Metazoa; phylum Chordata; class Aves; order Passeriformes; family Paridae; genus Pseudopodoces; species Pseudopodoces humilis. Next base: position 83,873,866 of record NC_142201.1, on the reverse strand, counting down.
GGGTACTCTGCCAATTTTCTATTCCTTCCCCACCTACTTTATGGAAAGAAATATTTTACATATTTTCTGTAGACAATACATGCCTATTTTTACCAGTTTTTCCTCTGATGTGCTCAGGGCAAGGATGGCTTTAAAAAATTCCTGAACTTTTTGCACCTGTGTAGGGAGGCCATTGGAAATAATTATATACAGCAAGCTCTGCTCTCATTTGAAAATTTTGGATTCCAAGAAGGTTTTTCTCCACCTTGCTGCCTGCACACCTACAGCTATGGGAGTCATCTCACCTCACTTTCACTCATCTCCAGGGCCAACATCTGCTTGCAAGCTCGTTTTAACCTTCTCCTTACAGTCACAGGAAAGAAATAAGTCCTCCTAGGGAATGATTAATTTGACTGATTTCAAATAGCTGCCGTATGGTGAGATAATTAGGCCTTAGAAAAGCCTAATTATTTCTGTTGACTATAAAGGGAACCTTGATGATTCCTAGATGTACAGAAGCCTACTCTGGCTCTGGCATTTCCTGAGCTGCAGATCATCAATAGCTGGAGGAAAGACAGCTCCATGCTTGTCTTGTCCTTTTGCTTTTCCCTCAGCTCCCAGCATCTACTGCTGGTTATGGTCAAAATGATCTTTCCATGAAATTCAAGTTTTACCAAATTGGGCAACCCTTCTGGAGTACTCTCATCCTTTGGCTCTATCCATGACATCTGCTGCAAGGCAGGAACTGCAAAAAAGGTCTTCAAACATATCCAAACTCCAGGTAAGGTAGGAAGCAAAAACCCTTTGAGAGCTGCAAAGTCTGCTTGTAGAACATACTCTTGATGTGTAGCAGTGCAGACATTCTCTGTGATGGCTTTGTGTATGTGGGAAACAGGGACTAAGTGTGCACAGACCTGTCTTCAGAGGGGTAGGGAAGTTGGGGTCTCCTACCTGCCTGGCTTTTCCAGTGGGTCAGCTGAAAGAGACAATTTATCCCTCAGGTTCTTTTATCCCTGTCCACTAAGACAAGGCCTCTGGGAGCCAAATGACAACATTTAAATTGACATAATGTTGTGGACTGACTATGGGACCACCAAAATGCTATCTTACTCTTCAGCAAAACGGGAGAAAATGTAGTAAAAACTCATGGGTTGAGATACAGACAGGGAGTTCATTCACCATGTACCTTCATAGGTAAAAAAGACCTTTCTTGGGGAAACTAATTTAATTTATTGATAATTAATACAACAAATAGGATGGTGATAAATTAAAAAAAAATCTAAAATCACCATGTACCTGCTCCTCCCCTTCCTCTCAGGCTCAGCTTCCCTCATGATCTTTCCACTGCTATCTCCCTGAGCAGTGCATGGATGGGAGTTGCAGTCAGCCCATAACATTTCATGTCTGTTGCTCCTCCTTTCACAAGCTGTTCCCCTGCTCCTGCATGGTGTCCCTCCCACAGGACAAAGTCAGATCTGCATGAACCTTTCCAATGTTAGTTCTTCCCATTGGCCTCAAGGACTGGTTCAGAGTGCTTTTTTCCATTGGCTGCAGTTCTGTCCTTAAGGAACAGGCATCTCGTGTTCCTTGATGTCTCTCAATGACCCTTCAAGAAGACCCGATCCTGTGGGATCCTCTTGGTAAGCCACAGTTCCTGCCAGAAAACTGTTCCACCATGGGCCTTCATGGGCTGCAGATGGAACTCTGCTGCACCATGGAACTCCATGTCCTGCAGGGGCACAGCTACCCCACCATGGTCTTCATTGTGGGCTGCAGAGGAATATCAGCTCTGGTGCTTGGAGCATGCTTGGAACACCTTCTCCGTCTCCCTCACCGACCTTGGTGTCTGCAGGGCTGTTTTTCTCACATTTTTCTCATCCCTCTCTCTCACTGAATAGCATTTTTAGCCCTTTTTCTCATATGTTATCACAGATGTACCACCAACATTGCTCAATTGCTCAACTCTGAAGAGTGGCAAATCCATCTTGGAGCCAGCTGAAAAGGGAGCTTCTGTCTCCCCACAGAATCCATCCCTGCAATTCCCCTGCTATCAAAACCTTTTCATTTAAACACAATACACTTCACAAGGGCCAGGATTTCCATCCATATCTTTTCCTAGATTTGTCAGTCTGTCTGTCTATCTGTCTGTCTATCTGTCTATCTATCTGTCTGTCTATCTATCTATCTATCTATCTATCTATCTATCTATCTATCATCCATCCGTCCGTCCATCCATCCATTCATGTATCCATCCATTCATGTATCCATCCTCTCTTTTCTGCAGTCCAGACTCTTCTCTTGGGCATATTTTTCCTTATTCCTCCTCATAACCTCAATTTAAGGCTGTAGTAATTAGCCACAGGTGCAAAGAATGCAGCTTCACACTCCTTGCAAAGAAGAAAGTGATAAATTAATTTTCCATGTCTCTCTTCAATGTGCCTTTTAGGCTCCTTATCAGGGCAATACTTCATCAGCGCTGGTCCCTTTGCTACTGTCAGTTATTTCAGGAATGCTGTGAAATTAATGAGACTAATGGCTTTTGTTTCTTTGTTGTTTGGGTTATTTTCTTCTGTGGGTTCTTTTAGAGGTTTAATTTGTTTAGAGGTGCATTTTAGCCCTCATAACTCCCATTACACAACTCCCATTATGTGCTCTGACTGCCCACGGCCTTCTTTTGAAAAAGAATAATTTGGGAAGCAGATATATGCAGTCAGCCTCCCCTCTGAGGAAGCTAAATGGAAAATCTAAATTATGCTGTTTCAGAAACACTTCCATACAGAAATTTTAAAATGTGATTTAACAGACAAGGTTAACAGGTGTTTCAGGGTGGCTACAATAAAATCACAGGTGTAGCATAGTATCTTTAACCCTATTCTGTCATTCATGGATGGATCATGAAATAATTTGCAGCTTTCATTGTGCTGTGGAATTAGACCTTTCATGCGTTCATCTTATATAGATAGATAGATAGATAGATATAGATAGATAGATATAGATAGATAGATAGATATAGATATACAGATATATAATTATACATACACACAAAAAAGTCCTTTGCATAAGAATATAAATTGATATATGTATACATAAAAAATTAATGGGACCAAATCCCAACAAGACAAAATACATGATGTTACCTCTAACTTCACTTTTTTTTTTTTTCTCTATATCTCCTATTCTGTTGGAACTTTCTTACTTTCATTCCTGGTGTAATTTAAGTGTTTGGTGAATTTTCAGCAGACAAGATTTTATAGACTATGGAGAGCATGAACTACATGTTCTACGGTAGATTAGCGGTTTTAAGGCAGTAGTGGGAGGAAGTCAGGATTTTTCTTTTTCTGTAAACCTATCTTTAGGATTAGTGTCAGGTTTTATTTTGAAAGACTGTTATCTTAAAATCTTCTTCTAGTGTTACAGTTGTCTGTGTCAGAGAATCTCCAAGAAAAACTTGCCTAGAAGTCACTTAAAATTGCTTTTCTAGCAGAAAGGAGTTGCATGAAGAAAAGTATTCAGAGCTTGTATTTGAGTCCTTGCTCTCCACCCAGAGGTATATGGGATGCAATGAAGTCTGTCTGAGGTGCAGACTCCATAACAATTTTTATGGATATGAGCACTGACTGTTGTGGTCATCTTCTCTCACTGGTAGAAATGCTCCAGTGGAAGTTACCTTCATTTTCGGAAGAGACAAGGACATAGGAAACTGTACTAGTGGAGGCTCAGTTATTGTAAGAATTGACCATTTTTAATTTTTGTTCCTGCTTAAACATGCAAGCAAAGAAGAGCCTGTTCTAGGACACTTACACTAAAGTAACCAGTAGAACTCCTGCACACACACACGCACATATATAATTCAAATTTCTGGAAAAGTGATCTAATTATCTGTAGCAGATCCTTAGTCTGTCTCTTACCCTGTATTTTCTTTTTCCTTATATAGGAAAGTGTCTAACATATCACAGGTGATAGAAGTCTGCAATAGAGGCTCATTACATTAATAAAAACACAACACCAGACAAAGAACTCTTCCTTCCACTTCAATACACAGTGAAATAGCTCCCAGTATATACACACAGACACACAGGTAAACCTATAATACTGAATAAAAATAAAATACACTGAGGGATGGGCTCCTTTGTAGTAATGTAGCAGGGGCTGTGTAGCTATGGACTCATTTTACTTACCTTTGAATTACATTTACTGTTGGAAAACTAGCAAGCCACATCCCAAAGTCCATGCCTGCTCCTCTAGCATGATCTTCCGTGACAAGGTCTTTGTGTTCACAGACAGGGGACCCTACACGTTCATCACTTGGCTGATGTGCCAGTAAATTCGTCTGCCTGAGCACTTCAACTCCATATTGCTCAGCTGATATCACAGAGTCATAAAATCCCAGAATGGTTTGGGTTGGAAGAGATCTTAAAGATCATCTGGTTCAAACATCCCTGCCATGGTCAGTGTCGTGGTTTTAAACCAATAACTAAGAAAATTACTTATTTCTTGCTGTGAGATATGGATTAGAACAAGAGCAAAATAGGCATAAAACTTAAAAGGGAAAAAAAAGAAAGTTTATTGACAAACTACAATAAGAACACCAGAATAAACTTCCAGAAAAACCTTTTCATCCCCTGTCTACCCACTATTCCCTTGTTCACATGACAAAAGAGACAAAACCTTTGGAACTTTGATGGTTAAAACAGTCCCAATTCTTGCTACAGTCTTTTCACCAGTCTTTATAGAGAAACAGAAGTTTCTTCCTGTTAATTTATGGAGTTTCTCACAAGAAAAACTATTTTTCTTATAGTTTTCCATTGCCCTAATGTTAGCTGCCCAGAGCTGCTGTTATTAGAGCCCACTCCTCCCATTTTCACATCCCAAGTGTGTATGGGCCATGAGTCTAGGGATGGGATTTTTAAGGATAAGTTATTCAAAGGCAAAAAAGTCTTCTTCATCTGTTTCCGTGAGCTTCACCAGAAAACAGTTTTCTCATTGCCTCTCAAGGCTTCAAATCTTCCAGCACTTCACTGTACCATAATTACTCTACTTTTTACTCAAAATTTACACTTTGAACACTCTATTCCTCCCTATATACTGTCATGAATTAAAGGAGCGTTTTCAAGACCTTATTGTCCATTTCCATAGTTTTAACAGAAAGATATTTCAGCTTAATTAAAGCATCTTCTTAATTCTCTACCTTTTCTTTTCTTTCCTGTCACTAGTAGTTTATAAAGTCTCTTTTCATGTTGATCACTCTCTTTTCTCTGTCTGGATAAAAAGATTAATCCGCAAGTCTCATCTGGGAAATGAAAGAGTTAAAATCTTGCCCAGGCTGTTGTAGGTAGTTCTGTGGCCTCGGCCGGTGCAGGAGCTGGAGCCGTCTGCGATGGAAAGCTCCTCATGGCTGCTCTGGAGAGTGTAGGCGCCGCGCCCAGCCCGCTGCAGGCCCAGAGCCCTTCTCCTTCTTCACTCAGCAGTCTCCAGTGAATCCAGCCACAGCAAAAAACCTGCAGCCGAGCCAGAGATCGGCTCGGCCCGGCCCGGCCGGAGCCCGGAGAAAACCCCCTCCACAGGGCCCGCATCCCCCGGCCGGGAGACGCTGGGCCCAGCCCAGTCCCCGCCCGGCCGCATGGCCTGGGCAGGGAGCGGGAAGCCTGGGGCTCTGCCGCCCTTCCCAGCCAGGAAAACAAAGAGAACCAAGAAAGCTCTGGTTTTACACTTTAAGGTAGGGTTCACAAGTTGATCCCACTTTTCAATGGCCTAAACTGCTGTCAATTCTCAGCAATGACCGATAATTGGTCAGGAGAAAAGACGCCAGGCAGATCCCAGCAACTTAAACTTTCTTAAAGGTAAAGTAACTCCATGACAGTCAGGGACACCTTCCACTAGACTAACTTGCTCCGAGCCCTATCCAACCTGGCCTAGAACACTTCCAGGGATGGGGCAGTGTGGTGGTTCTTCCTTTCCCCTCCTCCCCAAGGCCACACTATGATTCTTTATATGACCTTAAAACACTCATTCACAAGCGGCAGCCTCTGGGCAACCTGTGCCCTCCCTCATCACCCTCACAGGAAAGAATTTCTTCCTAAATCCAGTCTAAACCTACTCTCTTTCAGTTAAACGTAATTCCTCCTTGGCCTATTGATCTGCCATTTTACTCAAGCGTCTTGTGGTAGCCTTCCTAAGTGCAAGGTATAATTACAATTGTAAGAGTCGGATTATTGTGCAGAGAGATCAACATTTTAACCACTGAAATATCTGGACCTGCTCTGAGTAGATGAGATACCAACTCTACCACCAAAATAGGCTTACTGGACTGGCTAAGAACAGAGTTGCACCAAGGAAATTCTTAAGGAAAATTATGCTAGTCCAGACATATAAATGCACTGGTAGTGTAGCAAAATAACCATTTTCTTAGTATGTTGTTGTGAATTTTATATAAAGGATAACAGAAAATAAAGACAAACAGAGAAAACCCAAGCAGGGCGTTGAGAAATTGTGACAAGGACAGTTTTGAGACTGTGAAATATTCAGAGGAAAGCAAAAGTACTATAAGAGGCTGAAAGATATTTTTATGTTGTCTTCACCAATTTGAGCTGGCTGCTAATCTGGGAAGCAGCCAGATTTTTATTTTCTTTCTCTTGTGCCTTGTAAACACTTACTTATTTAGTTAAAATGCAAAGATTTTTAAAAACACTTTACCAGATGCTTCCCTGGGTTCAAAACACAATTGCCTTTGGAACTCACATTTGGTCTTTTTATTCTGCTTATGGTAATTTAATCAACTTATGTGATAGCAGTTAAATGCTCAAAACCTCACTTCTAAGACGTATGCTCTAGGTCAAGTGTATCCTCAGAGATTGTGCCCAAGAAATCAGGACTGTAAGGCACAATCTAAAATAATATAAAGAGGGCCTTAATGAGAACACAGTATAAATGACAGACTGAAACAATATACAAAATTAATTCTTGTTTTATTGTGGCTCTGCATCCATAAAAGCGTACAGGTCCAATCTAGAAACTATTGTAATTTTTCTAACAAATTTAAGGGACTCTGACTAAGATGGGTGTTTCTGTACTGCTCCTCTCAGCTGTTCTACTACAATGATCCTTGAAGAGAAAGCATTGCTCTGGAGAATATTCAAGCCAAAGGGTTACTACTTGCAATTCAAATGAAACGCCTTCATACTTCATCAAGGAAGGAGAAGGGAGTCACAGAAATGTCACTGTCAAGAATTGTCTTTCTTTTTACATTATATCTTTATGCTGAATTTTTAAGGGTCGGGGGGAGGATTGCCAGTTCAGTTGCTGAGTTATTGAGATCTGATGTGTCTATCAGGGTGCTTTCACAGCAGATGTGGACCAAGAGGACAATGAGATGGGCTATTTTTACTAGAAAGCAAACCTCTTTTCAAATGAAGCAGGCCAAGACCACATGTTCTTTTGAACTTTAGAACTCTGTGTCATTGCTGTCAGCTTTACTGGGGGAATGAATTTTGTGGTGGAAAGTACTTATTTAACTGATCTGAACCATTTCATGCAATATCAAGATACCTGAAATATTGGTACCTGAGAAACTTTCTGTGACCTGTTGATACCCTATGAACTAACCTACAAGGTAACAAGTTGGTGTATTTTCCTTCTCCAAATAAGAAGCGTGTATGGCAGAGAAATTCAGTGACCAGCTAAAAACCACACGAGCCTGATTAGGAAGAAAACAGAATCTGTATTTCTTGTGTCACTCAACTGATGACTTCCTCATACTCTGAATGTGCAAATAATTTTTTCTGATCGATTAACTGATTCTAAAGGAATCCAATGAGACCATTTTATAATACCTTAATATTTGTAGCCCACTAGTAGATAAGAAGCAGACCAGACCTCTATCTTGCATTTTAGGTAAGTGACAGTAGTTTCTAGTCCTCATTTTCAGAAATATATCTAATGGAAATATGAGGAATAGTAATGACTGTCCCCTCCACCTCCATCTCTTGCATACATATTTCACACGTCCATGTCTCAACTTGGAAGATTATCATATGTATTTCTGGAATGCTCAGAGCTCCGATCTGCTTGTAAGATCTACACAGTTTAGGTATTGAAGTTTTATTTTGTGAGTATTTTTGAAGGAACTGGCTTGACAATGTGAATATTTTTATACTGTTTAACAAAATATCCCTAAGATGGTATTTCATGACCTGTAATGATGTTTTAAAGGTGAAGACTCTGCACCCTGCACTTTGAATTTAACAGTCCTTTTCCCTTTACGGTAAGTAATGAGACCAAAGCAAAGCCATTTTGCAGTTCCTGTAACTGGCTTTATCCAGGAATTGAGGGATTAAAAAACCCTGTTATATTTCTTAGAAGCAGGGCAGCAACATTACTGATCATGACCCTCTAAAGCTGGAGGCCTTGTTATAAGTAATTTCCAGCTGTGCTCCTAGTGGATGCTTCCACCCTGGTCCAGCAGGATCCCAAAGGGCATGTCTACACTTCAGCTGCTGAGGCACCCTTAGATTTATTGTCAAAGCCAGGAGCATGTTCTCTGTAATGAATAAACATTGCTGTGGCTCTGTCACTTTCTGATTGCACCAGTTAACAGATGGACATACAAATTTGGGTTGGCACCTGCTACTGCACAGTTTTCTCCCTTGTTTTCCCAAAAGGGAGAGAGTTTTGTTTGATCTTGGGTGTTTAAGAGTAGAATCAGACCCTCAAAACTCATAAGTATAGAAACACAAGTGTCTGAAAAGATAATGGTTTGCACAGCCCTGGAAAATACAAATGTAGATTGTTTTAAATACAAATAAACTTCAGCAAGCTCAAGCAATTATCTTGGCACAGCCCTGAAATGTGTTTAATGGCTGAGTGATCAAAAGGTTTTCCATCAACTTTAGCTGAATCAAACTGGTAAGTAAATCTTTCCTTCCACATAATTTTCTGGAGTTTGAAGTGACAAATTGGACTGAACTCAATTAAAGCAGCAGGTTCTGTACATTTAATTGCAAGCAGTGTCTATGATTGTGAAAGAATCCAACTCAGAATGAAAACACAGATGTGGCTGTGGCGGAGCTCTGTGAAACACAAAGAGGCAAAGTGAAGTTCAATCAGAAAAAAGTTACAGGCAATGTAAAATTATGTATTCTGCCATACTTCTGGAGCACTAGCTGTAGGCAAGTATTAGAATATAAAATTGGGAAATGTTCACCTATCTGCACCACTGCAGTACAAAAAATGCTATGTGAAAAAGTAATATTTGTAAAGGAGCTTGACTGTGGAAACTACCAGAAAATACTAACGGTATTTTCCATTACTATGCAACAACACTTCAAAGAATCAGTTGTAGCATGAGTTAGACTATATTTAAAGAAAAAGTTTGTGCTGAAAATGGTAATTAAAGAATGACTTTGTAATAGGACACTCAGTCATTATGGGGGAAGTGCTTAGGGGGTAAATTTGGTATGTAGTCCTTCAGCACACACACATGGCTCCCATTGATATTAATGTGAGCCATACACATGTTCAAGGGCAGCTTTCAAACTACACCAGGAAAGCTAAACTAAAAAGGAAGCAAATCTAGCAGATCAAGTTATTCTTAAAATTGACCCAGGTGAACACGACATGTGCTAGCGTTTCAAGCCCTGCACTCAGTGAAAATTAGAGTTGTTAAGTAAGCAATGGAATCAATTTTAAACAATTGCAGTGTATATTTATAGAAACAGCACCTCCATCAAATATCTAAACAACTAAAAAGGAAACCTATTAGTGTTTAATTTTGGTCCTTGGAAAAAGATGATTTCCATAGTAAGGCAAGTGTAAGAATCACTTTAAAATCTCAGCAGGGAATTTCTGTACAGCCTATGAGTTCTGTTTGAAATTGGGAGCTTTTTATATGTATCTGTGTCAAACCACAGACACTGTTTTGGATGTGGGATTTTTTGTCCTTTCACATCATGGTTGGGGGTGAATAGTAGAGGCTGTTGTGAAAGGGCTAACCTATCAAAATGAATAGAAAGATTAAGAGAAGAAAAAGAAAAAAAGAAAAGAAAAAAGGCCAAAACGCCGAAGATAACGTGGTAAAACAACTAAGGTGAAAACCCCTATTTGAACTGAAAACATAATCCTCACAAATCAGAATGAAACCTTCCAAAAAAGAGAAACAGAAAAGAACTAGTTAAATAGAAAAGTATAGTACAGCAGGACAAAGGGAGAAAAAAAAAAATCAAGAATGCATTGGTAAAACCATGAAAATGAAAACTTTTTTCCCAGCATGCCAGAGTATTTCTAGGTCTGAGATGATCAAGAAATAAAAAGATCATACAGAGAAGTTTGGGCTATAGAAATAAAGAAAGCTTCACCATGATCATTATCATGGTGATGTCTGGGGAGATTGCCACACCAGAAACTTTCCTTAAAATGAGGTGAATTTGAATAGTTGTTTCAAATTAGACTATCAGTAGGAAATTTTAGAGGGAATCAATAAAATTAACAGTATTGCATCACCAGGCCTAGATAGTATTCATCCAAGACTTCTAGAAGAACTGAAGTATGAAATTGTGAAGCTATTAATTATATTGAGTGGTTTTTTTATTTATTTTTTTTTTACTATAACAGTATAGAAACAGGATGCCAATGTGGAAAAGAAAAAAAGGGAAAAGTAAAAACGATTATTTTTTTTCAGAGGAAGTATTGGAAAAAACAGATGATAAAATTGTACCGGTCAGTTTGATAAAAATTGTAATATAGAATGGAAACAGGATACACATGAAAAATGGGAAATAATAGAAAGATTTTTTTTTTTTTTTTCAGGGGAGGGGGTAAAATTGTGGTTCACAAATCTGTCACAGCTCTTGTTATTTTCTGCTTTTTTTTTAAACACATTTTTCATTATATTTTGCCTCCTGCTGAGTATATTCTTAAGGGTAGAAGACAGTGGGAGAAGAGTAATCTCTTCCTGGGGAGGATATACAAGGAAAGACAACATTGGAGGCTTTCCAGGGTAGGAAGAAGAAGTCAGTGTCAGAGTGAGATTTCATTATTCTCCACACTTGAAGATTTCCCTAGTAAACTTGTCTGAGAGGTAGAAAGGCAGTGGGCTTCATTGGGTATCTAGATAGGGTGTGTGTTGGTATAGGTGGGGAGCAAGCAGTCTTCTCTTGTAAAAGTATGTACTCTATAGGCATGAGAAAATACTTACTGCTTTTAAAACTTTGATGACAATTTTTTTAAATGCCTTTTATGAAAAAGTTTCAGGAGTGAAAGATGATGATGAACAATGAGATCTTGCCCACCCATAACAGTTCATTTCTCCTATGTTTCCCAGGTATCTGCAATAGTTGTGCTAGGGAAGCATATATAGGTTTATTTAGGCATATTTCCCCTTAATATCTGTTCAGAGACTTCATGCCAATTTGTTCAGTCCCTTTTTGATTCTGCTGATGTTATCTGCCTTTATGACCACTCATTAAGCGTCTGTAATTTCCTGCTCAGAAGCTCAAGAGGGGCTTTTTTCCAGGCTAACCCCGTCTTCTGCACGCTCTGGTTAAATGCCCACCCAGATCCATTGCTAAATGGCAGTATTTCTAAATTCACTTTACCCACTGTCTTCATGACTTCAAGCAGTCACTCAATCCCCTGATAATTTTAGTTCCCTTTTTCTGTTTCTGGTCTACATCCACTATACCCTTCTTGACTCAGGGAAAAGAGACCTGAATATAGTATCCACAATGTGGGTGCACACCAGTTTTACAAAGCAGGAATATAATGCATTGTGTCTTATCTTCTGTCCTCTTCTGATGACAATGTTATTGACCTTTTTTGGGTCTCATTACCTGTTGAAATTATTGTTTCAGGAAACAACATCCATAGTGACTCAAATATCTCTTTGCAATCCCCTTTTCTGAGTGCAACATCATATTTCTGTGCTGTATAGTATTTTCTCTAGTTTTTTTCATTGCCTTGTTTTTGGGTTTTTGGTGTTTTTTTATGCTCAATTTTGTTAGGTTATAAAGCATTTGACTACTTGATAGATCTTAATAGAATTTGTAATCATAAATATTTCACTGTGTTCTGGTTCCTCAAGGGCATTGATGACAATATCAAATAAAACTTACACCAGTCCTGGGGCATCCCAGTGCTGACTATGCTCCATTCTGAAAAGCAACAAATTAGCCTTTGCTACTTATCCTTTTCTTACCTTTCTGATTTTTTTTTCTCTATTCCCATAGCAACTTATTTTGTTTAATAATATTTGATATAAAGACTTACCAAAGGGAGGCTTTTTATTTTTTCTTTTTTTCAGAATCTGTATATATTATGACCAGTCTATCCTTTTCTATTGAGGTGCTTGCAACTTCATGCTAAAACAGCAGCATGTATTAAGACAGAATTTCTCTTTACAAAAGCTACGCTGATTCTTTCCTAAGAAGGTAACGCTCATCTGTGAGCTCATTGTACAATCTCAATGTTCAAAACAAAACAAAAAAAAATCAATCCACTTCACATGTGTAAGGCATGAGGAAAAAATTAAATTGGTGATAAACTAGTCAGCCTACTAGACTGTGATATGAGAGAAATAGCAGTTGTGCTGAATGACAGTATTATTTCTTATTATAGTTTTGTATCTTTTAGCAAATTAGATGGAAGAATACTGAACTTGCTACTGAAAATCAATTGATTTTAGATGTTAGACACAAGACAAAGCTATTTCATATCATTTTATATTAAAAATATGACCACTAATGAGTCATAAAACATGACCTTTACTTCAGTTCTCTTGTAGCAGCTGAAAGCTCCTTGACTGGATAAAGGCTGCGTTGTTTTTTGTGACTTTACGGCAACCAAACCAGTCCTAAATCTGAAGTAGTTTGTTTATCACTTATTTGGTGCACCTGCGAAATTTCCTTGTCAACAGTTTTGCTTTAAAAGATGATACTAGATCTTAGTTGTGAATTTAGATATAGCTCATTTGAGAGGAAGATTATATTCAGAACTGAGGACACTCTACATCTGAATAAGAGTTTCCACATGGGGTTTTAAGATGCTTGAACTGTGATGCTCCAAGTTCACACCTCCAACTAATTTGAATTAATTTTCCTAAGTGTCTAGATGTCAGCTGGCTCCAGAACTCTAGATATAAACAACTTCACACTCTGGCAAAGCCTAGATGTAAACTTGACAGCTTGGATGCATTTCTGTTGACTTGAAGCCAGGACTTGAAGCAGACAGAACAAATTAATGTGTGAAATACCCTTAACCAGTATTTCAGAATTCTGAGAAACAAATTTTACCAAAAACTGCTCGGAAAAGTCTGAACCCTATTTCGACAGTTATCATGTTTTAATAAGGTTTATCTAAACTCAGCCTCTGGAAACCTTGAAGTTTGCTGTCTTGAGAAAACTTGTTTCATTCCACATCTACACATTCTGTGCTTAAATGGGCTTGGCACACTTCACATCAGCTAATGCTACACTAAAGAGCTGTATATGACACAAAAATGTCAAAGGCTGCTTTATAATGTAATGAAAATGCTCTGAATGGAGACTTGGAAAAAGATTCCTTTGCTGTTACATATTGGTACATGTAATACTGCACCAAGAGATATCAGAGCTTTGATCTTACATGCACCTAAAAATATCCAACTTCAATAGAGCACTCAAACAATTCTTTTCCCTCACAATGAACCCATATGTTCTCCCAGCAAAATAGAAAATTAGCTTTTACTGCTCAAAATTAAATGCTGGAGAACAAGCCAAATATAGGCCATTTCTAGTAGGGCTGTGATCCTGTTAGATAACAGACAGCTAAGAAAGCTCAGGTCTGGGCAGCACGCACATGGAAGACAGCCAGAGGGCTGAAGAAAGCTGTAATTTGGCAAATAAATTGGAAATGGGCCAAGTGATGCAACCCGGTATTGAACTGTGCTCTTCCACTGTTGAAAGACAACTTCTTAGTACAGAGGCAGGACACACTGGCCTGAAATCTTGTGGCCACTAATGATGAGGTAGCACTTGCACAGGAAGAGTTTTATTAGGCCAGGATTTGTCCCAGATTTATTGCAATTTCAGTAATGATATTCCACTGCCCTACATTTCCCTTGCAATGTGAGCTGGCTGAGGCTTTCCTCCTGTTTGTGCCTTGGTGACAACTTATCTATCATTGCTGTGTGCTGACAAACAGCTGTTGTGCTCTGCCCAGGAGATGTGTGTGCACAGCACACAGCGTCCAACAGCTGTGACACAATAAACCCAGAACAAGGGAGGTTGGACATATGTCTCTGCACCTTTCTCAGCCACCATGTCTTTTATCATGTCTGCACAACATGATGTGGCCAAATTTTGTGTAAGGGTCTTTGGGACATCCTGGGACACTGCTTTATGGGTCAATCCTGTTACTGATATACTTAAAGGACAACAGGAAGAGCCTGTATTTTTTGGCATCAAAATTGTTGTATAATTGCTTGGTGGTCATGCACTGTAACAGGTTGTCCAGAAAAGCTTTGGGTACCCCATCCCTGAAATTGTTCAAAGCCAGGTTGGACAGAGCTCTTAGCAACCTGTTTCAGTGGAAGGTGTTCCTGCCCATGGCAGAAAGGCTGGAATTAGATGATTTTGAAGGTCCCTTCCAACCCAAACCATTTTGTTATTCTATGAAAATTTATTTTGTATAATTTCTACACTTATGTGAAAAGCAAAAAAGTTCAGGGCAACAATTTTTTTTTGGGTAAATGTGTTTTCTACACGTGTAAACAGAGGTACAAACTTATTTCAGCATCAGCTCATCGTTACACTCATTTATTTTTCAAGACACACCAGCAGTAAGAGTTTGATGTGTAAGACCATAACCTCCAGTGGTCATTGCCTGTGAAAGTGGTTTGAAATGGACAACAAACTGACAGCCAAGACAAAGGTGAAGTGAGGTACTTGCAGTGGCTTGAGAGCAATGAAGCATTACCAGGTAGGAGTAAGTGAGAATATAAAGGACAACAGAGAAGGCAGGAGACAAGAAAGATGAAAAAGAGGGCAAGGGGGTCTAATGAAAACGTAATGGGTTTGTGCTGGTGAGTGGTGCTCCTCTGTCACAGCAATCTTCAGTGTGAAGCAGCAAGACTCTTCCTGCTGTATGTAATCGTGCCAGGGAGAGCATATAATAAATAGGAAGAGACAAGGCTGTATGCATTCACAATAAACCCTCATTCTTGAATTTCTCCTTTGTGGAAAATGTCAACTCGGAGGCTAATCTAAAGTTTTGGTGGGGCTGAATTCTGTCACCGGGTGTACTCTCTGACAGAGTGGAGCATAGAGCCATGGGTGCTGAGCAGATGGCTCAGCAATGGGATTCAGAAACTTTTGCCTGTCTGTCAAGAGTTAAATGGCTCTTCCATGCCGGCTGAGGTGGTCCCAGCTGATTCCTGTAAACGGGCTGTTTCAAGGCTGACATGAAATTAATTTGTCATCCTAAACCAACAGCAGGTCAATTGAATACCTCCCTCCCAAGGTGGATGATGCAAGACATTACAGAAAGGAAAAATAAAAGGAATATGGAGCACCTGTCTCCACTGCAGAAACGATGTCTCTTGTGGGACTGTTTCAGTGCCAAACAACTACATTTTCCATGCACACATACTTGGAAAAAGGCTTCAGTTTGCAGCGCAGACACAGCCAAGTAACTTCTAGAAGTACGATGAAAAAAGGGAGGAAGAAATCAAACAGGGTAAAAAATAAGTAACGAGGTAAGTCAGGAGCATGCAGCAAACAGCCTAGTTTTCTGTCACCAATTCCCCAGTCAGGCTGAGGTGTATTTCCACTTGGGTTACACTCTGGAGTATGACCTGCCTGCTCCTATTACATTGGTTTCTTCTAGGAAAATGAAATATTAGCCTATTTTCTTAACTTGTGTATTAAGAAGACAAGTTAATTTTTCACCCCTCTAGTGAATTATTATATGATCAGTTTATATGAGAGATGTCCCAGGAGTAAGAAAATGAGTCATAACTCAAAGGAGGTGAAGCTACAAGTGAGTAATGAAGAATATGAAGATCATTCTTTCCCCTCAGTGCCTGCACTGGCTTGTTCTGCAATTAAAAGAGCATGGAAATAGGTAAATGCACAGCTGAACCACAAGTCATCTCTGTATGCTGTGATCTTTGGGGAAAAGCCTTACAAAGTTTATTTTTGTTGGAAATGAGCATGTGCAGCTATAAAACACATTAAAACCCTTCACTTTCTACCTAAGAGTTTCATCAGAGTGCCAGGTTGTGAAGCAGCTCGTACAGGAGAGTTTCCTGAGGACACAACAGTGACTCATTTCAGAGCTCTGTTCCTCTCCATTGCTCTATGCCCACTGTCTCTTCCTTGGAAGGTTCAGAAAAAGTTACTCTGTAAGCTCAGCTTCCAAAAGGCTCATTGAAAATATATTCCAAGCCTTCACTATTATGGATGTGATCTGTGTGGTACAGGGGGAACTCCAGACTGAATGGAAATATATTTTTGAAAGTCCTTACTTGCCTTAGCCCTCCATCACCTGCCCACAGGCTACCCATTTTCACTGCTTAAAATTCCTTCCTAACCCATCTAGTTGCTTGCAGTACAGCAGTCAGGGTCTGACCTGTTCTTGCTGCATGTTTAATTCCACAAGATGCAAAGACCTGATTTCAAGATCCTCACACTTCCAGTGTTTATTCCAGCACAGCTGCTAGTTGGAATGGTGTAAAGAAGTCTTCATTTTCTTTTCAGTATGCCATAAAATCATGGAATCTCTGAATGGTTCAGGTTGGAGGGGACCTTAGAGATCATCTAGTTCTACCCCCCTGCCATGGGCCAGGACACCTTCCACTAGAAGGTTGTTCAAAGCCCCATCCAACCTGGTCTTGAATACTCCAGGGATGCATTCAAAGCCCCCAGCAGTGGATTTTTTTTAAAGCGTGGGTAGAGGTATGACTTATGTACAGAATCTGGCCTCTCATGGAAAGACAGTGTAAGTAGGTTTCATAAATCTGCTTTTAACAGAAAACTAGTTTTCAGCACCTCTGGATGAAATGGAAAGTCTCTGTGTGGACAGTAGTGTGCACACTGCTGAGCAGAAAGTTGAGGAAACCTTCAAAGACTCAAAAACTGTGCCTGCAAGGTACATTCCTCTAAATCACCAGACATCTGCAAGATTTGCTTTTTGATGTAACAAAACTGATAGTTTTTGGAGGTATGTTGTCTTCTGTTTGAATTGTCTTCTGGCCAGGCCAAGGTAACCTCAAGGGCATCTAGTTTTCTTGCCATTACAGAGCTTGGGATAAAAAGTCTTTGCTTTCTGAAATCCAAATATCTCTGAACCCTTGGAGAAATGTGCCTTCACCAGTTGTCTCAGTTTCTCCTTTGCTGAAACAGTGGTTCTTAACAGTCTTCTTGATACCTGCATTTATATATTGGCTAAATTTATTATAAATATCAAGGAAGGAGGCAGATGCAAACGGTCACTGGCAGAAATGATCTAGAGACTTAGGTTGTCTGAGAAATTGTGTCCCGCTCACAGATAATTCAGTATAAATCCGTTTGCTAAGCCCATTTGTTAACATTTTACATACTATGCTACAGTGTGACTGTTAGAGAAACAGGAGGAAAAGGAGTAGTAAGAAGACTTTCTCAGAGACAGGGTTCAGATTGACAGCAAATCTCAAGAAAGCTAGAAACCACACATCTGCTGACATTACTATCTTAATACAAGGGTTTGTCCTTCGTGCTGTGAAAGCCAGCAGCAGCTGCCACCCCTCCATGAATACTGAATGAAATAATTTGTTACAAAAGGGACCTCTCTAGATCAATCTAAAGATCACTGCCATAGGCCTGGAAGCAGATGGCACATGCAAAACTTGACGCCAGCAACCCTATAAGGGTTTGTTCATTCTAACGATGCCTGGTAAATTCTTCCTCATCATGTGGAAAAGTGCTTAAACAGGCTATAAATAACAACATATAAAAAAACCCAAGTGCACAAGGCAGTCTCCTTCCACTCCTTTAGTAGATTGGACATGTGGTACATTTTGGAGGCACACATAATACATAAAAGTTGCTTTTTCCTTTGCTCTACAGACTTGGAATAAATACATTTATGCTAATACATCTACATGTGAGCTTGGATGGTTTACCTTCCATCCACTCACATGGAGGTTTACCTTCCACTCCTTTAGTAGATTGGACATGTGGTACATTTTGGAGGCACACATAATACATAAAAGTTGCTTTTTCCTTTGCTCTACAGACTTGGAATAAATACATTTATGCTAATACATCTACATGTGAGCTTGGATGGTTTACCTTCCATCCACTCACATGGAGGATGCGTGAAGGTCATATAGGGCCCCTCCATACATCTGTTTGCTAAACACATTTTCCTTATTACAGGTTACTGATTTCAGTTGCATTCCATAACAATTGCCCCTTGAGGTTAACAAATACAATAAGATCTACCTACTTAAAGTAACTTGAATTTTGAAGGCTCCTAGCAGCAGTTTCCACCTGACCTTATGCTCCTATCTGTATGATCAGTTCCCCTCAAAGCCATATCTTTTCCTTCCAAGCAGCCATATTTTAACCCTGCATCTGAAAATAGTGCAAAGAGGTAAAGCTGCTCAAATCTTCTTTAGCACAGTCATCATACCCACTTCAGAGGTCACCTGCAGTGACTCTTGTAATTCTAATTCATAATGTTAAAACACTAAACAATACAGAAGAGAAGGTTTTAATATTTCAAAAGAAAATAAAGGATGCAGAATTCCAATGTATCCACCTTTTTGAAATTAACATAGGAATCATAGAATCATGAAACAGTTGGAACAGACTTAAAAGAGCATCTCATTCCATCACCCCTGCCGCGGGCAGGGACACCTTCCACTAGACCAGGTTTCCCAGAGCCCTATCCAGCCTGACCTGGAAAGCTTCCAGGGATGAAAATTCATACATATTCCATTGCGGGGAAAAAAATAATGCTCCTCTAAGAACATTACATATACAGAATTTTATAGGATACAATCTAGCCAAATTCTGTACTGCCTACTCATGTTTCATGGAGTAACCTGTAGTTATTGTGGCTGTTGAGGTTGTTTTGTCGGGGGATGTTTCCATCATTTGTGAAGAATGACAAATCCATTACCAGGCAGCACTCTAGAAATGGAGCCTTGCAAATTCAGAGAAAACAAGGAACTCTGACTGGGGAAAAACTCATTCAGCTTTAGCAGCCAGGCACAGGCAGGGCTGTAGCCCAGGCTTGATATCATCATTAGTAACAAAAATTTTGCCAAGAAATCTGGAAATTCTGTTTGACTTCATGGAGCAATACTGTGGTCCAAGTGATTCAGGCACTTTAAACTGTGTATTGCTACTCCCAATATGGACTATGTGTGGCTTGCACTCTCACTGCTATTGATGCCACTGTGACATCCAAGTTAGGTCAGGGGGAGCCAGCAAACAACACCAAGCCACAATGGAATACCTGCCATTATGCTAGTTATTAAGCAATCTAAATCGGAGAAATGTTGTGAGGGTTTGACTGTTACAGAAGTTGCAGTTATATTTTTGTGCTTTCTCAAGCACAAGACAAGACAATATTCACTGAGAAGTAATAAGATGCAAAGTCTTTCCCTATCAGATGATTTTCAACTTATTATCCCAAGAGAATTTTCTAGTTTCTAATACAGAGTTGACCTAAAAGCAGAGTTTTCCTCTCAGCAGGGGGATTTTTGAGGCAGAGATCCATTACATAGCTGTTTATTTGCATGAATCTTATGAAAAAAATAAAGTTGATCCCTTATGTCTGTGCCAAAGTCTCAGTTAAGCCCTTCTTTTCAGAGACTTCAAGAAAGCAGACTGAAGGAAGGAGAAGCTGACATGCAACGTGACTACAGCAGGCTTTTTCCTGAAATGCCAGACCGAAACTCCCCCTAACTTGTAGACACTGTCTGATTTACATCACGATGTTCTGAATGAGCTCATTAGTGTGTGGGACGGATGCAGTGACACTGAGCTCAGTACTGCAGCTGAGATGGTGCTTCCTGCCCCAGAGAGATTACTGCAGATCCAATACCAGAGCGACTCATTGAAATTTTATGGTTTAAGCTATAAAGGAGGCAAGACTTATGGCTTTGGAACACTGTGGAGTTATGGGAGCTTAATAGGTTACTGTCTCTTGTAGGAGATGTATTTTTGGAAGGTAACTGCCCATGTGCTTGCTCCTAATCTGTCCCAATTGCAAGGTAACGGAACTGAGCTTGAAAGTCTTCCAGTGAAGTTTAAGCTTCAATGCATTACATCAGTTTTAGGGTGGGCCATAAGCATGCCCCACAACTGTGCCAGTGGCTCAGAGTCAGGGATAATTTGTTAAGCCATGGTAATGCAGCTACGGAGCTGTGAGACTGCAGCCTGTGATCTAACTATTCCTTCCAGCCTCAAACCCCATGAATCACATCCCCAGCAGAAAGCATAAAGGGAAAGGGATAATAGAAAGCCGAGTAAACAGAAAGGGTTTGCCGGTGTCATGGCTCTACCTTTACGTTCTAATTTTTTTGTGGATGATTGTGGCACAGGCTGCACAAGCTTCTAATACAGAAGCATGCCAATTAAATTAACTTCTATTATGCTCTGATTTGATTACTTGAGGCTTTTGCTTACCTTTGCCAAAGGAATTGAAGCAAGGGTTAAAAAAAGGTATCTGCTCCTCACTAGCTGGCTTAGTTTCAAATTGATTTAGTTAAACCAAAGCATTATTTCAGGTCTTCACAAGCTCCTAGCTAGTTGAATATACATATTTTTTGACACAATGCAGGCTTACTTCTACCTAAGCTTTCTACAGATAATTGCCACACTTTCTATAACTAAAGGACAGTGTGTATTGTAAGAAGATATTTAGTATTATTCCAGAATCATGGAATCATAGAATGATTCTGGTTGGAGAGACCTTAAATATGGATCACCTAGTTCCAACCCCCTGCATGAACACTAGTTCATTTTTTTAAATACTCAAAGCATCTATACTGGATTCAGAGAGTTGAAAACAGTTAAAGTCTTCATGGGAATAAGTATTGTCTAGGTGGACCATCAAGGGATTCAGCTTCAAGATCAGAATACCTTCAATCTGCACAGATAATATCCTTGGAATTAATCTTCCCACACAGCTTTTACCCTCCTTACAAACCCCTATTTTTATTAAATAACCGGTTTATTTCATAACCACTATTGCTGATTAAAGTGGTGTTTACTGGCCAAAAAGAATCATACCTACTGCATTTAGACCAGACACAGACAAAAGCTTTGAAGTTTGTAGTGTTTTCTTAAAAAAATAAAGAAAACGAATCAGATATGTGAAAGAATTTACTGAGGACACTGCAAATATATTTCAGGAAAATGAACATAACATGGCCATCCTTTGGGTTTTATTCAGAATTTAGGATCTACAAATACATATCAGAAGATCAGGTCTATACTGTCCTTTACCCAATTATACTAGTTGCATGTAGAGGTTAAAAAAAAAAAAGAAAGAAAGAAAAGAAGAAATCCCATTATTAGACATTTCCTTCCAAATCAGTGAAGACAAAGTTAATCAGGATTCATTAACCCCGCAGTTCTATGCCTCACTCCTGTGTAAATAAGAGAAAGACAATGTGTAATGATGCAAATTTGGATGTGATCAGCCATGAAGAGAGGAGAATGGGAAGTGCTTGTTGAACTTTACTAATGTGAGGCTTTTTGGGGAGCGGTGTGAAATGAACGAAACAGGCTCCGGAAAGTGGTGTCCTACTGAGCCACATTTCCACAGGAGGAAACTTGCACAACGAGCAGCTTACTCTCCATATAGCTCCTTCTGTCACAAAAGAAAAGAGTCCCTTAAAATTTAATAGAACTAAAATGAATAGAAATCTTTAGAAGGTTTTAAGACAAAATTAAGACAGAAGTCTTTAAGGCCAGGAGATGGAATAATCCCCTTTACATGAAATACTTAATGACTGAGGTCCTTTCTCTGCAATTTTAAGCTGGTCAAAGGAGTTTAATAAAGATTAAATTTTCAAGATTCATATTTCAAGAAAGATTTCTGTAAGGAAGCTTAAATTTCTATAAAAAAGTTAATGTTCTTTTTTATAGTCTGTACTGCATTTCCAGAGGGGTTAACAGAATATCATGGCTAAAATGACTGAAAACAGAATTGTTTTTCTTTGCAAAGTGGTTTGATATAGCTCACATATACAATATAGCTACACTGTGTAAGCAAAGCCTTGCATGGTCAGGATTTACAGAACACACAGGGAAACCAAAATTCCCTTTAATACTCTCCCAGGCAAATGTAGATAACCACACATAAAAGGACAAAGTCAGGGGGTTTGGCTGGTGAAGAAATTAGTCAGGAGAGGTTGCAAAATTAAATAAGAGGAATATTGCTGCAATCTCTTATTTCAATAAGCCAGATAAATCAGCTCCCCTGAATCTCTTCTGTGACACTTATTTTCCTTTTTTGGAGTCACAAGTGTTGGCTTCCTAAAATTTTTGGTCAGTTACAGGAATGATGTGAAACAACCCACTACTTTTAGAATAACAAAAAGCATTTCTTAGGGAAATTATTTTTTATGTTTTTGTTATTACAGTCAGATTTAGAATAATAGAATATCCTGAGCTGGAAGAGACCCACAAGAATCACTGAGTCCAGCTCCTGGTCTTGCACAGGACAGCCCCAGGAATCACACCATGTGACTGACAGTATTGTCCAAACACTTGAACTCTTGAACATGTTTGGTGGTGTGACCACTTTCCTAGGGAGCCTCTTCCAGTTCTCAAACACCCTGTGAGTGAAAAAGTGTCTGAATTCTGAAGTTTCTGAAACTACAAAATATCTTTTTTTTTTTTTTTTCTTCTCAGAAGGAGTAATTTAGGATGTAGAAGCACTTATTTAGAGTGTAGAATTACTGAAATAGGACATAAAAAACCTTAGGAGATATCAAGTTTCTTACATTAACATCTACATTTCCCTTGATGAGTACTTTCTCTGTTTCAATAGATATCTTATTTGTTACTTTCAGGTTCATCTAATCTAGTTTTTTTCTGCTAGTTGAATCACCCAAAATTATCACCTTAATTATTAAACATCTTATGCTTGACTTTCCCTGAATCTGGAAGGGAATTCCACTGGCTGCAAAAGTACTTCTTATTGTTATAGTAGAGTCACTCATAAGTAGAAAAATCAGCAAAACAAAACTAGTGGATACCAATAATCTACAGGCTTTATAATTCGGATTCTTCCAAATATAGCAGGAGCTTGAAAACATTAATAGAAAAAAAGAAATATTAGACTAATTTAATAGAATCCTAGAATAATTTGGGCTGTTATGGCCCTTAAAGATTTAGTTCCAACCCTCCTGCCATGGACAGGGACACCTTCCACTAAACCAGCTTGGTCAGAACCCCAGCCAGACTGGCCTTGGACACTTCCACGGGGTGGAGCAGCTTTTCTGGGCAGCCTGTGCCAGTGCCTCACCACTCTCACAGGAAAGAATTTCTTCCTAATACTTAATCTAAATTTTCCCTCCTTCAGTTTAGTCATCCCCCTTCTATTGCTGCAAGGCCTTATCAAAAAGTAGCAATTACTAAGGCACTGAGTATGGCAATTTTCTGAATGGACTTCATGTCACCTTGTGGCAATTGGACTTATCAGCTGTGTAAGTCCAGGTATCTACAATATTAGCCTTCAGCTGAGAAGACAGAAGGGACAAGTGCAAAATTAGTAAGGTCTGATAAGACGAGCAGTGTCAGAAATGAATTGCAGCCGGCATAATTTGTGTGATCTGCCCAGCTAATTATATTGGCATTCAATAGCACTATCTAGTTAAGGACCTGTCAACACATCTTCCAGAAAACCGTATTTGCTGGATTTTATAATACAGTTGTAAGGAAATCAATTCTAGACCGAATCTTGACACACACAGCTAAGTACTTAAGAGGTATTGGTTTCTACCTAACAACAGACAAACTGCACTCAGCATTTAAATAGCCAACACTGGACAGCATGGCAAGACTGGGAAAATTGAGCATTTTTTTTTCACTTACAGCAGGAGATAATTGCATTACCTGAGCTATGCTCTTGTGACTCAGTGTAGGAAAGCAGCAGGTAAATAAAATAGATTTTATAAGTAATTTTTCACTTATACGATAAGTGAATATCCTGTATATCCTTTTTTTTTTATTTATTTATTTTCTTGGATGTAGGTGAATTAATATATTGAGATCATTCTTTGTTCTTATACCCTTTCCTTTCTTCCTATCTCCTCCCTGCCATGGCTTTAATCTTTCAAATTCCTAATGAAACACTTTGTGAAGTGCTGGTTAATGTGCTGGCAAAATGATACTGACGTTCACCTCACAAAGTTAAATTTCAAAATTCACGCTTCTTACAAAAAAATTCTTAGCCTGGAAGAAAACACCAAGTGCAGACCATATCATCCTCTTGTTGCTACCAATCTGTTCAAATCTACATCTATGAGCACTTAAGGCAAATGCCAAGCATAGGAAAAAGCAAGTGAAAACAGCAATGTTTCAAACACGTGATGATGAAAAGCTATGAAAGAAAATGTTAGCCAGTTCAGTAACAGGTGCTGTCCCTGTGCTGCTTTACATTTTGGAAGCTTAACTCTTAATGTGTCTCACTGGTACTTATTGTACAAATGCATATTTCCCTGCACTTTGGAAATAAATTACTTGCAATATTCAGGGTAAACAAAGCAGGAGAGCCTTGTTACTCTGGTGTTCAGTATCTATCACCAGAAAAAAAAGATAACATTTCTACATGATTTTGAGGTGTCAGTTAGTAATGTCTTCTTATCTATATTCATGCTTGTTCTTAACAATGTATTTTTCAGTGATTTCTATTATTTACTTCCTTGATTTTTTTTTAAGTGCATTTCTTTTCAATTGTCCATGGAGGTAATTTTCGGTGCCATGGATTTGTTCACATCAATAGGAAATGAATTCTAGATATCATGCTTTGAACTCTTGCTCTGGAGAGACAATAAGACCCCTTTTCATCTTGATTGCTCCTTGAAATATGTGGAACCCATTCCCACTGTGGCAAGGAAAATTATGCTAGTTTTACATAGAGCTTCATGAAATGGCAGAAATGGAAACACACCAGAGGTGTTTCTCAGAGTAGCATTTACCAGCTACCTTTCTAGGTAGAATCCATCTAGATAATTGTTGGTGTTGAATCAAAGTATTACATGTTTTTGACAAATCACATTAGAAATATTTCTTTTTTGTGGAGTGACTTATTTTCAATTGCAAGACTTCACTTTTCAAAGCTGAAAAAGTGTTTGCTTTTTCTTATATCATTCTTCCCTTTTCTTACAGAGGAAGTTTGTGGAAGGACTGACAGGCAAACCCAAGGATTCAAAATTTTGACCTTGAACAGTGCTGCCTTTAAAAAACAATGCTAGCAGCTTAAATTAATAAAGTGTTCAAGCAGGGATCTGAATGTAACCTTTCCTCTTAGTTTCTGAAATCAGAACCAGCAAAATAAATATCTCAGTCTTGCAAATTTCCTTAAGGTTTTTGAATTATTTTATCTCTTCAGGAAGCATTTCTCAGATGTTCCATCAGTTTTACCCCCTGGCTCCCTGGAGATTGAAGAGCTAATTGTTATTTGCACTTTCAGCAAGGCTTGTGCTGTTCTCCTGGCATCGTAGTCATGAAGCCTTATTACAATTCTTGTTCTTCTTTTCTCTGAGACTATCCCAAAGGTCCCCAATGGGCGGGTAATGAATGATAATATACTCAGGTTGCAACCAGACTGTGTGTGTATATATACATATTTAGAAGACCACTTGCAGTACAGAAGATTTAATAACATTCACAATACTCTGGCTTCTTCTGTGACCCATGACCTTGAGGAGAAGTTACCTTCAGAACTGTGTTCCTAACTCTTCCTATTTCTGTTCTGCAACTTCGGCTCTAACATGCAGAAACAAGAGGTGTTCAAAGTCAAGGTTGTTGAAAAATGTTAAAGATTTTTCAAGAAATTTTGCTGTAATGACTCAAAGAATTATACAATTCCCACACATAAATGTTTTTAAGATTTTTTCAAGTAGAGAAACACATTTGGCTAAAAAAAAACCTGCAGGAATTTTGGCTAGAACTTTTGCAGAAAATATGATCTAGTGTCTATGCTTTAGTCCAGCTGAAGAGAACGATATATGTAAGTCTTTAATGTTCATAATCCTGATAATTAGAAATTATTAAATGTTTTTAAAAATAAAAAGTTGACCTGGAATAAATACTAGCAGTAGTAAACAGCTTACAGAACTCTTTTCTCTGGTTAGCCATGTCTTATTTGGACAAATAATTAAAGGTGTGATACAGTGAGAGTGTGTCCCACTCTTTCCTCATTATCCTGTTTCCATCTCTAAACTGTGTTTTGTCATTCTCACAGCTGTGCTTAAAATACTGCTAGGGAAAATGAGCACTATTTTTCCTTGAGCAGGAGGTTCCTGAGCTGTTTTCTACTGTCTCTTGCCGGAGACAGGATACAGGGCTAAAGAGATAGGTGGCTTGATCTCATAGTCACATATGATCATTCTTATAAATGATAGAACTTGTCTAGAAATTTATTCAGGAAGATATCATAGGTAGGAGAGTTTACTTTTAGGCTGGGTCATGTGAGGGATTTGGTTTATGGTGCTTCCCTGGTGCAGTTCTCTCAGCAGAAGCAGCAGAGGGAGGGGGATAAGCAGCAGTGAAGGGATGAGGTAGAAGCTGTAAGATGAGGTGGAGAGTATATAAATGTCTAACCTATTTATGGAAATGATTCTGACAGCAATATCCCATGCAACTTCAACATTAAGTCATGGCTTTATCCTATAAAGTGCTCATGACAAAAAAAATCGCAGCCCTGTTTCATCCCAGCTGCGCAACACCTCTGAGTTCATGCACTATGGTAAAGTACTTCTCACCTATGCATCACTATCTATGATGTAATTGGGATGGATAAATGATCCTGCTTTTTAGAAAACATACTACTGAAAAGTATTTAGCTTTTAAAAAAATTTTGTTTGCTAATAAATGAGAAGTATGGTTGTGTTCCCACTTAGAGCAGCCCCAGAGTGGCTTTGGCTCAGCTGAGGGGATAACATGCTTCATTGAGTAGAGAGGGAATATTTCAAGTTCCTACTGACACAAAACCCTCTGCAAGGTAAAACAACAGCTTCTGACATGTACAACAACCCTTAAACAGCCCTGTTTAGTTCTGTAACCAAAGCCACTTTTACCAGCTACATTACGATTTGTCAGAAGATTTCCAATCCATGGAAGAAACACAAGGATTTATGCTTCATTGGGGTATAAGTCATGTCTGTCTCTTAAAACATAATGGAAAATCCTCTATTTATTACTAAAAAGGCTAAAAATTTTTCTTAATGAGTGTCCTGTCCCTTCAACTTCTGACTACACAGTGGCAGGCTCTCTGCATTCAGGCATCAGCCTGCGATCCCCACAGTTGACTGAAAAGCAAAGGGTAAAGCAGCATCTGTCAACTTTCAATTATCCTGTGGTGGTATCCTGATAATGTCTGTTAGCCAGAGCTAACAGACATGTCTGAGCTTGTATGTGCTGTCTTTGAATTCAGACCTGACCTACAAACACAACTTTGGAGACAAAAAAAAAATAAAAAATGCAGGATTAAAATTCAGAACAGAACAGTACAGAATAGGATGTTTGTACAGTTGTACTTGGAACTTAAGCTTACTGTATTCAGGGAAGATGTAGAACTGAATTAGGTTACTCAAGCTTTCTTGTGCCATTCAACATGTCCTAAGGCAGGCAAAGTGGATAGCAACTATTGGAGGACATGACATTGTAGAAGACATTGTAGAAGAGCTGTGTCTCCTAGAGGAGCAGCGGGAAGCCTGATGATACCTTAGAGGGTATCACACAGTCTGAGAGCTCTGCATGGGGAGCTGAGTCTGAGCCTCTAATGTACACACAGATATTTCCAAGCAGCCACACAAGTATATTTGTTTTAAGCTGGAGCTGAGTCACACACCAGATGTCTACAAGAGAGGTATCTATGTGAAATATGAGGATACACTGAGACGTGTCTAGGCCATAACTTTGAAACATAGGGACATCATGCCAGTACAATTCACCAAGGTAAAGCTCCGGGCTGAAAACCAGGGCATACGGAAAGTATCGATGCACATGTGTGTACATGTATATATAAGTATATTTATATATATACATATATATATACATATATATATATTAAAATATATTTATATATGGGTGGCAGTTTGGCAGTTTTTTGTGGTTCTTTTTTTAATGTCAGATCAACATCCTCTCTCTCCAAACAGAGTGAAAGTTATTTCCTATGCTTAAAAGCCAGACAGAAAGGCCTGTGCACTACTATCTCAACCCACTAAAAACTTTGAACCAGGGATTTCAAAGGTGGCTTAGCATTGCCTGAGTCTTCTTCTGGCTCTTGTATGGAGTTAAGCAGACAAGCAGGAATGAGGAAAACTCAGGCAATGAAGAGGTCCTTTACAAGCACGAAGATTCTTGGCTATTCCTAGACAATAAAAACTGACTTAAAATCCTTATAATGGATGTCTTGTGTGTTCACTGCTCCTGTAAAACAATACCTCCTTAAAAGCAGTCCACATTTTTCTTTTTCACACCATCATATTCCATTCCGCTAAGATCAATGACAAAATTTCTGCAGCTTTTAGAAGAGGAATTAGCACAATATAAAGATATCTCTGTCTAGTCTAAAAACACAAATCTATTATGTAACTTTTTCCAAAACATTTCTCATTCTGGTCTAAATACTTTTGCCATGATATCACAGCTCCTAAAAGAGAAGAGGCTCAACATTACTCCCTCCTCACACATAAAAGCTATGGTATATTCATCATTGCATTTTAGTCATTTTTTTGGTACCTATTATTTAGGCATTCTGTTCTTTAGCCACTCCATTCTTTATGCAATCAAGAAACTCTCTACTAGCACAAAATCCATGGTTTTATATAACCAAGCCCTATTCAGACAAGCCAACGTATTAGGCCTCTTTTACTGCAGCTGCACTAAACCACGTACAAAATGTAAAACACTGACCAAGGCATTGAAAAAAAAAAGGCTATTTTGAGTGCCCAACTTGCTACATTTACAAAAATCCAGAATTGAGATGATGGGTTGCTGCTCTATTTTCTTTTGAAAGATGGACACTAAGATATCCCAGGCTGAATGTGAGATGCGAATTGTCAGATCTGTTTTGCATTTCATCGGAACTATAGTGCTATGTGAACTCTAGAGCATTTGGATAATATCTGAACATCTCATACATTCAAGAGCATTTCAACTGATTTCAACATACCAGCTGCTTCATTCAGTAAGATACGGCCTTACTAATGCTAAGTCTAATTTGAGGCATTGCACAAAATGAAGGGCTCAAATAGAAGAAGTTGAGCTGAGCAATGGTGGGAGAAGCAAGAAGATGGATCATACGTACAGGCTCAAGCAGTAGCTCCTTTCTGGTTGTGAAAGAGTTAGCCATCTGCTTGTTTTCTCCAAATTCTGTTTTGGGGAAACTGATCCAACTACCCTCCCTAACCACAGACCTCTTGTTTTGCCTGTGAAAACGAGGATAGGAACTGATTTAGTCATGGTGGAAGACAGAGATTTGTGATAGAAACAGTTTTGGGTCTTGGTTGGGTTTTGTTTTGTTTGTTTTCTGGTCTACTTATACATTTTGTATGATTCTTCCTTCTCCTACATGGGTGCGAGGGAATTGTAATGAATGAATTCCTAACATGAGCACTTGAAGAATTACATATGACAACACTTGGAAATATACTTTACATTTCCCCCACTATTTTTGCAATCTTTTCAGCAAAATCTAAGGAAAATAGTTGCTCCAGGGAGAGTATGGAAGCATCAATCCTCAAATTACTCCTTTTGGATCAAAAGGACATATCAGGCTCCTTGTGGTTTGTGGGTTTGATTTACTATATTGAGCTCTAGATGGTCTAGAGAGACTTTTTATTCACCTTACTGGTTGAAATGGTATTTTTTCCCAGTCACATAACCCTTAAAGACTGGATGACTAGTTTACTTCTAAGATACATGTGGTGAGTGAACAAGCTTAGCTTTGTTATGGGTTCAAAATATAAGTCTCATCTGGTTAAGGTAGTGAATAGAGCTAATTAAAACAGCAATGGACCATGTGTGATAAAAGCGACTAAAAGCTAGAATATAAGGGTGAGAAATGAATCAGAGAATTAGGGAAAGACAATTCCTATGACTTGGGAAGAAAAGATGATCTACCTTTATGCAGTGCAATCTATGCATGGTCATATCTGCCAGTTCCTACCTTACTCTAATATTGGAAAATCTTTGCAGGGCTCACTCTTCTTAATAGCTGTGTTTCAGCACTGCCTCATGGGATGATATTCTGTACACCAAGACAAGGTTGCTTCAAATGCAGCTGAAGAAAGAATGAGCAAGGCATACAGGAGGTGAACACCACAGAAAGATTTTGCTGCGTTATTCCTCGATCCATTTTTCATCTCTGCTCATGTAAAGTTCCCATCATCATCTGTTTGGATAGTTACTGTAGTAATAGTTGTCTTTACACATCACACAGGGAATGGGAGGTGTTAGGTCGTGGGCTGCCCAGTAGTTCAAAGCCCATGTGGGAGGCACCACACTTCCTCACAGACAATCAAGCTGTCAGGAGAAGGAACTTTCTTTCTGGCCACCACATGCCCACCCAGCTGCTTTCCTGTGGATGAAAGCTGACTTCATGGGGCAGAGGAATTGGGAGCTCTATTCAGGAACTGCTCTGAATCACACTCTGAGAGCCCCAGCTGGCCTCATTCTTTTGGTGCTTCAGTTGGAAAGCAACAAAATGTAGTTTCATCCAGTCTCTCTCCTCCAACTTTTCACCAAATATCTAAGTCAGTTCAGAACAGAGTTTCTGGATCCTAACTCTTTCTATCTCAACGCACAGTGAATTGGTGCAG
Source organism: Pseudopodoces humilis (assembly GCF_049639895.1). NCBI lineage: Eukaryota > Metazoa > Chordata > Aves > Passeriformes > Paridae > Pseudopodoces > Pseudopodoces humilis. The sequence goes on along the minus strand of NC_142201.1, from coordinate 83,842,866 downwards.
ACCTCCAGCAGCTTCCAACCTGCTGCAGGATGGACAAACTGAGAGGATGAAGCCGTGCGGTGACAGGATTGCTTCAACAGAACATGACCTGCAGGTCACACTGCAGAGAATGGTACCTGCTGACTTGTCTTGCTGGGAGGTGTAACTTTGTGAAGTCCATCACATCTAGCAGAATTACACTTCAGTCTTGTGCTTTGCTGTGGGAACTTCTGGGTTCAATTGCTTGGGATAGTTGGTTGAGAATTTCTATTTTCTTCTGTAAGCAAATTTAGGATACCTTTTCTCCTCATTATCACTTTCCTCTGCTCTGTCAGGGTCTTTATTGTAACACAGCCTGTGTTTCCAGCCTGTTTAGCAAGACTTGAGAACATATTTACTCCCATAAAGTAAGGTCAATGACTCCTTTTTCATTTCTTGGTATTGACACACATGTTTTAAGATTTTCTGTTATAAAGGAAATAGGCTCTTCATCCTGAGAAAATTATCTTTGGAGGTATTCATAGACAGCTTAGTTTTGTATCATGTCAGTACCTCAAGGCTGATGTATCATTAATTTTGGACTCTTGTCAAAATCTAAGGTGGTATTCAGTGCAATGAATAGATAAACACACTAGACTTCTGACCAAAAACTTTCAGATTATTTATCTTTGAATGTCTTTTATAATGTACTTCAAGGACTGTGTGTTTCCTCTTTGTTTGTAGGGCGGTCGTAGAAGTGGTGACCATAAATATATGAGAAAATGTTGCCTGTGTTTTCTGTTCTTGTGCCTGACTCATACCAAAGCTCTTTGGAGCCCTGGGTGATAAAGTGCAGTCTTTCAGAAGATCAAATGTCATACAGAAAAGTACCTTGAGAACCTCAGAAAACACAAATGTCATCTTGGTGTAAGCATGTGTCCCATAGAGATTCTTGAAATTATGCAGACATGGAATCTTCTTTACTAAGAGGAACCACCAAGAGTTCTCCTAAGTATAACACCTGAGATGCAGGTAGTATTTTTAATATTAATTTAATTTCTTTAGTGAGGCACAGGATTCTCTCCCTCCCTCTAAAATAACAGGTGCAGCTTTTCAGCTTTATCCTGCAATTCTTACTGCAAACAAGCCTATCAATCTCCCCTTTTAACTCTCCCTTTTAGTTAAGCTCTCCACACAGCATGAAGATGTTATAGCTATGAATATCATGCTAACAGCCTATCTATTCCTAGCAATACACATTTTAAGACTCTTCTCAATTCTCATCAATGAATGTAGGTTTACCAAGGACATCAATAAGATGCACTTTCAACCCAAAAATAATTTTGCTCTATACTAGTCCTATTATGTTTTTCTATTTTTATTTACATGTACGGTTGAGACATTTCTTAAAAGAGTACAAGCATTCCCTCACATTTAGCCTGTTGACCTTTCTAATATCTGTAGTTCTTCTACTGAAGATTTCAGAATGCTTCTATCAACAGAACAGCTTCTGTATTAGCATCTGTCTTATAAGTTTTAAATGTGCCATTTAATTTCTGGTAGTTGATCCAAATTGTGTCACAGCTGTCTCTGCCCTCTTACAGGGCAGTACCTTAACACTGTGCAATCCACAGCCAAACACAATGATGGTGAAATGATAGCTTGAAGCTTTTGAAAGTAGCAAAATCTATCACAGGTTGTTCCATTTTCCAAGATATCTGACGTTTTCTTAATCTGTGCTGGTCAGCATTTACTCCATGCAAAATTCTTGTTTTTCTCTACATTCTCCATGATTTCCAGCTCTCAGCATTATGGATTCTTGTGCACATTAATCTATTATCACAAATAACCTCCATATACTTCATTCTGAACTGAGTCACCTCTTTTCCTTAGAAAATTAACTCAGTGTCTTGTAGCAGTTTCTAAGTGGTTTTGTTCCATTTATAATCCAATCTCTTATCCCAGTGAAAAAAACCTGCAATACTGACTGTTCAGCTTCTTCTTTATGAGGTTTATTTAAGTATGCTCACACTCTTTTTTAAGTCCTTTGAAAATATTTCATATTTACATTGCAGATGACGCATCCTTTTCACTTCTGAAGCACATTTTCATAGTCAATAGCTGACTTAGATGCCAGAAAACTCAATTTAGAAAAACAAAACCTTTTGAATTGCATTTACTGTAGCAAGTGATTCTTAGCAGCCAATGTTTACAGCCTAAAAATTTTGTGTATTTCTGTCAGTTAGCATATTTCTAGACTGTTTCAGTTCAGGCTCCTGCAGTTATCATATCACAAAAATTCTGGGGAATTGGACCATCTCCAGTGACATCTCATCACCTCTGACCAGCAGTTCACTGCTGTTCAGCACCTTCCTGAGCAGTACCTCTGGGCTCTCCTTCACAGCTTTGCCAACCTCTGGGTGTCTGGGAGTCCCTGCTCATGGCAGGAGGTTGGAACTAGATGGTCTTTAAGGTTCCTTCCAACTCAAACCATTCTATAGTTCTATGATACATGTATTTGGCAGTTTAGGAGTTTGTGGTACAGGATACACCTCCTTGGAAGCTCTATTAGGTTCCTTATAGAAAGGATTTTTTTTTTTTTTTTAAATATTTCCTAGATATCCATGAAGCTAGAATACCTTCACTGGTGTATGGATATTTTTCACATTTTATAAATTGTTAGCAGTAATCCACATGCAGCTGGTGTGATCTGTCTGAGAGGAGCTCTTAGAAGCTTCAAAAGAGTGTAGAGCGCATCAGATCACTTTTTACGAATACTTGATAAGAGTGTGCCGTGCTCTGTTCTGATAATAAAGCCAAGTGATAGTTTCAGTCCTTTAAAGAAAAACGGGTCTGGGCTCCAACCACCATAGGTTCCTCCTATCACTGCCATGTCTTAAGAGAGCATTTAAAATATTTTTGGGTTTTCTTTTTCTGTTTTTTTTTTGATTGCTAAAATTTCACTCAACAATAGGAGTAGATGAAAATTCCCACAGCCCACAGCTGTCCATATTTGCAAGACTATGCAGAACATACATGATGAATTGTCTCATAGTGCCAGTGTTAGATAATATCTTGTATTTTGGATTATGAGCTGATGAGCTATGACTCATCAGTTTATCTCACTGATTATGATTTCACTACTGCCTTCTGCTTCCCCAGCTGTTGTGTTCACTGGTAGCTGCTTACCTTGGACTGTAAACTCTTTGGGGCATGAAGTACCTTCCAGGAACTGTTGTATCATGTCAGAACAGTCTGTGTCACAAGTTACCCTCTCTGCTAATGTAGCAGAAAATAAGTGGTCATATTAGCATTTAACATTGCATGCTAGCTGTCCTCAAAATCTAAATTTGCTTTTATTATTTACTGATTATTTACTTTCTTACTGATGATTATTTATTTTCTCCTGAAAACATGCTTTAGTATCAACTTGGATCTTGCAGAGAGTAAGACCATTATCTTACAAAGTCCCTCAGAAGTTCCAAACGGCACTTGTAACAGGTTGAAGTGGAAGGACCAAAAAGCCCTGCATACCTCAAACAACGTTAAAGATGGGAGGAGCTCAAGGAACTCAGAGGATCCCAAATCAATTCATTTTATTGAGGTGTAACACTGGATAACAGAAAATATCTTAAGTGTATTTTTGTAAGGACCAGTTACAAAAGTCATATTTCAAAGTCAGGATTTCAAAATAGCACAAGAATTTCTATAATACATCATTAACTGCACTTTTCCAAATAGACAGGTTACATTTCCATTTTTGTTTCATCTTTCCTGGACTTTGAACTTCTTTCCCTCTCCACTTCTTTTTCCTTATCCAGATATACTTAAAGTTCTTTAAAATTTTCTGGGGATTTCTTTGGTCCATACTTCAGAAAATTTACATCTCCTTTTTTTCTAAAATTTTCTTTGTTTGATTTACAGCTCCTTTGCCTCTGTCATCTCTTGTAAGTATCCATAAGGTACAATAAATTTCTATGCCTCAAGGCTTTTAAGACTTCTATTTAAATAACTTTCTGGTGATTGACTTAGTTACTACAAGTTTGGGAATTTAAAAGATGCATTTTCCTGTCAGAACAGCAAAATTGGATATGATCAGCTGAAGCTCTTAGTGGTCTAAAACTAGTCTCATTAACTGATCACTCAATATATAATCAAACTTTCCAGAGCATGTTTAAATTCAAATTTCAGACACAATAGTTCACAAAGACACAAAGGTTCATTTTAGGCTTATCAAACTGAAGCATACCCTCCTAGGATCATATTCTGCATGCAAGGAAATTGCCTACTGAAGTTCTGTTCAGCCCATGTTGCACATATCTACAAGGTCATCAGTAATATATATATAAGAAAAAAAAAGAGATTATCTATAATATGCTCAATGGCCATAAAATTTATATTCCTGTAATATTTTGCTATTAACACTGGCATTTGAGAGATTTACCTAGAAAACTGATATATACTAAATTTAAATCAATAACTAACTTGTGAGGATTAGGATTAAATTCAGTTATTAGTTTATTCCATGTTTGCAGATAATATATTGCTGATACTTTTAATGTTTAGTATTAGTTATGAAAACATCTGATACTAGCTAATGATGCAGCAAAAAAATTGCCTTAAACAGATTTATGATCTGATCCATTATATTTTATCTGATATCCCCATGTCCTCTGATATAAATTGTGGCAATCTTCTGAGTCTTGTGAAAAGGAGACAGTAATGCTTAGTCTTATAATGGCAGAGTTATACTGATGTTTTTAATGGGCAAAGCCTTGTTGCTATCTAGTATTTTACAGAACATTGTGAAAGTAAAGATATTGCAGGAATTACTGGGAGTTTTTTTGGTTAAAATTGTAACACCGTCTCAGAATGACAATCTGCCTTCCCAACTTCCATCTGGAGTTTCCCTTGAATAAATATTCCTTTCTTCTCAAATTTTTGAACTAAATTATTCAATGATATTTCTTTTTGATGTAAAACAGCTGTTGTATTTCACCCCTAAAAGCGCATTTCATTGAGGGCTGAAGCAATTCTTTCATTTAAGCTTTATTTTAAAAATGTCCTCTCTACCTTGAGCTAAATGTAATATATGCATACTAGAAAATTCTATGTATTTTATCACCTGTGATGAGACCATGATCTTTGCAAACACCAGAGTTTATTAATCCCACAGATGCAACTAAAAAGGTTTTTTAATATAACAGTGTTCCAGAAAAGCATAAACCAATTCAACAGATTTTTTTTGGACATTTCATGGACATTTTCCAGGGGTAGTCCATAGAATAAGGGAACAATATCTGTGCATTAAACCAAAGAATGAGAATGTGGGTGATGGTTAATGAAGTTATATTGAATAGTGTGGGACCTGGGCATGATGTACATGGTATGGAATAAGAGGTGGGATGTGCTGGTTTTTGGCTGGACTAGGGCTAATTTTCTTCATAGTGACTGGCATGAGGTTATGTTTGGATTTGTGCTGGACACAGAGTTGATAATATAGAGATGTTTTTGTTGTTGCTGAGCAGGGCTTGTACAGAGCCAAGGCCTTTGCTGCTTTTCATTCTGCCATACTGGCAAGGAGGCTGGAGGTGCATGGGAGGTTGGGAGAAGACACAAGTGGGACAGGTGACCCAAACTGACCAAAGGTATATTTCACTCCAAATGAAATAATTTGCAGTGTATAAAGTGGGGGGAAGGAGAAGGAAGTTGGAATGTTTGGATTGATGGTGTTTGTCTTCCAAAGTCACTGTTAACTATGACGGGGTTCTTTTCTCCTGATGGGGCCCTGCTCTCCTGGAGATGGCTGAGCACGCCCCTGCCCATGGGAAGCAGTGAATTAATTCCTTGTTTTGCTTTGCTTGCGTACACAGCTTTTGCTTTCCCTATTAAACTGCGTTTATGAATCCATGATTTCTCCAGCTTTTACCCTCCTAGTTCTCTCCCCAGTCCCACTGGTGAGAGAGTGAGCAAGCAGTTGAGTTGGACTTGGTGACTGGCTGGGATTAAACCACAACACCCACACAGAAGATGAGGGAAAGGCTGTGGTTATTGTTTATCTGGATGTTTACTAAAGCCCCTGACACCATTCCCACAGCATTGTCACAGAAAAACTGCCTGCTCAGAGCTTGGAAAGATGCACTCATCACTGGGTAACAAAATGGCTGGATGGTCAGCTCCTCAGAATGGCGGTGAATGGAAATGAATACAGTTAACAGCCAGTCCCCAGGGTTCCTCAGGGCTCAGTACTTGGTCCAGTGCTGTTAATATCTTTGTCAACGATGTGGATGAGAGAAATGAAGTCACTCTCAGTCAGTTTGCAGGTGTCATCTGCTGCAGGGCAGGAAATCTCTGCAGAGGGATCTGGACAGGTTGGATCCATGGGTCAAGGCCAACTGTATGAGAATCAATACGTATGAGTGCCGGGTCCTGCACCTGGGTCACAACAAATGCAGATAGTGTTACATGCTGGGGGACCAGTAGCTGGAGAGCTGCCTGGCAAAAAAGGTCTTGGGAGTGCTCTTTGAAAACTGCTGAACATGAGCCACCAGTGTGCCCAGGTGGCCTAGAAGGCCAATGATTTATATCAGAAACATTAGAAGAGGCTGTCCAGGAAAGTAGTGGAGTCACCATCCCTGGAGTTATTAAAAAGATGTGTAGATTTCCATGGTTACATGTTGGCCTTGGGAGTTAGCAATTGGACTTGATGATTTTACAGGTCTTTTCCAAATTAAATGATTCTATGCTTCTATGATGGCAGGGAAATAAAGTTGTTTTTCTGGGAAAACACCTATATCTATATATATTGATAAGAAATTTTGCAAGGGCATATCCTGCCTTTAGAGAGTCATACATAAATTAAATTGATTTCAATAGAAATTTGCTGTTTGTACTGGAGCAACAGTATTGCAGAGTCTCCTATAGAGATTCCAGCTAGATTTGCCTTTAACTTCAAAATCCCTATTTTACACTTGAACCAGCAATTTTAGCTTCCAGATCCTACAAAGTCATCCAGAGGGAAATAAAATCTCCCATGGAGAGCTGGGGCCTGGCAGTGTCTTACAAAGAGTATCAGCTTGCTTTCCTGTACCCTTTCTCAGGCATCTACTCCAGGGTCAGGGCTGCACCCATTCTCACAGCCAGGATGCTGAGAAAGCAGGGACCTTTTGCCTAATCTGATAGAAGCAGTCCTAATTTGGTAGGCAATCAAGCTTTTTAAATTAGAATTAGAGACAGAGAACAATTAGGGACAGAGAACAATGAAAGGAACTAGAACAATTTTCTAGTTTTTCTTATATTTATTATTCCTTATAAGATAAGAACAATAAAGTGCTAGTATTTGATCTGGCTCCTTCTAAATGCAATGACTTCATTGATAAGTAGGACAAGGTCAGCACTTGGATCTGTCCATATAAAACTTTCAGTCAGTGATAATATCAGATGATCTAGCCTCCAAGTGATCCACTAAATCAGATGACTTCTGGTTAGGAAAAACAAGCTAGAGTAAAGCATGACTAATATGTTCTCCTGCTCACTGTGACCTGTTATTTTGCTTGAATTGCTTCCACTTTAGGACTCACAATATCCTTTCCTATTTCTTCCTAGCTTTAACAGCAGCATTGTTTTTCGTGTGTCACTAGCTGCCATCTTTGGAGCTGAGCATCACCAAAGTGAGCAGGACCCCAAAATTGCTCAAGACAGGAAATGAAAGTACCTTTTATATCAAAATGGAAAGGCAAGGAAATGAAGTGGTCTACAGCTTTGTGTCTAGACACCATTACACTCCACTCAGAACACAGTGGATATAATGTGCTATCTAGCAGGTGAGTAAAAGGAATGGAAATGAGATTTACTCTGTGTTCTCTGTTTCCAATAGCACTGATGTAGAAGATACCAACGGGAACTTTGTTAAGACTCTCTATGCTATGGTCTATCCATTTGTACAGTAATACTAGTGTTTGCAAACATCTCTGAAAAGTTCATATTTAAGCCTCAGGATTGTAACTTGGGGACTATTATTAACTCTGACTGTTATTTAGACACATCACTGCGGTCCCCAAGCAGCTCCAAGTTGAATTCCCCTTCACATCCTAGTGATTCTTTCTTTTCAACTTCTAATGACTCTAGAAGAGCCATGCATAATAAATATATGGTTCACAGACAGCTACTTAGCCTGCTGTCTAACAAATCTCTAATTTGTTATCTAGTAAATATAGTAACACTTAAAATACAGAGACTCAATCAATGAATCTCTCTCCCTGTCTCATGTATCTGGAATACACAAAATGTAATTCACTGCTGCTATTCATGGGCCAGCCTCTCAATATGTATATATATTACAATATATATACATGAGCCATCTTTTAAAAAATATACGAAGGGCACTAAAATGCTGAAAGGGAACATATTATTTGCCTTTTTCTCCTTGTCTCCTCTCCTGTGATGTCCTTTGACTGCCCTCAAAAGGGAAAACAAGGGAGTCAATTATCTACAAAGGGAGTCTATTAGCTGCAGCAAATGCCTGGGTCTACACCTGATTTCAGTGTGCTGTCATTTATTTTATTAAAATAGGACCAGGCAAATCTACTTCAGATTGGCAGGACAAAATTCCATGCTGCATATTGTAAATTTTATAATTCTTCATGATAGATGCTGTGAGTTACAAGTTAAAGGGAGGAAGCTACAAAAGCTAGTAATCAAATGGTTTTATTAAAAAGTTATTATATATATATTAATATATATATTAATTATATGGGATTTAAAAAAAGTATTTGTTTATATTTCTGAAAGAGTACTACAACACCCCAGGTATGTTTCATTTCATGAACAAAAGAACTGGACAAAAGAACCTCTAGTGTTCCCTACTGACCTCAACCATTCTATGATCTGTGTGGCAGCATCTTGCATTTCCATTGACAGCATGAGACTTTGTGAGTCTAGAGTAAGTTTTTATATGTAACTGGAAGTCTGAAATTGGGAAATCTGTATCTTGTAGGTGCTGACTACCCCTACTAATGAATTTATTTAGTAGGAATTGTGTAATTCTACTTGTTAAGGAAGGCATTGTAACTACCTGACAAAACACATTAAAGTTTGAAAATGCTGCTTTAAGTGCATAGTAGAGATTTTTTTTGTCAGTTGATCATTTTTCTCACTATTTGGTTTCATTACATGGAATAAATCATCTCAAGGGGATTGGTTTTAGACAGCTCAGAAATTTTTGGTTTGAGGAGTACATTGAATATTTTTCAGGGTTTTAATCTGCATGAGTGGGTGATCCTTCCCCTCTGTTTTGTTTTAGTTTTGAAATAGAAAATAAGAAAGCTTGTCAAATCCTTTGTTTTCTCTGGCTTCATGTCAAATCCATGTAGAATTCTGCATTCTGGCTGTATTTTCATAGGCTGACCTGGATTTCATGAAATTAAAAAGATTTGTCAGCTTTCAGAAGAAGTGCAGCTGAGATATCAGTTTGTAATTATATCTGAAATGTGGTAGTCAGTTGAGCTTACATTTCATTGAAACCATTATTCTCAGCATTGTGTTTTTGAAACAGCATGTTTTGCCAAAGAATGCTGCAAATGATCTGTTTGAGACTAAAAAGCAAACCAAAACACTTTAAATGAAAAACCCAACATAACTACCCAGGCTAATCAAACTCTTCTATATTTGCTGTGAGTCTCAAAATACTCAATAGTTTTCTACAGTGACACCAGCCACCCCTTCAGCAGTGAGTTCATCACCAAATCACTCAAAAAAGCTGACTATTGGGAGGAAAAATGCAAGTGAGAATAGTATTTAAAACACCCAACAAAACAGGCATGCTTTTCCAGTGTTGGGGTTTTGGGTTTTGGAATAAAGAATGACTAAAGAATTGATAAGCAACTAAGAAACACTATAAACATTTGATATGAATTCTTAGAGAGATTTCTTTTTTTGAAAGGACATAAATACTACTGATAATGAATAAAGTTCAGTTCCAAAATCCTGTAACTGCTTTGTTTTACTTCTATTTATGTTTGGGTTTTTGTAATCTCTTTAGAGAATACAAAGATAAAAGTCTCTCATGATTTTTATGTAAATAAATAATTAAATTATAAAAGCCTGATTTCATAGAAATAGTTATAAAAACAATGAGCTACAGAGAGCTGATGGTAGCTAAAATATTACTAAAATTTTAAAGATAGACCACAAAATTTTGAAGTGGTAATTAGAGGGGTTTTGTGTTTATTGTATGCTACCAAAGAACAAAGGACATCACTTAAAACTGTTTTTCCTGGGTTTATATGAGCGTGTTTGAGCGAAATCCAGGTCCTCTTCTAACTGATACAACCCAGAATTTCCATATTTGAAGAAGTTTATCAATTACCTTTAACAGGAAGTGAAACTAAATAGGATTGTTGATTACATGGACACAGCTAAAAGCAATGGTGTTTTAATGCTGACATGGTGAGATTAGAGAGCTATTAGTGTAATCCACATTTAAAAGTATTTTGTCCATGAATTGTGTGTGGTGGGGATCTCTACACACTAGAGAAAACTAGTCAGCACTGAGTTAAACACACAAATGTGTTTAAAATAGAAACACATTTATCTATATCTATATCTATATCTATATCTATATCTATATCTATATCTATATCTATCTTGTCGTGGTTTTAAACCAATAACTAAGAAAAATACTTATTTCTTGCTGTGAGATATGGATTAGAACAACAGCAAAACAGGCATAAAACTTAAAAGGGAAAAAAAAGAAAGTTTATTGACAAACTACAATAAGAACACCAGAATAAACTTCCAGAAAAACCTTTTCATCCCCTGTCTACCCACTATTCCCTTGTTCACATGACAAAAGAGACAAAACCTTTGGAACTTTGATGGTTAAAACAGTCACAATTCTTGCTACAGTCTTTTCACCAGTCTTTATAGAGAAACAGAAGTTTCTTCCTGTTAATTTATGGAGTTTCTCACAAGAAGAACTATTTTTGTTATAGTTTTCCATTGCTCTAATGTTAGCTTCCCAGAGCTGCTGTTATTAGAGCCCACTCCTCCCATTTTTCACATCACTCTTAAGTGTATATGGGCCATGAGTCTAGGGATGGGATTTTTAAGGATAAGTTATTCAAAGGCAAAAAAAGTCTTCTTCATCTGTTTCCGTGAGCTTCACCAGAAAACAGTTTTCTCATTGCCTCTCAAGGCTTCAAATCTTCCAGCACTTCACTGTACCATAATTACTCTACTTTTTACTCAAAATTTACACTTTGAACACTCTATTCCTCCCTATATACTGTCATGAATTAAAGGAGTGTTTTCAAGACCTTATTGTCCATTTCCATAGTTTTAACAGAAAGATATTTCAGCTTAATTAAAGCATCTTCTTAATTCTCTACCTTTTCTGAAGCTTCTTTTCTTTCCTGTCACTAGTAGTTTATAAAGTCTCTTTTCATGTTGATCACTCTCTTTTCTCTGTCTGGATAAAAAGATTAATCCGCAAGTCTCATCTGGGAAATGAAAGAGTTAAAATCTTGCCCAGGCTGTTGTAGGTAGTTCTGTGGCCTCGGCCGGTGCAGGAGCTGGAGCCGTCTGCGATGGAAAGCTCCTCATGGCTGCTCTGGAGAGTGTAGGCGCCGCGCCCAGCCCGCTGCAGGTCCAGAGCCTCTCTCCTTCTTCACTCAGCAGTCTCCAGTGAATCCAGCCACAGCAAAAAACCTGCAGCCGAGCCAGAGATCGGCTCGGCCCGGCCCGGCCGGAGCCCGGAGAAAACCCCCTCCACAGGGCCCGCATCCCCCGGCCGGGAGACGCTGGGCCCAGCCCAGTCCCCGCCCGGCCGCATGGCCTGGGCAGGGAGCGGGAAGCCTGGAGCTCTGCCGCCCTTCACAGCCAGGAAACAAAGAGAACCAAGAGAGCTCTGGTTTTACACTTTAAGGTAGGGTTCACAAGTTGATCCCACTTTTCAATGGCCTAAACTGCTGTCAATTCTCAGCAATGACTGATAATTGGTCAGGAGAAAAGACGCCAGGCAGATCCCAGCAACTTAAACTTTCTTAAAGGTAAAGTAACTCCATGACAATCTATATCTATATCTATATCTATATCTAATCTATATCTATATCTATATCTATATCTATATCTATATCTAATCTATATCTATATCTATATCATCTATATCATCTATATCTAATCTATATCTATCTATATCTATCTATATCTATATCATCTATATCTATATCTATATCTATATCTATATATATATATATATCTATCTCTATATCTATATCTAAAGCTGTATTATCTATATCATCTATATCGGTTTTCTGATAGACAAGATGAAGCCAAATTAGAATGCAAATATAACTTTTGGCACAAAGATCATGTCAACCCAAACAGACAAAAATTAGTTGATGACTTTCCAAGTATAGTTTTACATATAAAAAGAACAAAGCAGTTAAATTCTACATTTGCTGACTAGATACCAATTTATCCCAGAGGAAAAATAAGTTCTTGAGTATGGCTGTTGTCCAAAGTATTATAATTAGGAGAAACTAAATGAGATTTTACTTTGGTCATGCAAAAGGATCTATTTTTCCTTTTGGCTTTCATGTGATAAGTAGGTTGAAAATTCTGTATCCAGTCAAAATATTGAGGAATCATTAACAGGATTTAGAGTCGGAAAACAATGGTGTTTCTTGCTAGGAAACTTGTTTGGGGTTGATTTAACTTCTGGTGTAGGCATTAAGGTTCTGCTGGCTAATAATTTTTACAAGAAGTTGTGTTTGACATCCTATCCTGTAGTTGCATGCCACCACAAAATACCTTTCCTCATCACAGGATATGTGATGCAAACTGAATGGTTTCTCTTATGCTTTGGTCAGGTATACAGCAGGGCATGGTGTTTTCAGTGCTCAGCCTCTTTTCCTTTCTGTGAAAAGCAGTTTACAGGAAAAGACCCAAAACAGCAACCCAAACCCAAAAAATATATATTTCTCTTGCTTTAGACAAAAGCAAAATTAAGTGTGCAAGAAAGGGTAATATTAGTTTTTCTTTGAAACAGAATGGTTTCAGACAAGTCCGTCTCGCAGTAGAAATGGATTATGAAATTCTAAGTCTGGATTGATTTTTGTGGACCAGCCTGCATTCCTCAGCACCCTTGAATCAAAAGGTTAAAACAGCAAATGACTTGTAACAAGATGGAGTAATTATGGGTGTCCTACTTTATCCACACTAGACATTAATTGTAAATCCTCTCATTGATATCAAGTGGCTGATCTGACTGAAGTCTAAGAAAGAGCTGCCAAGGACTTCAGAAGTTAATAAATGAGAAATATACTTGCATCACATGACAAGGTATGCCTCAGTTACTAGGTTTTTATTAATTTGGGAAGATAATTAGCCTTCTTCCTCCCAAGCCGGCAATGATAAAAATCAAAGGATTTAAATCGATCTTCCCCTGTCAGAAATGACATTTCTTCTAGTCCTAATCACAGTTAGGAGAGGAAATATGCTCTGCTATCCCCATCTTCCATCTCTGACTTACCACATTTTCTTGTGGAAGTGTACTTTAGTGCATTTCACCTTGGGTTTTTTGCTATTTAAGAATTGAGACACCATCCTCTTACACACCTTACATATAAGTGCTGTAAAATCTTTGGCTGAAAATCCTACTTAAATTTAAAACAAGAAAACAAGCCTCCTTGGAATTGTCCCAGAAATATGTCAAAAGCAGAGGACAGCTGAGGAGAAGGGTGTTGTGTATGTGAAGGAGAAACTACAGTTTTGGCTTTTTTCCTCCGTGTTACTTACGCACACAAAAACACATGCAAAAACACTGGGGAGGGCTTCTCAGAGGAAGTGAGAGAATTTACGTTTGCTATACCTCAGCAAAATCTAATGCTGGTTGGCCATGTTGAAGTAATTTTAAAAGGAAACAATAAAAAGTCCAAGACATATTCAATAAGCCCTTTTGCAGGTCTATTCTAGAGCACAGGTAAAGTTAAGTCAAGGGAAAAATTGTTAGGCAGTAAACACCTGAATGCAAAGTGGCTGACACTGAGTTACTTAAACAGATATTTTAAAGTACTTCATTTTCCTCTTTAATACAAAGTTCACTCAGAAGAACTGTACATATAGAGAATTTTTCCTGACCTCTGTGTTACAAATAAACCAAATTATTTTACCACAGACAATAATTAGACAGAGAATCATTAGTGAAATCCTGCTGTAAACTGTGTGCTTACTGGAGGAATAATCAAGGAGTCTCAACAGTGCTTTGCAGAACGGCTATTTCCTGTCCCTTTTGAATAAGCATTACCCATTTTCTTCATCCATCCATCAGAAAGGTTCCCATGTACATACTGAATGGATGTTTACTAAAATCTGTCAAACCTCCATGCTCAGCTCATGGGAAGTGCACATCTGCTTGCTAGATCTAAGGATGCTCAAATGATGATGGGGTTCTCAACAAAGGGCAATAAAATAGTGATCTGTTTTGTCAAAGCATCCCATATATCAAATGCTACAAGAAAACAAGCACTGTCTTTATAAAAAAATTAAGAAAGGACCCTACAAAATGTTTCCCTTATTCCAGACTTTGAGTGCAAGTATGTAATTTTGGCTGTATCACACAATAAAAATACATTGATTTATGCAAACTTTTATTTTCCAAGCCCCAAAACACTTTATGAGCTGTGCAACATATACAAGAAGATTTTCACTTAAGACTAAATGCAGCAATTTCTGCAGTGGAGTTCTGCATCTGTTAATTAAGGTATATGTGTAGCCCAAATTTCATTTTACAATACCCTTGTGAGCCATCTCCATACCTCAGCCTGGGAACTGAAGCAGTGAGGCTGCCATTAATCTCTCCAGGCTCAGGAGCTCTCCCAGAGAGATTATGAAACTAGATTAAATCTATATAGAGAGCTCATGGGAGTGCAAAGAGTAGACTCAGGTCAAATTCCTGTATTGAAGGAACACCCTTTCCCTATCACAGAACCATAGAATGGTTTGAGTTTGGCTGGCACTAAAGGATCTTTAAAGATCACCTGGTGCCAGTGACCCCTGCCAGGGTCACTTTCCACTAAACCAGGTTGCTCAGAGCCCCATCCAACCTGGTCTTGACCTCTTCCAGGGGTGGGACATCCACAACTTCTCTGGGTAACCTGTGCCAGTGCCTCACCACCTTCACAGAAAAGAATTTCCTTGTACTATCTAATCTAAACCTGCCCTCTTTCAGTTTGAAGACATTACCTATTGTCCTATCATTTCCCCCTTACCCTATCAGGATACCAAAAAAGGTGAGCAGTACTCAACTTGCAAACTACAACAAATGTTTTCTTTATCCTTCTAGGAGATAAGAGTGGCATTTGGCCTCTGAAAATGTTCATTGAGTAGGAGGTAGGGCTTTTCAAGCATCATAATTGATAGATTTGTAATTAGCAAGCTTTGCAGCAGGAAGAAAATCATTGCATGATGACTAGATTACAAACCCTGTTCTTTCATCCTGCTGCTTGTGATTTTGCAATGGCTCTGATTGTAGCTTCTCTGACATTTGCATATCTTCCTAAGCATTTGAGGTGCATGCTGATTTCATGTTTTATCTCCTTTTGATGTGTTGCAGGTGCTTGTCAGTGACTACCAGAATTTCTATTAGTGTCAGCTTTTATTTTATTGAAATATTTGTGCAGAATAATATATCACCAAAGCATAACACAAGTCCATCTTAATCCAAATGTATGGAAAGACTTACAGAAAGCACTGAATGCACCATAGAAGAGAGGTGTTTTGGTCTGGTCATTACAGGTAGATGGGTAGAGAACATTTTTTTGCTGCATATAGTGCATGGGGGAGAGTTTAAGAGTGGTTTTGCATCCATTTGTATTCAGCAGGTTATCTATGCATATGATTGATGTGGCCTCCCCTTTTCCCTTAGTTGCTGCCTTTGCCTCATGATTAACACCAATCTAGTACCTTGTCATGACTGAGGCATCAGTGGGACTTCAGAGTGACAGATGCCCTCATGGCAAATACGCTTAACAGTGACTGGAGCTAAAAGTCCAGTCTGCAAAAATGGTATATGTTGACAGCTGTGGAAAGGTATCATAATGTACCATGTGCTATTAGGTTATTTGATCTGGTGCTTTGAGGAAAGATTTTGGGCTGGTAACTTAGGACTGTTACTCTAACTCATTATTTGTCGGCTTCCTTCACTTCTGGAACCTGAGTTTCTTCACTAACACTGATGATAAGATTAAAATATCCAACTATTTGATGTATGAAGCTTTATTAATTCAGGTGTTTGTAGAAATTTAGGACATTTCCATGATGATACTTGTAGAAAAGGACTTGTGTAAAATTATTTTCACATAGCTTTAAGTACAGTAGGCATCACAACCTATTTTTTAATGTCTCTTTCAGTCTGTACTCCATTTGCTCATTTTTATTTGTTATTTTAGGACTCAGTTCTGCAATGACAGATAGGCAAATCACTTAGACAAAGTTCCTGCAAAATGACCTTTTTTGGGACAGGGAAACTTGGACCAGAGTGATGTTAAATGGGGATTTATATAATATAAAAGGATCTGTGTAAAAAAAAAAAATCTTCATTATGATTGGAAAAAAAGATTAAGAAAAGTGTGCTCAAAAATTTGACTGCCCAGCTTATATCATTATAATAATGTTAGCATAGTGTTCTGTTTAGAAGGGTCATGAAAGTATTCAAATTTCCTTTTTTTCTAGCCTTTGACTAATAACATTAAATAAAATATGAATTAACAACCCTCAGCACGGTATTTTGTTGTTTTCCTCAGTCTCAAAAGGGTTTTAGGCTATCAACAGGGCTATGCCTTCAAACAGGAATGAGATTAAAGTCACCTTCAGCCATCACATACTCTAATATGTGCATATGGGAGGGACAAACAATAACAAATTACAGATGGGTTTTTTTTATTTTTTTACTGTATTCAGTAACCAATGATGCATGATATCATTGTATTTTTTTACTGTTTTTTTGAGAATTTTAGAATTTTTTGAGGTTGGGGGAGGGTTGCATTTATTTTTCTGTGTGTGATGGCTAGCTACAAAGACACTGTTTTCACACAGAGGTATAGCTGGAAAGCTGATGGGCCTTTTTTATTTATTGTTAATAGCAATTCATTTCAGCGACCACAGCGAGGACACATGCTTTATAAAGCCTGGAATTGTCTGATTATTATTTCTTACATTAAAAAAACATCATTCAGGATTCAGAAAGATTTTTCTTGAACTTCAATACCAAGTTACATTCAAATCAGCAGTTCAAATCAGCAATCATTTTTAAGAATATTAGTTGGTTGTGGGGTTCTGTTTTTTTGATTTTGTTTTTCATTTTTCCTGGCCACAATGGAGAGAGTATTTACTTATAATTATGCCATTTTTATTACTAACCAAGTAGATGACACTGAATATTCATATTTTCAATGTAAAACCAACCTCCGGAAATTATAAGTAATACTTAAATCTTTTTTATTTTGGTAGTGATAACAGCTACATTAGAAATATGGCTTCTTTATAAGAAATGGCTAAATTTGCAAGAACAGGTTTATGTGTTTTTCCTGAAGAAACTCTCTGTGATATAAAAATAAACTCTTGCTTTTTTTTATTCTCTGCATTAATAACTGCATCTAGAAATAATACAGACAGTTGTGGTAGAATATACATCACACAAACTCATTTATAAACAAATCTAACTTTATGTATGAGAATAATGACAAAAGGGAAGTCTTTTTCAAGATAACTCATTTTTATAGAGGAAATGGCTCAGTTGAACTTGACAGTTTTTTTTGAAAACGAAAGAATTAGACTCTGACCAGCAGCTCAACAGGGATTTTTGGTAAGGCTGGTTTTATAATTTGCAAGGGCCAACAACCCTCTTTGCCTCACATGCTGCATAAAGAACAGTAAATGAGCTGGGGAGGGCTTTTATTTGCAGGAAGAAATGACAGTGCCAGGACCACTGAATATTTAAAAAGATGAAGATAAAAAGTGTTCTTCTTTGTGCCTGCTTTAATGTGCTGACGTGCCAATGTCACTTTAACAGATTAGCAGAGTAGTGTTTGCAGAGATTGAACCTGCCTTTTACATGTCCAGTGGTACATTTGCAACCACCCGCTCCTAGCATTCCCCCTCATTTCCTTGTAGAATTTGATCTCACTCAGATGCAGTAAATGAGATGGACATGCTGGATTCTCTCCCTAATGGGTATTGCAAGCAAGATTCAGGGCATTATGATCAGTTGTCCTGCACCTCACAGGGAATCTTTATGCCACAGAGATACTTTCACAGGCTCTGCTATTTGTAATGACTTGAAGCAACATTTTGGTCCTTCCTCCTCATTTAATTGACCCATGCTCATCACTTCCTTGCAATTTTCCTTCTGATATTTCCTCTTCCATTTTGTTTCCCTGTAGGTACTTTCCTCTGGAGCTAATGATCTTTTTAAATATTGCTATCTTTATATTTTGATTCTAAAATGATATGTATGAGAGGGTTCACAGCTATATTCAAGAGTAAATTTGTAGCCTGTCTTGTTATTGACAACCACAATGCAGTATTTCTCCAATAAGGTTTAACTTAGAAATGTTGCTACTCATCTCAGTGCTTTGGACTCAGTCCTCTGAGGCAAAAACTCATTATAGTACCATTTAATGGTGAACTTTGGGTACCAGGTTTGAGTGTCTTATTGAATACAACAGAAATGTTCCTTGCAAAAATGTGTTTAATATTCAGAGGTGTGTGACCTTCGGTTTTGCAGTCAGATAAAACTTGTCTTCCTTTTTTCCTATCTAAGATTACAAAGGTAAGGAAATAAGAAGATAAGGTAAATTGTATATTTATGCTTATTCCCATCACCCACAAGGAGTCTGAGAAGAACTTAGAATACAATTATATAGTTCAGATATTCTGTCCAGGAAAATGTTTCCACAAGCATTTTACAGACTTACTGTAAATAATACAATCACACGCTTCGATCATAAATAAGCAGAGGAGCAGGAGAGAGGGAACTGAGGCATAAACAGAGATTTGAAGCCTCCTGCTAAATGTATGAGACAGAAGAATGCAGAGTGGTTGCTCCAGGTGACAGAGGAAAAACCAGGTCTACCAAGGATGACAAGGCTGGATGAAAGAAGAACTGGAGAAGCTGAAAGTGTGAGACAGAAAAGAAGTGTGAACTCCCATGCAGGAGCTTCTGGCAGCTTCATTTGGAGAGAGTTTTTGTGATGGTGGAATTTTTGCAGGTTGTATTCTACTTTTTAGTCACATCTTAAAGGAATATGCAAAACCATAATGTCTTGTGGTTTTTTTTTTTTGGTTTTTTTTTTTTGGTAATTGTTTGTGAAGGTGGGTCATTTCATAGCAAAAAAATAAAAAGGTATTTTGAGTACACTCTAGTACCATGAACATATTTCCTGTTTCAGAGGAAGAAGACAAGGATCAGCATACCACGTGTACAAATAGAAAGAAATGTGTTCATCACTTTGTTAAGCCAAAGGATACTGAAAGGTGGTGTTCAAGGAGCTCTTACTGTGATGGGTGATGGAGATGGTGAAGAATCCTTGGAGAACAAGATGGGAAAAATGGATGGCTGTTCTTAGGTGTTCCCTTTAAGGGAAGCAAGAAGACTTGTTTAGGAAAGGGATAGATGTGCATAAGTACACAATGGTACCTTCTGATGAAACTAGGTACTTTCAAGAGGAGAAGAAAGCTGTTCTATTATTATAGAATATATATACATATGTGTAAAATTTATAGTATTTACTAAACCCTAATGGTCATTAGGTTGCCAGAGTTGGACATCAAATGTCATCAGTCCAAGAGTGATCCTTGGTTCAGACCCCAGCTAGAGCATAAAAGCCTGCATTTGAGAAGAGAATAGCTGTATGCAGCCTGCCTGCAGTCCCAGATGCATTACAAATCCTGAAGCATGCTCAGAAAGAGTTTGGGGAACTCTAAGAGTTTACTTAGACCCCAGCCTTACTGTTGTATCATAGGACAGATGAAATCCAGCTCCTGGGAATGTTTCTCTGTTACAGGTTTGTTTTTATACATGTGGCTATCATGATCAGCCCCCATGTAAGACATTTAGATGACTTTTGGAAACACATCCTCTATCAGCTCAGAACCAGCAACCTACATGATTTCCACATCCTTATAGGATTTCCTATGGCATGAGCCAGGTGTTATCTACTGATCTCAGATCAAGACACAGAATTACAGACTTCAGTCTTCTATACATCACCAATACTTTTCTAACCTCTGAGCAGTCTATGACTCAGTTTCTCTCTTTAGGGGTGTTTGTAAAGATTAAAGCATTGCAACAAAGATTCTAAAGACAAAACTCCTTTGTAATAGTTATTTATTACAATATATATATACACAATATTACAATAATATTATTGTAATAGTTATAAAATTATCCTTCCTTATTTTAAGTAGAATGACTCTCTGTCTATAGGTCTACAAAATGGACCTGATTAGAGCAAGGAATATCTTGGCCTACTGTCAACCTTTTCCCTAAATAAGGTAAAATATGGGGAAAAAAAACCCAAAAAAGTGTCAAACTGAATTTTGGTAACTATTACATGTAATGATTTTGAGATTCTTGTCATAATTAAACCTTCATAAAAATGTGAACTATTAAGATGTAAGTTTGGTATTTAAATGAACTCTTGAGAAGGCTCCAGATAATATATCTTGAAAACTTCATGAAAATACATTATAGGTTTCTGGCCACAGCTGGCTTATATAGGCCATCATTTTTCCTTAGATGACAGCCTTTTCTATGTCTTCCTTGACTTTTTTATCCTTTAGTTTCCCATTTATCTGCCTGTCTCAGCTCTGTCATCTCTTGGCTACACCATAACTTTTTCCTACTGAATCCTTCAAAGCCAGAAGGCACAATATGGAATAAGAGTTACAGCTTACCCGTGTCTTTAGCTATGTGATTGTCATTCTTCATTTTGCTTTAAAGGCTGGAAATTCCAAGATTTGCCCTTGACTCTGAGGTTATATTTTTTTTCCTCTCACAGCTTTTCAGCCTGTTTCCATGCAGAGAGCTTTCTCTGGAGTGCTGCCAGAAGTTATCTTTATCCCATCACCCCCCTGCTGCTGCCAAAACCCTTACTCATATGGCAATTGTAATTCAGTCATTTATAATCTCTCTTAATTTCTCGTATGTGCATTTTACAGAGTAATGCCAAGCTACTGTCAAAGAACATCCATTTCTAATCCATAAACACCATCACTGCTGTCCCCAAGATCTTAGAGCCACCCTCTTGCTGTCATTTAATAACTAGACTCTACACTGGCTAGAATGCAAGAATCAGACACAAGGGTTAAACAGGGGTAATGAAAGGAACATTTTGATCAGATACTAAATCAGTGGACTTTTTGCCTTCATAATTAAAATTTCTTGCTATATCCACAAGTCAGTTGTCAAAGTCACCAGGTTATAAGCAGCTTGGGTCAATACATCCTTCTTGAAGCCATTTTCAATTTGAATGTATATATCACAGTCCAAAACCACAACAAAAATTTTCTTAAAATTGAAAATGTGCATTAAAAATATCAATGCCTAGTGCTGAGACCATCCCAAGGTCTGACACTACCTTGCCACCTGGTGGAAAAGTTTCCTTCATTTTTCTCTTGATCGAGTTGGCTAAAGGTTTCTGGGAGAATCCCTAGTTTTATAATGTGCAGTGTAACACGGAAAGGTTAGATTTTAACTAGCTGAGAAAGGCTAAAACTAACTTGCTGAATTACCTTCTAGACGTAGCAGTTGTGCCCCCATGAAAACACAGACTGGGAAATCTGCTGAAGATAACTCTGATAGTTACTCACAGTAGGCTTCATGGTGCCACTGCTACCCTGAAGCCTGGATTGTCTTAAAGCTGGCTTGTGCCTGTTTCCATAAGTCAGTCACGGCATTTTAGACTTACCATAAATCTGTCTTGTGCTAATTTAAAACAGATTGTCCTGTGGCTGTTTGAATTGTGACAACAGTGGGTGTTATGTCCTTACTGATTTGAGCACTGTTGTTCACTCTGTTTGTGCTCTGTTCCATAAAATGGGAGGAATGGCAATGTGAGTGAAGGCCCTTTTCCATGTATGGGGTATATTCTCTTCTGTGTTTCCTTTGCAGTAAGTACCATGGTGAACAATCGCTACTGCTACGCAAGATGCTGCGTAAAGATAAAGGCCTATTGAGAGTGAAGGTCACGCTCCATCTTGAAAAGTTGACTTCAGGCCTTCAGGCAGATGAGGGGCTTAGAGATTTCAGGCTCCAGTTACTATGTTCCATTATGTCTAAAAAAAGATTTTGTAGCTGATTGTGAGCCATACAGATATGAGAGAGATACAGCTTGAGGCAAGGGCATTTTTAGTTTCTGGATTGTGGTAAAGACTTTTTTAGTAACATGCTAAATATACAAATTCTGCATTTCATCCAGTAACTCCTGAAGGTAAAACGTACAAGCTATTCTGAGAGTAGATTCAGAACCTCAGAATGGACAATTCTCAAGTACTGCCTGTCTTTGGGATGCAAAGCTGTGCTTCATCTTGTCTTCTTTTATTTGACCTATTGCATTCCTGATTGCACTGTGGTACAGAATAAACAGCACAGAGAGAAGGTGTCCCGCTTTCCACATCTGTCCAAACTCAGTTTTGAGTCTAACCTGCCTAAAATTAATGCTCGCTTTTGGACTGGAAGGTCCTAAAATTTATTTTGCAAAGGAACTGCCTAAGATATAATGAAAAGTATGAGAAACACCTCTTCTTCTTGATCTCACCCTACTACTACTACTGGTACTAATAACAGTGACAGTAATGACTGCTGCTACTAAGTTTCTTGGGTTTGTGTCTGAATCATGGGAAAACTTGGTACTTTCAGTTTGCAGTGGCTGAAGAACATTGTTGTGCTGCCTGAACTTCAGATATTTAGTGAAATAGGTGAATGAAGAACTGCCTGTTCTTCTGAGCAACTCAAGATAGCTCCTAAATTTCATTGAATTCCAGATTTTTACTTCAGATGACAACATTGGCACTTCAAAGCCTCTTGCCAGAGGCAGTAGTCAAGTTTGTAAGTATTAAAACAATTGATAGACCTAGGAATCTTTAAAAAATCTTTTCCTACTGAGACTTAAGAATTCAAATAAAAATTATGCAGCAAAATCCCATGGAAGATCTAACCTGAAAGTGGTGGGAATGATGTGCTGAACAGCAGGATTGCATCTTGACTTGAGTTTGTGGCCAGAGGCATAACAAGCCACCTCCCTTCTCAGATACTTTCTGAGGTGAAGACATCCAGAGTCTGTCACAACACCGCAACCCATAAGATAAAAGCAAGGCTTTTTTTATATCGCACCCACTCAAACGTCAGTCAGGGAGCCTCTTGTGAAACAGCTTTATCATCCTACACTGAAAAGAGGTGTCAGGTAGCAGTACCTTGCTACAAAGAGTTGCTCATTTTTTTCAGCAAGTTTTTCTTGATTGTGAACAAATAGAAAATCTTCTTAACTTCCTGATTTGTCGTAACAATACTACGAGTAAAATAAAAATTTTCCTCTTCAGCCTGTGAATGTTGAAATACTTGTAAGACTATTCATGTGACAAAGTGAAACTCTCTACACTAAATGTTCCTCAGCTGAGATCTATGTCATCTATGTTTCATTTGTATTTTATTTTTTGGGGGGAAAAAACAAGGAGAAAAGAAGCTTATATGCAAAAAAAGAATTCCTTAAAACTTTATAGTTCTACCTATGACTGTCCTATCTTGGCTATCATTATAAATATCTATCACCTAAAGGGATTTATTTTTTATCAGCACAAAGGTATAAATGCTTATATGGGTAGTCAGACTCAGAATAAGAGGCAAAAATTGCTTTCCAATTTCAGCTGGGTTCACTTAGTTTAAACTGTCCCTATAACTTAAAGTATATTTTTATTGATGTTTAAAACTCTTATCAGAAAAAAATGAAGGAAGAAGGAGCACACAAATAAATTAATCTTGATGGAACTTCTATGAAGGAATTCCAAGAGTTTTTTAATTGGTAAACCTGAGCTTCTCTTTGTGTCTTTACTTAGCCTTACTTAGGAGTCATCCCAAATTACTCCTCTTACTTTGTAGATGGTTTAAATTTATCATTTCCATACTACATTTACGGGTAAGTGCCTTACTTCCTTCTGTCCTCTTGAAATCATGTTCTTCAAGAGCTGGGATAATTTAGTGTTATTTTATTCATGTTAATTAGGTATTG
This sequence comes from Pseudopodoces humilis, assembly GCF_049639895.1. Lineage (NCBI taxonomy): Eukaryota > Metazoa > Chordata > Aves > Passeriformes > Paridae > Pseudopodoces > Pseudopodoces humilis. The sequence goes on along the minus strand of NC_142201.1, from coordinate 83,818,624 downwards.
AGGAAAGCACCTAATAATGTAACATGGCCATTTTTCTGTGGATGCAAACTGAGGTCTTGGGAGTGCAAGTTTACACCTTTAGTCTTTCTGGAAGGACAGTGCGTTTCCCTGTTGAAAGAGCTGTGCGTACCATCACTGTCAAAATCAAAAGCTCTGAGTAAACACAGGTTTTCTCTTGTCTTTATCATGCTTGTGCAGGTACAAATTTACAACAAGCTTTTCACAGCAATGTACCTCCAGCACACAAATGGGAAACTCTCCAGAAAATTAAATGAGGGCGATGCCTAGTGAAAATGGAAGTTTTCAGAGGTATGTGTTAGCTTCCATTGACTTCTCAAAGTAGTTAACCTCTGCAGAAAGATTGGGTTGCTGCTTCATTTGTATTAAGAGTTATCTAAAGTTCACCTGAACCTTGGAAACTTTACATAATAAAGGAAAAGAGGAAAGATGAAAGAAGCAGAAATGCAGAGAATGTGTCTTGCAACTATGATAAACAGGAAAGAAAAGCAAATACATTTTAAAATTCCTTGTCAAGTGGCTTCTCTACTTGTTCAGGAAGCCAATAGCTGTAGAACCAGGCACGTTATAAAGCTGTATTTAAGGCTGAAAAAAAAAAATCCAAACAAAGCTGAGTGTGACTTAGGTCTTTGCATATGGGATGACAAAAATAAAAAAGCAAAGGATCACAGAAGAAAGAAGTGCTTGATCTTCAGGAATGATGAATGACAACAAAGCAGAAAGAAAGACTTACATGTTGAAGTCACTGGAGCTACCTGCACCTTGAAAAATTAAGCCAAGGAAGAGAGAAAACTCTGGGAGAAATTTTCAGTTGTTGACCTCTTAAAGAAGAAGAATGTAGAAGGGACAAGAACAGAGAAAATTAAAACAGAGGAGAATGCAGAATTGAAGACAAGTTCAAAGTTAATTTTATTAGAACTGTTTTGGCATTTCATTTTCATCTCAATGAATGTTGACCATGTTTGCTAGTGCTGAATTTCACCTACTGCCATGAAGCCACTTCTTTTTTGGGGGACAACTACTTGGAGAAAACCTGGTTATTGCTGCATTATGTAAATGCTAACTCAGCAAGGTAACAACAGCAGAGGCTACTGCAGTATAGATGTAAATGCATTTATATTTCTGAGGGTACCATATGATTCTTTCCATCTCAGGATAGTCTAGTGTCATATGTTGATATTTATTCTCAATTTTGTTCCATTTCTTTCATCACCTAGGCCTATGAAACTGATCCAGCATGACTGAGACAGAAGGATCCTTCATTTCACAACCATTTATTTTGTTTTATTTCACTTAAGTGATTTCTAATCCACTTCAAGACTGTGCTCTTTACCCTGTGGAGATTTATTTTCTCTGAGAGTTCCTTATGAAGAAGTATTAAAGTAAGTTATGTCCACTGAGTCACCTTTATGTACTGTTTCATTAACTTTTTCAAGGAATCTGAACAGGTCAGAGGTGCACTATTTTTTTTTTTATGAGCTTACTATCCTGCTCTCCAAATACTGTTCTACTCTTTCCTTAATTAAGACTCTACCATTTCCTCATTTCCAATTTGCACCTTAGCTGAGGTGGTTTATGTTCCAATATATTCACAGGTAGGATTTCCAAATATTTAAACCAAGCTTTGAGATTTGCTTTCATTTCCTGACCCAAAGATATGAAATAATTTATATGCATTAAAAATGTAAAGGATCTAATTTCACAGCAAGAAAATTCCATCTTAACAGGAATTATTGGCTTGACCAATTTCTCCACTGAGAATCACTGTATTCACTGGAGAAACATGACCTCCGATTCATAAACTACCGGATTCATAGAAAGGTTATCTGGAGGAGATTTCTGAGCTCACATCCCTGCTGGAAACACTGACAGTGTCTCTATTTCTAGGCATGGCACATTCTGTGACTTTGTCTAGTAGAGTCTTAAAACCCCTCCAAGGATGGACATTTCACAGCCTCTGTGGCTAACTCCAGTTCTGTGCTACATCCCAAGTGATTTTTTTTTTTTTTAAACTGATATCTGGTCTGAGCCCGTTAAGCCACAGTGTATGTCTGTTATATCATTATAGTTCGTTTTGCCATCTTGCATTTAGAGGAAGAGTCTGGGTAGATCTCTAAAACTCCCCTCCATGCAGTTCCATGCAGTTGGTCAGTGTTAGATTCGCCTGTTTGATTCTATTTTCTAGACTAAACAAGACCAGGTATTGTTGCTTGTTGAACAGCCGTGTGCCCTTGGCTGCTGTCGAATCTCACAACCCCTCTCCACATTACTTTTTGAGTTGGATTGAGTACCAATCTCTGTGACATCTCACCAGTTCTCGGAAGAGAATGATAGTTGTGGTGGTTTCACATTGATTGACATTTGGGGAAGAAGTAAGAAACCATCCAAGGAAGTGATTTCTTTGAGAGAAGCCGCAGGGAGCTTCCTCTATGTCTGGGAAAGGCCAATAGCTGGCTAGTTCTAAGAACTGACAACATTTTGAACCATTTAGAAATTAGATCTGCCTCTGTGAGATTCACATTTTAAAAACAGCAAGCCTGGGAAATCTCTCTCTTGGTTTCCGGTCTCAGAAGACAACTGAGCCTCTGATGAGGCCGGCCCTGTTGCCCCATGGCCTGTGTGACCTGGGGGAGGCTGGGCCGGACCCCAGCGGCTCCCAGGTGGAGGATGGAGACTGCGGGGCCCCGGCCCCAGGCTGGGCCGGGCCATGACGGCTGACATCCCACTGACACTAAGCTTCCCCACCCCAGCCTGCACCGATGGCTCCAGGCCAAGCCAGGACTGTCTGCCCTTCCCAGCAGTTGCTGGGCAGAGGGAGGGGCCCAGCATGGCCTGAAATCCATCACCGTGACTGCTGTGGCCACTGGGCAAGATATCAACCCTTTCACAGATGAGACCAGCAGATCTTAATCCTCTCTCCAGGGAGAGAAAAAGAATGACAATGTGTAGAAAGACAACGTGAAGACACCAAAGTCAGTAAAGAAGGAGTCAGTCCTCAGATGGAAGGAGAATGAGGAGATGCCCTAATGGGGCTGAAAGCTCTTTTGGTAGGGCCACGGAGATGGACAATGATATACTGAAATATCTCCTTTAATTCATGAGAGAGTATGGGGGGATGGAGTATTCAAGCTGTAGATCTGAGCAGATACATCCATTGATGAAGCCAAGCAGATGTTGGAGTAGTTGTGATCTCATGAGAAGCTTGAACAGAGAGAGAGATGAGAGTGATGAAGACTCTTTGCCCCCCAGGGAGAGAAGAAGAAAACCTCTGTTCCAAAAAATAATTACAGAGACAGATGAAGAGAACCTTTGCCTTTGAACAACTGATCCTTAAAATAATACCCCATGAGTTCATGGTCCATGGACACACCTCTGGGAGGGCTGTGAAAATGGGAGGAATTTCACAACGCAGAACTTTTCCTGGGCAGCTGATATTCATAGAAATGAAAAGCCGTGAGAAAACTTTTTCTTGTGGAGAAGCCTCCCTGGCATGGAGAGAGAAAACTCTCCCTACAAGAACTGATCAAAGTCTATTTTATAGTTGGTACTACTTTAACATCCCAGGTTTTGTCTCTATGTTGTCAGTTGGGAAAGGAAAAATTGAGCAGGGGGAGGAAAGGTGTTCTGGAGGTTTTATTCTGATGCTTCTTATTCTTGTAGTCCTGTTAAAAAAGTTTCTTTATACCTTTTAAGTTTTAAGCCTGTTCTGCCATTCTGTCCTTCTCCTAATCCATATCTCACAGCAAGAAATGAGTAAGTGCACTGGTGATTTTAGGCAGTGCTAAACCCACCACATTATTTGGTGTGCTGGCCAGGAAACTCAAACTGGCAAATCTAAACTACTATAATAGTTTACTTTGATCTGGTGGCTGTACTTTTCAATGTGCAGTATTTCCATTTTCTGGTGAAAACAAATTCAGTGGCCCATATTCCTTCCACCTTGGAGACCATTGCATTCACCAAGTGTTTTCAGTGGGGTCATTACCATGTCAGACTCTTGACATCTGGATGCTTAGGATTACTCTGCCATATGTGTAGAACTTTCCACTTTTTCTTGTTGAATCTAATAATCTCTTTGTTATATTATTCCTCAAGTTTGTCTAGGCCACTCTAGCTAGAAGTTCTGGCATTTGCTTTCAGCCTCTCTCCAAGTTTATAGTCACCTGAAAATATGCTAAAGGTACACTAGATATTTGTCAAGGTCTTTGATTAAGGTGTTGAACAGTATGGGATGTAATACTGAGCTGTGGGAAGCTCTGCCCACTGCTGTCAGCCAGCTGCACAGTGATCTCCATTCTTTGACTCTGGTGATCCAGTCAATTTTTCCTCACAGTCTATGCAATGAACTGTGTTTTCTTAGCTTCCAAATGAAATGCAGTAGGAAACAATATCAGAGAAAGCTTTCGATTTGCATGTGTGAAATAAAAATGAGATTAGAACAAGATAATCCCTTACATCATTTCCTGTAAGCCTCAATAGTTTATTATTTCTTCTTGTTATGCTATCTCAAGAAACAGTTAACTTCATTCCCCAGTTTAATACCTTGAATATTGTCAAGATAAATCTCCTTTTCCTTTTTTTTTTTTTTTTTTTTTTTCTTTTGGGAATCAGATCCTGGCCACCACAGATTTTTGGGTTCTTCCCCCATACTATTTCCTGTGGAATGATTTATGCAACTGTCTCAGTGAACAACAAGAATAATGTAGCACATATTCCTACGAATGTGTGCCCAGCAACTCTCAAGTGCTGCAGGATATAGAGTTTCAGTTTCCCCATAGAGTCCTTGGTGTCTTCTCACCCTGATCAAATCTCCCTTTTCCTTCCACTGCTGGGGCAGGAAGCAGATGCTGTTTGTAGATGGGTGTCCACACTGGACGTTCACTGAAGTCATCCCAGAGCCTTTTGTCAACAAGGACCTTCCTTTCTATACCCAGCCACTGAAACTTGAGACTCAGTATCTATTTCTCTCTCTCTGTAGATCCAGTCTAGATTGATCACTAGGTTTGGAATTAGCCTGGTGTGGTTGTGGGTGGTGGGCATTATGAGCATGAGCACACAATAAAACTTATTCTTCTAAATAACCAGATTAAAACACTTTTAAGCTGCATAAAAATTAAATTAACAATTGATGAAATTGTCTCCACTTTGGGTTTGTTTTTTTGTGTTTTTTTCTCCTAATACAAACCATTCAAACTTCTACTTAAACATAGGAGCCACATCTACTAATCTAGACAAAAAATATTTACATCATGCTTTGCTTGTTCTCTTGGTCATATCTCTGACCTTGAAACTGTAATCTCAATATATGAGGCAGGCAGACACCATTTCTGATTTTCTGCAATACTGGACAAAGTACAACCTATGCTGAACACTGAATCCTCCCTTCAAGTATTAGGCCACATTGTTCCTAACTGGTACAAGTATTTCTGCAAAGGCTGTCTCAGTTATTCACCACAGTGTTATCCTTGTTCAGGATATTATGCAGTTCTCTCTGGCTAAATGTGATTTTACAAGAAAAAGATACCAGACCAAACGTCTGAGACCAAACTAAACTTTTCCAGGGACTTCCATCCATGTGCCAATGCTGGCAGTAATAAGCTGCCTAGCATGTAACATCTGACCATGACCATCACTCATCCCCCAGCATAATATGAGCAGGTTAATATGAAGTTAAGGAGAAGTAAAGAGATTATTATAGGGATGAAACACCTCTCCTGTGAGGAAAGGCTGAGGCAGAGTTGCTCAGCCTGAGAAGAGAAGGCTCTAGGAACATCATATAGGACCTTCTATTACCTAAAGAGTCTGGAAGACTGCCAGAGAGGGACTTTTGAGTAGGACATAGTGAAAGGAAAGGGGGCACTGAGATAAAACTAAAAAAGTTTATGTTTGGGTTGAACATTAGGAAGAAATTTTTCACTGTGAGGGTGGTGAGACACTGGCACAGATTGCAAACACAAGTTGTGGATGCTCCACCCCTGGAAGTGTTCAAGGCCAAGTTGGGGCTTAGAGAAACCTGATCTAGCAGAGGGTCTCCCTACCCATGGAAGGGGGTGTTGGAGCTGGATGATCTTTAAGGTCACCTCCAACACAAAATCTTTTACGATTCTGTAAAGCAGTAGAAAAAGCAGGTATGTAAAGGTCAAAAGGCTCTTGACTCCCTATGAACTTGAAGCAGAATTTAGTGGGATAAGATAAACGTGCTCCTAGTATATATATCCCTCAGAACCTAGTGCTCAAAGCTTGTTTCAGTTCCGAAAAATATATTTTGCTTACATCCATCAGTCTTACTACACAGAATATCCACGGAAACAGAGTCCAAGCCAATGGCAGCATTATCTCTGAGATAATGGAACACAGCTTAATATTCCAGCATTTGCAAGTGAAAAGTAGTGAGTGTAATTACTTGGAACAATACTTAACAAATGCCCTGGTACATTCATAATCCTATGCAAACACTGAGATGACTGCATCCCCACAGTAACTCTGATCACTTTAGTATACTTAAAATGGATTTAGCTCATCAGGATAAATGCTAGACATGTCTCACTCTTTAAATATATTCATTTCCCTTTGAAATTGATTTAATGAGGAGGCTGATTTAACCTATACAATCAACAGAATCAGACTTTAAAATTGCATACTATATTACATTATCTATATGTATATATATGCATGCACAAGCACATGCTCATATATATTTTTGTATAAACAGATATATAGATAGGCTGGTTCTGCTCTTTGTCACCTCTGGTCACCTTTTCACAGAAGACAGTTAAGAAAAACAATTCAGGAATCCTATGTTTCCTTAAAAAAGACTAAAATATGGCCTTCCTATTAAAGGTTGACAGCACCTAAGGCCCTGAGTGTTAGCTAGGATTTCTGTAGAAAATAGAAGAGGGTAGCTGCAAAAGGCAGTGGCAGGTATTGTATTCTTATCAGATATGTATTATATTAATTATATTATATATTCACCCTCACTAGAAAAGAAAATGAATATCTTTGCATTGATTACAATGATTCATCCCATTCTGTATTTGAAATAAAAGCAGGTTAGGATTTATTGCAATATGTGTTTGCAGAGTATTAAAAACTGCCGCATTTTAGGGAAAATTGTAGTAGCTTGTTTTTTCTCCTCATTTAATTTTGAGTTTTATACACTAAGACTGAACGATTGGATTTTTTTCCAGGGGAATAAAAAAATTTGTGACAACAGTAGATTTTGAAGAAAAGTAATTTAAATTTTATAATTACTAGGTAGTAATAGAAGGGGTAAAAGTTCAGAAGGTTTTCATTTGAGGTTGTGTTGCTGAGAAGCATTAGCTGGTTTCTATGGCACGTGTGCAAATTTCATGTAGAAGATGTGCAAAATGCAATTTTCCATATTGTTATGGTATAAATCACCTTTGTAAGCAATTAATTATCTCTATTCTCATTTTTTACATAAGCCATATCTTATTTACAACACTCGTTTACCCATAGTAACCTAAAATCATAATCTAATACAAGAGATCTATAGTCACTAAATGTCTCTTTTCCATTTGTGTTCTATTCACTGGTTTTTAAGAATAGCAACATGCCTAGAGACGTGGAGAAGAAAATGATAGCTGCCTGAAGCTATTTGAAAGGTTTTAGTTTAAAAAAAAAAAAAAAAAAAGTAAGAATTAATTTGGTGTAATACTGGATATGGCTATGAGTTATTGGATAAAACTGAGAAAAGGAAAATAATGGCTGATTATTGAGAGAAGTGGGAAAAGAAGATGAAGAAAGAGACTGAGACCTATTAATCTGTAGAGTAATCTCCAAAGGGGATATAAACCCCATTTCTTGACATTTAAAAGTAGACTGAACAAAAGGTGAATAACTGTACATTAGGGAACAATACCACATTATCAAAGAGATTAATGAGTGATCTAACAGAGCCTTGCTGCCTGAGTGACTGTCCACTGATACAAACTAATAAACTCTCATGGAAAGACCTCATTCACTGCAAACATGACAGGACTTTTTGTAGCTTTAATCAGAGGTGTAGACCTGTCTTTTTAATGAAAAAATATTATAACCTCCCCCAGTTCTTTACTTCAGCTCCTCTCTTTTTGTATCTGCTGTGTCACAAGCACTGACTGCAATGTATTGGGGTGAAAAAGGAGCCCACAACGCCAGGGAGTCAACCATCCTTCTGGTGAATTCCAAAATCATAGCCAGAGCTCAAAACTGTAGAGACAGTAAAGCAACATTGATGAGTAGCTGTACTACTAAAATTTTTGTAAATATCTTTATCTCACAAGAATTATTGTGTGAGTTTAGTGAATGGTCCATTCATGCTATTTTCCTTAGATCAACTGACAGGACATCTTACAAGAAGGATACCAAAATCTTCAGGGAAAGTAACATTATCTTCAGCAAAGGATTTAATCAATTCTCCTCAAAAGCGTAAAGAATAGGACTGGAATTTTTTTTATTTTATTTTTTTTTTTTTTCCTCCTCTGTCAGGCAGTTCTTTAATTTCTTTTGTAAACTGCTCAAACTTCTCAGATAAAACAGTTCATGATATCATAGAGTCATAGAATTGTATTGTTGGAAGGGATGTTTAAAGGTCATCTGGTCGAACCCCTTCCGCAATAATGTGGGACACCTTCCATCTTATCGGATTACTCAGAGCCCATTCCATGTGGACCTGGAATATTTCCAAGAATAGGGCATGTGCTACTTCTCAGGGCAAATTGTTCCAGTGTCGTACCACCTTCATTGTAAAAACCTCTTCCTTGCATTTAGGATAAACTAACCCTTTGGTAGTTTAACTCCTTGTACCATCACACCAGGTTTTGTTAAAAAGCCTGTCCAATTTTTTCTAATAAACACTCTTTTTAACTACTGAAATGCCCTGCCAGAACAGCTTTTTCTCCAGGTCTGAACAACCTCAGCTCTCTCAGCTATCTTCAGAGGAGAGGTGCAACAGCCCTCTTATAATTTTTGTGTCCCTCCTCTGGATCTGCTCCAACAAATCCATGCCTTTCCTGTGCTGAGGACCTCAGAGCTGGACACAGTACTCCAGGTGGGGTTTCACGTAAGCGGAGTCCTTTGACCTGGCTATACTACTTTAGATGCAGCCCAGCTTTCAGTTGGCTTTTTGAGCTTTAAGAGATATTGTTGGCTCATGTGCAGCTTTTCATCACCCACCTTCTGTTGGCATTGGGGACAGCACTGACTTAGATGCAGAACCTTGAACTTGGCCTTGTTAAACCTCACAAGGCTCCTGTGAGTCCACTTCTCAAGCTTGTCCAAGTCCTTGTGGATGACATCCTATCAGGTGTGTCAACCACACAGCTCAGCTGTATGCCACTTGCAAACTCACTTAGGGTGCCTCTTGATCTCACTGTCTGTATCACTGATGGAGATAATAAGCATTACTGGGCCCAGTACAGAACCCTAGGGAACGTCACTTGTCACTAATCTCCATCTAGATGCTGAGCCATTCTGCAAAACCCTCTGGATGTGATCATCCAACTAATCCATCATCCACTGAACAGTCCACCCATCAAATCCTTCTCTCTCCAATTTAGAGAGAAGCATGTTGTGGGGACCTTGTCAAAGACCTTACAGTAGTCCAGGTAGCTGATAGCTACAGGTCTTCCCTTGTCCACCAATTTAGTCACTCCAGCTTGTAATGCCACTAGGCTGGTGAGGGTAGACTTGTCCTTGGTGAAGTTGCACTGATTGTCTCAAATCACCCTCATGTTCTTCATGAGCCTTAGCAGAACTTTTAGGAAGATCTGTTCCAATGAATATAACTATTGTTTTCTCAGTCCTATATATTAGTTGCATGGCCATTTCTTCTTCAGTTCCAATTGCATTGTTAATTATTACATATGAAAGTCCTAACCGTGAACCGTGCACAAGGAGTGGAACACCTGTTGCAAATCTGCTAATATTTTCAAATGATGGTGGTAGTACCCTCTTTCACATGGCTATAGAATCACATTTGCTATTTTTTATGGTCATATTACACATTGTACTGAAGGGTGTCCCGTGATTGACTGGAAGAAACAGAAGTCTCCTTATCACTTCCAGATAAAAGCATCCAGTTTAAAGTAGACTTTATGTTCCAAGTTCCTAGAGGCCTGAATCTTAATTTTCACTATCAAACGTCTTCCCTCTTTTTTTTCCCCATTCTCAGAATGATCCCATTTACTCTGTATGATATTCTGCCCTCTGACCAAACTTGCAATCAATTTATTTATTAAATGAAAACATATTCCTAACTACCTATTCCATTAATATCTTTCCTCTCAGTTATAGCTCCTTTTCCAACACACCTTTTATAACTCTTCCATCAACCTGTTCTTTACCCGCCTCAGTACTTACACCAAACTCATCTTCATTGTTTTAAGTTATGGTTTCCATCCAGTCTTTCACAAAAATCTTGATAAATTAAATCCTCCCATGAATCACAAAGGCTTTTAAACTCAGTCAAAATTGATTAAATATTAGTACATTTTTCATTTATTTTTAACAAGAAAATATTTTTTGATTTATATTCTGATTAGTTTATCTAATGTACCCCAATCAAAGTAATCTCAGATCCAAACTGAAACACAATTAGTTTCATTATCTCCACTTGTCTGTGGTCATTGTAATTGCCAGTTTTTGAATTCTTTTTATAGCTCCTGCATTCTCTTGGATGTTGAATACATTGCCTCCAAAGCAAGAGACTAATATTTAAACATGTGTAGTAGCTTTCAGGGTTTTCTACAGGAAATCACATATTCATATCCAAGTCATAAAATTCATACTCCTAGCTTCCAGAATTGAGGCACTGACATTACATAAGGGAACACTTCTGTAGGTTGGTAGGGAAGAATACTTTAGGTGATTTGCTTCCATTTCCAGGATAAGGGGGTTGGGTAGTCTACACCAGTTTATGAAAATGAAATCCTACTTAACCAGACAGATATTTTTTCATGACATGGTGATTGGCTCAGTGGATGAGAAGACCATTTGCTGTGTTCTCTGCACAACTCCACATAAACACAATTCCATTTAAAAACTAAAGTACACTATTTTTATTGTGACAATGGTTGAATACAAGTTGCATACAGAAATTGTGGGGTGTCCAAACTTGGGCATATTGGCAATATTTCAACCTGGACAGGACAGCCCCTGAACAACCTGCTCTAAGAAAAGGGGTTGGATTATGCTATCTCCAGAGGTTCCTAACACTAACATCCAAAACAACATCACTTCTGTTGTTCATTATTTTGTAGTTTGAACAGTTCACATTTGAGTTGTTGAGAAACAACTGTCAAAGTGTTATTCACCAGGGTAACTGAGAAGTTCTTCCTTTCACTTTGTCCTGCAAGTGGTTCTAACTTCTTAGCTATAAGGCTTTTACAGAGTGCTGTCATTTTGAGCTATTCTTTGTGGAGGTCTGAAATTTGTATGAGAACTGTATATAAAATATGAGTTCTTTTCCTTCTACCATCCTCTCTCAGAGAAATGCAGATGGATAAATTCAGTATGCTAGACATGTTTTTTTCTATAGAAAGAGCAAAGCAGCCTTTCTGCCCTGCTTTTGCTAGAATCTAAGTCAGTTTGAACAATAACAAAAGATAATAAAATAGAGATTTCTTGTAAACAGCCTTTGTTTAAACAGATAAGATTTTGGTGTGCAGCTTTTGCAGACTCTGTAGCTAAGGTTTGACCCTACCCCTTCCTAAGGCAGCATCCAAAGATGTGTAACCTCTTATCAAAGGATGGCTGATCAAGGCAATACCCATGCTGAATAGCCTTTCCACTTTTTTCTCATTGTTACTATTATTTAAGAAATATTTTCTTGAGTTGTTGAGATTTTAATTTTTTTTTTCCTTATTGCATCCATTATCTGGAATAACCAAAATAAATTAAAAAAATGGTCATATAATTCTGATTTAAGGACAAGCTTTTGGTAAAATTTCTTTCATGTCTAGGAATGATTTGGTTGGTTTAGTGACCTGCATTTCCAACTACATTTTGAGGAAGAAAAGTGGACACAGGGAGGGACTAACAACTGTTCAAGTGCACACACACACACACACACACACACACACACACACATTAGAGTCAAAAGACAAAACAAGTCCTTTTTTGTTTTCTCAGATAATTATTGCTATGTGTATTTTGGTAATGAGATAAAAAAGAGGTCTGCAATGGGATAATGACTTTACAAAATGTGTCTGACAGTTATTGCACAACCTCTTTAACCATGCTTTTAGTTCTATCAAGAACGCCTTGTACTTTCATCACATTTCAAACACATTACAGCTGCATGTGCTACTGAACCTTCAAAGGAATAAATAAACAGAGAGTTTGTATGAGCTAAATGAGCTGATCTGTTCAGTGAACACATGACAAAGAGGACAATGCTATATCATACAGTCGCACCGATAGAAAGGACTGCTTTACCTTCTGGATAAGGTGTTCACACAAACAGACTGCATTAAAAGTGACATTTTAGGTTGAATTTATTATTGCTAGTGGGTGTCTGTGCTGAATATCTGTTGTAATTATATACTCAATTGTATTTGACAATTTTAGTAGAATCATAGAATCAGAGGATGGTTTTGCTTGGAAGGGACCTTACAAACCATTCAGTTCCAACCCTGCTGCCATGGGCAAAGGTTTCTTCCACTAGACCAGGATGCTCAAAGCCCTATCCAGGCCAGCCTTGAGCATTTCCAGGCAGGGGGCACCCACAATTTCTCTGGGCAATCTGTATCAGTGCTTCAGCACCATCACAGTAAAGAATTTCTTTCTGATATGTAATCTAAATCTATTCTTTTTCATCTTAAAGCTATTCCTTGTTTTCCTATCACTGCTTGCTGTTGCCAGAAGTCTCTCTCCAGCCTTACTTATATCCCCTTTTTAGGTAGTGGAAGGATGTTCTTGCCATTCCTGTTCTTTTCTCAACTGATTGAGAAAATCACAATCAGTTTGGGAAATCACAGATTCAGAACCCAGGATGTCTTTCTATCATGCTCAAGAAAATAAAAAATGAATAAATTATGGCTAGGACTGATGGGAACCTGAGACTATTACTGTATGTGCCATGCAGTAGTGCCATACAGTATGTGCCAAATTACCATAGGTTTGGTAGCAAACTCTGAAGTTCTTCAAGCTTTGGGGTCATCCAGTTCCAGCCCTCAGGAAATTATCATCTCATCCTATTTCTATTTAATTGATACTCATCACAGAAATATAAAGCAGAGTTACATCAGGCAGATGGGCATTGATAACTCCTTGTCTTTCTAGTCCAACTTCTACAAAGGATAGAGGAGATTTAAGCTTTATTAGCTCTCATTTCCTACAGTGGAATTGCATTCAGCCCACAATTTCTGTCACTTGTACATGATCTACTACGCAAGATATTTTTCTCTTGCATTGAAGGGACTGCAGAGCCCTCTCTGGAACTAGGATTTCAAGTCCTTCTGTTGGAATGGGGAGCTTAATTATGTTTGAGGATTTGGCTTAATAAAAGTTCAGGATTTTGGCATCAAAAAGTTAAAAAAATTAAATCCCATTATTTTAGAGGCATAAAAATGTATACAAATCCTCTGAATAAACTACTTGCTTCTGCTTTAGAGTGTGAGTGTGTGAAAACTTCAATTGATACTAGAAGTGATGCCTCTTCACAACAATACAATAATCATTACATGTTAATGATTCCCTATTGACAGATTTAACTGAATATTCAGCAATAGTTTGCAAGAGATTAGAACTTCTCAAAATTTGCTTTGATGATCCCAGTGAAATTAGAACAATCCAAGCTGGAAGATTGCACTGAATTTTATGAGTTTCACATTTTTAGAAAAATCATTTTCACTGAGCATTGGCCATCTTGAAGGTGGGCTCTTGTGTTCAGTTACGTTGGCTTCATCTACAATATAATTTTTGGTCCTGGTGCCTATGCCCTCCAGCCTGTAGATCACACTTAAATTCATTCCCTAGATGTACACTCCCTTCTTTCTTGAAAGAAGGTAGGAATGTGGAACGAAGTTTATGTATCCAGGTCCCATCCCTACAGGGAGTTAAATTATGAACAGCAACACACCCATTAAAGATAAGAAAAAATAACAGAAACTCTGAAGAGGTTGTTCATCATGAAATTCTCTTTAACAATGTTATTCATCATCCTCTGTCAGAGGACCTAGAGTAACGGCAAAAAAATACTATCAACCTTAAAACAATTTATTCAAATGCAATCACTGCACAAAGTAGTGTACTTTAGCTACATGGGAAATTGAAAAGGCACACATTATTACAATGATAGAAGACAAAATATAAAGCATGGATATGTTTTGTAAAGATTAATTTGCAGACTTTCTGGAGGTTTATTGTATGTATAAATGTTGTGGTATAACTCTGGTCTGCAATTAAGCACCACAACTGTTTGCTCACTCCTCACTGCAGCAGGATGGGGGTAAGAGGATTCAAAGGGCAAAGTGAGAAAACTCATGGGTTGCTTTAAGAACAGTTTAATATAATACTAATACAAATACTAATAATAGCAATAGTAATAATGATTAAAAGAAAATTAAAAAACAGCCTTCAGATCCCTTATACCCCTTGACCAAAACCCTACCAGTTGACTTTCAGTCTCTCCAGGCATTTTCTACCAGAGGCTCCAGGTGGGTCTGTTATACCTGGCTGAGGTAGAAAGCACATTTTTCACATTTTTTCTTGTCTGGACTGTCCCAAGTACTCTTGCTATCTCCCATTTGATTCTTTTAAAGGCTTGCTTCTGCCCAGGGTCCCATTTAAAGTCATACGTCTGTGTCACTCTGTAGAAAAGACTTATGATCAGACTCATACGGTCTGAAATATCCCTTTGGTCATTTGGGGTCAGATGTCCTGGCTCTCCCAACTCCTTGTTCACCTCTGGCCCCTTCGCTGGTGGGGTCAGTGAGGAGCAGAAAAGGCCTTGGCTCTGGGTGAGCACTGCTCAGTAACAACAAAATCATCCCTTGGGTTATTGAAACTGTTTCCTGCACAAATTCAGAACTTAGCCCCATACCAGCCACTCTGAGGAAAATTAACTCTACTCAAGTGAAAACCAGAAGAATAAAATAACTTTTGTAATTTTGGGATGATGTGCTGTATTTTTCACATCTAACATACAGTCTGCATTTCAAAGCCTAAAGTTCAAAACAAATCTACTTAGAGAATTCTGACCTATGTGTATGGCATAAAATAATTCTCTCTCTGAAATGTATTTATAAAATTAATGTTTTGGAGAATACAGTCTTTGCCAATTTCTTCTAATGGGAAAGGAAATGAGGAGAACGGTGAGTGTTTCATATGGAAAGCAGTCTTAATTTCTCCAGTGGAGAGTGAGTGTTCATCATACCACAGTTAGAGCAGAGGTATAAAAATAGATTAGATCCATCCAATATTTTGAACTCATCCCCCAGATGACTGCTTATCTCTAGTAATTTGCAGTTCAGGGACCCCTGAGGCCTTTCTGCCCCTGCAACATGGTCAAGGTTTTCTCAGAAAATTAGGACAATCAAGCAGTGTCTTTGGAGGTTATCAAAAAACAAATGCAATTTTCTCCCTGTGCTCCAAATTTTAAAAGAGAAAAATTTGTGTTAGCAGGTTCAGCTCCTCTACATTTTTATACTTCATCCCATAAAACATAAGAAAGACTAGTTTTCAAGCACTAGTACATATTTAACACTTTTCACACTAACGAAGACTGGTTCATATATGGTCTTGAAAGTATCATTTTCTGTCACCAGTTCATTCTTTATTTAGTATGTTTATGAATGTAACTAAACCAGCTTACCAAAAATAATAATAAGAACTCTCTCTCTTCCTGACAATTTCTTTCTTTTTTCCATATTTGCCTGCCGTTACCTCATGGTACTCTTAAATAACTTTCAGCCAATAATATTCACACAAAATTGGAATTTATTAAAATTGTAACATTATGTTGGCTATAAGATTAATTTAGTCAGCAACAGTACCAGCATCTACCTGTTCATCAGGTGGATGTAACTTTCTTGTCTGTTTTCCAGATAAATATAGTATTTCCTGACACCCATATACTGTATATAGGTATTTCAAAATACTGTAATACACCGTTTTTAAAATGTTCACCTTAAATTGGTGCATTATATAGAACCCAACAGGCTTGATTTGGCTCTGATTTTTTTTTTTTTTTATGGTGAGGTAAGCTTTATTTATGGAACAGAAACACAATATAAAAGATAGTAGAATGACATATTTGTATGTGTGTGTGAAAATTTTTTGTAAACTTTGTTGGTTTAGCACATGCCCAAATCCTGTCCTTTTTCTCCAACCTTGACACAAACTTCATTTTTAAACAAATTTACCTTAGACATGACTAAAGGCATGCAAAATTATGGGTAAAATAATGATTATTTTGTACACTTTTCCTGCTATCTAACTACACAACCGTAGCTCAGTGTAAAGCAGATTGGTCCTTTCCTATCTGATTCAATTCCTCTTTCAGGCTTGAGTGTTGACTGTAATTTGCAGACATGTTAAAATGTAGAAGTGAACCATATATAAATTAGTAAAGCCAGAAAATAGCAGGCTCATTTGGAACTCTTTCTTTCTTACAAATCAGCAATCTAAAACCGCCAGCCTAGAAGACATACAGGAGTTCAAACAGCATATTACTCTGTACAAACACCTTTTTACTACATTCTGACAGCTTTTGACAAATGTAACACAGAGCAAAATCATTTGCAATGGCTGCATCTGCCCCTTTAGAACCCGTGATGAGAACTGCAAAGACTGATTATTTATTTAAAAGTCGAGTCTATGTGCTGCAGATTTTGTGAAGTGTGAACTGTGAAAGCACTTCAGTGACATCTTTTCCTGTGTCTAAGTGCAATGCAGGCAGTTGCTAATTTCCTAACCTGTACCTTTGGTATTTTAGCTTATTACCAAGGAACATTTGGCAAATAACATGTGGAAACAAACCCTTGTTCCTTAATTCACAGCATCACCTCTGAAAAGAGGATGCATTAGCTTGTTTTGCCTGGGAAACATTGTTATAACTTGAATGTATAGTTGTTCTTGGGATCACTTGGATGGTGGACACTTCAATCAATGGAAGAGTTTCATTATTTATTCTAAACTCATTACTTGATTGAACATTTCTTCCCATGAAACATCAACTCCTTAGGATCTCCTGGAGCTGAAAAATGGTAAAAAATTATTTGCACTGGTTGGCCAGCTCTAGTGTTTAATGTGGCTTATGATGGTAAAATTAGTGAGAGTCAGTTACAACATAAAAAAACCCCAATGGATTCACACTTCCAAGCTTTGATGTAAAGATAAACCTAGAGATGTCCCTAATACGGCAAATGAATCAAGTTTTCATAAATCACCTGATTTTCTCTATATAAGGGCTGAACTGAGTTGTCTCTTACTACTCTGAGTAGTCATTATCAGCATCTGACAAGTAACCAATCCTACAAGTAAAAAATTCAGGCTCTTTAAATTAGGTTGCTGTGAAAGCATCACATTTTATTCAGGTTCCTAGTGTTGGTCTAGTTATTTTTCTTGTTTTCCTTTTCTTACCATTTTCAAAATGTACCTTAAACTACAGGAAACAAATCATATTATCTATCCAATATCCTCATTCAAGTTGCTATTAGAAACACAACAGCAGAATTATCTCTATTATCTGCTAATTTAAACATATTGACCTTCTTTCCCCCTGCTTTTTGCCAAGGACTATAATTTAAGAGTTTGCATGAGTATAGATGCTTATGCAGCACTTCCCAGCTACAGGGGCTATACCTGGGTGAGATGATTCCTTATTATCTTTCCCCAGGAGATTAACTCCTTTACAGCCTTAAGATTGAATTTTTTTTTTATTTCTGACACTGAATTCCTGAGCATACTGCAGGCAGCATTCCTCACATTTTATATTATCTGTAAAAAAAGCCCAACCCAACCTATTCTTCCTCTTAGGCAGAAACACAAACCCTAATTCATTATCTCCAAAGACAACGTGTTTACCTCTGGAGTCTGCTCTTCCATATCTTTCAGAGCTCTCAATGCAGTAAATAGTAAGTGTTTCTCCTTTACCTGAGAGCAGAAAGTGGTCTTATACTGATTTTTCAAATTTTTTTTTTTTTTCTTTTCTTTCTGGAAAGGGTGAGAGTCTTTCTAATTGCCTGGGCTTTGATCCTGTAGTCAAAATCACACATGTTACAGAACAGATAAGAAAAAAGCCTTGAGTTTAATGCAGAGGAAAGAAACTTAGCGAATGGATAGAATATGGGATTGAAAGGCAGGAGGTTTGGGATTTATTCCTATCATTATTATTTGCTTCTACATGATCATTCTCAAGTCATTTAACCTCTGTGTCACATGTACCTCTGTATGCAGAATTAAAAAATAACATTTTTCTATTCCAGGCAGATACTGAATAGTGTGAGGCCTAATTAAAACCAATAAAGTGTTTTGAGATCCTTGGATAAAAGGTGCTATAAAAAGTTCCAACTATTAATTGCTTCATGCTCCCTAGAAGATTTTAAGTCACATATCTCTTTGAATCGTGGATCTCTATTAAATGAAGATTTCTATCTGTGCAATCATGCAGTTGTTGATTTTTTAATTTAAAATTTAATTTTAAATTTAAAATTTAAATTTTAATTACGAACTAACGTAAAACCTTAGCTAATACCTACAGACTTCTGGAATAACACATGAAAACATTACACCACTAACCCACTTTACTCTCTTTTGTAAGTTTTTGCACATTCTTCTCACTTTTTGTATTTAAGTCCACCACTTTAGAATATATGTCTTTTTCCAGGAGGATGAAATATAATCTAAAGAAGGTTTCTGTTATGTTTTGTTTCCTCTCCCTTATAGATAGATAAGGGAGCAGATAGATAGAGCACCTCCAGGAGATGGAGAAGGCATGTGCATTGACTGAAATCTTCTGCTTCTCAGATTACCAAGCTGTAAACTACGCTCAACAAAATGGTGGTACTTAAACCAACATGATCTTGCATGAATTCTGAAGAGTCAGAGTTTCTTCTGAACATTTGTATGAATGTGAAAGGAAAAGAATCACTTTTCCTTTGGTAACCTTTTCTTTCTACAGTGTTGAGACAGGCAAAACTTTACCAGACACCACAATCTGTGTTATTTCACTTCTCCTTTAAGGAATGCTCCAATTTCTTGCAGCTCTGGCGAAAACTGACCATTTTTTTCAAGAGAGCCAAGAAATTTACAGACTATTACCTTACATATAATTTCCCAGACTCTCTTGGAAAATATTTGGCTAACGGCTGTATTGCTTTCAGCAGAATGAACAATTTTTTTTCAAGAAGACACTTAACTTCATTTTAATTTAATTTAATTTTAATTTTAAACACACCTCTAAAAGAGCAAGTCTTCTATAATTATACCATGCACCTAAAATCTTACACTAACAAGACCAGAAAAAGTTCAGTTTTTTAATAAAAAAATAAGTTTTTTAATAAATAACACGTATCCAGGAACAGTTAGCTTCAATATTACTTGGCAAAAAAAAATCTAGAAAAATATACAAAAGCCCAATTTTCTCCAAGTTGAATGGAAACTCTAATGATTTTGAATTTTGCAATTAACCATGAAGCTGGTAAAAGGCAGACAGTACAACAAACATTTCTTTGGGAAAAAATAGTTGAAACTCAGTTACTGAACCATCTTACTGCTCAGTTTTGAACCCCAGCATTGATACTGTCAGCACACTTTATCTACCTGAACACAATTTAGAACTGTAGACCCATAAAATGGCCTGTGTTGGAACGGACTGTTAAAGATCATCTAGTTCCAGCTCCCCTGCCGTGGGAAGGAACACTTTAAACTAGACCAGGCTGCTCAGAGATCCATCCAGCCTGGCCTTGAGCACTTCCAGGGTGGGGCGTCCACAGCTTCTCTGGGCAACCTGTGCCAGCTCCTCACTACACTCACAGGAAAGAATTTCTTCCCAATATCCAAACTGCCCTCTTTCAGTTTGAATCCATTCCCCATTGTCCTGTCACTACATGCTCTTGCAAAAAGTCCCTCTCCATCTTTCTTTAGGCCCCCTTTGGGTACTGAAGGTACTGGAGAAAATAACTGTTCATCAGCAGACAGAAAATGTCCATGCATGCCAGAAAACCAGAAATGATAATGAATGTAACTTTTCTAAAGTAAAGCTACATTTTTAAATATTTCCAGGGATAAACTACAAGTTTTTCTCCATCAAAATCAGGATTAATTACTTGTCCTTGACCTGGGGTCTCCTATAAAATAGGAACTAGCTTGCAGTATTCAAGTATTGAAAAGAGGTCACAGATTCTGCTGTGGGTTCTATTTAACTACTTATTGTAAATTCCCCAGCTGCAGCTGAAGTCTCTCTCTTCTGTATTTATTATTACTTAACCCACAAGAAAATGGAAATGATGAAAACATTTTTGATCAATGGATTCAATCCTCTAATTTTTTTGGGGTGTGGCTGCCTATGATTTCTGCAGAGTGAATCTCTACTTTCAACTTGACTCTGCAATAATTTGCAACACAAGAAAATGTTTTTGAGTGGATATTAGCAATTTTATTGTCTTTTGCTGTACTACTGCTACAGTTTTGGTCATCAGAGAGTGAAAGACTGGAAGATGATACATGTGCAATCTTACAACTGCCTTTGCCTAATTCAATGGCAATATTTTTCAGGTTGCCAGTCCTATTTCTGTGTTATTTCAAGCTGTTTCCAATAATTATATAGTAGAGCACCTGTGCTGGATGCGTATCAAGAGTATTAAGGCCAGAAATTTTTGCAGACAAGGAGAACACTTGTTTTTATCTTAAATTGATTTTTTCTTATTCAAACAATCCAGCAGAACAGTCAACACCCAAATTTATGAGTATGCTAAGGCATGAGAAGCAGAAAATTAAAAGGTGACTGTATAGCACCAGCTCTAATTGGTATTATTCAAGCTGGTGAAGTGCAGATAAAGAGTACAAAATATGAAAAGCTGGTGCTCAGTTCTAAAGAGCCCTTTTCAAAAGAG
The DNA here is from genome assembly GCF_049639895.1 of Pseudopodoces humilis. Classification (NCBI taxonomy): domain Eukaryota; kingdom Metazoa; phylum Chordata; class Aves; order Passeriformes; family Paridae; genus Pseudopodoces; species Pseudopodoces humilis. The sequence goes on along the minus strand of NC_142201.1, from coordinate 83,797,547 downwards.
TTCAGATTCTACTAGTTACACAAAAAAGAACTGTTATAACTACTTATATTTCTACACAGTTGAGATATACAGAGAAGTGTCTCATCTGCCAATTCATGCACCTAATTGTAAGGCATATAAACAGCATGATTATTTGCTAAAAGGATTATGATTCCTAGTGTTTGGAAACACTGAGCTGTTACTTCCTGTAATTATCTATTGAGTTCATCATAATTTCATTTCCAGACACAATACTAATTTCTTGTGCATCCCAAACAATATTCTGCCCATGCATGTGGTACAGTTGCTGTCTGTGTCCATCACAGCTATTTTGTGGTGTGTTTAGAAGCCTTCAGATTCCCAGTCTGGCCTTGGTTGCTGCTAAAAGCATCAATCCACGACTTTAATCAGTAGATATGTCAATGTGATATGATAATGTATGCAATACAAGGGCTGTTGGTTTCACATAGGGTATCTAAGCCACACCCTTTTAAAGCAAACAGGAGAACCAGATATTGTCTATATGCTTCTCAGCACACTGAGAGTGCAATTGGAGATGATTGTAAATGAGAATCTCCAGTCAGGGATTCAGCTTCCACCAAGCCCAAGTAATGCTCTTTACTCCTGAGACAGACAATTCAGATTTCACAGGTAAAGGTTGCATTTATTGGCCACTATAATGTACAGGAGAGAGGGGAATTTATCCACAGCCTCCCTTCCCCCCACACCCTTTCTAAACCACAGTTTCCTTGAATAAGAGCCACTGGTAATTTTTGCTCTGGATTCAGGAGCAGTGGGCTAGAGACAAGCAGAAAAGCAGGAAAGGCCACAGGAGATGGATTTAATCCCACATCCCAACAAGGATCAGTTATATGTGACTGAAGATTCTACAACCTATTCTGAAAGCCTTCCACAATATATCCAAGCAGTGTATTCCAGCACTATATTTTCCCAATCTGTCCAAGTTCTCTGCTACCTGCCCTGAATTGATTTCAGTTTAATTTCCCAAAATTTTTCTCTCTTCAGTATGACTTTAATGGAAAGAATAAAGCATTTATTTCTTTTTTTGAAAGGCCTATCATTTATTTTAAGCTCATCACTGTAAATCAGCTCAAGCAATTACACCTTTCCTTTCATTCTTGCTCATGAACCTTTCATACTCATCCTTGCTTCTCCTCAGAGGTTTATGTCCAGCTTATTTAAGTGTCCCGTCATGGATATTCCTGAGGTTGTACCAATACTGAACAGAGCATAGCAGGTGGTTTATTTTGCATTTTGCAGGCTGTACTTTCATCCACACTGCAAAATGACATTTTCCCATTTTACAGAAACGTAGTATTCTTCACTCATTTTCCCCTGTGGTGTTTTATGGCCCTCTTCTAGGGAGACTGGACAGACTTCCCTCTGTAAAATCAGTCCTGATTCCCCAAGTGAGCTTAAGTTTTGCTCAACATGTAAAAATCTGTGCCCTTCAATGATCAAAGCAGCCAGTGATCATACAGACCTCTGAGTGCAAAGCATACTCTAAAACAAAAGCATTTAAAATAAAATCTTAAAACCACAGGACAAATTATGTGCACATCTATGATATTAGGTACCTAATTATCTTCCACAGCTGGATCCTAACCTTACTAAAGAAATCCCACTTCCTCTTTTCTGGCTCCCCAACTTCCCTCAGCATCTTTAGAGTCCACTTGCTCTCATCCATTGAATATTAAAACATGTAATTTCTCTTGAAGATTAAGTAAAGCACTTTGGTGTGTGCATATCATAAAACAGTTTTCTGATCATCACACATTTCACCCAACTACACAGAACCCCAGAGAGTTAGAATAAGTTAGGTTGGAAGGGACCTCTGGATATCTAGTTCACCCTTCAAAAGAAAATCTAACTGCATGAGGTTGCTTTGGAATTTGTCCAGTTGCGTTTTGAACAGTATCTGTGGAAATAATCCCCCTTCTGCCAAGGACAGATTTTAATCCCCTCTTCCTGGTACATATCCAGGTAATGTGTGAAAATACAACACTAATAATTTTCCCAGATATTTTCTTTCTTCCTGATGGAGACTTAACAGAAGAGACCTATTTGTTTTCAACTCAAGGCATTTCAAATTGTCAAGTATTTCAGTCACTGTGGCTAACAGAAAAATATCCTTTGTATTTCATCAGTCTCTAGAATGTGTATCTTTATACAGCAACCTAGCAACTCAAATATAGTGATTTCACCTTTTGTCTCTTTTCCACATATTTGATACAAAATCCCAGCATTAACAGCATTTCAAGTGCAGATCTTACACCCAATGGATGAAAGTAGCAATCAGCATTGGAGACTATTGAAAATGAAAGAGTTAAAGAAGCTCCATTTGGAACAAAAAAGTTATATTTTATATTATTCATTTTTGGAAATATTTTAAGAAGAAATAGGTTTTATCAGGCCTAGTGGAGTTTAGTCATTAACAGCTACCTAGTGGGCTCTCCAATTAGGTAAACAAGAATAGTCCATACACTACTGTACATGCATTACTCTATCTCCTCACAGACACACAGTCCCTGCTCTTCAAAAATTACTCATTCAACATCATACAACGAACCAGAGGTGCCAATAGGACTATAGCTTGGGTGGTTTTGTCCACTGACCTTATAACTAATCTTTTAAATGTGTGATTTTCAAGATATTCTCTATTCAAATACCTTTAGTACTTTACATATATTCATCAGCTACAAATAAAAGCTGCACTGATGTTTCTAGCCCCACAAACACTCTTTAGCATCAAAACCAAACCAAAAGCACAATATCTATAGTGAATAAAAAAAGACCAGTCCTAAAATTAAAAAAAAAAAAACAAACCAACAAAACAATGAAAAAAAGGATTAAACAAAATAGCAAGGACTTTTATGACTCTTGCATTAGCCTGTGAAACTGAACTTTGGACATTTCTGATGAGGGAGTACTTGTAGGTAAAACAACCTACAAAGCCTCATGATATGCAATGGCACAAAGTGGAAATTAAAAATTTAACTAAGGGAGGGAGGAAATAGGATGCAGTAGTACTGAAGCTATTTGGGAAAGGGAATGGCAAATATTTAAAATATACTATTTAATTTGATTTTTTTCTATATTGTTTGTTCAGTTTTTTTAGCAAACATCCAAATTAACAGGATTATAAACCTTCCTTAACATTTTTGGACCTGAAATGTGGCAAAAGAGAAGAATACAATGACTTACCAGTAAGGCTGTTTGCTGGGTAAATATTTCATCCAATACTTGTGTGATACTCTATCTCCAACAGAATCCATATATTATTACCAGTGCCCTGTAAAATGATGAAGACAAAAAAAGAACATAATTCTTTGAAGAATATTGTAAATAAGAAATGCAAGTACAGTGTCAGTGAGAAATACTGTATGCTACTGAAATTTCATATCTTATCTACTAGGAGAGTGTAGCTATTATTACAAGGCATCTTAACTAAGACTACTGTTGGGAAAAATGACATTTGAAAAAAATACAGCAAAGTACTGGCAGGTGGGTAGGTTTTACTTCATAAAAAAAGGCTAATTAATCTATATTATAAAAAACATATTCATGATACAAAATGAATAAACACTAAATTGTGTTTATATACTTGAACAAAGATTTTTGGGTGCTATTTGAAAATCTAATGTCAGTCTCTCTAGAGAAAAAATTGTTTGAAAGTATAATTTGTGTTGCTTTTCTTTACCTCCTTAAAGATCAGTCTAAGGTAGTTATTAGGCTCTTGTCTGAAAGTGGTAGAGAAAGAAAAGCACCTCTGAGAGAAAACCAAGTCACCTGTGTGGATGTTCCTCTCTTCAAACAGTTTAGAAGGTCAGTTCAGCCTGCACTTCCAGCTGGTTAACATAGAAAACATGAATCCCACCAGAAAGTGCATGGGAAACAAGAATTACATTGTCTATTTTTATTTTGACAATGTTTAGCTGTCTCCCACTCCTGCAATCTGCAAAATGGCAGTGGCTCAGAAGGCAGACTTCTTCATGGCTGTGAAATTTCTCAGATGAGAGCTCAGGTTCTAATAAAATTAACTCCCCATGAGCAAACCCATGGTGTTAGGGTCAGAAAAGTACAGCAGATTAAACTTCAGGCACCTTTCACAAGGTGTCCCCTGAGATGATGAGAGAAGTCAATGGACAAACCTTAAAGCTGTTTCAGAGTGAAGGATCTGAGTGCACAAATCCCTGTTCAGGGACCCTATTTGAATACACTTTTCATCTCCTGAGCATTAGTAGGACACATAAAGCTCAATGTTTACAAATAAACTGCAGTATATGAAGGCTACAACATAAATATTTCACAAGTGTGCAGAACCTGCTAAAAAAGATCTTTTCTCACTTTTACTAATGCATCTTTCATACCAATAACGACCTTAGTACATGTAATCACTTTATGTAAAAGAAATAGTCTTGCCAAATATGAAATGGTTGCTGAGATACAGACCAATCTGCCCAATGAGAAACAAATATTACATTTCAATCTGCTTTTAGTGAGTCCAGGAGCATCCTCATCTTAAATGCTCTTTAAGAATATTTTCTCTCTTAACGTGCACCAATTAGAAGGAGGAAAAGCAGATGGCCAAAATAAATTAG